>NC_091069.1:66577500-67827500 GCF_032405125.1 Capricornis sumatraensis | reverse complement strand
GTTTTCATTTTCATTAGTTTCTATGCATATTTTGATTTCTTTTTTGATTTCTTCTGTGATTTGTTGGTTATTCAGAAGTGTGTTGTTCAGCCTCCATATGTTGGAATTTTTAATAGTTTTTCTCCTGTAATTGAGATCTAATCTTAATGCATTATGGTCAGAAAAGATGCTTGGAATGATTTCGATTTTTTTTAATTTATCAAGGTTAGATTTAAGGCCCAGGATGTGATCTATCCTGGAGAATGTTCCATGAGCACTTGAGAAAAAGGTGAAATTCATTGTTTTGGGGTGAAATGTCCTATAGATATCAATTAGGTCTAACTGGTCTAATGTATCATTTAAAGTTTGCATTTCTTTGTTAATTTTCTGTTTAGTTGATCTGTCCATAGGTGTGAGTCGGGTATTAAAGTCTTCCGCTATTGTGTTATTGTTAATTTCCCCTTTCATACTTGTTAGCATTTGTCTTACATATTGCGGTGCTCCTATATTGGGTGCATATATATTTATAATTGTTATATCTTCTTCTTGGATTGACCCTTTCATCATTATGTAGTGGCCTTCTTTGTCTCTTTTCACAGCCTTTGTTTTAAAGTCTATTTTATCGGATATGAGTATTGCCACTCCTGCCTGATGTCCTCTGCCAGCATTCAGAAGTTGTTTTGTGGAGTTTGCTCAGCGTTGAAATGTTCTTTTGAGGAATTTGTGAGGGAGAAAGTGGTCTTCCCGTCCTATTCCTCTGCCATCTTAGGACCGCCACCCCCCCCAGGATTTTTTATATTATGCTCACTAGTTCCCTTACCAGTTATTTAATTTCCAAATATTTTTCCCATTCTGTGATTATGTGTTTACTTTCTTAATAGTACACTTTACAGCCATTTTATTTCTCATTTTTATATCTTGTGCTTTTGGTGTCAAAGAATGAGTTGGAAGTGTTCTCTCTTCTTTGGAAATTTTATGACATGTTAGTTTTCTTCTACAAAGGTTTTGTAAAATTTATCAGTAAAGACAATTGGGCTTAGAATTTTTTGTAGACAATTTAAAAATTACTGACTCTATCTCCTTATTTATTATGTCTATTCAGATTTTCTATTTCTTTTTGTTGGTTTCAGTATTTTATGTCTTCCTAGGAATTTGTCCATTTCATTTCCCTTCATCTTTATGTTTATTTTTGTCTTGGACAGTAGAAAGGATAGTCAAGGAAATACGGTGGTGTGCCTCATGCTGCTGTATGGGATTGTACAGGCTGTAGTTCATTTGAACTTGCTCCTCTGAGGTGAGTGTGCACAAACTGCATGGCCAAACATGGTGTCTTAAATAGCAAGAGAGTTAAATGTGCCAGCTTTGAAGCATCTGGGTTTGAATCCTGCCTCTACCACTTTCCAGAGGAGTGCCTTTGGGCATATTACTTAATCTCTTTAAATGTCAGTTTCCTTCTGTATAAATTATAGATAATATCACCTTCCTTAGGGATTTTTTCTTTTTTAAAGACCAAATGACACAGTACAGTTAAAGTGCTTAAAATAGTGGCTGATTCAATAAGAATGTTACTTATGTATATAAATGTTATTTACTTATGTTTATTTATGTTTATAAGTGTGACTTGTGTTATTGTTCAGTAGCTAAGTCATGTCCTACTCTTCCCGACCCTATGGACTGTAGCATGCCAGCCTTCCCTGTCCGTCACCATCTCCTGGAGTTTGCCCAAGTTCTAATCCATTGAATCAGTGATGCCATCCAAACATCTCATCCTCTGTCATCCTCTTCTCCTTCTGCCTTCGATCTTTCCCAGCATCAGGGTTTTTTTTTCCAGTGAGTCAGCTGTTCACATCAGGTGGCCAAATTATTGGAGCTTCAGTTTCAGCATCAGTACTTCCAAAGAGTATTTAGGGTTGATTTCCTTTAGGATTGACTGGTTTGATCTTGCTTTCCAAGGAACTCTCGAGAGTCTTTTCTAGCTGAACATACCGTGGAAGTGACAAAGATTCAAGGGGTGAGATCTAGTAAACAGAGGGTCTGAAGAACTGTGGACAGAGGTCCATCATATTGTGCAGGAAGCAGCGAACACCATCCCAAAGGAAACACCTTATGGCCCACCTATAAGCTTCCATTAGTAACTGAGGTCAGAAACGTTCTGTTTTTAAATTGCTGAAACTTTAATCCCCAGCAAGATGCCTGCTACACAGTAGGAGCTCAATATTATTTGTCTAATGTTTTCATGTCAAAGTACTGGATGTGAGGGCAAAGAGCTTGTTGAGGCACAGATTAGGGTACTGATTCATAGTGAATGTCACTGGAAGAGACTGGAGGCATGCTGAAGCTATTGTGGCTCTTGTTGGGTTCAACATAGTCATAAATGGCTTGAATAAAGCCACTTGACATAAAGAAACTATGAGGGAGAACAAAATTTGGGTATGCATATATTTGTGTATACATCCCTATACTTAAATCCTACAGTTACCACTGCATATGTAACAGGAAGCTGTTGATTTACTGCAACATAAAAGAAATGCTTTGGATTCTTGCCAAAAGCAAGGTCATTATGAGTAAACAATTCAGAAACAGTAGCAATAGAAAGCTATACTCTTTATATGTGAAACAAGGGATGGGACAAGTACACGCACAACAGAAATGTGTTGTAGCCTCACTCCTCTTTAACTTTTTAATTTGCTATCTGTTCTAAAAAACTGAATGGAGACAATTGGCAATAGACCCTGAAGCATTCTCTTTTATGGAGATGGTAAAGTTTTATGACGATGAGTTAAAAGTGTTCAGTAGACAGGTTGCCATATCCTTGGTATAGCACCTCATCAAGGTTGATGTAAGGATGCACTTTCTTATCACTGAATTATCACTGAATGTGAGTTGGCCTGTGTTCTTTGGCATGAGTCTCAGTCAGGATCCTCAGATTTCACACAAAGTTATCAATTCTATTCCCCAGCTCAGTTTAAATGAAACAGAGTAAAGGTACCTGTCTGTACTCATTAGTACTTGATTACTTTCCAAACTGAAGCTGAGAGAAAAAATATTAATGGAAAACAACCTGAAGGTTACGTGAGTCATCCATCTACACTCTAAAATTTGTCCCTAAATTAAGCCTATCAGAATATCAGGAATGCATCGTAGCCTTCCTGCAGAGATTTTCTTTTGTTGAATTGTATACTTTGGCATGAGAGTATGAAACTATATTAAAGATTGTTACAGGAAGCATCCTTATGAAATATGCCTTTGATTTTATATTATTCAAATACTTTAATTATTATGCAGCATCCTAGGATAATTGCTTGAATTAAGCCTGGAAGATAAAGATTTTCCTAAGCAAAAAAGAGAGTAAGCCAGTGGAGGAGAGGGAGGAGAAAGTGAAAAAGGGTATATGTGGGAAATGCTGGTTACCTCAGGTTATCTGGAGTGAGGCATCCAACTAGGACTGGAAAATGGAATAGAACCAGAGTGTACCAGGCCAAAGAGAGAATCAGTCCAGTTCAATTCAGTTCAGTCACTCAGTCATGTCCGACTCTTTGCTACCCCATGAATTGCAGCACTCCAGGCATCCCTGTCCATCACCAACTCCCGGAGTTCACTCAGACTCATGTCCATCGACTCAGTGATGCCATCCAGCCATCTCATCCTCTGTCAAACTCTTCTACTCCTGCCCCCAATTCCGCCCAGCATCAGAGTCTTTTCCAGTGAGTCAACTCTTCGCATGAGGTGGCCAAAGTATTGGAGTTTCAGCTTTAGCATCATTCCTTCCAAAGAAATCCCAGGGCTGATCTCCTTCAGAATGGACTGGTTGGATCTCCTTGCAGTCCAAAGGACTCTCAAGAGTCTTCTCCAACACCACAGTTCAAAAGCATCAATTCTTTGGCACCCAGTTTTCTTCACAGTCCAACTCTCACATCCATACATGACCACTGGAAAAACTGTAGCCTTGACTAGACGGAACTTGTTGGCAAAGTAATGTCTCTGCTTTTGAGTATGCTATCTAGGTTGGTCATAACTTTCCTTCCAAGGAGTAAGCGTCTTTTAATTTCACGGCTGCAATCACCATCTGCAGTGATTTTGGAGCCCCAAAAATAAAGTCTGACACTGTTTCCACTGTTTCTCCATCTATTTCCCATGAAGTGATGGGACCAGATGCCATGATCTTTGTTTTCTAAATGTTGAGCTTTAGGCCAGCTTTTTCACTCTCCACTTTCACTTTCATCAAGAGGCTTTTGAGTTCCTCTTCACTTTCTGCCATAAGGGTGGTGTCATCTGCATATCTGAGGTGACTGATATTTCTCCCAGCAATCTTGATTCCAGCTTGTGCTTCTTCCAGCCCAGTATTTCTCATGATGTACTCTGCATAGAAGTTAAATAAGCAGGGTGACAATATACAGCCTTGACATACTCCTTTTCCTATTTGGAGCTAGTCTGTTGTTCCATGTCCAGTTCTAACTGCTGCTTCCTGACCTGCATACAGATTTCTCAAGAGGCAGGTCAGGTGGTCTGGTATTCCCATCTCTTTCAGAATTTTCCACAGTTTATTGTGATCCACACAGTCAAAGGCTTTGTCATAGTAAAGCAGAAATAGATGTTTTTCTGGAACTTTCTTGCTTTTTTGATGATCCGGTGGATGTTGGCAATTTGGTCTCTGGTTCCTCTGCCTTTTCTGAAACCAGCTTGAACATCTGGAAGTTCACAGTTCGTGTATTGCTAAAGCCTGGCTTGGAAAATTTTGAGCATTACTTTACTAGCGTGTGAGACGAGTGCAATTGTGTGGTAGCTTGAGCATTCTTTGGCATTGCCTTTCTTTGGGATTGGAATGAAAACTGACTTTTTCCAGTCCTGTGGCCACTGCTGAGTTTTCCAAATTTGCTGGCATATTGAGTGCAGCACTTTTACAGCATCATCTTTCAGGATTTGAAATAGCTCAACTGGAATTCCATCATCTCCACTAGCTTTGTTTGTAGTGATGCTTTCTAAGGCCCACTTGACTTCACATTCCAGGATGTCTGGCTCTAGATTAGTGATCACATCATCGTGATTACCTTGGTCATGAAGATCTTTTTTGTACAGTTCTTCTGTGTGTTCTTGTCACCTCTTCTAATATCTTCTGCTTCTGTTTAGGTCCATACCATTTCTGTCCTGTATCAAGCCCATCTTTACATGAAATGTTCGTTTGGTATCACCAATTTTCTTGAAGAGATCTCTAGTCTTTCCCATTCTTTTGTTTTCCTCTATTTCTTTGCACTGATTGCTGAGGAAGGCTTTCTTATCTCTCCTTGCTATTCTTTGGAACTCTGCATTCAGATGCTTATATCTTTCCTTTTCTCCTTTGCTTTTTGCTTCTCTTCTTTTCACAGCTATTTGTAAAGCTTCCCCAGACAGCCATTTTGCTTTTTTGCATTTCTTTTCCATGGAGATGGTCTTGATCCCTGTCTCCTGTACAATGTCACAAACCTCTCTCCATAGTTCATCAGGCACTCTGTCTTTCTAGTCCCTTAAATCTATTTCTCACTTCCACTGTATAATCATAAGGGATTTGATTTAGGTCATACCCAAATGGTCTAGTGGTTTTCCCTACTTTCTTCAATTTAAGTCTGAATTTGGCAATAAGGAGTTCATGAGCTGAGCCACAGTCAGCTCCCGTTCTTGTTTTTGCTGACGGTATAGAGCTTCTCCATCTTTGGCTGCAAAGAATACAATCAATCTGATTTCAGTGTTGACCATCTGGTGATGTCCATGTGTAGAGTCTTCTCTGGTGTTGTTAGAAGAGGGTGTTTGCTATGACTGGTGCGCTCTCTTGGCAAAACTCTATTAGTCTTTGCCCTGCTTCATTCCGCATTCCAAGGCCAAATCTGCCTGTTACTCCAAGTGTTTCTTGGCTTCCTACTTTTGCATTTCAGTCCCGTATAATGAAAAGGACATCTTTTTGGATGTTAGTTCTAAAAGGTCTTGTAGGTCTTCATAGAACCATTCAACTACAGCTTCTTCAGCATTATTGGTTGAGGCATAGACTTGGATTACTCCGATATTGAATGGTTTGACTTGGAAATGAACAGAGATCATTTTGTCATTTTGAGATTGCATCCAAGTACTGCATTTCAGATTCTTTTGTTGACTGTGATGGCTACTCCATTTCTTCTAAGGGATTCCTGCCCACAGTAGTAGATATAATGGTCATCTGAGTTAAATTCATCGATTCCAGTCCATTTTAGTCTGCTGATTCCTAGAATGTTGAGGTTCACTCTTGCCATCTCCTGTTTGACCACTTCCAATTTGCCTTGATTCATGGGCCTAACATTCCAGGTTCCTGTGCAGTATTGCTCTTTACAGTATCAGACCTTGCTTCTATCACCAGTCACATCCACAACTGGGTATTGTTTTTACATTGGCTCCATCCTTTCATTCTTTCATTATTTCTCCACTGATCTCCAGTAGCATATTGGGTACCTACTGACCTGGGGAGTTCGTCTTTCAGTGTCCTATCATTTTGCCTTTTCGTACTGTTCATGGGGTTTGCAAGGCAAGAGTACTGAAGTGGTTTGCCATTCCCTTCTCCTGTGGACCACATTCTGTCAGACCTCTCCACCATGACCTGCCCGTCTTGTGTGGCCCCACACGGCATGGCTTAGTTTTATTGAGTTAGACAAGGCTGTGGTCTGTGTGATCAGATTGACTAGTTTTCTGTGATTATGGTTTCAGCGTGTTTGCCCTCTGATGCCCTCTCGCAACATTTACCGTCTTACTTCAGTTTGTCTTACCTTGGACATGGGGTATATTTTCATGGCTGCTCCAGCAAAGTGCAGCTGCTGCTCCTTACCTTGGATGAGGGGTATCTCCACTGCCCCTCCTGACCTTGAACATGGAGTAGTTCCTGTTGGCCTCCTGCACCCTCATAGCTACCACTCCTTGGACTTGGGGTTGCTCCTGTATTTGAGAATGAACACAAGATCATCCATTCATTAAAAAAAATATGAGTTGACTGCTGCTGGATATGGAATGATAAGTAAAATGGACATAATCATTGGTCTTATGGAGCTATTATGATCAGTGAGATGGACATTAATACAGTAAGGAAACAAATAAATGCTTAATTTCTCTCCATGGATGAAAACGATAGGGTACTAGAAGAGTAGGAGAGATCAGAGTGAGAGAAAGCTTCATCAGGAAGAGTGAACGCATTTTGAGGAGTTGACATTGATGCAGAAACCTAAGGATGAGAGCTGTTGTCCAGATGAAAGTGGATGGGGAAGAGGGTTCCACTCAAGGGGAACAGTAGGTGCAAAGGCCCTGGAGCAGGAAGAACTTGATACTGGATGACAACAAGAACAGCCAGTGGAGCTGGAGAATGGAGTGGGGAGGCAAGTTGGAGAGGTAAGCCACACCCACTTGTAGCATTGGGAATTGTTCTAAGGATAATGAGAAGCTTTTTTTTTTTTTTTTAAATACGTTTTAAACAGAGTGTGTGTGTGAGAGAGATAAAATCCATTAGTAATTGAGTACAGGGTATTGGTTAGGGGACACTTGAAAAAGTAGAAAGAACAAGAAAGAAATTAGAATGGGGCAGACCTGTTGCAATAATATATAGAGAGGAGAAAACAGTTGGGAAATAGTTCCTGTTAAGGGCCTCATAGTAAATATTTCAGGCTTTGAGAGGCAACAGTCTCTGTCTCAGTCCTTCAGCTTTGTTATTATAGTGTGAAAGCAGCCAAATAATATGGAAATGTGAGGATTACTATGTTCCAGTAAAGTTTTATTTCCCCAAAACAGGTGGTGGGACAGATTTGGCTCTAAGCCCAAATGGTACTAGAGCTGTGCCAGGGGGCAGGAGCACAAAGGATGGGCTAGGAAAAGCCATGGATGAAGAACTGCTAGGCTTTGTGACTACATGCAGGGACTGAGAAAGAAGGTATCAGGAGGTGGGGTCCAAAGCTTGGGATATAGACAGAATAGTATTTTCATTGACAACTACATGGAAGTCAGGAAGAGAAGCTGATTTTGGTGACAGATGATGCATTTGCTTTTCATTTTTACACAGTTTATACCACATTTTTAAATTGGATTCGGCTAGTCTAGGCTTCCCAGGTGGCACTAGTGGCTAAAAAAATCCGCCTGCCAGAGTGGGAGACATGAGATTCGAGTTCGATTCCTGGATTGGGAAGATCCCCTGGAGGAGGACATGGCAACTCACTCCAGTATTCTTGCCTGGAGAGTCCCATGGACAGAGGAGACTGGTGGGCTATGGTCCATAGGGTTGCAACGAGTCAAACCGAAGCTATTTAGCATGCATGCAGTCTGGAAACATCCATAAGACTGGCAGTCGGCGATGATATTCAAGGCTTATGCAGGCTGTGAGCAGTCTGTGTATAGGATTGCTTTGTTTGAAGGCTGGGGTGATTTATCTGATCTGGCCCACAAGAGGACTGCCCCTTAAATGAGCAGCTTCTGGAAGGTGCAGATCCAGCTGAAAAGGCTCTTTTTTCCAAAAGACTTTGAAAGTTTTATTCTTTCTGCAGGCACACATTTGCATTTGAGTAAATGTGGTAAACCATTGTAGGGGCCAGAAAGGTCAGGAATGCCTTGGGCTCTATTCAGTGAATACTGAATTGGAGTGTGATTTCTCCAGCCAAGACGACAGTCCCCTAGAGTAGATTTCCCATTTTGGGATCATCCTTAGTTTTAGCATATTTGTGTCTTAAAATATATTGTCATCCATCATTGATACATTTTACATTTATTATTATTCAAATCCTAGACAATGTATTTGTTTAATGAAAAAATCATAGTGTGCCTGAGAAATACCCTGAAGACAGAGGAGAGAATGGGAATCTGGCTTAGCTCTCTGCTTCGGATGGCAGCATGCTTCTTACAGAAAAGTTCCATACTGAGGGATTTTACGGGAGAGTTTGGCAAACTGGAGGCAGTTACCCCATGCTCTTCAGTGTAGCCTTAGGATTACAAGACTGGAATTGAGTGGGAGAAGGCCATAGCTTGGCTAACATCAGGCCTCCTGTACATGTTATGATGGTAGTCTGGCACAGGGGGACTTGCTGTGGCTATCCTTTTGCAAATTCTCACCCCTGTTTTCCTCAAAGTCCTGTTTGTTCTTGGTGTTCCCTGTGTCCGATACCCATAGTGAGGTTCAGTTCAGTTCAGTTCAGTCGCCCAGTCGTGTCCGACTCTTTGCAACCCCATGAATCGCAGCACGCCAGGCCTCCCTGTCCATCACCAACTCCCAGAGTTCACTCAGACTCATGTCCATCGAGTCAGTGATGCCATCCAGCCATCTCATCCTCTGTCGTCCCCTTCTCTTGCACCCCCAATCTCTCCCAGCATCAGAGTCTTTTCCAATGAGTCAGCTTTTCGCATGGGGTGGCCAAAGAACTGGAGCCTCAGCTTCAGCATCATTCCTTCCAAAGAATCCCAGGGCTGATCTCCTTCAGAATGGACTGGTTGGATCTCCTTGCAGTCCAAGGGACTCTCAAGAGTCTTCTCCAACACCACAGTTCAAAAGCATCAATTCTTCGGTGCTCAGCCTTCTTCACAGTCCAACTCTCACATCCATACATGACCACAGGAAAAACCATAGCCTAGACTAGACGGACCTTTGTTGGCAAAGTAATGTCTCTGCTTTTGAATATGCTATCTAGGTTGGTCATAACTTTTCTTCCAAGGAGTAAGCGTCTTTTAATTTCATGGCTGCAATCACCATCTACAGTGATTTTGGAGCCTCAAAAAATAAAGTCTGACACTGTTTCCACTGTTTTTCCATCTATTTCCCATGAAGTGATGGGACCGGATGCCATGATCTTCGTTTCCTGAATGTTGAGCTTTAGGCCATCTTTTTCACTCTCCACTTTCACTTTCATCAAGAGGCTTTTGAGTTCCTCTTCACTTTCTGCCATAAGGGTGGTGTCATCTGCATATCTGAGGTTATTGATATTTCTCCCAGCAATCTTGATTCCAGCTTGTGTTTCTTCCAGTCCAGCATTTCTCATGATGTACTCTGCATAGAAGTTAAATAAGCAGGGTGACAATATACAGCCTTGACATACTCCTTTCCTATTTGGAACCAGTCTGTTGTTCCACGTCCAGTTCTAACTGTTGCTTCCTGACCTGCATACAGATTTCTCAAGAGGCAGGTCAGGTGGTTAGTGACAACAAAAATTTTTCCAATGGTCATGTCTTGCCCTCTTCTTTTGAGGAAAGCTCCTCCTCTCCCCTCAGCCCCTGGTCATGTAGTCTAAAAGAGGACTGTCATCATTTTACATGTCCCTAGTTCCCAGACCATAGTGATGGATCCAGACATGTCCTCTGAGTTCTTCCTTGTGAATTCTTAAATGGCAGCTGCCCTCTCTGATGACAGAACTGTTTCAGAAAGGGAGACCCCTTTCAGGGCCCGAAACTGGGCTCTTGTCTAACACTCAGAAATGAATTGTCCGAGGAGACACATCTGTTGACAAAGCAAGAGATTTTATTGGGAAAGGGCACCCAGGTGGAGAGCAGTAGGGTAAGAGAACCCAGGAGAACAGCTGTGCTGCGTGGCTCGCAGTCTCGGGCTTTATGGTGATGGGATTAGTTTCCGGGTTGTCTTTGGCCAATCACTCTAATTCAGAGTCTTTCCTGGTGGCGCATGCATCACTCAGCCAAGATGGATGCTGGTGAGAGGGATTCTGGGAAGTGGATGGACAAGAGGTGTCTCCTTTCGACCTTTCCCAAACTCTTCTGGTTGGTGGTGGCTTATTACTTCCGTATTTCTTATCAGGATCTCCTGTCATAAAACAACTCATGAAAATGGCTACTATGGTGCCTGGCCAGGGTGGGCAGTTTCAATCAGTGTGCTTCCCCTAACAGAACCACAAGGATGCAAGTTTGCAGCTGTTGCAGGAAGGGGCACCCCTTCCAGGGCCCGAAACCGGGCTCTTGTCTAACACTCGGAAATGAATTGTCTGAGGAGATGCATGTGCTGACAAAGCAGGAGATTTTATTGGGAAAGGGCACCTGGGTGGAGAGCAGTAGAGTAAGGGAACCCAGGCGAACAGCTCTGTCACATGGCTTGCAGTCTTGGGTTTTATGGTGATGGGATTAGTTTCCAGGTTTTCTTTGGCCAATCATTCTGACTCAGAGTCCTTCCTGGTGGTGCATGCCTTGTTCAGCCAAGATGGATGCCAGAGAGAAGGATGCTGGGAGGTGGTTGGACATGTGGTGTCTCCTTTTGACCTTTCCCGAACTCTTCTGGTTGATGGAGGCTTATTAGTTCCATGTTCCTTAGCAGGACCTCCCGTCATAAAACAATTCATGCAAATGGTTACTATGGTGCCTGGCCAGGGTGGGCGGTTTCAGTCAGTGTGCTTCCCCTGACACAGCTGAGGTGCTGTGTTCACAGCTGGTGACAGAGACTGTCTGCAGACAGAGGACGAGGAGCACCTGGGGTTGGGAAAGCCCAGGTGACAAGCAATCTGTTCTCCTCTAAGATATTCAGCACTGCCCTTGCTGTCCTGCTAAGAGCCTGGGAGGCAAGCTCTCTTTGATTTTCTGAGCTACCCTAGAGTCCTGCCAACACATTTCCTATATGCTTAAGCTAGTTTCACTGGCCAATTTACAAAGTTTTAGGGTAGGGAATGGGACACAGCATTATAACAATGTCCTGAAATCACAACATAGAAACAGTAGTCCATTTGGTTTGAGTGAAGTCAACATTGTCCTCTAGTGTCTAAGAATTAATCTCAGGTCCTGCCAAATTTTAGACAGGGGCTGACCCTGAGGATATAGGTCATTTGAACACTTGGAGTGATCTTGTGATAAGAAATCACTTTTAATTGCCCTAACAATAGCAAGCTAAAGAGGGATAAATGGGTGAAAAGGGTCTGAGGTCTCTCTCTACAGAAATAGTCCACGAGTCTGGCTTTTTGCTAGGAGGGAGACTTCATTCTCTTGGTTCTCCTTCAAGTGGCTCCAGCTCATTGGTCCATCTTTATTGTCCACCACAGAGACAATCTGACAAAAAAAATTCACTGGACTTGGCTTCTGCTTTTTTGCCTCTGTCTTCAGACTAAGTGCCCCTCCTCTCCTCAGTTTTCCACCTACTGAAATCTTGCATATACTTTAAGACTTATTGAAGATGCCATCTCCCCTTGAAGCCTACCTTTATTAACCCCAGCTAAAATTAACCCTTGCCTCTTTAACTATTAATACAATAGAGATTTTATAGCTCCCTTAGCATTTATGCATTACTTCTTCCAAAACTTTGGTAAACTCATCTTATTTTCATGCATTAGGTCAAGAATTGGCCTATATAATTTCTAAATTTTCTTGCAGCAATTCTCTATTTTGTAACATCTGTAATTTTATAACTAATATCAATTGTTCACAAACTTAGGGTGCACATCTTTTTATTTTTAGAATGGCTGTTTCACTACCTCTTATCCTGGGTTTTTTTTTTTTTTTCTAGATTTATGAAGACATAATTGATATATAATATTGTATAAGTTTAAGGTGCAGAACATGTTGATTTGATACATTTATATATTGGAAAAACCACAGTAGTGTTAACTGATACCTCCATCACCTCATATAATTACTGTGTTTTTTGAGGGGGGTGAGAAAATTTAAGATTTACTAGATTTACTCTTTTACCAAACTTCAAGTATATAGCAGAGTGTTATTAGCTATAAGTGCCATGTTATATATTAGATCCCTATTGTCAAGAGTTTAGTATGTCTTTCTTCTTGAGATTTCCCCAATTCTTGAACTGCTCAATAATTCTAGGGAGGCACTGTCCAATAGACCTTTCTGCCATGATGCTTCTCACATGTGATTATTGAACACTTGTAATGTAGCTTGTACAAATGAAGACCTGAGCTTTTCATTCCATTTAATTTTAATTAATTTAGATTAAAATTGAAATAGCCACATGCAGCTAGTGACTACCATATTGTTTAATATAGCTCTGAAAGCGTCCACAGTCCCAAAACATTTACTCCAACCTCTGCACCAAGTTGAGTATCACTGGGTTCAGTAACCATAATAGCTGGTGTTCCTCCCACCAAATATTGTTGCCTACAGAAGTTCAGTGCTGCACTGCTTGCTCACAGTCGCTGGTTCACTTCTTTGAAGAGGAGGTGACAGAACCCTCTTCTTGCTACTGCAACTCTTTGGGAACATGATCTCACTCCCTTGAGCTAACCTTGGCCAAACTGCCCATGCCTGGACTCCAAGGCTTGGAGTTTTCTTACTCATGTCTCCATGCACAACTACCAACCAGAACTACTGCAGTAATTGAGTCAGGATCAGAGCCAATTCTGTTGTTGATCACCCCAAGGATCCAGAGTCACCCTTTCCCTGTCTAGTTATCCATCACAGGAGTCAGAAGATTTTTTTCTCTTGAACCCTCAAAAGCACAAGGAATTTGGCTTTGGATTTCTCTGACTTAATTGAAAGTAGTTTATTTAGGAGGTGATTCTAGGAAATATCAGTAAGGGAATTTAGAAGTAAAATAAGGAGGTGGTGAAGGAAGCTGGTGAAAGGTAATGCAGCAAAGAGTTACCATCTTGGGGAACTCTAAGAGGCAGTGTAGAATGTGCTTCAGAATGAGCCCAGCTGAAAGGCAAGTGGTATCCATACACCAAATTCCTGTCAGTCATTGGTTGAAGTCTTCTGAAGACTTTAGCTCTTCTGCACTCTTGCCTGCTCTAAGGGTAGCAAGTATGCTCTCAATGACAGAGGAAGTCTCTCAGGCAGTTACAAGAAGTCTATGGAATACAGAGGTGGGGGTAGGGGTGATGATGCCTGCTCTGGTATCCTAGCCAATGGGTCAGTCATACTTCCTTTTATGATTTTGGCAGCTTTAACTGGTTCTGGGGTGCTCCACACTTCCCATCTTGGGACAGAAGCCTCAGAAGTTTCTCACAAAAGACCTACGACAATTGTAAAATCTAGGGCAGGGTATGTGTCTCTGGTAAGCTACTCCATATTATCTTGGTTTGTCTATTTAGTAATATACTGACCAACATGCTGAGAACACCAAATAAAACTTTAATGTGGTCTGAAAAGCATAAGAGAAGTTAAATTGATACCACCTTCACAGGTTCTAACAGTATCACCAGATTTGTATAAAAGAAAGGGGTTTAGAATTTGAAAATATCTTAGAATTTCAGATTTTAAATGCACATATTTTCATGAACTCTTGTTTTCTTCAGCTTTAGCAGGCACATGGGGATTATTACACTGGCAAAAGGTGAAAAAGATACAATATATTAGGTCCTATATGCACAAAGTGAAAAAGGCAAAAGAATTGAAGAATGAAATCTGTTCTCAAGTATAGTCAAGTGTAATTTAGTGATGTGGAGTGAGTGAATGAAAGCCGCTGACTCTTTGTAACCCCATGGACTGTAGCCTGTCAGGCTCCTCTGTCCATAGAATTCTCCAGGCCAGAATACTGGAGTGGGTAGCCATTCCCTTCTCCAGGGGATCTTCCCAACCTAGGGATTGAACCAGGTATCCTGCATTGCAGGCAGCTTCTTTATAGTCTGAGCCAGCAGGGAGCCATTCTACAAGTGAACTCAGCGTTCCTTCATGGTAAAAGCATTTGGCTTGGTTTAGACTGGATCATTTTAGAAAGTTCATTGATAGCAACATTTCCTCCACTATATCTGGAGGCCTGAAGTAGATGGATTTTTTTTGTGTGTGTGTGTGACTTTTCATTTAATCTCAAACTTAATTTGGTCTATATGCAAAGATTTACAGTTTCTCCAGATATGAGGAGTATCAATAATAAAGGAGATACTGGGCAGTGTGCTGCTTCTCATCAAATATTCAGTGTGTGATATGAAGATTTATCTTGTAAATATCACTGGGTATAACCTTGTAAATTCCGAGATACATCATCTACAGTTCAGCTTTGAGAATAGAGCAAATGAAGGAAGAATGGATATTTTAAATGAAAAGATCAAAAAGGATAATTAATATTTCATAATCTTAACTAACTTTTCCATTGCACATTGGTTTTTAATGTTATTTGGGGAGTAAGGTGTGATTATTGCTTTCATAGCCAAATCAGATAATCTGGTCACAAACTTGAATGTCAAAAGGTAATGTGAAAATTTTGTTTGGCTTGAGAAATTAGTCATTAAGTTCTTCAATTAGCTCTGTGCTTATTCTGGGGAAATTGCATTACACAAGTGAATAAGATTGTAAGCTTTTAGAATAGGAAGCAAGTTATTAAGCATGTTAGGTTGAAGCCCACTGGTAAGAGATGTATGAATTGCTGCATTAGGAGAGAAAGAGGGACCCTGCACCAAGGTGCATGGAATAAACCATGCTTCCCAGTGTATTAGCGTGGATAATAGAATTTAACAGACCACCCAGCACAGTTGATTGGTAGGTGCTTCTGTGCTGGTAGGCACCTGATCCTTGAAGCCAGCCAGGATTGGACTGGATTCTTGACCCCAGCAAACTCACCTGCCTATCCAGTAGAGGTACACCAACCAGAGCTAGAGGGAAGTGTCCAGGACCATCCAAACTTTGATCATGACTCCTTTTTCCCTTGGCCTCATCTTCACATCCTGAAGCATCTGGATCCAAGACTCTGACTTCTGAGCGCCCCCATCTAATATCTCAATTTCAGTTCTTTTACCTCCCTTGCTCTAGTGACTTTGCTTCAGCTGGAAACTCCCTGTTCCATTCTCTATTCTGGCGACTTAATCTCCAGCTGGGTTAGCTCCTGACCAACTTGTGTTGAGGTAGGATTTAGGGTAAAAAGGGAAAGAAGGAATTCAGATAATTTACTCCTGGGAGGTGAATAGAACTTCAGGTTCTACATTTGCTGCAAAGCATACTAGGATCAAAAAGGTAAAATGAGAACCAACATGGGAATCATGGAGAGGTGGCCAAGAATAAGAGATTCACGTCTAACTAACAGGCAGGAATTGCAGTTTGTATAAATTAGAGTATGATACATTGTGCTATAATTACACACAGCCCCACATCAGTGTTTTAACAAAGTGAAAGTTGATATCTTATACAAGGTATCCAGTGTGGTATATATAGTGTGATGATCTGTCCCACTCAGTTACTCAGGGACCCAAGCTAACCAAGTTTCTGCTGTTTTACTCTCTGCATCGTTTGTGTCATGTAGACTTTATGCCCCCCAGCAGGAGAAATAAGACTGGAGAATCTGACATGGGCTTTTCACTTGCGTGGTGCAACAGTGATATATGTCACTTCCGGACACGTTTATTGGTTAGAACTAGTCAGATGGCCCTGTAGCTTTAAGGGGGTCAGGAAACGTATAAGAGAAAGTAATATTTGGTGAGAATTCTGTTCCTATCACAATATACATGAGTAAAAACCTCATCAGAAGGAGTAGGGCAGGGGTGCTGTGGCTGAAGTTTGAGGAGGGAAGTGGGAGGGAAGTGGGAGGGAAGTGGGAGGGAAGTGGGAGGGAACCCACCCAAAAGAGAGGTAGAGGAGGGTAACAAAAGAGCCTGGTCTGTCCAGAAGGAGCTGCATGGAGCCCTCAACTAGCTGGGTTCTCACTCTGACCGCTAGGATGGCCTGCGGCAGGCGCTGATGTGCACAAACAATCTCACGGTCACTTTAAAAGGTCTTTGTTTCACATTATTATGAAGGGATTTTACCAAGTAACTCTTGAATGTATAGAATGTGCGTGCCTTTTAAAGACATGCAGATACTTGTATAACGTTAAGAACTAGTCAGGCATCATCTCAGGAGGAAATGTGCTGTCTTTTGGTTGTCACTTGGAAGGAAAGTTACCTAAACCTCGGAGTCATATATTTCATGTGTAGAGCAGAGCTCATGTTTGATAAGTTGTTGCTATCATATATTACAATAAGTAGTATACATGTTTGACTTCACCTAATCATCTCCATAAACCTAGAAGAGTATTATTAACAACCCTACTTTACAGACAAGACCACTGACTTTCAGATAGGTTTAGTTATATAGCTAGTAAGTGACAGTGTTGGGATTTAAATCTAGGTCTCTTCTGAATCCAGTGTCTCATATCTCATTGCTAGAATTAAGTAGATTAAACATGCCTGTCATTAACTAGGAGCTCAACAATGTTGATTTTCTTCCTCTTCTTTTTCTTTTTCCCTCTTATCCTGGGATTCCAGCCAAGTAACTCATCACTTATTGGGGATTCCTTTGGGGACCTCTCTCTTAGAAGAGCCAGGAAACCACTTACATGATGATTTCGGCCACTGAGCAGGTGATGAGAGGGAGAGCAGGTGGAGAGGCGCGCTCTTGCCAGCCCCGCTTCTCCCCCTCTTTCACAGTTGGTCTGGGAGAGGTAAGGCCAGGAAGAGTTCTGTGCCCATTTACCTTCTCAAAAACAAGAATAAGGGTGGCAGCCTTCACCCCTCCTTGTCTCCTTTCTCAATATTTCTGTCTCTTGTGCTATTTCGGTTATTTGTTTACAGCTGGAGAAAATGATTCAGTTGGTGACACAAAACTTTTCTCTGTCAAGCACAGGAAGCTCTACCAATTGCCAGCTCTTAAACATGAGGTCATGTTAACCTTTAATCTTAAAAATATGTAGCTCTAGCCACCAGATTCCATGTTCCTCTTATCCTGAGATCCAGATGCCCTAGGAAAGTGGGGTTAAAGGTGAAGGGTTGTAGGTGGGAGGATGTGGTTCTACATCTTGAAAACAAGATTCTCCCGGATTTTGTTTTTGTTTTTGTTTTTGTTTTTTTAATTTAGAGGAGAACAGGGGATGCCTGTTTATGGCACCCAGCATGGAGCCTGGGGCTATTTCTTTTATCTCATTCTATAAATAAACTGGATGGCTGCCAGGGAAAATGTAATCTGGGACATGATTCTTAGTTTCTACTAGAGTGAACTGCTCTAAAAATTCTGGCTGCCACTTGGTACAAGTTTCAGGGTCTTTAAAGAGTGTTTTGAATGCTCATGCATGGGAAGCGATGCGTTCCCTTCTTCATCTAGTTTCCACTTAAAAAGAAAATCATCAGACTCAGAATGATTTAGGGTTTCTCTGTAATCAAACGGAGAAAGCAATGGCACCCCACTCCAGTACTCTTGCCTGGAAATTCCCATGGACAGAGGAGCCTGGTAGGCTGCAGTCCATGGGGTCGCGAAGAGTCGGACATGTTGAGCGACTTCACTTTGACTTTTCACTTTCGTGCATTGGAGAAGGAAATGGCAACCCACTCCAGTGTTCTTGCCTGGAGAATCCCAGGGACGGGGGAGCCTGGTGGGCTGCCGTCTACGGGGTCGCACAGAGTCAGACATGACTGAAGCGACTTAGCAGCAACAGCAGCAGCTGTAATCAAATGCTAATAGTTTAAATACATGCTTAATGCTCACCATGCTTTGGGTGAGAGGCTAGTCTCTTGCTAATTTTGAGGATAATGGTGTTTCACTACCACTAGTCCAGGAAGGCCAAATTTGTTCTTAGTTGAAACTTTAAATGCTGCTCTCCTTATGTAACTTGATCTTCCCTTGTGGCTCAGCTGGTAAAGAATCCACCTGCAATGCTGGAGACCTGGAAGATTCCCTGGAGAAGGGAACAGCTACCCACTCCAGTACCCTGGCCTGGAGAATTCCATGGACTGTTTAGTCCATGGGGTCACAAAGAGTCAGACATGACTGAGCCACTTTCACTTTTACTTTACTTAACTCAGTAAGTTACATGTAGCCCTAAGAAATAAATCCCTTAGGGTAAGAAATCAACCAATTTGTTAGAATTTTGGGCCCAAAGGTGGGTTTGAAGTCTCACATCTTATTTGTTGCTGTGATTTACTATTGAAAGTTAGAACATCATAAATCAGGATGATGAGACTTTGAGCATGGGTTACTGAGTCCTCAAAGGGAGGACACAGAGCATCTCCCAGGCTGCTCAAGAAAGAAGAAAGTCATTCCTCTCCATCTGCTTTGCATATGATAGGGTGGAGCACTGGAGAGAGTATGTACCTGTGCGGGGAACCCAAAACCATCTTTCCCTCCCTCTGAACACTGGTGCTTCTGCTGTCAAACCATTCACGTGGCAGTTGCCTTTGTCACATTCTGTTCATATTGTGAGTCAGATGTTCATGTGTAAGAGTCTAAGATCTCAACCTGATGGGAAGTTCTGCAAGGCACAAAGCTGAGCTTTCTACTCCTTCATGTCCTTGTATCTTCCAGCTTTGAACTTTGCATATAATGATGCATAATGTACCATTCATTAGTATGAATTATGTATTATTGTTATGAATTATTCTTATGATCCTCATTATGACTCATTATTCATACTTGATGAAAATTCAGTCAAAGTTAAAAGTACACACGATGCTCTCTTTCTCACGCATTTGTGTAGAGCTTATCTTGACTCAAGGCCCAGAGGTCTTGTATAGGTATCTTTTTTTATAGAAGGTTTATACTCAGGATACAGTTTATTTAATTCAATAAATATTTACTGAGCTTCTATCATGTGAAGGGTTATAAGTTATAAGAAAGAAATAAGATAATATCAAAGTACTCAATGTGCTTATGTCTACCCCATGAATGATGGATAGATTTCACCTTAAATGTCTAGTTCATTAACTGATGAAGGCTGCTTGGATTGCTGATAAGGATCATAAAGTCTGCTTTAGATTCAGGAGGAAATAATACCATGATTAATTAGCAATATCTACCATTTTATTTACGAGTAGAGAATGGGCTTCCTTGGTGGCTCAGATGGTAAAGAAACTGCCTGCAGTGCAAGAGACCTGAATTCGATCCCTGGGTTGGGATGATACCCTGGAGAAGGGAATGACTAGCCACTCCAATATTCTGGCCTGAAGAATTCCTTGGACAGAGGAGCCTGGCAGGCTATGGTCCAAGGGGTCACAAAAGGTCAGACAGGACTAAGCGACTTTCTCTTTCAGAAAATGGTGGCACAGATGCCACACATTCATAATCCCCAATTTGAAGAATGAATTGAAGTCCAGATAGTAAAAGAAGCTTGTATTTAGTAGAATCCAGTCAGTCAATGACTTATATTTAAGTACCAAACAAATACATAAATTACCTGAAATAATTATGTACTAATCTGGTTGGGCTTTCCATCACAAAATACCATTGACTGGGTGGCTCACACAACAGAAATTTATTTCTCACAGTCCTGGAGGCTAGAAGATATTTTTTAAAAAAGAGGTCATGGGTTTATAAAAGGCAGTCATTCATAAGAAAGAGCTCTTACAGGAACTGAACTGGCCCAAAACTTCATCTTGGATGTCTAAGTCTCCAAGGCTGTGAGAAAATAAATTTCTGTTGTGTGAGTCACCTAGTCCATGGCTTTAGGCTGTGCCAGTGGTAAAGAGCCTGCCTGCCAATGCAGGAGACATAAGAGAGGCAGGTTCGATCCCTGGGTCAGGAAGAGCCCCTGGAGGAGGGCATGGCAACCCACTCCAGTGTTCTTGCCTGGAGAGTTCCATGGACAGAGGATTCCAGTGGCCTACAGTCCACAGGGTCGCAAGGAGTTGGATATGACTGAAGCAACTTAGCACACATGCACGCACATGTAGTTGATTAAAAATGTTGTGTTAGTTTCAGGTATACAGTAAAGTGATTCAGTTTACAGATACATGTATATATTCTTTTTCAAATTCTTTTCCCAATTAGGTTGTTACATAACATTGAGCAGAGTTCCCTGGGCTATGCAGTAGGTCCTTGTTGGTTACCCATTTTAAATATAGCAGAATGTACATTTCAATTCTAAACTGCTGAAATAAGTTTGTTTTCTAAGTCTGTGAAGTCTCTTTCTACATGATCTCTTTTTTGTGTTCTCTAGGGAAGAGTGATAAGGCCCTGTGGGATCAGGGCCCTGGCTTTATAACCTCATTTAGCCTTGATTACTTCCTTAGAGGCCTCATTTCCAAATACAGCCACATGGAATGGGGTACCTAGGGCTTCACCATATGAATTTCGGGAGAATACATTCAGTCCTTAGCAGTATAAGGTAGATTTATATCTCCTGTTTGGAGGATGGTATAACATAGGAGTTAGCTATCTAGCCAGGGTTATCATTTTTTAAAAAGCAAGACATCAAAATTGGTTTCTTAATTAATGTTTTTCATGTTAGCTACATTTATGAGTTTAAACACATCTGATCTTATGGGTTGTTCATAATAACTTAAGTCATTTACATAATGCAATTTAAAAATTATATCAAAGAAGCCAGTAGTTCAAAGTAGGTGGTAGACAGGTTTACAAATGTACACTTAACAAAAACTCATACACTTTTCTAAATCTTAGTGACATCCTAAAATAGTAACTAACCACTAAAAACAAATACTATCCATCAGATGGTGCTAACTGTAAACATTTTGCCTTGGAATATGGCACCCTTCCTGCTGAAACTCCAGTACTTTGGCCACCTCATGCGAAGAGTTGACTCATTGGAAAAGACTCTGATGCTGGGAGGGATTAGGGGCAGGACGAGAAGGGGACGACAGAGGATGAGATGGCTGGATGGCATCACTGACTCGATGGACGTGAGTCTGAGTGAATTCCGGGAGTTGGTGATGGACAGGGAGGCCTGGCATGCTGCGATTCACGGGGTCGCAAAGAGTCGGACATGACTGAGCAACTGAACTGAACTGAATCTTTGCGTTGGTGTGTGCTGTTGTTGTTGTTCTTCAGCAGCTCTCTGCAACCCCATGGACTGCAGCACACCAGGCCTCCCTGTTCCTCACCATCTCCTCAAGTTTGCCCAAGTTCATGTTCATTGCATTGGTGATGCCATCCAGATATCTCATCCTCTGATGCCCTCTTCTCCATCTGCCCTCAATCTTTCCCAGCATCAGGGACTTTTCCAGTCAGTCGTCTGTTCTCATCAGATGACGAAAATACTGGCGCTTCAGCTTTAGCATCAGTCCTTCCAGTGAATATTCAGGGTTGATACCCCTTAAGATTGACTGGTTTGATCTCCTTGCTGTCCAGGGGACTTTCAGGAGTCTTCTCCAGCACCACAATTCGAAGTCATCAATTCTCTGGGGTTTTGCCTTCTTTATGGTCCAGCTCTCACATCCACACATGACCACTGTGAAGGCCATAGCCTTGACTATACGGAACTTTGTCTGCAAGGTCATGTCTCTGCTTTTCAACACTCTGTCTAGGTTTGTCATCACTTTCCTGTGAAGAAGCAATCGTCTTCTGGTTTCATGGCTGCAGTCACCGCCTGCAGTGATTTTGGAGCCCAAGAAGAGGAAATCTGTCACTACTTCCACCTTTTCCCCTTCTATTTACCATGCAGTAATGGGGCTGGATGTCATGATCTTAGATTTTTTAATGTTTAATCTTAAGCCAGCTCTTTCCCTCTCCTCCTTCACCCTCATCAAGAGGCTCTTTAGTTCCTCCTCGCCTTCTGCCATTAGAGTGGTATATCTGCATATCTGAGGTTGTTGATGTTTCTCCTGCCTATCTTGATTCCAGCTTGTAACTCATCCAGCCTGGCATTTCTCATGATGTGCTCAGCAGATAGATTAAACAAACAGGGTGACAGTAGACAGCCCTGTCATACTCCTTTCTCAATCTTGAGTCAATCATTTGTTGGATACAGGGTTCTGTTACTTCTTGACCCGCATACAGGTTTCTCAGGAGACAGGTAAGATGGTCTGGTATTCTCATCTCTCTAAGAGCTTTCCACAGTTTGTCATGATCCCCACAGTCAAAGGCTTTAATGTAGCTAGTGAAACAGAGGTAGATGTTTTTCTGATTCTCTTGCTTTCTCTATAATCCAGTGAATGTTGGCAATTTGATCTCTAGTTCCTCTTCCTTTTCTAAACCCAGCTTGGACATCTGGAAGTTCTTGGTTCACATAATGCTGAAGGCTAGCATGCAAGATTTAAGCATGACCTTACTAGCATGGGAGATGAGTGCAATTGTCTGATTGCACATTCTTTGGTACTACCCTTCTTGGGATCTGGGATGAGAGTTGACCTTTTCCAGTCCTGTGGCCACTGCTGGGTCATCCAGATTTGCTGACATAATGAATGCAAAACCTTGATGGCATCTTCCTTTAAGGATATGAATAGTTCTGCTGGAATTTCATTGCATCCACTAGCTTTATTAACAGCAGTGCTTCTTAAGCCCCACTTGACTTCGCAATCCATAATGTCTGGCTCTGGGGGACTAATTACACCATTGTAGTAATTTGGTTCATTAAGATCTTCTTAAACAGTTCTTCTGTGTATGCTTTCCATCTCTTCTTGATCTCTTCAGTGTCTACTAGGTCTCTGCCATTTTTATCTTTTATTGAGCCCATCTTTGGGCAAAATGCTCCCTTGATGATTCCAGTTTTCCTGAAGGGATCTCTAGTCTTTCCCCTTCCGTTGTTTTTTTCTGTTATTAAGCATTGTCATTGAAGAAGGCCTTCTTGTCTCTTCTAGCTATTTTTTGGAACCCTTCATCTAACTGGGTGTAACTTTCCCTCTCTCCCTTGCTTTTTACTTCTTTTTGTTCTTCCACTATTTGTAAAGCCTCCTCAGATAGCCACTTTGCCTTCTTGCTTTTCTTTTTCTTTGGGATGCTTTTGTTTGCCACCTCCTATACAATATTACAGACCTCTGTCTATAGTTCTTCAGGCACACTGTTTACTAGATCTAGTCCCTTGAATTTATTTGTTACCTTTACTGTGAATTCATACAGGATTTAAGTCATACCTGGCTGGCCGACTTTTTCCCTGGTTTTCTTCTTTAGTTTTTGTGCTTAATAGACTAAAAATACCATGTTCGTTTTTACGGGTATACTCATTACAGTGGAATTAAAAAAATGTGATTTACCATTTGGTCTCTGTGAAATTTAAATCTTGATCCAGGTTAGTTTTGTTTTCATGTGTGTGTGTTTTAATTACTTCCTCCAAGAAGCTTTATTTATTAAAGTGATAAGATACTACAGCTAGTGATTACACATAGAAGAAAGAAAATATATCAGTGTTTGAATTTTGACTCCATCCAGCCCATGCTTGTCTCTCCACCCTTCCATGGTTTTATATTTCAGAGTAAAAATATTAAATAACATTTATTCTTTATTATTAAAGAAAAGCTGACCTGGGTTTTAATAGAACTCTTAGCTTCAAATGGGTCATAATGCTTTGTCATTTATCTTTTGTCTTGACATGATTTAACTGTAAGAACACTCGTGTTGATGATAAAATGGATTCCCTTGATTTTAATCACAAACAAAAGCTTCATAAAATGTTTAAATGAATTCTTGGTTAAGGCCTAGAAAATTCCAGGGGGTATTTTTTTATCCATATTCTTATGTCAAAATGACTCTCTTTAATTATTAACATGGGAATAATGTAGTGGCTCAAGGTGACACCTCTAAGTATGACTGAATAATGTTCGAAATGTGACAAAGATCTGAAAATTCTGTACACGGGGAAGTGTTTCATTTTAAGAAATTAGCATGTAAATTATCATTTTTCATGTATTTGAGACAGTCTAACAGGAGAAATTATAATCTGATACATACGCTGATGTTTGTTATTATAGTTATTATATATATAATTTTATATATATAGTTATTACAGTTATTATAGTTATTATTATAGTTATTATTTTCCAAATAAAACAATATCCTCTATAGATCAGAACAAAGAGTATAAAAATCTTACATAATTCCACCACTCAGTATTCATTGAATTAAATATTATTAATGCAGAGATATCTAACATTATTTTAATGTACAGTCTTCCTATTTTTAAAATTGGAATTATGTGACATATTTTAGACTGCTACATTTACTTATTAATATATTATAAACATATTCTTATATCACTGCATATTAAATATAATTCTATCATGTAGTTATATCAAAATTTATTTAAACAGTCATCTGTTTCTGAATCGAAAGAGCAACAGAGTTCCAGAAAAACATCTATTTCTGCTCTATTGACTATGCCAAAGCCTTTGACTATGTGGATCACAATAAACTGTGGAAAATTCTGAAAGAGATGGGCATACCAGGCCACCTGACCTGCCTCTTGAGAAACCTGTATGTAGGTCAGGAAGCGACAGTTAGAACTGGACATGGAACAAAAGACTGGTTCCAAATAGGAAAAGGAGTACATCAAGGCTGTATATTGTCACCTCACCTTGCTTATTTATCTTATATGCAGAGTACATCGTGAGAAATGCTGGGCTGGAGGAAGCACAAGCTGGAATCAAGATTGCTGGGAGAAATATTAATAACCTCAGATATGCAGATGACACCATGCTTATGGCAGAAAGTGAATAAGAACTAAAGAGCCTCTTGAAAGTGAAATAGGAGAGTGAAAAAGTTGGCTTAAAGCCAACTTTTCAACATTCAGAAAACAAAGATCATGGCATCTGGTCCCATCACTTCCTGGCAAATAGATGGGGAAACAGTGGAAACAGTGGCAGACTTTATTTTTGGGGGCTCCAAAATCATTGCAGGTGGTGACTGCAGCCATGAAATTAAAAGATGCTTACTCCTTGGAAGGAGAGTTATGACCAACATAGACAGCATATTCAAAAGCAGAGACATTACTTTGCCAACAAAGGTCCATCTAGTCAAAGCTATGGTTTTTCCAGTAGTCATGTATAGATGTGAGAGCTGGACTGTGAAGAAGGCTGAGCACCGAAGAATTGATGCTTTTGAACTGTGGTGTTGGAGAAGACTCTTGAGAGTCTCTTGGAGGGACTCTTAAAGAGAGTTCAACTAGTCCATCCTAAAGGAGATCAGTCCTGAGTGTTCATTGGAAGGACTGATGTTAAAGCTGAAACTCCAGTACTTTAGCCACCTGATGTGAAGAACTGACTCATTGGAAAAGACCCTGATGCTGGGAAAGATTGAGGGCAGGAGGAGAAGGGGACAACAGAGGATGAGATGGTTGGATGGCATCACCAACTCAGTGGACATGGGTTTGGGTAGACTCTGGGATTTGGTGATGGACAGGGAAGCCTAGCGTGCTGTGGTCCTTGGGGTCGCAAAGAGTTGGACACGACTGAGTGACTGAACTGAACTGAACTGGTTTCTGAATATTTACATTATTTGCAGTTTTGTTGTTTCAAGTAATATTGCCTCAAAGTAATTTTATATAAATATGATTGTACCTAAATTATTGTTATTATGATAGAGTCCTGAAAGTGAAAGTTTTGGGTTAAAGGCTATAAATATTTTTTTGGATTTTAGTAGATATTGTTTCTTAGGAAGATGTATCATCTTACATATTTTTGGCTATACTGGGCCTGCACTGCCGTGTGGGCTTCTCTCTAGTTGCAGCAAGCAAGGGGTACTCTCTGTTGTGGTGTGTGGGTTTCTCATTGTGATGGCTTCTCTTGTTGCAGAGCAGTAGTTGCAGCTCCTGGGCTCTAGAGCACATGCTCGATAGTTGTGGAGCATGGGCTCCATTGCCCCACAGCATGTGGGATCTTCCCAGATCAGAGATCAAATCCATGTTTGCTGCATTGGCAGGTGGATTCTTTACTGCTGAGCCACCAGGGAAGCTCCCATTTTACATTCCTAACAGTCATTTGAAAGTGCTGTTTTCTCTATGCCCTGGCTAACAAAGTGTGTTACAACTTCTTATGCTTGTCAATTCAAAAGAAAAAAGTATGATAGTATGATGTATTATTTTTATCTACTTATGGGCCTAACTCTGAGCTTAGATTGGAATATAGAAGTACAGAAGGAAGCATTGTCAGTCCCTCTCATTGTTCTAAATACTAATTTTAGATTGATACCTTTTCATTAATCAATTCAACAAATATTCTCAGTGTGCCTCTTCAGAAAAGAAACAGAATTTGGAATGTAAATTTTTATATTTGGCAAGTTAATCATATTCCTCAGCTGATGGCATGTTATTACCATGATCCATGCCTGGAAGCCCTCTTGTTTATTTCCTCTCCTTTCATCCTGATCCCAACTTCATTTCTCTTCTCTTCCATAAGCAGCCATTCTAGTGTGTTTAACACACACATATATTTGATATACACATTTCCTTGAAGAACACATAGTGTCTTGTGGTTTTGAGTATATGCATTTTTAATTTACATAAATTATATTCATAAATATTATATAGCTTACATTTTCCACTATGAGCACATTAAAAAAATTCTACCTTTGTGAGCATGTTTGGATTTCTGTTCCTAGTTTGCTGCAAAAAATTCTATGGTGAAGATGGGAAGTCCAAAGTAGAATAAATGTTTGTGATTATTTCATCCTTCTGGGAAGATCATATAAACATTTACATGTTATTTCTTGAATAAAGGAGATCATGGTTAGTTATGTGGCTACATATGTCTAAGGTAGGTTTATTAGTTTCTGAGAAGACTGCAAGAACTTTCAGGAAAGCTTACATTGATTAGCACCCCTTTGGAACATCAACACTCCGGGTTAAGACTGTTGTATCCATCCTGCACATCTGTCCAGGGAGCCTGTGCATCACGTCATTGACTCTAGGTGCGGGCAGTTGGTGTCATGTGTTGTGCTGTGCCTATCACACTCTCCCACGGGTACCACAGCCAGGAATACAACCCTACCCCTTGTTTTGTATCTTCAGCATCACTCACAATGTCTGGCACATGGGAGACACTCAAACACTGTTTGTTGAATGGATGAGTGAAAAGGAATCAATCTATGCTGAATCTTAGAGAGGTAAGGATCCCTACTGCTCAGGCTATAAGGGATTTCCAGGAAAACGGCTTGCAGTTCATGGCGTAGAATCCACCTGTGTCTTTCCCTCCTGTCCCTCCTGAGCACTTAGAGTACTACTACACTTCCTAGCCCTTTGGCAACTGGGTGAAACTGTTTTACTAATTGAAGCCGATGAAATATACATGAAGTTACATATGCCATTTCTATGTCCCGGCACATAATGACTAGTGGGCCACCTCTGAGCTCTCTCTTCCCTTCTCTGGCAACCTAGGAGGTTGCATGTTCCGGACTGTGCAGCTTACAGGACAACAATATTAAACAGCCTTGGACCCTGGTGCTATATAGAGACAGACCACTCTCCTCCTCCTCTGCCAACCCTCATTGGGAGGAGTTTGGAAGTGGTGAAGGAGGGGGTTACATTTTAAATAATGAGGCCAGGGAAGCTCTGATGGAGGTGTTTCAGTTGAGACCCAAAAGCTTCAAGGCAGTGAGGGGATGAGAGGCAGTTGAGACAGGACTATTATGAGCAGAAGGACAAGCATGTGCAAAGGTCCTAACATGAGGTTGGCTTTGGTGTGTTAAAGGAAGCAAAGTCAATGTGGCTGAAGCAGAGTGAACAAGGGGAAAAGTCACAGACATACCAGCTGGAGGGAGAAGAGAACAGGTGTGCAAGGCCTTCTAGGTCCTTTTAAGGACTTCAGCTCTCATGGTAGGGGACACTGTAAAGTCTTGCATACTGGAGTGACATGATCTGACTTACATTAACCTCAGCTGAGAACAGAACCAGGGTGACAAAGGAAGAGGCAACTAACTAGGAGTCTACAGCAATAATCCAGGCAAAGGATGGTAGCGGCTTGGGATAGGGTGACAACAACAGAAGAGATGTGAAGCAGTCAAATTTGGAATGTAGTTTGAAGGTGAAAGTGAAATTGCTCAGTCGTGTCCGACTCTTTGATACCCCATGGACTGTAGCTCCCCAAGCTCCTCTGTCCATGGGATTCTCCAGGCAAGAATACTGGAGTGGGTTGCCATTTCCTTCTCCAGAGGATCTTCTCAACCCAGGGATCGAACCCAGGTCTCCCACATTGCAGGCAGACGCTTTAACCTCTGCACCACAGAATTACAGATGATTAGACTGAGGGTCGGAGAAGGCAATGGCACCGCACTCCAGTACTCTTGCCTGGAAAACCCCATGGATGGAGGAGCCTGGTGGGTTGCAGTCCATGGGGTCACACACTGTCGGACACTACTGAGTGACTTCACTTTCACTTTTCACTTTCATGCATTGGAGAAGGAAATGGCAACCCACTCCAGTGTTCTTGCCTGGAGAATCCCAGGGATGAGGGAGCCTGGTGGGCTGCCGTCTATGGGGTCTCACATAGTCGGACACGACTGAAGCGACTTAGCAGCAGCAGCAGCAGCAGCAGCAGATTGAGGGTATGAGAGAGAAAGTCAAGGATGACTCCATGGTTTTGGTCTGTGTAACTGGGAGGATGCAGTGGTCATTTGCTGAGATGTGGAAGGCTGCAGGGTGATTGTGATCAATTTTGGAAGACTCTCAGGAGGTCAGGTTTGGATGAATTAGGCTGATAACCACTGAACATGCAACTGTTGCTGGAAGGAGAGTACACCAGGCTACGCTGGCAAGGAGGTGGACAGACTGACATAGATGATCGTGCTTCTTCCCTAGGCGGTTGAGGTCCAGGTTCTCTGAGTGGAGATTCAATTGTGAAGGGCATTGGGAAGCCTAGTCCTTGGTTTCTAGAGGGCAGGCTGACCTGGAACTGAGGTTCACTCATGATGACTAATCTGAGTTTTTACAAGGCTAGACTATAAATGCATCTCCACATGGCAGGCAGAAGGCCAGAATTTCATATTCTGTGGGAGAAAAGTCACCTAAAATTCCCATCCTCAAAGCTTCTGCCTCCTTGGGTTTGAGACCCCTTTCCAGGTTTTCAGAAGTCAGGGATGAACTGTGAAAGTGTATTTTAAGGCAAACTAATTTATGCTTATTCTTCCAGCATAAAAAATTGTATTTTCACATCAGAGTCATGTTTGATTTCTAAACCTATCACCACAGCAAGAACTATTTTCCCCAGTTTTCCCTAGCTGCATTGTTTATATTTCTTAGCTAACAACATCTAAACCTTTTTTTTAACTCACTTGGAACTGCCATTTATTGCAACCTTTGCTTATGAAACATTTATATTCTGAATGTGTGAAAAAATGCCCTTATGTGGGGGGAATTTTACACACCACCCTCCTATCTGTTAGGGTTGTGATAAAGGTAAGTTTTGTGTATTTTCCGATGCCAGCCCTATACTAGTACTCTCCAGGCATCACACTTTCCATTCCTAATTGTCTCACAGTGTTGAACTTGACAGCACCTTGTCTGTGACTGGTAAATAGCGAGTCATTCCGTATGCTATCCTTCTGCACAAATGCCGTTTCTGGGACTCAGTACTCGTTGAACACTTTGGCAGCTGTTTTTTTCTGTTATTAAAGTCCTTACTTTGTAGACTCATTTTGGTTTTTGTCCTCTTCCTGTTGTTTTGTGTTTTTACTTTCTCTGTTCTTCAATTTCTGAGGGGAGATTGAATGTGTCACATAGACCTGCCAGTCCAGGGGAAAGCTGTGCTTCTCCCACTGCAAGGAGGGGTTCAGCATCGTACCCTTGACCTACGTAAGTCACGTAACTCAGATGCTTGTCTGGGTAACCCTAGTAAAATTTAAAAGGAGGCTTTGGGACTTCCCTGTTGGCCCAGTGGCTAAGACCCTGTGCTCCCAGTGCAGGGGGCCTGGGTTTGATCCCTGGTCAGGGAACTAGATCCCACATATTGCAACTAAGAGTTCACATGCCACAGCTAAAGACTGAAGATCCTGTGTGCCACAACCAAGACCAGGTGCTGCCAAATAAATAAGTAAACATTTAAATAAAACAATACAAATTAGCATAAAAGGAGGCTTCATCAGAACAACTCCTAAAATGAGGTACCTTCTTAGGGTACCGAGTCTAAACCACGATCCGTCCAGAAACATGGTGGGATTGAGGAAGCCACTATAAAGTCCCTGAACTTGGAGAAGAGGAGGCCATTTCTTAGAGAGGTTGTTAAAACAGTGGGCAGGTCCCTGCCTGTGCTTGGGTAGACTGTGTTCTATGCTGTTGCGCCCAGCTGAGCGGCAGATAGGGGCTGGAATGTGGCCTGTAGTCCACCACGCACCTTAATTAATTTTATGTGTCAACCTGACTTGGCCACAGTGTGCCCAGATATTTGGTCACGCATGATTCTACCTGTGTCTGTGAGAGTGCTTCTGGATGAAATTAACATCTGAATAGGTAGATTCAGTTAAGCAGATGGCCCTTGCCAACACAAGTGGCCCTCATCCAATCCACTGGACACCTGAATAGAACAAAAGGTGGGATAAGGGAAACTTTCCTCTCTGCCTGCTTTTGAGCTGGGACGTCTGTCTTCTCCTGCCTTTGGACTTGACTCAGACTGAAACCTATGCCGTTGGCTTTCCTGGTTCTCAGACCTTGAACTTAGATTGGAATGAGAGCATCAGCTCTCCTGAGTCTCCAGCTTGCACCAACTCACAGAAAGTTTCCATATGGACTAACAAAGGTTCTGGCACTGGGTGTGGAGAAGCGGGAAGGGGGCTGATAAGTATAATTTGAATAACCATGTCCCCCTCCACCGCTGTATAGCCTAGAGTTTGACTGTGGTTTAAAGCTCCTAGTCACAGCATAAGTTTATATTCTAGATGATTCTTATAGCTCCAGAGGGATGGGAGCAATTAAAGGTTTTAGTTCCTCTGCTACATTAGCAGTAAACCCTGAGAACACCTTTGCTGATTGGAAAGAGATACAGCAAAACTGGGGATAAGTGCTATCCACACAAAATAGTTAAGCTGCATTTTGGTGTGGCAGTGTGCACTTTTCAAAACATGTTCCTTTCTCTGCTTTAATACAGGGAAGGATGATGAATGCTTATTTTATTCTCATTTTAAATGTGTGGTAACAGAGCTGCAAAGGGATGTCCCTGTGGCAAGGTGGCTTTTAGGTATTAGGCTTTTTCTCTAGTCGAATTGCTGTCTGGACTCCTGGATTCTTTCCAGGCTTCCTCACAGGCCTGACAGAATGCTTAGAATCTTGGCATGCTCTTTTGAAGCATTTCACTTCTTTTCTCTCCTTGGTTTCAAAAACTTTTGTATAACTTTTGAGGGTTCAGAGGGATTATGAATTCTAATATATACCACAATATAAGATTATGAAACTTGTATCTCAGGAAAGAAATTATACTTTGAAAATCTTATTGTAGAATTGGAGCTTTGTCTCATAGCAAAGGTGATGAGATTTGGATTCTAAAATATTCAAAGTTAATGTTCAGATAATCAGTGGAGATTTAAACATTCACAGTATGTGCAATTGTCATTCTTGGATACTACAGTAATTAAACTAACAGCTAGTGTTTATTGAACACCTTACATCTATGCTAACAGTCACACTAAATTTTTAAAAATATATGTATGTAGAAACATTTATTTCTTAGGAAAAGTAGAATATGATAAGTAGGAGCATGGTTTCATCAAAGAACAAATAGGAGATCCTGGCTGGTGCAGATTTTAAGTTTTTGAGAAAATAACCACGCTTATTTGGATTATAATTATATATTTTAATCGAGTTTTCTACTCTCACTGTTCATAGTCTCTTCTAATTGCTGTACACAAATACATGCTCACATGTGTGCACAAATGTGCACGCGCACACACACACACACACATACACACACACACACACACACACACACACATATACATCTCAGGTCTGTTTGTTTAACAATTTCTTTAAAAAAGCCCTCAAGACACAGGCACTCAGGGCACTGGGGTTTCACACAGGTCACCACAAAAGAGACAGAGTGGATGTGAGGTCATGTTTGCAGAATCTGACATATTGGCCTCAGAGTAAGAATTATTGTTGGTGCCCATCCCCAGCAGGCAGAGAAAGAGTGGCAATGATATTACCATGCTGTCAAGAGTTTCTTGTGCCCCAGGGAGAAGATGGAAGTCAGTGAACCAGAGAACCCATGTTTTGCTTTTGCTTTGTTTTCAGATGCTGTCTAAATTGGTTTCCTGATTTCTTGTACTTTTATGTAACCTTACCTCTGGGTCATTTAATGCAGATTAAAGCAACACAGCCACACCTCCAACTCCGGAAAGACCCCTATGAAGAATGACACAGTTTATTTAGGAGCATTAATAACAGATTCCTACACCATCTTTTAAAATTTTGTGATCTTCATAGTCACACATCATTCTAGGAGGCTAAAGTTATAGGCCAAGAATCCAGCCCTTCTCAAACTCTGAAGTTCTTATAAATTGCCTGGAGAGCTTGTCTAAGGGCAGATTCCCATTCAGTACTTCCAGACTGGGGGCAGGAATTCTGATATTCTAGCAAAGTCTTTGGTGAAGACCATGCCCGCTTGTCCTTGGACCACACCATGAAGAGTAAAGGCCCAGGGTGATGTTAATTTCTCAGGTACTCAATTCCTTTTCTTTTTTTTCCTTTTGATGTTACTACTGTGTGGCTGTGGACTCTGCTCCCTGTCACTGCCATTTCCAGCCTCATTCCCCATCTATTGCTAAAACAGTATTTAGTATTGATGTCCAACCACTCAAATCTGCAAAGGGTTCACATGGCCATCCTTAGGTGGTCTACCTTTTGGTTCTTTTGCAAACCCCCAAAAGATGTATGTCACTTTGAGGTTCCAAGGAACTTGGGATACATTTTCCAGAAAGTGGAATTCTTTAGCTACCCTGAATATTCCCCCCAATTCCCACCATGTTGGTGGTCTCTGTCTCTCCTTCTTACTGGGGAGCATTAACTCATGGTGTATAGAAGGTAACATTAGCTTTGAATTTTATTTATGCTTTCTTGTGGCTAGACAAGGGTACATATGCAAATAGGAGTCACAAGATACACTCAGACATCCCCAAGATCCAAAAATGGGTGTGTGAATTAGGTTGTTGCCATGTCTCTCACTGCAAAGAGAACAAATACAAATTGTGTGAGGAGGCAGGCACGGGGTCCTGCATGCTGTTCTATTGACTGATCACATCAGAGTTAGCAAGAAGCAGCCTTTTAGAATACACATTTCCAGGACCTCACCTCAGACCAACTATATCAGCCTTCTAGTATTGGGGGATTTGTACTATTATAAAGCATAGAGTGATTAGGGGCTTGCTGTGCTGATAAGCATATATTAAACATCTGCAATTTATCTAGTTAACTAAAAAAGTTTCTGAATAGATACCATGAGTCAGGCACAACACAAACACACCTCCTCCCTATGTGCCTTTCCCAGCTGAAAATGGAAAGTAAACAAACAAAACAGAAACAATTTCAAATGAAAAGTGTTATAAAGGAAACTAATAAGGTGATGAACCCACGATGAAGGAGTAGGTCCTTCTGATGACCTGATTAGTGATGGTATCTCTGGGGCAGTGACATTAAGGCTGCAACATGAAGGGGCAGGAGTCAGCAGCAGCACAGTGGTGCTGAGGCAGACAGCATCCTTTGCAAATATCCCTGTGGGAAGGAGCCTGCTTTAGCAACTTCTGTAGATGCTACCAGACAAACCAAAAGACAAAAAAATGTTGCAACTCCCTTCCTTGCAAAATATTCTGCAATTAGGTTTTCTTTCCCAGTGGCAAAGGCATAAGAACCCCTTTTATGTCACCTTCAGAGGCTGTTCTCATTCTATGTTTGCTCTACTGCTATTTCCAAAAACCTGGGACTCAGTGCACCACTGAAGACCCCATGCCATTCTTTGAAGGCTGTATGGAAGGTTGGGGCCCAGAGAGTCACCTGCAGAATCTTCAAACTCCTGTTTTCTTTGGATGAAGACTATCATCCGGATGATACTCTGTGTTAACTGTGAGAGTCTGGCCTGAGCCTTGGACTACTCATATATAAAAGGGAATCGAATGCCTGGTCATAGTTGATTCAGTAAGATTGTGTACCTCGCCCATGAGAGTTCTCCAGTTCAGTGTGCCCACAGCATTTTGGAAGCTTCTGTTCTGAAGGACAGTGTGTACTTGAATTTTTGCTCTGTCATTTATCATTTTAAATTATATGGGGGCATGATAAGCAACATCCCAGGTGGTATCAATGCTTCCAGGAGACTGTCCTTCTGCCTAAGAGCAGACTTCCCAATCAAACTTACACACCCTCAGAGCAGCTGATCTCCACATTAGGAGGAAAGCTATCTTATTGAGCAGACATGTGAAAAGGTATTTTCACCAGTGAGACTCTTAACTATGTCTATTTCAGGCAGCTGAGCAAAGAGACAAAAAATTCCCGTGGGGGTGGGTCTGCCCTGGGACAGGCGGAGGTGGGCTAGTTCTGCTGGAGTTTGCATCGCAGGTCAAACCGGGTAGGCAGTTCCTGCGTCTAGCACTTTCTTCCTTTTCTCTACTCCTGGGGTTACTGCTTCTCAAAGATACTTCAAGAGACTAGGGCAGGCAGGTGTTACAATGGATCAAATGAATGTCTAGATGTCTGTGATCTGTTGTCACTCCGTCAGATAGAGATCTCCCTTGGAGGCAGCCTGCCTTTCACGCTTTTCCAGAGCACACACAATCTGGGCACCCTGGAGACACCACTTCAGGTGCTTCTGAACAACCTTGGCTGATGCCTATAGCAACCACCTAACTGGCTGGGTGTGGTGAGGGTTCATCAATGAATATGCATATCTCTGCCTCAAAAGAGACACAGATATATAGAACAGTCTTTTGGATTCTGTGGGAGAGGGTGAGGGTGGGATGATTTGGGAGAATGGCATTGAAACATGTATATCATCATATGTGAAACGAATCGCCAGTCCAGGTTCGATGCATGATACAAGATGCTTGGGACTGGTGTACTGGGATGACCAAGAGGGGTGGTACAGGGAGGGAGGTGGGAGGGGGGTTCAGGATGGGGAACGCATGTACACCAGTGGCGGATTCATGTCAATGTATGGCAAAACCAATACGATATTGTAATTAGCCTCCAATTAAAATAAATTCATACTAAAAAAAGAGAATATATCAATAGGTATTCAACTAGCTACAAAAGAAGACAGGCTGTGATGACTGCAATACTACATATAAAAAGTATTAATTCCTACTGTGGCCACATATTTAACATCTTTAAATAATAGAAATTTATTTTCTCACAGAAGGCCAGGAATCTGAAATGAGTCTTAAGCGGCTGAAATCAAAGTGTCGGAAGGGCTGTGTTTCCTCCAGAGGCTCTCGGGAGAGTCTGTTCCTTGACTCCTCCAGTTTCTAGTGGAAGCCAGCATTCCTTTATTTGCAGCCTCATCTTTCCAATCCCAGTCACTGTGGTTACATAGCCCTCTCCTCTCCTGTCGGGGAATTCTGCCTCCGTGTCCCTTCTATAAGGATACATGTGGTTGCATGCAGGACTCGCTAGGATAAGCTACTGCCCTATCTCAAGATGCTTAATGCAATCATATCTGCAAAGTCTGTTCCTACCATGTAAGGTAACATTCATAGGTTCCAGGGATTCGCACAGGATATCTTTGAGGGTGTTATTATTCAGTCCACCACAGGTGCCACTCTCTTTCTTCCACTCCTCCGCACCACCCCCGCACCAAATAGAATACATCTGTGCTGTCCAATTTGGAAGCCACTAGTCACATGTGGATACTGAGCACTTGAAATGTGGCTTGTCTGAATTGAGATGTGCTGTAAGCATAAAGCTCATGTTAGATCTTGAAAGCTTACTACAAAAATGCAAAGCATCTCATTCAGAATTTTTATGTTGATTACACATTGAACTAACATTTTGGATACATGAGGGTAAATGAAATCTATTATTAAAATTAGTATCACCTGTATATTTTTACTTTAAAAAGAAACTACTAGAAACTTTGCAGGTTTCCCCAGTGGTTTAGTGGTAAAGAACCTGACTGCCAATGCAGGAGACACGGGTTTGATCCCTGGGTCAGGAAGATCCCCTGGAGAAGGAAACGGCAACCCACTCCAGTACTCTTGCCTCGAGAAACCCACGGACAAAGGAGCCTGGTGGGCTACAGTCCACGGGGTCACAAGGAGGCACATAAGACTTAGGGACTAAACAACTAGGAACTTGAAAATTTCATTCGTGACTTGAACTTGTGGTTTGTACTGTACTTCTATTCCATCTACACCATCTAACAGTAATTTTCAAATGGATACACCACAGAATCATGTGAAGAGTTAAAAAAAACCCCAATGTGTATGCTGTACCCCAGACTTATCAAATCCAAAATCTCTAGGGAGAAGCCCTGGTTATTCCAATATGCAATCAAGGCTGAGAATCTGTGGAGTAAAGACCGGAGGAGGGTTAACAGTGGCAACAGCATTAAAGGTCCAGGGATGCCCATGAACGGGTATGACTGTTTCCTTTACAAACAACAGAAAATAGGGGTTCCTGAAGTACCCTCTGCTTTCACTTTCTTCCCTGAGGTGCAGGCCTCATCCCACCCACGGTGCAGCTGTGAGACTGTGCGTGTGAGGGGGACAGAGCTGCTGTTCCCATGAGCCCGGAGACACTGGGGATCCCAACACTGACGATCAGGCCGACTGAACCTGTCTCCCTTGGGTGCTTCTGGCAGTGACATTAACACTTGCCTGGAAGTTTCTGCCTTGGTACTTGGCAGAACAAAGTACAATAAAACCCAGCAAGCTCCTAAATGTCCTGTTTGCGGGGCTGGATAAAGGCAAAGCACTTCCACATTGGCTTGAGGCAGAAGCATGTTTTGGAGTCAATCATCAATAATACCCACCACCCCCAGAGGTTTCTCACCAGAGCTGGGAATCTCAGCTGTTTCCCAGCTCCACACAAGGGCCATGTTCTCTGGATCTGGATGCAGAATTAGACACCAAAGCTAAAGTCTGATGCACTTCCATTGAGCTTTGAAATGTTGCCTGGGAAACAGGCCCTCGGGGGAGCAAGATAGGATGTTTCAATGGCTGCTTGTGTTACTTGACACAACACACATACAATGAGATAAGCCTCAGCCTTGTTGATGCAGTACCATTACTTACTCTGGCATCATCAGCGAATAAACCTGTCACCTGAGAGCATTTTGCAGCATTTGAGCACCATAATATCCTACCTCTAAACAATTTTGAAAAATCTGAAAAGTTTTCTAAACTGCAAAGCACTCCTTTGACTTCTATAATAGCAAATGCCAAACAGTAATTAATATTTTCAAAAGGAAGAGGCATTCCAAACCAGGGGGATAAAAAATTCCGAACAAAAGCTTCTAGGAAGCTTGTTCTCTCCTTGCTTCCCTCCTTTATTAAGTGCTGACTTGAAGTAGGAAGCAGGCCTTGTTGACAGAGTTTAGGGCTGATAGAGGGAAAAGACATCAAAGTAAATGGGAGACAAACATATAGGGTCTATGGCTGAAGAAAAGTCCTCTCTTTACCTTTTGTTCCCTTTTTTTGTGTGTATGTTTACAGATGTATGTATCTGACAGTGTACAAATATACATACAGAACAAGGTAAAAGATAAATTTGGAAATTTGGAGAAGGAAATTTGAAAGTAAAAAAAAAATGACAGAAGTCAGAGTTAGTTAGTCAACAGACGATATTCCTTAAGTCTTGTTGAAGCAGCTGAATGTGGGCCACAAATTTGGATCTGACTTCCCAGCAGCCAGTGCAAAGAAGAATGCTTACCAGTTGCATAATTCAGTCTCCATAAGATTAAAACTAATGAGTTGCCAAGAAATCTCATGGATGAGGATGCAGTGTCGTGACAATGCATTGTGGAATATATTCAGTAATGTCCTCAATAGCGAGCATCTCCCGTGGTCCTGAGGAGCTCTGTAATAAGGGATGATGGGAGTCTGTAGGGTTTGGAGACAATACAAAAGATAGATTATTAAACTCTGGCTGGAGCTAAACTTTCTACCAGGACTGAGCTGGGTTAGTCTGAGTTTCTACCTATACTATTCTGTAGTTGATAGTGTGTTTCAAGTGCTGAGCTATGGTATGCACTGGAGGTGAGATGGGATACTCACTCCTACTTCCACTGAAGAGCGTGGGCTGATGCCAGGGACCTGGAGAAGCTGGTGCCCATGGGAAAAATCAGTGTGAGCTGTTCAGGGGAAAAGGCAGGAGAGGCACTGAGAAGAGCAACAGTGGGGCACAGAGGTATGGAGAGTGCCCGTAGGGAGCGATGGGTAGTTTGGCCCTGGATAAGTATGAAATACGAGGCAAGGTAGGCAAAGGCCAGACTGTGCCAGCCCTCTGTGCTCTGCTAAAGAACGTGGCTTTGCCCTATGGAGAGATACTGAGATGCCACTGAAGGGATTTCAGCAAGGGAGTTGTATCTCCTATCTATCGCATTCATGATGCATGATAAAGATACCCCAAACTCAGTGGCTTACTAACAATCACACATTCTTGCACACAGATCTGAGTCTACAAGGGGAGGGTGGCCTGGCTTCAGGGTAACTCTGTGTGGGGCCCAGACTGAAGCAACAGCAGCCACCCAAGGTTAGCTCTTTCCACATAAACTGTGAAAGTACAGGCAGGTGAGTTCCCACCAGAGAAGCGATACACTCTCAGGTGCTTTGCTTTCCATTAGCAAAGCAAGTCCTGTGGCCAAGCACAAAATCATTAAGAGAGAGGATAAACTCTGCTGCTTTGGTGGGAGTTACTGCAAAGTTGCGGGGCAGAGATGGTATGAATTATACCTGGAGGTTGAGATGAGTAGTGATTCACCCTACCTGAGGGGTGAAACAGCTTGACTTGACTGTTTCAGACAGTTTATTTGGGCAGTTGTGTGAACTCTAGAGAAGTGATGCTGGAGTCAGAAGAACAAGTGCGGACACTCAGGTGAGACCTGAGACTCTGGGTTGGGCAATAGTGAACTATTATGGAATAGTTGATTCAAAAGGACAGATGAGGTAAAACCATCAGGACCTAATGATGTAGAGTCACATAGTGGCTGGTTTTAGACACCTCCATTTACTGTATACAGAATCCCTTGCTAAGGTTTTCATATGAAACTGTTAATTGGCTTTATAATATCAGTTTCCTTATTTCTTATTAACATAACTTTGATTTTACTTGTGACATTATTGTATCTTAAAAAAACTACCTAGCTTCCCATGAAGCTGGGAGGTGGTCAGATGGTAAGCCCTGACTATTAGGATATAAATGAGATTCACTGGGTCATGTTACCAAGAGAACTTTTGGCATCTGCTTCTACCTTCTTCCTGCCTCAAATGTAGATGGATGGCCAGAGCTCCAGGTATAAACAGAACCCCACAGTTCAAACTCTTGTTGTTCAAGGGTCAACAGCACTAGAGGAGTCTGGGTGTTGGGGATGTTAGCTGATGTGGTGAGCCATCTGTGTTTGCTAACTGGCACTCATTGAAGTTAGGCTTCTACCTCCAAGAGAGCTAGGGCACTATCTTCCTTGATGATCACATTTCAAACGGATGGCTCTCAGGTCCTTGAGAAAGAATTTCTGGGTGGTAATACTGGTGATAAGCTGGGAGGTGATCTACAGTTCAAGAGAGCAGAGAGAGAATTTACGAAGGAAAGTCTTCTAAAGTAAGTGTTCTATGGAAAGGGAAGTCATGGACCTTCAGGATGGGCAGGAAGAAACCTGTCTGAAGTGTAGTTAAGTGGAGGGGAACTTTAAGGGCATCAAGGTCAAAGGGAGACACCACCATTCAGGCTCTCCAGGAAGTCAGGTCTCAGAAGTCCCTGAGCGATCATCTCTTAACAGGTAGCAGCTTTATCAGGAGACATACACTGAGCAGCTGGTGGGGGGTGGTCCTCTGATTTAGATCCTCATCCTACTGGACAGAGAGATTGCCTCTGCACCCTGGTTTTCTGAAGTCCCTTGGGGGCAAATCTCTGTGGTTTTCTGACCCTGTCTCCATCCTATGCCCCATGACATGCCCCACCCTTGGTCCTGCGCATATCACTTCAGCGAGTATACACTGAAGTGACATGCCCAGGACCAAATGCATCCACTTCTTCAGGCAAAAATAAGCGTTTTCGTCTCAGATGATCCCATGTGAATCATATGTGAGAGCAGAACTGAGGATAGGGGAAGAGACTCCTGTAGCCCAAACACAGTACACAGGGACACAGGGTACTCCAGAAATTACTACCATAAAAGGCTGAGCAGTAATACAGGGCAGCCTTGATGGCATTACAGCTTGCCTAAGGGGCAGTACTCAGAGAGGAAGTGACTGCTGACCTTAAAATCCAGGCTTCGCTGAGCAGTTCATTCAGTTCAGTTGCTCAGTCGTGTCCAACCCTTTGTGACCCGGTGGATTGCAGCACGCCAGGCCTCCATGTCTATCACCAACTCCTGGAGTTTACCCAAATTCATGTCCATTAAGTTGGTGATGCTATCCAACCATCTCATCCTCTGTCATCTCCTTCTCCTCCCACCTTCAATCTTTACCAGCATCAGGGTCTTTTCCAATGAGTCAGCTCTTTGCATCAGGTGGCCAAAGTATTGGAGTTTCAGCTTCAACATCAGTTCTTCCAATGAACACTCAAGACTGATTTCCTTTAGGATGAACTGGTTAGATCTCCTTGCAATCCAAGGGACTCTCAAGAGTCTTCTCCAACACCACAGTTCAAAAGCATCAATTCTTTGGCACTCAGCTTTTGTTATAGTCCAACTTTCACATCCATACATGACTACTGGAAAAACCATAGCTTTGACTAGATGGACCTTTGTTGGCAAATAATGTCCCTGCTTTTTAATATGCTCTCTAGGTTGGTCATAGCTTTTCTTCCAAGGAGCAAGCATCTTTTAATTTCATGTCTGCAATCACCATCTGCAGTGATTTTGGAGCCCCCCAAAATAAAGTCTGCCACTGTTTCCCCATCTATTTGCCAGGAAGTGATGGGACCAGATGCCATGATCTTCGTTTTCTGAATGTTGAGTTTTAAGCCAACTTTTTCACTCTCCTCTTTCACTTTCATCAAGAGGCCCTTTAGTTCTTCACTTTCTGCCATAAGGGTGGTGTCATCTGCATATCTGAGGATATTGATATTTCTCCTGGAAATCTTGATTCCAGCTTATGCTTCATCCAGCCCATCTCTTTCAGAATTTTCCACAGTTTATTGTGATCCACACAGTTGACTTTGGCATAATCAATAAAGCAGAAACAGATGTATTTCTTGCTTTTTTGATGATCCAGCACAGGTTGGCAATTTGATCTCTGGTTCCTTTGCCTTTTCTAAAACCAGTTTGAACATCTGGAAATTCACGGTTCACGTATTGCTAAAGCCTGGCTTGGAGAATTTTAAGCATTACTTTACTAGTGTGTGAGATGAGTGCAATTGTGCTCATTTGAGCATTCTTTGGCATTGCCTTTCTTTGGGATTGGAATGAAAACTGACCTTTTCCAGTTCTGTGGCCACTGCTGAGTTTTCCAAATTTGCTGGCATATTGAGGGCAGCACTTTCACAGCCTCATCTTTTAGGATTTGAAATAGCTCAACTGGAATTCCATCACTTACATTAGCTTTGTTCGTAGTGATGCTTCCTAAGGCCCACTTGACTTCACATTCCGGGATGTCTGGCTCTAGGTGAGTGATCACACCATCGTGATTATCTGGGTCGTGAAGATCCTTTTTGTACAGTTCTTCTGTGTATGCTTGCCACCTCTTCTTAATATCTTCTGCTCTGTTAGGTCCATACCATTTCTGTCCTTTATTGAGCCCATCTTTGCATGAAATGTTCCCTTGGTATCTTTAATTTTTTTGAAGAGATCTCTAGTCATTTCCATTCTATTGTTTTCCTCTTTCTTTGCACTGATCACTGAGGAAGGCTTTCTTATCTCTCTGTGCTAGTCTTTGGAACTCAGCATTCAAATGGGTATATCTTTCCTTTTCTCCTTTGCTTTTCACTTCCTGTCTTTTCACAGCTATTTTTAAGTCCTCCTCAGAGAGCCATTTTGCTTTTTTGCATTTCTTTTTATTGGGGATGGTCTTGATCCCTGTCTCCTGTACAGTGTCATGAACCTCAATCCATAGTCATAGTTCATCAGGCACTCTGTCTATCGGATCTAGTCCCTTAAATCTATTTTCCACTTTCACTGTATATTGTAAGGGATTTCATTATGAGAAGACTCTACACATGGACATCACCAGATGGTCAACACCGAAATCAGATTGATTATATTCTTTGCAGTCAAAGATGGAAAAGCTCTATACAGTCAGCAAAAACAAGACCAGGAGGTGACTGTGGCTCAGATCATGGACTCCTTATTGCCAAATTCAGACTTAAATTGAAGAAAGTAGGGAAAACCAGTAGACCATTCAGATATGAGCTGAATCAAATCCCTCCCTGGGCAGGAGTTTTTATTTTTCCCTTAAGGCTTTGATGTTTTTCAAACAAAAATATAAAGATCCAGAACTTTCCTTTAAGCTTCTTCACTAAGTAGTGGGTTTTTAGACAAGACAGAGGCCTGCTCTGGTGAGTGTGAGGGTGTGTGGTCCTTAGAGTATTGCCCAGAAGCCTCTTTTACCCCTTCTTAGAGAGTTTTCTTACACGTTCCTTCCCCACAGCCCGCTTATGTCTTTGCCACCGACCTTTTCTTCTGTCCTCCAAAGTATACTCAGACGGTTACCCTCATGTCGTCCTACGCATCTTTCCTGAACCTCAATTTCTTCAAGTAGCTCTCATTTTACTCGCAGCTGTTTCCCCTGCCAGGTAACGAGCCTGGCAGGCAAGGGGCGGAGGGAGCAGTGACTTCGGTCACACGGTGGCGCCCGCGAGCCTCCCAAAGCCCGAGCGTCACGTCTTCTCATACTTCTCCCGCCCCACCCGCGCCGGGGCGCAGAACGAACCGCACCCCCGGCCTTCCCCGGCGGGACAGCGGAGAGCGTGCCTCGGCATCCCAGCAGGCAAGGGAACGGCTGCAGCTGCGTCCGGCCCGCGCGGGAGGTGCGGCCGGCTGCAGGCGGCCCTGGCTGCAGGCTCCTCCTCCTGCCGATCCAGCCGTTTCCCACCCAGCCTCCACCCCTCCTCGGCTCGGCGCTGCAAATCCTAGGCTTCCCTGGGAGCGCCGGCGGAAGTAGCTAAGGCGGTCGGAGGAGCGCCGCCGTCCGTCCGCACGGATCACCCGGGCAGCAGCGGCGGCGGCGCCAGCTTAGCCCCGGAGGTGCCGCGGGGCCCAGCGCGCCCCTGCGAGGCTAGGAGAGAGGCGGGGCTGCAGCTGGGCAAGGGGGAAGAAAGTGAGCGCGTGTGCGTTGTGTGCGTGCGAGAGTGTAGGGGGCGACAGGCTCGAATTAGGGCGGTGGAAAGGGCAGGGGAACCGGGTTGCGGCTCCGCAGTGTCTCCCCGAGCGGCACCCGCTTCCCGGCGCCCCTCACCATGGACCTGCGCGGAGTCGGGATGTGCCTTGGCCGCAGCGCGCGGGTGGCTGCCCGGCCCTTGGGGTGCGCGGGCGCGCGCGCGGAGATGGCGAGGTAGGATGGCCGTCCAGCGCGACCCCTGCCGCCCCAACCCAGCGGCCCCTGGGCGGTGCAGCTGACTCGCTGGAGCGCACAGGGGTGTGGGCGGAGGCGGCCCCGCAGCGCCCGCGTCTTCGGGAGTCGCTTTGCCTTTTCCACCCACTCGCACCTGCCGCCGCGCGGATACCATGTCGAAAGCGGCTGGAGGCGCATCGGCGGCGGAAAGTTGTCCTCCAACCTCTGCCGGCCCGTCTGCGGCCGCTGCCGTGGAGGACCTGTCCAAAGTGTCGGACGAGGAGCTGCTGCAGTGGAGCAAGGAGGAGCTGATCCGTTGCCTGCGGCGCGCGGAGGCCGAGAAGGTGAGCGCGATGCTGGACCACAGCAACCTCATCCGGGAGGTCAACCGCCGCCTGCAGCTGCACCTCGGCGAGATACGAGGGCTCAAGGTGAGCGCTGAGCTCTGCAGGGCGGGGAGGTGGGGCCAGACGACTTTCCCTCCTTCCGTCAACAGGTAGTGCTCCCCTTTCTCCCTTGTCTGCACCCCCCGCTCCCCTTCCCCAGCCCTTTGGAAACTTTTCCAAACTTCGGAGACATTCGGTTCCCTCCTCTTCTCCATATGGGGCGCGCTAGCGTCGAGCTCGGTGGTCCTTTGTGGCCCCAGGAGCGTGCTTCAAGGATGTCGAAAGGCTGGGAGGTCACCGATGGGCACGCGGAATCTTTAATTTCCCAGGAAACCTGGAAAATCGGTGCTTTGGGGAGCCAAGTTACAGCCAGGCAGGAAAAAAAAAACGAGCGAAAGGTTGAGTCCAGAGAGTCTTCGCCCTTGGGGATCAGGGATATGATAACGTTGCTCTGGCGCCACGACTTCTCCATGGGGCAAAAGGTGAAAAAAGGGACAGGGGAGAGGGGCTGACGGGGCGCCCAGGGTGAAGCCCGGCGCCATCCCTGGAGCTGGGCTATGTCTCATCTTGCAGAGAAGCTTAACTCTGCCTTGCCGTTCTGTTTTCTACCTGTTCCGATGCTTTCCTTCTCCTCGAGTTAGACTGGCATCATCTGGGGTTGCCCGACCATACCATTTGCCCCCGATTTGATTATAAGTTCATCTAGCCTGGGGTGAAGGGCAGAGGGACTCAATGCGGGAAGCACAGGGATTTGAAAAGGTAGCTCAAGTATCAGCCAATGATGCTTTTCCTTTCTTTGCTATTAGGGGAAAGAAAAGAACAAAAGAAAAGCAAAACAGTAAAGCCGCAAACCCCCACTAAGTTTCTTTTCTCCTGGAAGCCCCTGAGTGTGCCTGCAGCGTGCCCGCCCCAGTGGCTGCCGCAGATGAGTGGTGGGGAACCGCCCTGCCCCTGTGTACCACAAACTTCCTTTCCTCACTGCTTGCGCTGGTGCCTCCTGGTATTCCTTCCTCTCATTGTTCTTCTTTTGTTTATAGGAAGCCAGACACAAACGAAATCACTGAAGGAACCTGGGGAGCAAATACCCGCAGGCACATGCTGTTCTTGTCCGCTTTCCACTCCCACCCCGCTTCTCAGGCCCTAGACGCCTACCGCTTACCGAATTTCCTCAGCGGTCCAGCTCTAGGATTCTGGGGCAAAGGGGAGTGGGAGGGGTAGAAGGCAAGATGCTCACCTGGGTGCTGGGCCCGCTCCAGGTGGAGATGGCCCTGCCCTGAGGCTCCAGCTGACTGTCATATGGTCCCTAGAGTGGGTGCAGTTGGGAGAATCTCAGTTAGAAAAACCCCAAGGCCTAATCTCTCTTTTGGTTCAATTCATTACTAATGGACTATTTATTAAGTACTAGACTCTTGGGGGATTAGAGGCAGGCCAGGCTAGTGGGGAGCTCATCTCAGAGGTGGATTTGCATCTACAGTAGAATCCTCATTTGGCCAGGAGGGTGAGCTTGGGTAATTAATTTCTCAGAGCTTCATTTTACTCATTAATAAAATGCAAATCATAGTAACCATCGCCTTGGGGGTTGTGACAATAAATTATGATAATGTAGGCAAAGGTTTAATTCTGGACTTGTCTGCGAAAATGGTGGTTATTGTCCTCAGGTGACGATGCATAGGTGTATGTATATGCATCTTCCGAATCAGTCCCAGTTTCCTAGGCAAAGCCGGACCCAAGTATAGTTCATGATCCTCCAATTTCATCTTCTATGGCTTGACCTATAATATGACTTGGAAGAGTTTCTAATTAATTTCCTAGAGATTTTGATAGTATGGAACGTTGACATAAGTGCCTAGAAATACTTGAAAGTTCTTTTCGTTTGTGTGGACTGTGTGTGTAAGTCTATGTGTAAGTGGTGTGGGGAATGGGGGACCTGGTCTTGATTCCAGTAACCTCATTTAGAGGAATACCTGTATGGCCAGTTAAGAGCAGCTATTATACCTCAAGTAGTCTCCCTTGTGGCTGGAATTTGTGACCAGTCCACCAAGTTCAGAAATGACGGGGGCAGGTTACTGCTATCTGACACAGCCTCTACTCCTCATCCACATCATCCCGCCTCCCCCCCCCCCCCCCCCCCCGCCAGGGCTGTGGTAAAGCCCAGTCAAGGGGCCAGCCATCTTCCTTCCCTTCTTCATCTCGGCTCAGAGCTTCCATAGACACCATCATGATCCATAAATGTCATTGACTAAATAAGTAATAGTACATTTATTTTCACTTAATTGGAAGGAAGGGAATTTATTTTTTGCCCTCTGTTGGTTTGGGACTCTCAGCTGAAGACTAAAAGTTTGGAGTAATTAAGGCCATAACACTTTGCTTTCTTTTTTTTTTTTTAATGTCTCTTTCTGTGAGCTGCCTTTGAAATTGCATCTCAATATTTTGAAGGCTACTAGGTGGTACTGTGGCTGTGGACATGGGGAGATGGAAGCAACATTCTCATCCTTTGAGTGGCCTATGACTAAGTCCAAGCATTGGCTTGGTAGTGCAGGGTGGAGCAGTGGAAAATGAAAGGTTTGGGGCCCTGATGATTTGGGTAGCATGGGCAAATAACTCACCTTTTTGAGCTTTTTTTTTTTTCATCTGCTAAATGGGTATATTATTTCTGCATGAAGTTTGATGGAGATTAAATGATACACAGATAAAGAAATCCAGCGAGGTTCAATAGCTTTCTTAAGGTCACACAGATATGAAATGATCCAAGTAAGCTGATTTTTTTTCTTTTGGCTGGTTGACATTCTCTGGTTGGGATGCGTCTTCCTAAAAGGGGTTCGAGAAAGGAGATTCTGGTTAGGGTGCTGATGTTGAAAGGGATGAATTCCCTGAGAACCACGTTCCTGCTCTCTCAACATATACCAGCACTCACAGGGCTCTGGCCTAGAATTTTGGCAGGGGAGGTTGGGGGCAACTGAATCTCTATGGATTTATCTCCAGCACATTAATTTTCCTCCTCGCTCTCCAACACACTAATTCCCCATCCTGCAATGATGGAAAAACAACAAAATAACTCTTTAACCTCAGTTGCAGTACTTGAGGGGTTTCCCTGATGGGGCAGTGGCAAAGAATCTACCTGCCTGTGTCGAAGATGCGGGTTCAGTCGCTGAGTTGGGAAGATACCGTGGCAACCCATTCCAGTGTTCTTGCCTGGAAGATACCGTGGACAGAGGAGTCTGGCGGGCTACAGTTCATGGGGTCACAAGAAGGTTGGACATGACTCAGTGACTGAGTGCACGCACACACACATGCAGTACTTGAGAGCCCTCTGTATGAAATTTGGGATGATGTGAATTTCAAGTGATTATACATTTAGTCTTTTAAAAAGCCCACTTTAGACAAATGGGTAACATCTAGTGGCCTGTTGCAATGTTTAAAAAAAAATACTGTTTTGAAAAAGACAACCCAAGTCTTAAAGTGATAGATTTGAAAAAACTATCTCACAAGGTTATTATCAAGCTGGTTGCTTAGCTATTCATTAGAAGGCAAAGGAAATGGCTAAAAATTGGAGAGTACATAATATTTGCAAGAACCCAGGTGGCACTAGTGGTAAAGAACCCACCTGCCAATGCAGGAGACATAAGAGATGCAGGTTTGATCCCTAGGTTGGGCAGATCCCCTGGAGGAGGGTATGGCAACCCACTCCAGTATTCTTGCCTGGAAAATACCATGGACAGAGGAGCCTGGTGGGCTCCAGTCCATGGGCTCGCAAAGAGTCAGACACAGCTGATACGACTTAGCACGCATGCAATGAAAAAAAGGAATAGTGAATAAATGAAATAAATGAAAAAAGGGATGCTGATAAAACTGAATGAGGCAATACCTATCCCTTCAACCTCAACTAGAATTCTGACATTTGAGCAACACAGGTTTGAATCACTCAGGTCCACTTTTTTAGGGATATTTTCTCTAGTAAATACTGCAGGGCTATGATCTGCCATTGGTTGAATCTGTGATTGTGGATCTGGTGTGTATAGGGCCTACTATAAGTTGCATGGCTTTTCAACTTGGCCAGATGTCAGTACCCCTAGCCCCCAGCTTGTTCAGGGGTCACATGTATATATGTCTCTTCATTTGGGAAGCAGCCCATGGTGGCACAAGTCCTGTTTACTTCCCAGTTCTGGAGAAAACAGGAATAGTTGTAGGATAGTCAAAAGGTAGTATTTTCACATGGGGATTCAGATGAAGAAGAACGTGACTTGAACTTTCTGTGAGATACCAGAATTAAGCTAAATGTGCAAGAATTTTTGAAGCTGAGAAAGATTGATTTTGTTTAGCATCATTTTCTCAGAATATCCACAGCTTCTGATTTTCCATAAAGCACCCGTGGCAAGGGATAATTTATTCTCTTATTATTATAGGCTCCAACACAGCAGGAGCTAGCAGAAAACAATAAGAAGCCTTTTGTCAGTAGCTAGAGCTGTGTCTTGTTTGGATCACTTGCCTAGGGCTTTAAAGGGTCGGTTGCTCCATCAACACCTATTAAGCTTTCACTGTGTGCAGTGCACCAAGTCAGATGAATCAAATATGCAAAGAAAGACATTGAAATGGATTCTTGCCCTCCAGAAGCCATCTACATTAAAAAAGAAAAAAAAAATGATGCCCAATGAATGAGTGCTCTAGGGAGTGTTTCTTACAGGCCTTGAGCAGTGAGTAGAAATTCATTCATTCATTCTTTCAGACCTGGTGCTCCTGCGTACCCAGTGCTCTTCTAGGGCTGGTGGAGTCTTAGAAGTGCAAGCTCTCCGCTTTGGCAAATTCACAGACCGGACAAGGCAGTTTTTTCTAGTTGCAAAGTTAGACCTAATCAGGGTTCCTAGTTGGCTGGTTCAGAATTAAAGGGGGCTAAAGGTAGAAAGGCAGGAGAAAGCCTTTCAGGCCTGGTCCAAGGGTTTCTTCATTTTCCCTGGCAAAGGGGAGGTGATGGAGGCAGGAGAGATGTCAGCTGCAGGGAGAGTGTTTGAAGATCAGTCTGGCAGGGAGAGCTTGAGTTGGAATGACTTAGGGAAGTTAAGGGCTGGGGCAGATCAAGGCTGGGAGGCCTGGGGATGCTTTTGGAGACAGCAGGCCTGAGGTCAGAGGTGGCACTGAGAAGCAGAAGAACTGGATGGGCATTAGACACAAGGAGACAGAGCCATTGGTAATGCTGGGAGCTAGAATCAAGTTGAAAACTAAGCTGCACTGACCCTCTTTCTCCTCAGGCCTTGAGAATCACTCCTGCCTTAGGCCTCATGACTGCCAGGAGGTGCCAGGCATGGTTGGCAGATGTTTTATGTTTACTTTCTAGTCAGTATCAAGGAAAGTGTTGGAATCAGTCTGAGTTTGAGAGAATCAGGTCCCTTCTCCGAGTGCCTCTAGTTCTGGATTGTCTGACAGTCACGAGACCAGAGGTTTTCAGGCTTTGTGAAGCAAGGGAAATCTTAGGTGGCTTCCCCCTTTTACCCTCTCCAAAGGATGGTGCTGCAAGAAACAGCTACCCCTTTTAATCTGTGTGAATGGAGACTAAATGGGGATTTCACAATTAATTCTGACCTTGATTTCAGGTATCCACAGTGGGGGTGCTGTGTGTGGGGTACACAGAGGTGAAAGGAATAGATGGGTCTCCATTCTCATGACTCTGGTCCTGTGAAGAAGGAGACTTGACCAATAGTCACACTCAACCATATGTGATTAGAAGTTGTAAAAAGCCCAACAGAGGGGACGTTGACGGGGTCCAGCATAGAAGAGGACTTCCTTTAGATTGAGTGAAAGTGGGAAGGGCTCATCCCTTGGGCCTGAGACCAGCCAGCATGGGTGGGGCTCAGTGTGTGATGGGGAGGAATGGTCTCACTTTGTCCACTGACTCCATGGGTAGCAGCCGCTATTATCTCCCTCTGCCTAGACTTGTAGCCTAGCTGGTCTTCCAGCTTTCACACTATCCTGTCTCCCTCACTTCAAGTCACTCCCTCCTTCCATCCCCCAGCAAACTCTTTTCTGCACAGAACATTGGTGATTCTTTATAGAATGAATCACATCATGTCAATCCTCGAGCCTCAGCTCATCAACAGTCCAGAATTTTCCTGTGGCCCACATTACCTAGCCCTGGCACCCACCTCGCCTCCCAGACCTCCTTCCTCACTTTGCCCCTCTTGCTCATTCTGCTTTAGGTCCACTGGCCTTGCTGCAGCTTGAGCCACACTTGTCTCAGGGCTTTTACACTGGCCTTTCTCTCTTTCAACAAATGTTTGCTCCTTGATTTCGCCCAGGTATTTGCTCAAATGTTTTCCTTCTCTGCAGAGGTGCCTTCTCTTTATAGATAGTATTTTTTCACCTGTTTTAGTCTTTTTCCCAGCACTTTTTACTATATGACGTTACGTTCTATACTTTTTGCTAATCTTTCCCACCAAATGAAAGCCATAGGAAGGTCAAGGTCCTTCAAGGTCAAGGTCCGCAGTCAATGTCCTTGTTGTGTCTGCTGATCTCTCCCTAGGACCTGGACTAATAATACCTTGCACATAATAGATGTTTACTAAATATTCATGAAGGAATCACCATTCATGCTGGAGAAGTAGGCCAGTTAAGAGGACTGGGAGCCTTTTGAGACTTACAGGATTTTGTACTTTATCCTAAGGGCAGTGAGACCCTTTTAAGCATTTGAAGCATGGGAGTGAGAAGGTAAATTTCAGAGGTAGAGTTCAGGAGATGTGTTTGGCTTGCAAATGGGAGGTGAGGGAGAAGGAGGTGTCAGGCACAACTACAGATTCTCATGAAGAGAAACAGGATGGGTGGAGGTGGCGTGTGCTGAGAGGTGTGATTTGGGGAGGGGACCCTGGATATAACACAAGAGCTTGAGTTTCCATGAGATGCCTGGGACACCTGTGGGGGTTGGGGGTGGCAATAAGGGGCTGGATGTGCAGGATTGAAGCGCCACCAGAGGGCAATTATGCTGCTCCCTAGAGAGGGATCAGGGCTGCGCATCCCATGTCATGGGCTGAACACCAAGGCTGTGTTTCTTGTTTGCGGTGGTGAAAAGTCTGTTGCTTCAGAGCTTTTAAGTCTTTCACAGGTCACAAGTAGCCATCTTTCTTCCTTGAAGGTGAGGTAGGGACCCTTGTCTTTTTTTTTTTTTTCTTTTTTACCGATTTCCTGTTAATGAACTGGCTGCTCCCTCAAGACTGACTGGATGACCTTGGACAGGTGAAGCTTTTCGAGGTCCAGTTTCCCATTCTGTAAAAGACCCATTATAACCATTATCCCCTGAGGGTTTGGTGAGAAGTCGATGAGATAATGCAAGTAAAACATAGGGCAGGGAGCATAATCAATACCCATTATTTTTATTTTTATGTATAGCTATGCATCTTTAGCTTGCTCTCACCTTCTCACTTCCTCCCCTAACATCACAGAGAACTCACCCATTCCAGACTCCCAGGTCCCAGGAAGTCTGAGTCTGGTGCCCCGGCCCATACACGATTATTCCTCCCTTGAATGGCTGTGTGTCTCTTTTCAGGATATTAACCAGAAACTCCAGGAGGACAACCAGGAACTGAGGGACCTCTGCTGTTTCCTGGATGATGACCGGCAGAAGGGCAAGAGGGTGTCCCGGGAGTGGCAGAGACTGGGCCGGTATACAGCGGGGGTGATGCACAAGGAAGTGGCCTTATACCTGCAGAAGCTGAAGGAGCTGGAGGTGAAGCAGGAGGAGGTGGTGAAGGAGAACAGGGAGCTCAAGGAGCTGTGTGTGCTGCTGGACGAGGAGAAGGGCACGGGCTGTGCGGGCAGCCGCTGCTCCATCGACAGCCAGGCCAGCCTGTGCCAGCTCTCCGCCACCACAGCACCCTACGTGCGGGACGTGGGCGACGGCAGCAGCACTTCGAGCACGGGCAGCACCGACAGCCCCGACCACAAGCACCACGCGAGCGGCGGCAGCCCCGAGCACCTGCAGAAACCCAGGGCGGAGGGCAGCCCGGAACACTCCAAGCACGGGAGTGCCAGCCCCGAGCATCTGCAGAAAGCTAGGGCCTCCGGGACCCCAGATCACCCCAAAGCTCTCAAAGGCCCCAGCCCCGAGCACCACAAACCCCTGTGCAAGGGCAGTCCAGAACAGCAGAGGCACCCACACGCAGGGAACAGCCCGGAAACGCTGCCCAAGCACGTGCTGAGCGGGAGCTCTGAACACTTCCCGAAGCACAGGCCCGGGGGCAGCCCCGAGCACACCAGGCACAGCGGAGGGAGCCCCGAGCATCTGCAGAAACACGCCCTCGGTGGGAGCCTGGAGCACCTCCCCAGGGTCAGGGGCACCAGCCCCGAGCACCTCAAACAGCATTTTGGAGGGAGCCCAGATCACAAACACGTGGGTGGAGGAGGAGGCGACAGCGGCAGCGGCAGCGGCAGCAGCAGCAGAGAGGGCACCCTCCGAAGGCAGGCGCAAGAGGATGTGTCAGCCCATCACCGGAATGTCTACAGTGGCATGAACGGTGGGTCAGTACGTGCTGCGGAACTGGGGCAACTCTGTAGACAGTTAAGATGATGAAAGGCTTGCCGGCCACCTAAGACAGTGCAGGTGCCAGCAGGCGCTGGCCTGGAGGTGGGTGGGGAAGGGCAGCATACATTTGCCCCCAGATTATGATGTGTGTTACTCCCCCTCCATTTGTCCTAGGTTTATGCATTTATCAGGTAGCCTGGAGAATGTTGGGGAGGAGGGGACAGGGGAAGGAGGACAACAATAATTCTGTGGGACCCTGAGTAGTTAGGGTGAGATCTTGGTCACTGAAGATAAAAACAGAACCAATATAAGATTTCTGTATCTTGAACATTTTCCTAGTTGCCTATAGTTTCTACAGGGCTCTACTGAGACTGGTGACCAAAGCTTTTTGAATCCAGTTAACAGCTTATGTGCAGGAAGAAATAAGTATTTATTATGAAAAACAATAACACTAAAAAAGAACTAGGACATCCTTAAATGGCATGAAACTGGGTTGCCACGTGCCTGTAAACATGCCTTACTTTACCTTGAGGATGTTTTGCATTGTGTTGGGGACTTTAACAGGAATCTGTGACTTTTCTTTCCATCTGGAGTGAGTCAAATGATTTCCTTCCCAGTTCAGTCAAAACCCACCCAATCCTCTCACCAAAGTTCCTCAAACGTATTCTGAGTAGCATGCTCTTTTACATTGTGAGTCGTCTTTCTGGTTGTTTAAACGTTCCCTTTAAAATGTACAGATGTGTTTGGACATTCTTTTGCTTTCCAAAACTTAACAGCCACTACCTTTGCTGAAGCAGCCCTAAACCTGACTCCAAACCTTTTGGAAGAGGTTTAATTTTCTGCATCTTGGTTCTGAAACCACTTTGAACTCGAGAGAAAATAGTTTTCTGTTTAACAAAAAAAATCCTCACAGTTCTTTTATGTTACATGTGACCAAGTTAGAACTAAAACGACTGGTTTTATGAAGTGGAGTTTTTGCATCCAAAAAATTTCAGTATCTGAGGTTTTTCACTTTATTTGAAAGCTGCCCCAGAGTCTGTGTGCAGTCAGCTCTGAGCAGTGGTCGAGGCCACCAATTTAAGCAATGACACAAAGGGGTAAATTTTCAATATTATACTTGGGGATTTACCTGTTGGATTTCATTTCATCCTAATCTCATAGTGCTGAAAATTGACTCGTGAAGCTTGGCTTCTAATACATCCAATATTTTAAGCACAGATTTGGAACTGGAAAGAGCAGGAAAGGGCGGATGCTGTTGCTTTCTCAGTTGTGTGTGCTGGGAGGTGGAAGCCAGGAGAAGCCAATTCACTGTTGTGTTGAGGCCGCCGTCTAGCTGGCGGGGGCTTTTACTTTGCTGATGGAGCCCTCCCTTGCACTTGCTCTTTCTTGGGGAGGTGGAGGAGCGGCCTGATTGCAGGGCAGCCTCAGTTGTGTAGTTCTCGCAAGAGATGAAAGTCTTTTAAAAAGATATTTTGGTTGTATTACTGTCACAGAATCTATGTATCATCAGCCATGAAACTTGACTTCAGGGGTAATGGGTTAATGGGAAGGTAAAGTTGATGACTTCCATTTCTTGATTATTTTTTAACTAGCATGACAAGTAAATGTGCACACTATTTTGAAGAAATTTTGTATCTTGAACCAAAATAAAGATTACTTAAGGGCAGGTGGTTCACTTACAAAATAATTCTTGCAAAAGGACTCATTTAAATAAAGAACTTCTCTAATTAATGTGCGATTTAACTTACCAGAAGGGATTTTAGGTGCAATTTTTAAGCAATTTGTGCAAAGTAAGGCCTGTCTCTAGATTGAGAGGACATTACATCATGGAATCTTATTGCCTGAGTTCAGACAAATTTCAAAGGAAAATTATTAAAAAGATTTTTTAAAAATTTAGTTAAAAATTTGATGTAACATAGATGTATTCTTTAGAATGAAACCATAGCTTCTTGTTTACTTCAGGTTTTCTCTTTCAAAAGTGACAAATCTTCTGACAGTTGATATCCTCACCAAAGTGCATTTGTAGTCCATTTGCATTGCATTTTTATTTCTGTAATTAATTGGAAAATGAAGAGGCGCAATGAGATGTTTATGGATCATCAGCCTGGAAACTTGGGCACTGGTAGCTTGTGTTTATCCTGCTGTTACAAATTAATTTTTTGTATGGATGGTAAGACATGACTTTTCAAATTTTTAAATCCCCACACACTTTAGTTGAATTACTGGCTTATAAACAGATAGGAATCAGGAGCCAGGTAAATCCCAAATTGCAAATTTGCTGAGTCATTTACAGAGTCCTTCAGTGTGGGGTTGGAGAGATGGGTGTTTTGGATGAGCGTTTAAATGTTTTTGCTTGAACACAAAGCAGGTGAAAGTTGTGAGGGGGTCATCTTGTGTGATTTGGCAGGTGTAGCGTCACTCCCGACTTACGGGTCTACTGGTAAGCCATCCCTAGTTGTGACGATTATATCTCCAGACGGCTGTCAAAGTTTCCTGGGGTAGCGAGATGGCAAAATTGCCCCTGGTTCAAAATCACTGCTTTCGAGCAGTGTTTTTCAGTTTGGCTGCAGGTTAAAATCACTGGGCTGACTTTGTAAAAACACTGATGCATGGACCCCACATTCTGATGAACGTTGATTTGTTCTGGCACTGTCCTGTGGGCACATTGTAAAAAAGAACCTTCAGGTGATTCTAATGAGCAGACCAGGTGGAAGCCCCTAGCCAAGGTGCATGGTTGTTGGATAAGATAGGTTGTTGTGAGGGAAGCTCTTAAACACCTAGGCAGCCTGGGAAGAAGGAAGTTCTTTCCTTTGTTGAACTCCAGAACTGAGAGGACTGATCACAGCAGCTACTGAAAACCTGTACCCCTCAAAACCCCAGCCTAAGGCTATCTTTGGGAGTGTGGGTTGAAAATTTGAGTTTTTGGTGGGTGGGATTATTAGGTTAATTTGGGGAAGCTCTGACATACGAATCATTTAAGGCTACTTTTTAAAGCCTTCAAATCAAGATAAAGAAGCATGGGGGTTTCTAACTTATTTCCAGTGGATGCTTACAGTGCATGTAGATCACATGGGATCTGCCATCCTAATGGCTTTTTCCCGCAAGACAACCCTGCATTTCAGATCTCTCAGTGTATAGGTTTTACCTTGAGTTTTAAGATTGCTTCTGATTCTCTGTTGAGGTTACTAATGAGTAGATGAAAGATGCTGATAACACGAAAATGGCCTTGTCTGTTAGGAATGAGATAACCTGTGTGTGGAAGAGCCCAGCAGGGTTTCTCTGAAGCAAGGTTGACTGTGAGTTCAGTAGTGGTGCATTACAGCATGAGTGGTTGCTCTCATTCATCTTTTGTTTTTGCTTAGAAAAAGTCAGACCACCACTTATGAATGCATTGGACAATAGAAATTGACTGTCTCTTGGGAGAAAAATGTCAGCAGTTACAGTTACAGAAATACTACAGAACTGATTTTAAACTGAGGTTCTCTGACTATATTTTCTATTGTGTGAGCTAACACAAGAGGGTTAAAGACCTTGATAATAGTTTTTGATCTTCAGGCTTCAGTATGGTAATTTGGTAGCCTTATATACACTTTGATAGGACAGAAATTTTAAGAAATTTTGAAAAATATAATCGATTATACTCTACCTGTTTATTCAAAGCATGTTGCATTTATCATAAGAATAAATTTGATTTAATGATATCGGTCAGTTCAGTTGCTCAGTCGTGTCCGACTCTTTGTGACTCCATAGACCACAGCATGCCCGGCCTCCCTGTCCATCACCAACTCCCAGAGTCCACCCAAACCCATGTCCATCGAGTCGGTGATGCCATCCAACCATCTCATCCTCTGTTGTCCCCTTCTCCTCCTGCCCTTGATCTTTCCTAGCATCAGAGTCTTTTCCAATGAGTCAGCTCTTTGCATCGGGTGGCCAAAGTATTGGAGTTTCAGCTTCAGCATCAGTCTTTCCAATGAACACCCAGGACTGATCTCCTTTAGGATGGACTAGTTGGATCTCCTTGCAGTCCAAGGGATTCTCAAAGAGTCTTCTCCAACATGACAGTTCAAAAGCATCAGTTCTTCGGCGCTCAGCTTTCTTTATAGTCCAACTCTCACATCCATACATGACTACTGGGAAAACCATAGCTTTGACTAGATGGACCTTTGTTGGCAAAGTAATGTCTCTGCTTTTTAATATGCTGTCTATGTTGGTCATAACTTTCCTTCCAAGGAGTAAGCGTCTTTTAATTTTATGGCTGCAGTCACCATCTTCAGTGATTTTGGAGCCCCCCAAAATAAAGTCTGACACTGTTTCCACTGTTTCCCCATCTGTTTCCCATGAAGTGATGGGACTGGATGCCATGATCTTCGTTTTCTGAATGTTGAGCTTTAAGCCAACATTTCCACTCTCCTCTTTCACTTTCATCAAGAGGTGCTTTGTTTCTTCTTCACTTTCTGCCATAAGGGTGGTGTTATCTGCATATCTGAGGTTATTGATATTTCTCCCAGCAATCTTGATTCCAGCTTGTGCTTCCTCCAGCCCAGTGTTTCTCATGATGTACTCTGCATAGAAGTTAAATAAGCAGGGTGACAATATACAGCCTTGACATACTCCTTTTCCTATTTGGTACCACTCTATTGTTCCATGTCCAGTTCTCACTGTTGCTTCCTGACCTGCATACAGGTTTCTCAAGAGGCAGGTCAGGTGGTCTGGTATTCCCTTCTCTTTCAGAATTTTCCACAGTTTATTGTGATCCACACAGTCAAAGGCTTTGGCATAGTCAATAAAGCAGAAATCGATGTTTTTCTGGAACTCTCTTGCTTTTACGATAATCCAGCAGATGTTGGTAATTTGATATCTGGTTCCTCTGCCTTTTCTAAAACCAGTTTGAACATCTGGAAGTTCATGGTTCACATATTGCTGAAGCCTGGCTTGGAGAATTTTAAGCATTATTTTACTAGCGTGTGAGATGATTGCAATTGTGTGATAGTTTGAGCATTCTTTGGCATTGCCTTTCTTTGGGATTGGAATAAAAACTGACCTTTTCCAGTCCTGTGGCCACTGCTGATTTTTCCAAATTTGCTGGCATATTGAGTACAGCACTTTCACAGCATCATCTTTCAGGATTTGAAATAGCTCAACTGAAATTCCATCACGTCCACTAGCTTTGTTCTTAGTGATGCTTTCTAAGGCCCAATTGACTTCACATTCCAAGATGTCTGGCTCTAGGTGAGTGATCACACCATCGTGATTATCTGGGTCGTGAAGATCTTTTTTGTACAGGTCTTCTGTGTATGCTTTCCAACTCTTCTTAATATCTTCTGCTTCTGTTAGGTCCCTGCCATTTCTGTCCTTTATTGAGCCCATCTTTGCATGAAAAGTTCTCTTGGTATCTCTAATTTTCTTGAAGAGATCTCTAGTCCTTCCCATTCTATTGTTTTCCTCTATTTCTTTGCACTGATTGCTGAGGAAGTCTTTCTTAACTCTCCTTGCTATTCTTTGGAACTCTGCATTCAAATGGGTATATCTTTCCTTTTCTCCTTTGCTTTTTGCTTCTCTTCTTTTCACAGCTATTTGTAAGGCCTCCCCAGACAGCCATTTTGCTTTTTAGCATTTCTTTTTCTTGGGGGTGGTCTTGATCCCTGTCTCCTGTACAGTGTCAGGAACCTCCATCCATAGTTCATCAGGCACTCTATCTATCAGATCTAGTCCCTTAAGTCTATCTACACTTTCACTGTATAGTCATAAGGGATTTGATTTAGGTCATACCTGAATGGTCTAGTGGTTTTCCCTACTTTCTTCAATTTCAGTCTGAATTTGGCAATAAGGAGTTCATGATCTGAGCCACAGTCAGCTCCTGGTTTTGTTTTTGCTGGATGTATAGAGCTTCTCCATCTTTGGCTGCAAAGAATATAATCAATCTGATTTCGGTGTTGACCATCTGGTGATGTCCATGTGTAGAGTTTTCTCTTGTGTTGTTGGAAGAGGGTGTTTGGTATGACCAGTGCATTCTCTTGGCAGAACTCTATTAGCCTTTGCCCTGCTTCATTCTGTACTCCAAGGCCAAATTTGCCCGTTACTCCAGGTGTTTCTTTACTTCCTACTTTTGCACTTCAGTCCCCTATAATGAAAAGGACATCTTTTTTGGGTGTTAGTTCTATTTGATGACATAGAATGCTTAATATTGGAAATATAGTTTAAGATATTGCAAAATATCTGAGGGGCAAACTATTATTGGAAAACCTAGATGGCTTACAGAGGTAATTTCTAGTAGAATGTAAGGTTTTCAGCTGAACTGGCAATAATAGCACAAAGCTATAAACACTCTTGAAATCTTGGGGACCATTTTAATCTTCTAAAGAGATTATCCTTATCATCTATATGCTCTGTGTGTATGTATGTATGTATATATATTTCAGTAACTTTAATATTATGTCTAAATAATGCCTGCCATTCAGCTGATTGATTCTGTTTAGCATACATCTTCAAATGCATTTGGGTTCAGTCACATAAGCTGTGAAGCTGAAGATGAATTACTTTCAGCTGATCATGGTTGTGCTTTTTAGACCTAGTTGAAATCAATTAAACATTTGTAGTTTGGGGTCCATTGCAACTTTTCAGAAGATATCCACAGTAGGGTAATACCCTTGAGTTAGTAATGCTTTTATCTTTTTAACTGAAATGATTCAGAAAAAGCCTAACTTACAACAATATTGTGGTGACTATCCCATTTCATCTGAGAAGTCATTTTCAAGTGTCAAATTAATAAGACAGTGATTGCTGTAAGGCTCTACATTTACTCATAGTAATGATAGATTATTCTGGAGACGTCAGTGTGGGGATCATATTAGTTAAGCTCCAACTGCTTAAAATTAAGAATGTGAAGGCAAACCTTGCAAAAACTGAAAAAAAAAAAAAAGTTTTGCTTGTGTAGCACCAACGGGCTAGTGTGTGCTGAAGTCTCCTGGAGGAGGGCATGGGAACCCACTCCAGTATTCTTGCCTGGAGAATCTCATGGACTGAGGAGCCTGTGTGTCTCCAGAGGTGGCCGCAGTCCATAGGGTCAAAGAGTCGGGCGTGACTGAAGCGACTTAGCATGTACACACGTGCTGAAGTCTATGGCCCTAGACTCTGAAATTTCTCGTTTTAGCCACTTGTGATATTTAGAAACTCTGAAGCTGGATAGAGCTGTGAGTCCCTATTTTAGATGGCTCTTCTTTATTTTTTTTCCAATATCTACTTTTAATAGAATTTCAGTTACTCTAGTAGCAGCATGGTGTCAGCAGTATTCCTTGCTGCTCTTACCTGGCCTGATTTTAACTCATTTCCTCGCTGTTCCTAAATTCTGCTCTGCTCTAAGAGTCGTCATACCTTGGGAAAATGGATGACCACACTGATTAGAAAGAACTGTGTTGAAAACAAGAGTAAGTGACCTTGAAGTATCCTCTGTGAGTAAAGTGCATGGGCTTTAGTGCACGATCCATGTGTCATGCATTTATCAATTATTTGGGCTGAAAAAGTAAGTTTTTGCTTGTTTTCTGGGTCTTGACTGTTTTTCAGATAATTGAAGTGTTTCTGTAGTACAGGGGTCCCCCTACCTTTCAAAAATTTGCTCTACTGAAGACCTACCTTAGTACCTGTTTTTGCTAACTTAAATCTAAAGAGGATATTCAATTTTATGGAAAAGTAAAAAGCAAATATAGCTTTCAGGGTTGGTTTGGCACTGAGCCTCTGGAGACCCAGTGGACACCCCAGTGGTGAGGGCGGCACCACCAAGCTCCTTCCCCAGGAAGCACACTCAGCATCAGGCCACTGTAGCTTTGCACTGTGTCTGTGAGCATCTGTGCTTTATCTCGATTTGCTTTGTACATCTGTTAGCAAGATGTGTCTGAGGTAATTGCTGCTTCCCTTTACGCCATTTCAGCTTACAAACAGTTTCATAGGAACGCTCATTTTTTTCTGATAGCAGGAGAACCTGTTAGCAACTCAGCAATTTTTGCTCCTTCGGTACTACAGAACAACCAGGTTGCTCTTAATACTATTTTAATGCATAGTGTTTATGACACGCTTTGTGAACATTTGAAGAAAAACACTTATTTTGAACTTGATCCTGGGAAATATTAAAAGTTTCATTTTATGAAATGGGCTGATTCTTCAAGAGTTCTAGGAAATTTGTGATTCAACATCAAGAGTAGACCATGGGTCACTTGAGAAATCAGATGTGTGAAATCTCAGCTCTAATTTCTATGTCTCTAATTTGCAAGAGAGTGAGGTTCAAGTTACTGCTGCTTCTGCCATAAATTGCCTTCTCTTTTAGAGTGCCATTTGAGAGTTTCCAATAGAAAGAGTGGCTGCTCTTTCAGAGAGGGGAGATCCTTGAGCAGCAGAGTGGCAGAAGAGGTGTTTCGAGAGGAGAAAAGAGCAGAAGAATAGCAGCTTGTTTCTTTGTCCTTAAAAAGGCAATACTGGTTTGTCCTCCTTAAGGAAAGACAATGGCTAAATTATTCACACCATTGAGTTGTTTACAGTTTTCATGTCCCAAAGAGTTAAATGTATTACAGCACTAACATACTTGAATCATTATGGAAGGGTGCACGAAGTCTAGGGAGTTCGTCTTGGCCCTGGTTTGAAATTAGGCACATCCCTGATGGCTCAGAGCTTAAAGTGCCTGCCCGCAACGCGGGAGACCCGGGTTCAATCCCTGGGTCGGGAAGATCCCCTGGAGAAGGAAATGGCAACCCACTCCGGTATTCTTGCCTGGAGAATTCCATGGACAGAGGAGCCTGGCGGGCTATAGTCTATGGGGTCGCAAAGAGTCGGACACGACTGAGCAACTTCACTTCACTTCAATTAGAAATAGATGAAAGTATGGGGAGTGATATTTTTTAGTGTTTTCCTTCTTCAGATCCTTAGTTTTTTAGGCCCCTCATGGGCTTTTCTGTGAGACAGGATATGTAAAGGAGAAAGGTTGGGTTTGATGATTGCTCTAAGTTTATGTTTCAATTATTTGCTTTTCTCTCTCTCATGTGCACACTGCATTGAGTGTTCTTATATGCTTTTTTTTAATTTTTATTTTTACTTTATTTTACTTTATAATACTATATTGGTTTTGCCGTACATTGACATGAATCCATCAAACATTAAATGCTTTGAATTTGAAAATACTGAATGACTCCTTCCATGTTCAGCTACATAAAGGAAAGTGACTACTTACATTTTAAAATCTCACAGACAAGATAATTATATAACCATTTTTGCTTGCTGCTGTATTGAGGGATAGAGTGTTTTGGTTACCTTTTGATGACCAAAATTTTGAAGATGGTTTCTGATTCCTGGGTTGGTTTCTCTAGTCAGACATGTTCATTGCTATGTTAAACTCAGAATTTTGTCTTCTAGTCTTGATTATAAAGGAAACTGAAAGGCCCTCTCATCTTTCTTCCAATTATTGAGGGGGGCATCTTTTGGCTTTTAGGGGTGACCCTGATCTGGCTGATGTGCAGCTGCAGCTTCCTGAGTGTCCATAATTGCCTCTTGTTTTAGAAATGTTAAGTGTGAATTGCATTTGGGAGCATAGATACATGTGTTTGTACATATTTATTTTATTTGGTTAATTGAGAATGTCTATTTCACTGCTAAACAATTAGGACACTATCTGATAACACTTGGAGCTGTAAGTGCAGTTCAGTCGCTCAGTCATGTCCGACTCTTTGCAACCACATGGACTGTGGCACACTACCAGGCTTCCCTGTCCATCACCAACTCCCGGGGCTTGCTCAAACTCATGTCCATCAAGTCAGTTGAGGTCCAACTTGATGGAGCTGTAAAGTCCTCTCCATTTCATGCACTTCTGATTGAGAAAATTGACTTTCAGAGATGTTCAGTGAGTTGTTCAAGGCCAATTGCAAGTTAGTAGAGAACTAGAATCCTGTTGACTCCAGGGCAAAGCATCACTTTTATAAAGGTATTTAATCTTCCAGATTTTGAAGGTGCTTGATGTACGGGTAGTGTTAACAAAGATGCTAAATAGAATAGGAAACCAGTCTTCCTGTATTCCTGTTGGAAATTCCAGAAAGCCAGCGAATTGTGATGATGAATGAGTGAGACAGGGCAGATGTCAGTAGACTTGGGCCTAGAGAAGTTGCAGAGGAGACCTGGAGATGCAGGAGGGGAGCTGGGATCGCTTGCCCCTGATTCAGTTAGATGGGGTGAACTGTTCACAGCTGGGTGAACAAGTCTTGAAATGCATCCCTAGTAGAGGGAATATTCCTGCTCTTTTCTTGAGAGACCAACGGCTTTCTTGCTCTTCTTCCTCACACATGGACTCATCCCACCCCAGGACCACATTCCTTCAGATCAGTAGTCTTGTGAAGATGGGCTGACGTTAGTCCTGTCCTCACACATCTGATTGTCTTCACAGCCAAAGGGCTTTGTCTGGAGAAGTGTCAGCTTCTGGACCACAAGAAACACAAGGAAAGACCAGGAGCAAGGGGTTAGACCAGATGGCAACACCAACTGCTCTCAAGGAATTGTGTTTTTAATAACTTTGCTTACTGCAAACAAAACTAATTAAGCCTGTTTTTCTGATTTATGCTACTGTCGGCAGAAGTAAAGTACACTTTCATTACACTTTTGATGTCATTTAAAAGGTCAGAATATCTGAGTTGCAAATTTCTGTTTCAAGCAGCCTGGTCTGTTGGACTGCTCTTGAGAATTCAAATTAACTGTGCTTGTTAATTCAGCATCTTTTCAATTTTTCCCAAACTGCAAGTGCCAGTTCACCTATTCACCTAAACAGTGTAATATAACCCTGAAAGACAAGTCACTTAGTCGTATCTGTAGGTGATGGATTCCTAGTGAATCACAGGAAAGTGATGTAAAAGTCAACTTACAGGAAAGAAGGGGAGAGAGTGAAATTACTGGACAAAGGCTGAGGGAGGGGGGTGCCTTGAGGAATGTCAAAAGATCTACCTATTTGGTGGTGCCCCTTGTTGCTAATGGGCAGCAGTCTTATGTGATTGGCAAGGCCAGCTGCCTCACTGTTACAGGACCCAACCAGAATTGACCTGGTTATGGAGGTGTATGGGAGGGCAGGGGGACTGGCTGAATTTAGCTGTTTATCGTATATAAAGGGCACTTTGGAAGAGAATACATTTATGATTATGATCAATTAGAGGTCTAGAAATAAGCATTATTCAGGTGGTTTGTCATGAATCAACTTCCTCATTGTAGTGATTTTCATGAGAAACCATTAGGAATCAAGGAACAGGCTTGAAAATTGCTTGATTTTATAGTGTTCCTTTAGCTCTTAAATGGAGAGCAATACTTAGTCCTTCTTACTCTTACACTATATGCCATATGGTTTTCACCCTAAACTACTTTTGACTTTTTCCTGTTGCAATCTCAAAATTATCCACTTTGGGTTTTATTGGCCTAGCACATTAATCTATCTGTAATGGAAACACTGTTTTTGCTAGAGTCTGACTAGCCATGTATACAGTAGACATTTATTTAAAAAAGAGAGCTAGGTTACTACTATTATACTTATTCACAAAACATAGCTAGTTATTTTTACATTTGTAGGTACTGGTGGAATTTCACATTTTAAAGAAATATGCAGATCAGTTCAGTTCAGTCACACAGTTGTGTCAGACTCTTTGTGACCCCATGGACTGCAGCACGCCAGGCCTTCATGTCCATCACCAGCTCCCAGAGTTTATCCAAACTCATGTCCATTGAGTTGGTGATGCCATCCTCTGTCATCCCCTTCTCCTCCCACCTTCAGTCTTTCCCAGCCTCAGGGTCTTTCCAAATGAGTCAGTTCTTCACATCAGGTGGCCAAAATATTGGAGCTTCAGCCTCAGCATCAGTCCTTCCAATGAATATTCAGGACTAGATTTCCTTTAGGATGGACTGGTTGGATCTCCTTGCTGTCCAAGGGAATCTCAAGAGTCTTCTCCAACACCACAGTTCAAAACCATCAATTCTTCAGTGCTCAGCTTCTTTATACGCCAACTCTCACATCCATACATGACTACTGGAAAAAACATAGTTTTGACTAGATCAACCTTTTTTGGCAAAGTAATGTCTCTGCTTATTGAAAAGCTGTCTAGGTCAGTCATAACTCTTCTACCAAGGAGCAAGTGTCTTTTAATTTCATGGCTGCAGTCACCATCTGCAGTGATTTTGGAGCCCTCCAAAATAAAGTCTATCACTGTTTCCACTGTTTCCCCATTTATTTGCCAGGAAGTGATGGGACCAGATGCCATGACCTTCATTTTCTGAATGTTGAGTTTTAAGCTAACTTTTTCACTCTCCTCTTTCACTTTCATCAAGAGGCTCTTTAGTTCTTCTTAACTTTCTGCCGTAAGGGTGGTGTCCTCTGCATATCTGAGCTTATTGATATTTCTCCTGGCAATTTCAATTCCAGCTTGTACTTCATCCAGCCCAGTGTTTCTCATGGTGTACTCTGCATAGACGTTAAATAAGCTGGGTGACAATATATAGCCTTGACCTACACCTTTCGCAATTTGCAACCAGTCTGTTGTTCCATGTTCAGTTCTAACTTGCTTCTTGGCCTGCATACAGATTTCTCAGGAGGCAGGTCAGGTGGTCTGGTATGCCCATCTCTTTCAGAATTTTCCACAGTTTATTGTAATCCACACAGTCAGAGGCTTTGGCATAATCAATAATGTGAAGTCTAGTGAGCCTTAGGAAGCATCACTACGAACAAAGCTTGTGGAGGTGATGGAATTCCAGTAGAGCTATTTCAAATCCTAAAAGATGGTGATGTGAAAGTGCTGCACTCACTATGTCAGCAAATTTGGAAACTGCAGCAGTGGCCACAGGACTGGAAAAGGTCAGTTTTCATTCCAATCCCAAAGAAGGCTCAAACTACTGCAGAATTGCACTCATCTCAGACGCTAGAAAAGTAATGCTCAAAATTCTTCAAGCCAGCCTTCAACAGTACATTATCTCCACCACAGTTTGGCCTCAGATCAAATAACAAGGAGGGAACACAGCCCTGCCCTCCAACAGAAATTTGGATTAAAGATATACTGCGCGTGGCCTCGCCCATCGGAACAAGACCCAGTTTCCCTCTCAGTCAGTGTCTCCCATCAGGAAGCTTCCATAAGCCTTTTATCCTTCTCCATCAGAGGGCAGACAGACTGAAAACCACAATCACAGAAAACTAACGAATCTAATCACATGGACCACAGCCTTATCTAACTTAATGAAACTACATGCCATGCCGTGCAGGGCCACACAAGACAGACAGGTCATAGTGACAAAACGTGGTCCACTGGAGAAGGGAACGGCAAGCCGCTTCAGTATTCTTGCCTTGAGAACCCCATGAACAGTATGAAAAGGCAAAAACACAGGACACTAAAAGATGAACTCCCCAGGTCGGTTGTGCCCAATATGCTACTGGAGATAGTGGAGAAATAACTCCAGAAAGAATGAAGACATGGAACCAAAGCAAAAACACCCAGCTGTGGATGTGACTGGTAATGGAAGTAAAGTCCGATGCTGTAAAGAGCAAATTTGCACAGAAACCTGGAATGTTAGGTTCATAAATCAAGGCATGACGTTCACAGTTCATGTGCTGTTGATGGCTGGCTTGGAGAATTTTGAGCATTACTTTACTAGCGTGTGAGATGTGGGGTATCTCTTCACAGTTGCCCCAGCACCATGTGGCTCCAGCCATCCTTAAACTGGCATATGGTACACTAGCTTTATAACTTAAAAACAATGAAGCAGTCTTATAAACTTCCTTTAAGTGGTATTTATTTAAAACATATGTCAAAACAGCTAAAAATTATACATTTATTCATGGAGTTAAAGTGTGATACCCTAACTTCATAAAAGGAGATCTGGGTATAAACTGGCTTTGCCACTTTCAACGTCGCACTTTGCTGTACGACCTTTAGCACACCACCCACTTCAGTGGGCAAGATAATTTATCTCTCAGATAAGGGGCTTTGAATACATTTTTTCTAAGTCAGTAGTCTCAGAATTTGGATTTTATAGATGTATAAAACCTGAGAATAAACCAAGAATTGCCAACTTTCTATGTTTGTTAGGTAAGAACTGCTGTAAAACAATCATCTATTAACACCATCTGTCACAAAAGATCATTTGAACATTTGGAAACAAAAGATACTATTTACTGAAGTGTAGGTTTTTTCCCTCACTTGTACTGATAACATCTCTACATCTCTGCTAAACTTTTTTTGGGAATAGTAACAACATATAGCCTGGCTTTCAGATTCTGCGTTGCAATGTGAAGCACATGTCTAGCGCCCAGCATGTTTGTGGACTTTATTTTTATCTCAGTCATCATAGAAAATCTAGTTTCAACAGCTTGATGTGTTGATAAGCACAGAACCCCACAATGTTAATTTCACTTAGGCAGAGTCTAGGTGAACTGATGGAAGCTGGGAAGTACAGCCCATGTACCACTTTCAGCTTCTTGCTCCTCTTACAAGGACGGGACGACTAGAGACGCATCGACTTGAGGGCCTGACCTGCTTGGACTGGGGGCTCCTCTCTGTGCATGTGAGCCCATCTGCCTTCTCCAGAGTTTGTGCAGCTGGGTCTGGGCTCCTCACAGTGCAGTCAGGATGTTACCCTTGAGGGCTTCTGTGCTCAAGTGGAAGGTTCACTGTGTATGGCACCACCTGAGAACTGTGGCACTAAATCCTGCCCTGTGTCTCTGCGCCTTGTCAGGAGCTTGTTGGGTTTGCAGCATTCACCCAGCAATGTCCAAATAGACCCAGTCTCTTTAGGCATGGTGACAGTAACGATTGAATACCTCATGAGTGAACAGGGAGCTCTATAGGCTATAGCGGAGGTGTCTTGGGATTTGCAGCATCCTGGAGTTTGATGTAAGATTTCTTCTCTTTAGGTGGTCTTAGGTGGTAGGCTGCAACTGGGTTGGCCATGGGTGAAAAATGCATTCTGGGTCAAGATTCTTATTTCCCTGTGGCTTAGTGGGACAGTGCTCTGGAAAATCAGAGTGGAGGAATTTATTTTCTGCTCCTTTGTAAACCAGATTTCCTCAAATCTCTTTGCCACCTTTGTACCAAATGGAAGAGGATGGTTTAATCAACTCAAGATCAAAAGAGAATAAGCCAGTGGTGATGCAGTGTCGCCATACTGTTCATATGTTTTTGTTATGTCCCATCTAGCCAGATGTCGGTCACCTTTTCCTGGAACCTTGAGGTGAAAGAGGAGCCATTCTTTCCATCGTTTAGCACTTTAATCCTATAACTTCACAGCTGGAGCTTGGACTGCTTTGGAGGAGACTCTTTGATGAAACTGAGTGGGTACCATGAACTGAAGGGAAAGGCAAAGTTTCGTTGTAAAGCTTTCCTTGGCTTATCAGCCAGGCACATGTTCTAAGCAGTATTGGGGTAACAGATTTATTACAATAAATTAAAAGCTAATCACAGCATGTCCTAAGATAAACAGCATAGTCAAACAAACATAAATGACAGTTGGGAGAATCACGAGCTGGTAAAAGACTCAAGGGTGTGGGTGGGAGCAGAAAGCCAAACTCTGCTCATGTTTCACTTGCTTTGTGTAAGTATCTCCACTGTCTCATGTATAGATGAGAGATGATTGAAAATGACACATGTATGAAAGTGGCTCAGTTGTGTTGGACTCTTTGCAACTTCATGTACTGTAGCCTGCCAGGCTCCTCTATCCTTGGGATTTTCCAGGCAAGAATACTGGCGTGGTTGCTGTTTCCTTCTCGACAGGATCTTCTCTACCCAGGGATCGATCCTGGGCTTCCCACGCTATAGGCAGACTCTTTACTGTCTGAGGACACGGGTATAAACACAAGTATTCAACAAGTGTTTGTATGCTCCGTATGGGTGCAGCTTGGTGATACATCCTCTATGAGGGGGAGCAGAAGAGTGAGCCACAGGCCCTTCATACTAGGAATTAGCCATCCACCTTGTCCATGGGAGGAGGTGTCTGATTATGAGCCAAGTGGACAGAGTGAACTCTGGGTGCTGTGGGCCTCTGTGACCTTGAGCGCTGGTTCACATTCTGTCACGTCAGTGCTGGCTGCTCAGGGAGCCCTGTTGTCAGGCTGGGTCTTGGGAGGAGTTGAATTTGAATTCGCTGGCAGGCGGGTTGAGGATGTTTGGAAGAGACTATGTGAACCAGAAATGCACAAACAGTATTAACCACGAGGGTGGGAGCAGGTCTGTGCTGGATATCTTTGTTAGGTGATGCTGCAAAGTGGGTAGAGGCTAGATTACAAGAAGGTATTGCTTTTCAATATTGTTTCCTAGTAGACATTAACTTCTCATACCAGGAGGAAAGTAAAATGTTTTCCATTGTTGGGACCTTTTGATTAAATGAAATGGACCAGAAAAGCTAGTTCATTAGCATTAAAAAAACCCCTTGTTAGGATTTTTATAACTCAGTTTAATTTCTTTGTTTCTTTTCTTTAGGATTCTTGGAGGAAAAAATTTTTACAGTGATCAGTGCTTGAGGGCTTTATGTACCCAAATTTATGCTACCATTTAATCCTCTTCCATTAGTTTTTCTAGCAAGGGCTATGCTGAGTTACAGTTCTTTTTTAGTGGGCAAGTTTTACAATGAGGGTCATCTGCTAAGAAAACCCATCTTTTGACTAGTATCTTTTTAGTCAGTAATAAAGATGTGATAAGGTTTTGGGGAAAATATAGCCTCATTCTCCAGAAGGCAGACATACACTGCTAGGTGCAAATCAATAAATTAATTCTGTTAAAACAATAAAGTGAGAAAAATATTCTTGGAACCTGTTGACCTTTGGGTTGGTGTGCTGTAAAATTAACCTAATTTAACCTTTATGTTTCATTCATTCTGATGTCTCTCAGATACGGGCCAAATTTACTCTTTTGACCTCATTTTAGCCCTTGTTGCTGTATATTCAGTCTCAGATGGTTTTTAAAGTGTTCCACTGAGCCCTGGCAGGGGTGGGAGGAGCCAGACTCTGCCACCCGCAGCAGATGACCACAGGTGCTCTTCACCTGGGGCAGCCCTGCATTTAACTGGCTTGTTCACACTTCTGCTTCAGCTTCTGTGGATCAAAGGTGACTTTTTATAAAGTTTGAAAACCCATGATCTAACCCAGAGAGGCCAAAAGAGGCAACATTTGGATGCATGAGCTGGGTTTCTGGACCAGAGAATAGATAGTCCCAGATAACACCATTTCTTGATTCTTCTTCTCGCTGAGGGTGTGAACTTGGTCTCAGCTGTGATGATAGGCATGTTATGAAAACACACATTCAGGTTAATTTATAGGCCTGGGGACTGTCTTTTTCAAAGGCAGACATTTAAATTAGTGCATCTTCAAAAACCTTCACCTTCAGGGTCTCCTCCTTTAGTCTCCACCATCTGTTCTTTATTTTGTGATGCCCTCTGGGGCTGGAGAAGAAAAAAATGTAAATTCTTTGAAGGAAACCAAGCTTTTGTTAACCTCTACCGGGAGCTGCTGAGGTGTGTGCTGGTCATTTTGAGTGATTTTCATAGTAGTGACAAACTTTTCTAGAGAAATGTAACTTAATGTTTATCCTTGAATCTACCAACAAATAACTTTTTTCTGTTGGGGCCTCCCCTTTTCCTCTCTGTTCTGTGGAACTACTTGGGCAGATTTTATGTTTTCCTAGCTTAATTAGATAAATGTGATCTTTATTGTTACATCAGTAGGTTGCCATTTGAAAAGGTCGTGCTTGAGTTTTAGGGTCATTTTAATGGCCTCATTGACTCAATTCTGAGTTCTGACCAGAAGATTTATTTATTGAAAAGCCAGCTTTTATTCAGGATACTAAATTATATTAGCTCAGAAAGAAAAGATAAATTGGTAATTTTATCTATAAAATGAGGCTTTGTTCTAGATCTCTGCCCTTTTTCTTACACACACATACTCTCTCTCACAAACACACGCCTAATCTTGCACCACCACCAAGGTGTTAAAACTCACGACGGATACAGTTCATTGCAGCAGCGCATTTTGAAGCACTGGTGTCTCTTTTTTTTTTCACAGCAACACAGGAGCCTCTGCTTTCCTGTAGTCAGGGCTTCTGGAATCCTGGGTTCAGGTAAATCAAAAAGAGCCTGGATTGATGAATGGAAGCTTAGAATTTATGGGGCCCATGGTGAACCACTTGCCGCGGGGTCAAGAAGTGTCTTGAATCCAGCTTGAGTCAGAGAAACTTTCACAGTGACTTGACAGGCTTCAATATAATAATTTCCAGTTTCTACCTCATTCTCCTCTTCCAGGCTCACCCAGTACACGTAATTAAAGGGAGGTGGGGGAGGAGAGAGCATTATCCGGAGAGCTGGCAGTGAGGATGTTCCTCCTGTCTCCTTGTAAACTCTTGGCACGTTCTGGTCTCCAGAATTCTTTCACAACTACCAAAGAAACCAGAATTTCCTTCTGTACCCTGTATGGAATGTCAGAAATCCCTTGGTTATAATACTCTCCTGCAATGAACTGTATCCTTAGTGATAGGCAGATAGGAGGCAGCAAGCATTCTTCACCATCACAAGAACTTCCTGTGCGTATATGCCTGGGGTCTAAATCAGGCAGAAAGGAAAGGAAGGAAGGAATCCTTTGGCCATGGTGTCAGTGTCTGGCCATTCTGAGCTATATTTCTCTGAGCAGATGGAAAAATGGTGGCAGATTTGAATTTGCTGTCAGAGATCATATTTAAGTTGTCTTTCATATTTGGTCTTGATGTGATCATTTCTATCATAGCTTCCTTCTACAGATGACTGTGGTACAGTGATTTCAAACAAAGTAAATAGAATGCTAATTCGTTGAATACAACCTATTTAAAAGTAAACATTCTTACGGATTCTCATGTGCCTTCTTTTCTCAGCTTCTTATAAAGAAAATTAAGCAAAATCCTAGTCACAAAAAGATTAATTTAGGCCTGGCTGATATTTGGTAAAACTTAGAGATACAAATGGGCTTCCCTGGTGGCTCAGCTGGTAAAGAAAAGAATCTGCCTGCATTGTGGGAGGCCTGGGTATGAATAGAGTCTGTTTTTTTTTTTCCCCTGGAAGTCAGTGTTGACTCATATACAAAATTTCCCATTTCATAGTTTAAATGAAAGTGGCCTCTTTTTGGTGGTCTATTTAATACTTTCATTTTGGCAAAGGTTTTATTCTGTATTGGGCTGTAATGAACTAGCTTTACTGCTAGGTCACCATCAGAGACAGAAACTTGGGGGAATTTGTCATTTCTGTTTTAGAGACCTAATAATTCACATCAGTTTAAGACCTAAGTGAATTTAGACTGGGTTGTGATTTTGTCTTTGTGGAGATGCCAAAATACATTATGAAGGAAGATGGGACACATCACCTATTGAAATGGTTCTTTATTCCTCTGTTTGTGAGTGCTTTTGCTCACTGAGTCATGTCCAACTCTTTGTGACCCCATGGACTGTAGCCTGCCAGGCTCTGCTCTGTATGGGATTTCCTAGACAAGAAGACTGGAGAGGCTTGCCATTTCCTTCTCCAGGGGATCTTCTTTTATCTTTTACTGAGCTTACTACTAGGTACTGGGCTTCCCTGGTAAGTCAACTGGTAAAGAGTCCTCTTGCAATGCAGGAAACTCCTGTTCAATACCTAGGTTGGGAAGATCTCCTGGAGAAGGGATAGGCTACCCACTCCAGTATTCTTGGGCTTTCCTGGTGGCTCAGCTGGTTAAGAATCTGCCTACAAAATGTGGGAGACCTGGGTTCTGTCCCTGGGTTGGGAAGGTCCCCTGGAGAAGGCTATGGCAACCCATTCCAGTATTCCTTGAGAATCCTCATGGGCAGAGGAGCCTGACGGGCTGCAGTCTATGGCGTTGCAAGGAGTTGGACACAATTGAGCGACTAAGCACAGCACACAACGCAGCACTAGGTACTAGGCTCAGTGCTCCTTTTTATTCTCCAGCTGAACTTTTATTCTCCAGCTCTGCTTTATAGACTGTGGATATCAGGCCTGCTGCTTGAACTCACATTTGGGACTTCCAAACTTAGTGATCCTTGAATTTTAACATCAACCCCATGGCTTTGGGTGTTGGAATGTGGACCTTAAAATCATTTGGAGGTTTAAAACTAAAGCAAATCCTAGAGTGCTTTTTAGGAATATTTGGGGGAGTGTCTCAGACTTACCTAGAGCTGTTTCTTGCCTAGTGTTGTCTACGGAAAAGCAGCCATGAAAGCTGGTGTGGCGCAGAGTGGCGATGGCAAGGTGGTCTGAACCACTCACTGACTGTGTGCTTGTTGAAAGAGGCCAGCACCATGTGCATATCCTTATGCGGCTGTAGCTTCTGTATTCTACATGAGGAGTTGCAAACTAATGATCTAAGTCACAGTCATATTTCATTTGGCCCATAGTTTTCTAGCAGTTGGAAAAGTTGTGTACAAACCTAAATTTCTGTCTTCTCTTGATAAGTGGGAGGGTCTTCTGCCACTGGTCACGCACCCCCACATGGTACTGGTCAGCAGTTGCAGCAGTGGCTGCCTCTTTAATGGAGGTATTCTAGTTTTCCGCTGCTGGGTAACAGACCATTCAGCACCTAGCGTTCTAAAACAGCAACCCTTGCATCACATTCATGGATCCTGTGGGTCAGAAATTTGGACAATTTGGAGTAGAGATGGTTTGTTTTTATTCCACAGTGTCTGGGTCCTCAGCTCGGGGGACTTAAATTTTGGAGGCTGAAATCATCTGGAGGTATTGTTATTCACATGTCATATGCTTGGGTTGGGATATCTTGGGGTTGCTTGGGCACCCTCCAAATCTGCGTGCAGCTCCCAGTCTTCCACGTGGTCTTTCTCTGTGTCTTCTGTGACTTGGCAACCTCAGGATAATCAGGCTTGCTACCTGGCAGCTCAGCCAGCCAAGAGCAAGAGTTCTAGCAGAACCAGGCAAAAGCCACCTGGCCTTTTCGGATCTGTCCTTTGAGGTCATACCGTGTCACTTTCCTTGCCCTCTATTATTGATTGAATGTCAAGCCCACCAACTTGTAAAGAGAGATTATATTCCTCCTCTCATTGGGCTAAGTGTTGAGGAATTTGCAACTTTGTTTTAAAACTGCCCAAGGAGGCAAAACACATCTCCCTATTACCAATACATGCAATAAATATCGATACTTTTCTCTTTTCTACCATCTGACTGCCCCCGAGGGCTTTGGGTAAGGAATTACTGCTCTTCCTTTGTACTTCCAAATGTAGATGAACCCTAAATTCTAGTTAGTTTTTTTTTGTCAACATTCATAACGGTAAATCTAAGTGTGTCCTTTGGGGAAAGGAGTGGAATGCAAAGATTGCTCACATGAGAAAGTTCTTTTGAGAAGCTTTGTGTGATTTTTTAACTGGGAAGATAATACACTGAGGTGTAATTTGTGCTTGTATTGGCCGTGTCCTGTATCTGCACTTGCAGAAATGTGTTATCTTACCCATGTATTCATTTCCTTATTTCTTGTTCTTGGCCATGTGCATTTCCTTCTTTGGGGGAAGATGGGCCAAGCCATTTGTTTATTATTTTTAAACTATCCTGTGGGTGTTACCACCATTGTAAATGATGAAGTTCTTGTTTATTGTTGTTGCACTAGTAGGAATATTAGAAATAAAGCAACCACAGGTTGCTTATATTTTCTTAAAAAATTAAGAAAAACTATCTAAAACTAGTGCTGTTGTCTCCCTTTTCATTTTTACCAACTTCTCTTCTTCCAGTGAAGGTATCTTCATTGTCCTGGTTGGAACACTGGGTGTTATCCAGTCCTTTTCTTGCCCATCACCCTAGGCTGTCAAATTTGTTTAACCTTCTCTGTATTCGTTCTCTCGATCCCCTATACCTACTGTTGCTCCCTTGGCTCAGCTTCTCATCACTGGCACTTCTGGTAATCGGCCACCTACCTGTATGTTCTTCTCATCTCTAATATCTCCCATTCCAAACTGTCCTGTTTTTCAGTGATCTTCCTAAACTATCAGATCATGTTAATTCTCTGCTAATGACAGTAGCATCTCTATGCCTCTGGATAAAACTCAGCCTTCTTTCAAAATGGCACAGGATATCTTAACAGAATGAACTGCGTGTGGCTGTAAGACCTCATATCCAACCTGCTCTTACCTGCTCCAGGACATTCACACCCTAAGTTACTCTGGTCATAACTGGCCACTTGCTCCCAAGTACTTGCCAGGTACACTTGGCCATATTCTAAACTGGAAGCCTTTGCTGGTGTTCTGTCGTTTCCATTCTGTTCCAACTCAATTTTGGGTTTCTGTAACATTCCAGAGTACTTTTCCAGTATAATAATGTGTTTACCACCTGCTTTCACATTCTAGTTTAGATTTCTTGAAGGCAGAAACTTATCTTTTGTCTCTGTATATCAATCCCTGGCATATGTAGGGCTGTTGGTAAATGTTGATGGAATGGTTGACTGGTTGAAGCCCACCAGTGATTCCATTCCAAAATTACTCTTGTGGAAGGGCAGACTTATGATGGGGGAGAGAACCCTGTTCCGTTATTATTTGGCAGGGGGAAGGCATCCTTCTCTGTGCTCTTCACACTGAAAGGGAATGTATACAAGTTGTGTATTTGGGAGGGGAAGGAGGCAAGATCTTTTCCTGAAAACTATATATTCTGATAATGTGCATGTGTGTGGTCATGTCTGACTCTGTGCAACCCTGTGGACTGTAGCCTGCCCAGCTCCTCTGTTATGGGATTCTCCAGGCAAGAAATAAGGAAATGAATACATGGGTAAGATAATACATTTCTGCAAGTGCAGATGCAGGATACGGCCAATACAAGCACAGATTGTACCTCAGTGGATTATCTTCCCACTTAAAAGATGGGAAGCATAGAGATGCTACTATCCCAGCATAGAGATGCTACCGTCAGTAGCAGAGAATTAACATGATCTGATAGTTTAGGAAGGTCACTGCAAAACAGAGGACAGTTTGGAATGGGAGATACTAGAGATGAGAAGAACATACAGGTAGGTGGCTGATTACCAAGAGGGGGTTGCTCTGCCCTCCTCCAGGGAATCTCCTGACCTAGGGATCAAACCCTCATCTCTCACATCTGCTGCATTGGCAGGCAGATTCTTTACCCCTAGTGGCACCTGGGAAGCCTGTGATAATATATTTGTGTATATTACAAAATAAAAGTATTAAATCTAGTCCTTCCTGATAAATGTCAAGAAGAACCTTCCTTTGTGCATATTTGCATTTGTGACTCATTTCTTAGTTCCCTCAGTGAGCAACTCAGATTTTCACAATAATTCTCCCAGAAGCATTGTGGTACAGTGGGCAGGATGTGAACTTGGAGCCTGGCACTCTGCAAATTGTGGTTCTAGTCTTTCCTGAACTACACGTCCTGGAGGACAGCTTATCTCATAGAGCCTCACCATATTTATAAAATGTAAGTAGCAGGTAAGAGTGGAAGTTGACAAATGTCAGGTCCCTTCTTTCCTTCCTCCAGAAGGGAAATAATTGTACACCTAAATATTTTGTTTGACTATCGGAGAGTCATTTCCTTCACCTCTAAGCTCCTTATTTTGTCACTTTAATTGCAGCAACTTAGAAGTAAGTAAACCTCAGATTGCAAGTTAATTGTCGCTAGTGATGTGTATAGAGGATGTAACAACACAGGATCAAGGGAACGAAAAGCGAAGAGCTCTCAACTGACCATTCGGCCCTCGGCAGGGGTCAAAACTATTATGTCAGCTGACAGATTTACAGAGATTCTCTGTGGCCACTCTTGTTTTATGAAAGAAGAAAGAAGCACTTGACATGCTCTGAGTGTCTAGAATTTCAGTTTCAAGCTAACTGCTTAGACCTGGTCCTCTGTTGACTGTTTCTATGGTCTTAGGTCACTATTTCACATGGAGCTGCATTTCATTCCCACTTCTTATAGACAGAAACTCAGAAGGGCTTCGATGGCAAGGCAGAGCAGGAGCAGCTGAGATCCACAATCTTGTCTTACGAAGAGTTTAGATTTGGCTGTAATTGGCAGCCGGCTCTTTGTGTTGCCAAAAGCCGAGGCTGAAACTACCCAGGTTTCAACCAAAAAGAGTTCTTCTAGGAATTGCTTTTTTTTCTAGGCAGCTGAAGCAAGAGGGGAGATTGATGACTTGTGACTGAATACCCAGACTCTAGGATCTAGGCCAAACAGGGATTGAGTTGCCTCTTAAAATTTTTATTATTATGTACTCTAGGAACCCCTTGGAAGGAGACTAATACACTTTTAATGACTGGATATTAGGCGTATTTATTTCAAGTGTAAAAAAGTTGCTGTTAAAGTGATTTTCTTTATCCCTTGCCTCAACTTGGGCATAGAAAGAACAAAGTCTAATAACTGAAAATAGAACCATCCCAAATAGTCTCTTCTTATAAATGTGAGCCAATCCCATTTAAGTGGCCCAGTTTGGGTAGAGGAAGCCTTACTAGTGAATAGGAATCTGGGGGAGAGGGTGCACAGTCAGCAGCAGGGTGTGGTACCAGATGTGTCCAGTAATGTTGGACAGGCATCGGGGACTCAGCTTGACTGATAGTAGGTGGTGATTTGAACGTTCTCCAGAGACAAGTCTACACAGATAAGCACAGTTTCCTAGGGATGAAATTGATGTTACTGTATATAGAATATATTATTCATGTCTGGACTTTGAGGCCAGACGGGATTTTACTTCTTGGCTTCTCCACTTGCTGCTTGTATGACCTTTGGTAAATGATGTAACTTTTTTGAACCTATTTTTCTCATTCATAGGAAGAAGGTGGCAAAACTATCTTACAGAAATGTAAATAGGAAGAAAATCAACATATTTAAAGCATTTAGATTGAACCTTCACTTAGTAAGTGCTGCATAAATGTCTAAGACGGGTTAGGATTTTCCACTGACGGCTGTATTGCTTGGAGACTGTAAGTGAAAGTTAGTGGTAACAGAGGTGGAAACTTTACCTGGAGGCTAATTCCCCAGGGGGTGAATTTTCTTTCATCTCGCTTGCCAAATTCCTAGTATCTAAGATGAGCTAAAGATTGTACAAGTAAAGAAAAATGGGAATGAAGAGTATGTGTAAATCATGGTTAACAGTGGATTTTGCTTCCTGGCAGACCTGAATTCAAACTCAGGCGGTTTGAATCTGGTGTCTGGACTTTTAACCTCAAAGTGAAATGTGATATACCTCTTCCCCACCCTCAAGAATAATGACTTCATTGTTTTTGTAAAAATTTCATATAATAAAGAAATTTAAGCAACCCAGAAAAATCATAAAAAAGGGAAGAAAAGCCAAAGTTGTATCATCCAGCTAAAAACATCCTTCAAATTTGTGAACCCTCTACACAGCTCCCATGCGTATTATAGATGAAAGGTAGACAGAAATTGTTTTATAAACTGAGATAGATCTATCCCCCCACCTTGTTTTGAAGATTACTATAGAGAAATACATGGCCAACTTGACTTCTTCCTTTTCATGAATGTGACTTTTTCTGGCTAGGTTTTCCAGTAAACTTCCCCTGAGCATGTCTTGATGTTGATGCTTCAGAATTGTTTTTCCTGGGGTGGAGGATGCCCTATTGATGCTTTTAAATTTTATTATTATTCTATTATATCATTGAAGTATTTAACTTTTTTATTATAACATAATGTAGAGAAAATGGATTGAAACTAAATTATACAGTTGTAAGAATTGTTTATAAACCAAATTTTCAGGGAACGACCACCTGGGTGAAGACTCAAATCTTCACTGCCTCTGCTCATCTCCTGTTATCTCTTCCCAATCATGACCCCTTCTTTCCCTTGGGGGGACCCTAACCTGACTTTGAGAGTCATTGTTTCCTTGCTTTTCTTGTAGTCTTACCCTCAGCATTCATTTCCTGAAATGGTCTAGTTTAGTTTACTTAAACTTGCACTGCATGGATTTATTAATTACAAATGATGTTCAATATCACTGAGTGATTTTTGTTTTGCCACTTGTATGTTTTCTCTGGTGAATATCTGTTCAGATCTTTTACTCATTTTAAAATGGATCATTTGTTTTACTGCACTTTTAAGTTTTTTGTGTATTTTGGATTCAAGTCTTTATCAAATATGTGTTTTACAATTATTTTCTTCCAGTCTGTGGAGTGTTTTTTGTAGAGCAGAATGTTTTAGTTTTAATGACGTCTACCAATTTTTTTTTTTTTAATGGATCATGTTTTGGTGGTATATCTAAAAATTCATAGTCAAATCCAAGGTCGCCTGGATTTTTGTTATTTTTTGAGTGTTTTATGTTTTACATTTAGGTCTGTGATCCACTTTGACTTTTTGTGAAAGATGTAAGGTCTGTGTCAATTTTTTGTGTGTATGGACAGCACTAGTTTTATTTGATTACCTTTGTTTCTGTCTCAAAGATCAATTGATTGTATTTATGTGGGTCTGTTTCTGAGCTCTCTTTTCTGTTTCATTGATGTGTATCCTTTTGCTAATTCTGCACCATTGATTTCTATGACTTTGTGATTATAGAAATTGGGTTGTGTGTGTCCTCAAAATTTGTTCTCCAGCGCTGTGGTGACTATTTGGGGACTCTAACTTTAGAATCAGTTTGTTGATATTCACAAAATATTTTCTGGGATTTCGATAGGGATTCCATTGAATCTATAGATCAGATTGGGAAAATTGATGTATTGCCAACAACTGTAAGTTTTCCAGTCTGTCAACCTAGCTCTCCATTTGTTACAAATGGTATTGTTTTTTAAGTTTCAAATTTCAGTTATCCATTTCTGATATATAGGAAGGCGGTAGACTTTTATGAATTAACCTTCTATCCTGTGACCTTACCATACTGGCATATTAGTTAGATCTAGGAGGTGTTCCCCTCCTTCACCTCCCCACCTCTTGGCATTTTCTGCGTAGACAGTCATGTCATCTGTGAGCAAAGATGATGTTATTTCTTCCTTTCCAGTTTGTGTATTATTTCCTTATTGTGCTTGCTGGACTTTCAGTGTGATGTTGAACAGGAATGGTGAGATATGACATTCTTGCCTTGTCCTAGATCTCAGGGGCAAAGGATCCAGTATGAACTTGGGTGTACGCTTTCTGTAGATGTTTGAGATCAAATTAGGGACGTTCTCCTCTATTCCTGGTTTTAGAGTGTTGGGTTTTTGTTAAATGCTGTTTCTATATTGATATAATTTTCCTCTTCAGCATATATTTTTTTTAAACTTTTTAAACTGAAAAAAGTTTTAATGATCTCACTTATATGTGGAATTTGCTCACTTTTAAAAAAACTCAGTCTTACGTGTGCAGATTCACATGTCTTCTGCAGTTGATTGTGCTTTGTATATTTTCATTGCTGTACTCTGACCTGCAGGCCATGGCTAGGCAGCTGCCTGTTTTTATGACTTGCAAGCTGAGATGGTTTTAAAATTTCTAAATGATATTTTAAAAGGTTAAGAAAAATAATATCTTGTGGTGTGACAGTTATGACATACAGATTTTATTGTCCATAAATAAAATTTGATTGAAACATGGCAGTTGATTTGTGTGTATAGTGTCTATGGCTGCCTTTGTGTTTCCATGGCAGAATTAACTGCAACAGAGATCATAGTTTCTCAAAGCAGAAAGTGTTCACTATCTAGCGCTTTACAGAAGCCTTTGCTGATCCCTGTTGTGTAGTAGTCTACTGCATGAATATTCCACAAAACGTGAATCTGTTCTCCCGCTGATGGGCTTAAGGGTGTTACTGGATTCTGACAATTATGAAAAAAGTCATCACGAACAGTTCTATACATGTATACTGGTTCATGTAAGCATGTGTACCATGGCTGGGATTGTACTTTGGAGAGAGTCTTGGAGTGTGTCTGTCTTCAGCTTTCCTTAGATGATACCACTTGTTCCAGAGTGGACATTTCTTGTTAGGTGATGAAATGCTCACCAATAATGGCTATTTGTATGACTTAAAATTTATCAGTCTGATGGGTGAAACCTAGAATATAGGTGCTCATTTGTTCCTTCCTGACCACCAATGAGGCCCATTATATTTGGGGGGGTATTTTTCTGCATTTAGTTCTTTTCTCTTCTTTCGAGACACCAATTATATGTGTTGTGTTTTCCCCCACCCTCCTTTTAAGATGACTTACTCCATCCTGTCCATCTTGTTTTTGATTGTAATTTTAGTTGTATTCATTCCATCTGTTTTTCTTCATAATGTTTTTTGTCTCAGGAATATTTCCATTTCTCTCTTTCCTTTTTAAATCTGGACTTTGCCATCTTATTTCTTTGAAACTTGTTTCTTTTTTTAATTGAGCTTTTTACTTTATTGAAATGTTTTTATTTTTGGCTGCATATCCATTGAATTATTGAAAAAGCAAGAGTTCCAGAAAATCATCTACTTCTGCTTTATTGACTATGACAAAGCCTTTGACTGTGTGGATCACCACAAGCTGTGGAAAATTCTTCAAGAGATGGGAATACCAGACCACCTGACCTGCCTCGTGAGAAACCTATATGCAGGTCAGGAAGCAACAGTTAGAACTGGACATGGAACAACAGACTGGTTCCAAACAGGGAAAGGAGTATGTCAAGGCTGTATATTGTCACCCTGATTATTTAACTTCTATGCAGAGTACATCATGAGAAACGCTGGGTTGGAAGAAGCACAAGCTAGAATCAAGATTGCCGGGAGAAATATCAATAGCCTCAGATATGCAGATGGCACCACCCTTATGGAAGAAAGTGAAGAAAATCTAAAGACCCTCTTGATGAAAGTGAAAGAGGAGAGTGAAAAAGTTGGCTTAAAGCTCAACATTTAGAAAACTAAGATCATAGCATCTGGTCCTATCACTTTGTTGCAGGAAGGGGGACCCCTTCCAGGGCCCGAAACTGCGCTCTTATCTAATACATGGAAGTGAATTGTCCGAGGAGATGCATGTGCTGACAAAGCAAGAGATTTTATTGGGAAAGGGCAGCCGGGTGAAGAGCTGTAGGGTAAGGAAACCCAGGAGAACAGCTCTGCCACATGGCTTGCAGTCTGGAGTTTTATGGTGATGGGACTAGTTTCCAGGTTGTCTTTAGCCAATCATTCTGACTCAGAGCCCTTCCTGGTGCTGCCAAGATGGATGCCAGAGAGAAGGATTCTGGGAGATGGTCAGACATGTGGGGTCTCCTTTTGACCTTTCCCAAACTCTTCCGGTTGGTGGTGGCTTATTAGTTCCTTGTTCCTTAGCAGGACCTCCTGTTGTAAAACAACTCTCGCAAATGGTTACTATGGTGCCTGGCCAGGGTGGGCAGTTTCAGTCTGTGTCCTGCCCCAAACACCTTCATGGCAAATAGATGGGGAAACAGTGATAGACTTTATTTTTGGGGGCTCCAAAATCACTGCAGATGGTGACTGCAGCCATGAAATTAAAAGACCCTTGCTCCTTGGAAGAAGAGTTATGACCAACCTAGACAGAGTATTAAAAAGCAGAGACATTCCTTTGCCAGCAAAGGCCCATCTAGACAAGGCTATGGTTTTTCCAGTTTTTATGTATGGATGTGAGAGTTGGACTATAAAGAAAGCTGAGCACCAGAGAATTGATGCTTTTGAACTGTGGTATTGGAGAAGACTCTTGAGAGTCCCTTGGACTGCAAGATCCAACCAGTCCATCCTAAAGGAAATCAGTCCTAAATATTCATTGGAAGGACTGATGCTGAAGCTGAAATGCTTTCCTTTGGCCACCTGATGTGAAGAACTGACTCCTTTGAAAAGACCCTGATGCTGGGAAAGATTGAAAGCAGGAGGAGAAGGGGATGACAGAGGATGAGATAGTTGGATGGCATCACTGACTCAATGGACATGAATTTGAGTAAACTCCAGGAATTGGTGATGGACAGGGAGGCCTGGCGTGCTGCAGTCCGTGGGGTCACAAAGAGTTGGACACGACTAGGCAAATGAACTGAACTGCGCTGGGTGTTTCTTGACCCACGGGTCTTTCTTGAGGAAAGTGGAGGCTTCTCTAGTGTGACACGTGGGCTTAGTTGCCCTAAGTCATGTGGAATCTTAGTTCCCTGACCAGGGATTGAATCCCCGCCCCCTGCATTGGAAGGCAGATTCTTAACCACTGGACCACCAGAGAAGTCCCTTAAATGAGCCTTTTTATCTAAAATTTCCCTGCACACATTGGAAACTATTAGCTTGAAGTTTTTCTCTGTTTCATTGTTTTTCTTTTTATGTTCCTCATCTTTGCTCATGGGCTAAGGGGAATGTGAACTGGGACAATCTTTGGTTGTAATTTTGGTTTTTGTTTCAGAAGTCCTCGCATTAAATAGGCTATTTTTTTTTTCCTTTTGGGTTAGTCTTCCCTTAGAGTTTAGCTTTTAACAGGTGATGTGGCTCATGGCAATACCAACGAAGTAAGAGACTCTGTGATCTCCTGGCCTGACTGCTTTTCCTCTGAAAATCTCCCTTCTCTAAGGTTAGGTCAGAGGTAACAGATATTTAAAAACAGCAACAACTACAAAAAAACAGATTTCTGTTTTAGCTGTATCTCCTGTTGTATTCTGGCTTGTTTATATCTTTACTGCCCTCAGGTATATCAGTATTTCCTATAACCATCCCAAGTTCCCAACTCCCCCCACCCCTTTCTGCAGATTTAAGCCTCTGCATCTGGTTGCCTTAGTCACTGGATAGGCCTTCTCTGCCTGTAGGCCTCATCTGTCTTGAACTCTTAGGAAACCTACTCCCGCTGATGTATGAGGAGGTTTGGGTGGTGACATTACCTCTGTGGTTGAGGTGTGCTCCATAGTTCCCCTTGTGCATTTGTCACTTCTTGTTCCAAAGAGGTTTCTTCTATATTTAATTTTTTGGTTGGTTTTGGAGGAGGTGAATCCTGTTACTTAGCTTTTTTTTTTAAAAAAAATTTTACTGGCAGTCATATCTTTTTGGTGCTTTAAAATACGTGAATGTTTGGTGTTACACAAAGTAAGTGGATAATGAATTTTCACTTTTGTATCCTCATATGTTGACGCTATGTAAAGAGAGCCAGCATTTGTAAGGTATTGATGTTTTCTTCCCAAAGGCATAAACATCTAGCATGGAAGGGAAAAAGAACTACGTGGAATAAAAGCAAAATGCTCAAAATAATGATTTTTTTTCCTAAAAAATTAATGCAAAGTATCTTAATTATCCAAGGATTATATTTATTGAACATGAAAATCATGGCAAACATCTGAATATACATCTCTGAATGTGATTTGCCAACCTTTTTGGTTAGTTATAATTATCTTTCTTAATTAGGTTTGCCTGATTATTGGTTTCTCAAAATATGTGCATATTTTAAGGATCATAGGGAAGTCAGTTTATGAAAAAGCATCATGAAATCTGTTTTACAGACTCTGAGTTGTTCCTGCTGAGTTTTGAGGGCATATGGCATCGTGTCTGATACAACATCTTGTGTGAAAAATCTTGCTTAGGAACCAAAACAAAAGCAGCAAAAAAGAAGAATAAACCTCAATGTAGAATTTTTCTCAGTCAAAATGCTCCTTAAGTAATTTCAGGAAATAATTTGTACATTGTAACTTTGGGTAGAGTGCTAAATATCTTCCTGAGAAAGAAGAATTTAAAAACAAAAATGGAAACTATAGTCTTAATATAGTGATCTAAACTATTTTGAAGCAAAACTATGCTTGCTAAAGAAGCTAGGTTACTTAACTACTTTTTCAAAATTAAAAATAACTTTTATTATAACAGCAAAGATGTACATTGTAGAAAATAGAAAATATAAGAAAGTAAACACCATCTTTCTACCACCAGAGATTACCATAAATGTAAATTTTCTTCATATCCATTTCCATGCACATGCTTTTTTAACCAAAATAATCATACTCTGCATGCTATTTTAGAATTTACTTTTATTCCAGCTAATGCTCACTACTATTTCATGTCAGTAAATTTACATTTTATGTATTACCTGGTCAATATTCAAAATTGAATGATCATCCCCAACATATCCTTCAGAACTGTAGTTACTCTAGCCTAGATTCTGTTGCAAGTCACTCTTTGCATCTAGTTGTTTTGTCCCTTTATGGTTCTTTCATCTGGCACAGTCCTCACTTTTTCCTGTGTTGTGACTTGATGAAGAGACTGGGTCAGAAGGAACTGGGCAAGCTGTCTTGTTCTCATAGATTTTTAATATTAGAACTTTTGGAGGTAGCATTTAACTTCTTGAATTATTAGAAATTTATTTCTTAGAAGGTATAGGGAGGACCAGAGGTAGGAGTTGGGGGAATGTGTGAATATATTACTGAACTCAGAAAATACTTTCATCTGCAAGGGTGTGCTGATTACTTCTTATTTACATATTTAGTTTATGAGATGCCTCCCAAACTGTGAGGCCCTGACTTGTCCATTTTTTAGTAGATTAAGTAGGATGGTACTTTGCCAACAAAGGTCGTCTAGTCAAGGCTGTGGTTTTTCCATTGGTCATGTATAGATGTGAGAGTTGGACCATAACAAAAGCTGAGCACCGCAGAATTGATGCTTTTGAAGTGTGGTGTTGGAGAAGACTCTTGAGAGTCGCTTGGACTGCAAGGAGATCCAACCAGTCCATTCTAAAGGAGATCAGTCCTGGGTGTACATTGGAAGGACTGATGTTGAAGTTGAAACTCCAATACTTTGGCCACCTGATGTGAAGAGCTGACTCATTTGAAAAGACCCTGATGCTGGGAAAGATTGAGGGCAGGAGGAGAAGGGGACGACAGAGGATGAAATGGTTGGATGGCATCACCGACTCAATGGACATGAATTTGGGTAAACTCTGGGAGTTGGTGATGGACAGGGAGGCCTGACGTGCTGTGGTTCTTGGGGTCGCAAAGAGTCGGATACGACTGAGCAACTGAACTGAGCTGAAGTAGGATAGTCATGAGCACCAATGTACTAAGGAGGTTGATAGTGATGCAGGGGTGCCATTGTTGAATTTTGTTTAGACTGTAATGTGCCTTCACACTGACTTTATTCATATATGTGTGTTCACGTGTGCCTGTACACACACACATGCATTTTTTTCTGGGCCCTTAGGTCCCCTGCCAGAAACAGTACTATAGTGTACCTACAATGTGCCGTGCCTTGTGTTAGATCTTAAGGAGGTGAAGATGAGTAACGTTAAGATAAACAACACAGACTCTTCCCTCAGGGATCTCTGTAGAATAACTGGAGAAAAAAGATCTACCAGTATATGGAGAAATAACTAAATGCAGTGTTAGAGGGTGTGTCAACAACAAGCAAGATGGCATTAAAAATACTCCATTACCGGGTACCCCTGAAACTAACACAATACTATGAATCAACTATAGTTAAAACACTCTGTGATCTTGCATTTAAAAATCTTCTCTTGAGGCATTATTTGCATACAATAAAATGTATCCATTTTAAATGGCTTCTTTTTCCTGACCATTCCCTCCCTCATCCTGCACAAAAACAGCTCAGTCTTCTGCCTTCTCATCTTCCTCTTGCCCTTCCAGCTATTTGCAATTTTTGTGCCTTTGCTTCGTTCCTTTGTCTGGAATGACCCCCAACCCCAACTTGCTTTGCAAATTTTACTTCTCAACTTTAGCCTCACACCTGGCTGTTCACCCCTCTCTGTCCTCTCAGACATTCGTGTGTATAACACCATTTACTAAAGAAAGTGTAAGCTTAGTTTTCTTCCATTCCACTTGAACAATATCATTGTTTTGCCCCCTACAAGCAGACGTTTTCCTTTTTTCTGTTTCATCCATTCTGTAAATATTTTTCTAATGTTCATTATGTGTCAGGATTAATACTAGAGTGTGGGATAGATACAAATGAGAATAAGAATTTGTCCCTTTCTTTATGAGACTGAAATAGAGTAGGAGTTAGTGTCAGAAGCAGTAGACTATACTAACTGTAATAGACATGAGTGTGGTGGTTTATGGGAGCAAGGTATAGGGAGCCATCGACTATGTGGGAAAGGGGTAGAGCTTCACTGAGGTTTCTAAAGATGTAAAGATTCTGACATTTGCTAGGGAAGGCCAGTGGAATATGGGAAACAGTAAGTATAAAAGCATGGCGTTCTGAAGTCAAGACATACTTGGAGACGCCTGAGATGTCAGTGTTCTGGGAAGATCTTTGCTTGTCACTTTAGACACAAATATTCTGATTCCTTTTTGATGTTTTCTATTTAATCTAAAATTCCATTGCTCCACTATATATTTTTTTCACTTAAAAGGATGCTAAATCAGATACCTTCCACATGCTGAATAAATATTTTAGGGATTTTGTTTTTATGAAACCAAGCTTGTAGACTATAAAGACAAAACACTAAACTATTGACAAATCAGAGAATAAGATGTGAGTATTTATAGCAAGCCAGGAAGCTATCACTAAGCTTCTGAAAACAGCTTACCTTTTATAATAATGACTCTAAAGAAAGAAAAATGTACTTTCAAAGAATAAACTAGGCACAAAGAACGACACAGAGGGGGTAGTACTTTGTTTTCCAGAGACTCGCTCACTTATTGCAGACAGTTTAGCGGGTCAGGCGTTTCTGAGAAGGCAGCTTGTACTTTGTCATTTCTTCTCGGTAGCTAAGTGGCATTCCAGAAGAGCACTCTTCAGCAATGTCAGTGCACTTAGTGATAGGACCAACCACAAATGGATTGTCTAAAAGCTAAGTATAACTGGCTTTACCTAACAAAACAGCAGTAAAGGTTGGTCTCCATCGATAACCTCTTCTCTTTTGTCTCCTGGCTACCAAAAATAACATAGAGTAAATTTTCCTATGGCTCTAGAAGGAAAGAGAAATCAGGTGGCCAAGGATGTAGTGTCTATTGGTGGAGTCTAGTATAGATTCTCCATTCCCACCAAAGCCTTCGTCACCCTGCCTTCACCACCCTCCACCCCCTGGTCCACTGGACTAGACTGTGTCTCTGTTCCTTTTCCAAACAGATTCCTGTTTTATGAAAACATGCACATTTAAGATCCTAATTCTTTTTTCTGTGGTTCTTTGCTTTTCTGACTCCATTTCCTGGTACACAAATAACAAGTGCTCACTTATGAATAAGAGATGAACCACAAATCATTTCATCAAAATGTCTTGGATAGATTTGGGCTCATAGATGGCTACTCAGATAGAATGAGCCTGTGTTTGCAAAGCTTTTAAAACTGTCAACCTCGTGAAGTTGTATATCACCTATGCACATACATTATGGTAGATGTGCACTTAACTTTCACTTTTCCTACTTAACACAATGAGTATTTTCATTTTTGCAGTAAAGCATACTGACCAGTGCCATTGCAGCTAGAAGAATACTCACTCTGGTACACTCATCAACTTCTCCCACTAGTTGAACTGTTTGCTTACCAGGAGTTAGTTGTATGTATTCCCAAACCTGTTTATTGTCCATTACAATGGTTGTAATCCTGAAATTTGGTTAAACTACTGCATAGATTGATAAACTATAACAGCAAAGTCAGAGTTATTTTTCTGTGAAAAGTAAATCAAATGGTATGGGAAGATTCAGTAAAGGTAAGTTGTTTAATGAAAATTGCTGTCAAATTTGAAATTGGGCAAGAAAGTGGTAAAATACTTGAAAACAGAGTCATAAAAATTGAGAAAGATTTTGCTAGGTAACATATTTCTCACTCTACTTTTAAATGTTTAAGTGTGAATTTCTCACTGCACTTGAAAGAAGAGAGCAAAACTAGAACATCTAGGTGGAACTGGCTTTGTGAGCAGTACAGTAGAGGCTGAGGAAAGGTCTTTGCATATATTTATCCTTGTTAAAATGACTCCCAACTTTTGGAATTAATGAAATAACCCCTATCAGGCCATATCTTAGGCAGAAGACTTGGGAATTATTTGAAATGCAAGCCCCCCCCCCCCCCACATTTTTATGTGCAGTCATGCATAGAGGGGTATTCTCTGTTAGAGCCACTGGGCTGGAACACTTCTCTGTTATAGAGGAATAAATTTCTGGACCTAGGCAGGGAAGAAGATGTGCAGCCTATCAGAAAGCCCATCAAGGATAATTGAACCATGGAGAGTTAATGTCTTTGTAAATCTGTTTTCTTGGCACATAATATTCAGGGGCATATTAGACATATTTGCCCACCCGCTGATAATAAATGTATCCAAAGTCCCCAGTAGGAGATGTGACTGGGAGGTAAAGAGAGAATGTAACCAATACATTGGAATTTATACATCCAAATGAGCTTTCTTCTTCAAAATGATGACAGTAGGAGGGTCAACAATTATTCAAAAGATGCTCTCTCTACTCAAGTCATCTTTGGAACTGATTTGAAATTGCTATTGAAGACAGTTGACATGCTTTGAGGGAGTGCCAGCTGACTTATTTCACGTCGTGCTGTGCTGTGCTGCCACTTCAGTCATGTCTGACTCTCTGCATGCCTATGGACCATAGCCCTCCAGGCTCCTCTGCCCATGGAATTCTCCAGGCAAGAATACTGGGGTGGATTATTTAAAGTCATACCTGATTTTAAACCCATGATAATTTTACCCATCTGCATTTACCATCTTCATTCCAAATAGCTACTTACCTTGGTTTTCCATTGCTAGGATATGCATTTCAGATCTTAAAAGACAACCTAGAAGGAGAATTTCAGAAAAGCATTGAGCAGTGGTGGCATCACTGAGATAAATATAAACCATCGAACAACGTGAATGCTTTGAAAAGGAGACTGTTAATTTGGGTGTATAAATTGTTTGTTAAAAACCAAATTAGTTTTATTTCTCTAGAGTGGGAATTAGCAAACTTTTTCTGTAAAGAGTAAGAGTAAATAGTTTAGACATTGCAGGTCATGAATCTCTGGCACAGATATTCAATTCTGTACAGAAGCAGTCATGCACAACATGTAAATGAATGGGCATGGTTCTGTTCCCCTAAAACTTTGTTTACAAAAACAGGTAGGAGGTTCTGGCCCCCTGAGCCATGGTTAGTCAACCATTGCTCTCACGGTGTCCCAAGAAATGGATGAGGCTCAATAGTTCTATCTTGGTCTCATCCTCTGAAAATAGGAATTAAAATCATTGCTCCCATCTTTGATATAATAATTATCATTTTAAAGGACAGTTCATTACATCAAAGGTGAAAAAATTACTATAAATTAAAATCTGATATTCTTAGCAAGTAGCCTTGGCAGAAGTCGAAAGGGCTGAAGGGGAGTTTACTTCTGTACCTCATTCAGTGTATTGTTCTGACCGTCAGTGTTGTTGCCCCAAAGTCTGACCATACATGTATCTGGAGTGGCTTCATCAGAGATTGGTCAGAGCTGTGATGAGATGGATCTTTCCATAGCCCTAAACAATCCTCTAGAATCTGCCTCAACAGTCTAGTGGTGGTTTTTGTTTTCCTCTCCTTCCCTCCTACCCAGCTTCTTCCCTCTCCCCTCCTACTCACCTTACCTTTTCACCTCCTTTCATATCTTTACAATAAGTGAAGTTGCTCAGTCCTGTCTGACTCTTTGCAACCCCATGGACTATAGCCTCTTCTTAATATCTTCTGCTTCTGCTTAGGTCCATACCATTTCTGCCCTTTATTGAGCCCATCTTTGCATGAAATGTTCCCTTGGTATCTCTACTTTTCTTGAAGAGATTTCTAGTCTTTCCCATTCTATTCTTTTCCTCTATTTCTTTGCATTGATTGCTGAAGAAGGCTTTCTTATCTCTTCTTGCTATTCTTTGGAACTCTGCATTCAGATGCTTATATTTTTCCTTTTCTCCTTTGCTTTTCACTTCTCTTCTTTCCACAGCTATTTGTAAGGCCTCCCCAGACAGCCATTTTACTTTTTTGCATTTCTTTTCCATGGAGATGGTCTTGATCCCTGTCTCCTGTACAATGTCACAAACATCATTCCATAGTTCATCAGGCACTCTATCTATCAGATCTAGGCCCTTAAATCTATTTCTCGCTTCCACTGTATAATCATAAGGGATTTGATTTAGGTCATACCTGAATGGTCTAGTGGTTTTCCCTACTTTCTTCAATTTGAGTCTGAATTTTGTAATGAGGAGTTCATGATCTGAGCTGCAGTCAGTTCCCAGTCTTGTTTTTGTTGACTGTATAGAGCTTCTCCATCTTTGCTGCAGAGAATACAATCAATCTGATTTCAGTGTTGACCATCTGGTGATGTCCATGTGTAGAGTCTTCTCTTGTGTTGTTGGAAGAGGGTGTTTGCTATGACCAGTTCATTTTCTTGGCAAAACTCTATTAGTCTTTGCCCTGCTTCATTCTGCATTCCAAGGCCAAATTTGCCCGTTACTCCAGGTGTTTCCTGGCTTCCTACTTTTGCATTCCAGTCCCCTATAATGAAAAGGACATCATTTTTTTGGGTGTTCGTTCTAAAAGATCTTGTAGGTCTTTATAGAACAATTCAACTTCAGCTTCTTCAGCGTTACTGGTTGGGGCATAGACTTGGACAACTGTGATATTGAATGGTTTGCCTTGGAGACGAAGAGAGATCATTCTGTCGTTTTTGAGATTGCATCAAAGTACTGCATTTCAGACTCTTTGTTGACCATTATGGCTACTCCATTTCTTAGGAGGGATTCCTGCCCGCAGTAGTAGATATAATGGTCATCTGAGTTAAATTCACCCATTCCAGTCCACTTTAGTTCGCTGATTCCTAGAATGTCGATGTTCACCCTTGCCATCTCTTGTTTGACCACTTCCAATTTGCCTTGATTCATGGACCTGACATTCCAGGTTCCTATGCAATATTGCTCTTTACAGCATCGGACCTTGCTTCTATCACCAGTCACATCCACAGAAGAGGTGGCAAGAATACACAGGAAAACTGTGCAAAAAGATCTTTACGACCCAGATAATCATGATGATGTGATCACTCTAGAGCCAGAAATCCTGGAAAGTGAAGTCAAGTGGGCCTTAGAAAGCATCACTATGAACAAAGCTAGTGTAGGTGATGGAATTCCAGTTCAGCTATTTCAAATCCTGAAAGATGATGCTGTGAAAGTGCTGCACTCACTATGCCAGCAAATTTGGAAAACTCAGCAGTGGCCACAGGACTGGAAAAGGTCACTTTTCATTCGAATCCCAAAGAAAGGCAATGCCAAAGAATGCTCAAACTACTGCACACTTGCACTCATCTCACATGCTAGTAAAATAATTCTCAAAATTCTCCAAGCCAGCCTTCAGCAATACGTGATCCGTGATCTTCCTGATGTTCAAGCTGGTTTTAGAGAAGGCAGAGGAACCAGAGATCAAATTGCCAACATTTGCTGGATCATGGAAAAAGCAAGAGAGTTCCAGAAAAACATCTATTTCTGCTTTATTGACTATGCCAAAGCCTTTGACTGTGTGGATCACAATAAACTGTGGAAAATTCTGAGAGAGATGGGCTACCAGACCACTTGACCTGCCTCTTGAGAAATCTATATGCAGGTCAGGAAGCAACAGTTAGAACTGGACATGGAACAACAGACTGGTTCCAAATAGGAAAAGGTGTACGTCAAGGCTGTATCTTGTCACCCTGCTTATTTAACTTATATGCAGAGTACATCATGAGAAACACTGGGCTGGGAGAAACACAAGCTGGAATCAAGATTGCCAGGAAAAATATCAATAACCTCAGATACGCAGATGACAGCACCCTTATGGCAGAAAGTGAAGAGGAACTAAAAAGCCTCTTGATGAAAGTGAAAGAGGAGAGTGAAAAAGTTGGCTTAAAGCTCAATATTCAGAAAACAAAGATCATGGCATCTGGTCCCATCACTTCATGCGAAATAGATGGGGAAACAGTGGAAACAGTGTCAGACTTTATTTTTGGGGGCTCCAAAATCCCTGCAGATGGTGACTACAGCCATGAGATTAAAAGACGCTTACTCCTTGGAAGAAAAGTTATGACCAACCTAGATAGCATATTCAAAAGCAGAGACATTACTTTGACGACTAAGGTCCGTCTAGTCAAGGCTATGGTTTTTCCAGTAGTCATGTATGGATGTGAGAGTTGGACTGTGAAGAAGGCTGAGTGCTGAAGAATTGATACTTTTGAACTGTGGTGTTGGAGAAGACTCTTGAGAGTCCCTTGGACTGCAAGGAGATCCAACCAGTCCATTCTGAAGGAGATCAGCCCTGGGATTTCTTTGGAAGGAATGATGCTAAATCTGAAACTCCAGTACTTTGGCTACCTTATGTGAAATTGACTCATTGGAAAAGACTTTGATGCTGGGATCAGGAGGAGAAGGGGACGACAGAGGATGAGATGGCTGGATGGCATCACCGACTTGATGGACATGAGTCTGAGTGAACTCCTGGAGTTGGTGATGGACAGGGAGGCCTGGCGTGCTGCGATTCATAGGATTGCTACGAGTCGGACACGACTGAACGACTGAGCTGAACTGGACTATAGCCTATCAGCCTCCTCTGTCCATGGGATTTTCCAGGCAAGAGTGCTGGAGTGGATTGCCATTTTCTTCTCCATGGGATCTTCCTGACCCAAGAATCGAACTGGGTCTTTCGCATGGCAGGCATATGCTTTACCGTCTAAGCCGCCAGGGAAGCCCTTTAAGATAATATAACCTATATCATAGAATTCACCTGTTATATTCAGTTGTACAGCCATCACTGAGACTTGAGAACATTTTAATTTTCCCCAAGAGAATTTGTATTTACCCCAAGGCTTCCCAGGTGATGCTAGTGGTAAAGAATCCACCCGCCAATGCAGGAGACACAGGAGACGTGGGTTCGATCCCTGGGTCTGGAGAGTCCCCTGGCAGAGGGCATGGAAATCCACTCCAGTATTCTTGCCTGGAGAACCCTGTGGACAGAGGAGCCTGGTGGGCACTGGTCCCTGTGGTCGGAACAAGGCAGACATGACTGAGTGACTGCATGCATGCAGGCACACCCATTGCCTGTTAGTAGTCCGCCTCTCCCCTCCCCCACAACCCCAAAGAAATCACTGATATATTTTGCTTCTGTAGATTTGCCTGTAATGGATTTTATATAAAAGGAATCATATAATTATTCTTTTGTGACTGCATTCATTTGACATAATGTTTTCAAAGTTTTTCTTTTAGCATCTATCTGTATATTGTTGCTTTTTATTGCTAGATAATATGCAGCATTGTATGCATATTCCTTATTTTTTGATCCCTCCATCCATTGATGGACATTCAGGTTTCCTTATCTTGGCTGTTTTAAACCTACTATGGATGCTTGTATGAAAGTTTTTTTTGTGGACATATGTCTTTCTATTCCTTGAATAAATACCTAGGAGTGGGATTCTAGGTTACATGGCAACCATATGATGTATGTTTAGCATTTTGAGGAACTTCTAGCTGTTTTTCAAAGGGATTGCACCATTCTATATTCCCACTAACAATATATGAGGATTCCAATTCTCTCCATCCTTACAACGCTGGTTGTTGTCTATTATTATTATTATTATCCTAGTTGATATGAAGTAGTATCACAGTTTTTTGAGTATCTTTCCATGTGCTTGACCATTTGTATGTCATCTTTGGAGAAATGTCTGTTCAATTCTTTTGCCCATTTTAAAGCTGTTTTTTTTTTTTTTAAGTGGTAAATCTTCTTTATATGTTCTAGATATAGGTCCTTTATCAAGTATACTTATCAGATTTACAAATATTTTTCACCATTCTATAGGTCACTTTGTCCTTGGTATTGTCCTTTGAAGCATATGTGTGTGTGTGTATGTGTTAGTCACTCAGTCGTGTCTGACTCTTTGCGACCCGATGGACTGTAACCCACCAGGCTCCTTTGTCCATCAGATTCTCCAGGCAAGAGTACTGGATTGGGTTGCCATTTCCTTCTCCACCTTTGAAGCATAAAAGGTGTTAATTTTGTTGAAGTTCAGTTTATTTTGTTGCTTGTACTTCTAGGGTCATGTCTAAGAAACCACTGCTTAGCCCTAGCTCATGAAAGTTTTTCCTAGGGATCTTATAGTTTTAGCTTTTACAGTTAGGTCTAAAGCCCATTTTGTCTTTTTCTTTGTGCATGGGGTGAGGTAGGAAGTACGGATTCATTGCTTTGTGTGTGGGTGTTCAGTTACTCCAGCATCATTTTTGAAAAGACTATTCCCCATTGAATGGACTTGGGACCCCTGTCAAAAATAAACCCTTAGATTTATGAAAGTTCTCTTCATTGGTCTATAAGTCCGTCCTTATGCCAGTACCATACTGTCTTGATTACCACAGCTGTGTAGTAAGTTTGAAATCAGGAAATGTGAATCATCCAACTTTTTTTTTTCATGATTATTTTGGCTATTCTGGGTCCTTTGAATTTCTCTATGAATTTTGATATCAGTTTCTTAATTTTTTCAAAAATAAGCAGCTCAGATTTTAAAAAATATTTATTTGGCTGTGCCAGGTCTTAGTTCCTGCATGTAGGACCTTTAGTTGCAACGTGTGAAGTCTTATTTTCAGCATGTGGAATCTAGTTCCCTGACCAGGGATTGAACCCAGGCCCCATGTTTTGGGAGTTCAGATTGTTAACCACTGAAAAGTCCTTCAGCTGAGATTTAAATAGGGATTACAGTGAATCAGGGGACCAACTTGGGGAATATGGTCAGCTTAAGAGTATCAGGTCTTCTGATTTGTTAACATTGGATGTCTTTCCATTAATTTAGATTTTCTTTAATGTCTTTCAATCATGTTTTGGAGATTTCAGTGCATAGGTTTTACACTTCTGTTATTAAATCTATTTATATGAGCTTTATTCTTTTTGATGGCCTTGTTAATAGAATTGCTTTTTCTCAATTTTATTTTTGTTTGATTATTGCTAATGTATAGAAATAGAGTTGATTTCTATATCCTGCAGTCTTACTGAATTCATTTATTAGTTCTGATAGTTTTTTGGATTTCTTAGAATTTTCTGTGTTTAACATCATATCTGCAAATTAGACATTAAAAAAATGGAATCAGTTAATATCTTTTTTTCTTGTTCCTCTCTATAACTGTTTCAGACATTTTAACACCATAGTTAAGTCTCCTTTTCCTTTTCAGCCTCTGTACCCTCCACTCTCAGCAGAAAATCTCCTAGGATGACAAAAAGGAAGAGAGCTAAATAATACTGTATATTATATGTGGGAAACCTCAAGCAATTCTGTATTATTGGTCCTTAACTGCGGGACAAGCTGAGAAAAAGAAATTTCTATCTTTCATAGCTGGTTTGTTAAAAAAAAAAAAGTCCAAGGTCAGAAAAGTAGTGACGTTTTTTTAAAGGAAATTATTACAATTTTTATTAATAGTGAGCTGATTTTGATTTTCGTTTTTGGCCATAACCAAACAGGGTGCTTGCTTAGCTTATTGTCTTAGAGCAATGGGCCAGTGAAATCAGGATCATGAATTTGATCACTGTCTTAGCCAGTCTTGTAAAATACATACCATCCTCTATCATGAGGGGCTGGTGAAAAGGTAACTTGAGCTTACAAGGCCATGGGCACTAGGGGACATGGAACTCAATATGTTTCTTCTAACTGGAAGAGGGTTGGTTATGTGCTCTTGGTTTATGAAGGATATGCAGAGTTGGGGCATATGGCCTGGCAAATTATGCCTTGAACAGCTCCACAGAGTGCAATTCACAGAGACTATAAAATGTACAGTGATACTCAGTGGTCCTGTGATAGGACCAATATATATTCTCTGAACTGGAAACCTTACAGATTTGCTGGTAGAGGATTTAGAGTTTTGAATATTCATTTATATTTGCTAACTCTTCTTTGATTCCTGGTTCTTGGGTTTCCTTCAGCCCACTCCTGCTATATGTTGGCTGTCATTGTTTTGATTTTTTACAGCAAGCCTTAGAGAGAGTTGTTAAAGATAAATAGGCACCTCATTGAATCTTTTCTCCTTGATATAGTCAACATAATTTTAAAAGAAAATTAAAAGCGAGTTTTTTCTTCTACATGCAGGAATATATGCCTGGTTGCCTGAATTTTATATGTATGTACGTATGTGTCAAAAACTAAAGTATAAGACTTTCTTCTAGAATGATAATATATTGAAGTGGATGGATTTTTAGAAACTATTTGATCCGACCTCGAGTTCTCATACATCATCCATATCACTGTCCATGGTTTATTGGCTGTTCTCCACTTGAAGAATTTCAGTTCCTGAGACTTCATTTTTTAAGCATATTAAAAAAAAATCACTTATGTTTGGCTGTGCTGAGCTTTTATTGCTGTGCGCCAGCTTTCTCTGCAGCGAGCAGGGGCTGCTCTCCGGGTACAGCGTGCGGGCTGCTCATCGTGAAGCTCCCCTTGTGTGGAGCACAGGCTGTCGGCGTGAGGGCTCTCGTGGCTGTGGCAGGTGAGCGAGCGCAGTGGTTGCTGGTTGCGGGCTCCAGAGCACAGGCTCGGTAGTTGTGGTGCACAGGCTTGGTTGCCCTGTAGCCTGTGGGATCTCCCCTGACCAGGGATCCAGCCTGTGTCCTCCACAGTGGCAGGTGGGTTCTTCATCCCTGGGCCACCAGGGAAGTGTCTTCATTTGTTCTGAAACCACCTATAACCAACTTTGGACACATTTTTGTGTCAAAAAAGCTCTTTTTGTTGAACTGAAATCTGCCCCTTCTTATCCTCCACCCATTATTTTATCTTTGGTTCTACTCTTGTTTCGAAGCTTTATAGAATAAGTCTCATACTTTTTCTATGTAAAAATTTTCTGTTATATAGATGTTTATCAAATCTCCACCTAAATCTTCTCTGCTGGTCAGACAACCTGGAGAGTATTCCTGATATATTTTCCAGATATTCCACTCTCCTGATTGACAAACTAGAATGTGTCTAGAGGAATTCAAGGCTCCCTTTAAACTGAGTCACGTAGAACTAAAAACTACTGTTTCCTAGGTGTGATGTTATTGTGAAGCACAATGGAATTTTCACCTCTCAAGTTAGGGCACGAGCACTGAACTGTGGTAGATTCTGGAGTCAAAACAGACTTGAGTTGCAATTCCATGCCTACCACTAACTAGCTCTGAGGGGAAGTTACTTAATTTCCTCATCTATAAAATGAGGATGATGAGTGCAGCAAGTTCCTCTAGACTCTGGATTTCATGAGAGGAAGAACTCTTCATTTTGCTTTGTTTACCATCAGTTACCCAGCTCTGTTACCATCAGCTGGGTGAAGTCTAGCACTGAAAGATGCAAAAGCTAACGAAAAATCATTCAGTCACTGAAAGCACTTAATTAAAGCTAACATAGTAGCAGTGACATTGCTGTGTTTTCATATGGCTGCAGCAATTTGAGTATCTGCATAGAATCCCCCTTTATTATTAGCCCTGTACTTTGAGTTTTCTGAAATTGAAGATTTCATGGCTTTCTGTTTCCAGTGTAAAAATGCAGTGGTTTGATATGAGTCCTATTTCATTTCTTACTGTTTTCTTTTCAGTTATTTATTAAAAAAAAGCCTTCATTCTGTAATCAAGATATCCTGTTTCTATAACCTTTCTATACGACTGAGAATATTAATCAAGGTCTCAGACGTTATCACAGCAAACGTATGTTGCTTGGCAACAGAAAGAAAGATATGATGTTTTCAGACTTTAAAAATAGTTCAGGGTTTTATTATTCATTTTTTTTATTAAAATGATTTCATTATTTGGGGAAAAATAGCCTAGAGGTAGAAGAAAATAGCATGGCAGCAATATTTTTCTTGCATTTGTCTTCTAAGAAATGTTTTAAGTAGAAATTAGCTTTTGTCCATTTGAGCTCTATAGATACTCTGGCCGGAACTCAGGCTCACAATCTGAAGATTTGCCCAGGATACCCATTACGTATGGAGGAATATTATTCTTTTTCTTTTTCTCGTTTCTTTTCGTTGTTTCCTTCCGAAAAATTACAGCCCACAGGCCTTTTAAACTTCAGGAAGCCTTTCTGAAACAAACCCTATCCATTGTCTTGACACATTGAGACCAACTCCATCTTCTTGGTGTATTTAATTATTGTATGTTTATAATAACTATATATCAGCTTAACCTCTCTCCCCTGTCAGAATTCAAGGCCCCTGAAGACCTTTGTCAGAACCCTCTGTGGGCTTGTTAGGAAGTTTGTTGATGGTCTGAGTGCCCTTTCAAAGTGAGCTTATCTAAGTTTCAAAAAGTGTGACTCAGTAATTTGGACACCAGTGCTCTTCCCACAGAATGTTTCATTCTGTTGTGAACTTTCACTGTGACTTGTAAAGTAAATCTGTACTATTTCAGAGTCATAGAAGTGACTGAGTTGCTGAGAGATTAAGAGATGCTTTTTTAAAGGACATAGCACAGAGCAGAGTTGAGGACTAAAGGTCTCCCGTTGAGCATCAAGGAATAACTATGTAACTAACAACTTCCTTTGGGAAGCCAGCCAGACTGATACTGCTTTCTGACTCTGCTGCTTTCAAGCACTGCGATCGGGTTTCTTAATTTACCTGTGCCCTGGTTTCCTTATCTGTTAACTGAGGATAATAATAGTACCCACCTTTTTATAAGGTGCTTCTCAGAATTAAGTGAGACAACACACCGCCTGACAACACACTTATACACTAGAAGAGGACAGTATATATGTTTGTTTTTATTATTTGATATGTGTCTAAAGGCAGTAACAGAAGTCAACACATTCTTTCCCCTTCCTTCTGTTTTAATTCCACTCGATGTGGCCTCATTAAGATTCAGAATCAAATTGAGAGAAGATATGTTTTCATCAACCTTCTAAACTTTGTATTCATTAGATGATAATACATTTAAATAATAAGCTTTCAGGATAAGGCTCTCCCATTGCACAACTAAAATAAAAAGAGACCTGGATGCTGCTGATGGTTCTGAAGACCCTGAACTTCTTCCTGGTTAGAAATCTCTCTCTCTCAGCCAATGAAGGATTTTCCTGTAACTATTTATCCTAGTTCAGGATTGCTGTGACACAGTTACTTTTATCAGCTGAATAATAATATATACCCTCTGGAAGTTTTGCTTTCTTTGCAGGAATTTATCTAAAGCTTCACTTGTCATTGCATATCCAGTGGTGTTTTTTTTTCTGTCCTAGTGTTAGCTTATAAGAGGCTTAATCCTACATGATCAAGGCATACTTCTGTCTCTGAATATCTGTTTTATTTCTCATCCATTTCATTTCCTACTTTTGCTTGGCTGAATGTTTTGGACATGTGTGATGTTTCTCTCGTTTTTAATAGAGGACCTTAAAGGAGCGTTATTTAGGTACAGTTGTGAACATTGTAGCTAGTAATTATGGCCTGAGCTTTAAGTGAGTGATTGCCAGTCATTTTAGACCTTAGTTTTGCAAAATTCTGTAAGACTTGGGTATTGGTGGCAGTGACATGGAAGTCTACACATTTTCTACCCCCCTCCTTCTATTTCTTTAATTCCACTAGAGTATAGGGGAGAGGAGAGGAAAGTTCGAGAAAAAAGGAGCAGCAAACTGCTGGTATCTTAGACCTCTGATTTTTGCTGTTTTTGTCTGGTTGCTAAGTCATGTCTGACTCTTTTGCAACCCCCATGGACTGTAGCCCACCAGGCTCCTCTGTCCATGGGATTTTCCAGTCAAGAATACTGGAGTGAGTTGCCATTTCCTTCTCCAGGGGCTCTTCCCAATCCAGGGATCAAGCCTGCATCTCTTGCATTGGCAGGTGGATTCTGAGTTTTGCTGTAGGTAATCATAAACTTGCTCATTCTTAAAGGTAGGAGAACCATGTTGAAGATGATGAAGCAGTTACAAACAGTTAAATCTTTGTCTTTTTTTTTCCCTAAATGAAACATGAAAGTGATCAATTTTTTGAAACAGTATGGTACAAATTAGTCTTAAATAGCCTACACTGTCTGTGTTTTATCTGAGGCAAAAATGAATCAGTCCCAGCAAATGGATTTTCACCAGGGAATCAATGACTTTCACTTTGAGCTGACTTTGTTTTAGCAGCAGGATGTACCTGAATTTTGATTCTGATATTATGCTAGGAAAATTTTTTCTTTTTGACAGAGAATTTTGGTGAAGTTGATACAGATATTGATGTTGTCAGTAAAATTATGCTTGAATTTTTAAAAATACTGGACAGTGTAATTATCAGAATCAGCAAGTGAAATTTATCAAGGTATTAGGCAACGTTACATACATGCTCAGTTGTGTCCATCTCTTAGCAACCCCATGGACCAAAGGCCACCAGGCTCCTCTGCCTATTGAACTCTCCTGACAAGAGTACTGGACTGGGTCACCATTTCCTACTCCAGGAGTTCTTCCCTACCCAGGGATTGAACCCATGTCTCCTGAGTCTCCTGCACTGGCAGGCGTTTGTTTTACCATTGTGCCGCCTGGGAAGCCCCAGCGTTGAGCCCAGCATATTCAACATTCTACTTTCTGCATCTTATGTTTCATTTTCTGGGTTTCAGTCCTTTTCCTTAGTTTGCATAAAATTTGTACAATTGCTTAGACTAATTGAACTAAACCCTTCCCTGCTTGTGATATTCGGAAGTCATGACTGATAATTTAGCAACATAGACTTACTCTAGGGATAGATACCAAGGGCAGATGATGTAATTCGTGGACACAGGCAGTAAAAGTACAAGCAGTTGTAATTTTTCTGGGCTCCCTGTTCTCTTAATTAGTCATTGAAAACCTCATAAAAGAAGTAATGACTCACTCCTTTTTATAGGCAATCCCAGGAGTTCATATTTATTTTTTCTGCTGTTAGCAATACTGCTGCTAAATGGCTTCGTCTAGGTTATTTTCCAGTGGTTCCAAGTCTGATATTGGAAGCAGGATTTTAAAAGCATAGACAGAACACTCTTCTTCAGTTTTTCCCATGGCTGACACCTTGTTGTTATTCAGATCTCAGCTCATGCATGACCTCTTCTGAGAGTCTTTCCCTGACCACCCTGTTCTCTTATATTTTTTAAAAAACAATAATCCCAACTTGAAAGTTTCTTTATATATATGTATGTGTGTATCTCCATTTGAAAATTTCATATAGTTAGATACATGGCTATTTAACTTAATTGTTTTTCATCCTTAAAAAGTGAGCTCCATTACAGCTCGGCTGTAACTCAGTGCTTGGTTCTTGGTCCTCACCTTGGTTTTGCCTTCTGAAAGGCAGTGTATGGTAGAGGGTTGCTGGAGGAGATAGAAGAACAAGCATGAACTGTTTCTAGTTCAGATTCTTTTGCTACTAAAAGTTGGTGTCTGTGCTTAAGTGAGTTGTAAAGCATGATCCAGACAAGCCCTGGTTATCTGTGCATTACATCTCAGCATGGCTGTAAGAAATGTGGTAAGCCTGACATACATGGTTTGGTATCTTTCCCCTATATGAAAGGGCAATATGCCAGCCAAAGTTGCGATTTAGGAGCAAATGAGAGGTGGAAAAATTAGTCCTATGAATACTACTTTATCTTTTAAAAATTCAGACTCTGTAGGGTCTGACAGTATGATGTCCTGGCTACTCATTGGCTTAACTTGGCACTAGAGGCTTTTCTGGAAAAATAAGATTATTTCAACTGCCTTCTTGGTGAAATCCTTATGCCAGTCACAATCTCCTAAACTTGAGATGGCAGGAAAAGCAAGTCAGGTAATAGGATTAAGGTATCTGAGCTCTGATGCCCCCAACTCCCCACCCCTCAGTTGAACAGACTCTCTTAAACAAGTCCATGAAAGAGCTAGAGTGAATCTGCCTTAGTTCACCATAATGAAGCCTGTGGGTTCTTTCTGAATCTGTGATTCCATTTTATGAAAAAGAGCCACATTCTAAAGGGAGCAAGCTTCATGGGAAAGACAGGAGACCTCCAAATACCTGGAATTGTCCATGTTTTCATGACTGTAGGTTTTGGTTGGCAGTGTGGAGTTTGCCTTGGCGGTATGTTTCCACTGTGGACCAAGGTTTTTTAATGGAGTACGTAGAACCTTAGGGGGTTCATACTTCTAGAGAGTTCTACTGTGTAATCCCCCCAGTCCCCTAATACTTGATGCTTCATATGTTAATGTGCCTTTTTTTTTTTTGGTCTGGGATAAAAGTTCTTGGTTTCATCAGAGATATTTACGTTTTTCACGTCCTCACTTCATTCTTTTCTTATCCCATTCCAGTAGCTTTTCCCTGCCCACCACTTCACTGAGACGACTCCATTCGAGTTGCCTCCCTCCTGGTGCTCCCAGAGGGCACTGTGCTGCAGCTGCAGCTGCTCAGCAGCAATGGACAAGGAGGGCCATTTCTCCTTGTATTAGTAATAGTCTTAACTCTAGGCTTTCGTGACTTTGTGTTGCCTTTGCCTCCTTCTCTGGCTGTTCATCCTCTTAGACCTTCCTCGCTTCTCTGCTTGACCTCTCAGTGCTGAAGGGCCCCAGGGTGCTCTCCTGTGTACTCCCCCCCTTTTCTATCTGCATATTTAAGTCATTTCAGCTGGTCCAAGGGCTTTAAATGCTAACTTAGTACAGAGGACTCTCAAATCTGTGCCTGTATCCATCACTTTACTGAAGAACATCAGACTCTTCTGTCTAAATCCCTCTTCAGCATTGTCACTAGGGTGTCTGATTGGTATTTAAATCTTGCCCCAAAGCACACTCGGGATTTCTTCCTTGTAGCTGCTTCTCCCATGGAATTGCTGATCTTAGAAAATGGCACCAGTTGCTCACAGCAAAAATCTCTTACTTGTATTCAATTTCTTGCATTTTCTCATCCTCCACATCTAGTCTGTTGACTCTCTCTCCATATGTCTATACATAATAAAATGGTGTGGGTAGTTATTTATATACGTATTTATATATATGTATATAAATAACTACAATAGCTATATGTGAATGTGTGTAAGGGTATATAGATTTGTATTTGTTGTCTGTTTCCCCAACAGAATATCAGTTGGCAATCACAGAACTCAATTATTTGTTGGGTAAATGAATGCATGATTATACTCAAAGGGATCTGTGGTTTAAAAAGGCATTAAAAATGACTGATGTTAGCAAAACAATTGATTTGTGATTTGGGATTAGTCTTTTGTGCCCCTATGTGACCAGTGCCTTTGTGTTGTGTACATATAAACATCTCAAATGGGCATGTGAAAAAAGAACTTCTGTGTGAGCGAAAAGGTGAAGGCCAAGAACCCACAGCCTGTCCAGCTCCTGGTAAGCCTAACTGCTGGTCGGTTGGATTGATAGTGTTCTTCTGGGCAGGTGAGGAAACTGAGGCTCTGACAAGTTAAATAAACTGGCAGATTGCACAGCTGGTGACTGAGGGATCTGGACTGGAACCCCATCCTTGTGACGACAGAGCCTGCTGTGTAATGACAAAACTACACAGCTTTCCTGTCTCATCCTTTGGAAAGTGACAGAATTCATGCTTGACATTTGTGTTGAAGAGGCCTGGCATGCTCTTAAAGCAGAAGTCAGTCAGCTTTCACTGTCACCCAGATAGTAAATATTTAGGCTGGGTTTCTGGCCCAAAAGGTCTCTGTTACTACTTCTCAACTGCTATTATAGTGCCAATGAAACCATAGACAATCTGTAATTAAGTGGCGGTGTTCCAACAAAACTTTATTATGGACACTGAAATTTGAATTTTATGTAATTTTCACATGTCACAAAATATGTTCTAAGACCTTTCTTTTTAACCATTTAAAAATATAAAACTCTTCATAGCTCATGGACCACGTACAGATGGGCAATGGCCTGGATTTAGCATAGGGACCACAGTTTGCGGACCCCTTCTCTACTGGAGTTCTCCTGTGCTGTGTTTGTGAGTATGAGAATGGCTTTCATGTGTTTATTGAACTCTGTCTTCTCTTGAATGACTCCTGTGCTCATGGACAAGTGTGTCAGTGGTGGTGAGTCATGTCCTTTACAGTGGAGCTTAGTCCTCTTCCTCCTCATCTCTGGGTTCTTCTCTCCTGGTGGTCATCGCCATCTGCCATCTATCGTGGTTTTTAGGTATGGTGCTAGCTTTGTTTTCATCATCTCATTAGGCTTCTGGAGAGTGAGGTCTTTCTTATTTTGTCTTGTGGGCTCTGCAGCTCTTGACATGACAGCTTGTCCTGGGTAGGACTTCAGTAAACTGCTGTGGAATTAAACTTCCACCTTACCACTGCCTCTGCCACCCCTGCCCCAAAACTGCAGGCTTCCTTAGCCTTTCCTAACTATTGCTGTCACCACTACAGAATGTCTCGGTTACAGTTATTTTTCTGATTTTTTAAAAAATTCACCCTCCGTGGATTTTGATTTTCCCTTGTGTTTCATGCTTTTTCTCATCTTGATTCATTTTGTAACTCCTTAGTCTTTTTCTCATATTTGCCTGTTACACGTCAGTCCCGCATTATTCATCATCTATCTTTTTCTCCTCTCTGGCTGGGTTCCATTTGCCTTTCAAATATGCATGTTCTTCCAGAGCCACCTTAGACCTTTCTTAAAGAGATTCAGAATTCATCTAATCTTTTTAATCCTTCGATTATGTACTCATGTTCCTTCACCTGAGTGTTTACACATTCTTTTCTTGTCCTGCCTGTTTGCTGACTTAGGGGAGATGCTATGTTCTAATTATTTGTTGAATAATAATTAGCATATTATGAAAGTTGACAGTTCTCTCATGTCTGCTGATAGAAATAGTAGATGTTCCCAAATACCTATAAGCCTGAGTGTAAATAACTTGATCTCAGGTTGTGAAAAACGTTTACTAAAATCAGAAACAAAACAGATGTAAGGTTTCAGGGTCATTAATTTACACTAAACTTCCATGGAGACCTGTGAACAAGCTGAAAATACTGAAATACCATCTTCTTTAGTGTGCAGAGTGATAGAGAAAAGGTATGAAGCTAAACATTAGTTTATTACTCCTAATCTGCAAGCTTAACTAAATGAAAATCTGGATAATCTTGTCACTCAGACTAGTTGATAGAGTAGGCACAGAAAGTTTTCTGCATAGCTTCTTCCCTTAATTTCTTCAGGTCCACTTACTACAGTCAACCAGAGCCTTGAGTAACCATTATTAGATATGCTTTGAAAAATATAAGACTGTAGAAGGCTTGTTTTGATACTGTTTTTTACACACAAATGAAAAAGGTAAATTAGAGAAAAGACAGAACTTACCAATGAGAGGGGGCCTCCCAGGTGGCACTAGTGGTAAAGAACACGGCTGCCAGTGTAGGAGACGTAAGAGACACAGCTTTGATCCCTGGGTCGAGAAGATCCCCTCGGGGAGGGCATCGCAACCCACTCCAGTATTCTTTCCTGGAGAATTCCATGGGCAGAGGAGCCTGGCAGGCTACAAAGATATCTCTAATAATGAAGAGAAAACATTATTTTTGGCTAAGAGGTATAAGAAGTCCTTGGGGAGGAAGTGTGTCTAGACCTCCTTTGAAAAGAAGTGCCTCAGAAGTAGGAGGACATTTCTGTTAGAGGGAAAGCCAAGGCAAGAACCAAAGGGGAAGAGCCAAAGGCTTGAATAAGAAGCAGCAGGTTCAGTTTGTTGAGGACTCAAGCAATGATACTGAAAGTATAGATGTGACCAGATATGGTGGTAGAAGAATACTGGGGGTAACAACAATAATAGCAGAATAACTTTCTTCCAGGGTCATTGTGAGCGCCGGGAATACTGAAGGAAAGCCTCATACAGTCCTGGTACTCTGTGTGTGCTACGAGTTACCAGCTGGTATTAAGCGGGCAGTTGAAAGTTGTTCCCTGTGTTTGAGCAGAGAAGTGACACAATCGTGTGCCTGATGGAATGGAGTGGGCAAGGAGGGACCTATAGCTGGGAGACCAGGAGGGCCAAGACAGTGTGACCTGTGCTGTGTTTTCTGTAATCCATTTCCAGACCTGGCCTCTCCCTTGAGCTGGAGTCCAGTGCAGCTGGTAAGGAGACAGGAGGTGAGAAGGGTCTCTGTGGAGGGAAGAGGAAGAGCAATGAATGGAAGGATAGAGGAAGTGTGAGCCTGCACACTTCTTGACATTTTATGAGAAATTTATTTTATTTTTTAGCTCTCCTCCCACGTTTTGCACATTCCATTTCAGAATTTAAAAATACTCTGCATAGGATCAGGATGAGGGGTGATGACTTGGGGCAGATGAGATAAAAATCGGCATCCTGGGCTACCTACTGAAAGAGGGTCGAGAGTCCAGGTCTCCCGAGTATGTTCTTTCTTTTCCGTAGGTGGCTGCTTCAGAAATTCACCCTCACGTTTGTGCAGATTTGTCAGGCTTCTTCTGTCCGCATCACCCTTACTCATTCTTATGCCCAAGTATGTGAGTAATGCAGAGTCTTTCATGGAAGTTACAAAGCAGTGCCCTCCCCTTAGGAATGTTGATTCCATCTGTCTTGTCCAGCTTTCCTAGAGCTTATTTACATGGCTCATCAAAATATATGTTTTAGCTGGCTGCTAATCTGTGCAAACTGCTGCTTTGATACAAAGGGCCATTTCTACACAGTGCTTAATTCAGCATTTCTGTTCTATCAGGCCTATCCCTGGAATAGACCTAGACTCTATAGCCTCACTAGGTGGGTTGACCTAGACCTTGCCAGTCTGGAGAGTTACTTGCTCAGATGTGGTTGTGCACTCTGGCAAAGCCAGATGTCCTCTCTAGATTCCCGGCATGACTTAGCATGCATCATTTATCATTAGCTTTTCAAGCTTATTTTTGTTACAGTTAGAATGATCATTCAGATAACAGGCAGGCCTAGCTCATTTGGCTAGGAAGCTTGGGTGCAGGAGGCAGAAAGCAGGTGTCTGCAGGTGTTTCTGGGATGTTGTTTTTGCTGCCATGATGGAGATTCAGCAGACGGGTACATAAAGTAATTCAAGAGAAAGAAAAAAAAAAAACTCATATAAGAATCTTGATAAGTAATAGCAGTAATCTCAAATGTGTATCAGGCACCTTCTTAGGCAATTTATGTGAATGTCTCATCCCTACTTTAAAGACAAAGGGACTGGAAGAACAAGGGAAAAGGACTGCGTTTGGAAGGTTAAGAAATTTCGTGTGAGTCTACTTATTTGGGTGCAGTGCAGCTAGGATTAAAAGTTAAGTCTCGTTACTGGTTTGCTGGAGCTCTCAACTGGGATGCTATACTACCTGTAACCACTGGATGATAATAATAAAACAAATTTGCTGTGACAAATGAGTAGTAAAGTATTGTTTCTTTTGTAAATGAGACAGTATAGGTTAGGTGCCTACTCCAGGCATAGAGACGGATGGTGGGTCTGGCGCCACATGCCGTGTTACGTGAGACAGTGATCGTTGCATCCTCACGTAACCTTAGAAGCTAGATATAATTATCTCCATTGTTCAGAGGCAAAAGCAGACATTTGAAGAAGTAAAGTGACTTTCTCAAGTTCACCCACAGCCAGTTCATGGCCAGGCTGGACTTTGAACACAGGGCTGCCTGCCTGTCCTGTTTATTTCTGCTCTTTCCACTGGGCCGCTCTGCCAGGAGGTAGCAGGTTGATGTCAAACCAGCACCCAGCACTCAACTTTTTCTTTTTTTAAAATTCAAATGTATAATATAGCCTTTTCTTAAAAATAGGGCTTTTTATTTTTGACATTTCTGGTGCAGTATGTGTAGCTCAATCTTTGAACATTGTACAAACATGTTGAGAATATGAAAAAAACCTGAAAATTATTTAGAGGCTTTGTTTTCGTAGGGGTACTTGGTTAATTGGAGTGACCAAATTATGCAGTTCGTTTGGATAGTCAGAGACTTGTTTTTGCTTCAAAGAATTGATCACTTACTCAGTTCTGGGCAAGAGTGATACTTGTAGTATTCTGAATCAGGGGTCAGTCTACACAAAACCAGTCATTTTCACAGAGGATTGATTCAGTTGACAACTATCATGTACACATGTAACCTTACATGTGGAGCGGATGTTTGCTAAAGGTTATTTAACTACTTTATATCTTTTTATGTTATGTTTCCCTGTGAGATGGACATTATATCCATATACTTGGTACTAATCTAAAAGCAAAATGGATCTTTATACTTAAGAATCCCCTTGGCAGCTGAAAAAAAATGCAAAGTAGCTTCAAGAGAGAGACAGGTTTCCTCTCTAAGGTGTGCTAAAATTTAAAATCCTGAAGAGAGACGGGTGTGCTTTTTGAACTTCTCTGAGTAGACATTTCACTGTCTTTTTATTGAGCCAGTTGTCAGGGTCACTGTAAGACTGTGGAGTAGGTGCAGAAAGTCTGTTTGGGTCAGAAAAGAGATAATTAAATGTCCTCATGTGCAAGGTACATGCCATGCTATTCTTTGTTTAAAAGTGGACAAGAGGGATAGAGAATTCAGGATGATGAAGCCCAAAAGAGAAATGACATGAAGTGATAGGCTCATGAAGCCAGGCTGACTAATGGCTTGTATTGGCTGACAAATTACTCCGTGTAGGTTTTATCTGGTGTGTGACAGCTCCCTCTTCAAAGTAACTTTGTAGGAAGCTACTTGTTACTGGGAGAGAGCCAAACACATTCCACCAACTAGGTTGGGATCTGGAGCCTTGTAAAATTCACTTATTTGTAATTTATTTATCAAATTACTTATTTGAGAAATAAATTGGCAGTACTCATTTTAATAATGAAGATTTGTTAAGAAATTTTGGGGGGATAAACTTTGTTTGACTAAGGGTTTTCTTAAAGAGTTACGAGTTGGGATCTTCAGACCACTTGCTAGGTTTGGATTGTCTGGCCTTGTTCAACAAGCACATTATCCTGACCTTTCAGTGACAGAAGTAATATGATGTGATAATTTGTTGAAGAATTCCCTTGGAAATTCTCTGGAATACTTTTAAGGACTCCCTTAACTTTAGATATTTTTATTAGTTTGTAGTTTTATATACTTATCTGTTTCATGGTAAGTTTTTAGTGGAATTGCTTGATTTTTTTTTTTAAACCAAGATTTTCATACTCTTAAAATCTACATGCCACTAAAGTTCAAAGTTTTAAGGTATAATTCGTATACCATACAACTTGCCCTCTTAAAGTGTACTATTCATTGGTTTTAAGTAAATTCATAGAATTGTGAAACTGTTATTAACACTAATCCTAGATCTCATTCTTCTTATCACTCCAGACAGAAACATTAGCAGTTGCTCCCCATTCCTTTCTCCTTCAGTCTCAAGGAACCACTTACATGCTTTCGGTCTCTGTGAATTTGCCTCTTCTGGACATTTCATACAAACAGTCATACCATATGTGATCTTTTGTGTCTGTATCTTTCATTGGGTTGGTCAAAAAGTTCATTTGGATTTTTCTGTAAGAAATTATAGAATACTAAGAGTTGGTGATGGACAGGGAGGCCTGGCGTGCTGTGATTCATGGGGTCGCAAAGAGTCGGACACAACTGAACGACTGAACTGAACTGAACCCAATATTTAGTAAAATGTTTTTAGGGTTCATTAATATTGTAGCATCTATCAGTACTTCAGTCCTTTTAAAGGCTGAATAATAGTCCATTGTATGGATGTACCACCTTTTATTTATCCACTCATCCATTGATAGGTATTGGAATTATTTCAATTTTTTGACTAGGGAATAATGCTGCTATGACTATTTGTACACAGGTGTTTGTGTGGATATATGTTTTGAATTCTCTTGAGAGTAGAATGGCTCATCATATGGTGACTCTGTGTTACTGTCTGAACAACTGCCAAACTATTTTTCCAAAGTGGCTGTACTATTTTACATTCCCACTGGCAATATGTGAGGGTTCCTATCTCTTCACATCCTTGCCGCCAGTTGTTATTGTCTGTCCTTTGGATCATTGCCATCCTAATAGGTATAAATGCTGTATCTTGACGTTTTGATTTGTATTTCCCTATAGACTAGTAGGGCTGCCCTTGTGGCTCAACTGGTGAAGAATCTGCCTGCAATGCAGGAGACATGGGATAGATCCCTGGGTTGGGAAGATCCCCTATGAAGGGAAAGGCTACCCACTCCAGTATTCTGGCCTGGAGAATTCCGTGGACTGTATAGTCCATGGGTTGCAAAGAGTCAGACAAGACTGAGCGACTGTTACTTTCACATTTGGAATTCCCTGGTGGCTCGATGGTAAAGCGTCCATCTACAATGCGGGAGACCTGGGTTCGATCCCTGGGTCGGGAAGAATCCCTTGAGAAGGAAATGGCAACCCACTCCAGTACTTTTGCCTAGAAAATCCCACGGATGGAGGAGCCTGGTGTCCATGGGGTCGCAAAGAGTCAGGACATGACTGAACAACTTCACTTTCACTTTGACTTTTTTGATAGACTAGTAAGCATCTTTTCATATTTTACTGGCCTTTTTGTTATATTGCTTAGATAAATACTTTGCCTATTTTTTAAATTGAGTTGTCTTTTTATTCAGTTCAGTTCAGTTGCTCAGTCATGTCCGACTCTTTGCGACCCCATGAATCACAGCACGCCAGGCCTTCCTGTTCATCACCAACTCCCGGAGTTCACTCAAACTCACGTCCATCGAGTCAGTGATGCCATCCAGCCTCTGTCATCCCCTTCTCCTCCTGCCCCCAGTCCCTCCAGCATCAGAGTCTTTTCCAATGAGTCAACTCTTCGCATGAGGTGCCCAAAGAACTGGATTACAAATTTTTTATATAATCCAGTTGCTTATCACCATGATTTGCAATTTTTTTTTCTCATTCTAGGGTCTGTTTTTCACTTTTTTGATAGTGTCATTTGAAGCACAACAAAATTTTAATTTTGATGAAATCAAGTTTGCCTATTTTTGCTCCTGCTTTTGGTGTCATAGCTAAGAAACAACTTTCTAATCCATAGTCATGAGGATTTATGCATATGCTTACTTCTAAGAAATTTGTAGTTTTGCCTTTTACTTTTAGGTCTTTCATCCATTTTGAGTTAGTTTTTATACATGATATCAGCTAGAATTTTAATATCATTCTTTTGAACGTCTATATACAATCTCAGAACCATTTATTGAAAAGACTGTTCTCCATTGAAATATCCTGGCATCTTTGTTAAAAATCAGTTGACTGTGAATGTGAGTTTATTTCTAGACTATTTTATTCCACTGACCTATCTGTTCTTATGTCGCTACCAGATTGTCTTAATTACTGTAGCTTGTAGTAAATCTTGCATGTGAAGGGTAAGTCTTCCAACTCTTTTTTTTCAAGACTATTTTGTTTGATCTGGGGCCCTTGAATTGCTTTGTGTATTTGGGTTTGGCAATTTCTGCAAAGAAGCCAGCTGGGATTTTAATAGGCATTGTATTTGGGGAGTATTTTTGTTGGGGATCATCTGAACATCTTAACAATTTTAAGTGTTCAAATCAGTGAACTGGGATATCCTTCCATTTGTTTAGGCCTTCTTTAATTCTTTGAACAGTTTTATAGTTTTCAGTATACATATTTTGCACTTCTTTTGTAAAATTTATTCCCAAGTGTTTCTTTTGATGCCTTGGTAAATTGTTTTCTTAATTTCATATTGGGTTGTTCACTGCTGGTGTATAGAAATACAGTTGATTTTTGTATCTTGAGAGCTTTCTGAACTCATTAATTAGCTCGAGTAGTTTATTTGTGGTTGCTATGTATAAGATCATGCCATCTGGATAAAGAGAGTTTTACTTCCCTCCCCTCCAAACTGGGTGCTTTTTATTTTACTTTCTTGCCCAATTTCCATAGTTAAAACTTACTGTTTGTGACCCCTTGTACTGTAGCCCACCAGGCTTCTCTGTCCATGGAATTTTCCAGGCAAGAGTACTGGAGTGGCTTGCCATTTCCTGCTCCAACGATCTTGAATAGAAGTACTGAAAAGGGGACATCCTTATTTTGTTCCTGACCTTAGTAGGAAAATTTCAGTCTTTAATTATTAAGTATGATGATAGCTGTGGGTATTTCATAAACACCTTTTATCAGCTTGAGAAAATTTCCGTTTATTCCTAGTTTATTGATCCATTTTATTATGAAAAGGTATTGGATTTTATCACATGTAATTTTGTTCTTTATAAATATGGTCTATTACATTTTTTTTTTTCCAATGTGTTGAACCAACTGTGGATTCCTGAGATAACTCTTACTTGGTCATGGGTAGAATTTAAATTCGACTTGATTTGCAGGCTCCTGTCTTGAGAGGAAAAGGTTTTATGTTGTGGTGGCTTCGATGTTTTTTAAGCTGAATTAATGAAATTTATATCTTGAGAGACGATGGAGGAGTGTGACCTGAATTGGCATTTAAAGGCAGATCGCAGTGTCAGCACTGGGGATCCAGTAGAGGATCGTCGCTTCATTTGGTTTTGGACATTCACAGTGAGTTGCTGGAAGGACAGGCTTTCCTGAGGGTGAGGAGAGTGGGGAACAGTGCTGTTGCCAAGAGACCTTTCCCTAGTATGTCAGTGTGTTTTGCTCTTCTAATCTGCAGCTCCCTTTAACGTCTTAAATGGTGACCTTTGAAGAAGGGACAACTTTTTAAAAAAGAAATTCCTAGAAAAAGTCAGTGTAAAGTAATAAAGGAGAACACATACGAGCAGGAGGGGATTTAGAACATGAGAATATAGTCAACTTTGATTTCAACGTTATAATTTTCAATGCATAGTTTTCTTTCATTGAATTTTTTTTTTAAAGCTAAAAATGTAGCTTTTGTTGTATTTGTTTCTGCTCTGTTTTATATCGAAGGTTGATGGTTTTAGGACCTTTCTCTTCTGACTTCATGGTTGAAAATATTTAGTGAGAAAGAACAATCCATTCCAGTCATCCTTATATCCTTGTGTGAAGGATTTGAAGGAGTTGTGATTAGAATAATCTTAACTATTGTTCTTATAAAAATTCAATGAAGCTCCATTTTATAATTTTATTATGGGAATTCAGATATGCTACAGGCTAAATGATATCCTCTCAAAACATGATTATGCCATGGTACAGGTTCTGCCTAGGAACCATGACTGACTAGGGTGTGTGACTCAGACTGCCTCATGTGGGGGAATTTGAAGGTGACCAGAAGCAATGGCACCCTGCTCCAGCACTCTTGCCTGGAAAATCCCATGGACGGCGGAGCCTGGTGGGCCACAGTCCATGGGGTCGCTAAGAGTCGGACACGACTGAGCGACTTACTTTCACTTTCACTTTCATGCATTGAAGAAGGAAATGACAACCCACTCCAGTGTTCTTGCCTGGAGAATCCCAGAGACGGGGGAGCCTCATGGGCTGCTATCTGTGAGGTCGCACAGAGTCGGACACGACTGAAGCGACTTAGCAGCAGCAGCAGCAGAACATAGTAAATTCTAGAACTTTTCCTATTTTGTCATGATCTCTTGTTTGAATTGGCATTGAGACTCTCTGACATTGGGTTGCAATGTAAATACATTGCATGGGAAACTAACAGTAACTTACTGATATCTAGTGGCAGTGAGTGCTGAAAAGTTTAAACTTTAATATTTATCTGGGAACTATAGAGTTGGAATGTGACAGGTAACATTTGTTTTTTTTTTTTGTTCCTGGGAGGAAGAGGAAAGAAACTTGAAAGATAAATTTTTCTTCTGCAGTTCTGCCTTGCATGGATCACATACCTGGTGTGTCCCTCTACAATCTTAAAGCAGTTGGAGTGTTGTCCTGGTTTTTCTCATTGAGAGTATTTTGGCTTTTCATGCAGTAGGAGGCCACAGAAAGAATTAATAGGATCCTTGAAACCACCTTGTTTATATCCTTGAAGTGTTTTGTTTGGATATTTCCAGACTGTCTTGTTTTGATGGGGACTGATAAGTGTCTTCTTTTCTACTTTGATAAAAATGTTAAATGGAAAAGACTAGATCGTTTAAAATATAAACAAAGTGAAGACATCATAGAGGATGTGAAGGACACAGAAGAGAGATTTTTTTTCCCCTTCTTATATAGTTCTGTGGAATGTGGCCCTGTTTAATCCTCTCTGAGAAAGGACAGAACGCATTGATGGAACAAACAAGTGGGGAGTCTGAGGATATTGGAATTGGCACCCATGTTTGGCTGGTACCTGAAGCTACTTAGAGAGGGAGAGGAGAGTGCTTCAGAAACACCCCGCGCGCTTGCCAGGGAGCAGGGAGACATATGCATGCTTTACCTGCTCAGGGGAAAATTATAGCAACTTTATCTTTCTCTCTCCTGGATTGTTTGAGAGAGTGACAGGGGATATAAGTGATATTACTCAGATGGCTGTTTCTAGATGTCTCCATTTCTGGAAGTCAGAATACATCACTGTGATAAATGCTCTTGCTGTCTAAATATTCCACAGAAGCGTTGGCTCAAGAGGGAGAAAGTCCTGCCAGCTGGCAGGAAGGACGATGGATCGAGGGTGAAGAGTCTATTTTGGGCCTGGCTGGCTCTGGAAGGGGCTTCCTTGCTAGGGTCTCCAGCCTTGGTGACTTCTGGTTTGGGGACAGCCCTAGTTTCCTGATTAGGTGCTGGGATGGGGTGGTACACTCGGGAGCCCCCCATGCTGCTTGGCTCACATATCAGGCTTGCCCTTGGGAAGACAGGAAGGCAGATGACGCAGGCCCTGGGTGCCCGTCTACCTCCGTTCCCGTGCTGGCTTCTCTGCCTTGTGGCTGGCCTCTCTCTCGAGGCCTCGGTTTCTGCTTGGGGGCCCTCGCTTCTCCGGGCTCCTGCGGCGATGCACTCAGGCCTGCCTACCACACTTGTCCCTTCTGGGCGCATAACTGCGTAAAGTGATAGGTGGTCCACCCTGCTGGGTGTGTCATGTCTCCCGGCAGTGTTTCTATTTTTGTTTTATTTTTTATTTAACAGACTATTTTTTAGAGAATTTTTAGGGTCACTGAAAAATTGAATAGAAGGTTACAGAGATTTCCCCAATATTCTCAAGGTGTTTCTGTTTTAACAAGTGCCTTCTGGCAATGCAGAGGCTTATCACAAAAGTGGGAGTTTCAGGCAGGTAGCATTTCAGCAACGGAAAAGCTAGGGAGGAATCACTGTAAATAATAATTACTAACTTAAGCACTTTTACACGGTGAGGGTAAGTTCAATGCCACATGCCTGAGTTAACTGTCATGATAGCACTCTGATCTGGGTTCCGTTAGGATCCCCAAGATGAGGAAGCTTGAAGAGGGCAGGTCACTGGTCCAAGATAGCATAGATACTGACTGGCATGCTCAGTTGCTCGTTCATGTCCTGCTCTTTGCAACACCATGAACTGTATGTCACCAGGCCCCTCTGTCCCTGGGATTCTTCAGGCAAGAATGCTGGAGTGTGTTGCCTGCTCCAGAGGATCTTCCTGACCCAGGAATCAGACTTGCATCTCATCATTAGCAGGTGGGTTCTTTACCCCTGAGCCATCTGGGAAGCTCCATGATATTGACTGGCAAAAGTCAAAAGTGATATCAGAGAATTGAACCTTAAAACCCACACTCACAGCTGTTGGAGTTGTCCTGAAGATCATATCAGATGGGTATCTGTGTCAGGACTCAGAAAAAACAGGCGGAACTCCATGACAAAGGTTAAAGCAGGGGTTGTAACCTTCAGTGAAGTTTCAGATGTCAGCCCACAGTGCCATGGGAGGGAGTTGTTGGGAGAATGAAAACCAGGACCTCGCTCTCTGCCCTCTGTCCAGTGCCCTACAATGCTGCTCAGTGACACCCCCGGCGGAAGCCAGAGGCTGGGAGAAGCCACTGATGTAATCCATATGGTTCAGGCCCATAGGGACAAGGGCACAAGGGGAAGACGTGGCTATCAGCATGAGAGATGGGCCCCCAGATACGAGTGCTGCCTGAAGTAGGAGCACGTACCCACTGCCAAACCACAGCCTGGCTGGGGGAGAACCCCAGCTTTTCTCTTTTTTGACTCCCATCTCTTGCCAAGGCTTATCATCTGAGCCCAGTGCTAAAAGGCAGGGAAGCTGAGGTGAGGCAGCTTTCTGGGGCACAGAGCAGCGTGGAAAAGGGGAGAGTGAATCTGGACGAGGACACAGGAAATGTCTTTGCTTATAGCCCATCTGTGAGCTGGTCCCTGAAACCAACCTCAGAAGTCACACTGTGGCAGCTTGGAGGTCGCTGGGTCGTTGGTCAGCAGCTGCATTTAAGTCAGTTACCTTTGTACATATGGCATCTTCCACTTGACCTAGTTACATATTAGTTTTCTCTGAGCCTTTAGGAAGAAGCTTGCATCAGTTTGCTTTGCCTTCTGAGTGAAAAACCAAGCATATTTGCAGAGGTCTAGTCTCTCCTCTTTCATGCATTGGAGAAGGAAATGGCAACCCACTCCAGTGTTCTTGCCTGGAGAATCCCAGGGACGGGGGAGCCTGGTGGGCTGCTGTCTATGAGGTCATACAGAGTCGGACACGACTGAAGTGACTTAGCAGCAGCAGCAGTCTCCCCCCTCTGGATGTCTGTGTTGTTTGCAAATTCTCGACCTTGAGTGGCTGTGGCATGTAGTTATCCCTCTGTCTATGCCTGGGCCCTGGGGCATTTGTGTCCTTCAGATGCCCCTTCCTCTGATAAACTTTCCGAAGGTTCAGCGTTTTCCGTGTCTCATTAAAATTTAATTTGCTGTAACACTGCCAAGCCCAGCCATAGCTTTATTTAAATGGCTTCATCACCTCATTCTTTGCATCAGCTCTGCTTTTGAGGATCTTGAGGCAGTAAATGCCATCAGCCAGCAGCCATGAAGGGCAGGCAGGGCCTTGTCCATGAAATCTGTGTGTTCACACAGTTCACTTACCTGTCGTGTGCAGTCAAGGGGTTATCGGGGAATGCAATAGATGGCAAGGGCCTTGTGGGATAGCAGAAGCATCTAGAAACAAATATTAACTCTTTAATGGGCTTGGTACTTTTTTCATTTGGGGGGAGCCTGCTCAAAAAATACAATTTTAAGTTAGGATGCTCTCCTAATCTTTAGCCGTAGAAATGTCCCCTAGATCCTATCTGAAATTGGTATAGAGACTGCAGTGGAGTTTTACAGTTATTTCCACATACTCAGGCTTGTGCATGAGTACTCTGAAAAGTGTTCTTAGTTTGAAGTTAGAAGGCATGCAGACTTTCTATCGGACCCATTGTTGAGAAAGATATTACACTGTGTGTCAAGAATAAGATGATAAACGTATTAAGATATCTTCCCTGGATAAATGTGAAGAAAAGCTCTCCTTGGGCTACTGGCAGGGCCGTTGAATGAGGAAGAAACCAGGATGGAGGCCAGGGCCAGGACATTCAGGCTGAGGACGGAGAATTCCAGGTCTCCTAAGAAGCAGAGAGTAGGGATTTCTTTACTGAGTTTTTAGAAGTGAATATATTAGAAGAAGGATTATAATGTGATTCAAATAGTATGCTTCTTTTAAAAATATTGATGCATCCAGAAAAATTGAGGTGTTTGGTTAATTTTAGCAATCAGTTCTCTGCTCAGTGACTATTTGTTGTGTCCAGAGATGGTCTGTTGAGCCAGAACAGAGGAATGTTAGGAGTGCATTTGAAGGATTTTGTGCACAGTGCTCTTGTGAATATCTCGCCTTTCTTTTTGCCAGATTTCCACTGTGCCTGCCTGACCTCCCTTCTCTTCTGTTTTGTTTTCTATTCTGCTTCCTGTTTATTCTCTTTCCACGCTAGTGTAATTCTCCCCCCACCCCCTTTTTATGTTGCTGTTGTCTTGTTCTGTTTTCCTTTTTGGGTGGTTTTGGTCCAAAACTCTCCCTCATCTGATATTATCAGTGCTGTGTACCTTGTCAGTTCCTCCCCCAGGCTCATATCCTGGATCCTTAAGAAACGCCAAGATACGGTGATAGTCCTGTAGACTTTGGGGAAAGGAGGGCATGGGTGCATTTGACTTGACCTGAAGTAGTTCCGCCTTGACATGGCTCTGTTTCCTCCTCATGGTTATTTAATGCCTTGTGAGCCCATGTCAGCCCATTGCCTGCTGCATATTGGGTGCTTGGTGGATGTGTGAAAAAGCGGTTGGTTTCTCTGGAAAAGGTGGGCAGTAAGAGTGAAAGATAAAGGTTGCTCTTTGGGAAAATGGTGGAAAAAGAAAATTTCTCTTGGATTTGCCTCCGTGGATGGAGAAGGAAATGGCAGCCCACTCCAGTGTTCTTGCCTGGAGAATCCCAGGGACGGAGGAGCCTGATGGGCTGCCGTCTATGGGGTCGCACAGAGTCGGACATGACTAAAGTTACTTAGCAGCAGCAGCAGCAGCATGGTGGTTTTGCTGTCTTGGCCGTTTAGTCTCAGGCTCTGTTTCCTTCACAATCGCTCATTTTCAGTGGGTTCTACTGTTTCTTTTCCCTTCTCTGTGCTTAACGTTGTTTATCCTAAGCTGCGCCTTCCTCTTAGCTTAGCCTCCAGTGGACTGTGTCGCTGCCGGAGGCCCCTGGGCATCTCCCTCCACGGCCAGCTTGGCGCCAGCTCCATGCTGCCTGTGCGGCCTCGTCGTGCTGTCCTGTCTTGCCATTGAGACGCCGCTACTTCCCTCCCTTCTATAGAGCCTCTATGGCTGCTTCATTCTGCCTTCCTGAATGACGCAGGTCTTTCCAGGATGGGGAGCTTGGCTTCCTCACACCAGATGAGCATGGGGTGCTGGTGGGGGGACCCTGAGAGAGTGGAATGTTCACTGCAGGGAGAAAGAGACCATTCTTTCTCCTGTCACATAGTCTGTGCCATTCACTGTGACCCATTTTAAAATTTTCTGTGAGATTCATTTTACCATCGTCTCACTGGCCAAATCACATCATATTTCTTGAGCATGTACCTAGGCCAGGCAGTGCAGAGTTACTGAAGAGCGCACCCAGCCGACTTTGACGGAGCTGATCATCTAATGGGAGAATGTTAGATATTATTCTAATGATGTGACGTTGCAGCTGTGCAGAGGCAAGATACACAAATGAAGAAATACATTAGGATCAGAGTGCCCTGTGTACTTTTAAAAGCTTTTTATTAAAGTATGATATACATATTGGAGAGGACATTTATAAGTATATGGCTTGGTGGGTTCTCATGACCTCAGAATTCCTGTGTTGCTAGCACCAGATCAAGAAACTGATCAGCTTATAGATCTTAAAACTGATCAAGAACTTATCAGCACCCAGAAGTGCCCCCCTCACATCCTCTTCAAGTGCTGCTCCCTGTTGGAGGGTGAACTCTGATGGCAGTCTCTAAAACTGTGGATTGGTTTAGTTGGTGTTATTCACTCACCAAGTTGTAGCTGACTCTTTGCAGCCTGATAAACTGCAGCACACCAGGCCTCCCTGTGCCTCTCCATCTCCCGGAGTTTGCCTAAGTTCATGTCCATTGAGTCAGTGATGCCATCCAGTCATCTCATCCTCTGTCACCCCTTCTCCTCCTGCCCTCAATTTTTCCCAGGATTGGGGTCTTTTCCAGTGAGTCAGCTCTTTGCATCAGGTGGCCAAAGTATTTGTAGCTTCAGCTTCAGTATCAGTCCTTCCAGTGAATATTCAGGGTTGATTTCCTTTAGGATTGACTGGTTTGATCTCTTTGGAGTCCAAGGGACTCTCTAGAGTCTTCTCCAACACCACAGTTTGAAAGCATCAATTCTTTAGTACTCTGCCTTCTTTATGGTTCAACTCTCACATCCGTACATGACTACTGGAAAGACCATGGCCTTGACTATATGGATGGTTGTTAGCAAAGTGATGTCTTTGGGTTGGTTTAGAGAATGGATCAAATATGAAGCCAGGGAAGGCCTCCTTGAGGAAGTATGCTTGAACTGAGAGCTGAAGGGTGAGAATGACAAGAATTCAGGTGATGATTGGAAAGAGTTTCCAGGTGGGTTCTCCTGTAGCAAAAGGGCGTGGGAAGCATTTGAGGAGCTAAAAGACAACTGGCATGGGATGCGCAGAAAGAGGCGGGTGCAGAGTGAGTCTGGAGAGGGAGGTAAGACTGAATTTGCTGGATTTTGTGAACCGTCATGTGAGGTTGTGCTCATTCTAAATGCAGTAGAGAGGAGGGCATCAGATGTATCTTTTTATGAAGAGATGGCTCTGGATGTAGGCTGAAGATTGGACTGGAGAAGAGCCAGGGTCCATAAAGGGAGATGGTTAGAAGCTTATTTCAGTATTCTAATCCAGAGAGGATGTGGCTTGGTTAAGGGTGGCAGTAGCAATGCAGAGAAGTGGGTGGATTTGAGAGATATTTCAGAGCAAGTATTGACACGACTTGATGTTAAGCTATAGGGACTTGAAGAGGAAGGTGTCAAGCATGACTTCTAGGTTTCTGGTTAGAAAAGTGGCAGAAGGGTGATGTCAGTCACTGACGCCATCTGCCATCTCAACTAAATGGCTGTGAAGAATGCAGATTTGGGAAAGGGTTGGCAAAACCAAGGACAGGCGTGATTAGTTTTGTGTTCATCTAAGCAGTTGCTGGCAGTGATGGCTCTAAGTCATAGATTGACACATGTGGGTATTAATAGAATGTGTTACATTTCCTCTTCTAACTTATTCCTCTGTACTCCTGAGGAAGAGATACACAAACACGCATACGTGCACACCCACACACATCTATCCATGTGTACCAAACATATGTGTATTGAATCTATGTACATATGTATGTATAGATGTATACATACATATATTGAATATATGTATATGTGAATATAGATGTAAAGAATCCACCTGCAATGCAGGAGACCCTGGTACCATTGCCTGGGTCAGGAAGATCCCATGGAAAAGGGATAGGCTATCCACTCCAGAATTCTTGGGCTTCCCTGATGTCTCAGATTGTAAAGCGTCTGCCTGCAATGTGTGAGACTGGGGTTCAATCCTTGGGTTGAGAAGATCCCCTAGAGGAGGGCACAGCAACCCATTCCAGTATTACTGCCTGGAGAATGCCCATGGACAGAGGAACCTGGTGGGCTGCAGTCCATGGGGCTGCAAAGAGTCGGACATGACTGAGCGACTAAGCACAGTATAGCACATAGATGTGTGTATGTCAGTGTGTACTTTGTATTTTCCCTCTTAGCAGGCAGAAGTTAACTAGAGTAGGTATATGGAGGAATGATGAAGTTTGTTGAATTTGATGAATATGAAAGGACAAATCCTACTTTCTATTTGCAGCTCATAAAGCACTCTTCAGCAAGTTCACAGAGGGTCCAGCTCACACTTTGATGATGCTTATAGGATTTATTAATACTGTGTCCCCGTACCTATGGTGGTGGTGGGAGCAGTGATATCAAGAATAAAAATGTGAAAATGCCAACCCTGATCTCCCAATTTATCCTCTCACCTTTCTTTCTTGTTCTCTATATCTCTGACTCAATTCCTGTTTTGTAAATAAGTTCATTTGTACAGTTTTTTTAGATTCTGCATAGAAGTGATATCATATATATTTGTCTTTCTCTATCTGACTTACTTCACTCAATATATATAAAAGATAACTAATAAGAACCTACTGTAGAGCACAGGGAACTCTATTCAGTGCTCTGTAACGACATATGGGAATGGAGTCTAGAAGAAAGTGAATATGTATACATGTCCAGTTAATTCACTTTGCTGTACATCAGAAACTAATACAACATACTCCAATAAAAATTAATTTAAAGAAGGGTAAAAATGTGAATCTTGCCCTGAAACAATTGAATAGAGGTGATTAAGTCATTTATTCAGTGTCTATTGTTTATGATAGTGCCATATAATTTAATTAATATTGAAAACTAAATATTCTACCAAGCATTGTGCTAGACACTGTAAATAGAAAGATGAGCAACATTGACTCAGTTCCCAAGTGTGTATAAATTTCTTTATGCTGTGCTGGTTGTTGGGTTTCCATGGTGACCTAAAACAAGCATGGCATCTCTGCTCTTAATGGCAGTGGCAGGCTCGTGATGTATCCCATAAGGGAGAAATACATGGTTTATGAGAGCTTATAAATAGGGATTGGATCTAGCTAGTGACATCAGCAAAGGCTTCCCTAGGGAGGTTGATGATTAAGGTGCAAGAAGAATAGTATCATTTGGGTAAGAGAAGGAGCTGAGTAAAACATACCTCATAGGACCGTTTGAAGGGGCAAGACAGATAGCCAGCTAGGTTATGTATGAATAACACATTAACCACCAGATTCTAGGGGCTTAACTTTAAAGAGGCTTGTTTCCTTCTTTCCCTACATGAATGATATACCTTGGTGAGGAGATTCCTGTTCTTCCTAGGCCCTGGGGGACCCCAGCTGATGGTGGTTTCCCCTTCTAAAGCATTACTGGTTGGTTCAAAATGAGGAGAGAACACATGGAGTCCCCATGCCTTGCTTTTCTTTATTCCCGTCCAGAATTAACCTACTTCCCCTCATAGCCAATTAACCAGACTGATTGCATGACCCCACCTAACTGCTGGAAACTGGGAGACAAAGATAACATGTACTGGAGTAATGATTATGGATATGTCAGAGGAGTAAAGCATATCAGTGGCCATGAAAATGATATGTCAGAATGACTTGGTGGTTAATAAAAGGTGGGTGGTAAAGGAGGGGAAGGAGTTAGGGAGAAAAGAGGTGACCTTTAGCACCTGGGTGGATGTGGAGTTAAGGTACAATTCGTAAGGTTAAGGGAATGATATTGAGAGGAAGAGGGTAAGTCTGGCTGAGATCATGTTTAGTCTGGGGTATTAGGTTGGAGGAGATGCCCACAGACAGTTGAAAATGCAGGGCTAGACCTTGCAAGAGAAGGGAGGGTTGGAGATGGCATTTTAAGTGTAAGGACAAATACAGAGCCATAGGTGAAACTATTGGAGAGAATGAAGATAGTGAGAACTGTATCTTGTTTCTTTTTTTGGATTAGTGTATTTAGTCTTTACGTTTTTTGTTAGAGTGTAATTCCTTTACATTGTTGTGTTAGTTTCTGCCTACGATGAAGTGAATCAGCTACATGTATGCATATATCCCCTCCCTCTTAGACCTTCCCACCCGTCCCACCCCCCCAGGTCATCACAGAGCACTGAGCTCAGCTCTCTGCGCTATATAGCATGTTGCCACTAGCTTTCTATTTTACGCTTGGGTGTGTGTATATGTCAATCCACACCTCCCAATTCATCCCACTTTCCTCCTCCCACGTTGTGTCCACAGGTCTGTGTGTCTGCGTCTTTATGCCTGTTGTGCAGATAGGCTCATCACCATTTTTCTAGATTCCACATCTAATGTATGATATTTATTTTTCTTTCTGACACACTTCACTCTGTATGACAGACTCTAGGTCATCTTGGAGAGCACTTTCCTGCAGCCAATACCAGGAGAATAGCACGTGAAGTTATGGTAGCCAGTGAGGGAATTTTCAGCAGGAAGAAGCAACCAGCACTGTCAAATGCTGTAGACATTTAAGAACTTGGAAAACGAGGCCAGTCATCAGGTCCTGGGAATTGAGAACATTGTTGATGATCAGCTAGGAAGGAGAAAGAAATGATGGAACTCTGGGTCATTATGAAAGTCATGGGTTCAGGGATTTTTTTTTTTTTTCCCCGAGGGGGGAGTGAATTCTGGATATGATGATAAGCATAGAATAGAGATGATGTGGAGAAAGAGAAAATGAAAATACAAGTAGTATTTAGAGGAGACCAGAGCAGAGTACAAAGTTAGCCTTGGTAACAAGGTAGAGGGGCAGCATTTCTTTCCTAGAGCTGAAAGCAGTAGATGGGAGGGGCATTTGAAAATACAGAGAAGCATTTGAGGTGATGAAAGGGTTGATAGAAGAGATGAGAAGATGTACATAGCCCGTGTAGATTCAAGGTCCTTAGAGGCTTCCTGATCATGATCCTGGAAAATACAGTAAATTGTTTGGTGGGATCAAATATTCAAATTAGCTCTTTACAAAGGTCAGAATTCCAAAATATCTTAATTACGGGCTGAAATACTGAGGACTCTATGAAAGGGCTATTATTGTGAAATTAAAAATAAGAGTAAGTGTTGCATTTTGAATAATTGTGCATGTTACTGTGCTGTGTTTTTATGGGAACATAGAACCAACCTGCTGGCTGTAAGGGATTACAGATCTTTTAAAGCAGAGTCAAGGTAGCTTGTAGGGCTATGTCTGAGATTAATTAATGAGACTATCTTTCAGATGTCAGGCACCTTATTACTATTTATTAAGTGGGCACAATGTGTCCTTGGTGGCCTATTGATCAGTGTTATCACTTTAGAACCTGTCAGTCAGACTAGCTGTGAATTGCCTAAAGAAAATTCAATTATAAAGTAGTTGACTAAAATAACTCACGCATAAGGAGGGAATGAGTTATACCCATCAGAATTCATCTGCAGCATTAAGTTGGATTTTTTTTTTTTTTAAGAGGGTTAGGTCTTCAGTGTTCACTTTAAAAATTCAAAGTAGGGCAAGCCATTTTTATCCTAATTTAAGAGCCACACAGGTGACTCAGGTATTGTCTGGATTAGAGTCTCTTGCCTAGCCAGATGAATAGATCTCCTGCCCAGTGCCTAAGCTGTGTGAATGACTGCTGTATACTGTAAGCTGTACACCTACACGGGGACTGGTAAGATCCCTGTGATTTCAGAAGTTGTGAAAAGAGTACAGTCCTGCAGACTCATCTGAAAACATATAAAAAAGGAAACACAAACAAAAAAGGACAGGTCCTGGTTGTAAAGTGTCGCTAAATGCCATTTATTTTTCATTTTGTGCTTGAGAGTTTTAAAAATAACTGGTAGTAACTTCAGACAGATTCAACCTGTCAAAGTATTTGAGAAGGAAAAGGAGAGAGTTCACTCACACAGGGAACCTTGACCTGAAGTCCACATAGTACCACCCTTCCAATACCATGAATGCAAAATAACTCAAATGGTCCGTGACCTTAGAAGTTACCATATTATAGACTCTAGTTTGCTTTTCATCAAGTTGCTTTTAATCAAACATTTAATATGTACCCTCCCTGAATAAGGTCTTGTTACATTCTGGAAGCGCAAAGCACAAACTTAAATAAGACTCAGTCCTTGACTTTAGAGAACTTTATAGTATTGTATTATCATATGTGTGTATGTGTTGGGGAGGTGGCAGAAATGGTCATGAAAACCAGACTGTAACGGGTGGCAAAAATGGCACCCAGAGTACTATAGAAGTTCAGAAAGAGAAGGCAGTGTTTCCAGTCGGGGGATCAGGAAAGTTTTTACTGAAGAAAGTAGTGTTTAAAATGGACCCTAAGTAAAAAATAAACCCAATTATGGTGGTTTAGTGAAAGAGCAAGATGGGGAAATGGGGTAAAGTTACAATGAAGAGCGTAAGGCAGTGGAAGGGAAACAGGAGGTGGCAAAGTTGAGGGGTATGCAGCCACACAGGCAGGCAGAAGCGAGGGGTAGGGGTAGAGAGGTTACATAGAAAATATCCATGAGGAAGGTAGGTTTGGGCATATTTTGTAGGCTCTTAGATGCCTGAATGAGGAGTTGTTAATTTTTTGATTTGAGTGGAAGAAACTATATTTTTGAAGGCTAATGAGGTATGTATCCAGGTATGCATAAGAAGGGTTAGAGGCAGAGAGATGAGTTTGGAAGTTATTTTGATGATCTAAACGAACAATTGCAAAGATCTAAAGGACAGTTGATCTTTGAATTGGTATGAAGGAGAGAAAACAAAGATGCTCTTGATGTCAAATTTTTGTGCGTTAGCTACTGAGGGAGGGAAAGAAACAGGGATGGAAGATGGTGATAAGATGTTGACATCCTTTTCATCAACAAGAGTGGGTAAATCAGGACTGTTCTCCATGGAGGTCGGCCAGCATAACAGGTTTGGATTTCTACTTCTTAAATCGTTGATGTGTTAGAATTTATCAGAGATGTCCTTCCTCGAGATGTCAGCCTGGGAGCCACGGACATGGCATTGAAGGAGTGAATCAGTTTCTGAGGAGCGAATGTGAGGATGTAGAAGAAAGTAGACAGCGGGGTCTAGGAGCACCCCTCCAGTGAAGCAGTGAGGGGGGGAAGCGGGGCTGTGGGAGGAGGTGTGGAGGAACGGCCAGGGAGGAGGAAGAACGAAGCCAGGGGAAGAAAGTGTGCAGTGGGATCTCACTAAAAGCCAGGATGCAAGAAATTCAGGGGTGAGTGGGTGCTGGGGAGATGAAGGCAGTGTGTTGAGTGTGATGCCCCTTCCCCATGTCATGCTTTGCCATCAGCCATGGCCTGGCTTGGCCTTAACCCGTGTCCTTCATAGAGAATCGTGCCAAACAAAGGTGGCTGTGGGGTGGGGCTGTTTGGCATCCTGGTACAGACTCTTGCATCTAGAATTTTGGGAGAATAAAGTCGTGGTTTAAAAGAGAAAAGGAGATACAGGACAGGAGAGACCTGAATATGGTTGTGACAAGAAGGGAGTCAGGAGGAAAATGCGGCTGAACTATGGGAGAAAGGAGCCCATAAAGTCACGCAAGTCAAGAGGGCAAGAGATCAAGTCTGGGTTTGGCTTGGCAAGAAGAGGAGACATTTTTTCCTGAGATACGAGGGGGAAGGTAAATACAGAGAGTGATTTTGAAAAAGATGGAAGGAAATTTGAAGCACTTTAAGCTGGATTTCTGTAGTCTTTTCCTTAAAATGTGAAATAAAGTCCTCCATGTAAATAGGTGGGTAAGATGTGAGCTGAGGCCCTTTGGTAAAGTCTAGGATAGTTGCTGAGTGTCGGGTGATTCCGCATCAATGTGAGATGAATAAAATAAAAATTACGCAACCTTGAGGACCAAGTAAAGTTGGATGTCATGTATTTATAGTGACCTAGATTATGACTTTTTCCTTCAACTGACGGCTGTGCGGGGCTTACTAGTACTGAGGATGAACAGAGCAGGAAAGTTGATAAAGAACAAAGTCCTGGGAGCCAGGGGTAGTACGGGTACATTATTGATACTATTTTGTTCCCCATTTTAAAGGAAATTTATATTTATTTACAAGTATAATTATTCATACATTGATAAAGAAGAAGAAGAATCCTCTTGTAGGTTATTACAAAATTTTGTCACAAAGAGTCAGACATGACTGAGCAACTTTCAATTCACTTCACAAAATATTGAGTATAGTTCCCTGTGTTATACAGTAGGTCCTTGCTGGTTATCTGTTTTATACATAGCAATATGTATACACAGCAGTATGTATATGTTAATCCCCAAATCCTGATTTATCCCTCTTTCCTTACCTTTCCCCCTTGGTAACCACAGGTTTGTTTTCTATGTCTGTGGATCTATTTTGTAAGTTCATTTGCATCTTTTTTTTTTTTTTTTTTAGATTCCACATATAAGCGATATCTGATATTTGTCTTTCTCTGGCTAGGTCACTTAGTAATTTAACATTTAGGTCCATCTATGATGTTGCAAATAACATTATTTCATTCTTTTTCAAGACCGAATAATATTCCATTGTGTATGTATACACACGCACATGTGCATACACACAGCATGTCTTCTTTATCCATTCATCTGTCAGTGGACACGTACGTGGCTTCCATGTCTTGGCTATTGTGAATAGTGCTGCAGTGATCATTGGGGTATATTAATACTGTTTTGGATGTGGCTCATTTTTTGTGGACAGGATCATATGCATTGACTGCTTTTTTCTTCCCCACTTCTAGAGGCTGACATATTAGAATTAATGTCATGAAATGGTAAAGAACAAAGGAGACAAGAGGGAAAGCCATGGCCACAGAGCCAGTGGGCCCCGGTCCCCCCAGCACCACTTCTTGGCCCTGGTCTTCTAGGCCTCCCCCTTCTAGTTCAGGCCCATCCAGTCCCTGAGCACCTTGAGCAGGACAGGGCGTGTGCACACTGGGGGCTTCCAGTCTGTTGGTGGGTGGAAGTGGATTTAGTTTTGCTTCTGTACTCCCATGTCTGATATGGATGTGGTGGGTTCTGGCCCTCGGGTGTCCACGGGGTTGTAGCCCTCCCTCGAGCCTCTTGGTATTTGCAGTCTGGGCAGCTGTTTCTATTTCCTCCTAGTGCTCCTCTTTGGGTTTGGTAGAACCTGGAACTCTACCTGCATGGCTGGCCCTCTGTTGACTTAATGGATTGAAAACCACAAAACTCCTTTGTTCTTCTTGCCACATTGGGCCTCTTCAGATACACTGCTGATGGCCCAGCAGGTCTGATTTCTCCTTGTCTCCTCAGACACTGAATGCTGAACTCCCATAGCTCATCTTAGGGGACAGTCTTGATAGCTGGAACATCTCCATTGGACCCCAGTGGACCTGCTTCCTTATGAGTCTGTTCTGTGGAGACCTGAGGACTCCCTTGGCCAAACCTACTCAAATGTTCATATTGAGTTGGGAAATACGAGGTGGTGGGTTAGCAAGCAAACTGGCATTCAAGACATGAGAAGTAGAATGTGAAATAAACCAGAGAGTTGTAAAACATTAAGATTGATGGTGAGCAGAGAAATACCAATTTAAAAATCAACCTGCATCTTGATGTCTGGAAAGATAGTATGGAACAACAACAACAGCAGGGCAAAATGGACAGGGCAGCAGGCAAGAGATGATCAGTAATGTGTGCCCTTGCCAAAACACCATTTGGCCTTCTGCTGGAGAGTAGACTTTCTAGAGTTTGGCTTTCCTAGGGATTTCAGCTTGAATCAGCCTGGGGGCACTGGTGAAAAATAAAGGTCGATTCTAACAAAGAATCACAAGAATCTTTCCTTTGATCACTGCTCTTTCCAGAAGATATTTGCCCCTGCCCATAATGGGAGATGTCATGCTTGAAATAAAACATTAGTGGAACGTTTTATTCAAACTTAGGCTTTCACAAACATGATAATATTTGTCCAATTTTTCTTGAGCTACTCTAACATCATGATAACTTACCTGCTAGCAGAAGTAGCCGTGTGCTGTGATTCTGAAGTTTAGCATAATGAGCAGGTCGGAGCTGTGTTAGTAATCATGTTGCAGTCATGACCCGGGCGACCTCTCCAGTAGGTGCTGCTGCCGGGAATTTTGTGCGTGAGGGTGCCTGGAGTTAGCGTAAAGTCACTGGCTCTGGAAGTATGGTAACTGTTGCTGTTTAATCGCTAAGTCATGTCTGACTGTTTTGTGACCCCCTGGACCATAGCCCTACAGTCTCCTCTGTCCATGGGATTTCCCAGGCAGAAATACTAGAGTGGGTTGTTATTTCCTTCTCTAGGGGATCTTCCTGACCCAGAGATTGAATCTGGGTCTCCTGCCTTGGCAGGTGGATTCTTTACTGCTGAGCCATCAGGGAAGCATACCTGGCAGGTAATTAGTATAAGGAAAATACCGATTGGATGTATAAAACAGTGTCATTTAAAAAATATTCCTAGTGATTCAATTTGTTGGCTAAACATCCTATTTAGCCTGAATAGTCTCTGTATTATTCCAGGGCATTTAACCTTTGGTTATTAGATTCTCATAGATCTTTGCAAAAAGCAAAAAAAAAAAAAAAAATTTAAAAGCACCTTGCCTTTGGAAAATCATTTCATACAATTTTGTTTAGTTTTTAGTTTTCGTCTCTTAAAAACAAATCTGCTTTAGGAATGAAGTTGACACAGCCCTGAGTAGTCCTGAATCAGTACCCTGGGTTTGCATCTTAGATCAGTCCTGTCCTGGGAAATATGCAAAGCCTCTTCGAAATGCCATTTCCTCATCTCTCAAATGAGGATAATGAAACCTCCATCAGGGAGATCGTGAGGAAACCTGCGGTCGCACTTTGGAAACCACAGGGCTGTATAAACATATGGTGCTATTCTTGGGCTAGAACTGAAGCACAGCCTTGCAGAGGGAAATAGGGCAGTGAGACTGGTAATTTATAAGCCCCGGTGTTCCAATCTCTTTCCTTCCTTTATGGATGCTGTGTGCATATCCTCCTGCATCCAAAGTGACTCAGGCATAGCTCTGCTGCCATTCCGAATGTTCATACATCACTTAACCAAATTCATATGCTAAGACTTATCACATTTAAGCCAGTCTGAAATTCTGCATGCATTCATTACAGCACAGTGGGATCACTTTGGTTGTATTCACACAGTCTATGAGCGCCGAAGAATTGATGCTTTTGCACTGTGGTGTTGGAGAAGACTCTTGAGAGTCCCTTGGACTGCAAGGAGATCCAACCAGTCCATTTTGAAGGAGATCAACCCTGGGATTTCTTTGGAAGGAATGATGCTAAAGCTGAAACTCCAGTACTTTGGCCACCTCATGAGAAGAGTTGACTCATTGGAAAAAACTCTGATGCTGGGAGGGATTGGGGGCAGGAAGAGAAGGGGACGACCGAGGATGAGATGGCTGGATGGCATCACAGACTCGATGGACATGAGTCTGAGTGAACTCCGGGAGTTGGTGATGGACAGGGAGGCCTGGCGTGCTGCGATTCATGGAGTCACAGAGTCAGACACGACTGAGCGACTGAACTGAACTGATGCCTCATTTTAGGACTTCCCTGGTCGCTCAGTGTTAAAGAACCTGCCTGCCAATGCAGGATGTGGGTTTGATCCTTGAGTTGGGAAGATCCCCTGGAGGAGAGCATGGCAGCCCATGCCAGTATTCTTGCCTGGAGAACCCATGGACAGAGGAGCCTTGTGGGTTACAGTCAGTGGGGTCACAAAGAGTCGGACACAACTGAAGCAATGCCTCATTTTACTTAGTCCATTTTACCTGACATTTACTGAGTGAGTATCAAAGACCTGTAAAGTATAACCTGGCCCCAGCTCTCGAAGACTCTCCATCTGGTGAAATGAGAATGAGCTAGCTGTACATTTGCTATTTGAAAGGTGGAAATAGTGCTAGTGACGGGGCAAGTTTGTGTTGTAGGTGAAGTGAAGTTTTGGTGTACCCTTCACATATCCTTTAATGATGCCCTTGACTCACGTACTGTAGTTCTCAGTTACTCAGAGATTCAAACCAAGCCACATGCTTACTCTCTACCCCTTAACCCCATCTTGGCATCTACTGTCCTGGCTACTCTGGCATGTACTTTCCTGGGAACTAGAAAAGTGCAAATGAAAGCAGTTAACCATACATTCATTTAGTATGTACTCAATAAACATCTGCCATATACTGTGTTAGAGAATTTTAGAGTATTTTGAAGCTAAGAAGAGACAACTTCATGAACCCAGTTTTTCTCTAGTGGTGAAATTTCCATGATCAGGAGTGGGAATGTAGAGGAAATTTGAGAGGATCAATGGAGGTATGAGCTAGTCTATAGCTGTATGAGGGCTTCCCTTATGGTTCAGCTGGTAAAGAATCCGCCAGCAATGTGGGAGACCTGGGTTCGATCCCTGGGTTGGGAAGATCCTTTGGAGGAGGGACAGGCTACCCACTCCAGTATTCTGGCCTGGAGAACTCCATGAACTACAGTCTATTTGGTCACAAATAGTTGGACACGACTGAGCGACTTTCACTTATAGCTGTACAATAACCCATCTTAAAATTGAATTTTTTAAGTCTTCTTTCATTGTTTTTTAACTTCACTGATTTGTTGAAAACCTACTGAGTTGTGACATATGTCTGAAGTCAGTATAATATTAGTTTTACTATTTTTGTTTAATATTTTTGAAAATTTTTTTTCACTTTTAATTTTTTACCACTGACATGTAATTAATATAAATTATTAATTAGTTTCAGGTGTACAGCATAGTGATTTGGTGTTGTGTATATACTAACTGATCACAATAAGTCTGGTATCACCATAATATTAATAGTTACAGAATTTCTTTTCTTGTGGTGAGAAATTTCAACATATACTTTCTTAGCAACTTTTGTATATGGAATATACTGTTACTAAGGCAGTCACTAAGCTGTATGTTACATCCGCATGACTTATCTTACAGTTGAAAGTGTGTATCTTTAGATCCTCTTCAGGCTTTTCACTTGCTCCCCTAGCCCTAGCCCCTGGTAACCATTGATTCGTTCTCTGTATCTAGGAGTTTGGGGTTTGTTTTTTTATTTTTAAGATTGCACACATACATGAGATCATACAGTATTTTGTCTTTCACTGTCTGACTTATTTCCCTTAGCATAATATCCTCAAGGTTTATCCATGTTGTTGCAGATGGCAAGATTTCATTCTCTTGTGCTTAAGCCTTGATTGAGGTTTGGATAACTGTAGGGTGGTTTTTTCAGGGCCAACTTAATAATGGTTTTGTATTTTTTTTTTTAAATTGGTATGAACAGGAGTACATCAGATATTTTGGGGCTTTATGGTCACAGACTTGTTTCACTTTTTTCTGTAACTAATTGTTGGAAATGTCTCAGTCTAATACAAAAATGACTTTCACCCAGATTCCCTTAGTTTCTAAGGGTTTTTCTGAATGAGAAGGCTGGGTTTGGGCAATTAGGTGCTGCTGGATAAAGTGGTATAACTCAGGTACCCCCAGGTAATCAAGGTTGTCTTCACCTTACTGGGAGATAGATGCTCATCCCCAGTGGCGGCCATCAATAAGCAATCCACACGCTGTTACGGGTTCATTACATTCTCTGTGGTAACCGGTATGTAGCAGCGCTTGTGTTTATGAGAAACTGCGGCAAGGTCAGACCTCGTGTTTAGAGGAGGGTTGAGACAGGGCATTGCTGTCTCTTGCTTCCAGTCCAGTCATCACAGGCAAGCTCTAAGGTACAGAGGATGTCCATGTGATGCCAGCACAACAGCTTATGAACAGAAAATTTAAGGACTCAGCCGTGTGTCTCTAAACAGGGCATTTGGTTTGCCCATTTCTCCCCTGACTGGATCATTCCACTACTTTGGCAAAATATAACTACAGCTTCAATTATAATGCTTGAGAAATAAGAGGTGCCTCAGAGAACATTTCTTTTTCAAGACCACTTAAAGCGTTTGATTAACAAAGAGACCAGCAGGGACCAAATGAATACTTAGTTGCAGAACAGAACTAGAAATACTGCAAGCCAACAAAGCAAGTGAAAGTACTTAATTAGAGTGTAAAACTTGACCTTTCCTGGGCACTATCACATCTCATAGAAACGCAGCCTAATCCAGAGGCATAGAGTTTCCTTAGAGAGCCCCGCAGACTTAGATTGCTCAGTCCTGGTGCATACGGGGAGTTGACTATCCTGGGGCTCTTCATCTTCACTGCTGAGGACGCTCAGAGAGCTCCTGGATAATGTTAATCTCTGTGAGTTTTAGTAAGAAATAAATTCTCCTTTAATACTTGAATGAATGTTTGGAGACAAGCAGAATAATTTACTTCTGAGGTTTTGTTTCCTTTGGGAAAATATTTTATGTAACTGAATCATACACTACCTTGAAGTTTGCAGAGTCCCTGTTCCCTTCCTCCCTCTCTGCCTGCCTCGTCAGGTGAGTGGAGTGATGCTTGCGGTTAATTCCTGGCTCCATGAAGCCCTGGCTGGGAAAATCCCAAGTGCGTTCCTGTGTGTACAGAAGGCATGTTTGTTGGCAAGAGACGGAGTGGGACAGTGTAGACACCTGAGCACTGGGGAGCATCGCTCTTGGGGATTGTGAGCTAGTTCATTTTCCTTTTACAGTGGGGCACATATGATTTAGAAGGGACTCCTCCTCAGCCCCTTTCCCTGATTTTATCTCCCTCAATTTACACACTGAAACATTCAACTGCCCCGGGTTTCAATTCTTAACCCTCTTCCCTTTTCCATTCTCCTTATTCCGTAGATGATTTTATCCCATTTCATGTCACTCATACAGCCTTTATATCATTTCTCTGCTTTTCACTTTCAAGTTTTATCTACAGACTGAACCTCTCTTCCAGAATTCCAGATTCTTGTATTCTTGTATCTTGTATTTGATATTTCTTCTTGAATATCCAGTAGATTTTTAAACTTGTTGAAAACCAAACTTCTAATATCCTCATCCCCCCAAAACCTGCTCCTTGCGTTGCCTCACCTGTTTTCATAGAGAATAAACACCATCTTCACCATCTTTTCTGTTTCCCAGACCAGGAAGCCACGTGTCACCTTTGACTCTCTCGCATCCTTCTCTTTCTCTGAAGTTTCATGTCCAAACTACCAGCAAATCCTATTGGCTCTGCTTTCAAAGCATACCCAGAATTCATCCACTTTCCCTACCTACCCCTGTGTCATCCTGGTCTGAGCCCCTGTGGTTTCTCTCTGAGAGTTTTGCAGCAGCTCCATAAGTGGTCTCCCTACATGTCTCTTGCACAGCAGCCAGAGTGAGATTGTCATTCTATCACACTTCTATCCTCAACCCTCCTAATAGCTTCCCTTCTTACAGTCTGAAAGCAGAAGTCCTTAAAGGACTCAGAAGGCAGGCCCTCTGTGATCTTGCCCCCACCTTTCTCTCTGATCTCACCTCCCAACACACCTCACCTCACTTACTCCCCTCCAGGCCATCGTAGCAACCGTGCTCTTCAGCCACACCCAATGTGCTTTTGCTTTGGGACCTCTGCGTGTACTGTTCCCTTTTACCTTTAGGTGCTTTGTACAGTTCTGTTCAGTTCAGCTCAGTCGTGTCCGACTCTTTGTGACCCCATGGACTGCAGCATGCCAGTCCTCCCTGTCCATCACCATCTCCCGGAGTTGACCCAAACTCATGTCCACTGAGTCGGTGATGCCATCCAACCATCGCATCCTCTGTCGTCCCCTTCTCCTCTCGCCTTCAATCTTTCCCAGCATCAGGGTCTTTTCCAGTGAGTCAGTTCTTTGCATCAGGTGGCCAAAGTATTAGAGTTCCAGCTTCAGCATCAGTCCTTCCAGTGAATATTCAGGACTGATCTCCTTTAGGATGGACTAGTTGGATATCCTTGCACGGTTTAGACCCTGGATTAAATCTCTGGTAAAATGTCACCTCTGTAAGGAGGCTTTCCTGGATTTGCCTGTAACACAATGGCCTCATTCTGGTGTTAACCTCCTCCCCTTCTACCTTCCTTTATTTTTCTCCTGGTACATACAACTGTGTGAACTTAATCTGCCAGAATGCCAAGGGGAGGAGGGGGCAGGCATTGCTCATGGATACTGCTGGCTCTTCTAAGTCTTACTTGAGGAGTAGGAAAAGGGAAGAGGAGCAAAGAAGAGGCATCAGAAGGAAAGGACAAGCTATAGAAAGAACAGCTGTCCTTCTGATACCGGTTTGCCAGCAGTGTCAAAGTTGCCTATATTTAAATCAGCTTTCTAGATTGATCCCTTCTGGGAGGACAGTTCTACTATACTAGCACAGCTACCAAAGAAGGTTAACCTTAATGTATACGAGATGAGTTGAAGAAAGCCTTGAAGTGTATAGTTTAGGGTTCGTGACTTTGTGTTTCCACTGAGGGTCTTGCTTGGCTTCAGCCGCCTGCTGATTCCTGTTGTTGTTCAGCTTTCTTTGTCCCTTCACTTCACTGTCGCTGCTGTTGTCACCTACTTATAACGTGACCCTTAGTAAGTTGTCCAAATGAGGATGCTTCAGATATGTTAGCAGTTAATTAAGACTTCCCTATTGTTATATGAAGATAGGATAAAAGACCTTTGACATTAAACGGGTGGAATATGGTTTGCTTTAAATAAAAAGTGGCTATTTGAGAACAAGGTCTTTAAAGATTTTCCTATTTGTGAATCTCCTTGTGCTTGCACACATGAAGACAGCCTTAGCTTTTTCAAAATATATGTATACAGTGTAGAGATAGTGTAGTATATAATTATGGACAATGAAATATGTTCATGGGCTTGGTTTGTGATGTTTCCAACTGAGAAGTAGAAGCTGTTCTGAAGTGGAACAGGTTTTGCTGACCCTAAAAATAGAGATGAACTCCTCCTCCTCCACCCCCCAGACCCATTTTCCTGCCAGTTTGCACCATCCCTAAGTGAAGGCTACAGAACAGGAGTCAAGCCAGCTCCCTCTCTCTGTAACAACCAGTACTGCTATTTCTGATCTTTTTTCCCTAAACAAAAAGTTGCAGACTTATAGAAAGATTGATTAAACCTGTTGGAAATGATAGTGTTTCAAGTACTCATGGCCTTTTTACATATGGTACACACCTAAATCATTTGAATAATGTTTTGATCCACCCAGCTTTTTATTCTTTCTCAAAAAGTAATTGATGTGTTCATCACAGTGCACAGACCCTTGTGTTCACTCCGACTGGGACCAGATGGGAAGGATGTGGCATGCCAACATGGCTCGGCGTGCTGGCATCCAGAGGGAACCCAGGGATGATGGGAGGGTCTATTGGGGTAGGTTTATTGAGTGCTCACAGCGCTCATAGAGCATAAATCTGCCTGTGTTTTACATGGTTAACCTCAGAAGACAACCAAATAGACTCATATTTCAACTAGAAACACTGGGGAGTGGGATTCACTGTAATTCAGAACTATTTTGAACTTCACCCAGAATTACACTTAAAATAAATGTAATTAGTCAAAAATCTAACTATCAGGATTTAGAAATATCTAGACTTTCTCCTCAAACATAATTTAGAGAAATAAGCTAAATGGTAGTGGAATTAGAGCCATTGCTGTTTGGTGTGAAGTTTGGTAGGCTCAGAAGGCTTATGTCAACAATTTTTCCTAAAAGTAAATTTCAAGGATAAATCTCATAGACTGTCTATGTTGACTCTTCTGTATGATGGTTAAACAATGCCCTTGAAGCTTTATATATGAATTAAAGGAGATGTTAGATCTAATTATGCTCCAGGTTAATTCATTATTTTTTAGATTTACATGAGCTCTTCAGGTTAAGATTAAGTTAAATTTTGAAGTTTCTGAGGTTTTCACATATATATCGGAAATGATTTTCCATTATCCTATGGAATATTGAAAATAAGGATCTACTATTCAGAAGCAGACCCAGGTTTTATGGGACCTGAAGCACAAAATTTTGGAGGCTCTCTTAAAGGAAAAACAATAGATAAGTACAAAAATCCCAACAAATTACAATTTAAAAAAGCCTGACAAATAATACCATTATCAAAAATATTCAGAAAAATTACGTAATACTTTATTTGCTTCTACTGCTTGATTTTCGAAAAAGATTTTTGGCTGTATGGTCTTTGATCACTTCATACAGTAATGATTTTTGTGATATTTTCTACAAAGAGCTTAGATAATTATCTTGCCTTTATCAGCATTAATTGGACTTTGTTTTTTATCATTAGCTCAGAAAAATTTTGGATTTTATTAGTAATGTCATGTGTTTTTTAGCACTATTGTCAAATTTGGGAAACTTCAGTCTCTTTCGCGAAAAATATCTTCCTCTAAGATTTGGAAGACTTTTCCATACACTGATTTCTGGCTTTGAATGTATATTTCAGCCTTTGTTTCCTCCTTCCACACCTCACTTCTTTTTGGTGCTAGGTGACGCAGACCACATTTATTTTGCAGTCCCTGGCCCTGCATCTTTGGGTCATGACGCAGGGGGAATTGGGACTGTGTCTAGCAGGAGCGTCCCTGAAAATAATTTTCCACCAGGACCCCTGGTAATAATTTACCTTACATGGAAGCACATAAATATATCCTCCTAAATCCCAACTAAATATCCTCCCAACTTAACTTCTCCTTAGCTGGATCCCAACCTGCCCATGGATGTTACCACACTGCCTGGCAGGGTATTTGTTTGGCAGGGTGTATGTGAAGCAGGAAAATTTGGAGTAGAAGGAAGCAATCTCGATGGTACTGGTAGCAGATCTCACTTTTACAAAATTTACAAAAATCCAAATCTGTTATGAACACATTGCTGGAGCTCCTCCCAAGTTCTTGGAAGAGGCCCATATAAGTGAGAATCCTAAAGATTAAGCTTCATTATTATCACAGTAAATTTGTCTCTGCTAATGGCACCCCACTCCAGTACTCTTGCCTGGAAAATCCCATGGACGGAGGAGCCTGGTAGGCTGCAGTCCATGGGGTCGCTGAGGGTCGGACATGACTGAGTGACTTCACTTTCGCTTTTCACTTTCATGCATTGGAGAAGGAAATGGCAACCCACTCCAGTGTTCTTGTCTGGAGAATCCCAGGGACGGGGGAGCCTGGTGGGCTGCCGTCTATGGGGTCGCACAGAGTCAGACACGACTGAAGTGACTTAGTAGTAATATGTATTGAGGATTCATCAAATCCATCACCAAGAGTGTTCCCTAGGGAAGACTATGGCACTTTGTCTCACCAGCAGTGCCAATTCCCAGGGTCACATTCAGTCCTCCTAATTTAAGCATGTGAATTAAAATCTCCTTGTATTTAATTGATGGTGTCTCATTCCTCCCAATAGCACTACCCACCCCCTCCCTAAAAATGTACCAAGAAAGAAAGCTGTTGTTTCTTTTTAAAGTGAGGGTATGTGTGTATATGTATGAAGCTGAGTCAGCTTTTTAAGTTAGGCTGACTCTTGGGCATAAGACAGAGTTGACACTCATTCGTTCCCTTGGGTTATCTCAGATGATCCATTACCAGAAACAGCACTATTAGATTTTTTTCCTTCCACATTAGCTTTGGTGGTGATTTTTATTTTATACTCAGCTTAGAGTGTGCATATCTGTCATTTGGACTTCTGTTAGGAGTCTTGTCTGCTAAATGATTTCTCACAGTAATGGCATTGTCAGGCTAAGTGAGTGTCAGATTCATTTTGTGCAGAAATAGCCTGTCAAGGATACCCAACCTGTTTTCATTCTACTGCAGAAATTAAGATCTTGGTGGGTAAAGGTATACATGTGTTTTTGTCAGCTGGGATTGGCTAATTTGCCCCTTTCCATTACAGTAATTAGTGGTAGGATCCAGAAAGGTTTGATTTCTTGGAAATTGACAAGATTTCAAGAATTGTGGAGGAATTAGCATTGTTTTTGTAAGTAGTATTTATATAATTTCATAATTTGATAGCAAAGAACAATACCTTAAAATAGATTTTTCTATTATTAATTCACTAGGTATATCAGTACAGTTACTCAGTCATGTCTGACTCTTGGCAAACCCATGGACTGCAGCATGCCAGGCTTCCCTGTCCATCACCAACTCCCAGAGCTTGCTTAAACTCAAGTTCATCAAGTTGGTAGTGCCATCCACCATCTCGTCCTTTGTCATCCCCTTCTCCTTCTGCCTTCAATCTTTCCCATCATCATGGTCTTTTCTAATGAGTCAGTTCTTTGCATCAGGTGGCCAAAGGATTGGAATTTCAGCTTCAGCATCAGTCCTTCCAGTGAATATTCAGGACTGATCTCCTTTAGGATGGACTGGTTTGATCTCCTTGCAGTCCAAGGGACTCTCAAGAGTCTTCTCAAACACCACAGTTAAAAAGCGTCTATTGTTCAGCTCTCAGCTTTCTTTATAGTACAACTCTCACATGCATACATGACTATTGGAAAAACCTTAGCTTTGACTAGAAGGCCCTTTGTTGGCAAAGTAATGTCTCTGCTTTTTAATATGCTGTCTAGTGTGGTCATAGCTTTTCTTCCAAGGAGCAAGCATCTTTTAATTTCATGGCTGAAGTCACCATCTGCAGTGATTTTGGAGCCCAAGAAAATAAAATCTGTCATTGTTTCCATTGTTTCCCCATCTATTGGCCATGAAGTGATGGGACCAGATGTCATGAGCTTAGTTTTCTGAATGTTGAGCTTTAAGCCAACTTTTTTCACTCTCCTCTTTCACTTTCATCAAGAGACTCTTTAGTTCTTCACTTTCTGCCATAAGGGTGGTATCATCTGCATATCTGAGGTTTATTGATATTTCTTCTGGCAATCTTGATCCCAGCTTGTGCTTCATCCAGCCTAGCATTTCACATGATGTACTCTGCATATAGGAGAAGGCAATGGCACCCCACTCCAGTACTCTTGCCTGGAAAATCCCACGGACAGAGGAGCCTGGAAGGCTGCAGTCCATGGGGTGGCTGAGGGTCGGACATGACTGAGCGACTTCACTTTCACTTTTCTCTTTCATGCATTGGAGAAGGAAATGGCAGCCCACTCCAGGGTTCTTGCCTGGAGAATCCCAGGGACGGGGGAGCCTGGTGGGCTGCCGTCTATGGGGTCGCACAGAGTCGGACACGACTGAAGCGACTTAGCAGCAGTAGCAGCAGCAGCACTCTGCATATAAGTTAAATAAGCAGGGTGACAACATATAGCCTTGACGTACTCCTTTCCCAATCTGCAACCAGTCTGTTGTTCCATGTTTGGTTCTAACTGTTGCTTCTTGACCTTCATACAGATTTCTCAGGAAGCAGGTAAGGTGGTATGGTATATGGTATCTATAGATAGATATATATGAAGACTGATTTTTAAGAGTCCTAGGTAATTGAGTAGAATATTGCTACCACTCTGATTTCCAAAGAGAATATGATAATATATCAAAGAGCAAGACTGAATGCAATAGTATTCTACCATTTCCATTTAAAAACTTGAGATGGAAAGTGAACTATGCTTTGTGGATATCTGTATCTAAAGGATACAGATAGTACAGTGCAATGGTACAGTTTGATACTATCGTATTGTACTATTTTATTGACATTGTATACAATACGATAGTATAGTTGAGTTTACACTTAAATCAAGAACTGTTAAACCTAGGTGTTACTTTTGTAGTTATTTTTGCACGTTCAAATTAACTGTAGCAACCTCCCATTTTAATTTTGTTGTTGTTGCTATTTTAATATACATTGACTATTGTAATGGGTCTGAAAGATTGACTTCGCATTGTGTTTGGATGGAGGTTGAAGGATTTAGAAGCATCCAGAAATCAGCACTAAAGATAAAGGTGATTAATTTAGGAATGCAAGGCAGGCAGGGTCCACATGCTTCTCAAACAGTCTTAAGTTGTACACCATGGGGAAACTATGATTTATTATTGGTTCAAGTTGGTTTTGGGATGGACTAACACTTACCAAGCGCTTGTTCTATTTTATGTACTCTGCTAATTGATAATTTTATATTATTTCTTTGAATCCTCACAACTCTATGAATTGAATTTATTATCTCTATTTTCCAGTTGAGGAGTTAGGCTTAAGGAATTATAATAATTCACCCAAGATCCCACAGCTAATAAGTGGCAGGGCTGCAATTGAATCCAGGTCTGTCTGACTCCAGTGTTTAATCTGTTAATAGTATACTACATCACCTCTTCTGTAGGATTTACTAAACTAGAGTTTTGAGGCTAGAATCAGATTTGGGTCAGATGTGGGTCAGTTTTGAGGAGCTGTGGATTTTGAGCGGAAACTGGTTTTCAGTAAAGTCAAGAATAATTTGAGTAGTGGGTTACCATTGGACAGAGCACAATGGGAGGATGGATAGATCCTGTGAGTGCTTAGGCAAGCACAAGATTGAACTAAACAGCAAAGCTCTACTGGAGAGGAGCAGACAGGTATCACTGGTTAGGCTGGCAGGGCTCAGATGCCAAGAAGGCGGGAGTGCTAACCAGAAATGAGAGGCATTGTACGTGAGCCAGAACTTCTTTCTGCCCTATTTGATGGAGCATCTTTGCTTTGGGTTCACAGACAGTACACAGCAGGTGTCAGAGTTATGCAGGTGAGATTCAGGGCAGAGATGGTCGGGTTGCCTTATAAAGAGGCAAGCAAGTGATAGTAAATCCTTCAGTCTTTTTTTTCCCCTCCCTGTCGAGCTGCTCCTGATACAATATTCTGCCTCAAAGTTTCAGACCATTTTGGTCTCCACTGCTGAACAGCTCTCTCTGTCTGATGGTGGACGAGGCACAGAGACAAGGGGAGGCATTCCCTCCACCTGGGGAAGATAAGAAGCCCCAGATCAGGAAGCTTCAAACAGAGCATGAAGACAGTGTGCTCAGGGGCAAAAACAGATCTAGGCTATTCCTGTCAGTGGCAGGCTGTCCCCGGCCAGGTCCCTGCTGTTGTTGACACATGATGGCATCGATGACATGGAGGGAAAGGTCTAAGCAACTTATGCACCATTTGGATTTGTGAACTTCCAGTCTTCTTCCAGCTTCTGCCTGAACCTGGTGGGAAGCTAAGAGGAGTGGGTGAGGTGAGGTTTCATTTCTAAATATGTTAGTCAAGCTGTATATGTGTGTGTGTGTGACTAATATGGTGATCCTGGACTTTGGACACAATTTAATATGATGAGTAGACCACTTGTTTTTTCTCTCCTCACCTTCTCCACTCAAGTGAAAGTGAAAGTGAAGTCGCTCAGTCGTGTCCAACTCTTTGCAACCCCATGGTCTGTAGCTTACAAGGCTCCTCTGTCCATGGGATTTTCCAGGCAAGAATATTGGAGTGGGTTGCCATATCCTTCTCCAGGGGATCTTCCCAGTCCAGGGATCGAACCCAGGTCTCCCACATTATAGGCAGATGCTTTACCATCTAAGCCACCAAAGAAGTTCTGCTATCAAACACCAGTAAAGTTATTAAATGATATTAATCTCTAAGGCTAAAGAAAATGGGATAATGGCATTAGTGGATAGTAGACTTGAATAAAGTTTAGCAAGATCAAATGCAGAAAGAGGAGTAGTAACCAGCTTAGCAAAACAGAGTAAGCTACCACTTAGCATCTTACAGAGGGGTATACTGCCCAGAAGCAAATAGATTCATCTTATAGAACCTAATGATCTTAGAGGTAGCAGGTACTAGAGATAGTGGGAATGTGATAGGTCTGAACTGCCAAAATACTCTTTTTTAGAAGGTTCATAATGTTGAACTAAAAGAAACTATGCAAATTAAAAAAAATACAGAATGGGGACATTAATATAAATGTCTTGATAGCTGTTAGAACAAACAGAAAAATCCAGTTGACGTGAAAAATTTGAACAAAATAACAAATAAACTTAAGTCACATTGACAGAGAATATTAAACAACTAAAAATAAGTCTTTATTATATTCCTTCATATACCTTATTATTACACTTTTCCCAAATGAATATGGAATGCTTACCAAAATGAAAGCAGTTTTCTCATTACATTGAAGTCATTGATATCCATGGGCTTTCCTGGTTGCTCAGTGGTAAAGAATCCTCCTGCCCACACAGGAGATGTAGGTTCAATTCCTGGTTCAGGAAGATCTCCTAGAAAGGGAAATGGCAACCCACTCCAGTTTTCTTGCCTGGGAAATCCCATGGACAGGGGAGCCTGGCGGGCTACAGTCCATGGGGTCACAGAGTCAGACACAACTTAGCAACTAAACAACAGCACTGAAATCCACAAGCCCAAATGCTTATCAGAAACAAGACAATAGGCCCAAAGTCACTTACGCTACTCCCAATGTTACCAAACTGAGAGTTAACTTAATTACACTTTTAGCCTCTCTCAGAAGCAGAATTTTGGACCAGGATCTGCCTGATAAGCACTAGTGAGGTAGTCTGCCTCGTAGATGCTTATCATCCCCTCAAGGGCAGTGACATTGCCACAACCAGTCCCTTTTGTAGTAATATAAAATCCTTACCCCACTCCCGTCTGCCTTTAAAATTCTTACAGTTTGTATAGTTCCTCTGAATGCCTTTTATTCTGCTAGAGGGGATGCTGCCTGATTCATGAATCATTGAATGAGGCCAATAATATCCTTACAATTTACTGATTTGAATTTTGATATTTAACAACATATTAGCCAGAAATATGTATTAGCTAAAAATTCAAAGAAAGGTCCAACTAAAAGTATCCAAATAATTTTGACATTAGGCAATAATATTTCTGCTTTTGGAATAAGCTTACCAGATGCAATGTTCTCCAGCCAAAGTAGGCCAGAAATACACTTGTTGTTGAATATGTTGAATTTATTACTTATTGTAGCGAGAGAGAATGTACGTCATGAGGAAATACAGTATCTCAGTTAGATGGTATTTTAAAACATTTATTGTAGAATTTAGGTTTGTATTACTGGAGAAGGCAATGGCACCACACTCCAGTACTCTTGCCTGGAAAATCCCGTGGATGGAGGAGCCTGGTGGGCTGCAGTCCATGGGGTCACAAAGAGTCTGACACTGCTGAGCGACTTCACTTTCACTTTTCACTTTCATGCATTGGAGAAGGAAATGGCAACCCACTCCAGTATTCTTGCCTGGAGGATCCCAAGGACGGTGGAGCCTGGTGGGCTGCCGTCTATGGGGTCGCACAGAGTTGGACACGACTGAAGTGACTTAGCAGCAGCAGCAAGTTTGTATTACATGATTTTATGGACAGTTTAAGGAAGTATGTGTTTGCTCTGCATCAGACATTGTCAGAAAACAGGGCTAATTCTATTATTGGGTATCTCAATAAATCTTCCCTCAGAGGCAAGACTAGACTGAAGCCAAAGTTGTAATTAGTAAAGAAGCTACAGTTTCATCTTTGCCAGGATAGAGGACTCTTTGGTAGTTTGTGGGTTGACAATATTCATGTCCTGTCTCTTTCCAGACTTGACTACAGAGTAGTCTTGTTTTGATCCAGCATGGGCACTGGGTGTTCTTTTCCAGTACTCATCTTCAGTGGAATTGTTTAACAGGAGAACACCAAGGCTTGTAGGCAGTGACTAGACCAGCTTGTAGCAACACAACTGTTTAGCTGATGGACTTGGCAAGCACCTAGATGGTTCTCTCTTTCTTGGGGAAATGCATTGAAACTACATCGGTTTGGATGAAAGTGATACGTTTACCATAGGAAGCTTTTCAATCCATGGACAAAGATTTATCAGTCCAAATATTTAGCTTTTCTTAATTTTTCTCAGTTTTCTTTTTCTTTTTCTGTTTTTCCGTGGAGAAGTTGTATTCATATTTTGTTAGATGTGCTCCTGGATATTTGATTTTTTTATTCGATTGTAAGTGGTTTCATTTAAAGTTTTTATTAAATTTTTATTGATATGTTCATTGCCATGTGTAGAAATAAAATGGTGGTCTTAAATATCTAGGAAAAGCCTCATAAGAAACAGTAAGTTTGGGGTTCACCAGCCCCTCTGTATGTGACATGGTCATGTGATACTTTCTTCACCAACCTCCCCTCTCTTTATCATAGAACTGAGGTTCTTTTTTTGGCAAATTAGCTGGGAAGCTCTGTACTTGGGAATATCATGTATGTAGCAGGGGGCAAAGATAAATTACAGGGGAAAGCACGGAGATTCAGTGATTTTGCACATAGATACTCCAGAGGCAGGAGAGCAGAAAATTAGTGTCTTGAGAAACAGCCTGACTCCTGGATGGATTTCCAGATCCTTACATTTGAGAGTCTTCAAAAAAAGAAGAAACATCTTCTCTGATTGATTCCTCTTCAGTGAAGCTACCAGGCAACATGCCAAGCCTGTACATGTCAAGCTCCCACTGAGATTTTTAGTGCTTTAACTTGTAAATATGAATATGCAAGCAAAGATCACAGCGTTAGAGGAAACTTTCAATGAGGAAGAAACCCTAATATGAACAAATTGGAAAAAAAAAATAAAGTATAAAAATGGAGACAAGAAAAAGTCAAAATAACCACAGTTAATATTTTTAAAGAGATTTGGGGTGGTAGTTTATTTATGAATTAATATGATGCTATGATAAAGGAAGAATTAGGGAACAAGCAAGCAGTCTTGTAAATAAAAACACAGCCGAAATAAATTTGAAGGAAAATTTGGAAAATAATTCTCCTAAAAAGTAAATAAAAAGCAAACATGGAAAATAGGAGATGAAAGATAAGAAAAGTAGATCACCCTGTGAGGTTCAAATCAATATGATTTCTACAGAGATAAACAAAAAAGGATAGGAAATGAACATAGAAGCAATACAAAAACAAAAAAAGACATGTTTTTGAACAAATCAAAATTCAGAAAGGCATGTATTTTTGAAAGGTACATTCATTGAATGCCTTAGTACCTGGAGTAAAACCTAGACCAGGGTAGAATTCAACAGCATTGGATGGGGGCAGGTGGGGGGCAGAGAAAGAAACACAAAGGAATTAGAGTCAGACTTTATAATAACAACACCAGCTAGGTTCTAGAAAACAAAGGAACAATGCCTTTGAAATTGAGGGGGGATTACCTTCAACTTAATATTTCATGCACAGCAAATGATCAAACAATTGTGAAATAAAATAATGATATTTACAGGGACAAAAGTATTTTTAAAATGTACCTTCCATATAACCTTTCTGGAAAAGTTATTGGAAGATGCACTCCAACAAAATGAGTAAATAAATCAAGAAAGACGAGGACATGGGTTCCATAAAAATACAACACTGAAAGGAAAAGGGAGTCCCAGGATGACAGCTGTGGAGTAGATCGGGGTGTGAGGAGTAGGAGGACTTGGAGGTGACTCCAAGAGAGGACCCCAGGGAAAAAAATAGTTGATAGGATATCTGATGTTTGTTCACTGTGGGGAAAAAATCTTTTGTCAGACATATGGCAAACTGCTGGCAAATACTAAAGATGAATGAACTGAAAACTCTGCATTTGGGAAAAGTCTATTTAAAAATTTTTTTTTATATCTTCAAGGCCATTACTATCTCTAGGGAAAAACACAAAATTGGTTAAAGCAAGCATAATCAGGGGGCTTCCCTGGTAGCTCAGTCAGTAAAGAATCTCCCTGCAATGCAGGAGACCAAGGTTTGATCCCTGGGTCGGGAAGATCCTCTGGAAAAGGAAATGACAACCCACTCCAGTATTCTTCCCTGGAGAATTCCTGTGGACAGAGGAGCTTGAAGGCTATTCTCCGTGGGGTCACAAAGAGTTGGTACAACCGAGCGACTAACACTTTCACTTCAGTTCAGTTCAGTTCAGTTCAGTCACTCAGTCGTGTCCGACTCTTTGCAACACCATGAACCGTAGAACGCCAGGCCTCCCTGTCCATCACCAACTCCCAGAGTTCACTCAGACTCACATCCATTGAGTCAGTGATACCATCCAGCCATCTCATCCTCTGTCGTCCCCTTCTCCTCCTGCTCCCAATCCCTCGCAGCATCAGAGTCTTTTCCAATGAGTCAACTCTTCGCATGAGGTGGCCAAAGTACCGGAGTTTCAGCTCCAGCATCATTCCTTCCAAAGAAATCCCAGGGCTGATCTCCTTCAGAATGGACTGGTTGGATCTCCTTGCAGTCCAAGGGACTCTCAAGAGTCTTCTCCAACACCACAGTTCAAAAGCATCAGTTCTTCGGTGCTCAGCTTTCTTTACAGGCCAAATCTCACATCCATACATGACCACTGGAAAAACCGTAGCCTTGACTAGACGGATCTTTGTTGACAAAGTAATGTCTCTGCTTTTCAACATGCTGTCTAGGTTGGTCATAACTTTTCTTCCAAGGAGTAAGTGTCTTTTAATTTCATGGCTGCAGTCACCATCTGCAGTGATTTTGGAGCCCCCAAAATAAAGTCTGACATTGTTTCCACTGTTTCCCATCTATTTCCCATGAAGTGATGGGACCAGATGCCATGATGTTCATTTTCTGAATGTTGAGCTTTAAACCAACTTTTTCACTCTCCACTTTCACTTTCATCAAGAGGCTCTTTAGTTCCTCTTCACTTTCTGCCATAAGGGTGGTGTCATCTGCATATCTGAGGTGTTTGATACTTCTCCTGGCAATCTTGATTCCAGCTTGTGCTTCCTCCAGCCCAGCGTTTCTCATGATGTACTCTGCATAGAAGTTAAATAAGCAGGGTGACAATATGCAGCTTTGACATACTCCTTTTCCTATTTGAACCAGTCTGTTGTTCCATGTCCAGTTCTAACTGTTGCTTCCTGACCTGCATATAGGTTTCTCAAGAGGCAGGTCAGGTGGTCTGGTATTCCCATGTCTTTCAGAATTTTCCACAGTTTATTGTGATTCACACAGTCAAAGGCTTTGGCATAGTCAATAAAACAGAAATTGATGTTTTTCTGGAACTCTCTTGCTTTTTCCATGATCCAGCAGATGTTGGCAATTTGATCTCTGGTTCCTCTGCCTTTTCTAAAACCAGCTTGAACATTAGGAAGTTCCCAGTTCACGTATTGCTGAAGTCTGGCTTGGAGAATTTTGAGCATTACTTTACTAGCATGTGAGATGAGTGCAATTGTGTGGTAGTTTGAACATTCTTTTGCATTGCCTTTCTTTGGGATTGGAATGAAAACTGACCTTTTCCAGTCCTGTGGCCACTGCTGAGTTTTCCAAATTTGTTGACATATCGAGTGCAGCACTTTCACAGCATCATCTTTCAGGATTTGAAATAGCTCAACTGGAATTCCATCACTTCCACTAGCTTTGTTCGTAGTGATGCTTTCTAAGGCCCAGTTGACTTCACATTCCAGGATGTCTGATTCTAGGTGAGTAATCACACCATCATGATTATCTTGGTCTTGAAGATCTTTTTTGTACAGTTCTTCTGTGTCTTCTTGGCACCTCTTCTTAATATCTTCTGCTTTTGTTAGGTCCATACCATTTCTGTCCTTTATCGAGCCCATCTTTGCATGAAATGTTCCCTTAGTAACTATAATTTTCTTGAAGAGATCTCTTGTCTTTCCCATTCTATTGTTTTCCTCTATTTCTTTGCATTGATCGCTGAGGAAGGCTCTCTTATCTTTTCTTGCTATTCTTTGGAACTCTGCATTCAGATGCTTATATCTTTCCTTTTCTTGTTGCTTTTTGCTCCTCTTCTTTTCACAGCTATTTGTAAGGCCTCCTCTTACTTAAACATAGTCGTAATAGACAGTGCTAAAAGCTTTTCCTTCTTCGCTTAGTCTTATCAACCACATCAGATACGTCTGAAATAGTGTACCCGTGTAAGGGCTTCCCAATGGCTCAATGGTAGAGAATCCACTTGCAATGCAGGAGACACAGGAAACCTGGCTTTGATCTCTGGGTGGAAAGATTCCCCTGGAGGCAAGGATGGCAACCCATTCTGGTATACTTCACCTGGAGAATCCCCATTGACTGAGGAACCTGGCAAGCTACAGTCTATAGGGTTGCAAAGAGTTGACATGACTGAAGTAATTAAGCACGTGTGCACACACACTTCTCTGCAAATTGCCCCTAACTCTTAAAGATAACTTGGGAAAGATGTGCTGTTTTCTTTCTTCATGTCCCCTTCTGTCCTAGTCATAATTATTTGGTATATTATTTGAAATGTCCCATGTGTGTGTTGTGCCATTTTGCTTAACTTGTGTATTAGGCAGAGTTTTAGAGTAAAACAGAATCAAAGAGCATGTACAAGTGATACACACACAGAGAAAGAGGAAAACAGATTTATTTTAAGGGACAGTTGGGGAAGGGTGGTACAGCTGAAGTTTATGGGGCTGGGTAGCATATCAGAAATCTGGCTAGAGGTTAATGAGTCCAAAATCTGTAGGGCAGGCCAGCAGGCTAGAAACTTGGGTAGAGTTTTTTGCTGTAGTCTTGAGGAAGACTTACTTTTTAGGGAAACCATATTTTTGTTCTTAGGGCCTTCGACGGATTGGGTCCACATTATGGAGGGTAATGTGCTTTACTTAAGATCTACTGACTATAAATATTAGTCACCTTCACAAATCCCTTCACAGAAACATCTAGACTAGTGTTTGACCAAACATCTGGGTGCTTTAGCCCAGCCAAGTTGACCCATGAAGTTAACCATCAAAATCTGTTAAGTGTAACCTGTATCTCAACCTATTTGGCCTGCCTTAACAAAATGCTGTAGACTGGCTTAAACAACTCGAATCTCTTTCTCACATTGCTGGAGCCCATGATCAGTGATGTATCAGCAGGGCCAGGTGTCTGGTAAGCTCTCTCCCTGGGTTGCTGATGGTGCCTCCAGTGACAGTTTGATTCCTTTACAGTAGCTCAGCTTAAACAAGGAAGCTGAGTCCTGGTGTCAAGTTGGCAGTTCTTTGATAAACCTTCCCCTTGTCTTTCCCAGTGGGGAGTTGCTACTTGTACCTTTTAGGTCTGCATTCTATAATATTTAGGAAGTGGGAAAGGAGGTAAAATTTAAAAATAATCTTGTATGGCCCCTCATGTTCAGGGCACGGTTCAACCTTTTAAAACAGATGGTTGGTGGTTTTTCTCCTGAAAACTCTGGGAGCAGAACCCCCAGATGTCCCTCATTTTCTTCCTTGTTAAGATTTTCTTTCTTATTGTCCAGCTAGAATCTCTCCTATTTTAAATTAAGCCCATTTCCTTCTTGTACCTCAGACTTTTGGATTTGAGAAGAATTTTTAGTGATTGTTTAGCAGCCTCCGCCTTTGACACCAGAGACATGGAAGCATAAGGAAATTCACTGGCCTTATTTCAAGTCATAGGCAGTACTCAGACTTTGACTTACTGTAAGATGATTGCTTCAGGTATTACATATCAGTGTTTTCTGGAAGAAATCCTTGACAGAATTCATATCTTTAGTGGTTTTCTCATTTATTCTCTCAGATAAAATGTTTTAGTCCTTTCTATGGCAAGATACTGCTCAGCATAAGGAATGCAAGCATGAGTAAGATAAGGCTCTAGATGTGGCCTTGGAGCCTCCTAAGGGGCTGCTGCTTAATATTTTCTTCTTAGGAAACACCATAATGTAGAGAAAGCAGCGTTATCTCTGCTGGGTTTCTAAGAGGAGGTGACTCTTGCTCTGAGTTTAGTAGCTACTCCAATTTACTCCGAAGGTGAGTTGGAGTAGCTCAGATAGAGGGAAGGACATGCCTGACAGAGCCATGTTACATGTATCATTAGTTGTGTATTTGTGTTAGTTGCTCAGTCGTGTTCAACTCTTTGCAACCCCATCGACTGTAGCTAGTCAAGCTCCTTTGTCCATGGAATTCTCCAGGCAAGAATACTGGAGTGGATTGCCATTCCCTTCTCCATTATCATCAGTTAATTATTTTCTAAATAATGTGTTCAGTTGTATGAATATAGCACAACTTGTTTATACATGATTGTGTTGATAGGCATTTGGGTTGCTTCTAGTTTGGGACTATTTTAAATAATGCCTTGTGTGTGTACCCATACATTTTCATTTGTTCTGGTGAATAGAAGTGGAAATATAGGTCATAGGGTAGGTATATGTTGAACTTTGTTTTTAAAAAAATGCCAGATTATTTCTGAAAGTCATTGCACTCTTATCATCAAGCACATGAGAGTTCTAGTTACTTCACATACTCAAACAATATTCAGGCTTTTTAACTGTAGCCATTCTGGGGGGTATATAATGGTACCTTGTGGTTTTCATTTGCATTCTTCTGATGCACAGTTGCACTCATCTCACACGCTAGTAAAGTAATGCTCAAAATTCTCCAAGCCAGGACTCAGCAATTCGTGAACTGTGAACTTTCCAGATGTTCAAGCTGATTTTAGAAAAGGCAGAGGAACCCGAGATCAAATTGCCAACATCTGCTGGATCATAGAAAAAGCAAGAGAGTTCCAGAAAAACATCTATTTCTGCTTTATTGACTATGCCAAAGTCTTTCACTGTGTGGACCACAATAACTGTGGAAAATTCTGAAAGAGATGGGCATACCAGACCACCTGACCTGCCTCTTGAGAAACCTATATGCAGATCAGGAAGTAACAGTTAGAACTGGACATGAAACAACAGACTGGTTCCAAATAGGTAGAGTACATCAAGGCTGTATATTGTTACCCTGCTTATTTAACGTATATGCAGAGTACATCATGAGAAACTCTGGGCTGGAAGAAGTACAAGCTGGAATCAAGATTGCTGGGAGAAATATCAAAAACCTCATGCGGCAGACCTGGGTTCGATCCCTGGGTCGGGAAGATCTCCTGGAGAAGGAAATGGCAATCCTCTCTAGTACTATTGCCTGGAAAATCCCATGGACAGAGGAGCCTGGTAGGCTACAGTCCCTGGGGTCGCAAAGAGTTGGACACGACTGAGCGACTTCACTTAGTTACTCACTTATGCTGATGATACCACCCTTATGGCAGAAAGTGAAGAAATAAAGAGCCTCTTGATGTAAATGAAAGAGGAGAGTTAAAAAGTTGGCCTAAAGCTCAAGATTCAGAAAACAAAGATCATGGCATCTGGTCCCATCACTTCATGGCAAATAGATGTGGAAACAGTGCCTGACTTTATTTTTCTGGGCTCCAAAATCACTGCAGATGGTGATTGCAGCCATGAAATTAAGACGCTTATTCCTTGGAAGGAAAGTTATGACCAACCTGGATAGCATATTGAAAAGCAGAGGCAACAAAGGTCTGTCTAGTCAAGGCTATGGTTTTTCCAGTATTCATGTATGGATGTGAGAGTTGGACTATAAAGAAAGCTGAGCACTGAAGAATTGATGCTTTTGAACTGTGGTATTGGAGAAGACTCTTAAGAGTCCCTTGGACAACAAGGAGATCTAACCAGTCCATCCTAAACAAAATCAGTCCTGAGTGTTGATTGGAAGGTCTGATGTTGAAGCTGAAACTCCAGTACTTTGGCCGCCTGGTGCAAAGAACCGACTGATTGGAAAAGACCCTGATGCTGGGAAAGATTGAGGGCAGGAGGAGAAGGGGACGACAGAGGATGAGGTGGTTGGGTGGCATCACTGACTCAACAGACATGAGTTTGGGTCAACTCCAGGAGATGGTGATGGACAGGGAGGGCCGGTGTGCTGTGGTTCATGGTGTTGCAAAGAGTTGGACATGACTGAGCAATTGGAATGATAAGTAATAAGTACTTTTTGATGTGTGTTTTGGCTTTTTGTATTTCTTTTTAATGAAGTGTGCAATTATTCTGGGTTTCTTAAGTTGGATTGTTCATCTTTTTGATTAAATTGTTATTGTTCTCTCTATATATATTTGCAATCAAGTCTATTGTCAGATAAGCATGTTTGATACTACACATTGTGAGTAGTTTTTCAGTCTTAAGCTTAATATTTCATTTTCTAGAAGAACAGGAGTCTTTAATTCTGATGAAGTCCAGTGTATCTGTTCAAAAAATTTGAGTTTGTGCTTGCTGTCCTTTCTAAGAAAGTGTTGTCTACTCCATTGTTATCTTCTGTGCTATTTTTCTTTTAACTAGAACTTTTATCACTTTAGGGTTTACCTTTTTAGATCTATTATTCCTTTAATGTCTTTTTGTTCCCCCCACTAATACAAGGAATTAAAGGTTCTTCCCACTCGATAAGAATATCCTGGTTCCAGCCCAATTTGTTGAAAAAGAGTATTCTTTCTCCATTGACTGTCTTACACTGGTACCTTTGTTAAAATTCCTTTTATCATATACGCATGGAACTTTCTGTGGATCTATTCTGTTATATTTGTTAAAAGATTGTCTTGACAACTGTGGCTTTCTAAAAGTCTTGATATCAGATAGCCTAAGTCCTTGTTCTTAACATTATTTTCATCATGTGAGACCAAATATATCTTGGAATCAACTTTTTATTTTCAAACAAGAAAAATTCCAGGTGGGATTTCAGTTTTGGTTGTATTAAATCTATATATCTTAATAGTAATGGAGTCTTTTAATTTATCCTCTGTTTATTTAGGTTAGTTTCATCTCTTAGAATTTTTTTTTAATTTTTCAGAAGAGCGGCCTTGCAGTTCTTCTTAAAAGTTTATTCCTAAAGATTTTATTTTTATTGAATTGCTCCATTTTTTTGCTTGTCTATAGAAATCAGTTGATATTTACCTTGTGTCCTGGGACAGTATTAGATTCTCCTATTGTAGTAGTTGTTTAGTAAAATATTTAGGATTATCTGTGTAAAGGAAAATAATCATGTCATTACAAATAAAAACATTTTTATTTCACTTTTCAATCTATATTGCTTCTTTTTATTGCCTTAATAGACATGTGCAAGCGTGCTCACTTGTGTCTGACTCTTTGTACCCCTAGGAACTCAAATAATATGTTGAATAGAAGTGAAGAGAGAGTCCTTTTTGAGCTTAGAAAGGGAAAGCATTTGAATTTCATAATGGAGCTGACTGTGGCTCAAATCATGGACTCCTTATTGCCAAATTCAGACTTAAATTGAAGAAAGTGGGGAAAACCACTAGACCATTCAGGTATGACCTAAATCAAATCCCTTATGATTATACAGAGGAAGTGAGAAAAAGATTTAAGGGACTAGATCTGATGGACAGAGTGCCTGAATAACTATGGATGGAGGTTTGTGACATTGTACAGGAGACAGGGATCAAGACCATCCCCAAGAAAAAGAAATGCAAAAAAGCAAAATGGCTGTCTGAGGAGGCCTTACAAATAGTTGTGAAAAGAAGAGAAGCGAAAAGCAACGAGAAAAGGAAAGATATAAGCATCTGAATGCAGAGTTCCAAAGAATAGCAAGAAAAGATAAGAAAGCCTTCCTCAGCGATCAATGCAAAGAAATAGAGGAAAACAATAGAATGGGAAGGACTAGAAATCTCTTCAAGAAAATTATAGTTACCAAGGGAGCATTTCATGCAAAGATGGGCTCGATAAAACAGAAATGGTATGGACCTAACAGAAGCAGAAGATATTGAGAAGAGGTGGCAAGAATACAAAGAAGAACTGTACAGAAAAGAGTTTCATGACCCAGATAATCACGATGGTGTGATCACTTACCTAGAGCCAGACATCCTGGAATGTGAAGTCAAGTGGGCCTTAGAAAGCATCACTATGAACAAAGTTAGTGGAGAAGATGGAATTCCAGTTGAGCTGTTTCAATCCTGAAAGATGATGCTGTGAAAGTGCTGCACTCAATATGCCAACAAATTTGGAAAACTCAGCAGTGGCCACTGGACTGGAAAAGGTTAGTTTTCATTCCAATCCCAAAGAAAGGCAATGCAAAAGAATGCTCAAACTACCACACAATTGCACTCATCTCACACGCTAGTAAAGTAATGCTCAAAATTCTCCAAGCCAGGCTTCAGCAATACGTGAACTGGGAATTTCCTGATGTTCAAGCTGGTTTTAGAAAAGGCAGAGGAACCAGAGATCAAATTGCCAACATCTGCTGGATCATGGAAAAAGCAAGAGAGTTCCAGAAAAACATCTATTTCTGCTTTATTGACTATGCCAAAGCCTTTGACTGTGTGAATCACAATAAACTGTGGAAAATTCTGAAAGACATGGGAATACCAGACCACCTGACCTGCCTCTTGAGAAACCTATATGCAGGTCAGGAAGCAACAGTTAGAACTGGACATGGAACAACAGACTGGTTCAAATAGGAAAAGGAGTATGTCAAAGCTGCATATTGTCACCCTGCTTATTTAACTTCTATGCAGAGTACATCATGAGAAACGCTGGGCTGGAAAAAGCACAAGCTGGAATCAAGATTGCCAGGAGAAATATCAAACACCTCAGGTATGCAGATGACACCACGCTTATGGCAGAAAGTGAAGAAGAACTAAAGAGCCTCTTGATGAAAGTGAAAGTGGAGAGTGAAAAAGTTGGTTTAAAGCTCAACATTCAGAAAACGAAGATCATGGCATCTGGTCCCATCACTTCATGGGAAATAGATGGGGAAACAGTGGAAACAGTTGCAGACTTTATTTTGGGGGCCTCCAAAATCACTGCAGATGGTGATTGCCGCCATGAAATTAAAAGACACTTACTCCTTGGAAGGAAAGTTGTGACCAACCTAGATAGCATATTCAAAAGCAGAGACATTACTTTGCCGACTAAGGTCCGTCTAGTCAGGCTATGGTTTTTCCAATAGTCATGTATGGATGTGAGAGCTGGACTGTGAAGAAAGCTGAGCACCAAAGAATCGATGATTTTGAACTGTGGTGTTGGAGAAGACTCTTGAGAGTCCCTTGAACTGCAAGGAGATCTAATCAGTCCATCCTAAAGGAGATCAGTCCTGGGATTTCTTTCTAAGGACTGATGCTGAAGCTGAAACTGCAGTACTTTGGCCACCTCATGCGAAGAGTTGACTCATTGGAAAAGACCCACATGCTGGGAGGGATTGGAGGCAGGAGGAGAAGGGGATGACAGAGGATGAGATGACTGGATGGCATCACTAACTCGATGCACATGAGTTTGGGTGAACTCTGGGAGTTGATGGTGGACAGGGAGGCCTAGCTTGCTGCAATTCATGGGGTTGCAAAGAGTCGGACACGACTGAGCGACTGAACTGAACTGAATGGTATCTGTCACTTTTTTTTAAACATGATTGAGTTTTTCTTCCAGGTGCACCATTTTGAGTTAATTTTTGTTCAGAGTCTAAAATCTAGATTCATTTTTCTTTTTTGAATTTGAATGTCCAGTTGTTCCTATTACTTTTTTGTGGATGTCCTTTGTAGTGTTGTGTCCTTCTGTTCCCCAGTTTTCATGGGTGTTCTGTCAAATGTTTTTATGTCTCTTGTTACAATATGTTTTTTTTTTTAATTCTTTTAGAGTGAATTACATTAATTTTTTTTAAATTTTTTATTTTTACTTTATTTTACTTTACAATACTGTATTGGTTTTGCCATACATTGACATGAATCCACCACGGGTGTACATGCGATCCCAAACATGAACCCCCCTCCCACCTCCTTCCCCACAACATCCCTCCGGGTCATCCCCGTGCACCAGCTCCAAGCATGCTGTATCCTGCATTGGACATAGACTGGCGATTCGATTCTTACATGATAGTATACATGTTTCAATGCCATTCTCCCAAATCATCCCACCCTCTCCCTCTCCCTCTGAGTCCAAAAGTCTGCTCTACACATCTGTGTCTTTTTTGCTGTCTTGCATACAGGGTCATCATTGCCATCTTTCTAAATTTTTAACTGTTAAACCAAATTAGTGTTTGGAACAAACCCTGCATAATCATGACATTTTTTTTTATCTTGCTGGGTGTGGATATTTTTATGATTATTTATACAGTCTATGAAGAATTTTGATTTGCAACTAAAATCATTTTAGATTAGTTTTGGTATCATAGTTATGCTGGTTTTTTTGAATAAATACTGATAATTTGTATTTTTCAAAGAATGTGTCTATTTCATGTAAGTTTTAAAAGTTTCTATTATGTGCTTGCTATATCTGTATGATCTATAGTAATATACCATCTTTCTTTTATGATTATTTGCAAATTGTGCTTTTCTTTTTTAAATCAGCATTGTTAGGAGTTTTATTAATTGTCATAATTTTTAAATCCATTATCTTAAGCTTTATTAAATTTTTACTGGTGTTTGTGTTGTCTACTCTATTAAGTTCTATCTTTATCATTTCTTCTTTTAATTGTTTTGGATCTAAGATTTCTTTCACTTTTGTCTAGCTCCTTAAAAAAATACTTAGATAACTGGTCTTAAGCCTTTTAATCTTTTTTAAGTAGTTATAACTCTACATTTCCCTCTAAGCACTTCCTGCATCCCATATATTTCAATATATTGTGTTTTTGTTACTCATCAATTTCAAATTCCCTTCTGATTAGTTCTTAAATAAAAAAAGTTACTAATAAGTCATTACCTTTTAAATACTTAGGTATTTATATGTAGTATTCTTGATTTCTAATATAATTCTCTTGTTTTATATATCATACTCTATAATATGATTTTTATTGCTCTTTCTTGAGTAACCCATTTGTAACTGAGAAGAATGTGAATTCTGACTTTCCTGGATATAGCCATTTCTAAATGTTCATGAGTTGATAGTGTTGAGCAGATCTCTTAAGTCCTTACTAATTTTTTGTGTTATGGGATGACCTTACCTTAGGGTGTGGTGCTTTTCCAAAGTGTAGTCATTCTGTGGTCTTAACTGAAGGCTAAGGTGCTTGATGAGGTCTCTCCACTCTGGCTACAGCTGAACTCCAGTGTTTCTTTGCATTAGTGTAACACCTGGACTATTAATTTATTTTGAACTTCCAGGGTCTCCCTCTTCACTTGTACAGCCCAGCCCTTGATCAGGGACCTGTGGGAGATCTACAGAATTTGTTAGGTTTCCCTTCTCTCAAAGATTTTCCACTGCCTGTTGTCAAGTGTCTGAACATGGTTGTTAATATTCCATCCAACTTTTTAGTTGTTTATGTGAGAGAGGCAAGGCCAGTTCCAATTACTGTGTTAGAACTAAAAGTAAAGAAAGCTGAAACTCCAATACTTTGGCCACCTCACGCGAAGAGTTGACTCATTGAAAAAGACCCTGATGTTGGGAGGGATTGGGGGCAGGAGGAGAAGGGGACGACAGAGGATGAGATGGCTGGATGGCATCACTGACTTGATGGATGTGAGTTTGGGTGAACTCTGGGAGTTTGTGATAGACAGGGAGGCCAGGCATGCTGCAATTCATGGGGTCGCAAAGAGTCGAACATGACTGAGCAACTGAACTGAACCGAACGTTCTCTGTTGAATGCATATTAAGGTTAAATGACTGATTCTCTGTCGTCTTGCATTCTTTGTCTACCAGATACATTAATATATCAGGCTCAGCCTTTCAGACCCAGTATTTATGTGGATCTTCTTTCTTGGCTCCAAGTCTGCTATTTCTCTTTTATTTTCTCACCTTTATCCTTTTTGAATTCTTTCCCTTTTCACTGTTTGCCGGATTTTAAGAAATGGGACCTGGTAGGCCCAGCAGGCAACATTCTGTGCATATAAATGTGAACTACTTTGGGGAGTGTGACATTTTCTTCCCAATTTGGAGCAGGGCTTTAGGCCTCTTAAGTTCCTTCTCTGTTATCTTCAGGTTTTTCCTCTTCCCCAAAGAACTGCCATGAATCATGGAAGAGGCTCTCTGGGGAAGCCTTAGGACCTATGTCCTTGCTTTCTAGAGTTGGTGACAGCCTTACCTCTGAATACAATCCTTGGGAGCTGATTGACAATTCCCTCCCCACTGCTGAAAGGGATCACTGATGCTATAGTCATTATTCGTTGCATAGGGATGGGTGGACTGAGGAAGACAGAGGCCTTTATATTAGTGTGATGAATAGTTTTATATCTGGTCACAATTCTAGCATTTTTTTTCTTATTGTAAATTTATTTTAATTGGAGGTTAATTACTTTATAATATTGTATTGGTTTTGCCATACATCAGTATGAATCTGCCACAGGTATGCACATGTTCCCCATCCTGAACCCCCCTCCCTCTTCCCTCCCCATACCATCCCTCTGCATCATCCCAGTGCACCAGCCCCAAGCATCCAGTATCATGCATCGAACCTGGACTGGTGATTTGTTTCATATATGATATTATACATGTTTCAGTGCCATTCTCCCCAGTCATCCCACCCTCTCCCTCTCCCACAGAGTCCAAAAGACTGTTCTATACATCTGTGTCTCTTTTGCTGTCTTGCATACAGGGTTATTGTTACCATCTTTCCAAATTCCATATATATGCGTTAGTATACTATATTGGTGTTTTTCTTTCTGGCTTACTTCACTCTGTATAATTGGCTCCAGTTTCATCCACCTCATTAGAACTGATTCAAATGTATTCTTTTTATTTATTTATTTATTTTTTGGTTTCTTTTATTTCCTCTCTCCCTTTTTTTAAAAAAAATTTATATTTTTACTTTACAATACTGTATTGGTTTTGCCATACATTGACATGAATCCACCACATGTGTACATGTATTCTTTTTAATGGCTGAGTAATACTCCATTGTGTATATGTACCACAGCTTTCTTATCCATTCATATGCTGATGGACATCTAGGTTGCTTCCATGTCCTGGTTATTATAAACAGTGCTGTGATGAACATTGGGGTACATGTGTCTCTTTCAATTCTGGTTTCCTTGGTGTGTATGCCCAGCAGTGGGATTGTTGGGTCATAAGGCAGTTCTATTTCCAGTTTTTTAAGGAATCTCACACTGTTCTCCATAGTGGCTGTACTAGTTTGCATTCCCACCAACAGTGTAAGAGGGTTCCCTTTTCTCCACACCCTCTCCAGCATTTATTGCTTGTAGACTTTTGGATTGCAGCCATTCTGACTGGTGTGAAATGGTACCTCATTGTGGTTTTGATTTGCATTTCTCTGATAATGAGTGATGTTGAGCATCTTTTTATGTGTTTGTTAGCCATCTGTATGTCTTCTTTGGAGAAATGTCTATTTAGTTCTTTGGCCCATTTTTTGACTGGGTTGTTTATTTTTCTGCTCTTGAGCTGCAGGAGCTGCTTATATATTTTTCAGATTAGTTGTTTGTCAGCTCCCATTCTGAAGGCTGTCTTTTCACCTTGCTTATGGTTTCCTTTGTTGTGCAGAAGCTTTTAATTTTAATTAGATCCCATTTGTTTATTTTTGCTTTTATTTCCAGAATTCTGGGAGGTGGGTCGTAGAGGATCCTGCTGTGATTTATGTTGGAGAGTATTTTGCCTATGTTCCCCTCTAGGAGTTTTATAATTTCTGGTCTTATGTTTAGATCTTTAATCCATTTTAAGTTTATTTTTGTGTATGGTGTTAGAAAGTGTTCTAGTTTTGTTCTTTTGCAAGCAGTTGACCAGTTTTCCCAGCACCACTTGTTAAAGAGATTGTCTTTACTCCCTTGTATATTCTTGCCTCCTTTGTCAAAGATAAGGTGTCCATAGGTGCATGGATTTATCTCTGGGCTTTCTACTTTGTTCCATTGATCTATATTTCTGTCTTTGTGTCAGTACCATACTGTCTTGATGACTGTGGGTTTGTAGTAGAGCCTGAAGTCAGGCAAGTTGATTCCTCCAGTTCCATTCTTCTTTCTCAAGATTGCTTTGGCTATTCGAGGTTTTTTGTATTTCCATACAAATTGTGAAATTATTTGTTCTAGCTCTGTGAAAAATACTGTTGGTAGCTTGATAGGGATTGCGTTGAATCTATAGATTACTTTGGGTAGTATCCTCATTTTCACTATATTGATTCTTCCGATCCACAAACATGCTATATTTCTCCATCTATTAGTGTCCTCTTTGATTTCTTTCACCACTCTTTTATAGTTTTCTATATATAGGTCTTTAGTTTTTTTCAGTTCAGTTCACTCGCTCAGTCGTGTCCGACTCTTTGCGACCCCATGAATTGCAGCACGCCAGGCCTCCCTATCCATCACCATCTCCCAGAGTTCACTCAGACTCACGTCCATTGAGTCAGTGATGCCATCCAGCCATCTCATCCTCTGTCGTCCCCTTCTCCTCCTACTCCCAATCCCTCCCAGCATCAGAGTCTTTTCCAGTGAGTCAACTCTTTGCATGAGTGGCCAGAGTACTGAAGTTCAGCTTCAGCATCATTCCCTCCAAAGAAATCCCAGGGCTGATCTCCTTCAGAATGGACTGGTTGGATCTCCTTGCAGTCCAAGGGACTCTCAAGAGTCTTCTCCAACACCACAGTTCAAAAGCATCAATTCGTCAGCGCTCAGCTTTCGTCACAGTCCAACTCTCACATCCATACATGACCACTGGAAAAACCATAGCCTAGCCTTGACTAGATGGATCTTTGTTAACAAAGTAACGTCTCTGCTTTTCAATATGCTATTTAATTTGGTCAGAACTTTCCTTCCAAGGAATAAGTGTCTTTTAATTTCATGGCTGTGGTCACCATCTGCAGTGATTTTGGAGCCCCCCAAAATAAAATCTGACACTGTTTCCACTGTTTCCCCATCTGTTTCCCATGAAGTGATGGGACCAGATCCCATGATCTTCATTTTCTGAATGTTGAGCTTTAAGCCAACTTTTCCCCTCTCCACTATCACTTTCATCAAGAGGTTTTTTTAGTTCCTCTTCACTTTCTGCCATAAGGGTGGTGTCATCTGTATATCTGTGGTTATTGATATTTCTCCCAGCAATCTTGATTCTAGCTGTGATTCTTCCAGCCCAGCGTTTCTCATGATGTATTCTGCATATAAGTTAAATAAGCAGGGTGACAATATACTTTAGGTAGGTATATTCCTAAGTATTTTATTCTTTTTGTTGCAATGGTGAATGGAATTGTTTCCTTAATTTCTCTATTTTCTCATTATTAGTGTATAGGAATGCAAGGGATTTCTGTGTGTTGATTTTATATCCTGCAACTTTACTATTTTCATTGATTAACTCTAGTAATTTTCTGGTGGAGTCTTTAGGGTTTTCTATGTAGAGGATCATGTTATCTGCAAACAGTGAGAGTTTTACTTCTTCTTTTCCAATTTGGATTCCTTTTATTTCTTTTTCTGCCCTGATTGCTGTATTCTAGCATTTTTATTTGAAGCAAACTCACCAGGGTTTATCTTCAGTAACCGCCTCTCCATACCTAAAATTTCCTTTTGTTGTTTTCTTCCTCTTTTAAAATCAAAATAATCAGATGCTTATAGATATCACAAAGGAAGAAACCAGGAATGAATTATGATGAGAATCGCTGCCAGTTTTTAAGCTCTTCTTAAAAACACAAACCAGTTTAATATTTTTGACTGCTACTTTTCAATAAATAATGAAATTATTAAGAAATAAGTTAGAATTGGTTATGTCTGTATGCATATTTTAGGCTCAAAGAATGTTTTAATTTGGCACTTTTGATGTATTATACATAATTATGTTTACCTTTAATTTGGCATGAAAATGACATTTTGAGAGCTAAGTTCAGTGGTGTATTTTAGAGCACACCACTAGAGAAATATGTTTTATCTCGTAGGGCCCTATTTCTGCTTCTCCCTATCATTGCTGAATTCAAATCAATATTTAAAAAAAAAAATGTGATGGTGATGAAATTGTAGATTCTGAAACCAGAGCACCGTAATTAACACCATTTTCCTAATCAATGAACCTTGAAAATTTGTAGTTTGGTGTCTGTATTAATGGTTCAGATGACTTGAGGGGGGGGGCATGGCATTTGCTCTCTAGTGAAAAAGTGATGATTATTTCTAAAGGTCAGTGTACAGAGAAACTTGTGCCCCATATATGGTGACCCTTTAGTTTCTGAGGGATTTGCTGACATGACAGTGAGTGACTCAACAGTGTTAGCAGAGATGGGAGGGGACTGGGGAGTCTGGGAGGCAGACCAGGTTTCCCGGTTACAGTACAGGCAGAGTTGCTTAAGCTGCCATCAGCATGTCCAATGAAAGTATATAGATTCATAAGTGAGTAGGCACCAGGACCCATGATTTCTGATTATTGGCTGAATTCAGTTTCACATTATCACTCCTTGTCTCTCTTTTTGCATAGATTTTTTTCATGTATTTATTCTTTCTACGTGTACATAGTACTATTTACTGTTTATTATGACAGACACTGGGGATAAGCATGACAATAAATTGTCAAGTAAATAGACTAGGCAGCATGCGTTCATATATGCTAAGTTGCTTCAGCTGTGTCCTACTCTGTATGACCCCCATGGACTGTAGCCCACCAGGCTCCTCTGTCCATGGAATTCTCCCAGCAACAGCATAATATAGCTATTCTGATATAATTATGTGAGCCCTGGGAGACTCAGTTAACTCAGACTTTTTAAGGTTTTTTTTTTTTTTTTTTGTTTTGAGATTGTTTATTTTGGTCATTCTGGGACTTTTGCTTTTCATATACATTTTATTTTCTTTTATTTATTTATTTTTTTAGAATGAACATTTTTATTTATTTATTTTTTATTTTTCAGGGAGCAGCCTGAGAGACAGTGGCATGCTTGGGAAGCTGCTTCATTGCTTAGAATGTAGAGTCCAAAACAGTTAAGGCAGAAGTGACAGTAGGGGACAGTGAGAGGAGCTGGAGAGATGGACACACACCAGATCTTAAAGGGCCCTCTCAGTTGTTCCGCCACCATCTTCTTCACACAGAGCAAGTTGAAGAGCTTATTCTGGCCCTTAGGGTCTCAATCAGACCTTATCCCAGAGGAGTTGGGGTAATGATGGTCCTGGTTCTGACTCAAACTGTCTTTTCCTGCTGTGATCTGGTTCTCCGTCCTGTACTACTGTGGGTCACATCCTTCTCCAGTTCCCTCCTCTTTTCTTAAATCAGTGCTGACATTTCAGTTGTAGTGAGTTCTCAGTCTCTCTGTCTATAGTCACTCAGAGAGATCAGTTTTAAATTTAATCCATTATCTGTCCTTCTAGCTGTTTTGCTTCTGAATTATTAACTACATCATTTATGTAAATGCTGAAGGTGTAACTTTTTGCCAATACTAACATGACATCTCTATTTTTTTTCAGTGTGCTTTTTTCCTGGTTTTGCTAGAAGGGGGCCTTAGGAAAGTTCATTGTTTGTGGTGCACAGGGCAAGAGAATAGCTTTTTGCCATTTCCCATGTTTATGATTCGACATGCCTGACTCTTTGCCTCTCAGTAATGGTGAATGAGAGCAATGAATTCTCTTTGTGTTTATGGTGAAATTTTGCTCTTTAACTCTTCCGGGCTTACTCAGCTTTAGTTTGAACTCAATAGTTAACATCACTAATGGTGATTGTTTAACTATCCAAAAGACAAACAGGAAAAGGAAATAGTGTACATAATTCTGAAATCATATAATTAACCTCTGGTCTATAGATCACTGACTTTTTAAAAATTTATTTTTGATTGAAGGATAACTGCTTTATAATGTTATATTGGTTTCTGCCATACATCAACATGAATCAGCCATAGGTATACATATGTTCCATCCTTCTTGAACCTCCCTCTCACCTCCCACCCCCTCCCACACCTCTAGGTTGTCACAGCCTAGAGTACCAGGTTGAGCTTCTTGTGGATTGTTGACTTTTAACTATCTTTTGCATTGTTTCAAGTTTATAGCACCAATACGTATTTATCTTGAATTTGGCAAATGTCTCCTAAGAAGATTACATTTGGCATCTTCTATATATTCATATTGGAGAAGGAAATGGCAACCCATTCCAGTATTCTGGCCTGGAGAATCTCATGGACCGAGGAGCCTGGTGGGCCACAGTCCATAGGGTCGCAAAGGGTCAAACATGACTAAAATTGTTTCCCTGGTGTATCCTGTGAAATATTAGTTCTTATGGATGTTCATTGGTGCTGGTAGAAAAACCTGCTGTTGTCAAACATGTATAGAAAATCTTAAAGCTGTGGTTAAATGAGGATAATCAGGCTTCTTTACTGAAATTCTTCTGGAGCTTTTAATATGTTAATGTGCATTGTGAATTTCCAAGGCAAAAAAAAGAAAAAAAATGTGGCATGTTGCCCGGATTCATTTGATCATGTAACTCTATTTGGGGGATGGGAGATGATTTACAGAAACTATGTTGTGTGGGTTGTATGGTAGTCCTTATTAGTACCACCGATGATAAATTGGGAGACTCTGATCTCGGGAAAATTAAATGTATTTCAGAGACAAGTATCAAAGAATACAAATAGAACAGTGAGAGAATTAAGAGAATCTTTATGTCTTAATCTTTGAGTAGAGGCTCAACAACAAAATATACCTAGATGGATCCAGCCATATTGTGGCTCATCTCTTCACTTACTAGTCATTTAAGTGCTGGTGGAGCCTCCACTGTGAGACAGGCACTGTACTGGGCCTTAGTGACAGGGTATTAGTGAGAGAGAGGTTGGAAGAACACATCAATAGACAATGGAATGCATCAGAAGATAATGAAAAGAGCTGGTAGTGATGGCTGTGAAGTCATGGACTGTGGCTCTGAGAGGGAATATGACGGTGGGGGCTACCCTGGCTAGGGTGCTTAGAGAAGGCCTCCCTGGATAGGTGATGTTTAAACTGAAACTTAAAAGATGAAAAGATTCTATTTTTGTGAAAATTTGGGAGATCAGAGGGACAGTAAGTACAAAGGTTCTGAAGTAAGAAGGGACATTTGAGGAGCCATCAGAGCCCAGTGTGGTTGGAGCTTTGCAGGATAATAGAGGCTTCCCAGGTGGTGCTAATTGTAAAGAACCCACCTACAATGCAGGAGACTTAAGAGACACAATTTTGATCCCTTGGTCCGGAAGATCCCTGGAAGAGGGCATGGCAACCCACTCCAGTATTCTTGCCTGGAGAATCCCATGGACAGAGGAGCCCTGCAGGCTACAGTCCATAGGGTTGCACAGACTCGGACACAACTGAAGCAACTGAGCATGCGCACATGTGGGACATGAAATTAGTCTGGCCTGCTTTTAGTGTTGTAGGTCACTTGTAACTGCCTCAAACCCAGGCAAATAGTGAAAATATTCCACGTGATCTGTTCTGGGTTACCAGGGGTCTACAGGAATGCACAGTTCCTTTGGACATGGCATTTATACCTATATCTTCCAAAGGGACCACAAAGGCATTGTGGATTTTGGTCCTTGGCTTAGTGCTATCCCAGCCCATCCCATCATGGCTAACACTGATGAGATCATTTATAAAAAGAAGCTAAAAATGAAGTAATGTGCATACCTATGTAGGCGTAAATTTCTGAATATTTTAAAGTGAGATAATCCTGTGAAGCCCAGATGGAGGAATATAACATACTCAGCCTTGTCATGCCATGGCACACATAGAAGGTGAGAGCCCTTGTACAGCACAGTGGAGTGAATGGACCAGGCTGGAGAAGCACAGATTGAGGACTCCGGCCCCTTGGGCACTGGATGGCTGCTCCAGTTGGTGAGGGGATCAGTGTCTGTGGCCTATTACTGACCTATTTGCTGCCTGCTAGCTGTCCCAGTTGGAATGTTCTATGCTGGCAGACTGTATGAAGAAAAAAGCCAAACGTGTACCATAAATGGGACTTACAAGTCAGTTTTCCAGCTCACGGTGTTGGCTTTTCATTCTGTAGAAATAGTTCCAGTAGTGTTATCTAGTCAGTGATATTCTTAGTTTGGAAGTGGCATTGTGGAATTAGTTTATCTTCTTGTTCATCCTAATAGCTCTTTTCAGAATTATTGTTCTTGTTGTTGAGTTGCTAAGTTGTGTCCAACTCTTTGTGACTCTATAGACTGTAGCACCACAGGCTTCCCTGTCCTTCACTATCTCCTGGAGCTTGCTCAGACTCATGTCCATTGAGTCAGTGGTCCCATCCAACCATCTCATCCTCTGTCGCCACCTTCTCCTCCTGCCCTCAGTCTTTCCCAGCATCGGGATCTTTTCCAGTGAGTTGGTTCTTCGCATCAGGTGGCCAAAGTATTGGAGCTTCAGCTTCAGCATCAGTACCTCCAATGAATATTTGGGGTTGATTTCCTTTAGTATTGACTGGTTAGATCTCCTTGCAGTCCAAGGGTCTCTCAAGAGTCTTCAGCACCACAATTTGGAAGCATCAGTTCTTTGGCGTTCAGCCTTCTTTATGGTCCAACTCGGACATCCGTACATGACTACTGGAAAAGTTTCAGAATTGAGGATTCACATCTTTTTCAGTCACTTGGTCTGTAATCATACAGGGACTGACTGTCGATGACAGATAAAACTCTTACCTAAGCAGCATCAGAATTTGGGGGTTGATGAATGAAAAGAGGATAGTGTTTCCAGGTTGCTGAGCTGGAAGGGAGAACTTATAGAAATTTCACACTTAAGATTCTAAGTCTTCAAAGACACAGCAAACAAACTTATGGTTACCAAAGAAGAAAAGGTGGGGAGGGATGAGGTGGTGGGAGGAATAAATTAGGAGCTTGGGATAACAGATGAAATAAACAATAAGGCCCTACTGTATGGTATAGGGAGCTATATTCAGTATCCTATGATAACCTATAATATAAAAGAATCTGAAAACCTATAATGTATTGGAATCACTTTTATGTATGTAGAAACTAACACAACATTGTAAATCAACTACAATCCAGTATTCTTGCCTGGAGATTTCAATGGACAGAGGAGCCTGGTGGGCTATAGCCCATGGGGTTGCATAGAGTCAGACGTGACTAAGTGACTAAAACTTTCACTTTCAAATCAACTATACCTCTGTTGGCAAAAGAAGACCCTAAGTCTAATACGAGATTTGCTGCTTTGAAGAGAGCTTTAGCTGTGAGGAAGTGCGTGGTGGTTCCCAAGGCCAGTACCTCCCATTGCCGCTGCTGCTGCTGCTAAGTGCTTCAGTCGTGTCCAACTCTGTGCGACCCCAGAGACGGCAGCCCACCAGGCTCCCTTGTCCTGGGATTCTCCAGGCAAGAACACTGGAGTGGGGTGCCATAGCCTTCTCTGACCTCCCATTGCTAGATACCCAAAATTCTCAGAATGGCTTGGTGGTGTTAATAGTAGTAAAAATTCCAGCAGTGATTTTGGTAGTCATGAAGACTAAACATGTGAAAGCAGAAACTTGAGTCATTGAACTATATACATTACCTGATAAGAATATTAGATTCAAACATTGTATTTATAGCATCCAGATTGCTGAAGGAATATGCCCCAAATATTACATTTTTTTCTGCCCAGATCTTTTTCATTGACCAGTTGTTTTTCTTCCTTTTTTTTAATAAGTCAAACACCTACCTAAATTTCACCCACTAAAAATAGTCTCACAGCTTCAAATAAAGAAGCTAATTTGACAAGCATGTTAGTTGTTCAATTGTGTTCGACTCTTTCGCGATTCCATGGACCACCAGGCTCCTCTGTCCATAGAATTCTCCAGGCAAGAATCCTGGAGTAGGTTGGCCATTCCCTTCTCCAGGGCATCTTCCAGACCCAGGGATCAAACCCAAGTCTCCTGCATTGCTGAGATTCTTTACTGTCTGAGCCACCAGGGAAGCCCATGTGTTTATTATTTATTTTTCCCTTGCACTTGTTTTTAAGAGCATTAGATCATTATTTCTGAACTTTATCCTAAATTTTATTTTCTTTTGTATAATGAGGCCTAAATCAAGGGTCCCTTTGTGTTTATTAATCTGTCATCTTCCAGGATGGGTAGGTTTCTTTACAAAGGGCCAGGCTTTGCTACAGGCTGTGCTGTGAGTCTAACTGATTAACAGCACGCTGTTCAGTCTTCTGTCTTTGTGATCTGGAAACTCAGCCTGCACATGATTAATGGGAAGGAGGTTGACCTCTTTCTGAAAGGATGCTACTGAAGTCCATCCTAAGGGTCCTCAGAGGGTGCCATTCAGAGTGGATAGTGGTGCCTGGCTCCACTAAAGAGGAGTGACCCCTCTCTCTGAGGAGGGGCACTCTGCTGCTACTCCCTCTTGTTCCAGATCATCTCTGTCCAAATTAAGAAGGTCTGTGTAGTGACTTCTTCCCAGGAGCTTTAGCATCATTATCTAATGTCAGGAAAATCTTTGGGGGATAGAATGAGAAGGCTGCGCCTGGGGGAATCCCTCTCCCGCCCACACCTAGTAGCTTCTAGCTTCAGGCACAGGCCTGGTGAGAGGGGGAGGTGCCAAGCCACTTAGGTAGCTGCCCACGTGCTGTGAGCCTGAGGATTTCTGGGTCAGGATTCTGTAAATTTAGCTGACAGGGTTTTCTACTACTTTCCAATTAAGTCAGTAAAGTGTTGACATCTTTCTTACATATATGATAAGGAGATGGGAGGCAGGCAGCCCTGAAAATGAAAAAAGGAGTCAGTTTTTAAAATGTGAAATCTACAGGAAGCAATTTTCCTTTCTTCTATGTGAAAATAACATCAGGAACTTTAGCACACTGACAGAATCTCATGGGTTTAGCTCTCATTGCCTCTTTTTTATCCTCTTCCTTAATATTTCCCACTTAACCGAAGCTTCTAAATGTGTCTCGCGGCCACGTGAGTGCCTCCTTGGCTGCCATCATAGCACCTGGATAAAAGGTGTGTCCCTTATTTTAGAAAATGATCTGTTGCTAAACTGTGCCAGGATGTTATAAAAACTGTTTATCATACCTACTGAGGAGTCCCTGGAATGCGGTAGTTTTCTTCTGTCCCTTTTCCATAAGCAGCAAATGAAAACAAGGAATAGAGACTTTTTTTTATTACTGAAGTGTAGTTGATTTACACTGTTGTGTTAATTTTGGTAATATAGTGATTTATGGGTTATTAATAAATATTGAGTATACTTGTGCTATACAGTAGGTCCTTGTTGGTTATCTATTTTATATGTCCTAGTGTGTATCTGTTAATCCCAAACTCCTTATTTATCCCTCTCTCACCTGTCTCCCTTGGTAACTACAGATATCTTTTCTGTGTCTGTGGATCTATTTCTGCTTTGTATATAAGTTCATTTATATCATTGATTTTTTTCCTTTTTTTTTTTAGATTCCATATATAAGCAATATCATAAGATATTTTTCTTTCTCTGGCTTACTTCACTTAGCAGGATAATCTCTAGGTCCAAGGAATGGAGACTGCTGAAGCACACCTAAGCCTGTTGGAGGAGAAGACAGCATCAGCAGACATCTATTATTACTCTATGGAGACAATAGTGGTCCCTATCAGCTGTTTTTGCCTAAGCAAGGTGGTGGCTTCTGGAGTAGAGAACGGAATGTTAGTGGATTTTGACATTGAATGAGCATTAAGCAGGCATTATACTCAGTGTTTCTCACTGAGTTTATGACATGTTTTGTAAAAAATCATAGGAGAGAGCACCTGGATTATATGTTTTGAATGTGAGGGAGGAAACAGTTTGCCTTGGGAAGGAATTTTCCATTTTCCTTGGGAAGAATTCAACCATCTCTAATAATGGAAAGAGGAAAGAACAGTTTAAATAATTTACATAGCGAATTAATAACACAATAATTATCCATTTGCTTATTTAAAATGGACCGGAAAATCCAACTTTTTTCGTGAAAGATTATTTCATTGCATGTACTAAAATAGAATAATGCTGTACCAAAAGCTGTAAAAATGATAAAAGACTTTTGAAAATGTATTAATATATAAAATATTTATTATGGAGGCTCAGTAGTGTTTGCATTTAATCATTTTTATTGTATATCAGGGGTTAGTCACTTCATTCTGAATTCTGAAAAATGAACATGAGATGTTTTGCAAGCACTGCTTTTTCTGGAGTGCATTCTCAGCGGGATTTACTGAGGAAATACTTATTTGTTGAGAGGTAGGGGCATGTATCTGTAAGCACATTACAAATGCTTCCCACAATGGCACTAAAATGATCGGGGGAATGAGAAGCAAGCCAAGCCACATTGCTTCATTGAATTGAATTCTTATCAGTATGTTAAGTGGAGTATGGATGAGTTCGGGAAACATATTCAGGACAACAGAGAGGCAATGCCTTTCTTCTAGCTCTCTGTTTAGAAAACCACATCCTTTTCTTAGCTTTTTTGGACCCCAGCCTTTGTACTTGTCTGTGTTTTCCATTATGTGACCTTTATGTGACATATGTACATTTTTCTGTTTCCAAAGCATGCCTGTGAGGTTGTTCAAGTTTTAGGGCCAAGAGTTACGGCATTTGTGATGTAGCTACGTAATAAGGAAGAGTTAATCAACTAAATGCTGATATATTTCAAATGGAATCACAGTGCAGAGCCGAGGAAAGTGGTTTCTCATTGGTAGGTTTTCTGTGTTACACTGAGGTCCCCAAGGACCAAGGGTACGCCCCATTCTCAGTCAATTCCAATAGTGTAGATGGTGGGACATATTTTCTCACTAAATTCAGGTGAGTGTCAGAGCTTGCCTCCTGAAATGCTTTTGGGGCCTTGGGTGTTAGTACATCGAAATGGGTCCAGAGCTGCATTCTCCCTCGGCCATTTGGCCAAACTGGGTGGCACTTGGCATACAGAGCTTGGCACCAACTATTGGCAGTATTTAGGGTTGTTTATTTAAAAAAAAAAGAAGTCTGTGAAATGGTGGTACCTTTCAACCTGTTCCAAGTTTAAATCTCTATGATCTGCTATCAGCTACGTAGTCATTCTGAGAAAGGGTTAGCTATGATTCCCAGTCTGTGCCATTCCATACAGAGCTGCAGAGATTTACAAGGTCATGCCCAAACCCTGGAGCCATCTTGCACAGCCATGGAACCTTACTGGGGTTGATGTTATGTTGAAACATGATGATTCCTTGTTTGTGGATGCATTTGCTAAATGGCAACCTGTGCTGTTTGGGGATAATTGGAAGCTGACTTAATAGTCCTGGGTGAGAAATGGCAGCAGGAGAGAGAATATGCAAGACTGAAGTAATGTCCAATGCTGTGTTCTATACAGAGGTAATTGCAGAAGTGAGGGTTCTGGTGTGTGAAAAAGTTCCAGTCAGATGCCTACATAGATAGGAAACATCATGGAATTTCAGATCTTGGCATCTCCTAAATGCAGGAGAGCCTTCATTTCAACGACACGCTAGTCTGCATTGTGGAGAAAAAGTGATATTGTTCCACAGTTGGTTAAAGGCACATGTTAATGCTTTCAGTAAGTAGTTAGACCCTTACTTCTGTTTCTGCCCAGCTGAATATCTTAATTCAGAAATGTTTGAGGAATCTCTTTTTAATATGTAAGTGTGTGTGCTTAGTCGCTCAGTTGTGTCTGACTCTTTGTGAGCCCATGACTGTTGCCTTTTGGGCTTCCCTGTCCATGGGAATTCTCCAGGCAAGAATACTGGAGTGGGTTGCCATGCCCTCCTCCAGGTTTTTTAATATATGTGATATCAAATCCTAAGGATTTGATTAAGTTATCTTTGGAGCCTACTATAACTTTTACATTTTTAGATTTTCTTCCACTCTTTCTAGGATAACTGAAGTCGAAGCAGTCACTTGAATGGTTCATGGTGACATCACCAATCTGAAGAGTAGAGAACAATTGGAAATTAGGAGCGGCAGCTAATTTAATTGCAAATAAAGCTTTGCAAGGTTAGAAATTTGTGGGCTTACTAATAAAGAGTATTTAACCGCACACATTAGTTCTGTTTACTTTTGTGGCCTTGGAAATGCTGTGATTTTATTAGCTAGGCAAATTGCAAAGGTCTAGATGGGAGAGGATTGCAGAGCAGAGTGGACAGAGCAGCTGGAGAGAGGGTAAAGACCAGATCAAAGGTACTGATCCTTCCTCAACTCTGTCATTCTGATTACCATTGTGGACACACAGAGTAGCAAATCCAGTTACATTGTAGCAAATGCTGGGAGCGGGGAGGGAGGGAGCAGCGCTTAGGCATGCATTAGCCTGGCAGGTCTAAAGCTTTCTGCACCTGTAGTTCTCATGCATTATTTATAGTGACACCTCTGCTCTCACTCCTCTTATAACTGCACTCCATCTGAAAGAGAGAAGGGTGCATAGGAAATCCTTAGCTCTTGGCCTAGTGCACTTAGAGAAGATGGCCTGCCAATTTGGTAACTGTGATAACTGCAGCAGTATTCTTGGATAGCTTGTTTTCAGGGCATCTTTAATGGGCAGGAAGGATGTAAGGAGGCTATTAGCCTTGGCTGTGCTGAGCTTAGAGTGCTGTCAGCCATCCACTGCACTGATGCCCCCTGCTGAGTTCTTCCTTGATTAGTCTGTTCTAATGTCTTTGCCTGGGTGCATCTGTGCTGCAGTCTAGAATTTGCAATGAATTTGCAATGTCTGCCTGGGAGCGCAAGGCTGTTCTCCGTTTTGGATCCCAGAGGCCTTTTGTTTCCTTGCTTTGCCACTGGAAACACATTTTCTGGCAAGTGGGCTGGTTGTTGGATGAGCAGCATGAACACGGAAAAGAAAATACTGGGAGTGGAGGGTGGTCAGCTACAGTCTGTCTGACTCGGAAGAGGAGATTCCAGCTGCTGTGGAGATGGGAAAGGATGGTGGCTGGTGAACACTTGTCCTGATTCAAGAAACTGAGCAGGGTGAGGAACAGCTCATTGTAAGCAAAAAGACAGACCGAATTAGCTCCCTGAAGTAATATTAGCTGCAAATCCCTGCCGTTGTCCTCATGAAATCAGCTTTCATCCCCACCCCATCGCTTTTTACAGCTGGATTAAGGTGTTTGATGCGGGGCTGGGAAGTGGGTTTTTGCTAACTAAAGACCTACAGTGGTTCACTTCAGGTCTGAGTACAAGGGGGACCCATTTCTTAGATGTCCCAGATGCAATGATTTATAAGGGCAAAATGGGGACTTGAAGAGTGAACTTTACCAGTTTGGGAAAAACTGAATGAGATGAGCAGCTGGCCAGGAGACTTGACCTTTGGCACATTCAATAGGCCTTATTCTGGGGAATAAGGGAGTACAGTATCTGGAGAGAATGGTGGCAGGTAAGAGGCACTCAGGTGACATAAAGAGGTATTAGTGGTGGCCCTGGGAGCTGCCAGCATTCAGAGACAAATAGTTCATGTGGATCCAGGCTGACCAGGCCCCTCCAAGGTGACTGAGATTCACAGAAAGGATTCCATGGACCCTGGACTTGAAGGAGCTGGCTGCTGGACAGGTTATCAAGACACAGAATGAGATATTTGGGGACAAAGGACAGGACATGGTTCTTTGGGGAAGAGATGGGTGGAGTTTGGCATTTGACTTTGGTGTCTAGACCATAAGACTCTTGAAATTAAATACCATATGTTATACAAAGTAGGTTCTAAATAAATATTTGTTGAACAGGTAAACATAGAAAACACTTTTTCTTGATGCTGAAAATAGATTCAGGTGGTGTATCTATCAGACTCATTTGAAAAGACCCTGATGCTGGTAAAGACTTGAAGGCTGGAGGAGAAAGGGGACAGAGGATAAGATGGTTGGATGGCATCACTGACTCGCTGAACATGAGTTTGGGTAAACTCCAGGAGTTGGTGATGGACAGGGAGGCCTGGCGTGCTGCAGTCTGTGGGGTTGCAAAGAGTTGGATGTTACTGAGCGACTGAACTGACTGATCAGCAAGTATAATATAATGATGGATCTGTTAGTGAGTTGACTTAGAGTTCCCCAGCAATCCCTTCTCCCCCTCCCCCTACTGTAACGACAGATTTAGTCACCTCAGATTGAGGCTGAGCCTGGTTAGGGGAAGAAAGCCCCCTAGAACATGATCAGTGTGTCCTAGTTGGGTGGAAGAGCCTGTAGATGCAGAAAACATGGGTCACTCTAGCACACCAGTGCCTGAATTTTCAAGGATGGAGTACCTTTCTGTTTGTAAACTCAGTTATAGTCTTTTTTTTTTCTTTTTAACCAGGGGATTTAAGGAATCATTCCAAAGTAGTTACAGATAACCTGATGTAAAAATAGGTGGCAGTATGGGGCACTCTGGTCAGTGTGCATGATCTGGCCTACTCTTGTCATCTCAAATCTAGAATGATGTTTTCTCCTAGTACAATTGCATTTGTGTTGGTTGCCTTGGAAAGACAGTGAATCTTACATTAAGAGTTTATGTTTTGAGTCACATTTAATCACATTATTTTTTTCCTACAAACTGTGAATTTTAGTCTACATTATCATCTAAGTAATACAGGTTTTGAAACCCTGGCTTTATTTTATAAGTAGCAACGAATGGAAACAGTAATATTCAACCCCCTGCCCCCAACTATTTTTTAATCTATTCAAGTTGCTTAAACTAAGTTTTTGAACCAGAAAATGTAAAAGAAGTCAACCTCTACACTTTGGATACTGCTTTTACTGAAACAATATAATGTCATGAAAGTATCTATGAGGCAAATCAAATTACTCGGTGGTCGCTAAATGTGTGTTTGTGTGTGCGTGTGTGTGCAGAGTTCTGTCATGGGATGAATTAGTGGCGCGACTTCCTCTGAGTGTGGCCTTTCTACCACCCGAGAAAGAATCCCCTAAGGTGCCATTAAGTGTAGCTTCTTTGGCCCTACTTTCCAAGCTGAATTTCTTGAGGCATTATTCTGAAACATGGGATATCAGGCTGAATGAGTTTTTGGACAAGATGTGATTAACACCAAGTGAATAGCAAGTAAGAAAGGGAAAGGCCATTGGAGATGGTGTTTGGGGTGTTGGGAAAAACTTTATAGGCAATCTGGAATTTGAATTCTTTTTTAGGTTCTGAGACAAGAGATGGACACTTTCTGCACGAAGAATGACTTAAACAAAAGATAAAGTTTAAAAGACCATAAATAGACCTGCACCATTGGATGAAGACTTTGTTTTCCCTAGGGCAGTAGATACCTAGATAGGCATGATGAAGTGAAATATAATGAAGGGCTTCTGAGAAACACTGAGAGACAGAAATGAGACTGATTTGTAAAACCACTGAGAATAACATGTGATGCTTTGATCCACATAAGTTTCCTTCCTGCATCCCACCTCCAGATGGGCATGGTGTTCAGAAATTTGGACCAGAAAAACTAACCACATGATTACAGGGGGAAAGCTATTTGGAAGAAATGTATTTGCTTTTGTACTATTTGCTAAGGACAATAAGATCTAGATAGAGGTGAATGTGTTCAGATAATGTTTTCTGAATACAAAGATATCTTTGTTTCCTCAGTTTTCTGCCATAAACCTAATATTAAACTAATGTCATAATTGCAACATAAAGCTCATTTTTACAAATATCTCTGTTAGAGTCACTGTGAGCATGTGTGTTATATTTATTAGTGTACATTATGTCAGCTCTTCTAAGCTTTTTATACCCTTCTCTACAACCAGCCTGGTATAATAAGAATTGAGAATGAGGGTTTTAGTAAATTGCATGTCCCTCTTTTTCCTTTATTTGATGCTCACATGAACCCTGTGAGGCAGATGAAATTGACAAGACTTTGTTGATGCATTTAAGCTGATAATCTGAGTAGGGGAGAAACTAAGATTTGTGCTCTGTGTCTTGCAGAGCTAGACAGAGGAGCCAGACCAGTGCCTTTCCTGTCCACTTGTCATGCCCCCTTTGAATGGACTTGCTAGTTTCTTTTCTATTCTCTCCTTGACCCAGGTATAAAGCTTATAGACTGCTGGAAATAATTACTTGTTTTCCAGTCACAGATTTCTTATAAAATCCAGAGACTTAATATGCTTTCAACTTTTGTCATAGGATTAGGTTTATCATCTAAAAGAAAGCATAATAGGAAATACTGGGCATTTATGTTCTTTCTCTAAATATTTGATACATGTTGACTTATTTCATCCTTATATTAACCCTGTGAAGTAGAACTATTTCTATGGCTATTTTAGATAAGAAACAGAGACCCCAAATTGATAAGTACTTGATTAACATTGAAAAGGGAGGATAAAAAGAAAAGAAAAACAAAGTTTCTCTGGGGCTCTCCAAGCTGGAATAATACGTTGCTAATGTGATCACTCAGTGTCCCTCATTCTTCTTGTGTGACTGTAGTGTACTGTCTTCTGAGATGCTGATTATAGTACTTAACTCATAGGACATGCTGACAGTTGCAAACTGGACACTCTTTAGTGGATTTAGAGAGTTTTGATTGAATATATTTCTGATAATTGAAGTTTCAAAGAAATCCTTCACTTTTTAGTCATTTCCACATGCAAGGCATGTGGGGCTTACGTAAGATTGTAAACCCTAGGTTCCCCAAAGCATACTGTAGCATTTTTTAATGTATCTTGTAGGGCTGAAGATAAAGAATGAGGTTGAAACTTCCAAGGGAATAATTTCATTCCCATTTAAAATAAAATTTCAACCATTTGAAGGTGGTATTACTATTCAGTATCTTATTAGTAGACATGACTTTGTTTAGTATTTTTATTTACTGTATCTTAGTTCTTTTAATCTGGACTTAGACCCATTAAGATGGAGAAGGCAATGGCACCCCACTCCAGTACTCTTGCCTGGAAACTCCCATGGACAGAGGAGCCTAGGCTGCAGTCCACGGGGTCTCGAAGAGTCAGACACGACTGAGCGACTTCACTTTCACTTTTCACTTTCATGCATTGGAGAAGGAAATGGCAGCCCACTCCAGCATTCTTGCCTGGAGAATCCCAGGGACAGAGGAGCCTAGTAGGCTGCCATCTATGGGGTTGCACAGAGTTGGACATGACTGAAGTGACTTAGCAGCAGCAGCCGACCCATTAAGATAAATGTTTTGCTGGTTTGTTTTCTTTTTTAAAATTTTTTTATTGGAGTATAGTTGATTTACAATGTTGTGTTAATTTAAGGTATACAGCAAAGTGAATCAGTTACACATATACTTTTTAAGATTCTTTTCTCATGTAGGACATTAGAGAGTATTGAGTAGAGTTCTCTGTGCTTTACAGTTGATCCTTACTAGTTATCTATTTTATACATAGTAGTGTGTACAAGTCAATCACAGTCTCCCAATTTATCCCTCCCCCCACTCTTATCCCCTGGTAACTATAAGTTTATTTTCTACATCGTATCTTTATTTCTGTTTTGTAGATAAGTTCATCTGTAGTCTTTGTTTGGATTCCACATATAGGTGTTGCTAAGTTGCTTCAGTCATGTACGACTCTTTGCAACCCTATGGTCTGTATGTAGCCTGTCAGGCTCCTCTGTCCGTGGGATTCTCCAGGCAAGAATACCAGAGTGGCTTGCCATGTCCTCCTGCAGGGAATCTTCCTGACCCAGGGATTAAACCCACCTCTTATGTCTTCTGCACTGGCAGATGAGTTCTTTACCACTAGGCCACCTGGGACGGAAAAGGCAATGGCAACCCACTCCAGTACTCTTGCCTGGAAATCCCATGGACGGAGGAGCCTGGTGGGTTGCTGTCTACGGGGTCACGCAGAGTTGTTCACGACTGAAACGACTTAGCAGCAGGAGCAGGCCACCTGGGAAGCCCACAGACAAGCGATATCATGATATTTGTCTTTGCCTGTCCAACTTCACTCAGTATGACAGTCTCTAGGTCCATCCATGTTGCTCCAAAAGCTGCAAATGGCATTATTTTTGTTCTTTCTGTGGCTGAGTGATATTCCATTGTGTGTGTGTGTGTGTGTGTGTGTACTAAATATTATTTATCCATTGATCTGTGAATAGACATTCCATTTGTTTCCATGTTTTGGCTATGGTGAATAGTGCTGCTATGAACATGGTGGTGAAAGCATCATTTTGAATTAGAGTTTTGTCTGGATATATGCTCAGTAGTGAAGATCTTTTTTTTGTACAGTTCTTCTGTGTATTGTTGCCACCTCTTCTTAATATCTTCTGCTGCTGTTAGGTTCATATAATTTCTGTCCTTTATCGAGCCCACTTTTGCATGAAATGTTCCCTTTCATGAACATTTAATGTATCTCTAATTTAATGTATCTCAACATGAGTATCTCTAATTTTCTTGAAGAGAGCTCTAGTCTTTCCCATTCTTTTGTTTTCCTCTATTGCTTTGCATTGATCACTGAGGAAGGCTTTCTTATCTCTCCTTGCTATTCTTTGGAACTCTGCATTCAGATACTTATATCTTTCCTTTTCTCCTTTGCTTTTCACTTCTCTTCTTTTCGCAGCTATTTATAAGCCCTCCTCAGACAGCCATTTTGCTTTTTTGCATTTCTTTTCCATGGGGATGGCCTTGCTCCCTGTCTCCTGTACAATGTCACGAACCTCATTCCATAGTTCATCAGGCACGCTATCTATCAGATCTAGGCCCTTAAATCTATTTCTCACTTCCACTGTATAATCATAAGGGATTTGATTTAGGGCATACCTAAATGGTCTAGTGGTTTTCCTTACTTTCTTCAATTTAAGTCTGAATTTGGCAATAAGGAGTTCATGAGTTGAGCCACAGTCTGCTCCCGGTCTTGTTTTTGCTGACTGTATAGAGTTTCTCCATATTTGGCTGCAAAGAATATAATCAGTCTGATTTCAGTGTTGACCATCTGGTGATGTCCATGTGTAGAGTCTTCTCTTGTGTTGTTGGAAGAGGATGTTTGCTATGACCAGTGGGTTCTCTTGGCAAAACTCTATTAGTCTTTGCCCTGCTTCATTCCACATTCCAAGTCCAAATTTGCCTGTTACTCCAGGTGTTTCTTGACTTCCTACTTTTGCATTCCAGTCCCCTATAATGAAAAGGACATCTGTTTTGGGTGTTAATTCTAAAAGGTCATGTAGGTCTTCATAGAACTGTTCAACGTCAGTTTCTTCAGCACTACTGGTTGGGGCATAGGCTTGGATCACCGTGATATTGAATGGTTTGCCTTGGATACGAACAGAGATCATTCTGTCGTTTTTGAGATTACATCCAAGTACTGCATTTTGGACTCTTTCGTTGACCATGATGGCTACTCCATTTCTTCCAAGGGATTCCTGCCCACAGTAGTAGATATAATGGTCATCTGAGTTAAATTCACCCATTCCAAGTCCATTTTAGTTCACTGTTTCCTAGAATGTTGATGTTCACTCTTGCCATCTCCTTTTGACCACTTCCAATTTTCCTTAATTCATGGACCTGACATTCCAGGTTCCTTTGCAATACTGCTGTTTACAGCATTGGACCTTGCTTCTATTACCAGTCACATCCACAACTGGCTATTGTTTTTGCTTTGGCTCCATCCCTTCATTCTTTCTGGAGTTATTTCTCCACTGATCTCCAGTAGCATATTGGGCACCTACTGACCTGGTGAGTTCCTCTTTCAGTATCCTATAATTTTGCCTTTTCATACTGTTCATGAGGTTCTGAAGGCATGAATACAGAAGTGGTTTGCCATTCCTTTCTCCAGCGGGGCCGCATTCTGTCAGAATGTACAAAAAAGATCTTCACAACCCAGATAATCATGATGGTGTGATCACTCACCTAGAATCAGACATCCTGGAATGTGAACTCAAGTGGGCCTTAGAAAGCATCACTACTAACAAAGCTGGTAGAGGTGATGGAATTCCAGTTGAGCTGTTTCAAATCCTGAAAGATGATGCTGTGAAAGTGCTGCACTCAATATGCCAGCAAATTTGGAAAACTCAGCAGTGGCTACAGGACTGGAAAGGGTCAGTTTTCATTCCAATCCCAAAGAAAGGCAATGCCAAAGAATGCTCAAACTACTGCACAATTGCACTCATTTCACACACTAGTAAAGTAATGCTCAAAATTCTCCAAGCCAGGCTTCAGCAATACATGAACTGGGAACTTCCTGATGTTCAAGCTGGTTTTAGAAAAGGCAGAGGAACCAGAGATCAAATTGCCAACATCTGCTGGATCATGGAAAAAGCAAGAGAGTTCCAGAAACACATCTATTTCTGCTTTATTGACTATGCCAAAGCCTTTGACTGTGTGGATCACAATAAACTGTGGAAAATTCTGAAAGAGATGGGAATACCAGACCACTTAACCTGCCTCTTGAGAAACCTATATGCAGGTCAGGAAGCAACAGTTAGAACTGGACAACAGACTGGTTCCAAATAGGAAAAGGAGTACATCAAGGCTGTATATTGTCGCCCTGCTTATTTAACTTCTATGCAGAGTACATCATGAGAAACGCTGTGCTGAAAGAAGCACAAGCTGGAATCAAGATTGCTGGGAGAAATATCAATAACCTCAGATATGCATATGACACCACCCTTATGGCAGAAAGTGAAGGGGAACTAAAAAGCTTCTTGATGAAAGTGAAAGAAGAGAGTGGAAAAGTTGGCTTAAAGCTCAACATTCAGATAACAAAGATCATGGCACCTGATCCCATCACTTAATGGGAAATAGAGGGGGAAACAGTGGAAACAGTGTCAGACTATTTTTGGGGGCTCCAAAATCACTGCAGATGGTGATTGCAGCTATGAGATTAAAAGACACTTACTCCTTGGAAGGAAAGTTATGACCAACCTAGATAGCATATTAAAAAGCAGAGATATTACTTTGCCAAACAAAGGTGCATCTATTCAAGGCTACGGATTTTCCAGTGTCGTGTATGGATTTGAGTGTTGGTCTGTGAAGAAAGCTGAGTGCCAAAGAATTGATACTTTTGAACTGTGGTGTTGGAGAAGACTCTTGAGGGTCCCTTGGACTGCAAGGAGATCCAACCAGTCCATCCTAAAGGAGATCAGTCCTGGGTGTTCATTGGAAAGACTGATGCTGAAGCTGAAACTCCAATATTTTGGCCACCTCATGTGAAGCGTTGACTCATTGGAAAAGACACTGATGCTGGGAAGGATTGAGGGCAGGAGGAGAAGGGGACAACAGAGCATGAGATGGCCTGATGGCATCACCGACTTGATGCACATGAGATTGGGTGAACTCCGGGAGTTGGTGATGGACAGGGAGGCCTGGCGTGCTGCGATTCAAGAGGTCGCAAAGAGTCAGACACGACGGAGCAACTGAACTGAACTGAACTGATCCTCTGTAGTGGGATTTCTGGGTCTTATGGTAACTCCACTTTTAATTTTTTTTTAAGAAATATCTGTACTGTTCTCCAGAATAGCTGTACCAATGTGCACTCCCACCAATGGTGTAGGAAGGTTCCCTTTTCTCCACACCCTGATTTTTTTCCAAAATGATCAAATGGTTAAATTTTATTGACACCCTCTCCTATTTGCCATATACTGCAGTGGGTAAGCACTATGATACAAAAGAATTTTGAAACATAGCACCCATCATCAAAGAACACAGATTTCTCTTGCATCTATCACCTTCTTCCTTCACTCTTCATAGTATGAACTCTGTCCTAATTTCCATGATTTTTCTGAATATTTTTTAAAATTTTATCTTTCTCCCCATTAGCTACTTACAAAATTATACTGTCCTCTTAAACTGTACTAGTTTCTTAACTTGTTATATACCTGTCTCTTACCACACAGATCTGGTCTGTTCTTCTTCCATTTATCAATTTTCAGTGGCTATCCAATGCCCTAGTCAAAGGGCATTGTGAAGATAGGAAGAGGTTCTTCATCCCCTGACCTTTGCCCACCTTCCTGGCCTCTCTCCCACTTCCCTGGCACTACTTTTGTCCCCTTATGTCTGTCTGCATTGTTTTTGCATTAGGATTCACTGTCCTTGCCCTTTGTTTATGTGCTACCATTGTGAAGGCATCTCCAGCTTCCTCCTCAACCTAAAAAGAATCCTTCTCTGTGTTTTCATATCCCCTTATACCAGTCTTTTACAAACCGATCTCTCTGTACTGCAGTTCCTTACGTATCTGTCTGTCCCCTGTGCTGGGCTCAGAAAAAGCTGCCTGAGGTCTACGATTTTGTCCTTTCTATACTTTATGGCCCCTGTGCCTGTGCACCTATGTAATGTTTAAATGAAAGAATATGCATACTGTCATGGTTCAAACTCAAATAGTTCTGAAGATACAATGCTGGACCTAGAACCCAGAGGACATCAACTGTTATTTTCTGCTCTGATACACCCTCAGTTCTTGGCTGGAGACCTGGGCCAGACTATGTGCCTAATCAGTATTTGTTGCATGAAGAAATGGATAAAGATCAGCAAGGACTCTCATAAGTAGGACATGATTTGAACACTGAATCTGAAAGAATAAGTAGGCTTTGCTTGAAAAGTACCGTCCAGTAAAGGCATTCTAAAGTTGGTAATTACTAGGAGCAAAAGATTAGGGAGAAAGAGGAGTCTGCCTTTATGAGAGCCTGATCATTTTCTCTCTCTGAATAGTTGCTCTGTTTACAGTGCAGATGAGAAACTACCAGGTCCTTTCCTTCTTTCTTTTCTTTTTTTTGATTGATTGATTGCAGGAACAAAATTACTATACCCATAAAAGTTTTGAACTGTCTTTGGTGAATACAAGGAGCAATTATTTGATAAGTATTAAGTATAACTTAGACTCTTATGTTCTGGCATTGTTAATGGACAAGTAATAAGTTGGGTGATGTATGTCCTGCAGGCTGGTTGGAAGCCAAGAGTCTGTAAGGGCATTTTTGGGAACTGACACTAAGAGTTGAGGAAGTTCATCATATCAAGGAAAGCCAGGAAAAGCTGTGAAAGAGATAAAGATTAGAACAAAAAGAGGAAAAAGTAGGTGTTAAATCTCTCTGTCCTACCGATTTTCATCAGAGGAAAGCAGCAGTTACATGAGTTATTTCAACTCGGTAGCAATTGTGATGGTTCCCTGCATTGCTGTGAATTGGGCTGTTGTAAGTGCATTTTCATTGGGAAATATGACATGTTATCTGCAGTCCCATCCCATTTCATGACCAGTGCCACTGACAGGAAGGTTCACCTTACATTTTGTGGTTTTTATTGAAGATAGCACCTGTTATTTGGGCTTTCTGGACTTAAGGGGAGATTCACTGAAGTGACATTTCAAATAAATAATGTTTTGAAATATTGTCATGCTCACACTAAACAATTGCACTGAAGATGGATTCTGAATAGAATTTTAATTCTAAGGAACATGATAAGCATGCAAGTTTGACTTTTATGCAGTGGCATTGATAATTTCCTCTAGGACTAGTGCATTTATACGAGAATTCACTGGGCCAAGTAGACGTAATTATGAGGTGAAATAACACTGTGATTTTATTTGCGTCTGTGCTGGTGGAAGCATAGGAAATTCAAGTTATGGGGAGAACTATTGGGCCACTTGAAATAATACTGTGAGGAACGTGAAACTCAGAAATGTTGAAATAGCAAATGTATGAAAAAATGATTCACCTGATATTCAGTTTTATTCATGGGGGAATCTGGGAGACAGAAATGTGTTGCAAATATTAAAAAAAAATAATTTTCTTTTTAAAAAATATTTGGTTGCAGTATGCAAGTGCTTTGTTGTGGCATGTGGGCTTCTATCTAGTTGTGGTGTGGGGCTCAGTAGTTGGGGCGTGAGGACTTAGTTGCCCCATGGCATATGGGATCTTAGTGCCCTCACCCCGGATATCAAACCCATGTCTCCTGCATTGAGAGGTGGATTCTTAACCACTGGACCACCAGGGAAGTCCTTATCTCAAATATTTTAAAGAAAATGTCTGACTTTAGTAAATTTTCTTTAAAATGTTTAATTTTAAATGTTTAGAAATTTCAAAAAATGTTTTAATAATCCATGGAAGATTATCCTTAGGATTATTAGAAAAAATTTTAATGACCATATGAATATATTTAGAATATAATGTTATTGACACATTGTGACTTTAAGGAATGGAGGGTGAATACATAAATTTGTTAGTAATAGCTAACATTTACTGAACAGTTGACTGTGTAACAGATACAGGTGTTAACTTGATCTTCCAAAAAGTTTGTTCAGGTCTTACTGAACTTTTTGGCCAACCCAATATTATTATCATCCCCATTTTATTGAACAGAGAGGCCAAGTAACCTACCCTAGTAAGTTACTTACTCACAGCTAGTAAGTGGTGAAATTGGGACTTGAACTTGGGTAGTCTCTAGTTCCTATACTTTTAAAAGCTAAAACATACTGCCCTGTGTTCGCAGTTAGGGGATTTCTCTATGTAGTATATGACCTCTGCTTCCAAATTTATTCAAAAGTCAAGAGAACAGCCAGTAGATAATGACACTGAGAATTTCTATAATTTGTGCATCTGCCCCAAAGGCAAGAAGATCAGGATTGTTAAAAGTATTATGATAAGGAGGCCATTAGGTTCTGGTCGCTGATGCCTTGATCACCTAGGTGAGCTAACCAAAATCTCGATCAGAGTGAATACACTTGAATACAAGAAAATGAAACTAAAGGACACCCAGTCACAAACAGACAATGAGACTTTTTCAGATAAGGCAACCACCAACCACACATGCTATAAATAGTGAAGAACAGTTGATCCTTCCTATATAGAGGTTTTGTATCCTCAGATTCAACCATGATAGAAAATTTAAAAAAAAAAATCCAGAAAGTTCCAAGAAGCAAAGCTTGAATTTTCTGTCCCTGTTTACATAGCATTTACATTGTTTTAGGTAATGTAATCTAGAGATGATTTAAAGTATGCAGGAAGTTGTGTGTAGGTTATATGCAAATACTTATTTTATATAAGAGACTCAGGCATCTGTGGATCTTAGTATCTGCAGGGGAACCAGTCCCCTGTATATACTGAGGGAAACTATAAATTCTTTGCTTTCACATTTTCACTATGAAAACTTGGCCCCCAGTTCCTCTTGGTGGAACTTCAGCCACTTTTGGTTTAGTACTGCCCAATGCCAATAAATGTTTTCTCATAGGCTTTTCAAAATTTTAATGTGCCTTAGTTTACCTTTTAACAGGTTTCAACAATGACCTGTTTCTTTACTTGCAGAATTCAGCAAATTGCATCTCAACATTCACTGATTAAAGTCATGGTCTCAGTTTTAATTGATTGGCTGGTTTATATGCTTAAAATTTGATATTGATGTTTACAAGTGGGCACATTGGCTTTTGATTAACTCCTGAATTTAATTCTGTGTAGAGTGCTTTTGATTATGTAATCAGCATTGCTGATTTAATAATCAAGTACTCTTGTTTCCTAGATAATGATATTTGGTACCAAAAATGACAGTTTGAAGATTGACACATTTCTTTTCAGTTGAACTATAACGTTGTTCCAAGAAGAGATTCCCTCCTTTCTCATGCTCTTTGTTCCTTCTTTCACTTTCTTCACAAAAATTGTATTAAATCCTTAGGTGCCAGACTGTGCTCAGTGATGTGGTTATGATGATAAACACAAACAGGGTGGTCTTAGCCTCTTCTTCGGTACCACAAATTTTGTGAAACTTGAGCATAGAAGAACTTCTGTCTTTCTTAGCAGCAATTTTTGAGTTGGATTGAAAATGTTTTATAGAAATATTCAAATTTTAACTCATTGCATAACCATAGTGAAAATAATAACTTAGAATTGCTTTACTTACTGTCTTTATTGCTTGTAATTACCCACTGTCATGGCCTGTCTTAACTTGGGCTGCCATAACAAAAATATCACAGACTAGGTACCTTAACAATGCAATTTTATTTCTCACAGTTCTAGAGACTGGAAGTCTAAGATTCAGGGTCCCAGCATGATTGGTATTGGTGAGAGTCCTCTTCCTGGTTGTTGTATCCTTACATGGTAGAGAAGATAGACCATCTCTCTTGTGTTTCTCTTAAAAAGGCACTAATCCCATTCATGAAGGCTCCACCCTTATGACCTGATTACATTTCAAAAGCTCCACCTCCAAATACCATCACATGGGGTGATGATTAGCGCTTCAGTGTAGGGATTTGAGGACATGTTTAGTCTGTAGCATGGACTGTTTCTAGCTGGAGATCTGCCAAGTTTTAAGTAAGCAATTTGATACTTGGTCAGGCAATAGATGGAGGAGTAAATGGCAACCCACTCCAGTATAATCCCATGGACAGAGGAGCCTGGTGGTCTACATACAGTCCATGGGTCAACAAAGTCCATTTATCCAACAAAGAGTTGGACAAAACGGAGCATGCACCCACGCAGGCAATAGATATTTATTGAACACCTACTATGTGCCAGGCCCGGGCTAGGTGCTGAGTTATAGCAGTGAATGAGATGTAGCACCTGTCCTTCTGGACAAGGTGATCTAGTAGGTTACTGCCCTATTCAACATGATTATTGTCCAAAGTGGTTTACATTCTTCTCTTTCCCAGCCCTCGTTATCTTGGAAAGGCATTTTGCCTAATTTAGGTTGATCGATTGAAGATTCAGAATGAGTGATTTTACTTGATTCAAAATTTATGTGACTTTCTTAATAATTTAGATTTTTAAGCTAGGGATAAAGTTAAACATTTAAAGAATTTCTAAAACTTCAGCCCAAGCCAAAGACGTTTAGGCGGTCATCTTCATAATTTACTTCCAGGGTCTTAACTAGTTGAAATTGGAGTCTTTTTAAATAGTTTATTGTAAATATTTTAAAATTCATTTTTCTTTCTTTTCTTGCATATTATAGTATGACCACTTAAAGTGATTGCCTACTTTTAGGTATGCAAAACAAGAAAAATAGCAAATAATGAAATTTATCATTATGAAATGTATTAATTCCATAATAAGAAATTATCATTTGTGCATTTAAAAAAAAAAACTGGGTTTAAGTCCAGTGTGAATCAGGACAGCTTTCAGTCAAGCCCCACACTGGCCTCTCTCATTTGCAGGAGTGACCCTGATACCTTGCACAGTGATAAGATGTAGTGTAGAAGCTTAATGAACTAATATCTATTGAGCAAATAGCCCTTTTTCTTCTGCTGCGTGACACTGATGAGTGGAGACTTTGGGTCTGCTCTTCTTTATTGATGTCTGCATGTAAAAGTGATAATCCTTAGCCTACTATTGATTATTTTGTGACAATTATTTCTTATTCTTAGAGCAATTCTATAAAATATTGTTATCTTCATCTTACAGGGGATGAAACTGAGAGTCAGTTAACGGTAGTGTACCTAGTAATTGGCAGCACCACAATTAGAGCAAATGTCTCCATGACTCAAGGCCCACGCCTTGTCCATATCTGTGCTGTTTTACTTAGCAAGGAAAGATGGGGAATCCAGTGACGGCTTAAGTGGAAACAGCAGGATGCACACAGAGCCCAAGGGCATCCCAGCACTGACCTGCAGTGAAGCAAAGTTGATAGAAGAGCCTGTAATGCTTGTTATGTAGTTTTGCTCCTTCCAATATCAAGATGTTCCTGCCTGCTTCCAGCTTTGCTGCAGAAGATGTAATATACCTTAGACTAAAGCAAACCTGATATAAAATGATTTGACATATAGAAACTTTGATTTATTAAAAAATCTTTTCCAAATACATCTGTTATGTACAGAGAGGTGGCTATGACTCATATATAGGAATGACTTCTTGAGTTTTTTGAGCAGTGGCTATTGGCAGTTAAGGTAAGCTTGGTGTGAGTAACAATGCAGTGAAGAAAGGCCTTTCTGAACACAGCCTTCATGACATTATTGTCAGTAGCAAACACTTAAATGTCTTTAGGAAGTACATTTTATGTGAGTCACTCCCATTCTGAAACTCATTCAATCTGAGAGCATTCTGTTCTTCCTCTCTTAGCATGACTAGCTATTTAAAGAGGTGACCTGGTGGTTTGACAGCAGCCTAAGCCATCATGGGCAAATCTTGACATTTACTCAAACTAGTTATGGAGAAGCTGGTGTAGTTCACCATTTTCAGTCATTTTTTCAAATGAGACCCTTTTTCAAGACTTTATATTTTGGACAAGTTTCAGAGTTGGAACAAAAGTGGAAGGTACAAAGTTTTCCCACATAACCACTACCCCACATGTGCATAGCCTCCCCTACTATCAACATCCCTCATCAGAGTGGTACATTGGATACAACTGATGAACCTATATTGATAGATCCTAATTACTCAAAATCCACAGTTTACCTTGAGGTCCATTCTTGGTGTTGTACATTCTGTGGGTCTGGACAAAAGTGTAATAGCCAATATCCTTCATTTTAATATCATATAGGTTACTTTTACTGCCCTAAACATTCTCTATGCTCTGCCTATTCATCCACCCACCCCTCTTCTGGCAACCACTGATCTTTTTACTGTCTCTATCGTTTTGCCTTTTCCAGAATGTCATAGCGTTAGAACCATACAGTATGTAGTCTTTTCAGGGTGGCTTCTTTCACTTAATATAGATTTAAGATTCTTCCATATCTTTTCATAGGATGATAGTTCATTTCTTTTTAACACTGAGTAATACTTCATTGTTTGGGTGTACCACAGTTTATTTATCCATCCTAGTGAAGAATATCTGAGCTGCTTCCACTAGAGAGAGATTTAATTGATGTTCATTAAAATGTTTCTGTTCTGAAGTTCACTCTTTGGGCTATGTTGTTGTCGTTTAGTCACACAGTCATGTGACCCCATGGATTGTAGCCCACTAGGCTCCTCTGTCCATGGAATTTTCCAGGAAAGAATACTGGATCAGGTTGCCGTTTTCCTCCCAACCCAGAAATCAAACCCATGTCTGTTGGATTGGCAGGAGGATTCTTTACCACTCTGCTACCTGCAAGCTGTCTGTATACCTGCAAGCTGTCTATATCTCTGTAGAAAGAACTCCTCCTTGCTCCTGCCTAACCTGTTTTGGACTAAAATGGAGGACAGTGTTGGGGGAGCTCTCATCAATATATCCATGTAAGGGTTCTGGGTTCAGCCAGTGTCACTTTAGACTGGGATTTATTTACAGCATTTGGAACTGTGAGGATCCACTTAAAGTGGGAGTTAACAAGATTGCACTTGCTTTTGGGCTCAGAAAGATGTGGCTTCAAATCTTGACTGCTATCTGCTAGTTATTTGAACATTAGTGAGTACTGGAGAGATGAATTTCCTGAACTTCGCTTTCCCTCAACTGGAAAATTGAACCTAATGATAACCTACTGTGGATGTTTTTTTATAAAGCTCTGTCACTGTTGATACTACTATTCATTGAAAGCAAAGAAGGGGGGTTCAGCCAGAATGGCAATTATTTGTGAGTGGGAAGAAACTTGTATTTTAGATGTCCACTGATTGCAGTCCTTTGACAGGTCTACAGTTACACTGAATCTGTGTACCATGTACTGTATCATCCAAGTTTCTTTGGCTTTGGAGTCCTAGCCTTGCAACTTATAGGCTGTTGCCTGGAGAGAGAGAAGCTGTTCCTTTGGGGGCAGTGAGGGGATTCTTCTCTTTGGAAACCAGAATTCCCTTTTGGATGTGGCAAAGAGGTGAATTCCCCAGTTTCCAAAATTCCAGACACTAAAAGTGACCTTGAGACTCCCTCTTATAGAAATAATGGGAAAATATTATTATTAATAAGATAAGTCTGCTGTATTGAGAGTTGTTGAGATTTATTTTGGTTAAATGGGAACCTGGGCATTCTTTCTGTGGGAAAAAATAGAAAAAACCCCATAGTATATGAATTTATGTAGCAAAGCTTTTTCATAAGATAACTTTATAGAGTAAACTTTTAAGACTTTATTTCTTGTCTGAAGACAGAATAAAGAAAATAAGTAACTTATGACGTGAATCCTTGTAATGGTTAAATTTCTTGAAATCAGAACCGGCTTTTGAATCTGATAGGCAACTCTTTGAAGATAGACGTTTTGTAAGAATGTTTTATGAGCTTCTGCTTACAACACATTAAGTGAGACCATCAGCTTAATGATCGTAAAAGCTTCAGAGACCCTATTTGGTATCACAAGCTCAGTTTCTAAAACGTTTGATGATATAGTGATAACATCTAATGGCACTGTATAAAATAGTTCTCAGAAAGTAATGGTGATGCTGATGGGCGAGGTGACAAGATTGTTTATAACATTTGATTAATAATAAAAGTGATTTTGAAAATCAGTTTTGGGGCAGTTTGAACTGAGGAAATGAATCTACTTGATATTGGTTTGTCTTTTGATGGTCACGTTTATTCAACAGCTTTAGGAAGGAATTTGCACAAATAAAGAAGCCGTCATGTACCCCGTGGTGAAAAGTTATCACTGACCATTATGCTAGCTGAGGGCAGGAAAGGATGTTAACTAGGAAACTGAATGCTTCTGAGAAGGTGCTGGGGTTTTGACAGTGGGGTTTGAAGCTGAATTCATCACAGCACAGTTGGCTAAATATAAGTCTAGCTCTATGCCCAAACTTTGTGGCTGCTACTTGAGTTTTTGTTTGTTTGTTTCTTTGGTTGTTTTTGTTTGTTTGTTTGTTTTGTTTTTCCATACCATGCAATATTCGGGATCTTAATTCTCTAACCAGGGGTTGAACTGGCTCCCCCTGCAGTGGAAGCATGGAGTGTTAACTAATGGACCACCAAGGAAGTCCTGCTTCTTGAGTTTTTATAATTTAATATGCACTTTGCCTAACAGAGAAAAAGGGTTTTCTTTCTTCTTATATGTTTGCGTAAGGCCCTGGAGGAGTCATACTGGTCACATTGTGAATCTCAGTTTAGCCCATATGACATATGAAGAACCAGGGACTTCAAGAAATGATATATTCCTGATCCCATCCAATTGTGGAAGGGCTGGAGTTATTTGCTGTCTCTGGTTCCAACTACTGTTTAACCTACATACTTGTAGTCTCAGGTAAGACAGAGACATGCTTTGGATGAAATGCCACGGCCATGTTCACTGATACAACTGATTGTTGAGCAGAGGTTTACTTATCTGGACAAGGTGAAGGGCAAGTCTGGAGAGGAGGGTTTCCCCTAAATACATGAAGCAGTTTCTAGTGGACCATGGACCAGCTTAAGATGCTGTGGAGGTTAGCATATATTCTTGATGGAATTTACCTTTCTATTGTGTTACCTGCAGCTACCAGAAGCAACAAGAAGTCCCAGGGTTCATGAGAGGACACAGCAGGAATCTCAGAACAATTCTGTTTAGACAAAATGGACTTCCTTTATTCTAATTTATAACGAGGTCCTTACAAAGTTGGACTACAATAATGATTTTATATTAAGAACCAAATCAATCCAACTAGACCGATCAAGCAAATAAACAAACAAAAAAATTGATCAACTTTGCTTTACTTTATTGGATTATCTGAGCACATTCTTAATTGATTTCATGTTCCCTGGGTTCTCAGACTGATTATTAGTAGTTTGTTTTATGGCTACATCTGAGAATTATATATGGCAAGACTGTACAAAAAATTGCATATGCTTTTCAGGAAGAAATGATTAATCCCATCAAAATTTTCACTGCAGATTTACAGATGTGCATAGACAGAAAACAAAGACTGTTGAATCCCTATTCCTCCCACAGCTTGAGCCATTTGTCTGTCTCTTGAATTCATACCTTACAGGAACTCTTGATCCTTGCAATGCTGGCAACTTTTAATTTAGGGAGTGAATGTCAAATATGACCTTTTCTACCCACATTTCCTATAAGTTCAGTGGCAGTGTCCTTAAACATTTCTGTGGATTCTTATTCTGATGTCATTCTTATATATGTTTTCCTTATATGTTGGTATTTTGATTGAAATACAGAAGGGAGAGAATAATTTTGATTTGTATTTTGTTCCAGTATTTCTTCCGAATTCTTGGTCCTCTCTGGTGATAAGGCTCAGGGGAAGAGACTGAGGAAGAGAATATAAGCTTTAACATCTCATAGCCTTCTTTAACTGTTGCCCGTTTTGCTCCCGCTCTCATCACATTGTAGCAGTCACACCATCCCTTAGGGCCCAGTGCCTTTTTCCATTCCACACTTTCCATCAATATTTAAACACAGGATTTTGGCCATTGCTGGCTTCTAGCAATTCTGATAAGAGTTGTTTACAGATTGCTTCTGGCAGCTTAAGCTAATGTATCTTGATTTGGTTCGTTTTGATGACTTTTCAATAAAGTGAAGGTGCTGCTGCTGCTGCTAAGTCGCTTCAGTCGTGTCCAACTCTGTGCGACCCCATAGACGGCAGCCCACCAGGCTCCACCGTAACTGGGACTCTCCAGGCAAGAACACTGGAGTGGGTTGCCATTTCCTTCTCCAATGCATGAAAGTGAAAAGTGAAAGTGAAGTCACTGAGTCATGTCCAACTCTCAGCGACCCCGTGGACTGCAGCCTACCAGGCTCCTCCATCCATGGGAATTTCCAGGCAAGAGTACTGGAGTGGGGTGCCATTATCTTCTCCAAAAGTGAAGGTAACTAACACTTAATGAGAATCTAGTTATCTGTCAGGTACCTTACTAAGAGCTTTACAATAATTCCAAAAATGGAGCAGTGGAAATTCTCTTTTGCAGATGTCAGACCAGTTCTACAGGCTGAATGACTTGCTCAGGGTCTCACATAGTGGAAGGCAGAGCAGGAATTCAAGCATCTGCAGCATTCTAATACCTTGTTTCTCAAGGGTAGTACCAAGACTGGCAACGGGAGTGTCATCTCAGCCCAGAACTGCTGAACCAAAATCTCACACTTTAAGGTAATCCATAAGTGACTTGTATGCACATTAATGGTGGAGAGGCACTGCTATCACAGAAGTCTGATAAACCAGAGACTGTTACAGATGGGGGGTACTTGCTTCCTGGTGGCACTGTTGAGCTGTGACATGGGGCATTTGCTTTTCTAACTGTGGCTAAAGCAGGAGGTAGGAGCAAAAGAAGAAGACATGGGCTGTGTTAATGGTGACCGACAGAGTAATTTTTGAGGTGTAGACACACTTGCATCACTATCATGATCACTAGAAAGCATCTATTAAAACCTTTTTCTTTAAATGGCAGCTCTCAGTTGATGGATTGGTTTAGAATGCCTTTTATGAGACATTTATTGGGAGAAAATTGAAGCCTAAATCAGAATTTCTCATACTGTGTTTGAGTTCCTGGGGACAGTGCTAAGCCAACAAGAAAATCATTTTTAATTAAATGTTTATTATAGTTACTACAGTGGTTTGGGTTTGAATTTATAATATAATGGGGTTGTATTTTGATGTAGGTACAATTTATGATGCATTGGGTCCTTTGTGTAATCATTGTGTACCATGCAAGATGCCTCTATTATAGGGTCTGAAGAAGAACTTTAGTACGTTCCATGATTATGGAGATTTATTATTATTCCATCTTTGCTTTTATGACACTGTAGATTATATTTGTGACAGCTGTGATACCTTGGTCAGAAATAAACGTCCAATTACTGTATAGTCTCAGAGGGAAAGCATGATCTGCTTTATGAGAGTCCACTTTATAAAGTGAGTTTAAGGATTTTAACTTGGCAAAAAGGAAATACTATCTGCACAGCATGTCATTTATTTGGTATTTCTTGCCTTCTCTGTGCTAATTACCTTCATCTCTAATTATGAAAATCTGACAATATTCACTAGCCCCGAAGCTGATTTGATGTAATGTTTCTGGAGTTTCACATGAAGAGAATTGACTTGGTTGGTCTAGTTCTTGATCCTGAAATACAAAAGCATGATAGATGAAGAGTTCTTCATGTTTCCATACTGCTTCATATATGCCATCTTGTCTAACCCTCCCATGGGTCAGGGCTTAACATGCTCATTTGATCAAAGGATTAATGAGTCAGATGGTCTCACTGCCTTTTATGTCCTCAGAGTCTTTTGTTATGAGCAGAGATGAGTAATTGTCATCCTGTCATCTGACCATTCATGGCTATTGTTGTTTGTACCATTCAGTTGACAGCTAGTCACGTTCTTTTTTATGGTAACTTTGCTTTCTGTTTTTATCTTAATAGTCCCTTAAATCATATTTATCTTCTTATGCATTTTAGTTTTACTTTCCTAACTAGTCTGTGCAAATCTCACGTGTGTTATACATTTCTTTATATTCCTTATATTACCTGGTACATCACAGGCCCTTGATAAATATTGTTGAATCTGAAGTGGCGATAAGGAGAACTAATATCTTGATTTGCATCCTGCCTGCATTTGTTTCATCTCCTGGGCAGTGTTTTTTCGCTAGGTCTGTTAAGGTTAGGACTGCTGTCTTTTTCAGATTCTCACTTTAAGCCATGTCTTTGCCCAGCAGACCACAATGCAACAAAGAGGATTTGGAGCCCAGTGTACTTGGTTTTGCCAAATGTTCACTGCTCTGATAAATCATCTATCAGCTAAGCTAACTTTGGGGAATTATCTATGGAGTTTAATTCTATTTGCTGGCCCCATCTGGTTACCATGGATACTTGCCCTGGCAGAAGGTTGTCCTCCTGGCCCTGGTACATGATGTTGCCTGTGGCAACAAACAGGTAGCTGGGTGGCAAAGGAACAGGGATGGGATGTGAGTACCAGGTATTCACAGGGAGGGCAGGGACTTTGCTTGGACCCCTGAGGCTATGGGGGACCTTATAGTCAGGGCTGGGCCTGTGGAGGGAGCCAGGGTGTGGGGTCAGAAGATGGGGTTGCTGCAAGCAGTAGTCAGCATTGAAAAGGGCAACAGATTTTGGCTCAGCCACCTTGAGATGAGGATTCTGGTAATCTGCGGAGATCCAGGTGAGCAGGTAGTTGAGACTGGATCTGATATTAGGTAGAGTAGAGTAGTTCAGGAGGCAGGGGTAGTCTTGAATGAGCTTGGGCTCTTAGCTATGGAAGGGAGGGGAAAGGCAGAGCCTTAGGATAGTGAGGAGAGAAGGTTGGGTGAGCCACAGCTTCCTAGCAATGGATTCTGTGGTCAGAGTTGCAGTTAGAAACTGGGAGGTGCTCTGAAGAAAGAGTACAGCTCTAGAGTAGGACAGTTCTGAGTCTTATTCCTGTTCTTCCATATAGTAATCCTGCTGTCTCCAGGAATTACTTAGTTGTCTCATCCGTAAAATACAGAGGATGGGTTCATATGTGTTTTCCACCCTATGACCTGCACAGTGCTGCCTTCTGGAAAAGCATCCTGTGTTCATATAGTTTGGGAAATGTTGCATGGTTTGTCTTCCCTCAACATGGACAAGATTTACAATATTCATTGTTATCTTCCAGTAGCCGGTAGTGACCTGCAGTGATTTTTATTTAGCCTGGTGGTTCCCAGACTGATGGACCATGGCATGTCATCTCCCAAAGAAGCTGTTGACTTGGTGAGGGAGTTTCAAGCTTGAGAAAGACTGTGCTCAGCGATCTCCCAGATGCCTGCTAGTGGGGGGTACCCTAAGTACATCCATCATTCATTTAAGAGGCCATGGATACACAAATGACCCATCCAGTTGAGGAGCCGCAAGTGGTCCTTTCCTTTCTACTTTAACTTGGTGTTCCTTCCCTCTTGAAAGTTATAGTGGAGACTCACTGCTCTTTGGAATTTCCTGACCCCCAGCATGGGAGCACTGGTCCCTGACTCCCAATCAGGATTTAGAGGAAGGGGTGTGGAGGGTGCCTGCTATTGTTCCTCCTTCCTTTCCCAGAGCCTTGATGTTGGGCATCAAGTCAGCCTCCCTGATGCTGTGTCTCTTCCTCTCAGCCCCTTTGGCTTGATCAGTTACAGGCTGCTGGAAGAGGAACAACACCGCCCCTGCCCCTCCAAACCTGGGATATTATGTCAGTCACTTGGAACGTGTTTTCCTTTTTCCCAACAACTGGTTTACAAATAAACTCTTGGAATTCTGCCCACCCACCCCACCTCCCATTGGATTGGCTGAGGTAACTTCTTAACTGCAATCTGTTTAAACGTTTTGTAATCAAGAGTGGGAAAAATACTAATTGTTTTATCAGGCTGCATTTTGCATAAATAACTTTTTTCCCAGAAGTCTTTTGGGAATGGGGGAAATTTCATTAAAAACTTGGTGGAAGTAAAAGTGACTATTTTTTAAGTGACTGACTCCAGCTATGGAAATGACTTTGAGAATGAAAATAGTTACCACATAGAAAGTATTTATGGAGCTTATACTATGTGTCTGTCATTGTCCCTGACCAAGCTTCTGTCTGCAAGGGACTGAAACAACTGGCGAGGTAGAACCACTGTTCTCATGGATACATGAGAATGGAGTCCAGGGTTATTCTGTGTAGCATTACATTGAGTTAAGGCAAAGTGTGGTATGAATTCAGAGATGGGAGTGACTGTGAGAGACCGACTTAGTCCATGGAGTCTCTGCTGAGATGGAAGGACTCGAGGGCCAACTACAGAAAGACAGGTGGGAATTGTAGATCTTACAAAGAAAAGGGACAATGTTTAGATGGGCAAAAGCATATGTAAATCACGCCTCCTCAAAGGGAGGGCTTCTTAAGCCCTGTTGTGTGCAAGGCAATGTTTTGTATCAGCGGGTGATCTTGGGAACTTCCCCTTTGCTGTGGCACGTGGATGTGCAGGACCTGAGAGAATGAATGTGTCCACCTCAAACAGGAAGAATCCCATCCCAGCTGCCCTGCTTAATTGTAGCTTTCTCAGCTTGGTGGCTATGCATAGAACACCCATTTATGATAGAAGGAGTGAGTTCAGTAGTGGACTTGGTGTTGGCAGACCTGGGACCAGATAGAGTGGTGATAGGGGAGCACAATGTTAATAATAAATATAACAATATTCCTGAGACATATTTGTTGAAAAAATTAGATATTTGGATTAGTTGACAGCAAAGGAGATTATAAATTTCAAATAAAATGTTGCCTGTTTCCTTCTGGAATCATTCCAAGAACTGCCCCAGTGCCACATTTGGTTTGGATGGCATTTAACTATTAATCTTTGCCAGGATGCTTATATGATCATTCAGACACTTATATGGTTCTCCTAAAACGTGTTCTTTGTTATTCGGGACAAAAGCAGTCTGATCCCATTTGGATTTTTTCCTGGGCGTAGATATATCACTCCAGTGATTTACCTGAGTTTTATTTTTGGTATTATTGACAGAAATTGACAGGCTGTTGATGAAATTAACTGACTAGTTCTGTTGAAGCTTTGACTGGCTTGCAGTTATAGACACAGTCTTAGTACTTAGAAAAAGTCACCAATCTTCACTAGATCACTGTCACCCTGCCTGTCAAATAGTTATGATATTATTGTGAAAATAAAGCATAGTGTCCAGAATGTGCATAGTATGGGAATGTTCTGTTAAATGGATTCTATTAGGATATTTGTTTTCCATACAGACATATGGTTGACTGCCCATAAAATGTTTGTTGAATAAGTATGTGGTTAAGGATTTCCACTTCTGTTTCAGGCAATTATTCACAAAGTAGCAAAATGGCACTTTTCTATGATAAACAGGCATCACTGACATTCAATAAATTGAGAGTACTAATGGTAGTTGTCAAAAGGTTTTTAAAATGTCTTTTGTTCCATTGATCTATATGTCTGTCTTTGTGCCAGTACCATACTGTTTAGATGACTGTGGCTTTGTAGTAGAGCCTGAAGTCAGGCAAGTTGATTCCTCCAGTTCCATTCTTCTTTCTCAAGATTGCTTTGGCAATCCCACTGCTGGGCATACACACCGAGGAAACCAGAATTGAAAGAGACACATGTACCCCAATGTTCATCGCAGCACTGTTTATAATAGCCAGGACATGGAAACAACCTAGATGTCCATCAGCAGATGAATGGATAAGAAAACTGTGGTACATACACACAATGGAGTATTACTCAGCTGTTAAAAAGAATTCATTTGAATCAGTTCTAATGAGGTGGATGAAACTGGAGCCGATTATACAGAGTGAAGTAAGCCAGAAAGAAAAACACCAATACAGTATACTAACACATATATATGGAATTTAGAAAGATGGCAATGACGACCCTGTATGCAAGACAGGAAAAAAGACACAGCAGTGTATAATGGACTTTTGGACTCAGAGGGAGAGGGAGAGGGTGGGATGATTTGGGAGAATGGCATTCTATCATGTATACTATCATGTAAGAATTGAATCGCCAGTCTATGTCTGACGCAGGATACAGCATGCTTGGGGTTGGTGCATGGGGATGACCCACTGAGATGTTATGGGGAGGGAGGTGGGAGGGGGGGTTCATGTTTGGGAACACATGTAAGAATTAAAGATTAAAAAAAAAATGTCTTTTGTGTTCATCTTACCTGTGGCTGGAAAAACATTCCTAAGCCAGAGTTATAATTTTTCTTCTATTTTGTGTTCAAGTGGACTTTCTATTCAGAGGGTAGATTTTAGCTTCACATATTGGAGAATTAACTCAGGCTATCTCACATTCTAAGAGATGAGTGTAGTAAATGGAAGATGGTAAAGTTGAAGATTTTTCTTTTGCTTCTAAAAGCCTGTATTTCCCATAGCTAAGCTAATTCAGCAAAGACTTGGAGGCACCAGTTATTTAAGATTTTCCTTTTGAGCAGCAAACTTTAATTAAAATATATAGTTTCTGTGGTTTCCGAGGCCTCTCTTTGATCTATTTATCTGTGAAGATATTTTTACAACAGAAATTCCGCATTAATTGGAAGTTTGCTGCTGCTGCTGCTAAGTCGCTTCTGTCATATCCGACTCTGTGCGACCCCATAGATGGCAGCCCACCAGGCTCCCCCATCCCTGGGATTCTCCAAGCAAGAACACTGGAGTGGGTTGCCATTTCCTTCTCCAACGCATGAAAGTGAAAAGTGAAAGTGAAGTTGCTCAGTCATGTCTGACTCTTAGCGACCCCATGGACTGCAGCCTACCAGGCTCCTCTGTCCATGGGATTTTCCAGGCGAGAGTCCTGGAGTGGGGTGCCATTGCCTTCTCCAAATTGGAAGTTTACCTTCTCTAATAAGGGGCATACCTGCATCAGCAGGTTGTAGTCCAGAGAGTCTGAGCTGGCTTTGCTGGATGTAGCATTTCCCCCAAATCTTTTTTCCAAAAGGAACATTATGCCATTTTTCATTGATATTAATGTATGAACTAAAGCTTTCTGTCTTGATTTGCCAGACTGAGTGAGAAATTAAATACTTAGCCAGGCAACTCGGTTTATCCATCCTCAGACTCTCTCTTCCCTCATTAAGAGGAAATTTTACCTAAAATACTGGAGTTGTCTTCATAATTGGAAAAGAATTTTTCAGAAGGGACTTGAAGAGGGTGTTTGTTTCAGAGGTCCTGCAGAGCAGTGTGACTGATGTTCATGAACAGCCTTTGAAATTTAAAATTTTTTTAATGATTTTTTAAACTCCAGGTCGTTCATATATCTGCTTGGCTGTTGTCTCATCTCCAAGTCCCACCTTCTCTCTCCGCATCTCCTTCATCCTCAAGTCCCATGGTCTTTAAATTGTGAAGATGGGGGATTGTCTTTGACCACTTTACTCTTTCTTTGACCAACCAGATAGTAACAAAACTTATAAAATCCAATCCATCTTCTGTATTCTTGTGATGACTGCTTATGCACGTCATCTACTGAAATGCTTTCCTCTGGCGTTTTTGTATAGTCAGTCCAGAGTGTGAGAGCCAGTTTAATCTGCCTTATCTGTGCCTACCAATACATCACCTTCTAGAGAGATGTATGGAGTTTTAGACCTGAAGGGATCACATGAACCTAACCACCAGATATATACCTGGTGCCTAATACTCTTCTTTTTAATTGTACTCAACTATTTTTTGTTTAATATTTGTTTATTTTATTTGGTAGTATCAGGTTTTAGTTGCAGCACATGGGGGTCTTTGTTGCATCATGTGGGATCTTTCGTTGTGGTGAACAAACTCTCGTTCTGCACCCAGGATTCAGTAGTTGTGGCCTTAGTTGCTGCACAGCATGTGGGATCTTAGTTCCCTGACCAGGGATCGAACCCATGTCTCCTGCATTGCAAGGCAGATCCTTAACCGTTCAATCAGGGAAGTCCCTATATTTTCTAATTAAAAAAAATGAGTACTTTGCTCATCTCTACCACAGGGCCTCTGCATGCACTGCCCCTTTTGTCTAGACTGCTCATCTTCTAAACCATGGCTCTCAGTCATTATTTCTTCACTTAAATGCCCATTCTTTAGAGGGTCCTTCTCTAACTCTCCAGCCACTCCTTCATCACCCTTAGCACATTTGAAATTATTTTATTTTCATGCTTATCTGTTGTTTGTTCTCCATTATAGCTCCATGTTCGAAACATTCAACTATTTGCTGTATAAAAAAATTATGCTTTTTTGGCCTAAATTCAGTGTTCATTAACAGCCAGAGGATCACTAGTCACTTTGTAAAGACTAATGAAATGAGATGTGTGCACATTTAGTTAGTGCTGCTCCCAAACATAGGCATTCCCTTTCCTTTGAATCTTCTTACCCATTTGTATTCAGCTGGTTTTCACTCCCATCTCACAGATTCTCTTTGCTGATGTTCAGCGTTTGATGCAGTGGTCAGGCTGTGCTCAGTGAAAGGTGTGACTTCCCAGGGTTCACATGTATGGCTGAGACAAAGTAGCCAGAGAGCAAGGCTGAAGAGCCTGTGAAATGCATGTGCATAGGAGACTGCACACGTGTGGAGCACAGTCCTGTCTGCCATAGAGTATCTGGAAGGAGGGCCAAGCAAGCAGCCTGCTCCACAGCACAGGGCCGGTGGTGCTGGTGGTGGCCTCAGAACCACACTGAGCACTAGAAGGGAGGCAAGAGTTAAGAATAGCTGGGACTTACCCTAGGCGCCAGGCACTGTCCTAGGTGCTTCTACCTGGCAACTCACTCAGTACCTACGTCATGAGTGGTACTCGTGATGATTGTTACTGATCCATCTGCAAATGAGGAAACTGAGTTTAATAACTCACACAAGGCTACAGAGGAGGTGGTTGAGTGAGGATGCAAACTCAGGCAGTCTGGCTCCATGCTCTTCACCTCTAGTCTATATCAGATCCCAGATGAATGTCTTTGGGGGCTGCACAGAGAGCAATAGGAAAATAAATTTCAAGTGAGTTGCTATTTAGACTAAGACAATTGATCTCTTTATAAATCAGTTCATTAAAATGGACATTATGGAAAGATATATACATTTGTAAATTTAAGAGGCATTCTTCATTTTCCATGGATTTGAATTGACATGGGCCATGGACCTACTGTTTTATTCTATCTTAATATTCCTGAGTACTTATGGACAGACAGCAAATTAAAAATACTTCATCTTGTCCCACTCCTGGGTCAAATGTGATGATTTAAGAAGCCTTTTCTCGATAAATCTGCTAAGCCAATAGCCATAAACAGGAGCTCCAGTTAGTTTGTTGGTGCTAATGGCAGAAAGCTGAGCTGTCCATAGAGGGGAGAAGGATATATTTATAAACAGTTCCATTGGTGGATCCCGCCCCTCTTCTTGCATTGTTGTAAATTCCTGCATAGCTTTATTCTCAAGGAGAAATATTAGACTCATAGTTCTCTTTTCACAATGATGAGTACACCCCCAGAGCAGTGTACTCCCAGAGGAGTAGGAATAGAATAATGTTTAAAATAATAATTATTAATTGAAGGAATACACAGGCAAGGGGTACCTCTTTAACCAGTCTCCTACCACCTAGCATGCCCTAAGATATCTCTTTAGAATGGAATTTTCCCAAGGGTATAAAAACATCATTTAATTATTGTTTTAATTAGAATCCTTTACTCAGCCCATCCGAGACCAGGTAGACCTTTTTTCTTAATGTGTTTTAAAGGGAAATGTTTTTATTGTGATCTGATTTGCACATCTGCTGCTTTTATTCACTGTTACACTTCTTCCTTAAAGTCACCTGCTTGGACTGTCTTTCAGCTCACATACACTTGAACTTTATAGAGACATTTTTAATTCTTAAAATACTCAAAGGTCATTTTCATGTTGAAGAGGCATGCACCTTAGTTTAACATCTATTTGAAGTTAAATATTGGTGCCAGACTTGGGTTATAAAGAAAAAAAAAAAAGCACAGTCCCTTCCCTAAGGAATGTGGACTTCATAGTTTATTTTAGGATTTCACACTCTATATTATTTCTTCTTTTACTTTTTGACTTATGCATTTCTTTTATTTATAACTTAAGGTTTTCCCTAAATAGAGACTACACTGAGAAGAGTTAACACAAGTGAAAACGTAAAGATTTTCAATTCCATCTGCTTTGAAAGTTAAAGAAGCTCTCATATTTTGTGAGGGTGAATAAAAGTCATTGATTCAATGATGTCATTTTATAATACAACACATAACATTTCTAGGATAATACATTATCAATCTGGAAATTAGTATAAACAGAATTTAGTAAATTCATTGCAGGGCCAAAATGAAGTTAAAATATGCTTTCCATTGTTGTGTGTATAATTTCAGACTGTACAGAGCTTGCGACGTCATTGTTTGGTGATTACAGTTACTTTAGGTGTACAAGTTCATTGTACCTGCTCTTGTTTCTCATGACTCGTTAAGTATTGATACATACTTTGAGTGTCTATAGGATTTTGTGGCCAAGAATGATTACTTTAGAAATACTGTGTTGAGATATTCACCTTGGGGGAATAACCAACTTCTGTCCAGCTTCCTACGAGGTGATGTATATCAGATTTCATTTTGCTATCAACAGGAAGCATGGTAAACAGCATTAAATTAAGCAGAGTGGGTAACATTTCACTGGGTTCCCCAACAGTTCAGAAGTGAATCCAGGAAAGCAGCTGCTGTGGAAACAACTCAGATTAGACATCAGCAAGCCAGAAGAAACTGCTTTTTGCCTTTGTGCAGAATTTTCTTCACGCTTGTTCAGTTGCTCAGTCATGTCCAACTCTTTCGAACCCCATGGAATGCAGCATGCCAGGCTTCCTTGTCCTTTACAATCTCCTGGAGCTTGCTCAAACTCATGTCCATTGGGTCAGTGATGCCATCCAACCATCTCGTCCTTTGTTGTCCCCTTCTCCTTCTGCCTTCAGTCTTTCCCAGTATCAGGGTCTTTCCAGACCCTTTTCAGACCCAGAGTCAGTTCTTCACGTCAGGTGGTCAAAGTATTGGAGCTTCAGCTTCAACATCAGTCCTTCCAACAAATATTTTGGGCTGATTTCCTTTAGGATTGACTAGTTTGTAGGTTTCTGAATTGTAAGAAGTTTGTAAAATTGTTCAAAGAGCATGTTGTAAAAAGTATCTGTGTTCATTAAGCCCACTAATGGTTTGGCAGTCTTCTCCGGTGGCTCCGACGGTAAAGAATCTGGCTGCAATGCTGGAGACCCAGGTTTGATCCCTGGGTTGGGAAGATCCCCTGGAGGAGGAAATGGCAACCCACTTCAGTATTTTTGTCTGGGAAATCCCATGGACAGAGGAGAAGAGCCTGGCAGGCTATAGTCCATTGGGTCGTAGAGTTGCACCTGACTGAGCAACTTACACCTCAGTAGCACCTAATGACTTGGCAAATCCAAGCACTTAGCCAGGGGTGATTTGGTGGTTTTTGAACTAGAAACTTGCTGGCTTTACTTTGGCTGACTCTGGCTTACTTGAAGGTCAGTTCAGTTCAGTCTCTCAGTTGTGTCTGACTCTTTGTGACCCCATGGACTGCAGCCTGCCAGACTTCCCTGCCCATCACCAACTCCTGGAGCTTGCTCAAACTCATATCTGTCGAGTCAGTTCTTCACATCAGGTGGCCAAAGGACTGGAGTTTCAGCTTCAACATCAGTCCTTCCAGTGAATATTCAGGACTGACTTACTTTAGGATTGACTGATTTGATCTCCTTACAGTCCAAGGAACTCTCAAGAGTCTTCTCCAACACTACAGTTCAAAAACATCAATTCTTTGGTGCTCAACTTTTTTTATGGTCCAACTCTCACATCCATACATAACTAATGGAAAAACCATAGCTTTGACTAGATGGACCTTTGTTGGCAAAGTAATGTCTCTGCTTTTTAATATGCTTTCTAGATTGGTCATAGCTTTTCTTCCAGGGAGCAAGTGTGTTTTAATTTCATGGCTGCAATCACCATCTGCAGTGATTTTGGAGCCCAAAAAAATAAAATCTGCCACTGCCATCTATTTGCCATGAAATGATGGGACTGGATGCCATGATCTTAGTTTTCTGAATGTTGAGTTTTAAGTCAACTTTTTCACTCTTCTCTTTCAATTTCATCAAGAGGCTCTTTAGTTCTTCTTCACTTTCTGCCATAAGTGTGGTGTCATTTGCGTGTCTGAGGTTACTGATATTTCTCCCGGCATCTTGATTCCAGCTTGTGCTTCTTCCAGTCCAGCATTTCTCATGATCTAGCAGTCAGGATTGAATGCAGTATTGCATGTGAGAAATGCCTTTGCCCCTTTAGTGAATTGCTTGATAAATGATAATCAAATTAAAATTATTAGCTATTATGGGTATCATCTGATACACTTGCTTGACCAAACTGATTAGTCTGTTGTTTGTTGCCTAGTAACTGTTTAGTGAGACAAGATGATTGAATCTTTGGGAATGGAGAAAGATGCAAAGTTTTTTTAGAACTTGCCCTCCCTCCTGCACTATGATCAGGTGTCTCTGAAATCAAAGGGCGTGAAAACCATCATGAACATATCCAGGGTGCCCTGTGTTGGGTGTATTTAATGGAACTTATGAGATTTGTTGTTGTTTAGTCACTCAGTTGTGTCTGACTCTTTGCAACCCCATGGACTGCAACACACCAGGCTTCCCTGTCTTTCGCCATCTCCTGGAGGTTGCTCAAACTTATGTCCATTGAATCGCTGATGCCATACGACCATCTCATCCTCCGTCATTCCCTTCGATAGCTTACAGTGAACAATGTCAGATTCATGATCTCTGAAGAAGAAGATTTGGCTTTGGGACCAGGGACCAGGCTTGATCACTCAAGAGCTTTTGTGTAGCAGAGTTTTATTACAGTGAAAAGGGACAAAGAAAGCTCCTGACATTGACATCAGAAGGGGGAAGGAGAGTGCCCCCCTCGCTAGTCTTAGAAAAAGGAGTTATATACTTTTTCAATTGGTTATTACAATAAATCAAAAGAATGTCTCAAGGTCGTAAATATCTTACTAGACCCATTCCCACAATTTACATTTTAAGATAACAGGATTAGAATTTAACAATAGAAAGAACAGGATTAGTCAGAAGGTTTTCAGGAAGAAGAAATTTCCCTCAAGCAGGATGTAGTTTTGTTATCAAATCCTTACTAAGATTTCTGGGAGAAATATCAATAACCTCAGATATGCAGATGACACCACCCTTATGGCAGAAAATGAAGAGGAACTAAAAAGCCTCTTGATGAAAGTGAAAGTGGAGAGTAAAAAAGTTAGCTTAAAGCTCAACATTCAGAAACTGAAGATCATGGCATCTGGTCCCATCACTTCATGGGAAATAGATGGAGAAACAGTAGAAACAGTGTTAGACTTTATTGTTTTGGGCTCCAAAATCACTGCAGATAGTGATTGCAGCCATGAAATTAAAAGACGCTTAGTCCTTGGAAGGAAAGTTATGGCCAACCTAGATAGCATATTCAAAAGCAGAGACATTACTTTGCCGACTAAGGTCCATCTAGTCAAAGCTACGGTTTTTCCTGTGGTCATGTATGGATGTGAGAGTTGGACTGTGAAGAAGGCTGAGTGCTGAAGAATTGATGCTTTTGAACTGTGGTGTTGTAGAAGACTCTTGAGAGTTCCTTGGACTGCAAGAAGATCCAACCAGTCCATTCTGAAAGAGATCAGCCCTGGGATTTCTTTGGAAGGAATGATGCTGAAGCTGTAACTCCAGTACTTTGGCCACCTCATGCGAAGAGTTGACTCATTGGAAAAGATTCTGATGCTGGGAGAGATTGGGGGCAGAAGGAAAAGGGGACAACAGAGGATGAGCTGGCTGGATGGCATCACTGACTCGATGGATGTGAGTCTGAGTGAACTCCGGGAGTTGGTGATGGACAGGAAGCCCTGGCGTGCTGTGATTCATGAAGTCGCAAAGAGTCGGACATGACTGAGCGACTGAACTGAAGAAATGTAGGGAAAAAAAAAGGAAGTTTGTCCTTTCCTCCTCCTTGAGCATGCCAGACTCCCGTCTCCTCCTTGAGAGCCTCAGACACCTTTCTCCTTCTCAGAGACCCTGAACTTCTTATCAACCTGCCTAGGAATTGACACTCACATTCTCCTCCTGCCTTCAATCTTTCCCAGCTAAAGGGTCTTTTCTAATGAGTCAGCTCTTCACACCAGGTGACCAACACGTTGAACTGATGCCACTGTAATGTACCAGCCTCCCTTCCCTAATGATCCCTGCTCCAAATAGTATAAAATCGCATCTCCTTTTGTTGATTCACTGACACCATGGGTCTTGTCTCTACTCCTCCAACTTCATCTCCCCTCACTTCTCTTGGACCACTGCAGTCTTTTTTTTGTTGTTGAGAGCCTCTGGCTCATCCCCTTCTTGGGGACTTTACAGATTTTATTCTTGCTGTTTGGAAAGTTTGTTCCCAGAATCTTTACATTCAAGCTTCAGTTTGGATGCCTTGGGTCTTCTCTGATGATCTAGATCTCAGCTAAAGTTGTGGCGAGTGTATAGGGGAGCAGTGTGCTTACTTCTGTGTTAGTGTTTGCATGTCCGTCTGTCTTCCATACTTGAGTGCTCCTTGAGCAGAGGAGCTCTTTTTGTTTGTTTTCAGTAGAGTGAGTATAGCACATGAGAGTGTAGCACATAGTAATTACTTAATAAATGTATGTTAACTGAGTCCAAAGTGCTTGTTAATACAACTAAAATAGCTCACAAAAAAGTTCCACAGTATGTGGTCTTTCAAATATTATCTAAACTATTTAGCCATTATCTAATAGACTCATCCATTATCTATCTATATCACTTTGTGTGTGGATAGATAATGCTAAAACATTGTGAAAACTTTGCTTTTCTTATGTAAGGCAATTATTCCTTAATTGTCATACTCTGAGTTTGTTTGGCCCACTACTTTTCATAGCCAATGCAGAGATTATATATAAGCTGAAATAAACAAAATTTTTATGAATTCCCAATTGATGAAATTCAAACTAATGATGCTTTGCTGTACAATGCCATAAAAATATTTTATTTTGCAGAAAAGTATGACAATGAAAAGCTATTGTATATAGGCTTTTACAAACACCTAAATATACATAAAAATCAAAATAATTATCCTAAAAAATTTTATAGGCTTATTGTCTTTTGAAAATCTGTTCTCTTATAGATTTGCTTCCTTGTTCATTCATTGACAGTGATGACAAGATGCACTTACAAGGGGGCCACATACATTGAAGGAAATTGTTACATTTCTTAAAATGACATGAATTTTTATCCTCCAGCATTGGGAAAAGGCAGTCATTTTTCCCTGGGAAATAGCAGCAGCAGCAGCAGCATCATAACAGTGGAAAGTAAGGCACATTTTAACCCAGAGTAACTGTTAAAATGATACACTATCAGCTATTTAGAGTTTGAAATATTTCCATAGAGTCACCAGTCCTTTAAGCCAGTTCAGTGTTACTTATCTACTTTCTCCTTCATAGGGTTGATGCTTTCAAAGAGCAAAGTCGAAGGGAAAGCAATTTGAAGGCCCACAAGCTTCCTCAAATCAAACATCAGTTTAAATTGCTTGTTTTTGGTGATCTTCTGGTGGAAATTTGACTGGATTTCGAGTTAAATTTGTTTTAAACTGTTCTGGCAACACCAAACTTAGAGAGCAACCAGAGCAGCTGGGAACCAAATGATGAGGACATTCTCTCATTTCTTCAACCAAAAGTTATGGGACACCTTCACACATAGCGCTGTGTGAGTCATAGGACAGCTCGGAGTGTAACTATGAGGCCAAGGACTTGCCATATGGAGTCTCTAGTTTCTGAAGAGAAATGGAAGCTGAAACAACCAGGCACTAATTCCCAAGGAATAGGTACAGGTGGATGTTGGCAAATAGGCAACAAAATGCCATTCTCTCTCAGTCTAAAAACATTCTCATTTGGAAAGAAGAGAAACTTGAAAAATGTTCGGTGATTATTTTCTGGAACAAAGCTAAGACATAGGCCTTGAATTTCTTTTGTGTTTTCTAAATTGGTTTATGTGCACATCATTGGATTTCCATACTCATTTAACTGTTTACTCTTTTACAGAAAATAATTAGTGAAATAAACTCTGAATTGTTTCCAAAAACATATCCCTTGCATGGCACTCTCAGGAGATAGCACTTGTGATTTTTCCTGTCAAAGCATTCTCGGGAAAGGCCTTCATTTCCAGCCTTCATTCTGATTAAAATAAATAGGACAGCACATTGCTCTGTTCTCTTTTCCTTTGAAATGACAGGTTTTTCTCTTCATGAAGAAACATAACCTGTTTCGACACTGACGACTGCTCTCCGCCCTCCTCAGGCTGCTCTCTGCCAGCTCAGAGCCCCTCGCTCAGGGCCCGCTCAGCTGGCCCCTGCCCCAAGCCCCACAGCTGTGATTGCTCCCCTGCCGTCCCCCTCACACATCCCTCCGTCTCAGGGATGGGCTGGGAGGAGATTGTCCAGGTGAAGTTTAAATTCCTTCCAGTGGCATTTCTAACCAAAATGGGTAAACTTATCAATTTAAGCAGATTTCCAGCTGGAAATACTGTGTTCCAAGATGCTAGTGGCAGAAATGCTTCATACTGGTGCATTTCCCATGACTCTTTTTATTCCGCTGTCTCTCCTGAATAGACTCTCTGTCTATTCCTCCTACTCTCCCTCACCTTGACTTTCCTTCTTGCCCTTTTTCACTCTCCATGCACCACCCTCCCCAATACAGAAAAAAAGTTTTTGAGCCTAATGAAAACACATTTTAGATTTTCTTACTGAAATGGCCCACCAGTGATTAGATCTGACATAATCTGAGAACCTCTCCAGTGTTTCCATCCAAAGTTTAATGTTCTGTAGAATGTTCGTCATGTTCAGTGGCACAACCGAATTGATATTGGTTCCATTCAAATACAAACTGTCTTGCCTGGTGTGATTGAAACATGCAGACTTGTCCTATGAAATAGTGTCCTTTCAGGGCACTGTCTGTGTAATTGGTTTATTGACTTGTTCAGTAAATTTTTATGGTGCCAGACACCATTCTAGGCATGTGGAGTGCATCACCCAACACAGCAAAGATCCCTGCCTCCTGGAACTGACATTCTGAGGAGGAGAGATGGGGCTTCTACAGTAAACGTAGCATGTGAATAAGACAGTTTGTATGACAGAAGGTGATAACGTATTTTGAAGAAAAATAAGGAAATAGAACAAGCTACCAGAGATGAGGAAGATGTGGGTGGAGGTGGGGGCAGTTTGCAGATTAAATGAGGTAGGCTTGGTGAGTGTCATTGAGAGGGAGGGATCTGCACAGAGACTTGTAGGAGTGAGGAAATTAGCCAAGCATCTCCCTGGGATGAGCAGCCCAGAAGCTGGACAACAAAAGCAAGTGTGTCCCTGGGATGTTCGGGAATAGAAAGGAAGCCTGGGGGCTGGAGCTGAGGTGCGAGGTTGTGAAGTAAGAGACTTGCCGGGCGTCCAGATCATATGGGGCCCTGCTGGGCTTTTTAAGGACTTTGACTTTAAGAGTATATATTTATTTATTTTGGGCTGCACCGAGTCTTGGTTGCTTGCACAGTTATGGAGAGCAGGGGTGTTACTCTCTAGTTGTGGCGTGTGGGCTTCTCATTGCAGTGGCTTCTCATTTTGCAGGAGGGGCTGTGGGGCAAGTGGGCTCAGTAGTTGTGGCTACTGGGCTACAGAGTACAGGCTTAGTTAGTTGTGGTGCACGGGCTTAGTTGCCCCCTGGCATGTCCGGGATCTTTATGGACCAGGGATTGAAATCGTGTCCCCTGCTCTGGCAGGCGGATTCTCAGCCACCGGACCACCAAAGGAGCCCCAGGACTTTGACTTTGATGTGGAGCAAAATGGTGAGCTCCTGGGGTGTTTTAAAGAATTGACGTGATCAGACATCATTTTAGGAAGTAAACCCTGGCTGCTGTGGGTTTGAAGTAGATCTTGCATGATAATAGATCCAGAAAAGGAGGTAGGGATAGAAGAGAGGACACTTATTAGGAGACTAGTAGGAGGTTGGATTTTCAGTATATTTTGGCAGCAGGCTCAACAGAATTTCCTGATGGGGGGAAGCAGGGTATGTGAGAGGGTGCAGCCAAGTAGAATGCTAAGGCTTTTGTCACAAAGAAAACCTAACAGTCAAAGGATTAAAGTCTAGGTCTAAGTGTAAATAGCCAAAGAGAACACAAAGTTTTTTAAAAATGTAAGTAGTGGAGAAAGGTGATGAGATAAACAGGTCCCAGTTTCAAGCTGCTGTCCCTTTCCCCTTCACAGCTAGACCCCAGAAGGGACTCTCTGCAGCAGAGCCTGTGCACACCCTTCCCTGATTTGGAGAATTCTCTTCCCCAAGCCATTTGCAAAGTTGACTTATTTGCAGCTTCTCTTCCCCAGAGAATTCCCAGGCCAGGCTCCCTAATGCAGCCCTACTTGTGCTCATCTCTCTTCCCAAGATCTCTGTTTTGCTGCTTTTATTTCTCATATTGCCTTCACAAAAGAGTGTATTTGCTTTCCATTGTCTGTCTTCCCCTCTGGAATGTGCTATCATGAACTCACATCCTTATCGCTCTTGCTATTGCTTGCTGCTTTATCTGCAGTATCTAGAACAGTGTTTGGTACACAGCAGATATTCACTATTGGTGAACACCAAGAAGTGATATTACAGGAAATCAACAAGTGTGTATTAAATCCCTGCAGGGAACACCAGCAGTTACTGTGTAGGGTTTAAGGGAATGTTTTAATGTAGCATATTTGGGCAAGAAATGAAAATGTGAAAATAAATAACATATAAATCACTGCAAATGGTGACAGCAGCCAGGAAATTAAAAGACACTTGCTGCTTGGAAGAAAAGCTATGACAAACATAGTGTATTAGAAAGCAGAGATATCACTTTGCTGACCATGGTCTGTATAGTCAAAGCTATAATTTTTTCCAGTAGTCATGTATAGATGTGAAAGTTGGACCATAAAGAAGGCTGAGTGCCAAAGAATTGATGCTTTCTTTCGAACTGTGGTGCTGAAGACTCTTTAGAGTCCCTTGAACAGCAAGGAGATCAAACCAGTCAATCCTAAAGGAAATCAACCCTGAATATTCATTGGAAGGACTGAGCTGAAGCTCCAATACTTTGGTCACCTGATGCAAAAAGCCAACTCATTGGAAAAGACCCTGATGCTGGGAAAAATTGAGGGCAGGAGGTGATTGGGGTGACAGAGGATGAGATGGTTAGGTAGCATCACTGAATCAATGGACATGAATTTGAGCAAATTCTGGGAGATAGTGAAGGACAGAGGAGCCTGGCATGCTGTGGTCTATGGGATCTCAAAGAGTCGGACACAACTTAGCGACTGAACGACAGCAACAGCATAAACAACTATGTAAAGAAAAATCCAAGGACACTCAATATATGATTTCTTGGCAAATGATAAGGGAAATTGAAAGGCATTTATGGAGGGCGAAGAATTTAAAATTGTTCATTTATTGATTATCAGAGGTAGAGACTAGCCCAGCAGCATATGCAGGTAGAAATCTTTGCTGAATCTCATTATAAAGCTGTTTTTCATAACATGCATAGAGGAATAAAGAGTATGGACTAGGCAGAGAGATTATTTGTCAGGGAAGGTGTGGGCCGAGACCCAGAGCTAAGAGAAGTTGGGGCCAGTGAAAAACAGTGAACAGGTTTCCACATGGGAGGACTGGAACAGAAAATAACCATCTCATATTTCTTTCAGATTGCCATCTAGAGAAGGGTCTGACAAGAGTAGAATTAGCTTCATAGATGATGAACCGGAGCAAGACCTGACATCATTTTTTTAACCTACTGAGGACAATTAAAGATCCCATTAAAAATAAAAAATTCTATCTCTGCCAATAAAACAGTTTGAGTTAAATATCCAGGCAAATCCTAAAATGCTGATGCCAACAAGATTTTTTTTTATTAAGAAAAGCATCAAATTATAGTGAGAAATGGTAATCACTTGTACTTCTCGAGCTAATATTAATTCTTAAGTAGGAGGCTGAACTTTGCTTGCCTGAGGAAGAAAGAGTAACACTTTTAGAATCGTAATAATTTTTAAAATATATAGTTCTGAAGACTTTCCCTCAGGAATATGTAAAGTCCTGTGGATGGTGGGATTAATTTGGAACTAATTCAAGGAGTGTCTTTAGAGTTTGGGGTTTATTAAAGAGATTGCCTACAGATTTGAAATCATCTGGCTGTTGGACTTTCTCTGACTGAGGGAGACTAACTTAGCCTCAGAAAAGCTGAGACCTGTAAACCCACAGTGGCAAAAGTCTTCCAGATGACTTTCCTCCTGCCCATCCTTCCAAATCCTGTAATGTGTTTTAGAATGGACCATTACCAAATTTTATTTTTTGCCCTGAAATCTTAAAGACCAGATGGCACTTTGTCAAATCAAAACCACTTAGAAGTTTGACAAACCTTAGACAGTTGCAAATATCAACAGTAAACCTTTTGGGTACAATGATCAGGGTAACTCATGGCTGATTTCATGGATGGGAGTCCTCCAGGGAGAGAAACACCACTTTAGAAACCAAGGGGGAAATTAGAGGGTTTAGTATGTCGACCAGGGTATTTTCAAACTAGCAGAGAAAAAAAAAAAGTCAACCTACTTTATATGACTGAACGCATTTCAGGTAAATTGAAGTGAAATCAAGTCCAAGATGTTCAAGGAGAATATCAAGTTATTTTAAAGGTAAAAGTCCATCCAGAATAACTAAAATCAGGAAAAAATAAAAGACGTTAGAATTTAATGATCTGTGTGAGAAGCTTGACATCTCAGTGATTAGAAGATCTGCAGTGGGAATCCCTGTGATGCCCCAGGAATGAAACAAAATCTTTTGAATGTATGTAGCTAATCCCCGGTGTTGGAGGCCAAATTCACTAGCTTCTGGACTTTATTCTCTCATCTGCCAAATGAGTCGGGATTAGGGATAGGTTAGATTAGGGAATCGTTTAGGTATATTTCAGTTCTAAAAGTGGAATCAATTAGATGTATATTAGTGGAATTCTTATGACTGTTTCTTTGACTTGTTTTATTGCAAGAGATACTGTGAACTCATGTTCCATATAGGTTAAAAAAAAATGAGATACATGGAGAGAATGGTTTCTGCCTTGAAAATGTGATCAAGATTTACCCAGAAAATCTTGAGAATGTCATTGGATTTTCACAGTGGTATTGTTTGCTTCACCTAGCTTTTCTAATGTGTAGATGTTTGTAGATTCCCAAGGGTGGAAATAGAAAATGCCCTTGGCAGAAGTAAAAAGCAAATCTCACCATCTGCATATCTGTGATTTGACATGATTCTTCAGATCCATGAGGCTGGAACGTACCTGGCTTCTCCTCTGTCTGCTCCCAGTATATCCCCTTCTCTTCTTTCATGTAAATTCCTTCTCTCTTCCTTGTTTATAGCAGGGTCATTCTTGTCCATTCTGTAACTTCACTGGCTTCTGTCTGATCTCTGAAGCTCTTGTTGATCCATTAGTGAGGTTTCTTCAGAAGAACTACAGACAGTATTGATCTTGGTGTACTCCTGTTTCACATGATTCAGTTCTGAATATCATGTTATTGCTTTATTTTTTTCCCTCCTTATCTCCCCTCAACTCTTTATACACTCCTTGAAGATAGATCCTTCTTTAATATGTTGGACATAGCCTCATATTTGGCTATTTTCTGCAGGGAATCTTGCTGCTCCTTTGGAACCTCATCCTCACAGTTCTGAAAGCCAAAAATGACATCCTGAAATCTGTTTTAACAGCTGTCAGCCATTGATATAAATGTAGCCATCAGTTCAAATGATAGCATGTTCTAATGCAGTTGTGTGTGTGTACGTGGACATGCATGTATGTATCATTTTGTAATAAAAACATTTATTTCTGTCATATACTTTTCTTGGGAGCACAGCTGCACCCATGCTCCGTGGGTGTAATGAAAGACCAGCTTATCTTAGAGTTGACACCACTCTGGAAGGTCCTTGAGAAAGGAAGGGAAAGGACGCAGCAGCCTGGAGAAGGCACTGTCACAGACAAGGTCAAATACATTCCAGCACACAAAGGGCTCTTCTTCTTTCTCACAAGATTTTATCTTTCCTTTCTGATGATCAGCTAGGACTAGGATGTGGATTGTGGTGTATTTTTTGAAGTGGAATTTCTTACACTTTATCCTATTATGTTTTATTAAAATGTTTACATATTTTCTGTACCATGATCGGTTATGTACTAGTAGTTAGGCTTGCCCAGCCTATGGTGCAGTAACAAATCTTGAAGTCATAAGGGTTTAACAAAAGAAATATTTGTTTTTCTGTCATGTCACAATTGAGAGATTGAATAGTTCCTCAATAGCTCTTCATATAGGGACTCAGGGATTCAGTGATAATCTTCCAGTGTATTCTAGAAAAAAAGTGTGCGTGCTCTACTCCCATGTAAAACCAGTATATAATCAGTTTCTTGATGAACTGAACAGTGAACAGTGTGAATTCTTGTATTTATTTATGCAGATCAGCTATTCTTCCTGTCCCCTCTCCCTCCATACACACATACATACACACACACACACACACATACACACGTACACACACATACATGAGGAGTCTTTCCATTCATTGTATCTGTTCATTGTTAAGTAATAATGGCAACAGAAACTGAACCTGGAAGAACAGGACCTTCTGGAACACAGCACATGGGCATGTAATCTTAAAATGGAGTCTGCGTTTTGAGAAACTTAAAGACTTCCAGTAACTGGCCTTCTCTTCATCCTAACCCCAGTAGTGCCCTGACAGACATCAGTGACACAATAAATACTTGTGTGGAACAAATGAACTCAAAACTTTCCTTAACTCTGCCTTTACTGTAGAGCTAACTTTTCTCCTAATGTTGCCTGTCTGAAAATATTCCCTATCATTTCCTGTCCCCACCCATATTTGCAGTGAATGCTTTGAAACAAATATTTGGACTTCATCTGTTGTAACTTGACAGTAAAAACTGCAGTTAAGGAATGTTTTCCAAATTTAAGAATTTCCCATTTTTTGGAATTGACATGATATGACTTTTGTAATATAAGTAGAAACTTAATGAAGTCATCAAATATGTAAACTGCAAAGATTTAAAGAAGAGAAATAGATTTAAGTGACTGAAGATAGTTATTGAGTTAAAATTCATTCAGTAGCATTTTTCAACTGTCACCTAAATCACTCTGTATAGTGTCATTTCAGCTCCTTTCAGTATCCTAGCCTTAAGGATAGTGCAGTAAGTACAATAAAGATAGGGTATAAATTGTGAACAAAGTATAAAAGGATTTCATCTGTTCATGGTTTACATAGACTGTTTCTGAGCACCTTTTCACTTCAATGATATTTATCAATTTTTTTTTTTTTTAAGAGAGGGGAGCTTGTAGAACTGTGTAAATCAGGGAATCTGTTATACATTCACATTTTGATGATCAGCAAATCACTTATTCATTTGCTAGACTAGAACGATTCATGAAATCAGTAAGTTTGTTATTCATTTATGCCAGACACTTTTTCCCCTCTTGAAGTCCGTAAGGCAAACACATAACATTTCATTGAGCTAAAAAAGAATGAGAACATATTTTTAGCAAATGTCACCAGTTTCCTTTACCTTGTGTTTCTTCTGTCTTGTTGAGAAATGCTCAAGGCAAGTCATCACCATAGGCGTGAGATCAGTGGATGATTCTATTAATGTTAGTGATGGGGACTTCTGCAAACATTTATGAAAACAGACAGGCTATAAACCAGTTAGGGGTGAGTTTAATTTTTATATTGTGAATTACTGAAGTTTCTTAGGTGTTTTAAGAAAATAAAATGTTATTTTGTTGCCTTGGAGGTCACAAAATGGAACTGGGTTCATATAACCAATTTTCATATATTTTTTATAGAGTTTCCATGATGAATTTCAGGTCAAGATATTCATTTGCACACATAGTCATCCTAAGCGCAGACTATCAGGAGCTTCAAATGCTGTCCTCTTAAATCCACTACCAAGTTGGCCTTGCCTCTTACTCTTGTATTTTTGAGGCTGAAGAACATGCACTGAGGATCTGTTGCTTTAATATTAACTGTGGAAGTGTGCTCTGAAGGGATTCTTTGGTCATGTACATTTCACTATACCTGAAGTATGTTTGCTGTTGGCTAAGGAATGAATTTCAGCTATGTTGCAGTATGATGCTGTGCTCTGGATTATTTTTGGTTTAATGAAGAAGCATTGCTGTGAAATGGTTGCTCAGAATGAAACTCCACCTTTTCCACATGTGGACCACATTTTCATAATGTAAAGCTATAAAATCTAGTGTTTCGTTATGGAACAGATACTAGCATGATGCTGATTCTGAGCTGTCAGCATACACCTGAGCATGTTGAAGAAATGAAAACAACAAATTTCAAGTCTGCCCTGATTTACCTAAATAGGGAAAAACTTGAGCCAAAATCAAGTCAAAATTCAGACTAGCTTTATTATTTAGCCCTTTTGTAGCTGCTTTCTAAATACAGTCATAGGTATCTATAGATTTGTGAGAAGAACAAACCATTCCTCTTAAGATTTGAAAAGTTTATTGAGAAAATGAAGGGAGCTCAGTGTTCAAAATATTTTATTTTCAATTTTTTAAAAGACCTTGTAATTTAGCTTGGTTATAATGAATATTATAAGAAGGCTTATGTGTGGGAAAGCTCAAAATGCACAAAGTAAGTAGAAAAGGGGGAATAACTATCTTCAAAATGTCTAATGTTCTGGAGGCTGCATGGTGTGCAGACGCCTACAATCTTACCACCTATATGTTTCTCTGATTCTCCTTAACATTGTGCAATTGTTCAAACTGCTTAGAGTTTTAATGGTTTCTGTTATAGTTTTTCTGGGGTGAGATCTTTTTTTTTCTAAATATCAGACTAAGTAGTCACTACCTGATTTAAATAAATGGAGCCAGAAGTAGCCTGACAGTGTACCAAACAAGACCTGTGTGTATAATGTGAGTTCTTTCTTTTCAATTTTAGAATCAACCTTGTCCTATGTTAGGCAGCTGGAGGCAAGAGTAAGACAGCTGGAGGAAGAAAATCGCATGCTGCCCCAGGTGGGTGACTTCTAGAAGCTCACAGCTAGTCAGTGTCATTTGAGTTATAGTATTTTATTTGGAATTTAAAGTCTCAATTACATTTTCTCCTTTAAATGATAGACATCATTTTGTCAATAGTCATTCATCAATGTACAGCATGATTGCTTTTCATAATGAATCATCATATTGTCCAGAGTCTTAAGCGTGATACTAAAGGGTACATATGTCTAAAATAAGAATGTTGTTACCATTTTGTAAGAAGAAGAAAGAGAAAACAAGAGTAGAAAGTGCTTTGATGGTACTGCTCACATCTGTCATGCATGTTGTTGGTGAACATAGGGAAGGGACTTTATTTCAGGGGAAATGTGCTAATTTACAAGCTAGGGAGAGCTACAGGTAGTTTGAAGATTTCATGTTTTAATTAAATGAGTACTTTCTAAAATTTTTTCTGATATAATTGAACACTTAGAGTGCAACAAAAAAATGACAGTAATTGCCAGTTTTTACCTTGGGGCTTGATTTCTTTTCCTGGGTGAATATAAAATGGTAATTTTTATGGGATTTAAGTCCTTGCCATATATTTTACTTAAAAATGTATTTTACTTTTTTCCGTGGGCTGTTTATCTTGAAATGATGTTGGTTGAGGTCATGGTTCTTGGGAAATGTTTTGTTGAAGAGTTTAACAAATCTACTGATTTGGCTTGGTTTCCTTGACAGACAGGTAAACAGTATTTTAATAGTTCATAGAAAATAATTTTCTCAACATTTAGTCACTAGTGTTCTTTCTACATTCTGGTGACTTTTTCTTTTCATTAGTGACTAAGAGAAAATTAAACCTCTAATAGTAAACAATTTAAATGTCAAGAAAAAGAGTGTTTATAGTTCAGGAGAAATATAAACATTAATACAAAGAATTAACCAAAGACTTTAGAAAGCTCTTTTAGGTCTTTTAAATCTTGTTTTTAAACTAGTTTTGCTCTCTGATGATGGTTTAGGCTGTCAGGTACTGCATGTAGAAATATCTCTTTCTTTTATTGGTCAGTCATTGGAGATTAAATGAAATGAGGCTATTTCTTACCCTTCGCAAACTGTACATATGTCAGTGCTCATGATGACAGAAAGGTTTATTTGCATTATGAAACAAAATACTACTGGTAGGGTTTTTTCTTGTGTTCTTTTATACTTTTTATTCAAAATTTTTTTTTTACCATTTTCCCTTTTATATTGGATTCAGGGTATGACTGTCCTAATATCCTTAACTGACCACATCTAACTTCTCTGCTCCAAGAAACCTAAGAAATATGATTAGTTTATTTACACATGTTATACCATCTCTGAGGCAGCTGGGATTGTAAGCAACAAAAAAAGAGGGAAAAAAGAGATATGTTTCTTGCTTTTCCTCTGAGTGGGAATTGAAATTTACACCAAGTATTGAGTATATGTATGTGTGCTGTCTTATTGCAAAAGAGGTACAACATATGGGAAAATAATTATATAATTGATTTTTAAAAATCTATGAAAGTTTGTTTTAGAGGTCTTGAAGGGAGATCAGAAGAGTCCTCAACTATACCTGATATGTACATGTATATTTAAATATTTGCATAGTTAAGAATAGATGATATTACTTAATTTTTTTACAAATTCATATGATTTTAAGTGCATTGCTGTTTTTCATCAAAGAAGATTGCTATTGTTTTTGGTTTTGGTTTTCTCTACAAGAAAGGGCTAAGAAAACCATATTTTATTGAACCTAGGATGTTATTAATGTGGGAGGCACCATTAGCATATGTACTTTTCAGAAAGAAAAAAGATGTCAATTATTGTCAGATTCTTGCTGATTTCAACGATGGACGTTAAGAAGGAAAAACAATTTTTTTAGAATTCAGCTTTTTATGTGTCTAAAGTACTTTAATGCAGAGAAGATCTGTTGTTTGCAATACTCCCTTGGACTTATGCAATGAATATAATCTGACACAGTTCAAAAATATTATTCATTTTAAATTTCTGTACTTGAGAGTGTTGCCTTGATTTATAGCTAAGTTAGATATGATAGAATCACCATTTGCGACTACTTGTATAAATACTGAAATGAAGTGAAATTGGTGAACAAAAACTGAACAAAATGAACAATAACAACAAAAAAAATCTGAAATGAACACAGACAGTAGATCAGATGTGAGGATGGAAAATAGTAAATGGACCTCAGAGCCATGGGAATCATGTCAACTGAATCCTTGTAGAAGTCTGAGACTTGGACTAAATAACACAAAGACATATGTAACTTATTCTTAGAAGTTTAATCATGAAATTTCCCTTCAGAAACAATTTCTGACTGCATGATATGAGCTGATTTGCAAGGTCAGTTCCATGTGACAAGCTGACATCCCTGAATAAATTAGTATCAGTATCTGTACACTTGATTTTCAATTATAAGAACTTGTTCACTGTGCCTTGATTAGAAGGTATTATTTTTTTTTATTCCCAAGTTTGTAAAAAAAAAAAAAAAGTCCACTTGTCTTTGGATAAGCAGGAATAAGAATATAGTAGACAATTGGAATTCCAAGTGTATCAGATACCTTTTGTGGCTATAGAAGGTTCCTTGCTGTTGGTTGAGTATTTAGACTAAATTACATAACCTTTCCTGGATGAAGAAATCTCCTTAATGCCTACTTTTATTCTTTATATAAAATTGTATATAATGAACAGAAAGTCACAACTTTGCCCTAGAAATACGTATTTAAAACTAACCAGGATGAGTGTCATAAATGCTTGTGGATTTTTCTCTGGGTAGTTGCAAAGGCTTCCATTTCCTAATATGTAAATGACAAGGTTTCTCCTAACTCTTACATTTCATAAGCATAAGGGTAATTAAAGCTTGGGTCCAGTGTTACACCCATGCAAAGTTACCAGGTCCCAGAATGAAGGATTTTTTATAAAATAGAAAAATGTAGTGAAGACTCAGTTTGGTTCTGTCTGGTGGTGAAGAGGAGCTCACAGGAGGCATGGCTGAAATGTCAGTGTGGCTGCTGTGGCAGGTCATCACTAGTAAGCACAGAATTCTTTGCTGTGCTACAGCCTTTGCACTATCCTCCAAGGACAACTAAGCTGCACCAGAAGTCTGGTTTGTAAATACAGTACTTCAAAGGTGTCCTAAAGTAAGAACAGTCTCATTAATTTCAGAAAATGCATTATTATTATTTGCTAGGTATTATTTTAAAAGAAAATGCTTTTTTATACTGGTTTTAAAACTTTGTGAGGACGACAACATGAGGTCTACCCTCTTAATGGGTTTTTCAGTGTATAATACAATCTTGTTACCTATTGGCACAACATTGTACTTTAGATCTTCAGAACTTACCTTGCGTATTGAAAATTTTACATGTGTAGATTAGTAACTTCTCATCTCTCCCTCCCCCTCTTCCAACTCCTCGTGACTACCACTCTAGTTTTTGCTCCTATGAGTCTGACTGTGTTAGACACCTCATCATGTAAGTGAAATCATGTGATGTTGGTCCTTTTGTGACTGGCTTCTTTCTCCTGCTGTAATATTATCATTTGATCCAGCAATCCCACTTCCGGACAATTTACCCAAAATAATTGAAATCAGGATCTCAAAGAGATATTAGCACTCTTATGTCTATTGCAGCACTATTAACGATAGCCAAGATATGGAAGCAACTTTAAATATCCATCAGCAGGGGAAAAGATAATGAAAATGTGGTATAAACGTACAATAGATCATTATTCAGCCTTTTAAAAAAGAAGGAAATCCTGCCGTATAAGACAACATGGGTAAACGTTGAAAATGCATTTCTGAAAGTTGGCATAAATGGTCATTAAAAATAATGTGGACCTGGGGTATTCTTCCTTGAACGCATAAACTGACAACATTTTTTACTAATTATGTTTAAAAATGTTTCAAACGATGGCATCTACCCTCTTATAATACATATAATAATAAAACTGCTCAGACTGGTCCATCAACTCCACTATGTATATACTTAATATGGTGAAAGTTGCTTAGCCATTTCTGACTCTTTGCAACCCCATGGACTATACAGTCCATGGAATTTTCCAGGCCATAATACTGGAGTGGGTAGCCTATCCCTTCTCCAGGGATTCTTCCTGACCCAGGAATCGAACTGGGGACTCCTGCATTGCAGACAGAGTCTTTACCAACTGAGCTATCAGGGAAGCCCAGTTAATATGGTATAAACCCTAAATGAAGATTGTGTGTTACTTAAATAAATGTAGTTGCTATCTATGAAATTACACTAACTTTCAATTCTAATAAGGTAGATTTACCCACAAGGTCATGCATAGCCATTTGTAACTAAAAGACCCGAGATGGTATAAAGTTGTAGTTATATAAAATTTATTATTATTTTGGCTGCACTGGGTGTTCATTGCTCCATAGCATGTAGGATCTTAGTTCCTGAACAGGGGTTAAACTGGCATTCCCTGAATTGGAAGGCATTCCCTGAATTGGAAGGCAGATTCCTAACCACTGGGCCACCAGAGAAGTCCCAGGAATTTGTATGAAATTTAAAAGGAACATACCTATTTCATGTATATTTATACATAAACACAATCTTGCTCTGGAAAAATTATAAATTTTCAAGTCTGACTGGAACCTTAGTTTTGTATCAGATTGGACAACCCCCTCCTTTAGAAAAGGTATATAAGGTTCGCAGAGGCTGGGAGTATAGTCCTGGTCAGACAGCTAATTACAGACTGACTCAGGCCAAGATGTAGGCCTGTTCAGCCTTCTTTCTAGTGTACACACAGTGCCGCCTTTAATCATTTCATACCATTAACTTAATTCACTGGAATTAAGCTGCTGTATCTATTTTTGTCCTACTGTCAAATTCTTTTTTTAAACATTTATCTTTTTTTTTTTTTTTTTTAAAAAAAAGGGCTTCCCTCATAGCTTAGTCAGTAAAGAATCTGCCTGCAAGGTAGGAAACCCACATTTGATTCCTGGGTCTGGAAAAACCCCTGGAGAAGGAAATGGCAACCCACTCCAGTATTCTTGCCTGGAGAATGCCACGGACAGAGGAGCCTGGCGGGCTACCATCCATGGGGTCACAAGAGTCGGACATGACTTAGCAACTAAACCACCACCATCTTAAGAATTAACATGAGACCTGAGTAGCCATCTAAGATTTGTTAGGCCTTTATTTCTGCTTTAAGAGAAATACTGTTCTTCAGGCTGCAGTATCCATCATAAATGAAAGAAAAACATATTTTAGAGTCTTCTCCTCCTTGACACATTTTCAAAATACTTCAGAATCATAAAATTGTATTATACAAACATACCAACTCATATCTGCATACTTAGAAATTGATTTCACAGCATGTGGTCCAAGATGGTCATTTGTTCAGTTGATTGGGAGGCAGGTGGGCAGGAAAATTAGTAGATGCAATAGTGGTTTTTGAGGCATATCCCAGTGACATTTGATATTTTAGCCAAAATTCAAAACCCTTACTTGGATCTCTTTACTCATTCCATTGTCCTCTTTTTGATGGTCACAAAGATTTTTTTAATCCAGACCTAACAGATAACATTTATGTGCTATGTCTGAGATGCAGTCTGTTCACCAGGAGAAAATATCTTAAAGTGGGTGATGGTTACCTATCTGATGATTTTATTATAAATACTATCCTTTGAAGACATCAGTTACTTTTCAGATACAACCATAAGGTAAAAACTAATATTTTTAAAGCTATTTTCACCCATCTTGTGTTGAGTTTGAATCTTGCATCACAGAGAGGGCTAGAGACAAGAAACAAGCAGTTTGCTGAAAATTCGAAGTCAATTAAGTACATTTATTACAAGTCTTACTGGGAAATGTGTTTTTTCTTCTAATGCTCTGGCACCAGCATCTGCTAGGAAAGCATTGTATGTCCTCTGTGCGCCAGAAACCCTCTCCAGAACAAACCACCCACCTCTTGAGACCAGCATTTTAGAGCCAGTTTTCAGTGTTGGTGCCTAGCGTCCTGCGCCGGCCCTGTGCTCTGGGTTCAGCAGTGTGTTTGAAAGGCACTGGCAACTTGGATCACCACCGAGTGGGCCCTTCCAGCAAGTGTTTCTATTTCTGTTGTGCTAGCACACACGCAAGAGGCTAATTTTAGGAATGGAAATGAAAAATCTCCCTCTCATGTAATTTGGTTGCAATGTGGCCTCAAAACAGTGTGGTCTTTCAGTGTTCTGGGCAAGAGGCAGGGTCATTTCTAGAACTGTTTCTGAATAAAAGAAAGAAGCTGTCACTGTTCCCAGAAGTGCTGAGGAGGGTACACAGGAGCTGAGGAAATCGAGCCCCTCACTTCCATGGCAACACACTGCAGGTCCAGCGTCACATCTCAGAAAGGCCCCCTCACCGGTGTGCTTCTGCAGACTGCCAGGCGCTGGGCAGAGACGAGGCTGGGGGTGCTTCTCTCCGATGTGTAGATTTGCCTCCTGTGCTCTTCCTGTTTTGGAGCTATTTACTGATTGTGTCCCTCTTTCTCCTTTCCACATTTTTCTGACTTTATGTTTTGCAAATCACTTTTGCCTTATCAGGTCGTAAATATATTTGGCTTTTCTTGAGCTATAATTGCTCTGGAAGGAAAATACAGTCACAATTGCACAAAAGGAGACACACAGTGATGCTTTCTAGGAGGCTTCAAGTGAGTGGTGGTATCCTCCTGTTGTTATTTGCATGTGACACTCCTGAGGAGTAACTCGTGCAAAAAGATTGTTTTCATGGATAGCAGTTCTAATTATGTTGCATGACCTGAGTAGAATCGGGATGGTACTGATAGGAGAGTTTAGTTAAATCCATTAAGGGTTGGTTGCTTCTAGTCGTATTTAAGGAAAAAATAGACCTCCACCAGAAGAAACAGTGCTTGTGGAATATGATTTTCTCTAAATCACCATGATTTATATAATTGAACACAAGGAAAAAAAGCTTTTCTGTATGGTTCAGTAGAGTTTTCAAAGGACAGATGGGTGCTACACAAGTGGTGTGGGTGTATTGGAATAAAAGAGACAGATAGATATGGAAAGTAAATTAATGGAGGAAAGTCATGCTGGAGAATCTAAATACATGGAGACTAGGTTAAGGGAAAAGTGAAAATCTATCAGAAAATATAGAAAAGTAAAGCTCATAGGAAAAATGTCTATGGCAACATGGACTCTCAAAGGGGTTATTTATAGCTTTCCTCAGTGACCCTCTTCATGCTTAAGAATTCTTGTTTGAGAATCTGCTTCATGATGAGAAATCTTATTTCTAATGAGAGAAAATTGATGAAGTAGAAATGCAATAGGAAACACAGCTATACTACTTATTAAACTTATTGATATAATTATTGATTTTAAAAGGTACTCAATTATTATGGCTGTGGTGTCAATAATTTGTATTTAACAATTTTTTATAGCTATATTGGTATGTTAGTAATTCAATCACAAAGGCATGTTTTTTAAAAAGGTTTTTAATTTGTCATCCATCACCATAAAAATAGCAGCAGTTTTGTTACCTGTCTGTGGCAGAATTTATCACCAAAAATGATGGGACTTGCTGAGCACAAAGTTTTGCTGTATAGTAATATCAGCTAGAGTCAAAGAATGAGAAGCAATATGGAGGAATATTGGGGGAAAATTTGAGATGGAACTATAAGAGAGATTAACGATGCCTTGTGCTCTTTACTTACTTTTTTTAATCCAGAGTCAAGTCAAACAATTTTTATAAGGTAGAGATGGAACAGTCTTCCCTTTCCTTGCTCCTTTCTAAGGGTAAGAAAACAGTCTTATCAAAAGTGGTGGAGGGCCTGCCCTGGTGGTACAGTGGCTAAGACTCAGCGCTCCCAATACAGGGGGTCCAGGTTCAGTCCATGGTCTGGGAACTAGATCCCGCATGCCACAACTTGAGATACCATGTGCCACAAAGAAGACCAGCTCAGACAAATAAATAAACATTAAAAAATGTGATGGAAAATGTTGTATCATATTTGATTTGGGGATTAAATTAAGTAAATTAAATACTACTGAAATATGGATATAAAAATGTAAGTTATGACACCATGGTTAGTTGACACTTGTGAAGGTGCTGAGACCCCCATTGGAGCACAGACTCATTCTTATCTCTGTTTCCTGCTGGACGTCAAGACAAAGAGGTATCTGAACCATGTTCTATCCTCCTCTTATCTCTGGTTCCAATCTTTCCTACAGTGGAGTTTAGGCATTTTTTTCATGTACGATCTAAATGTTCAGTTTGTTTCTTTGCTGTAGCTTGAGGAAGTGTGTGGGCTTCCCAGGTGGTACAGTGGTAAAGAATCCACCTGCCAGTTTAGGAGATCCAAGAGATACGGGTTTGATCCCCAGGTCTGGAAGAACCCCTGGAGGAGGAAATGGCAACCCCCTCCAGTATCTTGCCAGGATAATCTCATGGATAGAGGAGCCTGGCGGGCTATAGTCCATGGGGTTGCAGAATCGAACACTAGTGAGCACACACGCACGCTGTTGCTGAGGAAAATGTGGAACTTAGAATAAAAATTAAAATTGGTGTGTCTTAGTAATTGATAGTTACCTATATCTTCAGAGTGGAAAGTAGACAAACATAAATGTAATATAGGCAACATCTGTATTTCCTAAGTATAAAAACAATATAAATATAATAAATACAAGTATAAATACAATAGTGTAATATAGGCAAATAATTATATTCTTTGACAAAGGAAGACAGTTTGTCAATATATTTCCGAGTCAGTTGAGATTTTCCTAAATTATATTTTAAAAGCTATCATTGTGTGATAAATAAGCAAAACATAACTAAGTTGTTTTTAAAAAGCTGAGACATAGTCAGCCATGACTTTGGACTCTTGTTAGTAAACAAGTAATTAATGGAGTCACTGTGAATATGCTAGACCAAGCACCGACTAGGAATTACAAGAATTAGGACTTGACCTAATGAGCTGTTGGACCAGGACGGAACCCTAACCTCTGTGAACTTTAAATGCCTTGATTAAAAAGGAAGATTGAATCAGCTGTATATATACACATATCCCCTCCCTCTTGGACCTCCCTCCTACTGCCTTCCCCTCCCCCCAGTCTCACCCCTCTAGGTCACCACAGAGCACGGAGCTGAATTCCCTATGCTATACAGCAGGTTCTCACTAGCGATCTATTTTACGCATGGTATTGTATATAAGTCAGTCCCCCATGTCCACATGTCATTCTGTACATCTGCATCTCTACTCCCACCTTGCAAATAGGTTCATCTGTACCATTTTTCTAGATTCCACATATATGTGTTAATATACAATATTTGTTTTTCTCTTCTGACATCAGTCTGTATAAGAATTACAGATAGTGTCTAGGTCCATCCACGTCTCTACAAATGACCCGATTTCATTCTTTTTTATGGCTGAGTTAATATTGCATTGTATATAGGTACCACATCTTTGTCCATTCATCTGTTGATGGACACTTAGACCGCTTCCATGACCTGGCTATTGTATATAGTGCTGCAGTGAACATTGGGGTGCATGTGTCTTTTTGAATTATGATTTTTTCAGTATAAGGACTCTCCATACTGTTCTCCATAGTTGGTATATCAATCTACATTCCCACCAGTGGTTCAGGAGGGTTCTTTTTTCTCCACATCCTCTCCAGCATTTATTGTTTGTGATTATTTTGTTCTTGTTATTGCACTGAGTTGTTCTGCATGGGCTTTCTCTAGTTGCAGTGAGCAGGGACTGCTCTTTGCTGTGGTGTGCAGGCTTCCAATCGAAGTGGCTTCTCTAGTTGGAGCCCAGGCTCTGGGGCACACAGGCTTCAGTGGTTGCAGCTCCTGGCCTCTAGAGAGCTCGCTCAGTAATTGCGGTGCACTGGGCTTAGTTGCTCCAGAGCATGTGGGATCCTCCTGGGCCAGGGATTGAACCAGTGTCCCCTGCATTGCAAGGCAGATTCCTAACCAGTGGACCACCAGAGAAGCCCTATTTTTTGAAGATTTTTTTTTTTTTAATATATTGAGCTTCATGAACTGTCTTCATGTTTTGGAGATTAATCCCTTTTCAGTTGCTTTGGTTGCAAATATTTTCTCCCATTCTGAAGGTTGTCTTTTCATTGTGTTTATGGTTGCCTTTGCTGTGCAAAAGCTTTTAAGTTTCATTAAGTCCCATTTGTTTATTTTTGTTCTTGTTTTCATTACTCAAGGAGGTAGGTCAAAACAGATCTTGCTGTGACTTATGTCAAAGAATGGTCTTCCTGTGTTTTCCTCTGAGTTTTATAGTGTCCTAATGGGACACTGGAAATCCATGACTTTTTATCCAGAGAAAGTTTGTGTGTATGTGTAATGTATGCACAAAAGAGGTGCACCCTTTTTAATTCTAATAGAAAATTCCCTAAAACTACAACTTGACATTGTATTGGATCTTTTATTTACAGGTGTATATTGTACGTTATTCTACCTCATTGTGCTCTAACGTTAATGAAATTTCCTCAGATAACTACTAAATTTAAGTTAATATACAGTCTTGTGTATAAAACTTTGAGGTTCATATCACATCAAGTATGCATATAATGGGGCTCACATTCAAGTCTGGGCCATGTTAGCTTATGTATATTTTGAGAGATAATGTACAGTCCCCTTAATGTTTATTTTTATTCTTTATATAAAATTATATGTAATGAACATAAAGGCACTCATTTTCCCTAATAGTATACACATTTAAAAATAACCAAGATGAGTGTAATGATTGCTTATGGATTTCTCTCCGGTCAGATACAAAGGCCTCTGTTCACTGGAAAGCGTAGTTCCTTTCAACCCTGAACATTCTGAACCCAAGGACAAATAAAAGTGTGTGCGTGTCTGAAACTGCAAAACCACCAAGCCCCAGAATGAAGGGGTCTGCAGTCCAGAACAGATAGAGAAATGCAGCGACGACTGAGTTGGTTCTATCCAGTGATAACGAGGAGCCCACGTGAAATATGGATGGGTATTATTCCTCACCCCGTGAGCACAGGCTCTTTGTTCTTCCATGCTTTCTGTGGTACTCCACAAGCATCACTGAGCTGTGCTCTACATCCAATTTGTGAATACAGCATTTCAAAGAAAGTGAAGTCACTCAGTCGTGTCCGACTCTTTGCGACCCCATGGACTGTAGCCCGCCAGGCTCCTCTGTCCATGGGATTCTCCAGGCAAGAATACTGGAGTGGGTTGCCATTTCCTTCTCCAAGGGATCTTCCCAACCCAGGGATCAAACCCTAGTCTCCTACATTGCAGGCAAATGCTTCATCCTCTGAGCCACCAGGGAAGCCCCCAAAGTATGAACAGCCCTATTACATTTTGAAAATGCAGTATTATCTATTAGGTATTATCATTTGAGAAGAAATGCCTTTTCCAGGTTGATACCAATGATAGTTAAAGATCACCAGAACTTAGGATATTCCCTCTTAAGCACAAAAACTAATGTGAACATTTTTTAAAAAATCATATTTAAAATATTTCAAAGGATTTTATATAATAAATGGAGAATGATATTTCACATGATTTTTTAAATTATGATGAAAGAGAACATCAATATAGGAAATGTTGGAAAATCAACTTTTATTATTTACCTCTAATTTATGCCAAAAAATGTGTATCCTTTATTCTAAAATATACTTCTCAGGAATTCAATTCTGAGAGAAGCCAAAATAAAGTACTATGAAAAAGAGATGACAAAGATACGGCATATCAGACAGTCTTTTGCAGTGTGACTGGACTGAGGAAAATAATGCAAAAGGCCCTGCATGGGAATCAAAGGTGGATATACTGGGATCCACAGGAGGGAGAAAATGTTCTTTCAAAGGAAACTGATTTCTCATTGGTGACTGTAGACTGCAGACTAAAGCATCTGAAACAGCAGCCAGCACGAAGTGAACCAGGCCTTTCTTTGGATGTGGTAGATGACGCAGAGATTGAAAGAGAACTGGTAGGAGATACACTGCGAGACAGTGTTCCCACGGAACATTTATATACTGTCTTTTGGATTGTGTGCCATGGAATCTGTAGAAACTGGTAACGTGTTGACATACGAAGCTAATTAAAGCATGTGTAGAGAAGCAGGGTTGCACAGAGTTGGACACGACTGAAGCAACTTTGCAGCAGCAGCAGCAGCAGAGAAGCAATATGAAGAAAAAGTGTATGAAATACACTACAGGCTTCTCCTTAATTGTTTTATGACCTAAGGGCCTTTAGGGGCTGGATTCAGGGTTTATTTTAAAGTTTAATCTAGAAATTCTACAATGCAGTTTCTGTATTGCTAAGCAGTGGAGTATTTGAAAAGCAACCCCCACATGCGTGTAAATGTGGTGTTCCTTTGAAAGTCATGGTACACTGTTTGCTGAGGCCCAGCTAGCACAAGTTGGGTGGGTGGATGGGGTCTATGCTCAGCCCTTGGGGGCCTGCCTTTGGGAGCTGCTTCCCCCTCAAGTGTACAGGTTTCCGTGTTCTCCTAAGTCTGGTCCTCACTTGGGCTGTTGACTGGCTGCTACAGTGATATCCTGGCCCTTTCCCAGGGATCCTGTGGTCAGGGCTCCCAGCATTCTGTGGGCTGAGAAAATTCCCCAATTCCTATTTGTCATCCACCTTGTTCCAGGCCCAAAGCGCATAGAAAAAGTATTTCTTGCCACAGGATTTTAGTGTTAGACCCAGCACTGGAGGCGGGAGGGAAGAGGTATGATTAGTGAAAGGACAGTCTATTTAAAGATTGTTCCTCCCTTCTGAAAGTATTTCTTTATCTTTGATTTAAGTGTCTCTTCCCTGGTGTAATTCTTTCCTTTGCAAGAACGTTTTGTCCCCAAACTTTTCAGTAACTCATACAAATCCACTCATCTCAGATACTTGTGATTTCAGGAGTGCTTTAGCCACAGCACACAGATCATCAAGTCCTCTTTATGAGTTTTTAATCCTCTTTCAGGTTTTTATAACTTCCATAATATAGTTTAGTGGAGTAAAAGCAAGTTTTGAATTATTATTTTTTAAAACAGAGAAAAATAAAACACAAGGAGACAGCTAACCTTGCTTAAAAACTCTTGAACTAATTAGTATTTTGGTAGTGTTATCATCCAGCTATTGCTCTTAGAAGTTTATGAGAAAAAAGATTGGATATAGAAATGTAAGGATCACAGAAGAAATGTAAATCTGACTTAAATGTAGTAGAAAAAATAAAGAAATTTGATACTGTCTTTTCTTGACCTAAAATGCCTCCCATGTGCAACAGAACAACATGTGAAGCAGAAGTTCTAATGTTTGACAGACAGCAAATAACTAATAAACCCACGACCAGATGGGAGCCATCCTGGGCTTACATAAAAGCTGGCTCTAAAAAAGGCTATTTAATCATCAAAATATTTCAGCTGTTTTTGACATTCAAGGCAGGTATGTCTTAATATTAAAAGAGGGATTTTTAAAAAAAATTTAAACATTAATGTTAAAAAGAGGGATTTTTTTTAACTTAAACACTTTCATGTCCTAAGAAATTTATTAAAATAACCCTAACTACAGAAATATCATAAAAGAAAAATGTAAAATACACACTCAGAAATAAATTACAACTCCAGTAAATTTGATCACAAATAAATTGTGTGGGAATGATGGGTCTTTATCGTTTTGGGTGCCAGGCATGTTTGAGTGCCAGAAGGTAACAGAAGCTGCAGATAGAATCTGGATGCTTTCTTTCTGACAGAGTTTTAGACAGAGGGAGATTTAGCAACTTTGCATTCTGAAATTTGTTATCTTGTTTGGGACAAATTCCGTTCAGTTTTCAACCCTTGTTCTCATCCCACTCCTGTTCTAATACACAGATCCTTAACCAGCAAAACTCACATGTCTTTGTTGATAATTTCTGCAAATGGTAGGTAGTGATGGCAGCACATGTTCATTGCCAATTAAAAAGGATGTTGGAGAGGTCCCCGAAGACTGGACCCTCTACTAAATGGCCACTTGTCAAGAAGGTGGCTCATGTGGCCTCACAGCTTTTATTTTATTAGAGAGGATTCTCTTGGTGAGGGAACCAGCTATTTTGAGCCTTTGACACTTGAGAACAAGATCAAAATGCGCCTGAGAGCAGGTAAGGACAGCTGCCCTTCAAATGTTTTTCACTTAAAATAAGTGCCCTGCTCAGGATCTGGGTATAGACAAGGTCCTTCAGAGTCAGTCACCAGAATGTGATAAGACATCTCTCAATTCTTAGTGGTTTCTCAGGGCTTCAGGGCTATAAGTGATACCAGAGTAATTTGTGAATCATACTTCAACTGGTCTTTAAACCAGGAAAATATGTTTAATTTTGTTATCTCATTGCTGTTTAAAAAAATATTTTATTGTCCTGTTCAGTCAGTTCAGTCACTCAGTCGTATCCAACTCTTTACAACCCCATGAACTGCAGCACGCCAGACGTCCCTGTCCGTCACCAACTCCTGGAGTTCTCCCAAACTCATGTCCATTGAGTCGGTGATGCCATCCAACCATCTCATCCTCTGTCGTCCCCTTCTCCTCCTGCTCTCAGTCTTTCCCAGGATCAGGGTCTTTTCCAGTGAGTCAGCTCTTCACATCAGATGGCCAAAGTATTGGAGTTTCAGTTTCAGCATCAGTCCTTTCAATTAATATTCAGGACTGATTTCCTTTAGGATTGACTGGTTTGATCTCGTTTCAGTCCAAGGGACTCTCAAGAGTCTTCTCCAACACCATAGTACAAAAGCATCAATTCTTCAGTGCTCACCTTTCTTTATAGTCCAACTCTCACATCCATACATGACCACTGGAAAAACCATAGCTTTGACTAGATGGACCTTTGTCAGCAAAGTAATGTCTCTGCTTTTTAATATGCTGTCTAGGTTGGTCATAACTTTCCTTCCAAGGAGTCTTTTAATTTCATGGCTGCAGTCACCATCTGCAGTGATTTTGGAGCTCAAAAATATAAAGTAAGCCACTGTTTCCACTGTTTCCCCATCTATTTGCCATGAAGTAATGGGACCAGATTCCATGATCTTCGTTTTCTGAATGTTGAGCTTTAAGCCAACTTTTTCACTCTCCTCTTTCACTTTCATCAAGAGGCTCTTCAGTTCTTCACTTTCTGCCATAAGGGTGGTGTCATCAGCTTATCTGAGGTTGTTGATCTTTCTCGCAGCAATCTTGATTCCAGCTTGTGCTTCCTCCAGCCCAGCGTTTCTCATGATGTACTCCACATAAAAGTTAAACAAGCAGGGTAACAATATACAGCCTTGATGTACCCCTTTTCCTATTTGGAACCAGTCTGTTGTTCCATGTCCAGTTCTAACTGTTGCTTCCTGACCTGCATATAGGTTTCTCAAGAGGCAGATCAGGTGGTCTGGTATGCCCATCTCTTTCAGAATTTTCCAGTTTATTGTGATCCACACAGTCAAAGGCTTTGGCATAGTCAATAAAGCAGAAATAGATGTTTTTCTGAACTCTTTCGCTTTTTCGATGATCTAGCAGATGTTGGCAATTTGATGTCTGGTTCCTCTGCCTTTTCTAAAACCAGCTTGAACACCTGGAAGTTCATGGTTCACGTATTGCTGAAACGTGGCTTGGAGAATTTTGAGCATTACTTTACTAGCATGTGAGATGAGTGCAATTGTGTGATAGTTTGAGCATTCATTGGCATTTCCTTTCTTTGGGATTAGAATGAAAACTGACCTTTTCCTGTCCTGTAGCCACTGCTGAGTTTTCCAAATTTGTTGACATATTGAGTGCAGCACTTTGACAGCATCATCTTTTAGGATTTGAAATAGCTCAACTGGATTTCCATCACCTCCAATACCTTTTTTCATAGTGATGCTTTCTAAGGCCCACTTGACTTCACATTCCAGGATGTCTGGCTCTAGGTGAGTGATCACACCATCGTAATTATCTGGGTCGTGAAGATCTTTTTTGTACAGTTCTTCTTTGTATTCTTACCACCTCTTCTTAATATCTTCTGCTTCTGTTAGGTCCATACCATTTCTGTCCTTTATTGTGCCCACCTTTGCATGAAATGTTTCCTTGGTATCTCTAAGTTTCTTGAAGAGATCTCTAGTCTTTCCCATTCTATTGTTTTCCTCTATTTCTTTGAACTGATCGCTGAGGAAGGCTTTCTTATCTCTCCTTGCTATTCTTTGTTAAATTATGCTTTTTATTTTATATGTCTCTTTTATGGTAATTCTGTTTGAAGGCATCAGTCCTACTAGTTTTAAGTTTATGTTTGTTCAGAATCTTAAGTTTTCAGAGCTCATGGAGATACCCCATTGTAGGTTATGAAAAGGATAGTGTCTTATCTTTTATTTGAATATGTTCTTCTTTTAAATGATGTGGTAATAGCCTAAAATGAACCTTTCTTTTCTTTGAGAAACAGCTTGGCCCACAGTACGGTGAGTGACTTAGAAGAATCTGTAACCCTTGCAGCTGGGTCCCCTTCAGGGTGCAGACAGTGCACAGGATGTAATGGTTGTCTCCTATTTCACCCAGGAGGCTCGTTTAGGTCACAGGCACTAAACCACAAGCCGAGTAACAGCTGAGGTCCTGGGGTCTGGACCAACATGGAGTCCATCTTGGGACTGGTTCCCATTCTAACCTCGGTCCCTGTGATTATCCCTATTGCAGGTGAGTATACGTTCACTAATGGGCAGAGACAAGCTTTGTGTGCAGATTTTCAGGTGCCGCTAGCATAGTGTCCTTCCCATTTTGCTGACACTTGTCCTGTGGCAGTATGTTTCTCTTGAAACAAGATAGCTACAAAAACACCTTGACCAGCAACGTCTCCACCACCATCCAAGACAAACCTCTGGTGTGGTACCACTGAGGTGTGAATTGGGAATTAACTAAGAAACCCAGTTATTTTTCTAGTCCATCTGCTTTGCTATTCACTGAGAGTTTTCATCACTCTAATAATGATTTTCTCAGCATGGGAAGATCTCATCCTTTAATCAGTCTTAAGGACGTTTCTAGCCCCTAGATATATGAGTACTCAGGAAAAAACATACTTGTTCACTTACATCACTTACCTTCTGTTTCAGTTATAGTCTCTCCTTAACTGCTTGCCTCCTTCTCCAGAAGCTTCCCGGACTATTCCAGTTGGCAGTGACCTTGTTATCCTCTATACCAGGGGTTGGTGCTTTTTAAGTAAAGGGGCAGATAGTAAACATTTTCAAATGTGTAAGCCATACAGTGTGTTTCAGCATCACGTGTCTGTCATTGTAGAACCAAAACAGCTGACAACAAATGCAGAATATCTAAATGAACAGGTTTGGCTGTTTTCTAAAAAGACTTTGTTTATGGCACAGGGAAAAGGGGCTGGAATTAGTCAGGAGTAGTTTGCTGACTCCTGTCCTACACTAAAAACATTTCTGTGTCAGTTGGGTTATCTGTTAATACCTTTTTTTAAATTGGTCTCTCATAGAAGATCTCCTAGAGAAGGGAATAGCAACCTACTCCAGTATTCTTGCCTAGAGAACTCCATGGACAGTGGGGCCTGGCAGGCTACAGTCCATGGGGTCACAAAGAGTCAGATACGACTGAGTGACTAACACTTTCAGTGTTACATAAATTTTCATCTGTGCATAAAGAATTTAATTGTATGCAAATGGTTTTCTCAATAAGTATTATTTTTTCACTGGTTTAAGTTTATCTCATCATCTCCAAACATGTTATCAGTATCTGGGATTTGAAAAGTAATTGAACTAAAGGAGTAGTTGAGCAAAAGTAAAAGTATTGTTTCCTAACAAATGACTTAGCTTTGGAAGGATTTTGTTGATCAAGGTGCTTGCATTTGACTTGCAAAGGCAAGTCCTCCCTTACAAGGACAGTTATGATGCTAACAGGAATATGTATGTTTCTGAAGCACATACAAATGGTGACTGAATCTGCAGTTAGTGAATGAGTGATTATATTGGTTTTGTGTCCTGGCTATTCTTGCCTGCCTTCAAGAGATGGCTGGGAAGATAACATGGGTCAGGCTTGTCTTTAATGGCTGGTGGCTTGGAAAGAATGTGAATTTCTATAAATTCCTTCATAGACAAGCAAAATTTTAAATCCATGTTTATCAATAAATGAGGAAAACCACTTCTCGCTTGGGAGGAGATCAGAAATCAGTTAATCTCCCTTTCCTTTTAGTGAGAGCATTTCATGAAAGACTGAAAATATAGGGAGATTGCTGACAGGAATTAAGTGACCTGTGTATTTTCAAGTCCTTTATATTAATCTTCTCTCTCATCATCTTTGTCAAATATGTGGCAAGGTGCTTTGGAAACAAAAGAGGAATACAAAGGCTAGTTCATGTCTCCAGTAGATCAGGAAATGAGAAATGAGTGAGAGAAACAGGGGAATCCTCACTTGTCTTTGTCACCAGGAGTGATTGACATCAGAAGAGTCAAGAGGAAGAAGGGAGCTTAAAAAGAGCTGAGTGCATGCGCAATGTTTAGATGGTGACTGATGGCAACCTAGCCTTTAGCAAGCCTTTCTCTGTATTGCTTGTTGTTTTCAGAGTACCTTGCAATCAGCTTTTTAGTCACCTGTCTCAGTCACCACGTGAAGCTAGTTGACAGGCCTCTCTCTGCTTTAGCGCTGAGGACAAATGACTTGCTGAGGGTCAGGCAGTGAGTTGCTTATGGAACTCATTAATCCCTGGGTCATCTCTCTTGGGTTAGCAAAATACTATCTCTCTTTTGTTTTTAAAGACAACTCTAACCTTGGAAAACTTACCTACTCATTGACCTGATTGTTTTCCAGGATAGCACTACTACAGAAATTCTAACTTTAATCTTTTTTTAAATTTGCCTTTCTTAAAGCTTTATAATGTCACTTTTCAGAAAAAATTTAGCTGTGCATTTTAAAGTTTAGCCAGCTCCTTTGTTTAGGTAATGATCTCATAATTCTGGCCCTTTTATTTCTCTTGAGTTCTTCACCTAGAGACTTCAGGAGAGATTTCAGGAGAAATAAAAATTTTTAACCAGGCAGACTTGGTTTGTGGCATTAGCTGTTGTCAAAATCTGTATGGAAGGGTAAGATAAAACTGCTTTCTATTTTAGTTATTCTGTCTTTTCTTCCCAGAAGCTCATATAGGCTAGACAAAAGCACTAACCTCAGTTTTTGGAAGGAGAGATGCTGACATTTGTTGTTAAATTGGTTCAGCGGTCAGTTCAGTTCAGTTCAGTCGCTCAGTCTCGTCCGACTCTTTGAGACCCCATGAATCGCAGCACGCCAGGCCTCCCTGTCCATCACCAACTCCCAGAGTTCACTCAGAGTCGCATCCATCGAGTCCGTGATGCCATATAGCCATCTCATCCTCGGTCATCCCCTTCTCCTCCTGCCCCCAATCCCTCCCAGCATCAGAGTTTTTTCCAATGAGTCAACTCTTCGCATGAGGTGGCCAAAGTACTGGAGTTTCAGCTTTAGCATCATTCCTTCCAAAGAAATCCCAGGGTTGATCTCCTTCAGAATGGACTGGTTGGATCTCCTTGCAGTCCAAGGGACTCTCAAGAGTCTTCTCCAACACCAGAGTTCAAAAGCATCAATTCTTCAGCACTCAGCCTTCTTCACAGTCCAACTCTCACATCCATACGTGACCACAGGAAAAACCATAGCCTTGACTAGACGGACCTTAGTCGGCAAAGTAATGTCTCTGCTTTTCAATGTGCTATCTAGGTTGCTCATAACTTCTTCCAAGGAGTAAGGGTCTTTTAATTTCATGGTTCAGCGATAGTCATTCAATAATGAGTGATCACTGGGCTTTCTCTGCTTTTCTTAGGATAACCAAAACAACCCCTAACAAATGGGGAATGGAATTTCTGTAGATCATGGGAGGCTGATGACTAGTATTGGCAACTCAGTCAGTGTTTTACCCCTTAAGTATTTTTTTAAGCACCCCTCGTGTACAGATACTGTTTCAGACAATGGAGATACAGGCCTGAATAAAATATTCTTGCAGCTTACATTTTATTAGGTGGATTATTGTTTTAAAGTTTAAATACATAGTAACGGGAAGTGATGATAACTGTAAAGAAAACAAAAGCAGGGTAAAGAATTGGATGGTGGCTGGAGTAAGGGGTATTTTACGTGGAGTTAGCAAAAACCTCTCTAGGATGTGACATCTGTAGAGGACTGAAAGAAGGAAAGGCTTATGGCTGGAAAAGAGGATTGCAGTAAGTGAGAACAGCAAGGACAAGAGCCTTAGGTAGGATTGAGATAGGTGTGTGTGAGGAAGCAGGAGCTACAAGGCTAGAGGGGCTGGAACAGAATGCTTGGAACAGAGAGTATTAGGATGTGAAGTGAAGTCTGAGATGGGGGACAGACCCGTGGGCTCTATTGACCAAGGTCACGTGGGTGGATTCTGGGTCTTAGTTAATGAAAAACCACTGGAGGAACTGGTTGAGGGTATGGTGTCATCTGTTTACATTTCCCAAAGGTCTCTGTGAATGCTGGATGGAGACTGGATTGCAAATGGTAGAGGCAGGGGAGGGGACTTAGGGACACTCACTAGGGAGCTGTTTTGGAAGATTGAGGGCTGATGGTAGCTTGAAACAGGGGTGGAAATGGTGAGGAGGCGTGGGATTCACAATGCTGTGTCTTTAAGTAGAGCTGATGGAGCTTCATGACAGATTGGATGTGGACTATAGAGGAAAGAAACTGCATGGGTTGGGCACCAGCCACCCCAGGAGGAGCTGTTTACAGAGACTGCAGCGGATGGTGGCCGAGGGGAAAATCAAGGAAGACCCTTGGATTATGATCTAAGCAGCTGTCTGTATGATTGGTGGCGCTTCTTACTGAGATGGGGAAGCATGGAAGGAACAGGTGAGGGGTTGCAGGGGAATCAAGTTCTTTGGGCTGTGGGAAAGGTGAGCTGTTGGACACAGACAAGATGTCAGACGTAGAGTCAGATACGTGGAACTCGGGAAAGGTCAGTGCTGAGTATAAAAATTTGAAAGAATACACGGCTATGGAACTGAATAAGCAATTTTTGTGAATGCATGTTTCAGTGCATGTTTAGGGGGGGAAAAAGTGGTTTGTGGACTGTGCCCTGGGACATAGCACAAGTTAGAGGTAGGGAAGGAGAGGGGAGTACAGTGCACCCTAAATTGTTTATGTTAGAAAGTAGTGCAGAAATAAACATATTTGTAAAATCACTTATTTTCTTCCTTCCCTAGTAAGAGCCATTTGTGAAAATTGAGCTCATGTCCCCATGATGCTTCCTTTTGAGCTCTAATGATGCTGTCACTGATGGGAGATCTCAGTTCTCCCCACTGGTGATATTACTACCGTGTGTGCAGAGACTATGGGGCCTCGGTTCATTTGGGCCACTCTGGTTTTTATAAACCTTTTGAACTCAGATCATTGTGAATTGCTCCGAGGTAGCGTTTTCCACAAATGGCACAGCTGAGCTGCAGCCTGACAGGCAGCGTCATTATTTGTGTTATGAATGCCTGTCCTAGGGTGGTAACCACCCACGGATGAAGCTGACTCTTTGCACTTCTCTATTGACGTCTCTCGTATCTTGATCTCCCCATTTTGTGTGGGACCCTTGTGGACTGGGAGATTCTGAAGAAACTGGAGATCCTTCTGTTTGCCAAAGCCCAACCAGCAAACACTACCTCACAAGGATTTGTCTTAAGTTTCTGTTTAGTCCCTGGGGCTCTAGCTACATCTCTTCCGCTGGGCTCTGAAGTGCTGAGGTATTTAACACAATCATTACTGAGCTCTGCTCTGCAAGCCAAATGCACTGTTAATTAGCATTATGTTTTTGATTTTGCCTCTGCACTGTCATTTGCGTTCCAGGCCTTGAGCTCTCTCTTCCTCATGCTCTCCTTATACCCCACCCCCGCCGCCTTTTTTTATAAGCTCAAGACCTAAAAATATTCAGATATGTTTCTCTCAACAACAGTATTGTACACTTACTACTTAATGTCAACCTGATTGGAAACCCATTGAGATATCATCTTTTTTTTCCCCTAGAAATTTCAGTCTTTCTCAACAGGGAGGTGTATGGTTAATATAGAACAAGAATTAAGCACATAAACTCTTTTCTTAGAAGCAGAGTGATGTAAATCTCATTGTCCACATTTCCTATCTATTGTTTAATAGCTTTTTTTGTTGTTTGTTTGCTATGCCTTTGTTGTCATTCTTTGTTGTTGCTCTGGCTGCAGAGATAGAGGGTGTTTGCTGTTCTGGCCCTTTCAAGATATTCATTCTTTTCTTCATGGGGTTTGCTCTCTCTCATTCTTGTAAAAAGGCATCCTGCTAACCTCTGTAATGACTTTCATTTATTATTATTATTATTTTTGGAAACTGCATTTAAATATCTGCAGGTTTCACCTAGCGTCATAGATATTTCAGAATTATTTTCTTTTCCAAGAACATATTTTCATTATGGCATGAAGTTCAAGTCATTTACATTTTAAATATTTTGCAAGCTCCTATTTTACATGTCAGAAGGAAACCATTTTGGGGAATATTTGCGAGAAAGATGCTTTTGTGCTTTATACTGTTAATTCCCTCTTTGATCTTGATTTTAAAATCTGAAAGGGTTAGATATATTACTTCTCCTGGCATTTCCTATCCTGGTTAATGGCATGACCAGTTAGCTGCTCGCATCCTGGAGTCCTCTTTCAGCCTCCCTCAGCCTCCCTCCCTACACTCAAATAAACATTAAAGCTCATAAGTTCCTTCCCTTTAATCCATCAATATCATCCTTTTTATTCTTTTGGCTGTTGTCCAGTGTAGGTGATGAGTAATCGTTGTTCATTTGAACTTCTTTGTTAATCTCATAATTGGACTTCATCCCAGACTAGCTTGTCTTCATACCAGCTAGTCTGGTAGCTCAGCTGGTAAAGAGTACACCTACAATGCAGGAGACCCCAGTTCAATTCCTAGGTCAGGAAGATCCCCTGGAGAAAGGGATATGCTACCTGCTCCAGTATTCATGGGCTTCCCTGGGTGGCTCAGACAGTAAAGAGTCTGCCTGCAATGCGGGAGACCTGGCTTCCATCCCTGGATTGGGGAGATCCTCTGGAGGAGGGCATGGCAACCCATTCCAGTATTCTTGCCTGGAGAACCCCATGAACAGAGGAGCCTGGCGGGCTATAGTCCATGGGGTCGCAAAGAATCGGACATGACTGAGTGACTAACTACAAGTCTTGTCCCACCCAGATAAATCTCTACATTATTCCCAGAACAATCAACCAGACCACATCAGGTCTTGTCATGCAGCTCATCATAGAATAAATTTCAAATCCCTTATATGTTATGGAAGGTTCTTCATCATCTCACCTCTTGCCGTTCATGTCAGCCTCATTTCTTGCTACCCTGTCCCTAATGTTTTAGGCTCACATTCTTCTGAACAACTTCCTGTTTCCCTGAATGTGACAACTGCTTAAAATTTCAGGTTATCTGAATTGGAGTGCCTCACCACCTCAGCTGTGACTTCACAGACCTCAATTTTAGACATTGTTTGGCATGATAAATGAGGAGTCATGCATGTATGCATGCTGAGTCACTTCAGTCATGTCCGACTCTGTGCGACCCTATGGCCCACAGCTTGCCAGGCTCCTCTGTCCATAGGATTCGCCAGGCAAGAATACTGGATTGGGTTGATGTGCCCTCCTCCAGGGGATCTCCTTGACCCGGGGATGGAACCCATGTCTCTAACCTGCATTGGCAGGCGACGAGTTCTTTACCACTGGTGCTGCCTGGTCAGTGAATGAATAGTACCTTCTTGAATCCTTAGCTGGGACTGGCCTTATACATTGACTGGTCTATACTTAATGAAGCTGAGAATAATACCTCTTTTGATGATAACTTTTTTTATATTCACCATTTGGTGTTTGGCATTATACAATGATTTTGATGGAAATCACCATATACTTTGGATGCCTCCATAATAAGGTCTTATTCTTTTGGTTTGCTAACCATTCCTAGTAATCTTTTCAGTTACTTTTTTTTTTTCTTTAACATATTTGAGCTCACTGCAGCTTTAGAAATAGAAGGAAGTGATTCAAGATTTTCAGAATAATTTTGCTCTGGCTAATAAAAAATAATAGAAATTTAGTCTCTATTTAAATTCTGAAAAAAGAATGGAAAAAAAGAATGGAAATTTAGTATGTGTTTAAATTCTGTAGACATCACAGAAATTTCAGTTTTATTTGTTTCAGACCATTTTAGCACTCTAGAAGTATGCTTTAATGACTCAATAAATAGTTGAGTACCTACTAACTACAGAGTACACAGACACACAATTAAAGCATTTACACAACTACTTCTGAGATGATAGAGGAAAAACCACTGTCCTGCACATAGATTTTTATTATCCATTAATATATTAAGTTTGTTGAGCAACTTCTATGTGGAGATAGGGTGCTGGTCATTGTGATTATAGAGATAATAAAAGTCAAGTGCAGTGACCTTAAGGAGCTCCAAGATACGTGAAATATTACTATCAAATGGGATAGGACTATGAACAAGAGTCTTATTAGCTCACCTTGCAGTGGGTGGTCAGGGTAATTGTACCCTCTGCCAAACCATGAAAGTAGAGTCCCCATGATCATGACTTGTTCATCAGAGCCAGGATGGAAGCAAGCTTTTTCAACACCTGTTCCAGAATAAGAGAAAGAATATGAATAAATATGAAGGAACCAGAATCAAGAGAGTGACATCCTGGATCACACCAGTATGGAATAAGAAAAGCATGGGATCCAGAAAACTATCACTGGAACTGCAAACCCAGAGAGCAGAAAGCTAGAATAGGAAATAGATACTCTCTTGATAACTGTGTTGAGCTGGAACCCTATTGTATTTTATTTATACTGTGACTCACATAGTACTCCAAAATGAGTTGCTAACAATTCTCAACAAATTCATTAGGTGATTTCATCAAATCTCAAAGTTCAGAATCTTTGGGTTATTACAGCTGCAAGTTTATGTCACTGTTGTGGCCACAATTCTGAGTCTGGAGTGGACAAAGTCCTTGGGCCCACAGCTGATGTTCACCTGGTATGTACCAATTCTTCTGCATTAGTTATTAACATACTTCTATTCTGACCTCCCCAAGCCCCTGAGTCAGTCCTGATGCTCCCTAGGATCTACAGGATCTCCTTGTAGCCCAGGAGCTAAAGGATGAGCACCTGGAACAGAAGACCTTCAGGCCCCCAAGCCACAAAGAAAAAAAAAAAGTCGCTATGAAGTATAAATTACTGAGAACAAGCACCAGGCCAACAGTTCATGTCTTAATGGGTATTATCATATAGTAAAGGCTCATAGGAGCTACTCTTAATAATCTTTTAATTGACAGCACTTAGGAGAGGCCTAACACGTAGCAGGGGCTTAGTAATTGAGAGCTGTTATGATTCAGATGTACCCTCAAGGAGTCTTCTTCCTACTGAGGAGACAAACATGTAAACAGACTTGGCTACATCTGGAGAGAGTGGTCCGTGTTCTAGTCCAGTGTTCTCTGATTCCTCTCTGCCTATCACAGCGTGTTCTCATCTGCCCTGGGATGTTGTTTCATGTGTCAGAGCCCTCATTTCTATTTGTGGGCAATTTCATTCTTTCTTGGTATGACTACTTAATGTTAATGGCAGAATCTTTACCTTTCGTTTTGCTAAGGAAGATTCATTTTCTCCCGTAATGTCCACAAAGCACCTCTGCCATTTTACTCCCTGTGGGATTGGTGTCTCTGTTTTCAAGGTGCTGCAGTGTCCACACTCTCTCCACTCTGCAGTTCTTTGTCCTCTGGACTGCTGCCCTGAGCCTGCCCATTCTGCATGCTCTTTCTTGCTAGTGTTATTATAGTAGGATGTATCAGGGTTTTTTTAATACTATTCCTTTTGTTAGAAAGAGTAATTTGCTTATGGGGGGGTGGAAATAAGGATGTCTTTATACTTAGCTCACTTGAGGTCTTAAGCTCAGAGAATTTCCTTCAAAATCATCACAGGCTCCATCACAGTCTTGTGGGCAACTTGTCTTCACATGCAAAATGCAGAGATTCACTAGATTCGCTACATCAGGATTTCTCAGCCTGAGCACTATTGACATGTGGGGCTGGATAATTCTGTTGTAGTGGGCTGTCCCTGTCCTGTGCATTGTCAGATATTCAGCAGCATCCTTGTCCTCTACCGACTAGATTCCCATAGAAACTGCCCAGTTTTGACAACTAAAAATATATGTAGGCCTCTTTGCCAAGTATCTCGTGCTGGGGGCCAAATCACCTCAGGTTGAAAACTGCTCTAAATAATAAACATGTGAAAGTAGATTGACAAACAAGTTATAAACTGTGTTGACAAGCAAAGCTAAAACATTTGTGATAATGACAGCAATTACTTAGCACTTACTGTGGGCCAGGGATTGTTGTAAAGCTCTTTTCATGTAAGTAACCAAACCTATAGACTGACTTTCCATTGTAGCATTACTATCCACATTTTATAGACTAGGAAACTGAGGCACAGAGAGGTCATACAAGTGTCAGATTAAGACTCTGAACCTAAGCATTGTGATCCTATAGTCAAAAATACAAACTTACTGTGCTTTTCTTGCAACAAAAATTTATTGGAATGGAAATGTGCTTGGCATCATATGGAATATTATCTTTGGTAGGTGCTCAGTAAATATATGTGAAGTGAATAAATAAATATCTGTAAATCTAGGAAATTATTTAATATATGTAGTATTTAAAGTAGTATTGAATAGATTCTTTAATTTAAATAAGAAGTGCTTTTCTCTGAATACAGTCAACTATTATCTATTAGACCAAAGCAGAGGGTCTTTTAGCATTTTTAAGTCTATGCTCAGGAATCTCTTGGAAAAGATTTGTCAAAGAGACAAGTCTTTAAAATCTCTTCCTATCTGAGCATTTGTTTGCGTGATATTGCAGTATTGCAATATGTCAGAATGAAGACTGATCAAACTGAGCAAAATATTATTTTCCAAAGCATCTGCTCTTGCCATATAATAAGGAAAAAGAGAATTCATCCTCACTCTTAAATTAGGTATGCATTCTCATGAAGTATGAGGCACACAGTTTGATACTTTGACCTAGCTTCAGGATTTATAAAAAATTAAACATCTTTAACTAACAGGAAACCACTTTAGCCGATCAATCTTCAGGCTTTCATAGCTGGCTTTCTGTAATAGGTAAGGGGGCTGGGCTCTAATGTTTGCTACAAATATATTACATCTGATTTATATCACAGTGGGAAGCATGTATTTATGATAAAATATAAAAACATAATATTCTCCTATTCTTGTTAAAGACTTTTTTTTTTAATGGTCATAATTTTATTAATTCCATTTTCTACTCATTAAGTGGTTAACAATGTAAATATTTGAACTTCCTTTTCCCTGTTATAATTTTTTTAATTAATTTATTTATTTATTTTTTATTTTACTTTACAATACTGTATTGGTTTTGACTTTTTAAAAATGTACTTCTATGAGGCAAAAGACTGGAAGATTCTAGAGTGTCAGTTAAATATAATTTTATTAAAACAAGTAAAATATAGCCATAAAATAGCAAGAAGATAATCACAAAAGCTTTATCTTGCTGCTGCTGGTGCTGCTGCTGCTGCTGCTGCTGCTAAGTCACTTCACTTGTGTCCGACTCTGTGCGACCCCATAGACGGCAGCCCACCAGGCTCCCCCGTCCCTGGGATTCTCCAGGCAAGAACACTGGAGTGGGTTGCCATTTCCTTGCTAGTTCTCTTAAATCTCACATCATGAATTGCAATAATTTTCTTCCAGGACCATATAGAATAAGTATTCTGGGACCATAAGTATTTTCTTTTTGTTAAAATGATCTTTTAAAAATTTGAATGGTTTCATATTTTTTCCTTAATTTAGAAGATCAGTTATTTTAAGGACAATAATAGAAAGTATCCCAAATTTCCAGATATCATGTCATAAAAAATGGGTAGTAGGGACTTCCCTGGTGGCCCAGTCGTTGGGACTCCATGCTTCCATTGTAGGGGGTGTGGGTTCAGTCCCTGGATGGGGAGCTAGGATCATGCATGCATAATTACCGTGTCTTTTGTATACTATCTTTTGACTTGTATACCATATCTTTTGACTGATTCATCTATCAGTCAGCTGTAAGGTTGTTTCTGTCTCCTGGCTATTGTACATAATGCTGCTGTGAGCATTGGGGGTAGGTATCCTTTTGAATGAATGTTTTTGTTTTCTTAAGATATATATTCAGGAGTGGAATTGCTGGATCCTATGGTGGTTCTCTTTTTAGTTTTTTAAAGAACCTCCATACCATCTTCTGTAGTGGATTCATCAATTTACATTCCTAGCAACAGTGCACAACGGTTCCCTTTTCTCCACATTCTCACCAGTGTTTGTTAGTTGTGGTCTTTTTGATGGTAACCTTTCTAACAGATGTGAGCAGGATGACCTCTCTGTGGTTTTGATTTGCATTTCTCTGATAACTAGTGATGTTGAGCATCTTTTCATATGCATGTTCACCAACTGTGTGTCTTCTTTGAAGAAATGTCTATTTAGGTCTTCTGTCCGTTTCTTAATCAGGTTTTCTTTTTGATACTGAGTTTTATGAGCTTTTAAAACTCATATATATATGAGTTATATATATATGTTATATATATATGAGTTATATATATATGTTATATATATATGAGTTATATATATATATAAGTTATATATATATGAGTTATATACATATGTAAGTTATATATATATGAGTTATATATATGTAAGTTATATATATATGAGTTATATATATATATAAGTTATATATATATGAGTTATATATATGAGTTATATATATATAAGTTATATATATATGAGTTATATATATATAAGTTATATATATATGAGTTATATATATATGTTATATATATATGAGTTATATATATATAAGTTATATATATATGAGTTATATATATATATAAGTTATATATATATGAGTTATATATATATATAAGTTATATATATATGAGTTATATATATATATATAAGTTATATATATATGAGTTATATATATATATATAAGTTATATATATGAGATATATATAAGTTATATATATATGAGATATATATATATATAAGTTATATATATATGTTATTTATATGAGTTATATATATATAGGAGTTTTAGATATATATATATGAGTTTTAGATATATATATATGAGTTTTAAATATTTTGAATATTAACTCCTATTGGGCATATAATTTGCAAATATTTTTTTCCCATTATTTGTCTTTTCATTTTGTCAATGGGTTCCTTTGTTGTACAAAAGTTTTTAAGTTTAATTAGGTCCTGTTTGTTTTTGTTTCCTTTGCTTTAGGAGACAGATTCAAAAAACATTGCTGATTCATGTCAAAGACTGTTCTGCTCATGTTTTCACCTAGTGTTATGGTGTCTGATCTTACATTTAGGTTTTAATCCATTTTGAGTTTATTTGTATATATGGTGTAAGTAAATGTTCTAATTTCATTGTTTCACATGTAGCTGTTCAGTTTTTTTCAGCACCGTTTATTGAAAGGTGAAGGGAACCGTTGTGCACTGTTGCTAGGAATGTAAATTGATGAATCCACTATGGAAAATGGTATGGAGGTTCTTTAAAAAACTAAAAAGAGAACCACCATAGGATCCAGCAATTCCACTCCTGAATATATATCTTAAGAAAACAAAAACATTCATTCAAAAGGATACCTACCCCCAATGCTCACAGCAGCATTATGTACAATAGCCAGGAGACAGAAACAACCTTAGAACCTTCTCCCCATTGTATATTATTAACTCCTTTGTCATAGATTGATTGACCATAAGTGTGTGGGTTTACTTCTGGGCCCTCTATTCTGTTCCATTGATCTAAGTGTCTATTTTTGTGCCAGTATTGCACTGTTTTGATCACTGTGGCTTTGTAGTATAGTCTGAATTCAAGGCACATGATAGCTCCTGTGTTGTTATGTTTTGTCAAGATTTCTTTGGCTATTAAGTCTTCTGTGGTTCCATATAAATTTTAGGGTTATTTGTTCTAGTTCTGTGAAAAATGTCACAGATATTTTGATAGGGATTGCATTAGGACTGCAGATTCCTTTGAATAGTATGGACATTTTAACAATATTATTTTTTTCCAATTCACAAACACAGGATATATTTCCATTTATTTGTATCATCTTCAATTTCCTTCATCAGAGTGTCATAATTTTCAGAGTACAGGTCTTTTACCTCCTTGGTTAAGTTTACCCCCGGCTTCCCTGGTGGCTCAGAGGTTAAAACATCTGCCTACAATGCGGGAGACCCAGGTTTGATCCCTGGGTCGGGAAGATCCCCTGGAGAAGGAAATGGCAACCCACTCCAGTATTCTTGCCTGGAGAATCCCATGGACAGAGGAGCCTGGTGGGCTACAGTCCACGGGGTCGCAAAGAGTCGGACACGACTGAGCGACTTCACTTAAGTTTACCCCTGGGTAGTTTACTCTTTTTGATCCAGTTTTAAATGTGATTATTTTCTTGCTTTCTCTTTCTGATAGTTCATTATTAATGCATAGACAAGCAACAGATTTCTGTGTATAAATCCTGTATCCTGTAGCTTCACTTAATTTACTGGTTAGTTTTTTGGTGATGTGTAGGATTTTCTCTGTTTGGTATCATGCCATCTGCAAACAGTGACACTTTTTTTTTCAATTAGTATTTTTATTTCTTTTTCTTGTCTGATTGCTATGACTAGGACTTCCAACACCATGTTGAATAAAACTGGCAAGAGGGGACATCCTTGTTTTGTTGCTCAGCTTAGGGAAAATGCTTTTAGCTTTTCACCCATTGATTATGATATCAGCTATGTCATCATAGCTGACATATTTAGCCTATGTTTTTTTTGTTTGTGTGTTTTGGATGGTATTTTTAGCCTATGTTATGCTGAGGTGTGCTTTTGTTTCCTGATCTAGGGTATTTGTTTATAGTAGTAGAATTTGTGACTTCTATAATGAGTACTTACCGCATATTAAGTGATCTGTAATTTACTTCTCGTACAGTCTGGGTGTGCAGCATTCCTTTGCTATTAACAAAAGAGCAAAGTTAAATAACATGCAAAATACTAAATAGGATACTAAATACTAAATAATTTTCAGGTTAACTATATATAAAGTAGCTCAACAGTAGCTGATGAGTACCATAGCAGGGTCATTCATGCATGCTTTTTAGGAAAAAAATGAATTTGAATTTTTGGAAAACTGCAGAAGACAAAGCAAAATAGAATTCCTTAGAAAACAGGAAATGACTTTGTTAAGGTGGTTGGGAATTGTTCTCCCAATTCCTGGATAGAATTTGGGTGTCCTCACTTCAGGTTCTGAATTTGCCAGAAATCACTCCAACCAGAATTACTGATGATTTATATTCTATGAATCTGTCTTCAAAAAAATAGCATGATTGACAACTGTAGAGCTAGCAGAAAACCTTCATTATATTTTACTTGAAAGTCAAAAATGATGGCCAGTCCAGAATACATTTTTCCATGACCTGATTTAAAACAAGAAAGTTGCTGAAATGAGTAGAAAGTCAATAATCCAGATTTTAAAAGAGTACCTTTTCCTTTAAAATGATAATAAAGTAGTTTCATCTGTGAAAATCTGGCTCATATCAGCTCAGTTCAGTTCAGTTGCTCAGGTCGTGTCCAACTCTTTGCAACCCCATGGACTGCAGTATGCCAGGCCTCGCTGTCCATCACAAACTCCCAGAGTTTATTCAGACTCATGTCCATTGAGTTGGTGATGCCATCCAACCATCTCATCCTCTGTTGTCCCCTTCTCCTCCCAGCATCAGGGTCTTTTCCAATGAGTCAGTTCTTTGCATCAGGTGGCCAAAGTATTGGAGATTCAGCTTCAACCTCAGTCCTTCCAATGAATATTCAGGACTGATTTCCTTTAGGATGGACTAGCTGGATCTCCTTGCAGTCCAAGCGAATCTCAAGAGTCTTCCCCAACACCGCAGGTCAAAAGCATCAATTCTTCTGCACTCAGCTTTCTTTATAGTCCAACTCTCACATCCATACATGACTACTGGAGAAACCATAGCCTTGACTAGATGGACCTTTGTTGGCAAAGGAATGTCTCTGCTTTTTAACATGCTGTCTGCTGCTGCTGCTAAGTCACTTCAGTTGGGTCCGACTCTGTGTGATCCCATAGACAGTAGCCCAACAGGCTCCCCTGTCCTTGGGATTCTCCAGGCAAGAACACTGGAGTAGGTTGCCATATCCTTCTCCAATGCATGAAAGTGAAAAGTGAAAGTGAAGTTGCTCAGTCGTGTCTGACTCTTAGTGACCCTGTGGACTGCAGCCTACCAGGCTTCTCTGTCCATGGGATTTTCCAGGCAAGAGTACTGGAGTGGGGTGCCATTGCCTTCTCTGAATATGCTGTCTAGGTTAGTCATAACTTTTCTTCCAAGAAGCAAGGATGTTTTAATTTAATGACTGCAATCACCATCTGCAGTGATTTTGGAGCCCCCCAAAATAAAGTCTGTCACTGTTTCCAGTTTCCCCATCTATTTGCCATGAAGTGATGGGACTGGATGCCATGATCTTCGTTTTCTGAATGTTGAGCTTTAAGCCAACTCTTTCACTCTCCTCTTTCACTTTCATCAAGAGGCTCTTTAGTTCTTTTTCACTTTCTGCCATAAGGGTGGTGTCATCTGCATGTCTGAGGTTATTGCTATTTCTCCCGACAGTCTTGATCTGAGCTTGTGCTTCATCCAGCCTAGCATGTCACATGATGTACTCTGCATACAAGTTAAATAAGCAGGGTGACAACATATAGCCTTGACGTACTCCTTTCCCAATCTTCAAGCAGTCTGTTGTTCCATGTCCAGTTCTAACTGTTGTTTCTTGAACTGCATACAAATTTCTCAGGAGACAGGTCAGGTGGCCTGGTATTCCCATCTCTTGAAGAATTTTCCACAGTTTGTGGTGATCCACACAGTCAAAGACTTTGGCATAGTCAATAATGCAGAAATAGATGTTTTTCAGGAACTCTCTTGCTTTTTCTATGATCCAGCAGATGTTGGCAATTTTATCTCTGGTTCCTCTGCCTTTTCTAAAACCAGCTTGAATATCTGGAAGTTCATGGTTCATGTACTGTTGAAGCCTGGCTTGGAGAATTTTGAACATTACTTTACTAGCATGTGAGATGAGTCCAATTGTGTGGTATTTGAACATTCGTTGGCATTTCCTTTCTTTGGAATTGGTATGAAAACTGACGTTTTCCAGTCCTGTGACCACTGCTAAGTTTTCCATTCTATTGTTTTCCTCTATTTCTTTGCACTGATCACTGAGGAAGGCTTTCTTATCTCTCCTTGCTGTTCTTTGGAACTCTGAAGTCAAATGGGTATAGGTTTCCTTTTATCCTTTGCTTTTCACTTCTCTTCTTTTCACAGCTATTTGTAAGAACTCCTCAGAAAGCCATTTTTCTTTTTTGCATTTCTTTTTCTTGGGGATGGTCTTGATTCCTGTCTCCTATACAATGTCATGATCCTCCATCCATAGTGCTTCAGGCAATCTTTCAGATGTAATCCCTTGAATCTATTTGTCATTTCCACTGTATAATCATAGGGATTTGATTTAGGTCATACCTGAATGGTCTAGCGGTTTTCCCTACTTCTTCAATTTAAGTCTGAATTTGGCAATAAGGAGTTCATGATCTGTGCCACAGTCAACTCCTGGTTTTGTTTTTGCTGACTATATAGAGCTTCTTCATCTTTGGCTGCAAAGAACGTAATCAATCTGATTTCGGTATTGACTGTCTGGTGATGTCCATGTGTGGAGTCTTCTCTTGTGTTAGAAGAGGTGTTTGCTATGACCAGTGTGTTCTCTTGGCAAAACTCTGTTGGCCTTTGCCCTGCTTCGTTCTGTACTCCAAGGCCAAATTTGCCTGTTACTCCAAGTATTCGTTGATTTCCTACTTTAGCATTTCAGTCCCCTATAATGAAAAGGACATCTTTTTTGGGTGTTAGTTCTAGAAGGTCTTGTAGGTCTTCATAAAATCTTTCAACTTCAGCTTCTTCAGCATTACTGGTCGGGGCATAGACTTGGATTATCGTGATATTGAATGGCTTGCTTTGAAAATGAACAGAGATCATTCTGTCGCTTTTGAGATTGCGTCCAGGTACTGCATTTTGGACTCTTTTGTTGACTACGATGGCTACTCCATTTCTTCTAAGGGATTCTTGCCCACAGTAGTAGATATAATGGTCAGATGAGTTAAATTTACCCATTCCAGTCCATTTTAGTTTGCTGATTCCTGAAATGTTGACGATTACTCTTGCCATCTCCTGTTTGACCACTTCCAATTTGCCTTGATTCATGGACCTAAAATTCCAGGTTCCTATGCAGTATTGCTCTCTACAGCATCAGACTTTGTTTCTATCACTAGTTTCATCCACAACTGCATGTTGGTTTTGCATTGACTCCATCTCTTCATTCTTTCTGGAGTTATTTCTCCACTGATCTCCAGTAGCATATTGGGCACAACTGACCTGAGGAGTTCATCTTTCAGTGTCTTATCTTTTTGCCTTTTCATACTGTTCATGGGGTTCTTGAGGCAAGAATACATATATTGCCCCCTTTTATGAGATTAATCCTCTACAATCTGTATTGCATATGTTTAAAAAGAACCTTTTACAAGATACTGAAAAATGTTGCTATTGCATGTTGTATCAACTTTCTGGAAATGAAAATAAATGACTGCTCCTTCCAGCAGGCCTCTAACTGTTCACAGATATTACCTTAGATTTCATGGTTATTGTAATAAATTTTGTTACAGTAGAGAGGCATTGGGATTTAATCTCACTACACATTAAATACAAATGAAAGAAATTTTTATGTTTTATTTGGTTGTTGGATACAAAAAACATGAAATCTGTGAGATGTTTAAGTCTTGGAGAGAACCAAATTTAGAATATAGAGCTCATTTTTAAAAAGAAAAAAACTTTATTCATTGCTAATGGTCATCCCAGGAACAAAACTGTGCAGATTGGGATGGGGGTGACTTTTCAGCCATCCACCATATTATAAATTGTTGGATAATTCTTTATGATGGAAATAGACACTGACAGATGATTACTGAGAGAGCAAAGTTTAAGTTAGTGTTGACTGAGGAAATGATCATTGTGGTCCAACTGCAAATATATAATTTTCTCTGCTATTTGGGAAGAATATGTGTGACTTTCTTACTTAATAGGTAACTTGTACTTATTTTGTAGACTCAGAATAAAATTTTGTGAGTACCAAATGCTGGTCGACATTGCTCCCTTTCTGATTTCACTTCTGACCATGGTATATTTCTTTATTGTTCAGCCTCCAAAAGTCTGAGAAAAGTAAAAATTAGACCAGTGCTGTTCACCATAAAGCAAATAATAGATTAATGAGAACTGAAAAATCATTTTTTTTATTTTGAGTCTCCTAAAATTAACTTAAATATTTGTACACTGAAATTTTTAGTCTATATTTGCAAGTTTTCTATATTTCAAAAATTGTTTCTTTAGGACATAACATTCTTAGAAGGTCTTAGTGAAACTTGGCAGGGAAAGGAAATTATGGACAAATGAGTTAATTTTGTTTCTGATCATTTTAATAAAATTACAGTTTGGAAAAAACTAAAATTTAGGGATGAGAACTCTTTTTATTTTATTTTTATGTCAGTTATATGATAGCTCTAGTTACAACTAGTACAGAAACTAGGGAAATGACTGATTAATAGAAATTTTGATAATTATGTATATGCCCCATGTAAAATAGTTTATTGCAACAGTGATCTCTGAGTTCATTATATACTCTTCAGTGTACAGAAATTTTGCTGAGAATTTGATGCAGTGTCAGTTTTTATGAGTATTGAATATATCTACCCAACTTGTGTTTCTTAACATAAGGTCTGAGTGCTCCCAACTGTATTTAAATAATTTCTAAGTTCTGAAGTTATCACTTTAAATACTTAGAAGACCTTATGTTAATTCTCTATTTCTCACAGATAAAGCCAACAAAATTAAGTTGTATAAATAGCTTCCTTTTCTTTTTTTCTTTTTTTTTGGTAGATTTTGGCATTATCATCTATCTCTTTTTGATATCTTGAGAATTAGTTATACCTCTGCCCAAAACTTTAAAAAAAAATCAATATTAGCTCTTACATTCAGGACTTCACTGAGTTTTTTAATGTTCTCCCTTGTTAGAGGTGCATGTTACAGCTTGCCATTGTGGTCATTGTGGTTCATTTCATTAAGCTTCTTGTTCTGTCTGCTTTCTTGAGACTTGGGAAACAGCATTTTTCTGAGTGATTGTACTATATTGTTCCAAATATAAGGCCACCCAGAATAGAAGGCAACCTCCAACTAGAAACAGCTCAAATATGGAGAAAGGCTGGGGGCCCAGAGCCCGGCGGGTCTTGCAGTGGTGGCAAGGGTGCCGAGGAATAGGACGATGCCTGCCCACTCTCCCGGTGAGTGAAGATGAGTCAGCTGCTGATTTGCTTGTGCGTAACCAGATGGATTCTGTTGCTAGAGGAAAAGTTATACTGGGGGCAGAGAACAAGTCTGCACACATGAAAGAAAGTCACTGTGTGTCCAGATCAGGGGAGGGAAGGCGGGAATAGAGTCTTTTATCTTCTAAACAGTCACCTTCAGTGCTTTCCCCCCTGAACCTGGGAGTGAAAGTTGAATAACCCCAAACATTGAAGAAGGAGAAAGGTACCTGCACCTTTTTTTTGAAAAGGGGCTTAAAGTCAGTGACCATGAAAATGAACTGTTAGACACCAACAGAAGTGTCAAGACCAGCTCAGAAAGTTATTCCTTGCCCTTTCAAACCGACTGCTGACCCAAGCGGTGGTGTGTGCACTGTGTGTGGTCATGTGTAGCTTGAAAACAACCCCAAAGCTGGGACTCTCATTTCCAATTTCAGTAAGACTTTTTTTCTTTTTAAATTCCCAGTCTCCTGAGTCAGCCAAGATACAATTTAAATAAGAAGGCTAAATCTTATTGAAATAAACTCCAAGGGACTCTTTTAAAATATTTTTTGTGCTAGTATTTTACCCAGTAGCATATTTTAAAAAAATACTTCAGTGAAAACATATTATTCAACTGAGAATATGTATTGTTGGAGCCCAGAGCCTAGAGAAAGCACAGTTAAAACTCTACCAATAACTAGAAATCTAAAATTTTATTTTATAGTAACTAAGTCAGATGTGACAGAAAGAATGAGGTGCTTGTTTCTGTTATAATCAAGAAAACTATTTAGCATCTATTAGTGTACAACTTACCCTGTATTCGGTAACCTTTGCAACTACACAAAAACTACATGAGATCTGAACCTTTACCTTTCTAGTGATGACTAAGTCCATGGCTTGCAAAGCAGATTTGAAGTAGAGCTTGAATCCCTGAATAAGTTGCCTGCCACCACCTCTTCCCCCTTCCCCCACCCATGTAGCTTCCACTGTAGCTTCTATGATGATGACGGTGGTGGTGAAACTTCTTTAATAAAAGGGTATGTCTTTCTGAATAGGCAGAACTGTCCTTAAGGCTAAACAGCGCTACATTGCCCAAAGGATGTGGTTTAGGGAAGCTACTTATGGATTTCAGAAATTTTCTTAAACCAAATTACCCTGAAAGATAGAGGTCCTGTGCCCAAGGGCAAAGAAGCTAGAATTGGACATGCCTACCACATTTTGCCAGGTCTGGGATTTGAAACAGGCTGGGCAGAAAAAGGAAGAATTTGAAGGAAGTTTGTTGCAGAGGGGGAAGGATCTTGCCTGGCAAGTTAGATTACCATTCAGAGGAAACAGCACTTGCAGTGGTGGAACCCAAATGAGACACGGATGTGAACTCTGTATAACCTCAGAAACCTTTTCTGAAGAGTTCCTAAGGGTGGTACTGGTAAGGAAAGAGAATAGTAGAGAACCAGAGCTTTTCAGGGAAGAACTTCCTTTAGTTCCTCATTTGTTTGGGAAATATTTGATTTCTACAAAGGAAGAGAATGTCCAAATTTGGTGGTTGGATGGGGGGCATGTGCCTGTTATTAATCATCTTTAAACTTCATATAGTTTACTTTCTATTATTTGTTTTAGGCACTCTATGTCTGATTTGATTCAAATTACAACAAAACAAACCTTATATTTCTTTCCCAGAGGGGGTTGGGCTGAGATAATTGTATGTCCTATGTCATCACCTGCTCTTAATTTCATCATTAATTGCAGTGGCAAACAGAAGCTGAAAGGTCACCTAAATGTCATAATCCATGGCTTCCTCTCCCTGTTGGCTAGTGAGGATGGGGGCAGGACCTGACCTGATTGCATAGGAAAGAACATGGCCTCAGTTGGCTTGTGAGATGGCAAGGACGGCCTTCAGGGACATATAGATAGAAAGGACAGTGACGAGGGAAGGGAGAAGATATTCCAAATTCATTATAAATAATAATCTCTGTAAAAATCAATAGCAAGAGTTAATTTCTCTGCAGTTAGCATGGTTTGTATAAAACCCATACCTGTAACTATTGTTGTGCTCAGCTTCTCCCACCCATCCCTAAAATGAACAACATAGAAGCGTTCCTGTAGATGCTAGAAAACTAATGTCCCAGATCAGTGTTGTTTCTTCCTACCAAGAATCAACATATGATGCGCCTTCCATGGCTCCTTCTCAGGGGATTAGATTCATAGGATCAAGTTAAAGAAACAGTTATTAATCTAGTAGGTATGAAAAAATCTGCATATTTGTTGATGAATAGAAATTAAAATCTCTCAGACCCTAAAAACAGGAAAATTCCCATTAGACTGTTTTTGCTCGGAGGGTAGATCACTGCTGTTCTTTTTCTTTCCTGATCCATTAATATTTTTCCCAAGGAACCCTGGAAAAAGTGACATTTTTACTTTTTCCCATTTCCTGTATGGGTGACTGTGACTCTTGCAGGTCAAATTAATAATGCCCAGGTTCTGACTTCTCAGCAGTTCAGTTGAAAAGTCACTAAACTGCAGATATGTAATTTGTAATCTGTTTTTTTCATTTTTAAAAAGTTCATAAAATAGGAGAATTCTTGAAGAAAATGTTGCCTATGGTTAAATCTCTTTGGGAAACATTCCGCCATAGGCGAGGGACACCATTTCTCCAATGTGATGTGTCTGCATTTTCCGAGACATATGGAACATGACATTTGCCATGCTGAGTGAGCATGCTTAACTCAAATGTGGAGTAACTCACAAATTCCCTACTCTTGAGTATCTTTAAGTTTCAAAAATCCTTCTTAAAATGTTCTTAATGGGCATTCCTTAGGGGGCATTGCTCTCTTCAGTAAATCAGAGCTGACATCTGAAAATGCATAGAGATGGCTCTTGGTTACCTTTTTTTTTTTTTTTTTGCTGGTCAAGCAGCAAGTGTATTCCAATTAACAGGTTGATAGCATCTTATGACAGGCTAGAAAAAAAAAAGGCTAATTCTCATTTGGCAGTGAAATTGAATATTGAATGACATCTCTTCAGTTATAAACGACTTTTGTTTTAATAACAAAGTTGTTGATTTTCTACTAAGGGTTCTTTTAGGTTGTCATCTGGGGCTGATGGGAGTAACAGTTCACCCACCTCTCCAGCTAGCTTCAGTGGACATACCACACCTTCTCAGCAGCCTGAACCTGTGGTACACTCTCTTAAGGTAACCAACTGTGTACAACCATTTCTTCAGTACTTCAGTTGTGTTGTGGCTTGTTCACTATAGTCTGGTAATCCTCATGGTCTCGTTTTAACCATAGATACTTTATTTTTTGACCCGTATGGTATAAAAATTTTTTAATATTAAGTTTTGAAGAATGATTTTAATTTTATAAACTAATAGTAGGTTTGAGTACTTATGCTTGAATTGAATCTCTAATTTTATCATTTTGTTTTGAGTAATGTGATTCATATCTATCTGCATTGAAGTTAAAGTCTGATGTGCATGTATGTGTAAAATATTGTTACAGGTATTTTCTGTGCAATGTTTGTAACATGGATGTCTTCAAATATAGGAACTTAATAGTTAGCCAAGATAAGGAAGGATATACCATATTTTTCTTTTTGCAACTGAAGTATGTTATGCAACTTACTAAAACAAAAGTTTTCAAATAAACAAAAGCCTACTCTGTTCACCACTAAATAGAAATTAAGTCTTCAAACTCTAGTTAATGCCTCTTTATAGACTATAGAAAATAGACATCTGGTCTTATTCATAAAGATATTTTACTTTTGGCTTATAATTAAGATTCTGCAATAAAGAAAGATGTGGCTTAAATTTATCATTTATTTTTTCTTTACCAGTAATGAGCTTTCCAATAAGTAAAATTAATAATATGCAATATAAATATTTACCTAAGAAGAAACTGCAGGCAATAAAAATCGTATTAAAAACGGAGACAATTCCTTGAAATTTCATCAGCTCCAAAGTATAAAACACTGTCCTCCAATTTATCTCTAATTCCTAACATGTCGCACAGAGTCGGACACGACTGAAGTGATTTAGCATGCATGCATGCATTGGAGAAGGAAATGGCAGCCCACTCCAGTTCTTGCCTGGAGAATCCCAGGGACAGAGGAGCCTGGTGGGCTGCTGTTTATGGGGTCGCACAGAGTCGGACACGACTGAAGTGACTTAGCAGCAGTAGCAGCCTTGACTAAACCTTTTTGAGCCATAAAGTAGGTAGAGTGCTTCAGTCCTGCTTTTGCCACATGGATTTCACAACTTTTCTAAAGTTGTTTTGGTTCCAGAATGATTTATCCACAGGCTGATGAGGCACTCTTATGCAGGGGGCCGCACTTTCCTTGGCATGCAGAAAAGCAAAGAAGTAGATGAGAACTTCAAAATATTTACTTGACTTGAGGATGATTGTTTTAGCAGTTGATTTAGCTCCCTCATTACATTTTGCTGTAACTTAGATAAAATGAGTGTGCTTTTCCCAGTCACTTACAGATTGCTGATAAGGGGAGGTGGTAGAACTATGCTGGGGGCCAGTGGCAATGAACTTGGCGTTTCCTGTCTTGACTGGGAAACCTCACAAAATGAACAACTGAGGGGAATTTGTGGGAAGGTACACCAGAATGAGGGGCCCTCCCTGCCCTTTGTCTGACAGCTGCTGGTTTATCAACTGGCTTGCTCTTAGCAACAGCATTTGGATACTGTTTAGTATGAACAGCATGCTAAACAAGCTGTTACTTGAGCATAAATCAGGCACTAGCAATCTGAAAGCACTTTAGAAATGGAAAAATGAAGGAGTGGCTTCAAGCCTGTAGTATTGGTATCTACACATACTTCAGAAATGACACACTGCCCTGCTTTCCAAACTGAAACCTGTTTCAGCCCATTGCCTTATTCAATTACAAGTGCCGTTGGAATCAGATCAGTGTAGTGGGTCACAGTGACGTCTTTCCTTGGTTTCTCAATGCAGCTGTGGTAGTATGGCCTAAAAGGAAGGGGAGGGCAAGGAGGAGCTCTTCAGTTTTCTCCAAATTCATTTTTGAATTTCCATATAAAATTTTATCTTAAGAGGAAGATATTATGTTATAATCAGAACACAGTAAGTGTCCTCACTTGGCTGATGGGTAATGCTGAGCAACTAAAGCACCTTGATTGGGTAACTGGAGGCTCTTGAATATAGAATGCACTTGCTTCTATGAGTCGAGACAGAAATATGTGCAAACATAGCCTCTGGGAAACACATCTTTGGAATATCTCAACATAAAAAAAAGATGTAGCCTCTTGACATGTTTTGTTTTTAAAAGACTATCAATCTAGAGCTGATTTATATCATTTTTCTGTTCTGAAAGTAGTAGTTGAAACAGTGGCTCAGTTTCTCGTCTTCTTGTAAAGTTTTAAAAATTTCTAAACTTTAATAAACTCCATGGTCATAGTTTGGGGGAAAGAGTTGTAAATCAATGTGAGGAATTGCCCACTTGAAATATGCCACATTTTTCTTGCTTTAAAATTCATAACTATTAATTGGAGCCTCACTTCATTTAGCAGAAATTAACTGATTTGAAGTACACTTCTCTCAGGTGCATAATAAATCGAATTTGTGGGCAAATGAGCTTGTTCCAAGGAGTGCTTTAACTTTTCTATGAATATTCATTGAGCATCATCAATAATTTCCTCTAAGTATAAAAAGAATGTGAACTGATTCTGTAAGGTTCTGCTTCAGGCTTTTAAGTATGAATTCTCAGGTGACACCTTTAGGTGTGGCCATCAGCATTGACCGTGGCAATAGAACCAAGGAGTTTAGCAGTGTTACAGTTCAGTGTGGATTATACAGGAGCTTTTAGGAAAAACATTTTTTTAATACCACATCAGTGATTTGATTTAGAAGCTGATGTAGAGAAAAATAACAAACAGCACTCAAGGCCAAAGTTTTGTCTTCTTTTGTACTATATAGAGTATTGACATAAAACTTTTAAAGACATTTTGAACAGAATCTTATTCTCAATTCATTTAGGAATAATTTAGAGAGGTAGAATCTAAAATTGTTTAAAAGCATCTGATTCTCAGATGAAAAATACTTAGTGTTGCTCACATATTTTCATGACTGGGGAGCCATTGCTTCTCTTTGCTTTGGTCAAAGAGCTGTCTCCATAGTCCTGTCCTAGGCACCAGGAACAAATCTAGGCAAGAACTCTGAGGTCAGTAGCATTCATGTTAAAAGTTCTTATGGGTTCTGACAAGTTTCACCTGTCACTATTATCCTTTTTAGTCATTTTTTCTATAGGCCGTGTCTACATATCATTTGGACTGTTGAGTCATATAATTAATTACATGCCAGTCTTTACATTGGAGCAAGATTTATTGACTATCTCCAAATGGTTGACAGTCAGCTTTATCTTAATGACCAGATTAACTAAATGCATCTAATTATTTTGGACATGAATGAATTCAATTGACTATTAGTGATGCAATAGATTGCTCTTAATGGCCATTTGAAAATCAAGCAGAATTGACTCCAGATAGCTTTCAGAACAATCAACTCTTTTAAAAGATTTTGCCATATACTAACCTACTCTGATATGCAGACATGGAAAAAAACTAAGGTTTTTTTTTTTTTTTTTCTTTCTTTTTACAAAGTGGAGCTCCTTGATGATTTTTACTCATAACTAACAAACTTTTTTTTTCCATGTGAAATTTGCTTTTCTTTTTCAACAAATCCAGGTCTTGGATGTTCAGGAAACTATAGATCGTCCACAGGGTAAAGAGTATGAACATGACCTTAGTGAGACAGAAAAAGCTATAGTCAGAGAAATGTGCAATGTAAGTTTAATGTGCTTTATTGTGTATTCTGTGTTGAAAGCCTCATCATAGCTTAGATTTTGCTTCATGAACACCCACTTTTAAAATACTGGCCAAATGCCTTTATATTTTTATGTGAAAGTAAAACCAAACCTTGATTGTCTTTAGTAAATGTTATTGCAGTATTTTTTAACACAATAGTCATGTAAAATACGCAGGTGAGCAAGAATCTGCCAATTCTGTGTTCACAGAATGAACTGTGAAAGTTTCTGAACAATAAATTTCCTTAAATGTTACTAGTTTTGATAAAATAAATCAGTTTCCATTTCATAGTTTTCCTTAAAGAGCAGTGTTTAAAAACCTTTGATAAAGAAAACACAGCCTTCTGCAGATTATTTGTAACAATACTTGGGGGAAAAAATCACCATCGTAATATTGGGTTGGCCATAAAGTTTGTTCTGTTTTTTCCATAGAAATTGGAATGAACTTCTTAGCCAACCCAATAGGTAATATTTGCTACATTGTTTATTCATATGATGTGTGCTTTATGTCATGCCCAGCAGTATCTCAAAATAGTAAGAGATAGATATGAACTTAAGAGATAGCCACACAGAAATCTACCTATGAAATCACAGAAATACAGTGGGGGGAAAAAAAAGACATGCTATTTTCACAATGCTTAGCCTATGTAATCATTATTGAGGTTTGGATTTGATTAATCTTAATTTTAATTTTTGAGTAATATGCTTTGGATATATCATTTAATCAAGAATATAATTTGTGGAACTTATTTAAAACTAAGTAGAATATGATGGGGAAGACATTTGTTAAAAGCAAAAATTCATGGTCAGTTATTTTAAGCTTTGATTTGAATTGGTATTTCATTGTACTTTTATCCTTTGTTCACTAGGATATCAAAATTGCTTAGAAATACCCTTCAGCTTTAGGCTATTAGGACCAGGTATCTCCTTTACCTGCCTCCCCGAGGCATCCTAGAATCCAGGAAGTGTTAAATTAAGTCCATGGCCATTTAGCAGTCTGGCCCCAGCACACAGTCTCTTGCTTGCTTGTGGTGGTGCTTTTCTTTCTTACATATCTGTTGTCTGTTTTCAAATGGTCATTGGTTCCAGATGTCATGATTTCCTAAATGTGTCACTATTTGTCTTCTGTAGCTTTTTGTCTGTTCTTAAGCTTTTCAATTTGAACACCTCCCTCAGATAAATTTTCAAGTTCAAACATTAGGAATTGTAAAACTGGAAGGGACCATAGGAGGTCATACCTTCAGTGGTTCTCAGAGTCATATTGAGGCTCCTTCATAATTCAGAAGTCTGGGTTTCGTACCAGGTCTTGGGCAATCGGGGTAGGAAGTCTCATTTTATACTTGAAGAAACTAAGATTCTGAAATTAAGCTACTTGCCCCAATTGTCCTCTAATGAATAGAGAAGTCAAGCATATACCCAGATTTTCTCTGAGGACCAGCTCTTTCCACTTTCCCAATTGTAGTGAATCTAGGCACTTCAGTTTTCTTTCTCAAAAATGAAAATCAATGTATCTTACAGAGGAAACCATCTCTATTGTGCTCAATGCCAGAATTTGTCTAAATAAACACAGGACTGTTTCTTGTCTCTTTTTTTGATGAAATATTTTTAGATATTAGAAAATTTATTTCTTAGAGAAGGGACCCACTGATGAATTGGATCTTGATTAGTTTTGCATTGATCTTGATTTGCCTGTATTTCCAAAAATCCTTCAAAAGGACACACACAGTGGTAATTATCGTTGCCTTCAGAAAGCCAAGAGCTTTGAAAGTTCTCTAGGGCATCTTTTCTGTTTTTGCCTTTGGTCACCAAAATTTGAAAAACAAAAAAAGTAAATTAGTTCAAATCTGATTGTTAGCACTGTTATATTTGGAAATTATTTAAAAGCCACAAGAAAAAAAAAAAGTGTCGATTTAAAATATTTGTGTCACCATTGTAAGTTATAGCCACATCAAGAACACATAGCAAATATTGGAGAATAAACAAAAATACAGTTTGTGGGACAGTTTTAAAATTTCTAAGCAATAATGTATATAAGATTATGAAACCTTGGAACTATGGGCTTTTACAGTAACGTTACAGAAATGTAAAGCTTTCTCATAACGTGAGATCAGTTAAAAGACTCAGGTTTATATCCATCCCTGATATAGGTTAACATCTATACAGTCTTCCATTTTATAGACGTTAACAACCTTTCTTCACAGCACCATCATTTTGATTAATAAGCATGTAATGCTTCTAGTCTCTTCCAAGCTCTACCACAAAAATATACTGTTCTCTAAGAAACAGTATATTATCAATCTTTTTGTAGTAATAGTTTTATGTTAGGTTTCTCTGTTTGGCCTTTGTCAATTCCCTGAGAGCAGCTGAGATACTTGACTGGTCCTCCATCTCAGTAACCATCTCAGATACTCAACCGTTCAGCTCTCTTACTTATTTAACAAGTTGCTACTCTGTGTCTGTCTTAGTGTCTTTGGCTTATTTCAAAGTGCTGTCTTCTCTGAGCTTCCTTTCACCACGTAATTTCAGGGTTAAGGCCCATTACATTCTACATTTGAATACTTGAAGAGGGAGTTGTATACAACACTTTGGAGTTGTAATCATCTAATGCCTTTTGTTCCTGATCATTTGAATCTATCCTTTGCTTTTAAACAAGACGTTGAAGCATTCTGGGTAGATGTAATACCATTTAAGGGCTAGAAAGGGAAAGTCCACAGTGTCCGTTGGCTTCCTGATCGGAATGTGTCCCTCTTCAGTCAGTGTATTGAGAAAGGACACTTCCCTAAGTCCCTTGGGTGCAGCCTGAACCATTCACTGCTATACATGCTCAGTTGTGTCTGACTCTTTGCAACCTCATGGACTGTAGCTAGCTGGGCTTCTCTGTCCATGGGATTTCCCAGGCACAAATATTGGAATGGGTAGCCATTTCCTTCTTCAGGGGATCTTCCTGACCCAGGGATCAAATCCAGGTCTCCTGAATTACAAATGGATTTTTTACCATCTAAGCTACTAGGAAATTCCTTCCCAAATATTAAAGGACCATAACTACAGCTCCCTTCAAATATGACAGGACATCTCTACCGCATAGTAGTGTCTCTCACACCCAGAGATGAATAGTTCCATAGGTTTCAAAATGAAGGTAGACAGACCCCTACATGCTTATGTGTTACTTTGACTAGAAATCTGCTTCTCTGGAATATCTGCTCTTTTAAAAGAGAAAACAAAGAAGTATTGATCAACCAGCTGCTTTATGTTCATGCCGCTGCTACTGCTAAGTCACTTAAGTCGTGTCCGATTCTGTGCAACCCCATAGACGGCAGCCCACCAGGCTCCCCCATCCCTGGGATTCTCCAGACAAGAACACTGCAGTGGGTTGCCATTTCCTTCTCCAATGCATGAAAGGGAAAAGTGAAAGTGAAGTTTCTCAGTCGTGTCCAACCCTCAGTGACCCTGTGGACTGCAACCTACCAGGCTCCTCCGTCCATGGGATTTTCCAGGCAGGAGTACTGGAGTAGGGTGCCATTGCCTTCTAGAGCAATGTAAATTTCTGTGGAAGTAATCAATCTGATCATAATCCTAACAGTGAAACACTAAGAGAGTTATGACTGTTACTATGTGGTTTCTTAATGTAGTATATTGGTATGTCATTGTTGGATTTGGTGGTTTTACTTGTTATTAATCTCACCCTTTGCTATTGTCCCTTTAAAATAGCCTGATTTTTAACATATTGTTTTTAGTGACTCTTGAATTTATTCTTATCTTTTCCCTGCATCTGAATGCTTTCTATTGTGGTAATCTGAGATATACTATTGGGTAGCTAAGATTTATGATAACTAAGGCCCCCATTTGGAGAAGGCAGTGGCACGCCACTCCAGTACTCTTGCCTGGAAAATCCCATGGACGGAGGATCCTGGTAGGCTGCAGTCTATGGGGTCGCTAAGAGTTGGCCACGGCTGAGCGACTTTACTTTCACTTTTCACTTTCATGCACTGGAGAAGGAAATGGCAACCCACTCCAGTGTTCTTGCCTGGAGAATCCCAGGGACAGGGAGCCTGGTGGGGTCTATGGGGTCGCACAGAGTCGGACACGACTGAAGCGACTTAGCAGCAGCAGCAGCAACAGTAAGGCCCCCATTCCACAGGGAAAACAAGGGAAATCTACTAGTGACACTAAGGCTACTAGCTCAGGACTTTAAACCACTACAGACAGTGAAGGAGCTTTTGTTCTTAGTTATTTAACATTTTGGTATTCCTCATTTTAGATGTATAATATAGGAACCAGGATGATTTTGCTCATATATTCTTAACTACACATTAGAATCATGTTGACAGATTTTAAAAAATAGACAACCCTACCTGTTTAAGAATAATTCCTAGTGGACAGCCAGAGTTGGGGACCACTCTCATAACCAGTGTAAGTTGGCATATCATTTTGTAGTTTTGACCCTGATTGCTAAAGAAGCATGGCACTCCTGTCTCTTGAGCAGTTCTCATGATTTAGAAACTTGCATCACATTTCATTTTATTTTTGAGCTCATTTGTGTGAATATTTTGTCTCTTGTCTTATATTCCTTTGTCCTTCTCATAGATTTCCCCCTTAAAAAACAACAACAACAACAACAACAACATACACACCCCTTGGTGGAACAGGACAATTAGGATGCTTACTCTTTTTCTTCTTTTTCTTAAGGTTGTATGGAGGAAACTTGGAGATGCTGCAGGTTCGTGTCCTGGAATTAGGCAACATTTGTCTGGAAACCAGTACAAGGGACCCATGTGAGATGTACTCTCTTTCAAACATGACATCACCACTGCCAGAGAGATAAGAGAGGAAAGAGTGGATTTCCACAGACCTGGAGTAATTGTACATTGCACATATTTTCCCTTGATAAAATTTAGTATGGCTGAAGTTGTATTTTTTGTCTCTCACTTTGATGTTCACTACAGTCCATCTCAAACAAGGTAGCTTTGAAAATCACCATTTTGGTTCCAATATTTTCATTAGAACTAAAATGTTTTGGACTCTTCAGATCTAAGATTGTAATGGGGAAACCTGCATGATTGGAAGAGTCCAGTAGAGCCTCAGTGGTTTTGATAGAATCGAATCATTGCATATCATGGTGGGAGTGTTCTACCATGTTGTTGAAGATAACAAGTGGTTTCCAGCTTCCCAAGTTGGAGAGTTGGTCACCTATTATATTTTAGTCAATAAAATACTAGTTCCTGATGCATAATTAATTTGGATGCAAGATAAGGTTAGGTTTCTTGGATTTTGTTTTGACTTTTGAGGTACTAAAAATACCACATCAGTTTTCCTTACCAGCTAGAAGGGTAGCAGGACTTTGTCGAGTGCATTGTCAGAGTGCCATTTACTTAAATTGATCAAAGTAAATACATCTTTTCTTTTCATTTTGTATTATTCATGAAGACACATCTTGGGGACATGTCAACCTCCATCTTCAGTGTATTCATTAATGTTAATATTAACAATTTCAATTAAAGAACAAGCAAACAATTTTTCTAAGTGTTTCCAGCTGTGAAATGTCAGTTTCTACAATTTAGTTTCTAGACATGCTGTTATATTTAATAAACTTTCTGTAAACTTTAAAATATTGCACTGCATTTATGGAAAAAGCTTTCGTAGCCTACAGCAGCTATCTTAACGTTTTATGAAATTGACGCATGTCCTTCATTATTGAAGCTAAAAGCTCTTGTTCAGATTGCTTGAGATTTGAAAAGGAGGTGTGCTAGCTTTAGTTTTTCCTTATTTTTGGTATATATATATATATATAAAATAATAGACTGTGTGTATTGGAAATGCTATGATAGGTATTTTGTGTTTATTCAAATGCAATGATAGTTTCTTGTATGAATGTGCAAGAGGCCTGTGACCGAATGCTAAGTTTATATTGTAATATAAAATTATAAAAGTAGGAATGCAACGATTCTCAGTTTTCTTCTAAATTACTCAGATTTGATTCATAGCAGATACTCTGTTGCTCTTGTTTTTAAATGGGCTCATTACACATGTATTAATTGTCATTGGTGAAGGAATTGTTATACTTTTTTGAATGTTATTGTGATGAAAAGGCAATCCTATTCTGAGAAAATATTTATGGATTAATTTGCTATAGAATTATCTTTCTAATTATTGTAATTGGGTTACTATTTAAGCTTTTCTTTTAAAACGTTATATATTTTAAGACTATTATTACTCTATAAACGAGTATATTGCTATATTTACACCTTTTCTTGAAAAGCTTTCATCCTTAAATTGTTGTATTCCTACACTCTGAAGACATTTTAAAAAAGTTTTGTGCCTGCAGTAGAGCCTGCAGAAGCTAATACAAGGAACACTGGTCTTTTGACAAAATACTTGTGTAAATTTTGATACTGTATTAAAACTATTTTTTTAAAGTTCTAAAGTTAAAATTGAGTATCAAGTATATGTGTTCATCTTAGCAATGGTAATAAATTATTTAATCCCAGTGTTTTTTTCCTTCAAAATGTTTTCCCTAAATTGAGATTTTTCACAGTTGCTGAGTATCATATTGCTCATGTATGATGACAATAATTATAGTAATATAAAACAAAGGCATGTTTAAATATGCTCTTAAAGAGGGGTTTCATATTTAGAGATTCCTTAATTCACTATTTTTTTAGCATAATGTAGTTAAAAAGTTTAGAATGATATTTAAGAATATTTAAAAATTAGGTATCTATTACTTTTAATTCAATAGATTAATATTAAACCTCCATTATTTATTATTAAAATATTAGTAGTCAGAAGGATATAAACTAGAAGGGAAGTATTAAACAAATGGAAAACTTGGTGTCTCTAAGAGACTTCTGCATTTTTGAGGAAAGAATGACTTAAGACGCAAGTCAGAGGACAGACATACTTCTTGGAAATCACTGTGGAACAAGGCTTCTTACACTTAGCATTAGTCTCTACTTTAAATGGCATAGTAGGTGGACAGCTCAGGGTCTGAATCTTGCTACTGCCCAAAATTTTTATCAGTAAAACTGAGTGATACCCTTCTTTTATGTGACCAGATTATTTATCTCATTTTCCCTGGAAAAAAAGGTTAATTTACATATCTTGGTAGGTTACCTTTACCAGCCTTGAAGCTGTCAGTCTATCAGAATCTAAGCTTTTTAAATTCATGCTTTATAAGTTTCTAGCACATGCTAAATGCACTAAAGAATATTTAGATCGTGTGTGGCATCCAGCAAAATACTGACAATCTTATTCTTTAATTCAATGAACTTTTAAAGAATGTCTACCACTATCACATGAATAAACATATTTTGGTTCCTTACTCTGGTTGTGACTGTTCAGGAAATACATGGAACCATAGTATCTTGGCTACCAGTAACAGCTTCCTTTATCCTTGAGACCTAGATAAGTTTCCCTCAAATACCCATTTTTGTGATCTTGGGGAAGTGCTACATTTCCTTGTGACTTCTCATTTCCAGAGTTTTCACTCTATGGCAAGCTTTCTGTTGCCTCACCCTCTTTCACCTCAGGATTCTGTTAGAAATCCTGTCACCCATCCTTGGAAAGAATCTGCCTACTTCAAGCTGGCTTATCGAGGTAAATTCCCAACAAGCTCAAGATACTTCTATGAGGAATTCATATATTTACTTCTGAAAGAAAAAATTTTCCATCTCATTATACAATTAAAGGACAGTATATCAGACTGAACCATATGAGATTACCAATATTTGACCATCTCTGGATTATAAAAACAGCAATTTCATATGGTACAACTTTGTATGATTAGTAGATTTTTGGTGGGATTAAATGCAGTACAAGTTAGTGTTAGCATGTTGAGCTGGAGCAGTATGCTTTACTAAGTGCAGCATTGAATAAAAGGCCTTTGGCTTAGTGAGGCTGACTTTAGGGCATCAAGTTTGGCATGTGACTATTATTAGCTTTGTGCATTTGAACAACTTAACTTTATGGAGCCTCGATGTCCTGACATGCCTCATGGAGACAACATCTGAGTTACTCTAAGCTTCTTAGTAGTCTTCCTAGTTCCAAAGTTCAATGATCTTGACAGTTCACAGAAACAATGGTGAGTCCTTTAAGATACTAGAGCCTAGACCTGTGAGCAATGTATACCATTAGGCTGGGGGAAGGGCCCACATCAACACTGAAGGGACAATCGACCACACAGAGATTCTAGCTGCACTATGTACTTTCAGGTTCTGTCCTTTACATCTCATTCAGCCTGCCACAGGCCCTGTCATGACCAATCACAGAATGTGATTTTGGAAATGCAGAAAAGGGGCATTTGTCTGATTCTCACATGGGAAGAGTATGTTTGAAAAACAATTTACACAACCATTTAATTCTTTATTTTTCATGCCACCACAGAAATGTTTGACAATACTTTCACTTCAAAATGGCAGAATGAATACATACTACAGCTTCTCCCTCTTGCCTTGATCCCTAAAAATGATGGAAAAGATACTTAATAAACTCATAATTCCAGTAGAACATGAAAAAATAGTGTACTCTGTAGATCCTCAATTATGATGAATTCTGAAAGAAGGGAAACGAAACATTATCTCATTGAAGAATGGATCCAAAATTCAAAATACATGATGGAGGGTATTGTTTAAGAAGGAGTCATGGCTCCAAGGATGTTAAACAAGAAAGAATTTGATACACCTGTAGATAATTGGCAGTAGTCGGTCATTTTGACTCCTGCATGTAACCTCTCCCTCCCTAACTCTGGCAGAGAACAAATGAGATAGTTACTCCCAGGCCAGAATAGAGGAGAAACATGATTGAATCAGACACAGTGCAAAGTTTTGGATTGGTAACACCCAATAGAAAAGGGACCCTCTGTGTTCAGATCCTTAGCTAATGATGCATCTTGCCTGAAAGATTGTCCCACCACTCCTTTGCACTTAAAGAGGCTAAAGTATCTCCCACACCTGGCATCCTTATCTCTTCTTCCAGCAAGTGGAGAATAAACATAGCAGGCTAATATAGAAATTTCAATACTAAGATGCATATACCACCAAACACTACCCAACATTTCTCTCACTTTCTTCCATTTCCTTCTTCCTTCTCTTTCCTAGTTGTTTAGTTGCCCTATTTTATGAGTTTAAATGTTAAAGGTACCACAAAACCATTTGGAAGCAAGGAGCAATCATAAGTGAAGCATAGTCTCATTTCACTGAAATTTCAGAATGTCTCTGTAAAACACAAGAGCCTCTCATTTTGTGGAAATGTTTCTCAGTTTTGATGCCCAAGTTATAATTCCATTTGGTCCTATTACCAAGAAGGCTTTCCTTTTCTATTCTAGGACCATTAGTTTTCTAGATCCTATTCTAAAGTGACAGCACACAATATACACCACTGTAATTGCCACGGCAACAGGATTCATATGCTAATCAGGAATACAGGTTTAAAGAAACACAAAGGGTCTGAAATTGGCCTTTGATTCTATGGGCCATTTTTGTGTATGAGCCAACCTGCATGGGCTTAATATAGCATTATACAAAATCTGTTTTCCCTTTTCAAAAATCTGGATTAGGTAAGAATGAGTTTCTGACAGTCCAGATAACAGCCTCTGGATGTCTTTTTTAACCATCATCATTCACCAGGTTCAGTCTAGCCCTACCACTCAACAGTGACCATACTGACTGACTACCCAAGATTCATTTTTCTCTTTTTCCTAAGACAGTTCTCCTTTGCTTTAGAAAGACACTGCCCAAGAGAATGAGGAGAAGCTGTTTGCAATTCTATCACTGAACCTTGGTTATTCTAAAGCCTAGACTCAGAGTTCATCTTGGTACTGTCATCCTAGTTGCCAGGAATTGGTTTGGGAAGCCCAGCATCAGCCCATCATACACAGCATTCCTATGGCCCAGCTGTGGCAATGTGATCCAACAGGGTTCATCTAAGTTTTACTGGGGAAGAAGGTTTTTTTTTTTCAGATGTATAAGGAAGAATTGTCTGTTGCATGAAACCATATTGACTCTCATTGAGAAGTCATCCTGAGGAGAAAGCATGCATACAGGAGAGGGTAGGGCCAAGAGAACTGTGAAGAAGGGAGTTGAAACATGGATTATACCTTGTCTGGAGTCTACCGTAATTCTGGACTCTTAGAGATTAAATTTTTCCATACTGTTTCTGATTTGGGATTCTGTTACTAATATTGTACACTTTGAATGTTATAAATTGAATACCTGGTCTCCTGATGTGGAAAATTGCAAGATAAATAGTCTACGATGATGGCTTAGTTGTATTGGGAAGAACAAAGAGTGTGTTCAAACAACTGATTCCTTTAACTGCTGTCACAAAAAAGAGATTCTATGTTATCTTTATGTAGTAGAATAAAAATTAGCAGAAAGGAGGTCAACATGGTGGAATACGATGATGTGGAAGTTATCTCTTCCCACAAATACATCAAAAATATATCTACTTGTGGAGTAATTTATGAAAAACTAATGGGCAGAAGGTCTTCTATAAAAGCAATGCTGTAAGAAAGATACAGACATATTTGGGTAGGATGGGAAGAAAAGCACTGAGCCAGGATCTGTCCATCTGGGAGGGGACCAAGAGGAAAAGGGAGACTGCACATGTGAACACTCACCCCAGGGAGTGAGTGGCTCAAGGCACAGACTGGGTATCCCAGGCCTGGGGTCCTATGTGTAGCAGACAAACCCATTTGACTGATTAGAAAAGGATTAGGACAGATAGACTATAGAAGTCTGGACTCTACTCCTGAGGAGTGTACAGGTGCTGGTTTGCCCCCAGGCATGGCAGAGAGAGGTCCCCAGTCCAGGCCAAGTGAATGCTCTGGCCCTGCCCACTGCATGCCATAAGAGCACTAGATCTAAGGTGGTTGCAACAGGGGAAAAGATGTACAATTTGCTACATCTGAGCAGAGCCCCAGATGCCTACAGAGGCAGAGCACTGGGCTTCTGTGAGCATACCAACTCTGCTTCAGCAGTGCCCTCCTTTGGTACAAAGGTCCCAGTGTGGGGAGAAGGAAAAACACACGATTGAAGGGAATGGAGCTAGCCTGAGCGAAACCTTCAAGTATTCTATTCCACCAGCTTGAGAGGAGACCCCCAACCTGACAAGGCGGTGATGGCCACTGAGCAGAGAGCAAGTCCTGCCTCACACCCCTATCGGACTCTAGCTCCTCTATCAGCAGCTGCACCTCCTACCAAAGTGACAGCTGCCAGCACTCCCTGAGGAAAGACATGACTGGCACCCACATAAAATTGATCCCTGTCGGCAAAGGGGTTGAACACGTGCTATTTACACAGGTACCTTTCCACATAAGATCACTCCTTCAAGACCAAAATAGGTAACTGTTTCACCTAAATTCATAGAGCCAGAGAAAGTTAAATAGAAGAAAAGATGAGCTACTGTCAATTGAAAGACCAAGAGAAAACTTCTGAAAAAATGATGAAACAGAGTGTAATCTACCAGACAGATAATTCAAAATATTGGTAATAATAAGGCTGACTGAATTAGGGGAGAAAATTGATGTAAACAAAGTTAATTTTTCATGAAGACTCAGAAATTATAAAGACGCACACAAAAAAATAGATAATTAAATATTTGAGATAAAAAGCATGCTAAGAGCAACAAATAGCTGACTAAATGTCACAGAAGAATGCATAAATGATCTGGAAGATAGACTAAAGGAAAACATCCGATCAGAACAGCAGACAAAAATATCTGAGTACAATGTATGAAATATCTGGGAGACTATCAAAGGTGCCAACATAGGGGTTACAGTAATAAAGAAAAAGGATTTCGAGAAACTATTTGAAGAAATTATGGCTGAAAACTTTCCAAACCTAAAGAAGGAAAGAAATATTCAGACCGGAAGCACAGAGGGTCCCAGTCAAGATGAGCCCAAACAGGTCAACACTGAGGCATATCATAATTAAAACGGCAAAAGTTAAAGATAAAAACACACGACAGTACAAAAAAGATCTTCATGACCCAGGTAACTAGGATGGTGTGATCACTCACCTAGAGCCAGACATCCTGGAATGCCAAGTCAAGTGGGTCTCAGGAAGCATCACTACAAACAAAGCTAGTGGATGTGATGGAATTCCAGCTGAGCTATTTCAAATCCTGAAAGATGGTTCTGTGGAAGTGCTGCACTCAATATGCCAGCAAATCTGGAAAACTCAGCAGTGGCCACAGGACTGGGAAAGGTCCGTTTTCATTCCAATCTCAAAGAAAGGCAATGCCAAAGAATGTTCAAACTACTGCACAATTGCACTCATCTCACATGCTAGCAAAGTAATGCTCAAAATTCTCCAAGCCAGGCTTTAGCAATATGTGAACTGTGAACTTCCAGAATTCAAGCTGGATTTAGAAAAGTAAGAGGGACCAGAGATCAAATTGCCAACATCCACTGGATCATCGAAAATGCAATAGAGTTCCAGAAAAACATCTGCTTCTGCTTTATTGACTATGCCAAACACTTTGACTGTGTGGATCACCACAGACTGAAAATTCTTCAAGAGATGGGAATACTAGACCACCTGACCTGCCTCTGGAGAAATCTGTATGCAGGTCGGGAAGCAACAGTTAGAACTCAACATGAACAAAAGACTGGTTCCAAATAGGGAAAGGAGTATGTCAAGGCTTTATATTGTCACCCTTCTTATTTAACTTATACGCAGAGTACATCATGCGAAATGCTGGGCTTGATGAAGCACAAGCTGAAATCAAGATTGCTGGGAGAAATATCAATAACCTTAGATATGCAGATGACACCACCCTTATGGCAGAAAGTGAAAAAGAACTAAAGAGCCTCTTGATGGAAGTGAAAGAGGAGAGTGAAAAAGTTGGCTTAAAACTCAACATTCAGAAAACTAAGATCATGGCATCACTTCATGGCAAATATATGGGCAAACAGTGGAAATAGTGACAGACTTTATTTTCTTGGGCTCCGAAATCACTGCAGATGGTGACTGCCGCCATGCAGTTAAATGACACTTGCTCCTTGGAAGAAAAGCTATGACCAACCTAGACAGCATATTAAAAAGCAGAGATATTACTTTCCCCAAAATGGTCTGTCTAGTCAAAGCTAAGGTTTTTCCAGTCGTCATGTATGGATGTGAGAGTGAGTGAAGTCTTTCAGTCGTGTCCAACTCTTTGTGACCCCATGGACTGTAGCCTACCAGGCTTCTCCATCCATGAGGTTTTCCAGGCAAGAGAACTGGAGTGGGTTGCCATTTCCTTCTCCGCTTGATCTTCCTGGACCAGGGATTGAACCTGGGTCTCCTGCATTGTAGACAGGCACTTTACCCTCTGAGCCACCAGGGAAGCCCTCTGGATGTGAGAGGTGGACTATAAAGAAAGCTGAGCGCCAAAGAATTTATGCTTTTGGACTGTGGTGTTGGAGAAGACTCTTGAGAGTGTCTTGGACTGCAAGGAGATCCAACCAGTTAATCCTAGATAAAATCAGCTCTGAATATTCATTGGAAGGACTGATGTTGAAGCTGAAACTCCAATCCTTTGGCCAACTGATGAGAAGAACCAACTCATTTGAAAAGACCATGATGCTGAGAAAGATTGAAGGTGGGAGGAAAAGGGGAAGACAGAGGATGCGATGGTTAGATGGCATCACCAACATGATGCACATGAGTTTGAGTAAGCTCCAGGAGTTGGTGATGGACAGGGAAGCCTGGTGTGCTGCAGTCCAAGCCGGACATGACTGAGTGACTGAACTGAACTGAAAGACAAAAAGGGAATAAAAGCAGCAAGAGAAAAAGTTATACAAGGGAATTCCCATAAGGCTATCAGCTGATTTTTCTAAGGAAACTCTACCGGCCAGAAAGGAGTGGCATGATATATTCAAACTCCTGAAAGACAAAAAGCTGCAACCTAGTGTACTCTACCCAGGAAGATTATTAAATATTTAGAAAATAAGGAGAGAGAAAGAACTTCTCAGTCAGTTCAGTCACTCAGTCGTGTCCAACTCTTTGCGACCCCATGGACTGCAGCAGGAGACAAGCAAAATCTAAAGGAATTTGCCCGTACTAAACCTACCGTAAAAGGAATACTGAAGCATCTTCTCCAAATAGAAAAGAATCAAGAGTCTACAGAACAGGGAAAATCTCAATACGAAAGACAGATATATAGTAAGGATTGAAGGTTACTTAAATAAACCAGTATATTGATTAAAAGACAAAGATTTGTAAAAGCAACTATAACAATGATACAGTTAAGGGATAAGCTTAAGATAGAAAATGTAATATTAGAAAGAAATGGGGAAGGAAGGTAAAAATTGTAGATCTTTTGGAATGTATTTGAACTTAAATGAATACCAGTTTAAATCAAGTAGATATTATAGGTCAACAATAACCTTATAGTAACCACAAATCAAAAACCTACAAGAGACATGAAAAATAAAAAGGAAACCAATCATGCTACAACATATAATCAAACCACAGAAGAAACAAAAAGAAATGAACAGAGAATGACTACAAAAATAACCAGAAAACAATGATTAAAATGGCAATAAGTACATACCTATCCATAATTATGATAAATATCAACAAACTAAATGACCCAAAGAAAAGACAGTAGCAGATTAGATTTAAAAAACAAAATAAGAACCTGCAATATGCACATTTCAATGCAAAAGACATATACACACAAACTAATAGGATGGAAAAAAGAAAGTTTCTGTGGAAACTCCCAAGAAAGCAGAGACAGCAATAGTCATATGAGACAAAATAGACTTTAAAATAAGGATGATAATTAAGGACAAATAAGGCTGTTATATATTGATAGAATAATGCAATAAGAGATATTATAATATCCATTAACATCAGTTCAGTTCAGTTCTGTCACTCAGTCGTGTCCGACTCTGCCACCCCATGAATCGCAGCACACCAGGCCTCTCTGTCCATCACCAACTACCGAAGTCTACCCAAACCCATGTCCATTGAGTTGGTGATGCCATCCAGCCATTTCATCCTCTGTCGTCCCCTTCTCCTCCTGCCCCCAATCCCTCCCAGTATCAGTCTTTTCCAATGAGTCAACTCTTTGCATGAGGTGGCCAAAGTATTGGAGTTTCAACTTCAGCATCAGTCCTTCCAATGAACACCCAGGACTGATCTCCTTTAGGACGGACTGGTTGGATCTTCTCACAGTCCATGGGAATTTCAAGAGTCTTCTCCAACACCACAGTTCAAAAGCATCAATTCTTCGGTGCTCAGCTTTTTTCACAGTCCAACTCTCTCATCCATACATGACCACTGGAGAAACCATAGCCTTGACTAGACAGACCTTTGTTGGTAAAGTAATGTCTCTGCTTTTGAATATGCTATCTAGGTTGGTCATAACTTTCCTTCCAAGGAGCAAGTGTCTTTTAATTTCATGGCTGCAATCACCATCTGCAGTGAGTTTGGAGCCCAGAAAAATAAAATCTGACACTGTTTCCACTGTTTCCCCATCTATTTCCCATGAAGTGATGGGACCAGATGCCATGATCTTTGGTGCATTTAAGTATATAAAGTAAATACTAACAGACTTCAAGGGAGAAACTGACAGAAGGGCAATAATAGTGGGAAATTTTAACTGTAGCACAGACATCAACAGACAGCTCATCCAGATGGAAAAATCAAGACAAGACTGGTATTAAATGAGTTGGATTTAATTGATATCTGCAGGGTATTACATCCAAACAGAGCATAATACACATTCAAGTGCACATGGAACATTCTCCATCAAAGGCACATACAAGGGCATAAAACAATGCTCAACAAATTGAATAGGATAGAAATTATATCAAGCACTATTTCTTACCTTAATAGTACAAAATTAGAACTCAACTACAGAAGCAAAAATGAGAAAAGGAGAAACACGTGGACACTAAAGAACATGCTACTAAAAAACTAATGTTTCTAGGACAAAAACAGAAATACATTTCAATGGAACAGAATAAGAAGTCCAGAGATAAACCCACACACCTATTGTGGTGTGTCAACTAATCTATGACAAAGGAGGTAAGAATATACAATGGAGAAAAGACAGTCTCTTCAATAAGTGATGGTGGCAAAACTGGACAGCTACTAAAATTAGGATATTTCCTAACACTGTACACAAAAATAAACTCAAAATGGACTAAAGACCTAAATATAAGGCCAGATATTATAAAGCTCTTAGAGAGAAACATAAGCCTAGCACTCTCTGATATAAATAATAGCAACACATGTAAGAATTAAAGATTTTAAAATTTAAAAAAAATTTTAAAAAATGCCAAAAATAAAAAAAATTAAAAAACATAAATAATAGCAACATCTTTTTTGATCCACCTCAAAGAGCAATAAAAATTAAAAAAAAAAACAACAAATGGACCTAATTAAACTTAAAAGCCTTTTCACAGCAAAGGAAATATGAACAAAATGACAAGTCTCAGAATGGGAGAAAATATTTGCAAACAAAGCAATTGACAAGGGATTAATCTCCAAAATATACAAACAGCTCATGTAGTTCAATATCAAAAAACAACATAATCAGAAAATGGACAGAAGATCTAAATAGATACTTTTCCAAAGAAGACATACAGATGGCCAAAAAATATATGAAAAGATGTTCAACATCACTAATTATTAGAGAAATGCAAATCAGATGAGGCACACCTTACAAAAAGGTATCACATTTTTTACAGGCAACAACAAATAATCTTAAAATTCATATGGAACCACAGAAGACCTCAAATTGTCAGTGTCTTCAGAAAAAAGAGAAAAGCTGGAGTTATAACCATCCCAGACAACTGACAACAAAACTACAGTAATCAAAACAGCATGGTACTGGCACAAAAACAGACAAATAGGTCAATGGATCAGAATAGACTTCAGAAATAAGCCCCAAAACGTAAAGTCAATTAATCTATGACAACTGGCCAGAATATACAGTGGAGAAAAGACAGTTTCTTCAAAAAGTGGTGCTTGGAAAACTGGACATTCATATGTAAAACAACCAGATTAGAACATTTCCTCATGCCATATACAAAAATAAATTCAAAATGGTTTAAAGACCTAACTGTAGGTCACTGTAGAACCCTCATACTATGGAGCAAGCAGTCAAGCTGCAATCTAGATATCCTAGTCCTAGGGGCCTGTGTGGAGGAGAAAATCCTGTTGCCTGCCAGTGGGACAACCACTGGCACAGACAGAAGGGTTGGAGAAGCCTAAACTCTACTCATGAGGAGTGCATGTGTGCTGGCTTGCCAACCATCAGAGTGGAGAAAGTCTTGCACTATGGGCTGCCACCTCACTGCTGTACTCCCCAATCCAAACAGGGCAAATACCCTGGCTGCACTCACTCTATACCAAAGTTGTCACGGCCCTCTTAGGCTAGGTACTTAGACACAGATGAGTGTTTTGGTGTGTAATCTGAGTGGAGCAGTGGGGGCCATTGTCAGCACATGCAAAAGGCAATATCATAGGAGTGCACTGCAGCTTAGATCTGGAAGACTGGCACACAAGCTCTGGGAAAGGACTCAGAACCTAGCTATGCAGGGACACCTGGGGGACTTCAGTGTCCAATGCAGGCAGTGGCAGCCATGCATTGCAGGGGCACTCAGTGGTTCATCTCCCAATGAGACCACCCTGGCCCTGCCCATTCCACACCAAAACTTAGCACTTGATCTGGGGCAGACAGGTCTTGGGAGAATACTGCCACAGAGGCAGCCCAGATATTGGGCAACATTGCAGCCACCTGAGAATGCCATATCCTCAGTCCCAGATTATTCCATAACATAACCTTGGACTAGATGTGGTATGAACACAGATGGGAGAGGATGTGATCTTGGCCTGCTTCTAAGCAGAGCTGCAGACATCTACACAGGCAGTGCATGTCGGAATCACCACATGCAAATCACTTTAGCAATTGCCTCCTTTGGGGCAGGACATGCACTCAAGGGCAATGAAGCCTGATCAAACATGACCCCAGGGCTTCTACTCCAACAACTGGGAAGCAGACCCCACTACCAACAGGGCAGTGACATACACAGAGCAGAGATCAAGTTCTACATCACATCTCACACAGGTTTTACATTCTCTGACACCAACTGCACCCTCCTATCAGATAAAGGCCAGCACCCCATGAGGAAAGACATGACTGGGTCTATACCAAAACCAGCCCTTATACCAAAGACTTTGGACATACACACGCTGTACAATTGCTCCAACATAGAAACAAACCCTCAAGGCCACAGTAAAGTGAAATGAAAGGGCAGAGGAATTATAGCCAACTAAAGGAACAAATAAAGGAATACCTGGGGCTTCCCAGATGACACTAGTGGTAAAGAATCTGCCTGCCAATGCAGGAGACCTAAGAGACAGGGGTTCAATCCTTGGGTTGGGAGGATCCCCTAGAGTAGGAAATGGATGCCCACTCATGTTCTTGCCTGGAAAATTCCATGGACAGAGGAGCTTGGTGGGCTATAGTCCCTGGGTCCCCAAGAGTCAGACATGACCAAGTGACTGAGCACAAAGAATCAAGAGAAATCCCCTGAAAGAATAGTAAACAGAGCTTACTAGTCTACCACACTCTGTGATCAAAAGGGTGGTAATAACAATGCTAACTGCATTAAGAAAAGTATCAATAGAAGTGCAGACACAGTAAAAAGGAACAGGAAGTATAAAGATAAAATAATCAAGAATAGAAAATTCAACTGCTGAAATAAAAGGCAATCTAGAAGCAAAGAACAGTCAAATAAATGTCACCAAAGAATGCTTAAGTGGTCTGGAAAATAGAATAATGGAAATCACCCAATCAGAATAGCAGAAAGAGAGACCAAAAAAATATAACATGCAAGATCTATGGGATAATATAAAGCATGTTCAGTTCAGTCGCTCAGTCGTGTCCAACTCTTTGCGACCCCATGGACTGCAACACGCCAGGCCTGCCTGTCCATCACCAACTCCTGGAGTTTACTCAAACTCATGTCCATTGAGTCAGTGATGCCATCCAACTGCATAATAAGTGTTTCAGGAGGAGAAGAGAGAAAAGAGCATTAAAAATGTTATTTGAAGAAATTATGGCTGGAAACTTCCCAAATCTAAAGAAGGAAATAAATATTCAGGTACAGGAAGCACAGAGTTTCCCAATCAAGATGAACCCAAACAGTCATATTAATATAATTAATAGTAAAAGTTTAAAGGTAAAAATAGGACTCTAAAAGCAGCAAGAGGAAAAGTGATACACAAGGGAATTCCCTTAAGGCTCTCCAGCTTATTTCTCTACAGAAAACTTTACAGGCCAGAATCGAGTGGCATGATATAGTAAAAGTCCTACAAGGGAAAAAACTACAATCCAGGATACTCTTACCTGAATTAGAATAGAATAAGAGATAAAGGACTTCTGAAACAAGCGAAAACTAAAAGAACTCAGCATACTAAACCTACCTTAAAAGAAGAACAGAAAGGTATTTAAAAAAAAAAAAAACAACACAAAAATCTGAAGGAAAGGGAAAAATCCCAAAATGAAAGGCAAATATATTGTAAGAATTGAAAATCATTTAAATAATCCAGTACATAGATTAGAAACAGTCAAAAATTATAAACATGATTATAACTGCTCTAGAAGTAGAAGGATATGTATTAACAGAACATGAAAATCACAAAATGTGGGTGAGGAGTATATAAAAATATAGATCTTTTGGAATGTCTTTTAAATTGAATGACTCAGGTTAAAGCAAATAGATATAGTTATGTGTCAAATTCTTAAATTCCATGATAACCACAAATCAAAAACATAAAATAGATTTATAAAAAAACAAAAAGAAAGGAACTCAAACATACTACAAAGAAAATGAAACCATAAAAGGAAAAAAACAGAACAACAAAAACAACTAGAAAACAAGGGCAGAAATGGCAATACTAAGTACATGCCTAAGAATAATTACTTTAAATAACAAAAAACAAAATAATCTGATAAAAAGACAATGTGGCAAAATCTTCCAAAAAAACAAAATTCCAGGACCAGATGGTTTCACAGGAAAATTCTATCAAACCTTTAAAGAAGAGATAACATCCATCCTTCTCAAATGCTTCCAAAATATTCCAGAGGAAGGAACACTCCTAAGCTCATACTATGAGGCCACCATCATCCTGATATCAAACACAAACAAAGTTATAACCCCTAAAAATTTTGGGGGCAAACATTATTGATGAACATAAACACAAAAATCCTCAACAAAATACCAGCAAACAGAATCCAACAATACATTAAAAAGATAACACACCATGATCAAGTGGATTTGTTGCAGTGATGAAAGGATTCTTCTTTATACCAAATTAATCAATGTGATACACCATGTTAACAAATTAAAAATAAAAAACATATATAATCATCATCTCATTCAGTCAGTTCAGCCACTCAGTCATGTTCGATTTTTTGCATCCCCATGGACTGCAGAATGCCAGGCTTCCCTGTACCTCACCATGTACCGGAGCTTGCTCAAATTCATGTCCATTGAGTAGGTGATGCCATCCAACCATGTCATCCTCTGTCGCCCCCTTCTCCTCCTGCTTTCAGTCTTTCCCAGCATCATGGTATTTTCCAGTGAGTCAGTTCTTCACATCAGGTGGCCAAATTATTTGAGTTTCAGCTTCAGCACAGTCTTTCCAATGAATATTTAGGACTGATTTCCTTTAGGATTGACTGGTTGGATCTCCCCGCAGTCCAAGAGACTCTCAAGCATTTTCTCCAGCTCCACAGTTCAAAAGCATCAACTCTTTGGCACTCAGCTTTCTTATAGTCCAAAACTCACATCTGTACATGACCACTGGAAAAACCATAACTTTGACTAGACAGAACTTTCTTGGCAAAGTAATGTCTCTGCTTTTTCGTATGCTGTCTAGGTTGGTCATAGCTTTTCTTCCAAGGAGCAAACATCTTTTAATTTCATGGCTGCAGTCACAATCTGCAGTGATTTTGGAGCCCCAAAAAATAAAGTCTGTCTGGAACTCTTGGTTTTTCAATGATCCAGCAGATGTTGGCAATTTGATCTCTGGTTCCACTGCCTTTTCTAAATCCAGCTTGAACAGTTGGAATTTTATGGATCGCATACTGGTAAAGCTTGGCTTGAAGAATTTTGAACATTACTTTGCTAGTGTGTGAGATGAGTGCAATTGTGTGGTAATTTGAATGTTCTTGGGATTGCCTTTCTTTGAGATTGGAATAAAAACTGACCTTTTCCAGTTCTGTGGCCAGTGCTTAGTTTTCCAAATTTGCTGGCATATTGAACATTTTCACAGCATCATCTTTCAGGATTTGAAATAGCTCAACTGGAATTCCATCACCTCCACTAGCTTTGTTCATAGTAACGCTTTCTAAGGCCCACTTGACTTCACATTCCAGGATGTCTGGCTCTAGGTGAGTGATCACACCATTGCGGTTATCTGGGTCTTGAAGATCTTTTTTCTATAGTTATTCTGTGTATTCTGCCACCTCTTCTTAATACCTTCTGCTTCTGTTAGGTCCATACCATTTCTGTCCTTTATTGTGCCCTTCTTTTCATGAAATGTTCCCTTGGTCTCTCTAAGTTTCTTGAAGAGATCTCTAGTCTTTCCCATTCTATTATTTTCCTCTATTTCTTTGCACTGATCACTGAGGAAGCCTTTCTTATCTCTCCTTGCTATTCTTTGGAACTTTGTATTCAAATGGGTATATCTTTCCTTTTCTCCTTTGCCTTTAGCTTCTCTTCTTTCAAAAAGAAAAAAAAAAAAAGCTTTTCACTGAATTCAAATTCATTTAAGCTAAAAACTCTCCAATGAGTGGGTATAGGAAGAAACTACATCTACATAATAAAGTCCATATATGACATACCCACAGCAAACATCATTCTCACTGATGTAAAACAGAAAACAAGAACTTCTGCTCTCACCACTATTATTCAACATATTTTTGGAAGTTCTAGCCGTGTCAATCAGAGAAGAAAAAGAAATAAAATGAATCCAAACTAAAAAGAAAATGTAAAACTGTCACTGTTTCAGATGATATGGTACTATACATAGAAAATCCTAAAGTTGCCACCAGAAAACTACTAGAGCTCAATGAATTTGGTAAAGTGGCAGGATATAAAATTAATGCACAGAAATCTCTTGCATTTCCATACAATAACAGTCACAGCTCTGAAAGAAAAATTAAAGAAACAATCCCATTTATCATTGCAACAAAAAGAATAAAATACCTAGAAATAAACCTACTTAAGGAGGCAAAAGACCTGTACTCAGAAAACTATACAACACTGATGAAAGACATCAAAGATGAAGGAAACAGATGGAGAGATGTGAAGTGTTCTTGGATAGAAAGAATCAATACTGTGAAAATGACTATACTACCCAAAGCAATCTACAGATTCAGTACAATCCCTATCAAATTACCAATGGCTTTTTCACAAAATTAGAACCAAAAAAATTACAATTTATATGAAAACACAAAAGATAAAGCAATCTTGAGAGAGAAAAACAGAGCTGGAGGAATCAGGAATCAGGATAGAAAGCCCAGAGATAAATCCACATACCTATGTTCAATTAATCTATGATGAAGGAGACAAGAAATACAATGGAGAAAAGACAATCTCTTCAGCAAGTGGTGCGGGGAAAACTGAACAGCTACATGTTAAAGAATGAACTTAGAACACTCCCTAACACAATATACAGAAATAAACAAAATGGATTAGAAATGTAAATGTAAGGCCAGATACTATAAAACTTGGAGGAACACAGGCAGAACACTCCTTGACATAAATCACAGCAAGATCTTTTTTAACCACGTCCTACTATGCTAAAGCCTTTGACTGTGTGGATCACAACACTATGGAAGAGTTCTGAAAGAGGTGAGAGTACCAGAACACCTTACCTGTCTCCAGAGAAACCTGTATATGGGTCAAGAAGCAACAGTTAGAACCAGACAGGGAACAACTGACTGGTACAAATTGGGAAAGGAGTATGACAAGGCTATACATTGCCATTCTGCTTATTTAACTTATATGCAGTATACATCATATGAAATGCCAGGCTGGGTGAATCATAAGGTGGAATCAAGATTGCTGGGAGAAATAACAACCTCAGATATGCAGGTGATACCACTCTAATGCCAGAAAGCAAAGAGGAACTAAAGAGCCTCTTGATGAGGAGGAAAAAGGAGAATGGGAAATCTGGCTTGAAATTTAATATTCAAAAAACCAAGATCATGGCATCCAGTCCCATCACTTGATGGCAAATAGAAGGGGAACAAATGGAAACAGTGATGGATTTTCTTTTCCTGAGCTCCAAAATCACTGCAGACTGTGAGTGCAGCCATGAAATTGAAAGACATTTGCTCCTTAAAAAGAAAGATATGATAAACCTAGATAGTGTATTAAAAAGCAGAGACATCACTTTGCTGACAAAGGTCCATATAGTCAAAGCTATGGTTTTTCTAGTAGTCATGTATGGATGTGATAGACTATAAAGAAGGCTGAGCACCAAAGAATCGATGCTTTCATATTGTGGTGCTAGAAAAGACCCTTGAGAGTCTCTTCAACTGGAAGGAGATCAAACCAGTTAAACAAATCTGAATATTTATTGGAAGGACTGATGTTGAAGCTCTAATACTTTGGCCTGATGCAAAAAGCTCACTCATTGGAAAAGACCCCGATGCTGGGAAAGACTGAAGGCAAAATAAGAAGGAAGTGACAAAAGGTGAACTCGTTAGATAGTATCACTGATTTGATGGACATGAATTTGAGAAAACTCTAGGAGATAGTGGAAGACAGAGGAACCTGGCATTCTGCAGTCCATGGAGTCATAAAGAGTTGGACACTACTTAGTGACTGAACAGCAACAGAGTAAGAAAAACAAAAGCAAAAATAAACACAATGGGACTCAAACTTAAAAGCTTTTGTACAGCAAAGGAAACCATAAACAAGATGAAAAGGCAACCCTCAGAATGAGAGTAAATATTTGCAAATAAAGCAACTCACAAGAAATTAGTCTCCAAAATATATAAAAAGCACATTCAGCTCAATATCACAAAAAGAAACAACCCAATCAAAAAAATGAATGCAAGACCTAAATAGATATTTCTCCAAAGAAAACATACAAATGGCTAAAAAGCACATGAAAAGATGCTCAACATAATTAATTATAGAAATGAAGATTAAAGCTACAGTGTGGTATAACCTCACACCAGTCAGAATGGCCATGATCAAAAAATCTACAAACAATAAATGCTGGAGAGGGTGTGGAAAAAAGGGAACCCTCTTGCACTGTTGGGGGGAATGTAAGTAAGTTGATACAGCCATTATGGAGAATAGTATGGAGGATCTTTAAAAAACTAAAAATAGAACTCTCCTATGACATCGCAATACCAGTACTGGGCATATACCCTGAGAAAATCTTAATTCAAAGAGATGCATGCACCCCAATGTTCATTGCAGCATTATTTACAATAGCCATGACGTGAAGGCAACCTAAATGTCCATTGACAAATGAATGGATAATAAAATTGTGGCACACATATACAATGGAATATTACTCAGTCATAAAAAGAAAAGAAATCAGGTCATTTGTGGAAGACCTAGAATCTGTTACACAGAGTGGAGTCAGAAAGATAAAATCACATATTGTATATTAACACATGTATATGGACTATACAAAAACAGCACAGATAGACCTGTTTGTAGGAACAGAGTTGCAGACATAGAAAGCAGATGTTTGGACACAGGGTTGATGGCTGGAGGGAAGAACTGAAAGATTAAGACTGACATAAATACACTGTAGGCTGTCAGGTTCCTCTGTCCATGGAATTCCCCAGGCAAGAATAATGGAGTGGGTAGCCATTCTCTTCTCCAGGGGATCTTGACCCAAGGATCAAACCTGGGTCTCCCATATTGCAAGAAGATTCTTTACCATCTGAGGTGCCAGTGAAGCTCATAAATACATGTGCATGCCAGTGTGCTAAGTCATTTCAGTCGTGTCTGACTCTTTGCGACCCTATGGACTGTAGTTGGCCAAGCTCCTCTGTCCATAGTATTCTCTAGGCAAAAATACTTGCGTGGGTTGCCATGGCCTTCTCCAGGGACTCTTTCCAATCCAGGGATTAAACTTGCCTCTCTTATGTCTCCTGCATTGGCAAGAATGATCTTACTGCCACCTGGGAAGCCCCATAAATACACTGCTGCTGCTGCTGCTGCTGCTAAGTCGCTTCAGACGTGTCCGACTCTGTGCGATCCCAAAGATGGCAGCCCACTAGGCTCCGCCGTCCCTGGGATTCTCCAGGCAGGGACACTGGAGTGGGTTGCCATTACCTTCTCCAATGCACTACCATGTATAAAATAGATAGTGGGAACTGGCAATAAAGTGCAGGGAGCTCAGCTCAGTGTTCTGTGATGACTGACATGGGTGGGGTGGTGCGAGGTGGGAGGGAGGTCCACAAGGGAAGGGATATATATATATACTTAGAGCTGATTCACTTCACTGTACAGTAGAAACTAACACAACACTGTAAAGAAACTATACCTTAATTAAAAGAAATAAAAACAGTTTGCAATATATTGCCTACAAGAGATCCACTTCAGGGCAAAGTACAGAATACAGTGATGTGATGGAAAAAGATATTACTTCTGTAGGGAAATGATGAGAATGTGGGAGTCGCAAGTCATATCAAATTCATATCAAATAAAATTAACTTTAAAACACAGTTATAAAGCAAGATAAAGAAGGGCATTATATAGTGATAAAGGTATCAATTCAGTAAGAATATTACACTTATTAATCTCTATGCACCAAATAGAGGGGCAACTAAAGCAAATATTGTAAAGCAGATATTAACAAATGGATCAGTTCAGTTCAGTTCAGTCGCTCAGTTGTTTCTGACTCTGCGACCCCATGGACTGCAGGACACCAGGCTTCCCTGTCCATCACCACCTACTGGAGCTTGCTCAAACTCATGTCCATCAAGTCAGTGATGACATCCCACCATCTCATCCTCTGTCATCTGCTTCACCTCCTGCCTTCAATCTTTCCCAGCATCCAGGTCTTTTCCAGTGAATCAGTTCTTCACATCTGGTGGCCAAAGGATTGAAGTTTCAGCTTCAGCATCAATTCTTCCAATGAATATTTGGAAGGACTGATTTCCTTTAGGATTGACTTGTTGGATCTCCTTGCAGTCCAAGAGACTCTCAAGAGTCTTCTCCAACACCACAGGTCAAAAGCATCAATTCTTTGGCACTCCACTTTCTTTATAGTCCAACTCTCACATCCATACATGACCACTGGAAAAACCATAGCTTTGACCAGACCTTTTTTGGCAAAGTAATGTTTCTGCTTTTTAGCATGCTGTCTAGGTTGGTCACAGCTTCTCTTTCAAGGAGCAAGTGTCTTTTTATTTCATGGCTTCAGTCACCATCTGCAGTGATTTTGGAGCCCCCAAAATAATGTCTGTCACTGTTTCCATTGTTTCCCCAACTATTTGCCATGAAATGATGGGACCAGTTGCCACAATCATAGTTTTCTGAATGTTGAGTTTTAAACCTAGTTTTTCACTCTCTTCTTTCACTTTCATCAAGAGGCTCTTTAGTTCTTCGCTTTCTGCGATAAGGGTGGTATCAACTGTGTATTGAAGTTACTGATATTTCTCCCAACATTTTGATTCCAGCTTGTGCTTCATTCAAGCCATCATTTCACATGATGTGCCATGCATATATGGAGAAGGCAATGGCACCCCACTCAAATACTCTTGCCTGGAAAACCCCATGGATGGAGGAGCCTGGTAGACTGTAATCCATGGGGTCACTAGGAGTTGGACACAACTGAGTGACTTCACTTTCACTTTTCACTGTCATGCATTGGAGAAGGAAATGGCAACCCACTCCAGTGCTCTTGCCTGGAGAATTCCAGGGACAGGGGAGCCTGATGGGCTGCTGTCTATGGGGTCACACAGAGTTGGACAGGACTGAAGCGACTTAGCAGCAGCAGCAGCAGCAGCCATGCATATAAGTTAAATAAGCAGGATGATAGTATACAGCCTTGATACACTCCTTTCCTGATGTGGAAATAGTCTGTTGTTCCATGTCCAGTTTTAACTTTTGCTTCTTGACCTACATACAGATTTCTCAGGAGGCAATTCAGGTGGTCTGGTATTCCCATCTCTTTAAGAATTTTCTACAGTCTGTTGTGATCCACACAGTCAAAGACTTTGGTGTAGTCAATAAAGCAGAAAGAGAATCTTATTTTTTAGTCAATAAAGCAGAAAGGGAATCACAAAATCAGTGGGATGCAGCAAAACAGCTGTAAGAGGTTCACAGAAATACAGGGGTTCCTGAAGAAAAGAAAAGAATCTTAACAACCCAATCTATCACCTAAAAGAATTAGCGAAATAAGAAAAAAACAAGCCCAAAGTCAGAAGAAGGAAGGAAATAAAGATCAGAAAGAAAATAAATAAAACAAAGATCAAAAAACAAGAGAAATAATCAATACAACCAAGATCTGGCTTTTTGAAGAGATTAAGAAAAAAAGATCAACAGATCTCTAGTCAGGCTCACCAAAAAGAAAAGGAAGGACCCAAAAACAAAAGTAAGTATTAAAAGAGGAGAAATAACAACCCATGCAATAGAAATACCCTCAAAGTCCTATCAGAATACTATCGACAGTTAAATATCAACAAACTGGACAACCTAGAAGCAAAGGACAAGATTCTAGAAATATACAGCTTGCCAAGACCAAAAAAAAGAAGAAATAGATGATCTGAACAGATAAGCAAAATAGACTCTCTAAACACACACACACACACACACACAAACACTACCTAGGAATAAATAGTCCAGGACCAGAATGCTTCACTGGGGAATTCTAGTAAGTATACAAAGAACTTGGAAGTATCCTTCTCAAACTATTCCAAAAAACTGAAGAAGAGGGGACACTCACAAATTTATCCTATGGTACCACCATCACCCTGAAACCAAAACTAGACAAAGAAACTACAAAAAAGAAAATGACAGTCCAGTATCGTTGATTAATATAGATGCAAAAATCTGCAAATATTAGAAAAATGAATTCAACAATGCATAAGTATCTACCATGATCAAGTTGGATTCATTCCAGTGTCACAAGAATGAATCCACATATACAAATAAAGGTAATACATCACATTAACAAAAGGAAAGAAAAAAAAATACCTGATAATCTCACTAGATGCAGAAAAAACATTTGACAAAATTCAACATCTATTCAAATAAAAAGTCTCACCAGTATAGGTATAGAGGGAACAAATCTCAACATAATACAGGCCATTTTTGAGAAGCTCAGCCAATATCATACTTGAAGGTTAAAAGCTGAAAAAAAATCCCTGCTAAATTTAGAAAAAAACATGAAAATGTTGCCTATTCTCACCAGTTCACTTAATACAGTATTGGAAGTCTTTGCCACAGCAATAAGACAATAAAAGATATAAAAGTTATCCAGATTGCTAAAGAAGAAGTAAAACTGTCTCTCTTTGCAGATGACAAAATACTCTATATACAGAACCACAAAGTCACCACCCAAAAACTATTACAATAAATTCTTCAAGGTAATAGAAAATAGGATTAATATATAGAAATCTGTTATGTTTCTTTACAGTAATGAAATATCAGGTGGGTAAAGTTTAAAAAAATCCCATTTTAAATTACATTTATAAAAATAAAATACCTAGTAACAAAATTCACCAAGGATGTGAAAGATCTATACTCAAAATACTAAAAACATTGATAAATAAAATTGATAATGCAAATAAATGGAAAGATATCCTACATTTTGGATTAGAATAATGAATATTATTAAAGTAGCACTCATCTTACTCACTAGCAAAGTAATGCTCAAAATTCTCCAAGCAAAGCTTTAACAGTACATGAACTGTGAACTTTCAGACATTCAAGCTGGACTTAGAAAAGGCAGAGGAACCAAAGATCAAATTGCCAGCATCCATTGGATCATTGAAAAAGCAAGAGAATCCCAGAAAAACATCTACTGCTGCCTTATTGACTATGCTAAAGCCTCTGACTGTGTAGATCACAACAAACTGTGGAAAATTCTTTAAGAGATGGAAATACAAGACCATCTGACCTGCCTCCTGAGAAATCTCTATGCACGTCAAGAAGCAACACTTAGAACTGGACATTGGAACAGACTGGTTCCAAATTGGTAAAGGAGCATGTCAAGGCTGTATATTATCATCCTGCTTATTTAACTTATATGCATGGCACATCATGTGAAATGCTGGGCTGGATGAAGCACAAGCTGGAATCAAGATTGCTGAGAGAAATATCAATAATCTCGGATATGCAGATGACACCACACTCATGGCAGAAAGTGAGAACTAAAGAGCCTCGTAATGAAAGTGAATGAAGAGAGTGGAGAAACTGGCTTAAAGCTCAACATTTGGCAAACTAAGATTGTGGCATCCAGTCCCATCACTTCACGGCAAATAGATGGGGAAACAATGGAAACAGTGACAGACTTTTATTTTTTGGGCTCCAAAATCAGTGCGGATGGTGACTGCAGCCATGAAATTAAAAGACACTTGCTCCTTGGAAGAGAAGCTATGACCAACCTAGACAGCATGCTAAAAAGCAGAGACATTACTTTGCCAAAAAAGGTCTGGTCAAAGCTATGGTTTTTCTAGGAGTCATGTATGGATGTGAGAGTTGAACTATAAAGAAAGCTGAGTGCCAAAGAATTGATGCTTTTGACCTGTGGTGTTGGAGAAGACTCTTGAGAGTCCCTTGGACTGCAAGGAGATCCAACAAGTCAATCCTAAAGGAAATCAGTCATGAATATTCCTTGGAAGGACTGATGCTGAAGCTAAAAGTTCAATCATTTGGCCATGTGATACAAAGAACTGATTCATTGGAAAAGACCCTGATGCTGGGAAAGACTGAAGACAGGAGGAGAAGGGGACAACAGAGAATGAGATAGTTAGGTGGCATCACTGACTTGATGGACATGAGTTTGAGCAAGCTCCAGGAGTTGGTGATGGACAGGAAATCCTGGAGTCCTGCTGTCTATGGGGTCGCAAAGAGTCAGACATGACTGAGCAAATCAACTGACTGACTAAGCGACCCTACTGTAAGCAATCTACAGATTTGATTCAATACCTATCAAAATATCAATGACACTTTTTACTCAGAACTAGAGCAAATAATTCCAATATTCATATGGAAGCACCAAATACTGAGAATGGTCAAAGCAATTACAAGAAAAAAAGAAAGCTAGATGTATAACCCTTCCAGACTTCATGTTATACTACAACGGCACATAACCAAAAGAGTGTGATACTGTCACAAAAACAGACATATAGACCTACGGAACAGAATACAGAGCCCAGACATAAACCTGTGTGCCCATGGTCAATTGATCTATGACAATGGAAGCAAGAATATACAATGAAGAAATGAAGAAAAGACAGTCTGGTCAGCAAATATTGATTGGAAAGCTGAGCAGCTACATGTAAATCAATGAACGCTCCCTTATACCACACATACAAATACTCTCAAAGTGGTTTAAAGTCCTAAGTATCAGACATGACATATTAAAACTCCTGGAAGAAAACATAGGTAAAATATTCTTGGATAAAAATCCCTGCAATATTTTCTCAGATCAGTCTCCTAATGCAAAAGAAATGAAAGAATAAACAAATGAGGTCTAGTCAAATTTAAAAGCTTTTAGAAAGCAAAGGAAACCATCAACAAAATGAGAAGAACATTCTATGCAGTGGGAGAAAATATGTGCTACTGACAAAATTAATGTCCAAAATATAAAAACAGCTCTGACTCAAAATTTAAAAAAAAAAAAAACAAGAATTGGACAGAAGACTGAAATAGACACTTTTCCCCCAAAAGGAGACATAAAATGGCTAACAGGCACATGAAAAGATGCTCAGCATTGCTAATTTTTATAGAAATACAAATAAAAGTCACTTCATACTAGTCAGAAAGGTATCACAAAAAAGTCAACAATTTCAGTACTTATGATTGGTCAGTTCATATCTTCTACTTCCTCTTGGTTCAGTAATATACCCAGAAAGAAGCAGAAAACGTGAACAAACCAGTCATGAATACTGAAATTGAAGCTGTGATTACAAGTCTTCCAATAAATAAATGTCAAGGACCACATGCTTTCATAGAAATTTCTACCAAACATTTAGAGAAGAGTTAACACCTAACCTTCTGATGTGCTCAATTGCTTACTCATGTCCTGCTCTTTTGCAACCCCATGGACTGTAGTCCACCAGGCTTCTTGGTCATGGGATTTTCCCAGCAAGAATATTGGAGCAGTTTGCCATTTCCTCTTCCAGGGGATCACCTTGTCCAAGGGATTATACCCATGTCTCCTGCACTGTCAGGTAGATTCCTTACCACTGAGCCACCTGGAAGGTCAACCTGAAACTCTTCCAAAAAATTTTAAAGGCTCATTCCACAAATCACCATCATGGTGATACAAAAGATATCACCACCACAAAGATATACCACCACATTCCACCCCCCACCAACCAAATTACAGGTCAATATCACTGATGAGCATAGACACACAAATCATCAACAAAATACTAGCAAACAGAATCAAACAACCCATTAAAAGGCTCATACACCATGATCAAATAGGATTAATTCCAGGGATACAAGAATTTATCAATATCTGCAGATAAATTAGTGTGATATACCACAATGCCACATCAACAAACTGAAAAAAAAAAAAAAGCATGATCATTTCAATAGATGCAGAAAAAGTTTTTGACAAAATTCAACATCTATTTATGATTAAAAACAAAATCTCTCCAGAAAGTGGGCATAGAGGGAACCTACTTCCACATAGTAAAGTCCATGTATGACAAACCCACAGCAAACATCATTCTCAATGGTAAAAAACAGAAAGTATTTACTCTAAAATCAGGAACAAGACAAAAATGCCCACTATTGCTACTATCAGTCAACAGAAAGTTCTAGCAAAGGCAATCAGAGAAGAAAAAGAAATAAATCCAAATTGAAAAAGAAGAAGTAAAACTGTCACTGTCTCAGATGGCATGATACTATGCATAGAAAACCCTAAAGATGCCACCAGAAAAACTACTAGAGCTCATCAATGAATTGAGTGAAGTTTCAGGATAAAAAATTAATGCAAATAAATTTCTTGCATTCCTATACACTAACAATGAAAGATCAGAAAGAGAAATCAAAGAGTAAACCATGCTTACCATTGCATCAAGAAGAATAAAATACCTAGGGATAAACCCTCCTAAGGAAACAAAAGAATTACACCCAGAAAACTGTAAGATACTGATGAATTAAATAAAAGGTGACACAACCAAGTGGAGAGATGTACCATGTTCCTGGAATGTAAGAATCAATGTTTTGAAAATGATTACATTATGCCAAGCAATCTACAGATTCAATGTAAGCCCTATCAAATTACCAATGGTATTTTTTTCAAAAGACTAGAACAAAAATTACAATTTGTACAGAAACACAAAAAACAAAGCAATCTTGAGAAAGAAGAACAGAGCTGGAGAATCAGGCTCCTTGACTTTAGACTATTCTACAAAGCTACAGTAATCAAGACAGGATGGTATAGCATAAAAATAGAAATGTAGACCAATGGAACAGGATAGAAAGCCCAGAGATAAACCCATGCTTCTGTGATTATCTAATCTATGACAAAGGAAACAAGAATGTACAATGGAGAAAATACAGTCTCTTCAGTAGGTTGTGCTAGGAAAACTGGACAGCGACATGTAAAAGAATAAAATTAGAACACTCCCTAATAACATACACAAAAATAAATTCAAAATGGATTAAATACCTAAATGTAGGGTCGGATACTATAAAGCTCTTAGAGGAAAACACAGACTGAACACTCTTAGACATAAATCTCCGCAAGGTTTTTTTTAACAAAGATAAACAAAGGAGACCTAGTTAAACTTAAGGTTTTGCAAAACAAAGGGAACCATAAACAAAACAAAAAGACGACTTACAGAATGGGAGAAAATATTTGGGAATGAAGCAACTGACAAGGAATTAATCTTCAAAATATACAAACAGCTTATGCAGTTAAAAATCAAGATAGCAAGTAACCCAGTCAAAAAAAATGGGTGGAAGATCTAAATAGACATTTTTCTAAAGAAGACAGACAGATGCCCAACAGGCACATGAAAAGATGCTTAACATCACTAAGCATTAGAGAAATGCAACAAACAAACAAACAGAAAAAATCTACAATGAGGTATCATCTCACACCAGTCAGACTGTCCATGATCAAAAAGTCTACAAACAATAAATGCTGGAGAGGCTGTGGAGAAAACGGAACCCTCCTACACTGATGGTAGTAGTGTAAACTGGTGCAGCTACTATGGAGAATGGTATGGAGGTTTTCTAAAAACCTAAAAAATAGAGCAACCATATGATCCAGCAATCCTATTTCTCAGCATATATCCAGAGGAAACCATAATTTCAAAAGATATGTGCACCCCAATATTCATTGCAGCACTATTTACAATAGCCCAGACAGAGAAGCAACCTAAATGTCCATCCACAGAGGAATGCATAAAGATATGGTACATGGAATATTATTCAACCATAAAAAGGAATGGATTATTTAGCTCATTTGTAAAGATGTGGATGGACCTAGAGTCTGTCACACAGAGTCAAGTCAGAGAAAGATAAATATCATATGCTATTGCATATATGTGGAATCTAAAATGGGGGTAAAAACAAACTTCTTTACAAAACAAAAATATAATTGCAGATGTAAGGAAAAAAAACTTATGGATACCAGTGAGTAAGGTGGAGGAAGGGATAAATTTGGAGTTTAGGGTTGACATGTATATACCACTATATATAAAACAGGTAACTAATGAAGATCTACTGTGTAGCAGAAGACATTCTAGTCAATACTTTGTAATGGCCTATATGGGGAAAGAATGTAAAAAAGAGTAGGTATGTACATATACTACTGATTCACTTAGCTGTGCACTTGAAATTAACACAATATTTTAAATCTACTATACTCTAATTTAAAAATGTTAAAGTCTACAAATAATAAATAATGAGGAGGATGTAAAGAAGGAAAACCTTCATACATTGTTGGTTGGAATGTAACTTAGCGCAGCTACTATGGAAAATAGTATGGAGGTTTCCTAAAAACCTAAAAATAGAGCTACCATATAATCCAGTGATCTCACTCCTGTGTATAGATCTGGGAAAAAGTGAAAACTTTAATTGAAAAAGATACATGTACCCTAATGTTTATAGCAGTGCTATTTACAATATCCATGCCGCAGAAACACGGCAAATGGCCATTAACAGGCTTAAGAAGAAATTATATATTAATACACAATGGAATATTACTCAACCATTGAAAAGAGTAAAATATTTCCATTTTCAGCAGTATTAGTAAACATAGAGGATATTACGCTTAGTGAAACAGAGAAAGGTAAACAGTATATATACTGATATGTGGAATAGAGAATACAATATAAATGAGTCTATGTACAAAAACAGACTCACTGACAAAGAAAACAAACTTATGGTCACCAAAAGGGTGATGGACAGATTAGAAGTATGGGGTGAAGTGATACAAGTTCCTATAGCTACAACATGTAAGCAACCAAGAATTTACTGAATAGCACAGGGAATTATATCCAATATTTTGTAATAACCTATAATAGAACATACTCTAAAGTAAAATGAAATCACTACACTGTACACATGAAACTCATGCAATATTGTAATTCAACTATAATTCAATAAAGAAAAAACAAGCCAATCATAAAATGTACAGATCTGAATAGACATTTTTCTAAGGAATACATACAGATGGCTAACAGGCACATGAAAAGAAGCTCAGCCTCACTAATTATTTTAGAGACATGCAAATCAAGACAAGGAGCTATCATCTCGCACCTATCAGAATGGCCATCTTCAAAAAGTTTATAAATATCAAATGTTGGTGAAGATGTGGAAAAATGAGAACTCTTGCACACTGTTGGGAAGAATGTGAATTGGTGCAGTCACTATTGAAAACAATGTGGAAATTTCTCAAGAAACTAAAAATTGAACCACCATCTGATCTAGCAATCTCCTCCTCAGTACCTTTCCAGAAAACATGAAAACATTAATTTGGAAAGATACTTGTACCCTAAAGTTCATAACTGGATTATTTACAATAGCCAAGACATGTAAGAAACCCAAACACCATATACACACACACACACATATATATACATACACAATGTACATATACCTACACAATGGAATATTACTCAACCATAAAAAGAATGAGATACTGCCATTTGCAGCAACATGAATGGACCTAGATAATATTATGTTTAATGAAATAAATCAGAGAGTGAAAAATTCTGTATGATATCATTTATGTGTGGAATCTCAAAAATACAAATGAATGTATACATAAAAACAGACTCAGATATAGAAAACAAACTTATGGCTATGAAACAGGAGAGAAAGTAGGGAGGAATTAGGGGTATGGAATTAACAAACTACTGTGTATAAAATGGATAAGCAACAAAGATTTACTCTGTAGCACAGGGTATTATAGCTATTATCTTGTAATAACATATAATAGAGTATAATCTGAAAAATACTAAATCACTATGCTGTATGATTGAAAGTGTCAACTATACTATAACTAAAAAAAAAATTACCAGTGGGGCTTCATGGCCTTTCTGCTTCCTTTTGCTTGTTTATTTTCCTCTGTTGTGTCACACCTCTCCCAACTCCTCCATCCTCCAATCCATCTGGGAAAAAAAATAAAACAGTCCTGAGGCAGAGTCTCAATGGTAAACGAAGACTGTGGCTGGTTCATGTCAATGTATGGCAAAACCACTACAACAGTGTAAAGTAATTAGCCTCCAGTTAAAATGAATAAATTTATATTAAAAAATAAAATAAAAAATGAATAAATTTATTTTTTAAAAAAGAAATGCAGTGGGAAGAGTGAGAACCAGTATTTCAGAGCCAACTATTCTGGGAGCTGAGAAGAGAGGGGGCAAGGAAATGGATCAGTGGTGGATGGGAGAGGGCCACTGGGAGGAAAGTAAAGGAATCCTAGGAGTTTTAGAATTTCCAAGAATAAAAGGGGACCAGAGATGTTAATAAAACTCTGGACTTGGAGTTTGCCCATTTTTCCAAATTATAAAATATTTCAAAGATTTAGTGAAAAGAGAATGTTTTAAGAAATGGTGACATTTTGCTAATTGTTGATTCACTCTTAACAGAGAACATTTTTTACAGAGTCTCTTTTGAATTCCTTTCAGTATTCATCTCCTTCTCCCCATTCTAAAGGTAAAATCTGTTCCAGGGTTTTTATCTGTCCTTTCCACTCATAGTTTTATAACATAAATATGTTCATATGTATACAAAATTGTTCTTGTGTTTTATGTACTTACATAAATGTCATCCTTCTGCAATTTTTCAATCAAAACGAGATATGTACATATTAATTAATGAGGATCTAATTCATATTTTTAAATTGCTGCATAATTTTTCATCATAAGAATATGCCACAATTTATTATGACCCAAAGTTAGATTATTTTAGATTATAATAGCCAGGTAATCTATAGTAGCAAAATAAACAATGCTCAGTGAAAACCTTTGGCCATTTCTTTTTGTGCCCCTGTGTCAGAGTTTCTAGAATATACACTTAGAAATTGAATGATTTGTTTGAAGGATATGAATGTCTTCAATTATAATATATTACCAGACTGTCCTCTGGAATGATTGTGTCTACATACCAGTAGAACATTCAAGAGATCTATTTACCTATGTACTTAACATTTAGTACATATGATCTCATACAGCTTTTGTTGATCTGATAAGTATAAAATAGTATCTCATTGTGATTGTAGTCTGCTTTACCCCACTGTTAGTGAGATTAACCATAATAATATTTATTGTCATATGATTTTCCTCCTAAAGTCCATGTACTTAACCATTTGTCTTCTAGGTTGCTTTTTAAATTTTAAGGCTTTACATATTTTGTTTAGTATGCCTGAGTGCTTTATGTACTGCACATATCTTTTCCAATTTTTTCGCTACTTCTTGTGTGTTAGTTGCTCATTAGGCCAACTCTTTGTGGCCTCAGGATCTACTGTCCATGGAATTCTGGAGGCAAAAATACTAGAGTTGGTACCATTCCATTCTCCAGGGGATCTTCCCAACCTAAGATATTTATGTAGGAAAAATTTTAGTGTTCCCTTATGATTTTTGCTTTTTTTGCAGTTTGAGAAAGGCTTCTTAAGGAGATTGGCAAAGATGGTGGAGTAGAAAGACTTAGCTCACCTCCTTTCACAGGGACATCAAAATCACATATTTGCAGAACAACCATCAATAGAAAAGATCAAAACCTATCAGAAAAGATCTTCCATCTTGGAAAGTGAAGTCAAGTGGGCCTTAGAAAACATCACTATGAACAAAGCTAGTGGAGGTGATGGAATTCCAGTTAAGCTGTTTCAAATCCTGAAAGATGATGCTGTGAAAGTGCTGCACTCAATATGCCAGCAAATTTGGAAAACTCAGCAGTGGCCACAGGACTGGAAAAGGTCAGTTTGCATTCCAATCCCAAAGAAAGGCAATGCAGAAGAATGCTCAAACTACCGCACAATTGCACTCATCTCACATGCTATTAAAGTAATGCTCAAAATTCTCCAAGCCAGGCTTCAGCAATACGTGAACCGTGAACTCCCTGATGTTCAAGCTTGTTTTAGAAAAGGCAGAGGAACCAGAGATCAAATTGCCAACATCTGCTGGATCATGGAAAAAGCAAGAGAGTTCCAGAAAAACACCTATTTCTGCTTTATTGACTATGCCAAAGCCTTTGACTGTGTGGATCACAATAAACTGTGGAAAATTCTGAAAGAGATGGGAATACCAGACCACCTGACCTGCTTCTTGAGAAATCTGTATGGAGGTCAGGAAGCAACAGTTAGAACTGGACATGGAACAACAGACTGGTTCCAAATAGGAAAAGGAGTACATCAAGGCTGTATATTGTCACCCAGCTTATTTAACTTCTATGCAGAATACATCATGAGAAACGCTGGGCTGGAAGAAACACAAGCTAGAATCAAGATTGCCAGGAGAAATATCAATAACCTCAGATATGCAGATCACAGCACCCTTATGGCAGAAAGTGAAGAGGAACTTTTAAAAAGCCTCTTGATGAAAGTGAAAGAGGAGAGTGAAAAAGTTGGTTTAAAGCTCAACATTCAGAAAACAAAGATCATGGCATCTGGTCCTATTACTTCATGGGAAATAGATGGAGAAACAGTGGAAACAGTGTCAGACTTTATTTTGGGGGGCTCCAAAATCACTGCAGATGGTGACTGCAGCCATGACATTAAAAGATGCTTAGTCCTTGGAAGGAAAGTTATGACCAACCTAGATAGCATATTCAAAAGCAGAGACATTACTTTGCCGACTAAGGTCTGTCTAGTCAAGGCTATGGTTTTCCCAGTGGTCATGTATGGATGTGAGAGTTGGACTGTGAAGAAGGCTGAGCGCCGAAGAATTGATGCTTTTGAACTGTGGTGTTGGAGAAGACTCTTGAGAGTCCCTTGGACTGCAAGGAGTTCCAACCAGTCCATTCTGAAAGAGATCAACCCTGGGATTTCTTTGGAAGGAATGATGCTAAAGCTGAAACTCCAGTACTTTGGCCATCTCATGCGAAGAGTTGACTCATTGGAAAAGACTCTGATGCTGGGAGGGATTGGGGGCGGGTGGAGAAGGGGACGACCAAGGATGAGATGGCTGGATGGCATCACGGACTCGATGGACCTGAGTCTGAGTGAACTCGTGCTGCGATTCATGGGGTCGCAAAGAGTTGGACACGACTGAGCGACTAAACTAAACCAAACTAAAACCACAATGAGGTGATGGGAGAGGTGGAATCATGATATAGTCAAGTGCCAAATCCCCCTGGAGGGCAACCCACGAAATGGGAGAATACCTACAATTGCTAAGTTCTCCCAAATGAGTGAGAGACTTGAATCCCACATGAGGCTCCCCAGATGGATCGTCCTGCACTGTGAAGATAAGACCCCAGAGTTTTTGACTTTGAAGGTAAGTTGGGTTTAATTTTAGAAGGGCTAGAGGAAATAGAATCTTCATTCTTACAGGGTACAGATAGAAAATCACATACTCTGGGACCCAGAGAAGACGCAGTAATTTGATAGGAACTTAGGTCAGATCTGGGCTTCCCAAATGGTGCTAGTGGTAAAGAATTCACATGCCAATGGAGGCGACACCAAGAGATGTGGATTTGATCCCTGGGTCAGGAAGATCCCCTGAGGTATAAAATAGCAGCCTGTGCTAGCATTCTTACCTGGAAAATTCTATGGACAGAGGAATCTGATGGGCTACAGTCCATGGGGCCACAGACAGCTGGACATGATTGAGCAACTGAGCACACACACATGGGTCAGACCTACTTACTTATCTTGGACAGTCTCCTGATGAGGCAGGAGGCAACTGCATCTCACCCTGGGGACATAGACACTGGTGTCAATGATTTTGGGAAGCTTGTTCTACTATGTGGACACAGGTGCTGGCGAGTACCATTTTAGAATACTCCCGCTTGCTTATTAGCCCCAGAAGTCAGCCCTGACCTGGACCAACAGCCCACTGCTGCTAGTTCCAGGTTGCCTCAGGCCAAACACCTAACTGAGCATGGACAAAACCCCATCTACCAGCAGACAGGCTGCCTTAAGTCTCTCTGAACCTAAAGTCACCGCTGGAAACATTCCTGTTCTTCAAAGGGCTCAGGACACAGCCACACATACCACTGCATAGGTGCTAGACCATAAACTTCTGGGGTGCTCCAACCAGACACTCTGGGACCCACCTCCACCCACCAGTGCACAGGTACCAGGCCTAGAATGCCTTGAGTCCTGGCTTTGTACTCCAGGAAGCCTGCTCTAGCCTCAGGCCCAGTCTTACCCATCAGTGAGCAGACACCAATTGTAAGAAAACTGTAGTGCGTCAGTCTGTGGACTGAACTTGCTCATGAGCAGGCCAGAATCTGCCCTGAGACCTGCTGGGCTCTGGTCCCATAAACCAGCAAACCAACATAAGCTTCAAGGCTGATTCCAACTGTTTCATGAACCAGCCCCACCAAACAAGTGATTTGACACCAGCTCTGTGACCCATGCACTCTGCAACCAAGCCCCAGGACCTGGTTCTAACTGCCAGTATGCTGGCAGTAACCCCAGGGCTGGTTTCACCCACCAGGATATGAAAACAGCCCCTGGGTATCCTGGACTCTGACTTTAACCACAAGTAACCTAGCACTGGCGTGCTGCAGTCCATGGGGTCACAAAGAGTTAGACACGACTGAGAAACTGAACTGAACTGAACTGACTGGACCTAGCACTAATCCCAGGGCCACTAGGATTCCACAGTCAGCTGCCTGTTGATTGAGTCCCATCAACCAGCAATTGGTAGCCTTCCCACAAGGTAGGACCTGGCAACCAAGTAGACTGGAAGCCAACCAGGCCTATCAGACTGCCCACATAATTTTTCATAATAGATACAGACACACAACACTCACAGGGGGAACCCCTAGAGCATATAACTTTGGGGATGAGGGTAGTGTGTTTTGCAACCCATAGGATGCCTCCTAAAAAAGCTGCTTCTCCAAGGTTGAGACAAAACGATATACCAGATAAATAGAATCAAAAAGAGGAATTTAGGCAAAATGAGGTGACAGAGGAGCACGTTCCAAAAGAAGGAACGATATAAGGCTCAAAAAGAAGAATGAAGGAAAGTGGGGATAGGCAATTGACCCAAGAGACTTCAGGGTCAGTTCAGTTCAGTTCAGTCGCTCAGTTGTGTCTGACTAATTGCAACCCCATGAATCACAGCACACCAGGCCTCCCTGTCCATCACCAACTCACGAAGTTCACTCAGACTCAATTCATCAAGTCGGTGATGCCATCCAGCCATATCATCCTCTGTCTCCCCTTCTCCTCCTGCCCCCAATCCCTCCCAGCATCAGAGTCTTTTCCAATGACTCAGCTCTTCTCATGAGGTGGCCAAAGTACTGGAGTTTCAGCTTTAGCTTCATTCCTTCCAAAGATATCCCAGGGTTGATCTCCTTCAGAATGGACTGGCTGGAACTCCTTGCAGTCCAAGGGACTCCCAAGAGTCTTCTCCAACACCACAGTTCAAAAGCATCAATTCTTTGGCACTCAGCTTTCTTCACAGTCCAACTCTCACATCCATAGATGACCACTGGAAAAACCATAGCCTTGACTAGACGGACCTTTGTTGGTAAAGTAATGTCTCTGCTTTTGAATATGCTATCTAGGTTGGTCATAACTTTCCTTCCAAGGACTAAGTGTCTTTTAATTTCATGGCTGCAGTTACCATCTGCAGTGATTTTGGAGCCCCCCAAAATAAAGTCTGACACTGTTTCCACTGTTTCTCCATCTATTTCCCATGAAGTGATGGGACCAGATGCCATGATTTTTGTTTTCTGAATGTTGAGCTTTAAGCCAACTTTTTCACTCTCCTCTTTCACTTTCATCAAGAGGCTTTTTAAAAGTTCCTCTTCACTTTCTGCCATAAGGGTGCTGTGATCTGCATATCTGAGGTATTGATCTTTCTGCTGGCAATCTTGATTCCAGCTTGTGTTTCTTCCAGCCCAGCGTTTCTCATGATGTACTCTGCATAGAAGTTAAATAAGCAGGGTGACAATATACAGCCTTGACGTACTCCTTTTCCTATTTGAACCAGTCTGTTGTTCCATGTCCAGTTCTAACTGTTGCTTCCTGACCTGCATATAGTTTTCTCAAGAAGCAGGTCAGGTGGTCTGGTATTCCCATCTCTTTCAGAATTTTCCACAGTTTATTGTGATCCACACAGTCAAAGGCTTTGGCATAGTCAATAAAGCAGAAATAGATGTTTTTCTGGAACTCTCTTGCTTTTTCCATGATCCAGCAGATGTTGGCAATTTGATCTCTGGTTCCTCTGCCTTTTCTAAAACCAGCTTGAACATCTGGAAGTTCACAGTTCATGTATTGTTGAAGCCTGGCTTGGAGAATTTTGAGCATTACTTTACTAGCGTGTGAGATGAGTGCAACTGTAAAGTAGTTTGGGGATTCTTTAGCATTGCCTTTCTTTGGGATTGGAATGCAAACTGACCTTTTCCAGTCCTGTGGCCACTGCTGAGTTTTCCAAATTTGCTGGCATATTGAGTTCAGCACTCTCACAACATCATCTTTCATGATTTGAAATAACTCAACTGGAATTCCATCACCTCCACTAGCTTTGTTCGTAGTGATGCTTTCTAAGGCCCACTTGACTTCACATTCCAGGATGTCTAGCTCTAGATTATTGATCACATCATCATGATTATCTGGGTCATGAAGATCTTTTTCGCACAGTTCTTCTGTGTATTCTTGCCACCTCTTCCTAATATCTTCTGCTTCAGTTAGGTCCATCCATTTCTGTCCTTTATCAAGCCCATTTTTGCATGAAATGTTCCCTTGGTATCTCTAATTTTCTTGAAGAGATCTCTAGTCTTTCCCATTCTGTTGTTTTCCTCTATTTCTTTGCATTGATCGCTGAGGAAGGCTTTCTTATCACTTCTTGCTATTCTTTGGAACTCTGCATTCAGATACTTATATCTTTCCTTTTCTCCTTTGCTTTTCACTTCTCTTCTTTTCACAGATATTTGTAAGGCCTCCCCAGACAGCCATTTTGCTGTTTTGCATTTCTTTTCCATGGGGATGGTCTTGATCCCTGTCTCCTGTACAATGTCACGAACCTCATTCCATAGCTCATCAGGCACGCTATCTATCAGATCTAGGCCCTTAAATCTATTTCTAACTTCCACTCTATAATCATAAGAAATTTGATTTAGGTCATACCTGAATGGTCTAGTGGTTTTCCCTACTTTCTTCACTTTTAGTCTGATTTTGGCAATGAGTTCATGATCTGAGCCACAGTCAGCTCCTGGTCTTGTTCTGTTGACTGTATAGAGCTTCTCCATCTTTGGCTGAAAGAATATAATCAGTCTGATTCGGTGTTGACCATCTGGTGATGTCCATGTGTAGAGTCTTATCTTGTGTTGTTGGAAGAGGGTGTTTACTATGACTAGTGCATTTTCTTGACAAAACTCTATTAGCCTTTGCCCTGCTTCATTCCACATTCCAAGGCCAAATTTGCCTGTTACTCCAGGTGTTTCTTGACTTCATATTTTCGCAGTCCATTCCCCTATAATGAAAAGGACATCTTTTGGGGTGTTAGTTCTAAAAGGTCTTGTAGGTCTTCATAGAACTGTTCAACTTCAGCTTCTTCATCATTACTGGTTGAGGCACAGACTTGGATTACTGTGATATTGAATGGTTTGCCTTGGAAATGAACAGAGATCATTCTGTCATTTTTCAGATTGCATCCAAGTACTGCATTTTGGACTCTTTTGTTGACCATGATGGCTACTCCATTTCTTAGTGATTCCTGCCCACAATAGTAGATATAATGGTCATCTGAGTTAAATTCACTCATTCCAGTCCATTTTAGTTTGCTGATTCCTAGAATGTTGACGTTCACCCTTGCCATCTCTTGTTTGACCACTTCCAATTTGCCTTGATTCATGGACCTAACATTCCAGGTTCCTATGCAATTTTGCTCTTTACAGCATCAGACCTTGCTTCTATCACCAGTCACATCCACAACTGGGTATTGTTTTTGCTTTGGCTCCATCCCTTCATTCTTTCTGGAGTTTTTTCTCCACTTATCTCCAGCAGCATATTGGGCACCTACTGACCTTGGGAGTTCCTCTTTCAGTATCCTATCATTTTACCTTTTCATACTGTTCATGGGGTTCTCAAGGCAAGAATATTGAAGTGGTTTGCCATTCCCTTCTCCAGTGGACCACATTTTGTCAGACCTCTCCACCATGACCTGCCCGTCTTGGGTGGCCCCATGGGTATGGCTTAGTCTCACTGAGTTAGACAAGGCTGTGGTCCTAGTGTGATTAGATTGACTAGTTTTCTGTGAGTATGGTTTCAGTGTGTCTGCCTTCTGATGCCCTCAGGCAACACCTACCGTCTTACTTGGGTTTCTCTTACCTTGGATGTGGGGTATCTCTTCACAGCTGCTCCAGCAAAGTGCAGCCGCTGCTCCTTACCTTGGACAAGGGGTATCTCCTCCCCTCCTGACCTTGAACGTGGGGATAGCTCCTCTAGACCCTTCTGCACCCACGCAGCCACCACTCCTTGGATGTGGGGTTGCTCCTCCCGGCTGCCGCCCCTTGCTTCGGGCATGGTGTTGCTCCTCTCGGCCACCACCCCTGACCTGGGACGTGGGGTAACTCCTCTTGGTCACTGCCCCTCGGGCATGGGGTCCTCCTGGCTTCTGCCCCTGACCTCAGACATAGGGTAGCTCCTCTCGGCCGTGCCAAGTGTGCCGGTCGCAGCCGCCTGTGCAAAGATGATCAAATAACTCAAGAGCAAAATGGGTGCATAGGGATAGAAATGAAAAGTACACTAGAAGGAGTCAATAGTAGACTAAATGATACAGAACAATGGTCACTGAGCTGGAGGAAAGTAGTGGAAGCCACCAACACTGAGCAGAAGAAAAAGAAGGGAAAATAAATGCCAAGTGCACTAATATTTGTATTACAGAAACCCAAGAAGGAAAAGAGAGAGAGAGAAGAAAACTGAGAACATAATTGAAGACATAATGATTAAAAAATGTCCTAACGTGGCAAAGGAAACAGACCAGTCCAGGAAACACAGAGAATTCCAGTGAGGAACTCACCAAAACATACCATAATTAAAATAGCAAAAATTGGAGATAAAGAGGATATGAAAATCAGCAAGGGGAAAGCAACACATTATGTACAAGGCAACTCCCATAAGGCTATCAGCTTACTTTTCAGCAGAAACTGCAGGCCAGAAGAAAATGGCATGATATATTCATAGAGATCAATGAGACAAACCTACAATAAAAAATATTCTATCTGGCAAGCCTCTCAGATTTGACTGAGAGATCAAACACTTTACAAATAAGTAAAAACTAAAAGAGTTTTAATACCACCTGAACAGCTTTACAAGAAATGTTGAAGAAACTTCTTTAAGAGAACAAGAAAAGCATGCAATGAGAAACAATGAGAAAATTATGAAAGGAAAAAGCTCATTAGCAAAGGTAAACATATAGTAAAGTTAGGTAATCACCTATGCACAAAGTTAGTAGAAAGGTTAATAGACAAAATAGTAAAATCATCTATATCCACAATAAGCAGTTACAGAACACACAAAACAATTAGATGTAAAATATGATATCAGAATCAGCAATCATGAGGGGAGGAGAGTACAAATACAGGGTTGTTAAAATGAATTTGAAATTAAGAGATCAATAACTTAAAAGTCATATTCATGCACACAAACATATGTATTGCTATATTTATAGACCTCATAGTAACTGAAAACCAATCATCTATAATAAACCACACACACACAAACTGAAAGGAATCCAAACACAAAGATAGACATCCAATCACAAAAGGAGGAACCTATTAAAAAAGATATAAAAAAACAAATGAAACAATTAGCAAAATGGCTAGAAGGCCACACATATCAATAATTCCTTACTGTAAATGGATTAAAGGTTCCAATCAAAAGACAGAGTGGTTAAATGGATACAAAAACAAGACCCAGATATATGTTGCCAACAACAGACTCAAAGTCAGATTCCCTGGAGATTCCCAGTTCCTTTGCTGGATTCTCAGGTGGGAAAGTCTGATGTGGGGCCTAAAACCTTTGCAACAGTGTGCAAATTTCCTTGGTATTATTGTTCTCCAGTTTGTGAGTTGCCCAACCATTGGGTATGGGATTTGATTTTACTGTGACTTTGACCCACCTACCATCTCATTGCAGCTTCTCCTTTGTCCCTGGATGTGGGCTATCTTGGTTTGGTGAGTTACAACATCCTCTGTCAATGGTCGTTCAGCAGCTAGCTGTGATTTTGGTGTCCTCATGGGAGAAGAGACCACTCTACACAGGGACATCACTGGCTGGTCAACCAAAATTAGATTGATTATATTTTTTTCAGCCAAAGATGGAGAAGTTCTATACAGTCAGCAAAACCAAACCTGGATCTGACTGTAGCTGAGATCATCAGCTCCTTATTAGAAAATCCAGGGTTAAATTGAAAAAAGTCAGGAAAACCAGTAGACCATTTAGTTCAGTTCAGTTCAGTTCAGTTGCTCAGTCATGTCTGATTCTCTGTGACCCCATGAACTGCAGCACGCCAGGCCTCCCTGTCCATCACCAACTCCCAGAATCTACCCAAACCCCTTTCCATCAAGTTGATGATGCCATCCAACCATCTCATCCACTGTTGTCCCCTTCTCGTCCTGCCCTCAATCTTTCCCACCATCACGGTCTTTTCAAATGAGTCAGCTCTTCGCCTCAGGTGGTCAAAGTATTGGAGTGTCAGCTTCAAGATCAGTTCTTCCAATGAACACTCAGGACTGATTTCCTTTAGGATGGACTGGTTGGATCTCCTTGCAGTCCAAGGGACTCTCAAGAGTCTTCTCCAACACCATAGTTCAAAAGCATCAATTCTTTGGCACTCAGCTTTCTTCACAGTCCAACTCTCACATCCATACATGACCACTGGAAGAGCCATAGCATTGACTAGATGGACCTTTGTTGGCAAAGTAATGTCTCTGCTTTTGAATATGCTATCTAGGTTGGTCATAACTTTCCTTCCAAGGACTAAGCGTCTTTTAATTTCATGGCTGCAGTCAACATCTGCAGTGATTTTGGAGCCCCCAAAAATAATGTCAGCCACTGTTTCCACTATTTCCTTATCTATTTGCCATGAAGTGATGGGACCAGATGCCATGATCTTTGTTTTCTGAATGCTGAGCTTTAAGCCAACTTTTTCACTCTCCTCTTTCACTTTCATCAAGAGGCTTTTTAGTTCTTCTTCACTTTCTGCCATAAGGGTGGTGTCATCTGCATATCTGAGGTTATTGATATTTCTCCCGGCAATCTTGATTCCAGCTTGTGCTTCCTCCATTCCAGCATTTCTCATGATGTACTCTGCATATAAGTTAAATAAGCAGGGTGACAATATACAGCCTTGATGTACTCCTTTTCGTATTTGGAACCAGTCTGTTGTTCCATGTCCAGTTCTAACTGTTGCTTCCTGACCTGCATATAGGTTTCTCAAGAGGCAGGTCAGGTGGTCTGGTATTCCCATCTCTTTCAGTATTTTCCACAGTTTATTGTGATCCACACAGTCAAAGGCTTTGTCATAGTCAATGAAGCAGAAATAGATGTTTTTCTGCAACTCTCTTGCTTTTTCCGTGATCCAGCAGATGTTGGCAATTCGATCTCTGGTTCCTCTGCCTTTTCTAAAACCAGCTTGAACATCTGGAAGTTCATGGTTCACGTATTCCTGAAGCCTGGTTTGGAGAATTTTGAACATTACTTTACTAGTGTGTGAGATGAGTGCAATTGTGCGGTAGTTTGAGTATTCTTTGGCATTGCCTTTCATTGACCTAAATCCCATCCCTTATGATTATACAGTGGTTATGATTATACAGTGGTTATGATTATACAGTGGGGGAGTTGAACAGATTCAAGGGATTAGATCTGGTAGACAGAGTCCCTGAAGAACTATGGACAGAAGTTCATAATATTATACAGGAAGCAGTGAGCAAAACCACTTCAAAGAAAAAGAACTGCAAGAAGGTAAAGCAGTTGTCTGAGAAGACTTTACAAATAGTTGAGAAAAGAAGAGAAGTGAAAGGCAAAGGAGAAAGGAAAAGATATACCCAACTGAATGCAGAGTTCAAGAGATTAGAAAGGAGAGATAAATCCTTCTTAAGTGCACAATGCAAAGAGAGGAAAACAACAGTAAGGGAAAGACTAGAGATCTCTTCAAGAAAACTAGAGATATCAAGGAAATACTCCATCCAAAAATGGGCATAATAAAGGATAGAAATGGCAAGAACATAACAGAAGTAGAAGATATTAAGAAGAGGTGGCAAAAATACACAGAAGAACTATACCAAAAAGGTCTTAATGACCTGTATAACCACAATGGTGTGGAACTCACCTAGAGCCAGACATCTTGGAGTGTGAAGTCAGGTGGGCCTTAGGAAGCATTGTACTTGTGTGTGTGAAAGTTGCTCAGTAGTGTCTGACTCTTTGCAACCCTATGTACTCCATGTTCGTGGAATTCTGTAGGCCTAAAGACTGGAGTGGGTAGGCTTTCCCTTCTCAAGGGGATCTTCCCAACCCAGGGGTCAAACCCAGGTCTCTCACATTGCAGGTGGATTCTTTACCAGCTGAGCCACCAGGGAATCCCAAAGAAGCATTTCTATGAACAAAGCTAGTAGAGGTGATGGAATTCCAGCTGAGCTATTTCAAAATAAAAGATGATGCTGTGAAAGTGCTGCACTCAATATGTCAACAAATTTGGAAAACTCAGCAGTGGCCACAGGACTAGAAAAGATCAGTTTGCATTCCAATCCCAAAGAAAGGCAATGCTAAAGAGTGTTCAAACTACCATGCAGTTGCACTCATCTCACATGCTATCAAGTTAATGCTCAAAATTCTTCAAGCTAGGCTTCAACAGCATGTGAACCAAGAATTTCCAGATGTACAGGCTAGAGTTAGAAAAATCAGAGTATGATAGAAGAGCAAGAGGATTCCAGAAAAATATCTACTCTGCTTCAGTGACTATGCAAAAGACTTGGACTGTGTGGATCACAACAAACTGGAAAATTCTCAAAGAGATGGGAATAGAAGAACACACTATCTGTCTCCTGAGACATCTGTATGCAGGACAAGAAGCAACAGTCAGAACTGGACAGTGAACAACAGACTTTGGGAAAGTCTATACAACAGTACTTTGGGAAAGGAGTACGTTAAGGCTGTATATTGTCACCCTGCTTATTTAACTTACATGCAGAATACATCATGTAATGCCAGGCTGGATAAATCTGAAAGCTGGAACTAAGATTGCTGGGAGAAGTGTAAACAACCTCACATATGCAAAGGATACCACTCTAATAGGAGAAAGTTGAAGAGGAACCAGGAAATTCTTTATAAGAGTGAAAATGTTGCTTAAAACTCAACATTAAAAAAACTAAGATCATGGCATCTGGTCCCATCACTTTATGATGAGTAGTTGTGGTAAAAGTGGAAACAGTGACAGACTTTATTTTCTTGGGCTCCAAAATCACTGTGGATGGTGACTGTAGCCATGAAATTAAAAGACACTTGTTCCTTGGAAGAAAAGCTGTAACAAACCTAGACAGCGTATTGAAAAGCAGAGACATTTTGCTGACAGAAGTCCATATAGTCAAAGCTATGGTTTTCCAATAGTTACGTATGGATGTGAGAATTGAACCATAAAGACGCCTCAATGCTGAAGTATTGATGCTTTACTATCACAGTGCTGTAGAAGACTCTTGAGAGTCCCTTGGATAGCAAGAAGATCAACCCTGAATATTCACAGGAAGGACTGATGCTGAAGCTCCAAAATTTTGGCCACCTTATCTGAAGAGTTGACTTATTGGAAAAGATGCTGATGCTGGGAAAGATTGCAGGCAGGAATAGAAGGGGGTGACAGAAGATGAGATGAGTGCATGGTATCACCAACTCAATGGACATAACTTTGAGCAAACTGCAGGATATAGTGAAGGAAAGGGAAGCCTGGCATGCTGCAGTCCATGGGGTCACAAAGAGTTGCATACGACTTACCACAGCAGACTCACATCAGATCTAAAGACAAACATAGAATGAAAGTGAGAAGATAGAAGGAGGCATTTCAGGAGGTATTTCTTTTTAGAAATAAAAATAAAGCCATGATAAGAATACTTGATGCTTTTGAACTGTGGTGCTGGATAAGATTCCTGCAAGTCCCTTGGACTGCAAGGAAATCCAACCAGTCCATCCTAAAGGAGACCAGTCCTGGGTGTTCATTGGAAGGACTGATGCTGAGGCTGAAACTCTGATACTTTGGCCACCTCATGCGAAGAATTGACTCATTGGAAAAGCCACTGATGCTGGGAGGGATTGGGGGCAGGATGAGAAGAGGACGACAGAGGATGAGATGGCTGGACGGCATCACCGACTCGATGGACATGGGTTTGGGTAGATTTTGGGAGTTGGTGATGGACAGGGAAGCCTGGTGCGCTGTGATTCATGGGGTCACAAAGTGTCAGACAGGACTGAGCGACTGAACTGAACTGAACTGAAGAATACTTAGACAAAACAGACTTTAAAATATTGTCACAAATAACAATGAATGACATCAAATAGTGATCAACTCAAGAAGATACAACAACTGTAAATGTATAATGCACCCAACATAAGAGCACCTAAATACAGAAATTAAATACTAACCGATTATTGACTGGAGGATTTTTGCAGAAGCTACTGCCTGTGGCCAGCAATTTGTTACATAAGTGAATATTGAAATGTCTCTAATCAATAATGTTTGGATAACAAAGAATGTTATTAATATGTCTCCAGTTAATAAAATGTTAATAGACATAAAGGGAGAAATTGACAGTAACATAATTCTAGGGGACACCCTGCCTACATCATATACAGATCATCTAGACAGAAAATCAATATGGAACTGGCCTTCAATGACACATGAGACCAGATGGGCTTTAATATACATAGATAGAATATTCTATCCAACACCAGCAGAATATACATTCTATTCAAAAGCACATGGAATATTCCCCAGGATAGATATCATGCTAGGTCACAAAAGAAAACTTAATCAATTTGAGAAAATTGAAATCATATCAAGCAACTTTTCTGACCACAATTCTATCAAAGTAGAAATCAACTATAAGAAAAAAACTTCAAAATAAAGTAGAAACTAAAAAGTATGTTCCTAAACAATGAATTCCTGAAAGAAGTACAAAAAACACTTAGAGAGCTGGTAATGAAAACAGGACAATCCAAAATCTATGAGACACAGCAAAATAATTCTAAGTAGGTGGTTGATAGTTATGCGAGTTTACCTCAGGAAACAAGGATATCTCAAACAAACAACCTAACTTTACACCTAAAGGAGCTGGAAAAAGAAGAACAAACAAAATCTAAAGTTAGTAGAAGGAAAGAAATCATAAAGATCAGAAATGAAGCAGTGACAAAAAAAAAAAAAACAATAAAAAGATCAGTGAAACTAAAAGGTGGTTCTGTGAAAAGATAAACAAAACTGATCAATCCTCAGCCAGACTCCTCAAGAAGAAATTAGAGAAGGCTCTAATCAATAAGATACAAAAACAAGAAAGAAGTCAAGCCTAACACCACAGATATACAGAGGATCATAAGAGACCATTACAACAAATATATGTGAATAAAATGGACAGTCTAGAAGAAATGGACAAATTCTTAGACATGAACAATCTTTCAATACTACCAGGAAGAAATAGAAAATATGAACAGATTAATGGCCAATAATGAGATTTAATCAGTAGTAAAAAGTCTCCAAACAAACAAAAGTCTAGGACTAGATGGTTTCACAGATGATTCCTACCAAACATTTAAAGAGTTAACACCTAACTTTCACAAAGTATTCTAAAAATATGCAGAGGTAGGAACTCATCCAAATTCATTCTCCAAGGTCAGTATCATCCTCATACCCAAACCAGATAATGATATCACAAAGAAGAAAATTACAAGCTGATATCGCTAATGGAGATAGATGCAAAAATCTTCAACAAAGTATTAGCAAATCAAATCCAACAGTATTTAGATTGATCATACTCCATGATTAAGTGGGATCTTTACCAGGGATGCAAGGGTTTTCAATATTCACAAAAAATCAATGTGATACACCACATCAACAAATTGAAGAACAAAAGATGCAGAAAAAGCTTTAGACAAAATTTAACATTTCCTGGATAAAAATTTTTCCTGGATAAAAATTCTCCAGGAAATGGGCATAAAGGGACCACATCTCAACATGATAAAGACTTCATCTGAGAAATCCTCTGCAAACATCATTCTCAATGGTGAAGAGCTGAAAGGGTTTCCTATAAGATCAGGGACAAGACCATGGTGTCCACTCTTGTCACTTTTACTCAGTGTTGTCCTGGCCATCCGTCCTAGTCACAGCAACAAGAAGCAAAAATGATTCCAGATTGGAAAAGAAGAAATAAAGCAGTCTCTGTTTGTAGAAGACATAATATTATACATAGAAAATTCTAAAGATGCTAACAGAAAACTACTGAAGATCATCAATAGCTTTACAGAATATGAAATATACAGAAACCTGTTGAATTTCTATACACTAGCAATGAACTGTCAGAGAAATTAAGGAAACAATTTTCTTTATAATTGCATCAAGAGCAATAAAACACTTGGAATTGCTAAGGAGGCAAAGGATCTGTACTCCGAAAACTATAAGACATTGATGAAAAAAAATAAATTTGACACAAACAGATGGAAAGATATAGCATTTTCATGGATTAGAAGAATTACATTGTCAATACCATTGGCATTTTTCACAGAACTTGAATAATTTTTAAAATCTGTGTGGAAACAAGATCTCTGGCAGTCAATAAAATCTTGTGAAAGAACAGAGATGGAGGAAATATGCTCTTTAAGTTTAGACTATATTACAGTTCAGTTCAGTTCAGTCGCTCAGTCGTGTCCTATTCTTTGTGACCCCATGAATCGCAGCACGCCAGGCCTGCCTGTCCATCACCAACTCCTGGAGTTCACTCAGACTCATGTCCATTGAGTCCGCGATGCCATCCAGCCATCTCATCCTCGGTCATCCCCTTCTCCTCCTGCCCCCAATCCCTCCCAGTATCAGAGTCTTTTCCAATGAGTCAACTCTTCGCATGAGGTGGCCAAAGTACTGGAGCTTCAGCTTTAGCATCATTCCTTCCAAAGAAATCCCAGGGCTGATCTCCCAAGCTTACAGTAATCAAAACAGTATTATACAAGCATAAAATAGACACATAGCTCAATGGAATAGAATAGAGAGCCAGAAATAAACCCATTCACTTATGGTCAATTAATCTATGACAAAGGTGATAAGAATATACAATGGTGAAATGACAGTCTCTTCGATAAGTGGTGCTGGGAAAATCAAATAGCTACAAGGAAAAGAATGAAATATCTTCTAACTCTATACCAAAAGATAAACTCAAAATGGATTAAAGAACTAAATTTAAGACCCAAAACTCTGAGAAGAAAGAATAGACGGAATACTCTTTCACATGAGTTGTAGCAATATTTGTCTGTCTCCTAAGGCAAAGGAAACAAAAACAAAAACACATACGGGACCTATGGACAGCAAAGCAAACCACTGGCAAAGTGAACAGACAATCTACTGAATGGGAGAAAATATTTGCAAATGATATAACTGATAATGGATTTATATCCAAGGTATACAAAGAATACATAGAACTCAACAACTAAGGAAACAAAACAAGCAGATCAAAAATGTACAGAAAACGTGAATAGACATTTCTCCAAAAATGACTTACAGATGGCAAATAGGCGCATGAAATGATGCTCAGCATCGGTAATCAGAGAAATGCAAATTAAAACTGCAAAGACATCACATCACACTGGTCAGAATGGCTACCATCAAGAAGAACACAAATAAATGTTGGCAAGGATGTGGAACAGAGGGAACATTCCTATACTGTTGTTGGGAATGTATACTGGCATAGCCACTGTTGAAAATAGTATGGAGGTTTCTAAAAAATCTAAAAATACAACTAACATCTGGTCCAGCAATTCCAAACCTAGGTATGTATCTGAAAAAAAATACTAGTTTGAAAAGATGCCTGCACACCCTATGTTCATAGCAGCATTATTTACAATTGACAATTTATGGATGTATCCTAAGTGTTCATCGACAGATAAATGGATAAAGAATGGATACACACACGATGGAATACTACACAGTCATAAAAAAGAATAAAATTTTGCCATTTGCATCAACATGGATGAGCTTGGAAGTCTATAATGCCAAGTGAAATAAGTCAGAAATGGAATCTAATAAGTAAAAGTAACTAATGAGTACAACACAAAGAAAACTGATCTAGAGAACAAAACTAATGGCTATAAGTGGGAAGAGGGAAGGGAGAGGGGCAAGGGAACAGTGGGGCATGAAGGTACAAATTACCATGTGTAAAATAAGCTACAAGAAAATATTGTACAATACAGGGGATATATCCAATATTTTATAACTATAAATGGAATATAACCTTTAGTTGTGACTATCTATGTTGTACACTATGCTGTATACTATGTTGTACACTACATACTATGTTGCACATTGGAAAAGACCCTGATGCCAGAAAGATTGAAGGCAAAAGGAGAAGAGGGCAGAAGAGGGTGAAATGGTTAGATGGCATCACTGACACAACGGACATGAATCTGAGAAAACTGCAGAAGATAGTGAAGAACAGGGAAGCCTGGATACTGCAGTGCATGGGGTTGCAAAGAGTCAGACATGAACAACAAATGTTATACACTTGAAACATATTTAATATTGTATATCAACTGTCCTTCCAAAAAGCCTTCTTACCCTGAAACTACTATAATCTACTTATTCTAAGCATTTTAAAAATTGTATTATTTATATGTGTATCTAATCAGTTATAATTTTTACATTTTATAAGATAAGAATCAAGTTTTTTTCTCTATTATATTCCAGAATCAATTAGTGAATAGTCCATCCTTCTGCACTTATTTTTATTTTCACTTGTTCAAGTTTATAAATAAACACAAGTGTGTATGCACACCCATGCATCTGTGTTTTTAGATCTCTTCTGGTTCATTGATTATTTTAATGCCAATATTTCATTGTTGGTTTGAATACTAGTTCCTGCACAAGGAGGGAAAGGAAAAATGGAAGAAAGAGGCAGGCCACTAAGATTGGCAGGTGCTATTTGACAGTTATGGAAATTAATGAGGCTTGTTTTGTGCAGTTGCAAGATGAGAAGATTTTGCACTAGCCTGCCTTAACCTTAAAAGTTCATAAAGAGGCCATAATGAGATTCAGTCAAGTATACTATCCAGATTGTCTCAACATATTGTTCTGTCAAGCCCACAGATTTGAAAATATCTCCCACTGTGGATACAGTGAACAGAACATTCATTTGAAGGACAGGGGAGGCTGTGAGGAGCCTCCAGTTGCCTGGGTCCAAGTTGTGGGTCAAGCAGCAGTCATGTCCTATGGAAGACCTTCTCCAGTGTGCCTCATAACTGGCTCTTACAATCTTATAGACACCCCAAGAGGTCAGCAAGGACTTCTGCTAGCATGGAGATGGCTCGTTTGGCAGGTATCTGGCTGCAATAGAGGCAGATACACAATAGCAACAGAAGTGAATGCAAGAAAAACCATATAAGAAGATCAGTTCAGTTCAGTTCAGTTGTTCAGTCATGTCCGACTCTTTGCGACCCCATGAACCGCAGCACGCCAGGCCTCCCTGTCCATCACCAACTCCCAGAATCCACCTAAACCCATGCCAATTGAGTTGGTGATGCCATCTAACCATCTCTAACCATCTCCTCCTGCCCTCAATCTTTCCCAGAATCAGGGTCTTTTCAAATGAGTCAGCTCTTCACATCAGGTGGCCAAAGTACTGGAGTGTCAGCTTCAACATCAGTCCTTCCAATGAACACCCAGGACTGATCTCCTTTAGGATGGACTGGTTGGATCTCCTTGCAGTCCAAGGGACTCTCAAGAGTCTTCTCCAACACCACAGTTCAAAAGCATCAATTCTTCGGCACTCAGCCTTCTTCACAGCCCAACTCTCACATCCATACATGACCACTGGAAAAACCATAGCCTTGACTAGGACCTTTGTTGGCAAAGTGATGTCTCTGCTTTTTAATATGTTGTTTAGGTTGATCATAACTTTCCTTCCAAGGAGTAAGTGTCTTTTAATCTGATGGCTGCAATCACCATCTGCAGTGATTTTGGAGCTCCCCAAAATAAAGTCAGCCACTGTTTCCCCATCTCTTTGCCATGAATTGATGGGACCAATTGCCATGATCTTAGTTTTCTGAATGTTGAGCTTTAAGCCAAGTTTTCACTCTCCTCTTTCACTTTCGTCAAGAGGCCCTATAGTTCTTCTTCACCAATAACTAAAAGAAGTAACACATTTTTTTTTTTCCCGACCAAGAGCCAAACCACTAATTTATTAAGTCCCTTGGACTGGGGATTGGATCAGTTTGGGTGTTCGCTAAAGTCTTTATAAAGAAAGCTGAGTGTGGAAGAACTGATGCTTTTGAATTTTGGTGCTGGAGAATACTCTTGAGAGTCCCTTGGACTGCAAGGAGATCAAACCAGTCAATCCTAAAGGAAATCAACCCTGAATATTCACTGGAAAGACTGATACTGAAACTGAAGCTCCAATACTTTGGCCACCTGATGCGAAGAGCCACCTCACTGGAAAATACCCTGATGATAGGAAAGATTGAAGGCAGGAGGAGAAGGGGATGACAGAGGATGAGATGGTTGGATGGCATCACTGACTCAATGGACATGAGTTTGAGCATAGTCAGGGAGATAGGGAAGGACAGGGAAGCCTGGCATGCTTCAGTGCATAGGGTCACAAAGAGTGATACGACTTAGTGACTAAACAACAATAACACATCATGACCTTTGAAATGTATCCCAATCACCATCTAGTAGAGGAGGGTATTCGTACATGGTACTCAGCTTCTCTAGTCCCTAGTGATGGCAAGCTGGGATAGGCCAGACATGGTGTCCACACAAACTAAGGCACATTTAGAACCTTACCCGGAGGGACTGATCTGCCAATCCCTTGCATGTTGAGAACCTTGGTGGGCAACCTCAGACTCCTTTGATAGTTGCCTTGGCTGTTATTTAGAACACACAGAACAAGCTGTCATTGCATTAACCAAGTCACTGCATTGGGTTGGTCAAAAAGTTTGTGCAGGGTTTTCCATACGATGTGAAAGTAAAACGCAAATGAATCTTTTGGCCGGCCCAATACTTCAGGGGAAATCTGGCATTCTTGGCAATATGCCATCCACCCAGGTGCTACAGTGGGTGTTTTCCTATGCACCCAGTCTGCTGCATCTATTGAAGGGTCATCCTTGCTGTCAAACACCACAGCATCTTCCTCTAGACTCATTTTCACAAAGATTCCACCTCTTGGCGCCCCAACCTGTTTTATCATCAGCACTTGTACCATGATCAATTGCAACTTTTTACCCTTCTAGCTTTGCAAAACAGCACATAAATGTCTCCAATTTATCCAGTTTTGCCCATCTTATCTGCCAGCCCTGAACTGCCAGAGTAGTGGACACCCACACATTCTTCTCTAATCACAGCCCTCCTTCCAAATTTCTAACCCAAACTTCTGCCTCTGGTTGGGTATCAGTGACAATAGAACTGCCCACAGCAGAGCCCAGCCCAACATGCAGCCTTGCAGTTTTCTTTGCTGAAGTGCACTCCACTCTGTTCCTTGAAGAAGCACATTAGTTCAGCCAGCATTTTCAGGGAGTCCCTATACAGCAATTTACAAGCATCTAAAGAACCCAGAGGCCAAAGGCCAACTTGGGATTTTCGCTGTGGACACCCCTTTACCAAGGCCCATTTCTCCTATCTCCTAACTGGTTTGCAAACTGTTCACGAATTGTTTCCTGTACATGGAAGTCACTGAGAGATGGAAGAAAAAGGCAGACCACTCCAGACTAGGAGGTGGTAGATTCAATAAACAAGAGAACTTACGTATGAGGCTTGTCTTGCGAGGCTACCAAGCCAGTCAATCGCTATGCCCACCACCACATTTTGAGTTTACATAGAGGCTTTAACTGGTGTTCAATTGTGTATTAGGACCAGGTGATTTTTAAAAAATTAATTTATTTTTTATTGAAGGATAATTGCTTTACAGAATTTTGCTGTTTTCTGTTAAACCTCAACATGAATCAGCCATAGGTACACATATATCCCCTCCCTTTTGAAACTCCCTCCCAGCTCCCTCCCCATCCCATCCCTCTAGATTGATACAGAGCCCCTGTTTTGAGTTTCCTGAGCCATACAGCAAATATCTGTTGGCTATCTATTTTACATGTGGTAACGTAAGTTTCCACATTACTCTTTTCATACATCTCATCCTCTCTTCCCTGTCCCCATGTCTATAAGTCTATTCTTTATGTCTGTTTCTCCATTGTTGCCCTGTAAATAAATTCTTCAGTATCATTTTTCTAGATTCCATATATAGGCATTAGAATATAGTATTTATCTTTCTCTTTCTAACTCACTTCACTCTGCATAATAGGATCTAGGTTCATCTGCATCATTAGAACTGACTCAAATGTGTTCCTTTTTATGGCTGAGTCATATTCCATTGTGCATATGTACCACAACTTCTTTATCCATTCATCTGTTGATGGACGTCGAGGTTGCTTCCATGTTCTAGCTACTTTAAATAGTGCTGCAATGAACAATGGGATATATGTGTCTTTTTCAACCCTGGTTTCCTCAGGGTATATGCCTAGGACTGGGATTGCTGGGTCATATGGTGGTTTTATTCCTAGTTTTTTAAGGAATCTCCATACCATCATCCATAGTGGCTATATCAATTTACATTTCCACCAACAGTGCAAGAGCATTCCCTTTTCTCCACACCCTCTCCAGCATTTGTTGTTTGTAGACTTTTTGATGAGGGTCATTCTGACTGGTGTGAGGTGATATCTCATTGTAGCTTTGATTTGCATTTCTCTAATAATGAGAGATATTGAGCACCTTTTCATGTGTTTGTTAGCCATCTGTATGTCTTCTTTGGCGAAAAGTCTGTTTAGATCTTTTCCCCACTTTTTGATTGGGTTGTTTGTTTTTCTGGCATTGAGTTGTATGAGCTGCTGATATATTTTAGAAATTAATCCTTTGTCAGTTGTTTCATTTGCTATTTTTTTTCTCCCGTTCTGAGGGTTGTCTTTTCACCTTGCTTATAGTTTCTTTTGCTGTGCAAAAGCTTTTAAGTTTAATCAGATCCCACTTGTTTACTTTTGTTTTTATCTCCTTTACACTAGGAGGTGGGTCATAGAGGATCTTGCTTTGATTTATGTCATCAAGTGTTCTGCCTATGCTTTCCTCTAAGAGTTTTATAGTTTCTGGTCTTACATTTACATCTTTAATCTATTTTGAATTTATCTTTGTGTATGGCATTAGAAAGTGTTCTAATTTCATTCTTTTACATGTAGCTGTCCAGTTTTCCCAGTGCCATTTATTGAAGAGGGTGTCTTTGCCCCATTATATTCTTGCCTTCTTTGTAAAAAATAAGGTGCCTGCTGGTGCATGAGTTTATTTCAGGGCTTTTTATCTTGTTCCATTGGTCTATATTTCTGTTTTTGTGCCAGTACCATACTGTCTTAATGACTGTAGCTTTGTAGTGTAATCTGAAGTCAAGAAGGTTGATTCCTCCAGTTCCATTGTTCTTTCTCAAGACTTCTTTGGCTATTCAGGGTCTTTTGTTTTTCCATATGAGTTGTGAAATTTTTTGTTCGAGTTCTGTGAAAAATGCTGCTGGTAATTTGATAGGGATTGCATTAAATCTGCAGATTGTGTTTGGTAGTATAGTCATCATCACAATATTGATTCTTCCTACCCAGAAACATGAACCATCTCTCATCTGTTTATGTTGTCTTTGATTTCGTTCATCAGTGTCTTATAATTTTTTGTGTACAGTTCTTTTGTCTCCTTAGGTAAGTCCATTCTTATATATTAAATTCTTTTTGTTGCAATGGTGAATGGGATTGATCCCTTAATTTCCTTTTCTGGTTTTTCATTGTTCAGTTCAGTTCAGTTCAGTCGCTCAGTCGTGTCCGACTCTTTGGGACCCCATGAATCGCAGCATGCCAGGCCTCCCTGTCCATCACCATCTCCTGAAGTTCACTCAGACTCACGTCCATCGAGTCCGTGATGCCATCCAGCCATCTCATCCTCGGTCGTCCCCTTCTCCACCCACCCCCAATCCCTCCCAGCATCAGAGTCTTTTCCAATGAGTCAACTCTTCACATGAGGTGGCCAAAGTACTGGAGCTTCAGCTTTAGCATCATTCCTTCCAAAGAAATCCCAGGGTTGATCTCCTTCAGAATGGACTGGTTGGATCTCCTTGCAGTCCAAGGGATTCTCAAGAGTCTTCTCCAACACCACAGTTCAAAAGCATCAATTCTTTGGTGCTCAGCCTTCTTCACAGTCCAACTCTCACAGCCATACATGACCACAGGAATAACCTTAGTATATAGAAATTCAAATGATTCCTGTGTATTGATTTCGTATCCTGAAACTTTGCTAAATTCACTGATTAGCTCTAGTAATTTTCTGATACTATCTTTAGGGTTTTCTATGTACAGTATCGTGTCATCTGCAAACAGTGAAAGTTTTACTTCTTCTTTTCTGATCTGGATTCCTTTTATTTCTTGTTCTCTGATTGCTGTAGCTAGGACTTCCAGAACTATGTTGAATAATAGTGGTGAAAGTGGACACCCTTGTCTTATTCCTGATCTTAGGGGGAATGCTTTCAGTTTTTCACCATTGAGAATAATGTTTGCTGGATGCTTGTCATATATGGCCTTTACTACGTTGAGGTAGGTTCCTTCTATGCCCATTTTTTGAAGAGTTTTACTTATAAATGCATGCTGAATGTTTTCAAAGGCTCTTTCTGCATCTATTGAGATGATCATATAGATTTTATCTTTTAATTTGTTAATATGGTGTATCACATTGATTGATTTACGTATATTGAAGAATCCTTGCATCCTGGAATAAACCCAAATTGATCATGGTGTATGAGCTTTTTGATGTGTTGCTGAATTCTCTTTGCTAAAATTTTGTTGAAGATTTTTGCATCTATGTTCATATGCTGGCATGTGGGGAGAGAGAGGCTCTGATGATGGCTCCACCCCCTACGTGTGACTCAGCAGTATTGTCTTGCTTCCATGGCTGCCTGGCTTTCCTCCACCAGCATTTCCCACCACAATCTCCTCCCTCTCATTCCCTGAATCCGTCTTTCTGCAGTCAACAGCAGCCCTTGCCCTGGGATTGCTCAGCAATCCCTTAATTCTAGCTCCTAGCCACTGCCCCTTCCAGGAGACCAGTGTTCCTGTCCAGAGTATGTATGGCTGTGGCAAGGACTGTCTGATTCTCATTCCATTTAGGCTTCTGCAGATGAACTGTTTCACTCTCAGCCTTAAATATTTCTCTGACTCAGGCAACTGTCCCACTGTGGGGATCGGACCCTTGCTTCAGTTCCCCCAACCCACCGAGGTTAGGTCCAGTCCTACTAACATTCCTGTTTTCCCCCTGGTTCCTTTATCCTACCGAGTTTTGTGTGGGCCTATATATTTTTTCCCACTGGTCAGGTACTCCTGTCTGCTCTCAGCTGGTCTTCTGCATGCACTTCTGTGTCTGAAGGTGTATTCCTGATGTATCTGTGGAAGGAGATGTACTCCACGTCCACCTCCTCCTCCACCATCTAGTTCCAAGTAGTCCAGGTGATCTTAATAAATCATCACTTTGAAGACTGAATCCTTGAAAATGGCTCCAGCTGTTGGAATGGCTAGGGAAGAAAGTATATCTAAAGGACAGGGGAGGGGAGCCTTCTGATTGCCTGGGTACAGCTCATGAATCAGTGGTTGGTCATGTCCTTTCCATGTGCTCCACCAATGCTGGCTGTCTTAATTACTTAATTACTCTGCCTTTTTAAAAAATAGAATTTGATTAATTTTAGGAAATCTGGAGTATGTAAAATACAAAACAAATATCTTAACACTAAGACTAAAAGTGTTTTGGATAAGTAACAAGGTCTCACTGTATAACACAGAGAATTATATTCAATACCCTGTGATAAAACATAATGGGGAAGAATATGAAAATAATCTGTATATATTATAACTGTAGTGCTAGTGGTAAAGAACCCATGTGCCAATGCAAGAGACACAAGAGATGCAGGTTGGATTCCTGGGTCAGAAAGATCCCATGGAGGAGGAAGTGGCAACCCACTATGGTATTCTTGCCTGGAGAATTCCATGGACAGAGGAGCCTGGCTGGCTACAGTCCATAATGTCCGAAGAGTCAGACACGACTGAAGCAACTTAGCTTATATATACATATATATACCCTTATGGCAGAAAGTGAAGAGGAACTAAAAAGCCTCTTGATGAAAGTGAAAGAAGAGAGTGAAAAAGTTGGCTTAAAGCTCAACATTCAGAAAATGAAGACCATGGCATCTGGTCCCATCACTTCATGGCAAATAGATGGGGAAACAGTGGAAACAGTGGCTGACTTTATTTTTTTGGGCTCCAAAATCCCTGCAGATGGTGATTGCAGCCATGAAATTAAAAGATGCTTACTCCTTGGAAGGAAAGTTATGACCAACCTAGATAGCATGTTGAAAAGCAGAGACATTACTTTGCCAACAAATGTCCATCTAGTCAAGGCTACGGTTTTTCCAGTGGTCATGTATGGATGTGAGAGTTGGACTGTGAAGAAAGCTGACTGTGAAGAATTGATGCTTTTGAACTGTGGTGTTGGAGAAGACTCTTGAGAGTCCCTTGGACTGCAAGGAGATCCAACCAGTCCATTCTGAAGGAGATCAGTCCTGGGTATTCTTTGGAAGTACTGATGCTAAAGCTGAAACTCCAGTACTTTGGCCATCTCATGTGAAGAGTTGACTCATTGGAAAAGACCCTGATGCTGGCAGGGATTGGGGGCAGGAGGAGAAGGGGACGACAGAGGGTGAGATGGCTGGTTGGCATCACTGACTCAATGGATATGAGTTTTAAGTGAACTCTACGAGTTGGTGATGGACAGGGAGGCCTGGCGTGCTGTGATTTACGGGGTCGCAAAGAGTCAGACACAACTGAGCGACTTAACTGAACTGAATTGATAGCCAATTAACAAGGTTATGATAGTTTCAGGTAGACAGCGATGGGACTCAGTTGTACATATACATGTATCCATTCTACCCCAAATTCCCCTCCCATCCAGGCTACCAAATAACATTGAGAAGAGTTCCATGTGATATACAGTAGGTTCTTGTTGCTTATCCATTTTATCTTGTGTACTCCTTAACTATCCCTTCCCTCTTCTTTCCCCCAGCAACCATAAGTTCATTCTCTAAGTATATGACAATGCTATTTTTATATCTTGATATCTTATTTTTCTTTAGTCTCGACTCACTCTTCCATATTAGTTTTAGAGATTAATTGATCAATTTTCGTAAAAGTTCTGCTTGGGAATTTAATTGGAATTGAATCTATACCAATCTTTTTGGAATAGATATTGATTTTTTTTTCTCAGCCATTCATCTTTAAATTTATTCAGATTTATTTATATCCTTTTATAATGCTTTGCTGTTTAATTCATGAAGGTCTCAAACATCTATGTTATGTTTATTCTGAGACGCTCTACAGTTTTTTTCAACTTTGTGAATGGGATCTCTTTTCTATTACTTTTCCTCTCTAGTTGGTTATTACAGAGATACAGGAACTCTACTTATTTTCCTTTGTTGATCTTTTATCAAGTAACACTGGATAAAATGGTTAATTTGTGATATCGTGCTGAGTTTCCAATAAAGACAATCATGTGATTATCTGCTGATGTTTGTTTCTCCCATTATAATTCTTATAGTTGTTCATTTTTAGCAAATTGGTTAAGAGATCAGTATTTGAAATCAGACTGTCTAGGCTCCAACCCTTAGTAGCTGTGTGACCTTCATATTTCAGTAGTTTCTTTTGTAAAATTGGGGTAATAATGCCAAGTTTACTTTTTTTGGTGAAGATTATATGTTGTCATGTGCAAATCACTGGTAACAGTGCTTCATACACAAATAAGCTTGCAATAAATAACACTATTATCATTACTATTATTGTTGTTATGACCAAAGCATACAGTGTTAGCATACAGAAGTAGCAATGGAACTCTCATCACCAGCATCATTGCATTTGCTCCCAAAGCAAAGGTGATGTTAAGTAAAAACATTTTTCTTGTCATGTGAGAGTATAAATTACATGACTTATTTAAGTGTTGGATCATATCTAAAATTTTTTTTATAATACCACTTATTGGCTTTCTAAGAAACACTCACCTGTGGGCATCAATGGATCATTAGTTTATCCAAAGGAAAATGGCAGATTCTTCACCAACTCTTTTGAGAAAAGATCAGTCTACGCACCTACTCATTTGGTTTCCAAAGCATGTGGAGCTTTCTTCAGTGCACGGTCAGTACAGACATTTGTTTCTCAAACACCAGTTGAAGAGTATAAATCTAATTTTTCTACCGTCTAGTTCTTAACAAAAGCCTGGCTGAGAAAACACCCATTTAAGAAAAATAAAGTGGTCTCTAATTTTTTGTCATTTAAAATTGTCATTAACATGACTCAGATTACCAGAATTTGCCATGTAAGCATGGCTCACAGAATCATTTTTACTCAGTTCAGTTAAGTTCAGTTGCTCACTTGTGTCCACCTTTTTGGGACCCCAAGGACGGCAGCACGTCAGGCCTCCCTGTCCATCTCCAACTCCAGGAGTTTTCTCAAACTCATGTCCATTGAGTTGGTGAAGACGTCCAACCATCTCATCCTCTGTCATCCACTTCTCCTCCTGCCTTCAATCTTTCCCAACATCATGGTCTTTTCAAATGAGCCAGTTCTTTGCATCAGGTGGCCAAAGGATTGGAGTTTCAGCTTCAACATCAGTCCTTCCAATGAATATTCTGGACTGATTTCCTTTAAGATAGACTGGTTAGATCTCCTTGCAATACAAGGGACTTTAAAGAGTCTTCTCCAACACCACAGTTCAGAAGCATCAATTCTTGGTGCTCAGCTTCCTTTACAGTCCAGCTCTCACATCCATACATGATCACTGGAAAAACCATAGCCTTGACTAGCCAGACCTTTGTTGGCAAAGTAATGTCTCTGCTTTTTAATATGCTTTCTAGGTTGGTCATAACTTTCCTTCCAAGGAGTGCCTTTTAATTTCATGGCTGCAATCACCATCTGCAGTGATTTTGGAGCCCCCCCAAAATAAAGTCTGCCACTGTTTCCACTGTTTCTCCACCTATTTGCCATGAAATGATGGGACTGGATGCCATGATATTTGTTTTCTGAATGTTGAGTTTTAAGCCAACTTTTTCACTCTCCTCTTTCACTTTCAACAACAGGCTCTTTAATTCTTCTTTGCTTTCTGCCATAAGGATGGTGTCATCTGCATATCTGAGGTTATTGCTATTTCTCCGAACAATCCTGATTCAAGCTTGTGCTTCATCCAGCTCAGACTTTCTCATGATGTACTCTGTGTAGAAGTTAAATGAGCAGGGTGGCAATATACAGCCTTGATGTACTCCTTTTCCTATTTGGAACCAGTCTGTTGTTCCATGTCCAGTTCTAACTGTTACTTTCTGACCTGCATACTGATTTCTCAAGAGGCAGGTCAAGTGGTCTGGTATTCCCATCTCTTTCAGTATTTTCCACAGTTTATTGTGACCCACACAGTCAAAGGCTTTGGCATAGTCAAGAAAGCAGAAATAGATGTTTTTCTGGAACTCTCTTGCTTTTTCCATGATCCAGCAGATGTTGGCAATTTGACCTCTGGTTCCTCTGCCTTTTCTAAAACCAGCTTGAACATCTGGAAGTTCACAGTTCACGTATTGCTGAAGCCTGGCTTGGAGAATTTTGAGCATTACTTTACTAGCATTTGAGATGAATTCAATTGTGTGGTAGCTTGAGCAGTCTTTGGAATTGCTTTTCTTTGGGATTGGAATAAAAAATGACCTTTTCTAGTCCTGTGGCCACTGCTGAGTTTTCCAACTTTCACTTTTGTTGACATATTGAGTGCAGCACTTTCATAGCATCATCTTTTAGGATTTGAAATAGTTCAACTGGAATTCCATCACCTCCACTAGCTTTGTTCATAGTGATGCTTCCTAAGGCCCAAGCATCACATTCCAGGATGTTTGGCTCTAGGTAAGTGATCATACCATCGTGATTACCTGGCTCATGAAAATCTTTTTTGGACAGTTCTGTGTATTCTTGCCACCTCTTCTTAATATCTTCTGCTTCTGTTAGGTCCATACCATGTCTGCACTTTATTGAGACCATCTTTGCATAAAATGTTCCCTTGGTATCTCTAATTTTCTTGAAGAGATCTCTAGAGCTGACTGTGGCTCAAATCATGAAATCGTTATTGCCAAATTCAGAATTAAATTGAAGAAAGTAGGGGAAACTACTAGACTATTTAGGTATGACCTAAATCAAATCCCTTATGACTGTACAGTGGAAGTGAGAAATAGATTTAAGGGGCTAGATTTGATAGAGTGGCTGTATGGGTGGGGGTTTGTGACACTGTATAAGAGACAGGGATCAAGACTATCTCCAAGAAAAAGAAATGCAAAAAAGCAAAATGGCTGTCTGAGGAGGCCTTACAAATAGTTGTGAAAAGAAGAGAAGTGAAAAGCAAAGGAGAAAAGGAAAGATATATCAATTTGAATGCAGAGTTCCAAAGAATGGCAAGGAGAGATATGAAAGCCTTTTTCAGTGATCAGTGCAAAAAAATAGAGGAAAACAATAGAATGGGAAAGACTAGAGAGCTCTTCAAGAAAATTAGAGATACCAAGGGAACATTTCATCTTTACTGAGCTGTGTTAAATATTTAACCATGTATCATTTCATGAAATGATTGTGCATTTTCTGTAAAATGTTACCAAGTGTAATGTCTAATGAACAAACAATATTTCATATAGACAATTCCAAGTGAAAATTTCAGTCTAAAATTTAGAATTGGAAAATGTTAGCCTGCTTATTTAACTTATATGCAGAGTACATCATGAGAAACACTGGGCTGGAAGAAGCACAAGTTGGAATCAAGATTGCCAGGAGAAATATCAATAACCTCAGATATGTAGATGACACCACCCTTATGGCAGAAAGTGAAGAACTAAAGAGCCTCTTGGTGAAAGAGAAAGAGGAGAGTTGAAAAAGTTGGCTTAAAGCTCAACATTCAGAAAACGAAGATCATGGCATCTCGTCCCAACACTTCATGGCAAATAGATGGGAAAACAGTGGAAACAGTGGCTGACTTTATTTTTTGGGGCTCCAAAATCACTGCAGATGGTGATTGAAGCCATGAAATTTAAAGATGCTTACTCCTTGGAAAGAAAGTTATGACCAACTTAGACAGTATATTAAAAAGCAGAGACATCACTTTGTCAACAAAGATGAAACAAAGACTGACATGAATTGGACTCATGTCCAACTCAATGGATATGAGTTTGAGAAAACTTTGGGAGTTGGTGATGGACAGGGGGGCCTGGCTGCAGTTCATGGGGTCGCAAAGAGTTGGACATGACTGCAACTGAACTGAACTGAACTGAGTCTCATATAATGAAGTATTGATGTTTCCCCCCCCCCCCCATTGTCTTTTGTTTAGTGTGTTTAAACTTACTACATTTGATCTTCTGTAGGCTGACAGGAGATCCTGAAGTTGAGAAGTTCAGTCATATAAATAGCATTAATCTCCATGACAAGGACTTTTTCTTCAGTCCTTATTTCCCATTCCTGACTTATTTATTTCCAATAACCAGTCCAGTGTCATCTTTTCATAAGCTCATTAACCATTTTTTGAAAGAACCAGAGTATATATTCAGGAACTTAAAAATGTAACCTTCAAGCTGTCTTTATCAAATGTCAACCAAAGTGACAGGAACAGAATTACGGAAATTCTAGATCAACTAAGTTATGACCAAACTAGATAGCATATTAAAAAGCAGAGACATTACTTTGCCAGCAAAGGTCCATCTAGTCAAGTCTATGGTTTTTCCAGTGGTCATGTATGGATGTGAGAGTTGTACTGTGAAGAAAGCTGAACACCGAATAATTGATGCTTTGGAGAATTGATGCTGTGGTGTTGGAGAAAACTCTTGAGTCCCTTGGACTGCAAGGGATCCAACCAGTTCATCCTAAAGGAGATCCGTCCTGGGTGTTCACTGGTAGGACTGATGTTGAAGATGAAACGCCAATATTTTGGCCACCTGATGTGAAGAACTGACTCATTTGAAAAGACCCTGATTCTGGGAGGGATTGGGGGCAGGAGGAGAAAGGGATGACAGAGGATGAGATGGCTGGATGGCATCAGTGACTTGATAGACATGGGCTTGGGTAAACTCCGGGAGTTGGTGATGGACAGGGAGGCCCGGCGTGCTGCGATTCATGGGGTTGCAAAGAGTCAGACACGAGTGAGTAACTGAACTGAACTGAAATCAACTACCATAAAAGCAAAACAAAAATAAAACTGCCATGAACTAAGGGTTTTTATTTCTTTTTCACATGTACTATGTGAATAAACATTTCATCTAAGTTTGGATTAAATACATTATATTTTAATACAGTAATTTGCATTTATGGGGAAACAAAGATTTTGTTATTGAGTTAAAATCAATACAGTTAATTTGCATACATGATGAAACAGAGATTTAGTTACTGAATTCTCTCTTCTTTTAGCACACAAAGTCAAACATAGTTCTCATTCTTTTCTGAGATGATATAACTATTTTCAAAATGTTAGCATGAGGCTTTTATAAAGAAGACATCTTTGCAGACAATATACATTGATTTTTCTCTCCTCAGGACTCTCTTCAACTCAGAGCAGGACAATTTCTTTCATCTTGAGCAAGATTCCTTAGCTCCCCAAGGGAATATGGTACACGTTGGAGTCAAGGTCTTACGAATAATGAACACATCTTTTTCCACATTACAACTCAAAATTGGCATTTATATTGGATGAATGAAATATTCAACTCACAGAGGAAGAAGACAACTTAAAAAAAGATTTAAAAATGAAAAATTCACATTTGTTCAGTTTGCCTTTTAAAATTCTAGGCAGGAGGGCAGGAAGAATCAACTTTTTTTTTTTTCCATATGTACTTCTCTTCTGTATTCTTTGCCTTAACATCATTCAGGAAATACTTGTTGCCATTTGGTGTCTTAAGTGAGTGAGAACACACACAATCAGTTAGTTCCTTTTCCTTCAGATGAACAGGTGGATTAATGCACCCATTTTCTCTCCTGAATTTATTGCTCTGATGACCTGAACCATTTGCTGAGGCCTCACTTAGCAAACTTGAGCAGCAGAGGTGATGACTGGGACTTGAACCATTAGTTGTGTCTTGGTGATTTTGTTCAAAGAATCTGATATTCTGAACGTTGTTCAGTTGATCATTGCTATGAGGATGGAACCTAAGGGGAAGAAGGACTAAGACAACCATGTATCCTGTGTAACTGGAACCTAATTAGCCCCTTTCTTGCTTCTGTCTTCTCTTTTAAGCAAAGTGATAGGAACTGAAAATATAAAGCAGGTCCAGAAGGCTAAAAACTGACAAGCATATTTGTAAGGACTTTTTCAGCAGTAAGTCTGGTTTATCTATCTTAGGTTAATTCACTGACTTTACTTAGAGGCAATAAAGCATTGTTTCCTTTAAAAACATTACAAACATGTCACTGATTCACTAGTTAATCTTGACCCTCTTGGTTTTTTCATTCATTCATTTATAATCCAACATGTATTTGAATTTATGTGCCACTCAGAAGGTTAGATGCTCAGGATACAGCAGTGAGGACAACACAGTCACTCATATAGTTCACACACTTCAGGGAAAATAGATTTTGCACAAGTAATTGCCTATGAGTTGAGTAATATGAAGCAGAAGTACAAGGTGCTGTGAAAACTTACTACAAAAATGTTTCAGGTCAAGTTTCTTAGAAGGACTCCTGTATTTGAGAAGCAGTCTCTGGAGAAACGGGGTAAATATAAACAGAAGGGGGATGGGTACCCTAGCATGATGCTGCAAGGGTGCAAACAGTCCCAAATCAAGGCAACTAAGCTGGGCTGTCATCCTGCCACGCCATCTGTCACTTGCAAAGGACTGGATGCAGAATAAGGGTGTGGGCATGGTGGTGAGAATGAAAAACCCAGATACCTTCAGCTTTCTGCACAAGTGACTCTGGTATGCTGAGGACAATAGGTCACAACAGATAGCTGTAGCTCACTGGAGGCAAAATTGCATAAAAAGCTGGGAGCAGGGCAGACAGAAATTTATTGATTATTTGCATCTAACACTGAATACACCCCACCATATCATAGCTGCCATTTCTGACTCCAGTTCTAATGCTCTTTAAACAGTTTTTTTTTTTTTTTCCCCTCTGCTGGTATGTTTTCTAAAGATTTTTGTTGAAAGGTGGATACGAGATACTAAATAAAAGGCCTTTAGTAATGCTGTGGTAAGGTGTGGTGGGGAGGGGAAGCATTCTATAATGCTAACAAGTCCTATAGTTAGATCTCAGTCTCATAGAGAGCCTGTATCACTGAACTGTGAATTTTACCAGTGCTTCTCAATATTCTTCTTCCCCTACATGAGACAGGATGGGCTGCAGTTGCGTATTTCCCTTCCCTCATATAGGTTGGATTCTGATACAACCCCAGAAAATTAGGCTCTGGTAAAATAGTTTTACCTGAGGATAGGCCTTAAAATCAGAATTCTCTAGCATATTTTCAAAGGGTTTCTTTTTTCGTCCTCTGCTGGAATCATGAAGAGAATTTTTTCTGATATTCCCTGTGAGGATCTGTAGGGCTCCTGTGGTACCTCATGAGTGGGGCCCCTGGAGTTTTAAACTCTCAAACTTTCCCACACTGAGCCTCCAGCAATTCATCAATTACAGGGCGAGTTTTCCTACACTGCACTGGTTCCTGTGGAAGTTCCTGCTTCGGGTTCCCTCTCCAGTGTACTTGCCTCTCTGTGTACTTGCCTGTCTCCCCAATGGGGGGCGGCTGTGACATCATTTCTGAGATGGAGGTAAGAAGAGTTGTTGATTTTGCAGTGTTTTATACATTAGAGTGGAGTGATGACTTCTAAGTTTCTTAAATCCCAGACAGGAAAGCAGAAGTTCAAACTCCACTTTTAAAAAAATTAGAGTTCTTGATCTTTCTAAGTCCACTCTTTGGCTTTGTGTTCTCCAAGTTAGGAAATCTCCATCTTTCTGATTGCTTAAACCAAACACTTAGAGCCATCTTCAACTCCTCTCACTCTCTAACCCATCAGCAAATCCCATGGCATTACCTTTAAAACATATCTATTATCCAGCCCCCCTTCGTGGATCACAGCATCATGGAAAATGGCTTTGCATAACGTAATGAAGCTATGAGATATTCCGTCCATGGCCACCTAAGGTGGACAGGTCATAGTGAAGAGTTCTGACAAAACATGGTCAACTTGAGGAGAAAATGGCAACCCACTCCAGTATTCTTGCCTGGAGAACCCTATGGACAGTACAAAAAGATATGACACCAGAAGATGAGCATTCCTCCTAAGTCAGAAGACATCCAATATGCTACTGGGGAAGTGAAAGTGAAAGTCGCTCAGTCATGTCAGACTGTTTGTGACCCCATGAACTATGTATAGTCCATGGAATTCTCCAGACCAGAATACTGGAGTGGGTAGCCTTTCCCTTCTCCAGAGGATCTCCCAACCCAGGGATCGACCCCAGATCTTCTGCATTGCAGGCAGATTCTTTACCAGCTGAGCCATGAGGGAAGCCCAAGAATACTGGTGTGGGTAGCCTATTCCTTCTCCAGAGGATCTTCCTGGCCCAGGAATCGAACCAGGGTCTCCTGCATTGCAGGCAGATTCTTTACCAGCTGAGCTTCCTGGGGAAGCATGGCAGGCAATTACAAATAGCTCCATAAAGAATGAAATGCTAGGCCAAAGTAGAAACTATGCTCAGTTATGGATGTGTCTGGTGGTGAAAGTAAGGTCTGATACTCTATAGAAAAATACTGCATAGGAGGCTGGAATGTTAGGTCCATGAATCAAGGCAAATTAGACATGGTCAAGCAGGAGATGGCAAGAGTGAACATCAACATCTTAGGAATCAGTGAACTAAAATGGATGGGAATGGATGAATTTAATTCAGATGATCATTATACCTACTACAGTGGGCAAGAATCCCTTAGAAAATGGAATAGCCCTCATAGTCAACAAGAGAGCCCAAAATGCAACACGTGGGAACAATCTCAAAAACAACAGAATGATCTCAGTTCATTTCCAAGGCAAACCATTCAACATCACAGTAATCCAAGCCTATGCCCCAACCAGTGATGCCAAAGTTGAATGGTTCTATGAAGACCTACAAGACCTTCTAGAACTAACACCAAAAAAAGATGTCCTTTTCATCATAGGGTATTGGAATGTGAAAGTAGAAAGACAAGAGATACCCAGAATAACAGGCAAGTTTGGCCTTGAATTGCAAAATGAAGCAGGGCAAAGTTAACACAAGTTTTGTCAAGAGAACATGCTGGTCATAACAAAGACACTGTTCCAACAACCCAAGAGATGACTCTACACATGGACATCACCAGATTGTCAGTACTGAAATCAGACTGATTATATTCTTTGCAGCTAAAGATGTAGAAGCTCTACAGAGTCAGCAAAAACAAGACCTGGAATTGACTGTGGCTCAGATCATGAGCTCATAATAGCAAAATTCAGGCTTAAATGGAAGAAAGTAGAGAAAACCACTAGGTCATTTAAGTATGACCTAAATAAAATCCCTTATACAGTGGTGATGATGAGTAGATTCAAAGGATTAGATCTGGTAGACAGAATGCCTGAAGAGCTATGGATGGAGGTTCTTAACACTGTACAGGAGGCAGTGACCAAAACCATCCCAAAGAAAAGGAAATGCAAGAAGGCAAAGTGGTTGTCTGAGAAGGCTTTACAAATAGCTGAGGAAAGAAGAGAACCAAAAATCAAGGGAGAATGGGAAAGATACACCCAACTGAATGGAGACTTCTAGAGAGTAGCAAGGAGAGATAAGAAAGCCTTCCTAAGTGAACAATGTAAAGAAACATAGGAAAACAACAGAATGGAAAAGACTAGTGATTTATTCAAGAAAATTGGAGATATCAAGGGAATATTTCATGCAAGGATGGCCATGACAGAGGACTGAAAATGATAAGGACAAAACAGAAGCAGAAGAGATTAGGAAGGGGTGGCTAGAATACACAGAAGAAATATACAAGAAAGATCTTAATGATGTGGATAACCATGATGGTGTGGTCACTCACCTAAAGCCAAACGTCTTGACGTGTGAAGTCAAGTGAGCCTTAGGAAGCATTGCTATGAAAAAAACTAGTGGAGGTGATGAAATTCTAGCTGAGTTACTTCAAATCCTAAAAGATGATGCTGTTAAAGAGATGTACTTAATATGCCTGCAAATTTGGAAAATGCAGCAGTGGCCACATGACTGGAAAAGGTTGGTTTTTGTTCCTATGCCAAAGAAAGGCAATACCAAAGAATGTTCAAACTACCATACAATTGCGCTCATTTCACACGCTAGCAAGGTAATGCTCAAAATCCTTCACAATAGGCTTCAACAGTACATGAACTGAGAAGTTCCAGATGTACAAACTGGATTTAAAAAAGGCAGAGGAACCAGAGATCAAACTGCCAGCATCCTTTGGATCATAGTAAAAACAGGGGAATTCCAAAAAAACATCTACTTCTGCTTCATTGCCTACACTAAAGAATTTGACTGTATGGATAACAACAAACTGTGGAAAATTCTTAAAGAGATCAGAATAACAGACCACCTTACCTGTCTCCTGAGAAGCCTGTATACAGGTCAAGAAGCAACAGTTAGAACAGGACATGCAACAATGGACTGGTTCAAAACTGGAAAAGAAGTATGTAAAGGCTATATATTGTGACCCTGCTTATTTAACTTATATGCTGAGAACATCATGTGAAATGCTGGGATGGATGAATCACAAGCTGGAATCAACATGGCTGGTAGAAACAACAACTTCAGATATGCAGATGACAGCACTCTTATGGCTGAAAGCAAAGAGGAACTAAAGAGTCTCTTGATAAAAGTGTAAGAGGAGAGTGAAAAAGCTGGCTTGAAACTCATTATCCAAAAAACTAAAATCATTGCATCCTGTCCCATCACTTCATGGCAAATAGAAGGGGAAAAAGTGGAAGCAGTGACAGATTTTCTTTACTTGGGCTCCAAAATCACTTCAGACAGTGAAGATGAAAAGATGCTTGCTCCTTGGAAGGACAGCTATGACAAAACTAGACAGCATATTAAAAAGCTGAGACATTACTTTGTTGACAAAGAGTCAAAGCAATGGTTTTTCAAGTAGTCATGTGCAGATGTGAGAGTCAGACCATAAGAGAGGGTGAGAGCTGAACTGATGCTTTTGAACTGTGGTGCCAGATAAGACTCTTCAGAGTCCCTTGGACAGCAAGGAGATCAAACCAGCCAATCTGAAAGGAAATCAACCCTGAATATTCATTGGAATGACTGATGCTGAAGCTGAAGCTCCAATACTTTGGCCACCTGATGCAAAGAGCTGACTCATTGGAAGAGACCCTGATGCTGGGAAAGAAGGAAGGCAAAAGGAGATGGAGGCAGCAGAGGATGAAATGGTTAGGTAGCATCACCGACTTAGTGGACATGTATTTCAACAAGTTCTGGGATATAGTGGAGGACAGAGAAGCCTGGCATGCTGCAGTCCATGGGGTTGCGAAGAGACATGACTTAGCGACTGAACAATAGCAACAATTATTCAACCACTTCTCACCACCTTTTGTCACCTACACAGCTATTTTTCTGATCTCTGCTGCCATGCTCCCTCACCTGAGTAACTGTTACATCTTCCTATCTGATCTTTCTTCTAGCCTTGGCCTTACTCTCTACAGCCTAATCACAATAGAACGGCTACAACTTACGTTAGATTATGGGACTCTCTACTTAAAAACCTTCCAGTGGCTTTCCCTGCTACTTAGAGTAAAATCACAAGTACTTGTAGAGAATTATAAGTCTCCCTATTATCTTCTTATCTTTTCTCCTATTACTCTTCCTTTCACTCACTCCGTTAGAGGCACACTGGCCTTCCTACTATTCCTTGAATGCATGAGATATAATTCCACTTAATATTAGTTGCACTGCCTCTCTCTTTCTCATCCTCTTTTCCCAGATGTCTGTAGCTAACCTCTTCAACTCCTTTAAATCCTTCCTCAAAGACATCTCAGTGAGGTCTCCCCTACAACCTTATATAAGATTGCAATCCTGCACCGACTCTTGGTCCCTCTTTCTGTGCTCTGTTATTTTCTTTTTCCTTAGTACTACCTACCTTTTTGCATGTTGCCATAGCATTAATTTTTTTTTAAATTAGGGTGTTTGTAAACTACAAGCTCATGGAGTCAGTGGCCTTTTTTCATTCACGGATGTGTTCCAATTGCCCGGAACAGTACTTGGCATGTAGTAGGTGCCCAATGGATTCTGTTTCAAGGTGAATAAATTGACCATTAGGGTTTTCAAATAGATTTTTAAAAATCTCAGCTGCAAAATAACAGTTAAAAGTTGTTTAATGTAGCAGTCAAAGGAGTGAATGAAGTATGTCTAAAAAAAATCAATGGGGCTGAAATGAGATAAAAGTTCTCTGGTGTCCAAAAGCAAAGAAACTAACCTGATAAACAACAACAAAAACAAAACCCCATGAAAACAAAAACCATCAACAACAAGGGACAACAAAAATCTACCCCTGTGCTGCCCAAGTTTGTTTTCCCACAATTGTTGATTTACATTGTAAACTCTTGCAGAAAGGGATTTCCATGGCAATATGTCCAATTTCTAGTTTTGGTTAATCCATAAAAATATCAGAAACATCCCCCAAACCTCAGAATAACATAAAAAATTAATGAGATAATTTTTATACATAAGATGCATATGTTATTATTATAAATAAGAAAGTAGTTCATATGAAGCCACACAGTATTCTCATTTTAGAATTCAGCAATTTAAAGTACAATTATTAAGTACTAATGCTTTGAAAAATACAAAGCTGTCTAATATTTTGTAATCAGAATTTGAAATTAGATTCCCAAAGCACACTGACACTTTATATTCAAGTGTTAACTTATTATTGTCAGTTCTGATATTCTACAGAAAGGTTTCAATCCCGAGTGAAAGATCAATGGCATCCAGTAGGGATTCTGTTTAATTACCATTTCTTTCATGGCCTAAAGGGACTTTTCTGACTGGAGAAGCAACTGACATGTTATTTTGACAGTTATTTGAATAACAATAAATAGTAAAAGGCTCTTAAAGCAATACATTAATGGTTTTGGAGAAGTAATCTGTTGAAAAAATGCATTTTGTATAGCTTTAGTAGAATTCAATGGGGCCACTACAAAAAAAGGGGAATTATTAGAAGATAGAAAAATCATTTGATTTTTAAAGTAATGCTTTGGCTGGCTGATCACTTTGGAGATCCCATCTCTTCACATTCCAGTCTTCTCACACAATGAACCACTTCTTTTTTCACTGGTATGTCAAATGTTTTCATGTTATCAATTACTTCTGCAAAGTTTTCCACACAATAATAATTATCATTATATATAATAATTATATAATTGCATTATTATATATAATAATAATAATATAATTATTATATATAGTAGTTGCTGCTGCTACTAAGTCGCTTCAGTTGTGTCCGACTCTGCGTGACCCCATAGACGGCAGCCCACTAGGCTCCTCTGTCCCTGGGATTCTCCAGGCAAGAACACTGGAGTGGGTTGCCATTTCCTTCTCCAATGCATGAAAGTGGAAAGTGAAAGTGAAGTTGCTCAGTTGTGCCCGACTCTTAGTGACCCCATGGACTGGAGCCTATCAGGCTTCTCCGTCCATTATTGTTAATTTCTGGGGCATGTGTGTGTGTGTGTGTGTGTGTGTTTTGTAGCAGCTATTCTGGCTAATGCTCTCATCTCTCTAGCCTCACTTAGACTGACAACTCTCAAAATTGTTTTGAAAGTCCCTAGTAGATCACATCAATTACATGATGACAGATCCCATTCTTCTCTGCTCAGTCTCAGTCTGACTCCTAGCGACCTTATGGACTGTAGCTTGCCAGGCTCTTTTGTCCATGGAATTTCCCAGGCAAGAATTCTGGAGTGGGTTGCCATTTCTTCCTCCAAGGGATCTTCCTGACCCAGGGATTGATTCTGGGTCTCCTGTGGCTCCTGCATTGACAGGCCAGTTTTTACTGCTGAGACACTGTAGAAGCCCCTGACAGATCGCACTGCTACTCAAACCTGACACCCAATGTACCAAAGCTGTATGAGGTTTAGGACTAAATCCCACATTTTAGGTGGAATTTGGTACTCTCTTTCGTATGTGTGCAGTTTTTCTACTACACAAAAGCAGCTTGCATTGAGTTTTAACTCCTCCTAAGTGTTTACCCTTTCTACTCTCAGCTTAGCTTTCAGTACCATAAGATTAGAGTGGATGGCAGCTAGAGTACCAGCCTAAGGTGACCAGGAGACACCACACTATGCTTGAGACTTGGTTAATGCATCAAGCATGCTGTGACTGGTTCCTTTTTCCCTTAGAAATTATGTTCTTTACCTGAGTTGACCAGCTCTAACTGGGTCTGAATGGATTGCAGCAGTTATATGAGCCTACTGAATTTATACAAATGTTTTGTGGGTATGTGAATTTAACTAGAGGTATTTCAAAATCCCCCAAAGTGGGGTTGCTACTTAACAATTGTAACAAATTGACTTTCTTTCATCTCATGAGAATATGTCTAGTTTGTCCACCCCCATGAGTTTTGCTGACATGCTGAGAAATACCTTAATTCAAACTAGAATAATTTTCCACTTCTACCCCCAACCCTAGTACCATATTGATACCAAGTACTTGGTAGTTGGGGTTCCTTGGTGGTTCAGTGTTAAAGAATCTGTCTGCTAGTGCAAGAGGCACAGGTTTGATCCCTGGTCTGGGAAGATCCCCTGGAGAAGGAAATGGCAACCCACTCCAGTATTCTTGCCTAGGAAATCTCATGGAAGAGGAGCCTGGTGGGCTACAGTCCATGGGGTCACAAAGAGTCAGACACAACTGAGCAAGTGAACAGCAATAATTTGGTAGGTAGCTAGTTACAGCATAAGGTAATATCTAACAATATTTTAGGAGAACTACTTGAAAATAGGCAAAGCTGGACTTGAGTCCTAACTCTATCATCTTCTAACAAGTTTTGACAGGTTACACAGAACATCTAAACCTGTTGTAAACTGGATATAGGGTGCTTGTGAGGAATATGGAAAATCTATGTAAAAGCACATGCTTGGAATGCAGGGTAGAGTTCATGCTTCAGAATAAAAGAAAGTAAAGTACTTAAAAACATGTTGGGGCTTCCTTGGTGCTCACTGGTAAAAGAATCCTCCTGCCAATGCAAGAGGCATGGATTCGATCCCTGGTCTGGGAAGATCCAACATGCTGTGGGGTCACTAGGGCCATGTGCCACAACTATTGAGCCTGTGCTCTAAAGCCCAGGGGCCGCAACTGCTATGCCCACATGCCACACCAGCTGAAGCCTGTGCACCCTGGAGCCCGTGCTCCACAAGAGAAGCTACTGAAATGAGAAGCCTGTGCACTGCAACTAGAAAGTAGCCCCGCTCACTGTAACTAGAGAAGAAGCCTGGATGCAGCAATGTAAACCCAGCATAGCTAAATAAAGAAATAAACAAAAATCACATATATAAAAACTACGTCAATAGACTGATTGAGTAACTCCTTTTAGCTCTTCCCTGTGTTTCACATATCCTCAATAACACTCATAAGGCAGAGAGGAAATAACAGCCAAAGACTAGATCTAGATGCAAAAAATGAACCTACAAAGCTTTCCAGTCCTCCCACATCAAGTGAAACAGACGTTCTGAGAACTAAGCACTAAATCTTTAGAAACACCTATTCAGGCTTTGTCTGCCTTTGACAAATTCAGATTGTCCTAGATTGCACTTCTTGATACTTCACCACTTTCGTGTGTAAAACACTACTAATACTAGATTGCAAACCTATTTAGGGCAAATGTAGAGTTTTACTCATCTATTTTTTGCAATCAAGCACATTGTTTTATATTAAGATTGAAGCAGTACTTACTGGGTTGATGCTGTGGGAAGCACAGGTGAGTATTACATATTAATAAGCGTTAAAGTAGTTCTAGAACAAAAGTGAATGAGATCATTTTGGTGGGTAATAGTCACTGCCTTTTAAAGACAGGCTTCTCTTTAAATGTCAGCATTGTCGGGGAGCCCAGGTGTCTCTGTGTTTAAGAGACTTGGAAGGAGAGGAAGCTTTCCAGCCGGGTGGTCCTGGCTTCCAGATTCAGCCGTGTAACGGGCAGCTCTGCAGGCCAAGCACTAAATGTCCTTGTGCTGGTGCCAGTGGCAGGTGTCTTGCCCTAGCCACAGAATTCCACTGCACCCTCGGTTCTGGGAAAACTTAATTGCAGATAGTTGGCTCAGAGTAAAACGACAAGTCTTGTGATTAAGGAGGAAAATTATTTTCCAGTGGGAATGAACTGGGAGACTTTCTTCCACCTGACTGATTCCACCAGCAGGCTGTGTATGACTGCACCCCTCCAAGTTGATTCTTTGTTACCATCAACTTCTTTGTTTCTAGTTTAAGGCTTTGTTTGTCTTAGCTGTTTTTAGGACAAACCCACCAATGAGTTCAACCCTGGTCCTTAACTGAGGGGAAATACATCAGTCCTGTCCTACTTAGGCCTAGCCCTAAGCACTTGAGTCATGAGACTCCACAGTAGTCAGATGCAGAGTTTCAGGGTACAGGGGTACGCCTCTGGGCCTGTTCCATTGTCATTGTTCATTCGCTAAGTCATGTCTGATTCTGCGACCCCATGGACACATCAGGCTCCCCTGTCCTTCACTATCTCCCAGAGTTACTATTCCATAGAGCCATACTTTTGCTTAGATTTCCCACCTTTGTTACCATGTTTCCCTCTAGAACCAAATGCCATGATTCATGATTGGATTCTAGTTTAATACTTTGTCTAAAATAGGTTTTATTGTAATATACTTTGATATTACATTGCAGACATTTTGAGCATGGAGGACTGGATTTGCACTAGGGCTATAAATCGGATTAAATTCCAGATTCTGTTTATTCAGGAGATTGGAGAATAAGGATTTTCCAGTTTTCTTCTGTTTTAGTAAATTTACCTAATACATATGGGTTTGATTCTGTTTGAAGAGATTGACTAAAGATTTTGACAAGGTAACATATAGTGGAACATGATAATACTACATGGTTCAGTTTAATTCAAATAGCTGGATGGGGTTTTTTCCATGCAAATAACTAGAGCCAACTCCCTTCTGTCTCTCCTTGTTCCTTGGCCTCTACCTGCATCACAGATACATATCATCCAATTGTTAGGATGCTTCCCATCTCTGATCCTATGATATCACAGAAGGCACACCTATGCCTTGAAAAATAAGTCTTAGAATACAAAGAAATAGATATATTTTCTATAGAGGGTTGCCTTCCTTTCAGAGAGCAAGCACCCAGTGTTCCTCATAAATTTTTGGTTTTTTGGTTAAACATTCTAAGAAGAGGTAAGAACTTTTGAATCAGCAGAGGGGTCCACTTGTACTTCCATTGCTAGCATAAATAGAAAGGCTGAATTCCCCAGAGATGATAAAAAGGTATAAATATGGCAAGTGACCAGAGGAGGGTCAGAGTGTCACTCTCTGGAAAGCCACTGGTTGGGAAGCACTGCAGAGCGGGCAGGAGCTGAGCCCCAGTGCTGGCCATCTGCCCCTTCTGACGGTCCTCTTGGCAGCACACGGGGCATCGAGGAGCTGAGGGGCTCAAGGGACTTGGTGAACAAAGATGCCATGCTCTGCTGGTTCCAGTGCCCAAGATCAAAAGGCACAGGAACCACAGCCCTTTATGTAGGACTTCTAGCCTGGCTTAGAGTCTGTATAGACATTCTCAGGGATCTCCTAGCGGGATGTCATTGCTCTCAGTATGAGATAAGAATCAGAACTAACAAAGCAAAAGGCATTTTTAGTCATGAATTCGCTGGTTTTATCCTGGTTCTTCTGGGAACCCACCTGTAGCAGGAAAGGCTCTTGCCTAACATCAGTGGTTTTTAAGTGTTCATGTGCAGAAGAATCACCTGAGTGCTTTTTCAAAATGGGCCTCATTTCCAGAAGTTCTGATTGATACTAATGTTTCATGGCCCACAGTTGTGTATTTTGATATCAGTACCTTGAGTAATTCTGATCTGACAGGGTAGAACCAGTTTGGAAAACACTGAGAAAGCAAAACCTAAATGCATATGGGTTTGGTGGACTCATTTCACATGGGTTAGGTAGCCTTTCTGGAAAAAAAACACATTCGTTTTTCAGGTATAAATAATGGAGGACACAGCCCTGAGACTCTCCCAAGAAGCCCTCTGCAAACTGTTTTCCGACTCTCAGAATAAGCACATGACTGTGACTCAGCTGCTAATGTCATGGCTGTAAGTTGGAGGAATGCAATTTAACGTCATGATCATAAGTTGGAGGAATGCAATTATGGTATGTTGTGTATTTTCCGGTACTGATCTGTCTTCCTGATGAGCTGTCTGTCACTGAGTATGGAAAAGTGGCCCCAACTAGGAGCCAGGAGACTTACGATCAGGTTTTTCAAATATGTGTGATACTGAGCAAATCATTTCACTTTTCATTTCCTAATTTTCTCATATGTAAAATTTAAATGCTGGTATAAATCATTTTAAGGTTCTTTTAAACCCTGTGTCATGTGTACAAGTGTGTGCGTTTTTTTTCAAATTTATTTTTATTGGAGTGTAGTTACTTAACAATGCTATGTTAGTGTCTGCTGTACAGCAAAGTGAATCACTTTGACTTTTGTGATTCCCTTACCGCTTAGGTAACCGCGGAACATTGAGTAGAGTTCCCTGTGCTATGTTATCATTTACTATCTATTTTATACACAGTAGTGTGTGTCTGTAATTCCATATCTTCCAATTCTTCCCACTCCTCCCCTTTCCCTCCTGGTATTCACATGTTGGTTCTCTACCTCTGTGTCTCCATTTCCACTTTGCAAATAAGACCATATCTACCATTTCTTCAGATTCTACATATATGCGTTAAAATACAACTTTTTTTTTCCTTCTGACTTACTTTCGTCTGTATGACAGTCCCTAGGTCCATCCACCTCTCTTTAAATGACCCAATCTCATTCCTTTTTATGGCTGAGAAATATTCCATTGTATATACGTACCACATCTTCTTTCTCCATTCCTTTGTTGATGTGTATCTTCTTTTAATGAACTTTTCTGTGTACCTAAAAGGAAGACTGAGGGCACTAAATATTTCTACATTATTGTCATGTCATTCTTATCATCATCATAATTTTCTTCCTCCCCGAAGAAAGGCTTAATGGCTATTTAAATAACCCCTCTAAATTCAATAGCTTCCTCTATACAATGAGTATAATAATGGCAATTATCAAGTAGTGTTGTTTTGAGACTTGAATGAGATAATGCTTCTAAATAATTTAGTGCAATCCCTAGCATATGGCAAGGCCTCAATAAATACAATTTTTGTGTGTATACCAGAGGTTCTGAACCTTTAGTGTGCAGCAGAATCTCCTGGGAAGTTTGTAATACATTGCAATGTCTGTGCTCCACCTGAGACTAATTATTTCAGGGCTTCTGAGGATGAAGTCAGGGCATAGGCCTATTTTGAAAGCTTCCCAGGCAATCCTGTGTGTGATAATGGTTAAGAATCCTTGGTATTTGCCAACATAATATAGAAAATCAGAGAGGAGATGATTCTCCTGGCCTCTTATGTACATATGACTATTAGACACAGCTGATACAGATCTCCCCCTACATGCAGAAGAGAGGCATTTGGTACTCATTACCGTGCTAGTCCTTAACTAGTCCCTGACTGGAGCCATAGAGGTCAAGGCTGTTATTTGGTAGCAAGAAAACAAGACAAGTTGGAAAGTCTACTTTAGCCTGTAAAGCCCAACATACTGTCCTAAATTTTATGATCTCTGATTTTGAGAGGATTTTTTCACAATCCTTCTGGTCCAATTACTATTAAAACACACAACACAACAAAAAATAATCTATGGAAGCTGTGAGAGTTATATAAGGAGGGTGACATTTTCTGAGTGTGAGGGAAGATAAGCCAGGGCCTCTTGGGGGCTCAGTATGGTTCTTCACTGTTTGTTGATCCTCTGGTCTAACTTAGAGCACAGAACAGGCCCAGCAATGTTGATCTGATTCAAAGGAATTTCCCTGAAGTGAGGGCCAGGAGGGGCCGCTTTGGCAGCCCTAGACCTGGAGCAAGCTCTGCTTCCGGTCTCAGACCTCTAGTGCTGAGTTCCTAACAGATTTTTAAGCTTGGGCTTGTCTGAATAGATAAGGTAAATGCCAGCCTTCTTGAGAAGTTTTCTAAGACTTGGAGGCTATTTTTGTATGTTAGAGAGGATCCTGGAGCTCTGACATGAATTCAAATAAATGAAATTACACCTTTTGACTTTCTAAGACAACTGCCTACACCCTGTACTCTGATGGGCTCTGACCTTCCTCCATCAACAGAGGAGGCTCCTCTGTTGGAGGAATATTTCTTTCAGCAGCTCCAAATTTATGCATTCCATCCTTATCAGGGGCTGGAATTTGAAGGCTGTAAAGTATAGACACGGAGAGCGCTGAAATGGGTGCTGGATGGTGGATGAGCAGTGAGAGGAGAGTAAATGCCTCACGGGGCAGGTGGAGGAGGATGGTGGCGGGAAACTATAAAGCTACCCCAATGACTAGTACATGTCACTGTTGTGCCTTCCCAGAGCCCTTCCCCTCTTCTGGCTTCCCAATTCGAATAGTGTGAGTGGACCCATCCTCGCTCCTGACTTGGGGAAGCAGTGAGGGGTCTGGAGGTACAAATTAACTCTAGGAAGGTCTATCAGAGTCGTTTTGGGGACTGTTACTAAGACAGTGAAATCCAGGCATCGATGGTAACCCTCTGTCACCACAGAGAGAGAGGATCCCTTAAAAAGCAACAAACATGGGACTCAAGAGGAGAGACCTGGGGATTCCTCTGTGCCTGGAGCTGGCCCTGCCTTGTTCTTCCCGAGGTGAGTCGGCCAGTTCCCCTTTTAGCCCAAACAAAGTGAATAGAGGTTCTATCACGGAAAGTTCCAGTACAATCCATTTCACAATTTTGACAAGAATTGGCCCTCCACAGGGCGGTGACAATAGAACGTTGTCCTCAGAGTTACCTTGAATAGGCTGCCTCTCCTAACAGAAAAGTCCTGAAGCCTACAGTTCAGCCAGAACTATCCGCTTTGTAGGCATTTTTCTATGGTCTGTTTCTCACATTTGTCCTGCCCCTGGTGGGCTGAAATCTCCTCGGCTGTATTCCAGATTTAGACTCAGAACACCTCAGCTCAGGGCCTGACAGAGGCTGCTTCCTACTCCCTCTCATTCCTTCAGACGAGGCAGTTTCTTCAGTTAAATGCTGCTGTACGTGTAGAAGGTGAAGGAGAGTCAGGACAGGTCAGAACATGTGCTGATGAGAAGCCCTCCCTGGCCTGTCCTCCTTCCTTGGTCTTCACAGGAACCCAGTGCTGACACTGCTTGGATCCAGGAACTAGAATAATCCATCAGGGTCATTTCTTGGGAGGAAGAGAGAGCTCCTTAGGAGACGTATTATAGATAATTGTGCTTAGAGCTAGAGAGAGCTAATTGGATACTTTCTGCCTTTGCCCTGTGGCCCTGCTCCATCAGAACAATGGAAAGCCTTCCCTGAACCTCTCTTATTTCATCTGTCCAATTCCTATAAACAGCCAAAGAAATCCTACTTTTAAAGGGCTCAGGTGATTAGGTTAGGCTGGTCTGGATAATCTCCCCTTTGATTAATTCAAAGTCAACCGATTAAAAACTTTAATTATATCCAAAAGATCCCTTTGCCATGGAATATAGCATAATCAGGGGCTTAACTTGAAGAAACAAAAATCATGGGGATCATTTTAGAATTCTGCCTACTACACTAATTAAATAATGATTGCTATTTTAATTAAGTAGAAATCACAAAGATTTTGTTGGTGACATACATATGCACAGAAAATAAACTTCACTAAGACTAAAGGGTCTAAAATAAATCAAAAAAGTATAATGTGAATAGATAAATGAACTTTAAAAATTCCATAGCAGTAATAAATGTATCAAATAGTGACAGACACTTATACTTAAGTCTATAATTTCAGAGATCTCAGACATTCTACTGTTTATATATTAAATATTTACACAGTGTATCAGGCTACAATAATTCTAAATTTTGAGGTAGCTATTTTTCTAAAGCATAGTTATTTACTTCTAATTGAATAACATGCTTTGTGACTTTAATACTATCTGCTTGTCCCTTTCAATTTCCTCTATAAATTGCACCAACTGTTGTAAACTAAGAAAACCATATGTTACCTTAATATGATGGAAGATATTTTAATATATTTGTTCTGTGAAAATGGTGAAACGGCATTAAACTCTTATGTAAAAATTCTCACCTGAACTTATTTCATGCCAGAACAAGTCACTATAATTTCATAAAAGATGATCTATTCTTTGTCTAGACTTATAAGGAAAAAACAATTGTATTAGGCTTGCTTTTAATAAGCTAATATTCATCTTGTATTTATATGCAATCTCAAAATTACAATTCAAATTTGTATTAACCATACATAATAAAATTATCCATTGTGGAAATGGGTATGTAATTTCTATGATTATTGAAAAAGGAATTCTGGAACCAATGAGCTATAATATAATGAAAAATGAAATTTAATGTTAAGTGCCATGATACTGAAGTGAAAAATTAAAAAGAAACTATAAATAGATATGCTGTTTTTTCAAAACAATGCATTTTCACATCCTTACCTCAGTTATATATTCTAATTTCTTTTACTTGATATTTGGTCTCTCTTTATGCAATATAAATACTAATTAACTATTACAATCAAAAAAGGAAAGTAATTTGAAAAAACAATAGTCGCTCATAAAAATTTCTTACCAAAATAGACATAATTTTTTTAGTCTAATAAAATGTAAAAACATTTACAAAAACTGATATTTTCCAGTCCTGTGTCCACTACTGAGTTTTCCAAATTTGCTGGCATATTGAGTGCAGCACTTTCACAGCATCATCTTTAAGGATTTGAAATAGCTCAGCTGAAATTCCATCACCTCAGATATGCAGATGACACCACTCTTATGGCAGAAAATGAAGAAGAGCTAAAGAGCCTCTTGATGAAAGTGAAAGGAGAGTAAAAAAGTTGACTTAAAGCTCAACATTCAGAAAACTAAGATCATGGCATCTGTTCCCATCACTTCATGGCAAATAGACGGGGAAACAGTGGAAACAGTGGCTGACTTTATTTCGGGGGGCTCCAAAATCACTGCAGATGGTGATTGCAGCCATGAAATTAAAAGACACTTGCTCCTTGGAAGGAAAGTTATGACCAACCTAGACAACATATTAAAAAGCAGAGACATTACTTTGCTAACAAAGGTCTGTCCAGTCAAGGCTATGGTTTTTCCAGTAGTCATGTATGGATGTGAGAGTTGGACTATAAGGAAAGCTGAGCACCGAAGAATTGATGCTTTTGAACTGTGGTGTTGGAGAAGACTCTTGAGAGTCCCTTGGACTGCAAGGAGATCCAACCAGTCCATCTGAAAGGACATCAGTCCTGCGTGTTCATTTGTAGGGCTGATGTTGAAGCTGAAACTCCAATACTTTGGCGACCTGATGTGAAGAGCTGACTCATTGGAAAAGACCCTGATGCTGGGAAAGACTGAGGGCAGGAGGAGAAGGGGATGACAGAGGACCAGATGGTTGGATGGCATCATCGACTCAAAGGACATGGGTTTGGGTGGACTCTGGCCGTTGGTGATGGGCAGGGAGGCCTGATGTGCTGGAGTTCAGGGGTTGCAAAGAGTCGGACACAACTGAGCAACTGAACTGAAGTTCTTTTTAATCTTGAACAGCAGCAGGAGTACTATGAAAAAATAATTTATAATGCTTTATATTTTAATATTGTAAAAACTCAGACATTACTTTAAAAGAAAAAAAATACTGTATTTTGACTTAGTATAGAGCATTAGATACTAAGTTGCAATTTACCTTAATACCAACAAGTAGTATTGGAGTATTTGTTCTAACATTTTTAAGCTTCCAAATCACAGAAGCTTCATTTTGGAAATTATTTTAATGTTTTTACAAATATCTATAACTTAGCTGCCATTTGCTTAATTTTAGCACTCACTATTAAAAAGTGAATTAAATGTTCATGGTCTTGTATATTTTCAAAATATCTCTGTATAGGGATGTAGAATAGAGCAAATTCTCTTTTATATATAAAAATGAAAGGTAGTTTCAAGTTTATGTTTTAAGAACAAGAAAAATGTGCTCTGTACATATCTATTTATTTATTCATTACTCAGTTTTCCCCCAAGACTTAAGATATAATTATATATTAATATTTTTTAAATGCATTTATGGATGGTGCACAATAAGCACAATAAAATAAATTTTCTATATGTTTTTATAAAGTTTATACAATATTTGCTCTCACTCCAAAATTTTGCTAGAAAATTCTCACTCTGAAACATGTTATTTTTGTCATATTTCTTATGTTCATTTTCCTTAATAATATTTGCTCTAATAGCATGTGCTTTAATGTAATTCTGACAGGAATTTCATGTTCAATAAAACTTGTAAGTGTCATAATCTTGAACAATTTATTAAACAAATACTTATCCATGTTATTAAGCATAGAAAATTATCTTCTAAAAGTCCTTAAAAGAAAAGAAGTAATGAATACAAAGTAACTTATATATAGTATAATAAAATATATGTATACACACATATGTGCATGTATACACACATGCTAAATGTGTTTGAACCAATTGGATTTTAAAATGTATACTTATAAAATGTTGAGAATTTAAAATGTAAATATAATAAATCTTACACTTAAAAAGATCGTAAAGGAAATTGCTCCTGAATATTCATTAGAAGGACTATGTTCAAGTGCCAATACTTTGGCCACCTGATGTGAAGAGCCGACTCATTGGAGAAGATCCTAATGCTGGGAAAGACTGAGCGCAGGAGGAGAAGGGGGTGACAGAGGATGAGATAGCTGCAAAACCTCACTGACTCAGTGGACATGAGTTTGAGGAAACTACAGGTGATAGCGAAAATAGGGAAGTATGGTGCACTGTAGTCCATGGGGTCGCATAGTCAGACGAGACTTGGAGACTAAACAACAACAACAAAATAAATCTATTTAAATATCTTTGCATATATTTCTTAATGTCTGTACATTTTCTAAGCAGGTTTTATAATCATTGTCCCTTAAATTATATTTTCAGGAGGTAAATAACTTTGTTTTTCTAAATGACTAGGCAGTTCTCAGAAAAAAGAAAAAACAAAGCTTACATAAACAATCAATAAATATCTTCTAACCTATAATGAATGCAAAGCTTAATTTTTTTAAGAATAAAGTTTACTTTTAATAATAAAAGTTACAGTGAATGCAAAATTGAGGATTGTATGAAACAGGTAGAATACTTGGTGGTGAGCAATTAGATCAGCACTGAGTAAGTTAAGCTTGGAATGAAATGACTGGGGAATACATGCTATCTCACAGAATTGCAAGAACAGCTGAGTAAGCAGAATCACTACCAGAAGGCAGAGGAAATCACAGAAGATGGAGCTCTGAGACAAGCTTATGTATTGCTGTCACCAGATAACAAAGCTCCGACAGCTTTACATGCCTTTTTGTCTCAATTCAAGACTCAGAGTTTCATGAGACCAAGACTTCTGTGGTAGAAAGGTGGGACCCTGTTACTGACAGCCCCAGCCAAATCACTTAGAATGTGAACGGGGAAGAAGGATATAGGAAGGAGATGGAAATTAAGAGAAGGAAAGCACATGATATGATCATAGATTAAAACTAACATCAATAGGCTTGAAATGATAAACAGACTCAAGAAAAAAATTGGCAATCATAAATAGGGATTTATTTAGTTGAGCCAAAAAGAAGTCAGGATGTTTTTCTAAATAGCATTTCATGTGCAAAGAACCTGGAATAATTAAAAACCATGCAGTCACTATAAGGCCCAAGTCTTCCATGATTGCAAAAATTTTCAAAATGCAAACAGTATGATAAGTTGTATTAAAAGTGGTAAATTGTTCAAATTACTGGAAATAATTCCTGTTTTGACTAAATTGTACATGGAATAATAATATGCTCAGTTCCTGATGCAATATTTTAAGAGAGGATTTCATGTGATAGATTGCATTCACATAAAGTTAACAGAACAGGGAGTATTAACATCAAATGAGATTAACTGAAAGGACAAGGAAGAATGACCATATAGATGAACTTTGAAAGAACTGATATCCATCTACAAAGACCTGTAAGGATGCCATGAGGAAGAAGGACTACATTAAATTTATTTTCTGTTGATCAAGAGAACAGAATTGTGATTTAAGAAATGTTCCAATAAGAAATACCACAGTTGATTATAAGAATGATTTATCTAAAACTTGGGCTGCTTCTTACAGAAATGTCCTGTTCTGTGATGTAATCAAGCATAAGTTGGAAGATCCTCTATAGATGGACTCTCTTATTGGTGAGACTACTTTGAGTATTTTGAGTAGGTGAGAGTATATAATTCCCAAGGATCTTTTAAGTCTAAAATTTTCCAAATTAAGTGATGTATTGCCTAAAGGTAAAGATAAATTCTTCGATATTTTCACACAGAAATAGAGCAAAGCCAAATGCTATACACTTCCATTTCATTTTGTCATCTATATAATTTGGTCTATTAAAATATATATTGAATGTTTTATGTGGGGTGGTCCTAAACCATCAAAAGAACACATAATCCAGGAATTCTTCTGTCCTCAGTAACATTCAGTACATAGTTGGCAAGGAAAGGGCAGGAAAGATTTTATAACTAGATCTTTAGACAAAAACTGCACAATGCTCACTTGGCTCCAAGTGATAAAAATGTAAAAATGGATAGTGTGAATAGATGGCAATCTGTTCTGTTTAAAAGAGCTCCAGATACTTGCCTCTTCTTTATCGTGTGTGTCGGAATGTATCAGTAGACTTAGCCTGTGTCGTTCACTACTCACTGGGGAATAAGAAAGTCTTTCTTTAAAGAGATGGGAAATTGTATCAGATTTTTCAATATCTTTAATTCTGCATTATTGATTTCCACTGTATAACCAGAGGCTCTGATTTTGTTATGTCATATCATATTGCTCACATAAGTGGATTTATATTAAATTCCCCTGGTAGCTCAGCTGGTAAAGAATCCACCTGCAATGTGGGAGACCTCGGTTCAGTCCTTGGGTTGGGAAGATCTCCTGAAGAAGGGATAGGCTACCCCCTCCAGTATTCTGGTCTGGAGAATTCCATGGATTGTACAGTCCATGGGATCACAAAGAGCTGGACATGACTGAATCACTTTCACTCACTCATATTAAATTCAATGCTCAATCTCCTTTGTGTGTGGAATTAGATAAATTAACTAAAGAAAAGTTTTGATGTCAGGTATGATTTGTGTGATAACAGAGTTCTCACTGTGTCATATTTGTTATTTTTGTCTTGATGTTACTTGAATAATATTTCTCCTATAGTATGTGCTTTAATATCACTTTGACAAGGGGTTTATGTGCAGTGAGGTTTTAAATATCATAATAGTTGAAAAATTAAACAAATAGCTCTTCATGTTATTGAGCAGATAAAACTATTTTTAAAGGACTTTAGAAAACCAATAGTAAGCAAAAGTAAATTACTCTCTCATAACCAGTAGTAATTTTGTAAGCTGTTTTTTTTTTCCAGAATAAATACATTTCTCAGTAACCAACCTATGCACTAAACAGGAAAAACATAGACCAATGATAGCACTGAGGAGATTCATATGTGAAAAAAACATATATCCAGATTAAACTCTAATAATCACAGCATTAGATAGTGGTATGAACATGCTCTGGAAACTTTTCTTTCCAGTGACCCCTAGAGAATTCGTGAGGGGCTTTTGCACCTTATGTTATTTCATCATGAAATGCCAAATTTCACAAAATTTCTGTAGATTTTTACATGGCTTGTTTCTTTTTGCCATTTAAGTATTCTAAGTCCTGTGGTATGTTAACCCCTCTCATTAATCTAGGCATTCACAAAATCTACCTGCATTTCATTACCTATTATATTTCTGTCCTTAGCTCTTAGAAGAACATCTATGTATAAAAATTGTTTTACAATTGTTGAGTAAAACAAAAACCATATTCTCTTTATGACTAAGTAAAGTGATCCAGTTTTTCAGACTTTCTTAAGATAAAAATGTTTTTGAAAAATAAAATAATTACATGAATTCAAGAAGATGAGTCCTTCTAGTGACCAGGAAGATCAAGAGCAAGAAATATTTCAAAGCAAAACAATTAAATTAAAATCATGAAGGAAATGGTTAGACATGTGAATAATATGCCCAAAGGAACTAAAATACATGTATAAAATCAGAATACATAGAAACAGATGAAGAAGAGCCAATATTTATAATGATATAGAAGAAAAATTCCTCTATGTGAATAAAGACTTGAGCCTGCATACTGAAGGGGCTTATCAAGTTCCAGGCTGGATTGATGAGAAAATGAGCATTATCTGAATACCTCTTGGTAAAAATTCTGAAACTTCTTAGTTCCTTGCTTAAATTTTGATAGATCTGGTCAAAGAAAAGAAAAAAAGTTGAAATGAAGATAAAGTGAATAATATAATCAATAATCTTACTTTAACATATATATATAAGAAAACATTTTATCATTTAAATAAAAAATATACACTCTTTGTTGTATATATCTAAAACTTTAAAAAATGACTTTGTATTAAACATAAAGCACATATTCATAAAGTTCAAATGTATAAAGTTTTATTAGTAACATAGTATAGTTGTGAAAAAATATATTTAGAAATTATGAATAAAATGTAACCAACACAATTAATTATTTAGAAAGACACTACACAATTACTTTTTCAACAAAGGGAAAGTCAAAAGAAAATTTAAAAACTATAAGAAAATGAAAAAAAAAGAAAGAACATGGAGTAACTAAATCTATATGTTGCAAATTACATTTAGATAATAAAATTATAGGTTTAAATATCTCAATTACTAAAGAACAGAAAAATTCCTTCAGTTAACTTACACAGCAAAATTACCTTTAATATCAAAATGTGAAAAAATTAAGGTCGCAAAAGGACACTCATTTATAACCTTAATTAGAAATACAGAGATAACAATTTGAAATAAATTGCTAGCAAACAGACTCTGGTAATAAAAGAGAGAATTAATACAATGGCACAAAAATAAATGATATAATGTATGCCACATTAAAAAAAAACCCAATATTGAAACATGTTAAAAGGACAAGTAAAACCTAGCTTCCATTCTTGACTAAAAATCTAAATAAATTAAAAGAGGAGAAAACACTTCCCAATTTATTTTCTAGAACCACTAACAGGCTGACACCAAACTAGAAGCTATAAGAAAAAACAGTATAGACAAATATCCCTCGAGAGCATAAATGTAAGTATCCTTAAAAATGTTAAATAAATCTTTGATTTTCAGGATAGACTTCATTTGGTATATAGAGAGTATTTTTTTTATATTGTCAGAGAGCAAATTAAATCTTACAATATAAAAATTATACTACTCTGGGCCAAGGGAGGTAAATTCTGAGAATCAAATATTTACTTAACATTTCATCATATAAACTGAATCAAGGTGAATGAACATATATTGATAATTATTTCCTTTATGTACAAAAAACACTTTATAAGATTCAATACTCAATCATGCAAACCAAGAATAGAAACTTCTTCAGCTTAAAAGATCATCTAAGTAAAACCCTAAATTAGCATTTTAATAGTAAAACGTTGAATGTATTCTATACAATGTCTTCAACAAAGTAAAGATGTCAACACTTGCCACTGCTGTTCAACATTGTTGCAGGGATCCTAAACAGTGCAGTAAAGCACATGTGTGCATGCACACACACACACACACACACACACACAAGAGCAAGTAAAAGAAATATTAAATGTCAATTTGGAAAAGAAGAACTAATTTTTCTTTTATTTTCTTGTAGTAGTAAGTTTGTAGGTTTGTGTAAGTTGAAAATGTTAAATCTACAAAAAAAAAGAAACTACTAGAACTATTGTTAAGCTTGTTGAATAAAATAGCAATGTTTAAAATCATTCTTCAAAAACTGAAAGTATCTCCACATACTATCAAAAAAGTCGCAAAATGAAAGTTACATTATTTTTTTTCATGTCAATGTATGGCAAAACCAATACAATTTAAAAAGAAGAAAAAGATTTTTTTTTAAGTTACATTATTTTAAAAACTTGCAAAACATAAAATATTGATATTCAAGGAAAAGCTTCTGCACAACAAAGGAAACTATAAGCAAGGTGAAAAGACAGCCTTCAGAATGGGAGAAAATAATAGCAAATGAAGCAACTGACAAACAACTAATCTCAAAAATATACAAGCAACTTATGCAGCTCAATTCCAGAAAAATAAATGACCCAATCAAAAAATGGGCCAAAGAACTAAATAGACATTTCTCCAAAGAAGACATACAGATGGCTAACAAACACATGAAAAGATGCTCAACATCACTCATTATCAGAGAAATGCAAATCAAGACTACAATGAGGTACCATTTCACACCAGTCAGAATGGCTGCAATCCAAAAGTCTACAAGCAATAAATGCTGGAGAGGGTGTGGAGAAAAGGGAACCCTCTTACACTGTTGGTGGGAATGCAAACTAGTATAGCCACTATGGAGAACAGTGTGAGATTCCTTAAAAAACTGGAAATAGAACTGCCTTATGACCCAGCAATCCCACTGCTGGGCATATACACCAAGGAAACCAGAATTGAAAGAGACATGTGTACCCCAATGTTCATTGTAGCACTGTTTATAATAGCCAGCACATGGAAACAACCTAGATGTCCCTCAGCAGATGAATGGATAGGAAAGCTGTGGTACATATACACAATGGAGTATTACTCAGCCATTAAAAAGAATACATTTGAATCCGTTCTAAAGAGGCGGATGGAACTGGAGCCGATTATACAGAGTGAAGTAAGCCAGAAAGAAAAACACCAATACAGTATACTAATGCATATATATGAAATTTAGAAAGATGGTAATGATAACCCTGTATGAGAGATAGCAAAAGAGACACAGATGTAAAGAATAGACTTTTGGAGTCAGAGGGAGAGGGAGAGGGAGAGGGTGGGATGATTTGGGAGAATGGCATTGAAACATGTATACTATCATGTAAGAAACGAATCGCTAGTCTAGGTTTGATACAGGATACAGGATGCTTGGGGCTGGTGCACTGGGATGACCCAGAGAGATGATATGGGGAGGGTGGTAAGAGGGGGGTTCAGGGTTGGGAACTCATGTACACCCGTGGTGGATTCATGTCAATGTATGGCAAAACCAATACAGTATTGTAAAGTGAAAAAATAAAATAAAATAAAAAGGATACATGTAACAAAATATGCACAAGAAGACTTGTACACAAACATTTGCAGTGATTTTATTTGTAACAGCCAGAAATAGGAAGCAAGATGAAGGCACGTCAACAGCTTGCTGGATAATGCACTTGAATACTAGTTAGCAATATAAATTAATGAACCAGCGGTACATGCAGTAATATCAGAGTTGCTCAAAACACTGTTCAGTTCAGTTCAGTTGCTGTCAGGTCTGACACGTTGCAACCTCATGAACCGCAGCAGGCCAGGCCTCCCTGTCCATCACCAACTCCCGGAGTTCACCCAAACCCATGTCCATTGAGTCAGTGATGCCATCCAACCATCTCATCCTCTGTCGTCTCAGCTCTCTGCATGAGGTGGCCAAAGTATTGGAGTTTCAGCTTCAACATCAGTCCCTCCAATGAACACCCATGACTGAACTCCTTTAGGATGGACTGGCTGGATCTCCCAGCAGTCCAAGAGACTCTCAAGAGTCTTCTCCAACACCAAAGTTCAAAAGCATCAATTCTTTGGTGCTCAGCCTTCTTCACAGTCCAACTCTCATATCATACATGACCACTGGAAAAACCTTAGCCTTGACTAGATGGACCTTAGTTGGCAAAGTAATATCTCTCCTTTTCAATATGCTATCTAGGTTGCTCATAGCTTTTCTTCCAAGGAGTAAGCGTCTTTTAATTTAATGGCTGCAGTGACCATCTGCAGTGATTTTGAAGCCCAGAAAAATAAAGTCAGCCACCATTTCCCCATCTATTTACCATGAAGTGATAGGACAGGATGCCATGATCTTAGTTTTCCGAATGTTGAGCTTTAAGCCAACTTTTTCACTCTCTTCTTTCACTTTCATCAAGAGGCTCTTTAGTTCTTCTTCATTTCTGCCATAAGGGTGGTGTCATCTGCATATCTGAGGTTATTGATATTTCTCCTGGCAATCTTGATTCCAGCTTGTGCTTCATCCAGCCCAGCGTTTCTCATGATGTACCATGCATATAAGTTAAATAAGCAGGGTGACAATATGCAGCTTTGACATACTCCTTTTCCTATTTGAACCAGTCTGTTGTTCCATGTCCAGTTCTAACTGTTGCTTCCTGACCTGCATACAGGTTTCTCAAGAGGCAGGTCAGGTGGTCTGGTATTTCCATCTCTTTCAGAATTTTCCACAGTTTATTGTGATCCACTCCGTCAAAGGCTTTGGCATAGTCCATAAAGCAGAAATAGATGTTTTTCGGGAACTCTCTTGCTTTTTTGATGATCTAGCAGATATTGGCAATTTGATCTCTGGTTCCCCTGCCTTTTCTAAAACCAGCTTGAACATCTGGAAGTTCACGGTTCACATATTGCTGAAGCGTGGCTTGAAGAATTTTGAACATTTCTTTACTAGTGTGTGAGATGACTGCAACTGTGTAGTAGTTTGAGCATTCTTTGGCATTACCTTTCTTTGGAATTGGAATGAAAACTGACCTTTTCCAGTCCTATGCGACTTCCCTGGTGGCTCAGACAGTAAAGCGTCTGTCTACAATGCGGGAGACCTGTGTTCAATCCCTGGGTCGGGAAGATCTGCTGGAGAAGGAAATGGCAATCCATTCCAGTACTATTGCCTGGAAAATCCCATGGACAGAGGAGCCTAATAGGTTACAGTCCATGGGGTTGCAAAGAGTCAAACACAACTGAGCGACTTCACTTTCACTTTCATGGCCACTGCTGAGTTTTCCAAATTTGCTGACATATTGAGTGCAGTACTTTCACAGCATCATCTTTTAGAATTTGAAATAGCTCAACTGGAATTCCAGTGCTTTGACTAGCTTTGTTCATAGTGATGCCTCCTAAGGCCCACCTGACTTCACATTCCAGGATGTCTGGCTCTAGGTGAGTGGGAGTGATCATACCTTCATTATTATCTGGGTCGTGAAGATCTTTTTTGTACAGTTCTTCTGTGTATTCTTGCCACCTCTTCTTAATGTCTTCTGCTTCTGTTAGGTCCATACCTTTTCTGTCCTTTATTCAACCCATCTTTGCATGAAATATTCCCTTGGTATCTCTAATTTTCTTGAAGAGATCTCTAGTCTTTCCCATTCTGTTGTTTTCCTCTATTTCTTTGTGTTAATTGCTGAGATAGGCTTTTTTTATCTCTCCCTGCTATTCTTTGGAACTCTGCATTCAGATTCTTATATCTTTCCTTTTTTCATTTGTTTTTCACTTCTCTTCTTTTCATAGCTATTTGTAAGGCCTCCTCAGACAGCCATTTTGCTTTTTTTGCATTTCTTTTTCTTGGGGATGGTCTGGCTCCCTGTCTCCTGTACAATGTTGTGAACCTCTGTCCATAGTTCAGCAGGCACTCTATCTATCAGATGTAGACCCTTAAATCTATTTCTCACTTCCACTGTATAGTCATAAGGGATTTGATTTGGTCATACTGAATAGTCTGGTGGTTTTCCCCACTTTCATCAATTTAAGTCTGAATTTGGCAATACGGAGTTCATGATCTGAACCACAGTCCACTCCCAGTCTTTTTTTTTTTTTTTTCTGACTGTATAGAGCTTCTCCAACTTTGGCTGCAAAGAATATAATCAATCTGATTTCGGTGTAGACCATCTGGTGATATCCATGTGTAGTGTCTTCTGTGTTGTTGGAAGAGGATGTTTGCTATTACCAGTGCATTCTCTTGACAGAACTCTGTTAGCCTTTGCCCTGCTTCATTCTGTATTCCAAGGCCAAATTTTCCTGTTACTCCAGGTGTTTCTTGTCTTCCTACTTTTGCATTCCAGTCCCCTATAATGAAAAGGACACCTTTTTGGGGTGTTAGTTCTAGCAGGTCTTGTAGGTCTTCATAGAATGATTCAACTTCAGCTTCTTCAGCATTGCTGGTTGGGTCATAGTCTTGGATTACCGTGATATGAAAGGTTTGCCTTGGAAACGAACAGAGATCATTCTGTCGTTTTTGAGATTGCATGCAAGTACTGCATTTTGGACTCTTTTGTTGACTCTGATGGCTACTCCATTTCTTCTAAGGGATTCCTGCCCACAGTAGTAGGTATAATGGTCAGCTGAGTTAAGTGCACCCATTCCAGTCCATCTTAGTTCGCTGATTCCTGGAATTTCGATATTCACTCTTGCCATCTCCTCTTTGACCACTTCCAATTTGCCTTAATTCATGGACCTAACATTCCAGGTTCCTATGCAAATTACCCTTATAGCAGCTAATCATGCTTCTATCATCATTCCCATCCACAGCTGAGTGTTGTTTTTGCTTTGGTCCCATCCCTTCAATCTTTCTGGAGTTATTTCTCCACTGATCTCCGGTAGCATATTGGGCACCTGTGGAGTGAAAAAAAGCTAGGTACAAAGGAGGATATGTGATTTCAGTGGACATCTTTAGGAAATACAAAGTAATCTAAAGTGGCAGAAGTCAGATATATAATTGCCTGAGAGCTGCACAAAGGGCAGGATTGCCTGTAGAGGCATGAAGACATTTTCAAGGGCCCCAGAAAAATTCTTAACTTTGACTGTGGTGGTTTTATGTCTGTATGAATATCTGTCAACCTGGCAGGCTCCTCTGTCCATGGGATTCTTAAGCAAGAAATCTGGAGTGTGTCACCATGCCCTCCTCCAGGGTAATCTCCCCAACATTAGGAATCCAACCTGTTTCTCTTATATTGCATCTCTTATGTCTCCTGCATTGGCAGGGGTGTTCTTTACAATTAGTGCCACCAGGGAAGCCCTGTATACGTTATATATGGGGAGAATTTATTGTATACATTATATATGGGGAGAATTTATTGTACACAAATTATACTTTAATAAAGTTGGTTGAAAAGTGTAAGTAAAATAGAAATAAAATATATATAGACAAAACTAGTAAGTATTATTCTAATCCTCAAGATTTTTTAAAATATAAATCAGTGACATATAGAGATGTCTACTCTTACTTTATTATTAAAGATATACTGGAAGACTTTGGAAAAAGAAATAAGAAAAAAATTGGCATAACATAAAAATATTTTTAGATGTCTTTTGCTATAATATGGGAGAAGGCAATGGCACCCCACTCCAGTACTCTAGCCTGGCAAATCCCATGGACAGGGGAGACTGGTGGGCTGCAGTCCATGGGGTTGCTAAGAGTCGGACACGACTGAGCAACTTCCCCCTTCCCTTTGCTATAATATGAATATAATTTATAAAACTCAAGAGAACCTCATAAAATATTCCTATCAGAATTAATATATAATATAGTTCTATTCTACTCTAAGTATAAATTCCTGTAAGTGGAAGTGGGAAACATATTTTACTCACAGTAGTAAATAAAATATAAAATTTTTAGAAATAAATGTGTAAGAAAACTATGAGTCCCTATAATGAAAAATGTATTACTCTAAACAGATAACAGTATATGATCTAAAAAAATATAAAGTCATATCATAATCTTGGAGGGGTAATTGTTAATAATACCCAGTTTCGAAAATCTTTCCAGGTTGCATATGTATGTGTAAATATTTTTGATAGACAGTTTGCCACATCTAATATGGTAAGTTCTATTAATAAAATTGAAAATATGAAATGACAAAATAAGAGTAAGTAGCAACTGGAAGAGGGCATGGTGACTCATTCCAGTATTCTTGCTTAGAGAATGCCATGGACAGAGGAGCCTGCCAGGCTACAGTCCATAGGGTTGCAAGGAGTTGGACATGACTGAAGCCACTTAGCACTCATTCATAAGGTAAACAATATGAAGAGTTTTGACAGATATACATATAGACATAAATATATTGTTGGTGAAAGCAAAAAATGGTACAGTTATTGATAAAAACAGTTCAGTAGTCTCTTGTTAAAAATATACTTACCATCCAACCCAGCACTTTTATTCTACAGTATCTACCAAAATAGAATAAAAACTTATGTTCATACAAAAAACCCCTTGTACTATATGTTTAATATGGCCTTATTCACATATGCAAAAAACTGGAAACAAAAAATCATCTGGCTACTAACCAAGTGGTAGTCTGTCCATATAATAGAGCACTGCTCAATGATTAAAAAGAAATGAACTGAGACTTCTCCTTATGTGAAAATAGTGATACTTTTCCTTATTTCCTATGCTAAGACAACTAAGAAATGTGGATATCATATATAAAACAATTCTAAGAAGACAAAGTGGAGAGGAGAAGACCAATAGGCTAAAGCCCTCAAGACCGAAGGACAGTATAAAGGTATGCTCCTTACGTTTTGTGTTTTATTTGCTTGGTTGCTTGGTTTTTGCCACACATATCCAAGATTGGGTTTTAAATATAACAGTCTGATGTGGTTCTAACTAAAGGTAGAGGAATAATGATAACTATGTTATATGTGAGAAAGGATAGACAGTTATAAAGGGAAGCATTTTGCTCAAACTCATAAAATTATGTCACCAGTACACTGTAAAGAATAATATATGTATTGTTTAATTCCTAGACCCACTGAAAAACCACACAAAGAGATTCATTCAAAAACATTATTAAGATAAGAATAGGATTCCAAACAATACTCAAGGAAATATTAGAAAGATTAAGGAATATATAGAGAACAAACATAAAAAATAAAAAGCAGGAAAAGTTCAAAGATATCAATACATACAATAAAATGTATATGGTCAAATATACCAATTAAATGACAGAGATTGGCAGAATGAACTGAAACACATGGCCTAACTATGTGCAATAAATCAACTTGATTTCAGCATTAAAAGTAGAATCTTTGAGATCTAGGCAAAGATTGACACCCAAAATATGACCTATTAAAAATAATAAAAAAAAAATTAAAAATATCTTAAGAGGAATGAAAATGAAAACATATCAAAACTTATGAGACATAGCTATGGCAGTCCTTAGAGGGAAACTTAATCAGTTGAGTTCAGTTCAGTTGCTCAGTTGTGTCCAACTCTTTGCAACCCCATGGTCTGCAGCACGCCAGGCTTCCCTGTCCATCACTAACTCCCAGAGCCTACTCAAACTTATGTTCATTGTGTCAGTGATGCCATCCAACCATCTCATCTTCTGTTGTCCCCTTCTCCTCCTGCCTTCAATCTTTCCCAGTATCAGTGTCTTTTCCAATGCATCAGTTCTTCACATCAGGTGGCCAAATACTGGAGTTTCAGCTTCAGCATCAGTCTTTCCAATGAATATTCAGGACTGATTTCCTTTAGGATTGACTGGTTGGCTCTCCTTAAGACATTGGTAAAAGAAGAGAAAACTAAACATAAAGCAAGCAGAAAGAAACAATGAGGATTAGAATAGAAATTAAGGAAATGGAGACTAGAAAAGCAATATATATCAATGAGACCAAGAACTGACTCTTTGAAAGTACCAACAAACTTAACAAATTACTACATTGACCAATAAAAAAGAGAAAGAGACACCACTTGTTAGAATCAGAAATAAAGAAGGGTTTGCTATTAACAACTTAGTAGAAATAAACAGGCTTCCCTGGTGCCTCAGCAGTCTTTACCTGCAGTGTAGGAGACAGGTGATGTGAGTTTGATCCCTTGGTCAGGAAGATCCTGGAGCGGGGCATAGCAACCCATTTCATTATTCTTGCCTGGGGCTACAGTCCGTGGAGTCACAAAGAGTCAGACATGACTTAGAGACTAAACAACAAGATGAAGGAGTGCTAAGAACAATTGTATGCCAATACGTTCTGCAACCTGCATGAAACAAAATTCTTCAGCTAAAATGGTGACATAGGAGCTCCTGAGTTCCCCTGCTCCACAGACACATGGAACATGCAGCCACACAGTCTTCTGAAAGATATCCAGAAACTAGCTGAGGCACTGTTACACACCAGATTGTTTAATTAATTAACAAAGAGATCCTTTGACTAAGGTGGCCTCAACGCCTTAGCACACTATTTAAGCACAAAAACAACCGAAGCCTGTAAATGCCTCAGGTTAAGAAATCAAAACTTAATGACAACCAATGACAAACAGCCAACTAGGCTTTTTCCCCCAAAAGATGACCACTTAAGCTATATAGCCAATAAATTTCTTTGTTTTGTTTTTGAGTTTGGTAAAGAATCTGCCTATAATGCAGGAGATCCCATTTGATTTCTGGGCTGGGAAGATGCCCTGGAGAAGGGATAGGCCACCCATTCCAGTATTCTTGGGCTTCCCTGGTGACTCAGTTGGTAAAGAATCTGTCTGCAATGTGGGAGACCTGGGTTTGATCCCTGGGTGGGAAGATCCCCTGGAGGAGGCCATGGCAACCCACTCCAGTATTCTCGCCTGGAGAGTCCACATGGAGAGAGGAGCCTGGCAGGCTGCAGTCCATGGGGTCACAAAGAGTCAGACATGAGTGAGTGATTAAGCACGTTTCTCTATAAAACTCTTGCTGCTAGCTCCTGTTGGTGGAGCATTCCTAACCACTTCCCATTTGGTGCTAATTTGAATCAGTTTGCTCAAATAAACTCTTAAAATTTTATATATACTTTAGCTGATCTTTTAACAGGGTGAATGAAGAAATATCTACACTGAAACAGATAGGAAAGGCTGAGACACACTCGTCATAAATTCCACTTCCAGCGTAGTGCCACAATTATTAGGAGAGAACCCCGAGTGTCAGCTTCTTCCTGAGGATTTGAAACCATAAAACTCCTAGAAAAAAAACCCTATAGGTATATAAATCCTTGACATTGTGTTGAATTTGACACCAAAAGCAAAGGTCAGTTCAATCAGTTCAGTTCAGTTCAGTCGCTCAGTCGTGTCCAACTCTTTGTGACCCCATGAATCTCAGCACACCAGGCCTCCCTGTCCATCACCAACTCCCGGAGTTCATTCAAACTCACGTCCATCAAGTTGGTGATGCCATCCAGCCATCTCATCGTCTGTCGTCCCCTTCTTCTCCTACCCCCAATCCCTCCCAGCATCAGAGTCTTTGCCAATGAGTCAACTCTTCACATGAGGTGGCCAAAGTACTGGAGTTTCAGCTTTAGCATCATTCCTTCCAAAGAACACCTAGGACAAAAGCAAAGGTAACAGAAGCAAAAGTAGACAAGTGAATCCACATCCAACTAAAATACCTGTGAATAGCAAGGTAAAGAAAATGAAAGGCAAGCTACTGAAAGGGAGAAAATATTTGCATACCATATATCCAAAAGGCGTTACTATTCAAAATACACAAAGAATATAGTCAACTCAATGGGTAAAACAATGAATACACTGATTAAAAATGAGCAAAGGATCTAAACAGACATTATTCAAAAGAAGACATACAAATAGACAAGAGGTACATGAAAAGATGCTCAACCTTACTAAATACCAGGAAAAAGCAAATCAAAGCCACATCTGTTACAATAGCTATTATCAAAAAGACAAGAGATGTCAAATGCTGGCAAGGATTGGAGAAAAGAGGAAATTTGTACACTGTTGGTAGGAGTGTAAACTTGCATAGCAGCCTTAGGAAAGAGTAGTGAGTTCCTCAGAAGGAAATGTAAACCCACTCCAGTATTCTTGCCTGGAGAGTCCTGTGGACAGGGGAGCCTGGTGTGCTACTGTCCATGGGGTTGTACAGAGTCAGACACGACTGAAATGACTTAGCATGCATGCATGCATTGGAGGAGGAAATGGCAACCCACTCCAGTATTCTTGCCTGTAGAATTCTAGGGATGGAGGAGCCTGGTGGGCTGCCGTCTGGGGTTGCACAGAATCAGACACGACTGAAGCGACTTAGCAACAGCAGCAGGGAGTTCCTCAAGAATTTTAAAATAGAACTACCATATTCAGAAAACTAAGATCGTGAGATCTGGTCCCATCACTTCGTGGGAAATAGATGAGGAAACAGTGGAAACAGAGACAGACTTTATATTTTTGGGCTCCAAAATCACTGCAGATGGTCCCTGCAGCCATGAAATTAAAAGATGCTTACTCCTGGGAAGGAAAGTTATGACCAACCTAGATAGCATATTCTAAAGCAGAGACATTACTTTGCCAACAAAGGTCTGTCTAGTCAAGGCTATGGTTTTTCCAGTAGTCATGTATGGATGTGAGAGTTGGACTATAAAGAAAGCTCAATGCCAAAGTATTGATGCTTTTGAACTGTGGTGTTGGAGAAGACTCTTGAGATTCCCTTGGACTGCAAGGAGATCCATTCAGTGCATCCTAAAGGAGATCAGTCCTGAGTGTTCTTTGGAAGGACTGATGCTAACGCTGGAACTCCAATACTTTGGCCACCTCATGCGAAGAGTTGACTCATTGGCAAAGACTCTGATGCTGGGAGGGATTGGGGGCAGGAGGAGAAGGGGACGACAGAGGATGAGATGGCTGGATGGCATCACCGACTCGATGGAGATGAGTTTGGGTGAACTCTGGGAGTTGGTGATGGACAGGGAGGCCTGGCGTGCTGCGATTCATGGGATCGCAAAGAGTCAGACACGACTGAGCGACCGAACTGAACTGAACTGAACCATATGAACCGGCACTCCCATCTCCCAGTATATAACCAAAGGAAACAAAGTCATTATCTCAAAGCCACGTTTGTACTCTCGTGTTTACATGTTCATTGCAGCATTATTTATAATATTTACATTGTGGAAACAATCTAAGTATCCATGGAGGAATGAATGATGAAATGTGGTAGATGGTACACACACATATAGATGTGCATGTATACATACACATATACATGAAATGAAATACTATTTAACCTTATAAAGGAGGGAAATCCTGCCATTTGTGAAAAATAGATGGAGCTGAAGGACAGGTATATTTCTTTGTTTTACAATGTTTCAGGACAGTCAGATAATTCTCTGATTATCTATAGAGCCAGTCAAAATTTCAGGGTGCATTTCTGATTTTATCTCTTCTGAGAAAATTTTGATATGATATTTTTAAAACTCAAAGCAATATTATATATATAATATATATATTATATAATTATCATATATATTATATATGCTATGCTATGCTATGCTAAGTCACTTCAGTTGTGTCTGACTCTGTGCGACCCCAGAGACAGCAGCCCACCAGGCTCCCCTGTCCCTGGGATTCTCCAGGCAAGAACACTGGAGTGGGTTGCCAGTTCCTTCTCCAATGCATGAAAGTGGAAAGTGAAAGTGAAGTTGCTCAGTCGTGTCCTACCCTCAGCAATCCCATGGACTGCAGCCTTCCAGGCTCCTCCATCCATGGGATTTTCCAGGCAAAAGTACTGGAGTGGGTTGCCATTGCCTTCTCCATATATATTATATGTTCTATATATTATATACTATATATTACATAATTATTATATATTATATATAATATTATATATTTTGATATGATATTTTTATGAATTTTGATATGATATTTTTAAAACTCAAAGCAATATTATATATAATATATACATAATTATATATATTATATATATAATATATTAAAAGCTCAAAGCAATATTATATTGGTATTAACAATAGTAACACCTTTGTTATTAACAAAGACATGACACAAGAAAAGTAATGTTCAATATTTTTCAGAGAAAAACACTATTATACTTTATAATGTTATATTTTTTATACTTCCAATAATAAAGATAAAAATAAAAGTAAATAAGTAGGCCAATTGGTAAATAAGTAGACCAATTCTTGATCTTAGTTTATAGTGCAGAGGAAACAGTTACATTTAATGAAATGAACTTGATATAATCCTAGGATGAGAAACTGATGACTGTGTCATGATTTCATTGGGTATTATGAATCAAAATAAATCAAATAGAGATATAGGATGACCATTTTTTTTCTCTCAACATTACCCAAGAGGAGCTGGTAGAATTTTGGAGTCAAAGAGTTCTACAGGTAATCCTTAAGAATAATTTGGCCAGAATATATCAGTTAGGAATTCCACTGGGTTGAGTAACAGAATATTCAACTCACAATGCTTCACTTACAATAAAAGTCTGGAGGTAAAATGCTGTAAGCATTACTTTAGTTCTCATGGCTCTTTTTTTCTGTTTCACTGGCCTTAGTTCATACCCACTCGTCTGCTATTTGTTACCTTGTGTGTACGGCATGGCTACTGAATATACAGGCATCATTTTCACAATCAAAGCAATAAGAAATTGAAAAAAGGTAACTGTCCTGTCTCCTTCTTGGAAACATAACATTTCTTAAAAGAAAAGCCTTATCCCAGGAGATCATGGAATGTCCCATGGGAGAGAATGGTTCACATGGCCAGTGAGAGCAGAAAGGGAGTCTAGAAAACTATCTGTCCAAGGGTTAAAGCAACACTGAGACTGTCTTTTCCCAACTGTTTTACATTGCCTGGTGTGGGACACATTAAAATTAGGTTCTGTTAGAAGGAGGTAATGGAACAGCAGCAAAAGGGAAAGTGAATAATAGTGCTTACTACACACAACTCAAATGTCCTTATTGAAGAAACAATACAGTCCCTAAAGATCTGGAGATATTCTAGCTGAAATATTGAAATCATTAGAAATAGTCATTTTTCCTTCCCTCTTTCTTCCCTTCTTTTTTACGTAAGTTGGATATCCTGCACAGATCAGTTCTCTGGCAGCTTTCTACAAAGGCTTCAGTCAATTCCTGAGTCGGGTTATCTAGTACCTGCATATGGTTGTCTGGTACCCATCTTTCAGTACACTGCTCACTTTGCAGCTCTGTCTCTTACCAGATTCTGCCACAGGTACATTTGACTTTAGAACTCACTCAGACTAGGATGAGAAAATAGCTATTTCTTCTCTATTTACCAATAGAGCCATATTTACATTATACTAGTAATAGGATACAAGAGATCACATGTGAGTTGTTAAATTCTGGGTCATGAAACAGGAGAAGAGAAGTCTAAGACAACTTTAATTTCAGATGGGAAGTTGGCTATCAAGTTTTCTTTTGGCCCTTAGATCTTTTACTGTAACTGTGAGCTAGAAGGAAAACTGAGTAATATGAGTTTCATATCTCATTTTCTTCTTCCTTGCCTGTAATTGCAGTATGGCAGAAAGTGAAGAGGAACTAAAAAGCCTCTTGATGAAAGTGAAAGAGGAGAGTGAAAAAATTGGCTTAAAGCTCAACATTCAGAAAACGAAGATCATGGCATCTGGTCCCATTACTTCATGGCAAATAGATGGGGAAACAGTGGAAACAGTGTCAGACTTTATTTTTTGGGGCTCCAAAATCACTGCAGATGGTGACTGCAGCCGTGAAATTGAAAGATACTTACTCCTTGGAAGAAAAGTTATGACCAACCTAGATAGCATAGTCAAAAGCAGAGACATTACTTTGCCAACAAAGGTCCGTCTAGTCAAGGCTATGGTTTTTCCATGGGTCATGTATGGATGTGAGAGTTGGACTGTGAAGAAAGCTGAGCGCCGAAGAATTGATGCTTTTGAACTGTGGTGTTGGAGAAGACTCTTGAGAATCCCTTGGACTGCAAGGAGATCCAACCAGTCCATTCTGAAGGAGATCAACCCTGGGATTTCTTTGGAGGGAATGATGCTAAAGCTGAAACTCCAGTACTTTGGCCACCTCATGTGAAGAGTTGACTCTTTGGCAAAGACTCTGATGCTGGGAGGGATTGGGGGCAGGAGGAGAAGGGGACGAGAGAGGATGAGATGGCTGGATGGCATCACTGACTTGATGGACGTGAATCTGAGTGAACTCCGGGAGTTGGTGCTGGACAGGGAGGCCTGGTGTGCTGCGATTCATGGGGTCACAAAGAGTCAGACATGACTGAGCGACTGAACTGTACTGAACTGAATGACCAGGAGGCAGGAGGTGAGAAGTCTTATGGCCACATAGACAGTCTTACCCTCTGAATAGGTAATTTTATGTTACACCAGAATAAACATTTATTCTTTACTTTACTTTCATATGCTGAGACATAGAGATTGATTTCATTATTTATCTGTACAGGCAATACATGAATAACAACTGAATATTTATATTGTCTTTTCTAAAAATTAAACAAAAAATCAGGGAAGTTTTGATCTTCCAAACTGGCCTGACATGCAATATTTCCTCAAAACTGTAGTCACTGACCTTCTTGCAAAGCACTAATTTTTCCTACTTTGAATATTTTCTGGTGATGCAACAAATTCTATGCAATTTGCAAGAGTTGAATCTGAAATATAAGAACACTGCAGATGTGCAACAAATGTTTTTAAGGTTTTATTTTGTTAAGGAAAATGTAGAAACCAATCAGATGTCTACAGATGGCTTCTTTGTTATATAAAGAAATCATGCCAGAAACAATGCAAAAGCTTAGATCCAAAGGATTTCCCTTACGTATTTATTTTTACAAAACATTTTACTCCCTTTACTATCACAAACATACTTTGTAATATAATCATTTTTGCTCACATTAATGACATAAAAACACAACTTGAGGAAATACAGTAAACTTTATATGTCAATGAGTTCAAATAGCACAGAAAATTTAATTGTACTTAACTGATCTTTTTTTTTATTGCATTGTTTACTAGTTGTAGGATTACTACATTTACTGATACACATATATGTATATTTTCAAGTTTAGTAAATACTTTTCCTGCAAAGAGAGTACTTTTTTGACTGGTCAGTAAAATAAACTATGTTACTGAATTTAACCAAGTCTATAGAATTTTGTGAAGTACAAAATTAAATATTTATACTGAAATATCTGATTAGCGCACATCTTTCAGGTTCCTAAGTATCTTGTAACTATCTATCCTTTTATCCTAATTTCCTTTTTTTTAATCCTTTTATCCTAATTTCCACCTACATTAACTTAGTCAGTAATCCACTTGTTTGGGTTCCTTATTTCAGTTTTGGGCCATGGACTTCCAGAATTGACTTCAGCTCCATCAGAAAGAAAGAAGCTCCAATATAAACATTTTTAAGACTATATGCAGATTTCCTCAGTCTGTTTGCTGAGTTAGGACTCAGTGTTTTTCATTATCTTTTTGCTTCTTGACAACTCTCTCCAAATTTTTCTTGACTTCTGACTTCTGTGTGTACCCAAACTCTTCCTAAGAACTGGTTGATTGCTAAGCCAATCCCAAACGCTCTGTTTTCCCTTGTCTTTTTATTCCCTGGGAAGAAACCCTACCTGTACAGTCGCTGTGATTCAATTTTCCCATGACTTTCATTCTTTCACTCAGTGGCAGTTTCCCTCAATTATCATAATATGTTTGACTCCAGATCTTCTACTTCAGGCTTGTCTCTGCGATTTGAATTCTAGACTTGTGTATCCAACACCCACTGGACATTTTTGTTTGAAATTCTATTAGGAATCTCAAACTTGACACTGGAAAACTCCACTCCTGATTTCATTTTCTTCACATAATTCTCCTCTCCTTCACTCTCTACCATCTTAATGCCTATCCTGTTGCTGAAACCAAAAATTTAGAAGTCATCTTTATTCCCTTCTTTCTCTCAGATTCTCTATGACATTCCTTATCAAGTCCTGTCAGGTCAAACTACAAAGTATATTCTGCATCCACCCACCTCATCTCATGCTTGCACCCTTCAACCCAAGTCAAAACCACCTAATTCCTGGACAAAACTATAACTCACAAAGATACATGCAACCCTATATTTATAGCAGCAATATTGACAATAGCCAAAACATGGAAAAACCTAAATGTCCATTGACAAATGAATGGATAAAGATGATGTGGTACCTATATACAATAGAATATTAGCTATAAAAAAGAACAAAATGGTGCCATTTGCAGTAACATGTATAGAAATAGAGATTATCACACTAAGTGAGTCAGAGAGAAAGACAAATATCAGACGATATCACTTATCATTGGAATCTAAACTAGGGCACAAATGAAACTATCCGCAAAAGACAAACAGAATCACAGAGAACAAGCCTGTGGTTGCCGAAGGGGGAGGGGTTTGGAGGACAGGGAAATACTGGGATTAGCAGATGCAAACTGTTATATATAGGAAAGATAAACAGCAAGGTCCTACTGTATAGTGCAGGAAATTATATTCAAGATCCTGTGATAAATCATAATGGAAAAGAATGTCTATATGTGTATAATCAAGTCACTATGCTGTACAACAGAAACTGGTACAACATTGTAAATCAACCATACTCCAATAAAAAAAATTTTTTTTAAACTCACCCATTATATGAGAACCTATTCTCACTTAGTATCTTCAATTTATTTTAACATTATACCCAGGATGGCCCCATTTCTTTTAGTGTAAATCAGACTATATACATCCCTGAGTTAAAAGCTCTGAATGAAAACCAAACTCACTGGTTTGAACTACAAAACCTGCTATAAGGTGACTTCTACCTACTATTGTGCCATCTCTTCTTGCTACAAGCCCATTGCAGCCTTTTCTTTCCTGTTCCTTAAAAGTGAAGTGAAAGCTTTAGTTGCTCAGTCATGTCCAACTCTTTGTGACCTCGTGGACTCTAGTCCACTAGGCTCCTCTGTCCATGGGAGTCTCTTGGCAAGAGTACTGGAGTGGGTTGCTATTCCCTTCTCCAGGGAATCTTTCTGACCTAGGGATCAAACCTGGGTCTCCTTCATTGCAGGCAGATACTTTACCATCTGAGCCATCAAAGAATCCCCCTTCCCATTCCTTAAATGTAAGTTAATAACTCCCAGAGAGGACTCTCCTGATCGTCCGCCTACAATTTCTACTCCTTCATCCAAATAAGTGTGCTCATCAATAACTGACCTTTCTTTGTTACTCCTCCTTTAGCACAACCCAAAAATATACTCCATAAAACCAGGGAGCTAGACAATGTTCACTGCTTTGTTCTGAATATCTTGAATTATAATAATAGAAAGTGCTCAGTAACAGTATCAATGAAACATGAAAATCATAGTTCAGCCCCATACATTACTGTGAATGTATCATAGTCCACCAATGAAAAACATAATACTTCCAACCCTCATATTTTGTCTTGAGAGCAATCACCAATCCATCTAAATCAGTAGTTCTCAGACTTGGGTTTATTTTAATATCATTTGGAGCTTCTACAAAACACAGATGGTAAGACTCAACTTCTAAGTTGCTCTTTTAATTGATCTGGACTGCGTGTGCATCAATGTTTGTATAAAGTATCCATAGGTAATCCTACTGTCATCTGTGGATAAGAATCTTTGATATACAGTTTTTATTTTAAATAATTTTAAATGCTTATAAATCTTATTTTTCAGAGAATATCTATAATTCCTAAAATATATGGGTTATGCGACTTCCCTGGCAGTCCAGTGGTTAAAACTTTGCTCTCTAATTCAGGGGGGTATAGGTTCAGTCCGTGTTGGAGGAGGTAAGGTCCCACATGCCTCTGGGCCAAAAAACCAAAATATAGAACAGGAGCGATATTGTAACAAATTCAATAAAGACTTTATAAAAATGGTCTTAAAAAACTTTAAAAAAAATATGGGCTGTAAAAAATCATAAAATCTAGCTCCAACTTGCCTCTTCAAGCTGCCTTCCCTCTATATAGTTGTTTTAGGTGTATGCATACCATTTTGTTTTTTGCTTACACAAATCTTTAAATACCATAAATTACTGATTTAGGACAAAAATTTCTAGTTGGCACTGAGAATAGTGTCTCACAACTTAACTGATCTCATTTGCCTGTTGAAACTGTGATTCACAATGGAATATTTTCTTGACAGAAAATCCACTTAATTAATCTCCTTGTTAATTTTTTCCCCATCAATCCAACAAAAACACATTTAACAAATTCAACAAAAGTAGGACATCCTAATTCTCTCCTAACCATTAAGGAAATTAAATCCTTAATAAAAACAAAGAAACCAATCAATCCAACAAACAAAAAATTTCTCCACAAAGAAAACTTCAAAGCAGATGATTTTACAAAAAAGTTTTACCAAATGTTTTTGAATAAATATCAATCTTACATAAATTCTTTCAAGAGAATAGAAAGAAAAATCAACTACTTGTCTTACAACTTGCTTATCTTGCTTACAAAATAGGACGAAGAGATTATGGAAAAGGATAATTACAGGTCATTTTCAGTCAAAAGCATAGATGAAAAATCGCATATAAAAGCATTATTCAAGGTTTGGAAAGGTGCAGGACTTTACTTTTGAGCCCCAAAACTGAAACACCAATGTATTTCTTCTGCTTTCTATCAGCACCTCTGTAGATCCAGTGATGTGTTCGGTGAGAAATTTCAGAAGTCTGTTTAGGTTAGGTGCTATACTGATATTTGAATGCTAATTCTACAGAACCAAAGAAAAAAAGGATTGAAAAGGGAGAAAGAAAGTGAGGAGATACTCCAGAGACTGAGAGTCCAAGGGCAGAGATTATATCTAGTGAATGAGAGGCAGTGATCAAATAGCAGAGGTTATCCAAGTCAAATTAAATACATTGCAGGCTGTATAATATCAGAGGGGCAGAAAATCAGATATAGACTGGTATAGCAAAAGCAGAGGCAGCAAAAGTATGGGTCCAAAAAGACCCAGGTCAACACTAGGTGTTAGGATTTTTGTTTGGCTGAATTTTCTTTCATTCCTGCCATATAGTCTTTCAACCCAAAGATTTTAAAAGGTATTAAGTTGGTGTCCATAGTGGGTGGATTCATGTCAATGTATGGCAAAACCAATACAGTATTGTAAAGTTAAAAAAAAAAAAAGTATATATATTAAAAAAAAGGTATTAAGTTGGTGTTTACAGGGATTGCTGCTGTTGTGGTTGTTCAGTTGCTCAGTTATGTCTGACTATTTGTGGCCCCATGGACAGCAGCACACCAGGCTTCCCTGTCCTTCATCACCTCCCAGAGATTGCTTAAACTTATGTCCACTGAGCTGGCGATGACATCCAACCATCTCACCCTCTGTCATTCCCTTCTCTTCCTGCCTTCAATCTTTCCCAGCATCAGGGACTTTTCCAATGAGTAGGCTCTTCACATCAGGTGACCAAAGTATTGGAGCTTCAGCTTCAGCATCAGTCATTCCAATGAATATTCAGGACTGATTTCCTTTAGGATTGACTGGCTTGATCTCCTTTCTGTCCAAGGGACTCTCAAGAGTCTTCTCCAGCACCATAGTTCAAAAGCATCAGTTCTTCAGTGCTCAGCCTTCTTTGTTTATGGTCCAGCTCTCACATCCATACATGACTACTGGAAAATCCATAGCTTTGATTAGATTGACCTTTGTAGACAAAGTAATGTCTCTGCTTTTTAATACACTGTCTAAGTTTGCCACTGCTTTTATTCCAAAGACTAAGCATCTTTTAATTTCATGGTTTCAGTCACCCTCCACAGTGATTTTTGGAGCCCAAGCAAATGAAGTCTGTCACTGTTTCCATTGTTTCCCCATCTATTTGCCATGAGATGATGGGAGCAGATGCCATGATCTTCATTTTTTGAATGCTGAGTTTTAAGCCAGCTTTTTCACTCTCCTCTTTTACCTTCATCAAGAGTCTATTCAATTTCTCTTTGCTTTCTGCCATAAGTGTGGTGTCATCTGCATATTTGAGATTATTGATATTTCTCCCGGAAATCTTGATTCCAGCTTGTGCTTCATCCAGCCCAGCATTTCACATGATGTACTATGCATATAAGTTAAATAAGCAGGGTGACAATATACACACTTGACATACTCCTTTCCCAATTTTGTTGTTGTTCCATGTCTCATTCTAACTGTTGCTTCTTGACCTGCATACAGGTTTCTCAGGAGGCAGGTAAGGCGGTCTGATATTCCCATCTCTTTAAGAATCTTCCACAGTTTTTTATATTTACACAGTGTAGTCAACGAAGCAGAAGTAGACATTTTTCTGGAATTCTCTGATCCAACGAATGTTGGCAATTTGATCTCTGGTTCCTCTGTCTTTTCTAAATCCAGCTTGAGCATCTTGGTTCACATACTGTTGAAGCCTAGCTTGAGGGATTTTGAGCATTACGTTCCTATTAGGGATCATAGCAAGCAAATTTAGGGGTCTCGCGTCAAAACCGATGAATTTGATTCTCATGTTGTCCTTGAGTTGTTCTGTGTTCCAGAGTCAGTGATTATGATCTTACCCAATAGGATTAGACACAAATAACTAGAGGATGGAAAGAGTGAATGGCACAGTTAAACTGCTCCCAATTGCTGGATAAATAATGTAAAGTAGTTCCCCTACTAAGCTTGGGTCTAGAAGAGATTTAATGATCTGTCAGTATACAACCTCATGATGAAAGAGAAATTTTATTGTAATTCGCATTTTTATTCTTATAATTTATGCAATTATTCTCTCCAAACTCCAGTACAGATGTAAAGTTGGAGAGAAATAAATCTATAAATGTAACATTATATTATGTATTAGTATAGAATATTCTTATATATTTAGCATTTTCTGGTTAATTATTTACTGAAATTAGGCAGGATCACATAGTTTGAATAACCTTAGCCAATACTGAATTGACTTTAAATTTTTTTTTTTTAAATGGAACTCAATATAAATGAACATTTTGCATTTCTTCTAGGTTTGTCACCAACTTTATGCAAAGTTATTTAATAGAAAAAGTATTTATCTACCTGATAAACTGACAGTGGCTATACAGGGACTTATTAATCTTAAAATAAATAAAGGAATAAATGCCTACATGGATGTGTTAATCATTATTTTTCATCTAAATGTGCTGAATTGTTAGTTTCTTATGTATTCAACAATTTTTAATCTCTCTCTTAATTGATAAAATTGTGTCTCCAACAAACAATCCCCAAACTGTATTTTAGAAAAGAAATTAATGTCCCTGTTACAGGAATGCAAAGCCAGACATGCTGCACTTCCATATTTGCCTTTTTATTACTATTTTCTTGTTTAGAAATAGTTGAACCAATTTAAACTAAACTTGAATTAAAAAATAAAGCACCCCAAGCTGAATCCTCATGTGCTGAATTTCTGTCTCAGAGCCTATTTTATAGCTGAGTTACAAACACTAAAGAAAATTTATCATAGAACCCAGGACAACCTCATTTTGTAATGGGAGGTAATGGTCACCAGCAATGAGAGAATATATTGTGCTCAGATGTCAACCTCTTTACCTTTCTAAAACAGTGGATCTTGAGTTTAGAAATCAATATCCATATATTTTGTTTCATACACCACTTTGTCATAACACAATATCTTTCCCTGCTGAGGTGAAAAAGGGTCTAGTTTAGTAACAAAAATGAGGTGGGTAGGAATTGTGAGACAATTTATAGCTCTTCCTAAAAATAAATTGAAGGCTATTACCAATAAAGTACATAGAAATGAGGGAGAGAAAAGAGAGAAGAGACCAATAGACCTGAGTATTATGCAAACTCAAAAGGTAAGAAATGAAAAATCCAAAGTTTTCTATCTTTATATAGGCAAAGTATATCAGGGAAAATAAATAACATTTATTCTTTATATTAAAATTAAAAATAAGAACTTAAATACCCTTAAATTATCAGGCTAAATTACCAGGTTTAAGCATTTTCATCAGTATTATAAATGATATAACAAATCACATTTTAAGCAATCATTTTCTTGGTAAAACACAAAAGCTCTATGCTATAGGCTAGGCAGAATTAATACAATTTTAACATTAAAATAAAGAAATATTATAACACCCAAAATGTTAATTTCATTTATCTATGACTGAACACCTTAAAAAGACAGGCATCATCTTAAATCTATTAATTTAGGTTGTATTTTTGAATCTAAATATTTTCTTCCATATTATATGATCACCAAATAACATATTCATCTCTAGCAGAGCACTCAATTTCTTCAAGTTCATTTTATATGCTTTTAGAGTTTAATGTCTTTGTATAGTTGTGCCCTGTTTTTAACATTTTTTTCTATAATCTAGTCAATGAAAGCAGTATTATCCTCTTCCTCTTGGTAATTATGGGAAAGAAGTGAAAAACTCTTCCCAGTGTTCCACAAAACAATATTTCATAAATATTAATTTCTGAATCTCCAAGCAATCAAAACTAATGATGTTTAACACTGGTGGTTGAATTTATGACTAATACAGTAACAGTTTGAATGTTTTCATTAGACTTTCCATCTGATGTAATCATTTAAAATATGTCTTTAACTTGACCAGGTCATTGATTTTGCACTGGACAATGGCTTTCTCTGACATTAAATTTTTTCTCAGAGTCCATTTGAGCATTTAGTTATGTAGTGAAATAGGCTTTAATTGTGTTGTGAAAGAAATTCTTCTTAACACAGCAGAGAAAAGCAGGGAAAGCCATGCTATTTGTCAAAATCCCTTTTGGCTTCAGCTATTGTGTGTTGCAAATGGATTAGCTTTCAAAAAATTCTATCTTTACTATGTTTTTCATTGGAGGGAAAGGAGAAATAGTGTTCAAAACTGTCTTTCATAAGGGAGCAGCTCTTAGTTTTTGTTTCTTGTAACTGGTGCATTAACTGGACTATTTATAGTGAGTAGTATAGGCCCTTCTAATATGCTATATGCTTTAAAAAATATTTTCTTAGCGGTATTTTAATGTGAAGATGAGTCCTGACTGGAGTCCTCTGTCAATACACTTGAAATTTCATAAATGCCTTCACTCACTCCAGTTCCTGGTGAAAGCTGTGTAATGGAAAAGTGATATCACACATATTTTGAAAACAGCGATTTTGCTTTATTCCATTTAATTCTAGATATTAAAATAGTATTTACCCTAGAGATCAAAATTAATATTAGGGTTCATGAGTAATTATATGCACAATTCTGATAATTCATATTTCTTTCTCTCATATTCTACTAAGTTATATATTTTAAATGGTATATAACAAGGGCATTTATTTTTCCATAACTGATGCTTTCAAACTGTGGTGTTGGAGAAGACTGTTGAGAGTCCCTTGGACTGCAAGAAGATTAAACCAGTCAATCCTAAAGGAAATCAATCCAGAATATTCACTGGAAGGACTGATGCTGAAGCTCCAATACTTTGGCCACCTAATGCAAAGAGCTGACTCACTGGAAAAGACCCTGATGCTGGGAAAGACTGAAGGTAGAAGAAGAAGGGGATGACAGAGGATGAGATGGTTGTCATCACCGACTCAATGGACATGAGTTTGAGCAAACTGTGGGAGATGGTGAAGGACAGGGAAGCCTGGAGTGCTGCAGTCCATGGGGTTGCAAAGAGTTAGACACGACTGAGTGACTGAACAACAACCAAAACTGCCAAAACCAACACCTGAGTAAAAATTATATTCTTGCATTTGCTATATGTGTTTAAAGATTTTATAAGATCCAATTATTTTTTATTCTCTTATTTAAATGAATTGATTCACTTAACAAATACCCATTGAATACATTTTATATAAGACACCACACATAGTATATGTGGCCTGTGGCCACATGGAACTTACATTCTAATAATAGAGATAGCCATTAATTAAATAACCACATGTATAAACACAGAAGTGAATGTTTTGCAGCAGAAATGTTTACTGTCAGGAAATATGGAAATATGGTCTCATTTTGGTAAGGTAAGAGAAAATGAAAGTCACTCAGTTGTGTCTGACTCTTTGCGACCCCATGGGTTATACAGTCCATGGAATTCTTCAGGCCAGAATACTGGAATGCATACACATTCCCTTTTCCAAGGGATCTTCCCAACCCAGGAATCGAACCCAGATCTCTTGCATTGCAGGTGGAAATGACTATAAACCTGAGACCTGAAGAATGTATTAACTAGATGAAGGCAAAGGGAGTTATCTCCTGCATAGCCAATGACATCTGCAAAATCTGGGATTAAAAGAAACATAAAACTGTTTAGAAACTTAAAAAAAAGAAAAAGAAAAAACAGGGGGATTATAAGTCATGGTAGAATTTTTTTTTTTGTCGTAAAGGCAATTTGAGATATTGAATACAATAATGTTTTTGGAGGAAATACCAGTACTGGCTTGCCTGGCTGTTTTTTACATCAGGAAAAAAGACCCTCTTAAACTTTTCCCAGATTGCTTTAGCTAATTAATAGAAGTCTTGGGTATAAAATTGAGAAAGTGAGAATTAGTACTAATTACTCATAATGAAGATGAGAGTCAAGAAGTTGGGAGTATTCAGTAAAAATTTCTCGAACTTTGGCTGTAGCAGATTACCTCATATGCAGAGAACAACTGTGCCTCATTTATGGAGAATCCTGTCCCATTGTACTCTGCTCTCTGCTGACAACACTAGGACCAGCTTAAGGCAAGGTTCTCTCTCTTGGTTTGAAGATGAGCCAAAGTCTTGAGGATTATCATACTATGAGATTAACTCTTATTTTTCTTGCCCCCCTTAAGAGGTACTAGCCTCTGCTAGAGAGGGAGACTGTGCAATCTACATTCATCTAAGAGCAATGCTCTTCCCACCCATCACTGACTCTCCTTCATGAACCAAAGGATGAAGAAACAAGGAGAAAGAAAGGTAAGCTTGTGGACTTCCCTGGCGGTACAGTGGTTGAGAGTTCACCTGCCAATGCAGGGGACGCCGGTTCAATTCCTGGTCCAGGAACATTCCATATGCCATGGAGCAACTCAGCATGTGTGCTGCAACTGCTGAACCTGTGTGATGCAGCTACTGAAGCCTGAGTACCTAGAGCCTGTGCTCCACAAGAGATGACACCACAATGAGAAGTCTGTGCACTGTAAGGAAGAGTAGCCCTTGCTTGCCATAACTACAGAAAGTCCACGCAGCAATGAAGACCCAGTGCAATAAAAAAATTAACAAAATGCAAAAAAATTTAAAAAGTATGCTTGCTTTTCTGAATGTGCATCTACGAGTCTTTTATCCGTAGGCACCAATCAAATGTAAAAGAATCTAAGAACAATCGAGAAACAGATAACTGAGTTTTCAGAACCAACTGTATAATCAGATTTTCATCTTTACAAGATGACTCAGACAGCAGGGAGTCAGAAAGATCACAAAGATTTGGACAAGACTGAGCATGCATGCCTTTTCATGCCGAGATGGAGAGGCTCTAAACAGTCAACAAAAACAAGACTGGGAACTGACTGTGGCTCAGATCATGAACTCCTTATTGCCAAATTCAGACTTAAAGTGAAGAAAGTAGCGAAAACCACTAGACCACTCAAGTATGACCTAAATCAAATCCCTTATGATTATACAGTGGAAGTGACAGATACAAGGGAATAGATCTGATAGAGCATCTGAAGAACTATGGATGGGAGTTCATGACATTGTACAAGAGGCAATGATCGTGACCATCCCCAAGAAAAAGAAATGCGAAAAAGCAAAATGGTTGTCTGAGGAGGCCTTACAAATAGCTATGAAAACAAGAGAAGTGAAAGGCAAAGGAGAAAAGGAAAGATATACCCATTTGAATACAGAGTTCCAAAGAATAGCATGGAGAAACAAGAAAGACTTCCTCAGTGGTCAATGCAAAGAAATAGAGGAAAACAATAAAATGGGTACACTAGAGATCTCTTCAAGAAAATTAGAGATACCCTGGGAACATTTCATGCAAAGATGGGCACAATAAAGGACAGAAATGATATGGACCTAACAGGGCATAAAATATTAAGAAGAGGTGGAAAGAGCACAGAACTTTACCAAAAAGATCTTCATCACCCAGATAACCACAATGGTGTGATCACTCACTTAGAGCCAGACATCCTGGAATGCGAAGTCAAGTGGGCATTAGGAAGTGTCACTCACTACAAACAAAGCTAGTGGAGGTGATGGAATTCCAGCTGAGCTATTTCAAATCCTAAAAGATGACATTCTGAAAGTGCTTCCCTCAATATGCTGGCAAATTTGGAAAACTCAGCAGTGGCCACAGGACTGAAAAAGGTCAGTTTTCATTCCAATCCCAAAGAAAGACAATGCCAAAGAATGTTCAAACTACTGCACAATTGTACTCATCTCACATGCTAGTAAAGTGATGCTCAAAATTCTCCAAGCCAGGCTTCAACAGTTGTGAACCGTGAACTTCCAACTGTTCAAGCTGGATTGAGAAAAGACAGCAGAACCAGAGATCAAATTGTCAACATCCATTGGATCATTGAAAAAGCAAGAGAGTTCCAGAGAAACATCTACTTATGCTTTGTTGAGTACACCAAAGCCTTTGGCTATGTGGGTTACAACAAACTGTGGAAAATTCTTCAAGAGATGTGAGTACCAGACCACTTGACCTGCCTCCTGAGTAATCTGTACACAGGTCAGGAAGCAACAGTTAGAACTGGACACGGAACAACAGACTGGTTCCAAATTGGGAGAGGAGTACATCAAGGCTGTATATTGTCACTCTGCTTATTTAACTTCTTTGCAGATCTTGGATATAAGAAATTCCAGGGTAGATGAAGCATAACCTGGAATCAAGATTGCTGGGAGAAATATCAATAACCTCAGATAGGCAGGTGACACCATCCTTATGGCAGAAAGTGAAGAAGAACTAAAGAGCCTCTTGATGAAAGTGAAAGAGGAGAATGAAAAAGTTGGCTTTAAACTCAACATTCAGAAAACTAAGGCCATGGCATTCAGTCCCATCACTTCATTGCAAATAGATGTGGAAACATTGCAAACAGAGACAGACTTTATTTTCTTGGGCTCCAAAATCACTGCAGATGGTGATTGCAGCCATGAAATTAAAAGACACTTGCTCCTTGGAAGAAAAGTTATGACCAACCTAGACAACATATTAAAAAAGAGAGACATTACTTTGCCAACAAATGCCTGTCTAAAGAAAGCTATGGTGTTTCCAATAGTCATGTATGGATGTGAGAGTTGGACCATAAAGAAAGCTGAGTGCCAAAGAACAGATGCTTTTGACCTGTGGTGTTGGAGAAGACTCTTGAGAGTCTCTTGGACTGCAATGAGATCCAACCAGTCAATCCTAAACGAAATCAGCCCTGAATATTTATTCAAAGGACTGATGCTGAAGCTGAAACTCCAATACTTTGGCCATCTGATGCAAAGAACTGACTCATTGTGGAAGACCCTGATGCTTGGAAAGATTGAAGGTGGGAGGTGAAGGGGATGACAGAGGATGAGATGGTTGGATGGCATCACTGACTCGATGGACAGGAGTTTGAGTAAGCTCCAGGAGTTGGTGATGGACAGGAAAGCCTGGCATGATGCAGTCAATGGGGTCTCAGAGAGTTGGAAACAACTGAGTGACTGAACATAACTCAGCACGCATGCACCGAGCAGTTCAGTGTTCCCATGTAGTTCCTGCTCTTTTGGGCTTCCCAGGTCAAGAATCTGCCAGCCATTGCAGGAGAAGCAAGAGACACAGGCTCAATCCCTGTGTAGAAAAGATCCCTTGGAGAAGGAAATGGCAACCCACTCCAGTATTCTTGCCTGGAAAATCCCATGGACAGAGGAGCCTGGTGGGCTACAGTCCATTTGGTTACAAAGAGTCAGACACAATTGATCACACATGCATGCAAACAGCAGGGAGAAGAAGAACTGGAAAAGAGCGTGAGTATGTGCTGAAGGAATGCTTAAGAGGTCATGATGGTTGTCTGGCAGCTTTGATTAGAGAAGGAATGAGGTGGACAGGGAGAATGTGTGTTTTATTTTGGATAGGTTGAGTTTCAAATGAGTTTAAGCATCAAGGTGGAAATGTCGAATAGATAGTTGCTTTTATGAAGTTTAGAGAACAGTTTCAGAACAAATATGAGTTTGCAGGTTATTAGCATCCAGATGACCTCATTTTCGATACCATTTGTTTCAATAGATTTATTCTCAATGCTAATAGTATTCATATGAAGCAGTTTTCTACTTTTAAATGAAAAACTATGAGCACAAAAACATACACATAAGCAAAGCCAAAAATGGGCTCAGACACCAAAGCTGATCTCAAAACCCCATTGAAACAGACTTTCATTTGCCTTAATCTACAAGCCTTGGTTATTAAACTAAGGAGAAAAAGTGTTTATTTTCATAGCATTCAAAATATTAATACTAAAGGATGCTTATAAGTATTGAGATATTAATAAAAATTGTGACTTTTAATTTAGAAGTACTAACATATTTTGGTCATTATTTAAAGCAAAGAGAGTCTGGAAAATGCAGGCTTATTTGTATTTTTCTTTAAAAAGGCATCCATTTTACCTTTAGCCAAATGCTTATCCATGTCATTATCAGTTAATTGATTGGAGAGGAATTTTCAGGCCAATGATCCTGAAATATTTTGAAAATAATTTCTGTGTCACTTTCTGGTTTCCATTTTTCTTTCCAAATGAGTGACCTACTCTTCAACACTAATTTTAGATGTTGTGGTAAATAAAATAAATATAATACCTGATAATTGATATTACTACTATGGCTTTAGATGAGCTAATTTTGGATAATTGTAGTTGTATGGTATGCAGAACTTCATCTTTCATAGTCTTTTAAAGACTGGAGGAAACTGTGATTAGTCTCTCTTCTCTTTAATCAATCATTCTGCTCTCGAAAAATTACTGTCTGCAAGCTATGCCACAAAAATCACCAAATGTGGCTCTGTGGATCAATCTTTGAATGCCATGATACATGGACTTATTTGCAAACATGGCTAGAGGCTTCTAGCATTAGCTTCTCTCAGAAATCATTATTGCTGCCCGTGACTGAAGGTTATTGCTGCTGAACTGATGAGTGAATTAATGAAATAAGTCACTGCTAAAATCTTCACATCTAACACACAAATAGGTCATTAACTGAAACACAAATTGCTATCTGCTCAGTTTAAGTTAGGAAATCTGCAAATCTTCAGGAAAAGAAGATGGTAGAATTATAATCCCAAGTATTTTATCAATTAGATATTAGGTTAAATAGATATTAAGACCCAGGCTTGTAAAGAGTCAATGATGACCCAATCTAAAATATCAGAAATGTCATTTCTATCTAAATAAAATGAAATATCAATTTATATTGAAGTTTCCAATATAAAACGGATGATTCATCTGGCTACATATTTGACAGATGTGGAGGGTAACTGGGATAGTTCAGTTTCCAACGGCAGTGGCTTTGAATGTGCCATATACCAAGGTAACTGGTAACAGACATGAAATCCAGGTGTTCCAGGGGTGGGAAGCTGAAGTGATTTGTGAAAAGTTCACACCAACACTGCTAGGTAGCTCAGCTCAGGATGTGTATATGTAGTTCTGCTTCTAAGATATTTTCTTTTAAAATGTGGATTGGCATAAGGGGGAGTCCTTTAAATGTATTCTTGTATCACATGATTAGAGCAAAGGAAATCTATCAAGAGAAGAAGAGTGGTAGGTAGAGAAAAACAGGAAATAGACAAGTAAGATTTGTCAGCATGCATTCAGGACAGTCTGGAACAGGGCAGCGTGGAACCTGGGGGCTAAGACTATTATCAGCCAGAGTCTGGAAAATATCCTTTGAGACTGTCTGATTTCTTTTTGTATAAACTGTGCTTATGATGACACTTCCTTTAACTTTAAAAGTATTAATTTTTACTTACTTGGATCTTAGGATAACTAGAGTATGGTAATTTAGAAATATATTTGGCTGAGGTATATCAAGTAACTACTATATACCAGGAATTACAATGAGTGAAAAGAAAGTCTCTACCTTCAAGATATCTTCACCAAGACTGAAGATAAAAAAATAATAATTCTAATATAATAGAGATAAATGTGTACACAGAAGGGCTAGGGAATGCAGGAGAGGTTGGGAGCCCCTCAGAGAGCCTTCCTAGGGGGTTGTTGTGAGAGCTTAATAGTGTAGTTGAGTTACTTTTGTATGCATAAGAAAAAATTCTCCTTTTAGACCAAAATGATTTGCCAGTGGGTCTCAAGCCATTTAATTATCTATGGCCAATTCATTGATCCTGATTCACTGTGAAGTGTGAAATTTGGGGCCTTGTTTTTCTTTTGTGAGTTGTATTCCTTAACTATTGCTCTATAACAAATGACCCCAAACACAGCCACTTTATTTTTTTTTCTTTTTTTTTCAAATTTATTTATTTATTTATTTATTTAAATTTTAAAATCTTTCATTCTTACATGTGTTCCCAAACATGAACCCCCCTCCCACCTCCCTCCCCATAACATCTCAGTGGGTCATCCCCATGCACCAACCCCAAGCATGCTGTATCCTGCGTCAGACATAGACTGGTGATTCAATTCTTACATGATAGTATACATGATAGAATGCCATTCTCCCAAATCATCCCACCCTCTCCCTCTCCCTCTGAGTCCAAAAGTCTGTTATCCACAGCTGTGTCTTTTTTCCTGTCTTGCATACAGAGTCGTCATTGCCATCTTTCTAAATTCCATATATATGTGTTAGTATACTGTATTGGTGTTTTTCTTTCTGGCTTACTTCACTCTGTATAATTGGCTCCAGTTTCATCCATCTCATCAGAAATGATTCAAATGAATTCTTTTTAACGGCTGAGTAATACTCCATTGTGTATATGTACCAAAGCTTTCTTATCCATTCATCTGCTGATGGACATCTAGGTTGTTTCCATGTGCTGGCTATTATAAACAGTGCTGTGATGAACATTGGGGTACATGTGTCTCTTTCAATTCTGGTTTCCTCGGTGTGGATGCCCAGCAGTGGGATTGCTGGGTCATAAGGTAGTTCTATTTGCAATTTTTTAAGGAATCTCCACACTGTTCTCCATAGTGGCTGTACTAGTTTGCACAGCCACTTTAAAAAGTGTATCATCACACATATTTTTCTGAAGGTCAGGAATCTAGGAATGGCTCAAGTCAGTGCTTCTGGCTTCAAAAGCTCTCATGAAGTAATAGACGACTAACAGCTAGGGCTGTAGTTGGTTAGGGCTACAGGATTTGTGTCCAAATCCACTTACGAGGACTTTGGCAAGAGAGTTTAGTTATACCACGTGGGCCTCTTCTAAGGATCGCTATGGTCTGGTAATTCACTTTCTCCAGACTGAGGGATCCAAGAGAGAAAATCAGAGAGCTTTCCCAAGCTAGAAGCCACCATGCTTCAATAATTTAGCCTCAGAAGTGATGTAGCGTCATGTCTGCTGTACTCTGTTGGTCACAAAGACCAAAGCTGATACCAGGTGGATACACAACGATGTGGCTGCCAAGAAGTGCAAGTCACTGGGGCCCATTTGGGAAGCTGGTTAACACATAAGTCAAATTAGACCTTTAATGCCACCAAGCCCCGTAGTCTAACTAAAATAGTTTGTGATGCAAGCTACTTTTAATTGTGATGCTTTTTATTTTAAAATTGAATGGGACTTTGAATATGATCAATTTTCATGAGATTCAGAGGGGAAGTAAGAACAAGTAAATAAAGACTCATATTTAGTTTAAAATAGCACCTGTGTATTTTTGTTATTTACTTTCATCTATGTTTTAGTTCAGAGAAGGCACTGGTGAACCACTCCAGTACTCTTGCCTGGAAACTCCCATGGATGGAGGAGCCTGGTAGGCTGCAGTCCATGAGGATACGACTGAGCGACTTCCCTTTCATTTTCCACTTTCATGCATTGGAGAAGGAGATGGCAACTCACTCCGGTGTTCTTGCCTGGAGAATCCAAGGGACGGAGGAGCCTGGTGGGCTGCTGTCTGTGGGGTCGCACAGAGTCAGACACGACTGACATGACTTAGCAGCAGCATGCTTTAGCTGGGCTTCCCGGGTGATGCTAGTGGTAAGGAATCCACCTGTCAATGCAGGAGGTGTACGAGACGCAGGTTCGATCCTTGGGTTGGGAAGATCCCCTGGAGGTGGAAGTGGCAACCCATTCCACTATTCTTGCCTGAGAATCCCATGGACAGAGAAGCCTGGCAGGCTATGGTCCATGTCATCACATAGAGTTGGACACAACTGAAGTAACTTAGCATGCAAGCGTGCTTTAGTTATTTTTACTTTGCCTGCTCGAAAAAGAATTCCAGACACAATATTTATCGCAAAAAGCAAACTTTGTATTATTATACTTGATGATATTTTATTCCTCTGTTTAAGTTAATATTCTGGCTGAGAATTTGTTTTGTAAAAAATGGTATATTAAAGAAAAATATATATAAAGGCAAGGTTTGGTCATTAAAATAAAAAAATAAATGTTTGCGATAAATGAAAGTCCAATTGCAAACCTGGAAACCATCTTCCTGAAAGATTCAGAATAAGTCAATTCAGTTTAGTTTATTGCACTTTATGAAATTTTTAGAGATCTTCCTGGGTTTTATCGGTATGACTCATAAGAATATTTCTGTAGACTGACAAAAAGTATTGTTAAGAAAGCATTTAAGAGAGATAGAGATTATAGATACATAGTTCAGCCTCATGATTTCATTACGTTAATTGATCTCCCTCTCTCTCTGTCTCTTTAGTTGCTAAGTCATGTTCCACTTTTGCGACCCCACGACTGTAGCCTGCCAGGCTCCCCTGTCCATGGGATTCTCCAGGCAAGAATACTGGAGTGGGTTGCCATTTCCTTCTCCAGGAATCTTCCCAACCCAGGGATCAGATGTGGATCTCCTGCATTTCAGGCAGATTCTTTACCAACTGAGCTATGAGGGAAGTCCTTGTTAACAGATAACATAATTCATTATATTATATCTGAACATTTTAATATAAGTAAAATAAAGAAAATTAAATTGGATTAAAAAATCATAAGCTCCATTAGAATAAGATATATTTATATTTCAAAAGACTTTATAAAAAAACAGTGCTCTGAATTACTTCAAAATTGGCTATTAATTAGAAGTTTAGTTCTGCTTGTTATTCTAAATGGTGGGCCATTTTAGCAGTAGTTTTTGAAAAAAGGAAATTTACTGAAATCTCTGCTTCACTGTCATTAAAAAAATTACATTTTGGAGCCTATTTCCTCCTACAGCTTTTGAGATTTGTGGTAAATGTCCAATCTTGCATACTATTTTATAACTGCAATCTATGAAACCAGCAGTAACATGATATTTCAAATATGGATAGCAAATGTCAGTAGGACACTATATAAAATCATGGACTAAAACATAAAAAGTTATTTAAGTTGCATATAAAACACCACTTCAGTGTTATACTGCAAATTACTTAAACACCATGCAGTCTTTGAGAATAGAAAAAAGCAGTGCTTTATAGAGGAGTGATTTTTAAAAATATTAATAGTAACATGTAAGGACAGTTTTATTATTGTGTTAAATTCCTTTCCAAAACATCAGGCATGTTAAACAAATGTTATTTTTCAAGGAAGAAAAACCGTTGCATTCAACTATGTAAAAACACAGTGAGATAATATTTCCCACCTCAGAACTATGGGAAAAGGCAGTTGTAGATGTTATAACTATAATAAGAGAGCATACGGTGAAGAGAGGACCAGTTCTCTCCAGTTGTAAACATAGATCCTGACTCTCTGAGTCAAGGATATCTTGAGGGAGTAGGTTTTTAAGGCTAGATGTAATCATCTTTAATTTTTTCGAAGTGTGAATTTGGAGCTCACTATTTCGGTCTTAAAACCAAAATTATGAAAACAGATCTGACCTTTAAATGCACCAATTTGCCCTGGTTAAAAAAATAATATATTCACAAATTAATACATATCATATAGTTTAAAAAGTTCATTAATTAACCCATCAATTTATTGACACTTTAAAACAATTCATCCTAGTAATGAATATTTGTATTAGCAGTTTATGAAATATTTACATGTATGTTAACTTATTTATTTCAATAGTAATTTAACATATATTGAGTAATTACTACTTGCTAGGCATTGCTCTCAGTGCTTTGTATGAGAAGAGGAAGCAGAAACACTGGGAGTGTGGATAGGAGTGTAGCTAGGCCACAATGCTAGTGATGGTGGTGGAGATAAGTTCAAACTCAGGAAAGTGCTCTTAGCATTTCACCATATAACAATGTGAGGGTACAAACAGGAATTAGGCTTACATTGTTATTAGCACTTGCAAATAAGGAAAATGGTGCTTGCAGGAGTAAAATACAAAGGCTGTTAAATGGAGGAGTATGGAGTTTAGTCTTGATTTCCTGCCACCAAGTCTTCTATAATGATTTCCCTTGGATCTTAAGGGGCTCATCTTTAGAGGAAACACACACAGAAGCAACTAATAATACAATGCAAGGAGAGGTATAAAAGGAGTGCTGCTGTACTGGATTTTAGAGGAGGGAGATTACCTTCTCTGGGAGTCAAGGATGTGAAACAAACCAGTAGCAACAGGGCCAATCACAAGTTCTAGGAAAGCAGATTTCTAATAAAGCATCGGACAATTTGAGGGACTTTAAAAATGTCCATGACACAACTTTCACTATGGCCCAGTTTGGTGCTTCAAATTGTCTTTAAGTACTCATTCTTGGGGCTTCCCAGGTGGTACAGTGGTAAGGAATCCACCTGCCAATGCAGGAGGTGCGAGGAATGTGGGTTTGATCCCTAGGTCACGAAAACCCCTTGGAGGAGGAAATGGCAACCCACTCTAGTATTCTTGCCTAGAAAATCCCGTGGACAGAGGAGCCTGGTGAGCTACAGTTCATGAGGTAGAAAAGAATCAGACATGACTGAGCATGCACACTGAAAAAAAAAATAATTCTTTTTATAGCTAACAGCAAAGACTTCATGAAATACAAATGTGAAATATTTCCTGAGGAGAGCAAGGGTTATAAAGTTGTACTTGGGCCCAAAGAACTAAACAGACATTTCTCCAAAGAAGACATATGGATGGCTAACAAACACATGAAAAGATGCTCAACATCACTCATTATCAGAGAAATGCAAATCAAAACCACAATGAAGTACCATTTCACACCAGTCAGAATGGCTGCAATCCAAAAGTCTACAAGCAATAAATGCTGGAGAGGGTGTGGAGAAAAGGGAACCCTCTTACACTGTTGGTGGGAATGCAAACTAGTATAGCCACTATGGAGAACAGTGTGGAGATTCCTTAAAAAACTGCAAATAGAACTGCCTATGACCCAGCAATCCCACTGCTGGGCATCCACACCGAGGAAACCAGAATAGAAAGAGACATGTGTACCCCAATGTTCATCGCAGCGCTGTTTATAATAGCCAGGACATGGAAGCAACCTAGATGTCCATCAGCAGATGAATGGATAAGAAAGCTGTGGTACATATACACAATGGAGTATTACTCAGCCATTAAAAAGAATACATTTGAATCAATTCTAAAGAGGTGGATGAAACTGGAGCCGATTATACAGAGTGAAGTAAGCCAGAAAGAAAAACACCAATACAGTATACTAATACATATATATGGAATTTAGAAAATTGATAATGATAACCCTCTATGTGAGACAGCAAAAGAGACACAGATGTATAGAATGGACTTTTAGACTCCATGGGAGAGGGAGAGGGTGGGATGATTTGGGAGAATGGCATTGAAACATGTATACTATCAGGTAAGAAACGAATCGCCAGTCTATGTTCGAGACAGGATACAGGATGCTTGGGGCTGGTGCACTGGGATGACCCAGAGAGATGATATGGGGTGGGAGGTGGGATGGCGGTTCAGGATTGGGAACTCATGTACACCTGTGGCTGATTCATGTCAATGTATGGCAAAACCAATACAGTATTGTAAAGCAAAATAAAGTAAAAATAAAAATTAAAAAAAAAATGACTAACATCATCAAGCTCATATTATGAACCAGATACTATTCTATGTACTTCATAGGTATTATGATTTTCTTATTCCTCAAAGCAATTTGTTTGACAGTTAAAATAGTTGCCTCATTTTACTTTCAAAGAAACCAAAGGACAGCTTTCCAAGGGCCTAGTTTCCTAGGAGAATGGCTCTGGGCTCCTTGGAGGAAGGCTACAGAGAAATTCACTATATGCATTTGTATGCATCTCTCTATTGAGATCTATCTTCTAAAATAGACTGCAGCCATGAAATTAAAAGACGCTTACTCCTTGGAAGAAAAGTTATGATCAACCTAGATAGCATATTCAAAAGCAGAGACATTACTTTGCTGACTAAGGTCCGTCTAGTCAAGGCTACGGTTTTTCCTGTGGTCATGTATGGATGTGAGAGTTGGACTGTGAAGAAGGCTGAGTGCTGAAGGATTGGTGCTTTTGAACTGTGGTGTTGGAGAAGATTCTTGAGAGTTCCTTGGACTGCAAGGAGATCCAACCAGTCCATTCTGAAGGAGATCAACCCTGGGATTTCTTTGGAAGGAAATGATGCTAAAGTTGAAACTCCAGTACTTTGGCCACCTCATGTGAAGAGTTGACTCATTGGAAAAGACTCTGATGCTGGGAGGGATGGGGGCAGGAGGAGAAGGGGACGACAGAGGATGAGATGGCTGGTTGACATCACCGACTCGATGGACGTGAATCTGAGTGAACTCCAGGAGTTGGTGCTGGACAGGGAGGCCTGGCGTGCTGCGATTCATGGGGTCACAAAGAGTCCGACACAACTGAGCTACTGAACTGAACTGAACTTAAGGCTCATACAAAGGCTCGGTTGATGAACTGCCTCAGCTCTAATAATGGTTGAGGGTCCATAATTCTTGGGTTTGCTATATCAGGTCTATTCTTTAGTTGGCCACATCTGGAGTTTTTGGGTATGTAATTTAAGTATGATCTTAGAGATATAATGATTTCAATCTTAGGAACCCCATGAACCATTAACCTGGGCAGAGATTTTTATTGGTTCACCAGCGTTCTACTATCCCTCTCGTCCTGTTGCTAATTCTTGTAGTCACATCCACTATTTTCACTTCCTAAGAACTGAACTGAAGATCAGCCACCTGGGATCCTCCCACCTCCACTGAGATTTCAACTCCCTCCAGTATATTTTTAGTGTAAAGATAACAACCAATGAAATGCCATTATAAAAATTTATTTTACCCTACTTTTTCAATAATCTTGTGCTTTCGCTAATTAACCTGCGCCCTAAAGCCTTTATACTTTGCCAACAAAGGTCCGTCTAGTCAAGTCTATGCTTTTTCCTGTAGTCATGTATGGATGTGAGTTGGACTGTGAAGAAAACTGAGCACTGAAGAATTGAAGCTTTTGAACTGTGGTGTTGGAGAAGACTCTTGAGAGTCTCTTGGACTGCAAGGAAATCCAACCAGTCTATTCTAAAGGAGACCAGTCCTGGGTGTTCTTTGGAAGGAATGATGCTAAAGCTGAAACTCCAGTACTTTGGCCACTTCATGCAAAGAGTTGACTCATTGGAAAAGACTCTGATGCTGGGAGGGATTGGGGACTGGAGAAAAAAGGGACCACAGAGGATGAGATGGCTGGATGGCAGTCACTGACTCGATGGATGTGGGTTTGGGTGAACTCTGGCAGTTGGTGCTGGACAGGGAGGCCTGGTGTGCTGCAATTCATGAGGTCGCAGAGTCGGACACGACTGAGTGACTCAACTGAACTGAACTGAAAGCCTTTATAAGCGAAAAACAGATCTCTTGAGGGAATGTGGTGAAGACATAATTGGGACAGATTCACATGACAAATAAAATATAGAACATGTTGATCTTGGAATCTGATTACTAATTTAGTAGTGAGATTAGGGGTAAGAGAGAACACATCAGCTTTCTCCTGAAAGTTTGAAATAATCCAAATGCATTCATCTTCCCAGAACCCTCAGTCTGATTGGTAGAATTTGCTTCTTTGCTGATTGATACATTAGATTTCTTTAGGGCTTCCCTAGCGGTACAGCAGTAAAGAATCTGCCTGGGAGACCTGGGAGACCTGGGTTTGATCCCTGGGTTGGGAAGATCCCTTGGAGGAGGGCATGGCAACACACTCCAGTGTTCTTACCTGGAGAATCTCATGGAGAGAGGAGCCTGATGGGTACAGTCCATAGTGTTGCAAAGAGCTGGACTTGAGAGAAGAAATTTAGCACACACACATACTAGCTTTCATGTTGTCATTTTTGTTCAGTCACTTAGTCATGTCTGACTCTTTGTGACCCCATGGACTGTAGCACTCCAACTTCCCTGTCCTTCACCATCTCCTGGGATTGCTCAAACTCATGTCCATTGAATTGGTGATGCCACCCAACCATCTTTTCCTCTGTTATCCCCTTTTCCTCCTGCTTTCAATCTTTCTTAGCATCAGGGTCTTTTCTAGTGAGTCAGCTCTTTGCATCAGGTGGCCAAAGTATTGGAGCTTCAGCATCAACTTTCCAATGAATATTCAGTACTGATTTCCTTTAGGATTGAATGGTTTAACCTCCTTGCCGTCAAAGGGTGTCTCAATAACCTTCTGCAACACCACAGGTCAAAAGCATCAATTCTTTGGCATTCAGCCTTTTTCATGGTTCAACTGTCATGTCCATACATAATTAATGGAAAAATCACAGCTTTGACTATATGGACCTTTGCTGGCAAACTAATGTCTCTGCCTTTTAATATGTTGTCTAGGTTTGTCATAGCTTTTCTTCCAAGTAGTGAGCATATTTAAGTTTCGTGGCTGCAGTCACTGTCTGCAATGATTTTGGAGCCCAAGAAAATGAAGTCTGTCACTGTTTCCATTATTTCTCCATCTGTTTGCCATGAAGTGATGGGACTGGATGCCATGATCTTAGTTTTATGAATGTTGAGCTTTAAGCCAGTTTTTTCAGTTTCCTCTTTCACTTTTATCAAGAGGCTCTTAGTTCCTCTTCCTTTTCTGCCATATGGGTGGTGTCATTTGCATATTTGAAGTTATTGACATTTCTCCCGGCAATCTTGATTCCAGCTTGTGCTTCATTCAACCCAGTATTTCATATGATGTACTCTGCATAAAAATTAAATAAACAGGGGGACAATGTTCAGCCTTGACATACTCCTTTCCCGATTTGGAAACAGTCCGTTATTCCATGTCCAGTTCTAAATGTTGCTTCTTGACTTGCATACAGGTTTTCAGGAGGCAGGTAAGGTGATCTGGTATTCTCATCTCTTGAAGAATTTTCCAGTTTGTTATAATCCACACAGTCGAGGTTTTAGTTTTGTCAGAAGCAGAAGTAGATGTTTTTCTGGAATTCTCTTGCTTTTTCGATGATCCAATGGATGTTGGCAATTTGATCTCTTGTTCCTCTGCTTTTCCTAAACACAGCTTGTACATCTGGGAGTTCTTGGTTCATGTACTGTTGAAGCCTAACTTTGAGAATTTTGAGGATTACTTTGTTAGCATGTGGAGAAGGCAATGACACCCCACTCCAGTATTCTTGCCTGGAAAAATCCCAAGGATGGAGGAGCCTGGTGGGCTGCAGTCCATGGGGTCACTAAGCATCGGACACAACTGAGCGACTTCACTTTCACTTTTCACTTTCATGCATTGGAGAAGAAAATGGCAACCCACTCCAGTGTTCTTGTCTGGAGAATCCCAGGGACGGGGGGAGCTTGGTGGGCTGCTGTCTATGGGGTTGCAGAGAGTCGGACACGACTGAAGCGACTTAGCAGCAGCAGCAGTTGTTAGCATGTGAAATAAGTGCAATTGTGTGGTAGTTTGAACATTGTTTGACAGACCTTCTTTGGGATTGTAATGCAAACTGTTTCCAGTCCTGTGGCCACTGCTATGTTTTCCAGATTAGATTTCATGTTAACTCTATAAACTCAAATGATTTTCAACTCTGCATCTCAAAAACTGATTCTCTGAAAGTTTTGTTTGTCATTTTGTTTCTTTTGTTGTCATTATTTCCCTATCTTAGCCAAAGGTTAGAAAACCCAAGTAATTCTTTCAGTATTTTCATATTAACCCTCAAAATGCACGTAAATTTCATTATAGATCTTGACAAAAGGATTTATGTGATTTTAGTTTACTGTTCTCTCATTCCATCTCATTGTTCTACACCATTGCAAACTTAAAGCTTACTTATTATCTTCCTTACTATCCAACCTTACTATCTTTCTTACAGTTTACAATTTGAGATGGTGCCTTTTATCACATCTCAGGCCAGGAATCAATTCAACATTTTCTTGAAGACCTCTGGTCCACTATAAGACCAATTTTTGTATTATCTAGGATTCTTCATTTGCAAGATACAATGACAACTGGGCCAAACTAAGCCAGAAATTAGTTTTAAAAATTAGCAGTTAAAAAAAAAATCAAGGGAAACCATTGACTTTGCAACATACATCAAAAGGGAGCAACTCCAGGATCCAGGTGGCAGGACCAATAATCAGTAGCCTATAGTCTGAAACTGGATAAATCTATGCCAAACATTTTCTGTATTTATCACCTCCCAAGAGAATAAGGCTTAGTGATGAAAGTCAGACCACAAGCTTACTCCTTGATCATGGGAATACAACACTAGTTAAGTGACAATTTCATTAAGATATCAGATAATTGCCAAAACAAGAACAGAGATACTGTTACTAAAAATGAAGGAATGTAAGATGTATAGGCAAAATAATGGATGACTTCTACTTTAAGTCAATAAAACTGCTCTGAACACTGGGCAGTAAGCAGTAAGAAGAAATCTCTATGACTAAATGCCTTAAGGACCCATATTTCTCTAAATATTTTTTAGAGAAAAGAAGGAAGAAGGAAAAACCTTTGGATACCAAAATATTAATTGCTGTTTTCTACATACTGTTTCTATAAATCTTTTAAATCAGAGACTTAACAATTTTTTTATATTTTCTAATGATTCTACAATAAACTTTCATTTCATTCAAAATGAGTAAAACATATTTTTAAAAAATATCAGGGAACTTCCCATTTCTGCTCAGGACAGATAAACTGCTACTCTATTTATCTTTATGCCATAAACCACCATAAAATATATAAGGCAAATATTTTCAGGAATTGTTCAACAGCAAGTACAAGATTGCTATTCTTAAGAGGAACACGTGAATTGAATCCCACATTTCCTCTGGAATTCTGCTTTGGAATATTTTATAAACTGGAACGTGAGACATTCAGCCCAGGTAGAGCAGGATGAACTCACTAAGCTAAAGAGGCAGAGGTTGGATTTGGGAACTGCTGGAGTTTCTGGAATTTGCATATCCCTGTACTAGCTAGTACAAAATCTGCATAGAGGTTCCTTGAGGTCTTCGTGGAAGGCTGGGCTATGCAACAGGCTTTGTAAGGAGAAAGTGTCATAGCTGTGAGAGATAAAGAAGATACTAGAAATGATATAGTTATTTGAGAGTTTGGAGTTCTGGCCTTCTTAGACTGGAGAAATATTACTAAACACTTTGAAAAACTGATTGAAATTCCAGAAATAACACCTTGTAGGATTAAGTATAATGCTCTAGGTTAAGTGCCATGCCCTAAAACTATGGAAAAAACTAAAATACGTCATCTCCTAAAACCAAGCCTTTCCAGACCAATCAGAATCACCATAAATTTAACTGTCTGTCAGAATAAATCTCAGCACCATTTAAAGGAAGACAGTGTACCCTATATTCCTACAATGTAGCACCCCAAAATGCCAAACATACAATAGAAAGTACTAGACATATGAGAAATGATAAAAATGTAACCCATATTTTAAAAAATGATAACAGAAATAGAAAAGACCTCAAGATGACTGAGATGTTGGAATTATAGACAGTGATTAAAACCTATGCAATTATATTCAAAGATGTGAAGGAAAAGATGGACATAATTGTGAGATGGAAAATGTCAGCAGAGAACTAAAAATGATAAAAAGAAGAAAGCAAAAGTAAATTTATTTAAAGGGCTTAATAGCAGCTAGAGACAGACAGACATACAGTGTCAATTTCCTGCAAAGGCATCAAATTAAATGGGGGGGATATAAATATAAATGTAAATATAAATTTTCATCATGTGTTGGTGAAGAAACTTGACAAATATATGGGGGAAAGTGAACCTCTATCTTTACATTAAAACAGAATTAATTTGAGATGTTTCATAGGTCAAATCTTGTGTCACAACTATAAATCTTCTAGAATAACATTTAAGGGACTATATCTGGGACATTGAGAAAACAAATATTTCTTAGAGAACACAAAATACACTAATCATAAAAGAAAAAAATAAAATGAACTTCAAACTTAAGTCTTTACATCAAATAATAATTAAGAAATTGTAAATGGTAGCTATAATTTGGAAGAAAATATTTATATAAGTGACTAATAATCTGCATTTTATAACTTATATATTTATATAGTATTATATATAAAATTTCTAATTATATGAATCTCAAGAATAGGCAAAAATCTTTCTGGTGATAGAAATAAGAAAAATGGTTACCTATGAAGGGTAGAAGTGGACTGGAATGGTAATGAAGGCACTTTCTGTGGAGATGAAACTTTTTGTCTTAAGATTTTGGTTACATTGATATATAAATTTATTAAAAATCTTATTAAATTATATTCTTAAAATGTGTGTGTTGTATTTTACATTCCACTGTATAGAAAAATTATCCCTCATTATCTTGAGTTGCTTTCTATGTGCTACAGTCTTCACCAGTAGCTCTCAATTGGCTACAGTTTTTGCTCTAGAGGTCATTAAATAATCTGGAGTCGTGTTTCTGTCATGACTTGGTAGTATACCATGGGCATCCAGCAGGCGGAAGCCAGAGATGCTGCTAAACGCAGGATATCGTTCCACAGCAGAGGATTGTATGACCCCAAATGTCACTAGCGCAGAGGTTGGGAAACCTTGCTTCACACCAAGCAATTTATATGTATTAGATCATTTCTAAAGTACCCTATGGAGAAGGCAATGGCAATCCACTCCAGTACTCTTGCCTGGAAAATCCCATGGACGGAGGAGCCTGGTAGGCTGCAGTCCACGGGGTCGCGAAGAGTCGGACACGACTGAGCGACTTCACTTTCACTTTTCACTTTCATGCACTGGAGAAGGAAATGGCAACCCACTCCAGTGTTTTTGAATGGAGAATCCCAGGGACAGCGGAGCCTGGTTGGCTGCCGTCTATGGGGTCACACAGAGTCCGACACGACTGAAGCGACTTAGCAGCAGCAGCAAAGTACCCTAAGAAAGGTCATAGACTGAGATTAACTGATCATTTTGGTCAATCACATACAGCTTTTTAAAGAACATATCAGCACTGCAATGTTTTACAGAATAGGCAAACTAGATCCAGAATTTAGGAAAATAGGTTGTTTTTGGTTAATATCAATCTTTGCCATTGGGATCTTTCAAATTCAATGTGAGGACAGGACTCTCATTAATGATCGAAGAAATATGTAACAAAGACAGGAGTACTCAGGGTTGGAATTAAAAAAAAAAAACCACCTCTAAATGGCCATATTTAAATAGCTAGTTGAGAGAAGAGCCAAGTACACTAAGTTACCATGACCTTCATGATGACCCCCAAACCTGGCAGCAGCAGATTTGGATAGAAAAGCAAAAATCATGGTGCAAAGCCAGAGACAGACTGATAATGAGGGAGACCAGTGGATTAATGGAGTGGGACTGGCTTTATGGAAATTTCCAAACCAAACAGCCGCTATGACTTTTTCTTCATAACCTGTAGAAATGGCTTGAAATGTGAAAAAATCTAGAGAATAAACCTGTGAGTAATTGAGGCAGTGACATCATCAGTTCAGTTCAGTTCAGTTCAGTTGAGTTCAGTTGCTCAGTCATGTCCGACTCTTTGCGACCCCATGAATTGCAGCACGCCAGGCCTCCCTGTCCAGCACCAACCCCCGGAGTTCACTCAGACTCACATCCATCGAGTCAGTGATGCCATCCAGCCAACTCATCCTCTGTCGTCCCCTTCTCCTCCTGCCCCCAATCCCTCCCAGCATCAAAGTCTTTTCCAATGAGTCAGGTCTTCGCATGAGGTGGCCAAAGTACTGGAGTTTCAGCTTTAGCATCATTTCCTTCCAAAGAAATCCCAGGGTTGATCTCCTTCAGAATGGACTGGTTGGATCTCCTTGCAGTCCAAGGGACTCTCAAGAGTCTTCTCCAACTCTACAGTTCAAAAGCATCAATTCTTCAGTGCTCAGCCTTCTTCACAGTCCAGCTCTCACATCCATACATGACTACTGGAAAAACCATAGCCTTGACTAGACGGACTTTAGTCGGCAAAGTAATGTCTCTGCTTTTCAATATGCTATCTAGGTTGCTCATAACCTTTCTTCCAAGGAGTAAGCATCTTTTAATTTCATGGCTGCAGTCACCATCTGCAGTGATTTTGGAGCCCCAAAAAATAAAGTCTGAACTGTTTCCACTGTTTCCCCATCTATTTCCCATGAAGTGACATCATACTTCTCAGTGAAAACAATACTGTGCTTGGAAGTAGGGGTTGTGACGTTTATCAGGTTAGTCCATATTGGTAGCTTCAGTCTCTTCATCTGTAAAATAAAAGACAGGAGTGGCTGAAATTATGAGGTTTTTTTTTCACTAATTCACCTATTAGTTCTTTCCCAGCTTGACAGCATTTTGGAGTATAGAGAAGACACCAAACATACAAGGAGAAATGCCTAGAAAAATGATCCTGTGTAAGCCCTCCCCATTCCTTTTTATTCTCTTGCTTTATACTGTTACAGCATTTGTAGGGCTTCTTATTTATTTATGTCACAAGCACTCCTTATCTTCACAAATGCTTTAGAAAAATATTTTTCATCATGGTTTATCATAGGATATTTTGTTTTTTAACTTTGAAATGCTTTTTATTATTTTTTTAATTTCTATTTTTACTTTATTTTACTTTACAATACTGTATTGGTTTTGCCATACATTGACATGAATCCACCACGGGTATACATGCATTCCCAAACATGAACCCCCCTCCCACCACCCTCCCCATGACATCCCTCTGGGTCATCCCCGTGCACCAGCCCCAAGCATGCTGTATCCTGCATCTGACATAGACTGGTGATTCGATTCTTACATGATAGTATACATGTTTCAATGCCATTCTCCCAAATCATCCCTCCCTCTCCTTCTCCCTCTGAGTTCAAAAGTCTGCTCTACACATCTGTGTCTTTTTTGCTGTCTTGCATAGAGGGTCATCATTGCCATCTTTCTAAATTCCATATATATGTGTTAGTATACTGTATTGGTGTTTTTCTTTCTGGCTTACTTCACTCTGTATAATCGGCTCCAGTTTCATCCATCTCATAGGATATTGAATATAGTTCCCCATGTGCTATACATTAAGATCTTGTTGTTCATCCATTCTAAATGTACCAGTTTGCATCTACCAATCTCAAACTCTCAGTCCATCTCCCTCCCTGCCCTGCCCGCTCCTTGGCTAGTTCTCTATGTCTATGAGTCTGTTCCTGTTTTGTAGATAGGTTCAAAGCACTCTTTTTTATGCAGTTGTAACTATTTGTCTAAAAAGTTTCCATTCATACCATATTCTTTCTATAATTGCAAACAGCCTCTTTAACTTTTAGAACCCAAAGTGCTCATTTCTTGCCTAAGGAAACCACATAGACATATTTGTTATGGAGAGACAGCTCTCTTATTAATCTTTCTAAATTCTTAGCCAGTCAGAGACTTGCCCACTGGATTCAAAATCTGTGATTTTAACCAGGCAAGTAAGTGAAAAATTTAATTTTTAGGTTCAGCAACTCAGAAAATCTGCACTAAAAATATAGATACTTTATTTCAGTGCATTGAATCCAGCTATCATCTATGTCTTTTGTTTTCACTGGTTCTTACCTTTTCATAATATATAACCTTTCCTTCCCAAAGTAAGCTTAGCAGTGGAGATGAGGAATCAGTACAGGGTCGCTGTGCACAGTCCTGGCACAAAGCTGAACAATTATTTTTAAGAACTCAGACTTAAATAGCCCCAATTTTTTGGCAGCCCCAAATCAATCTTGCTGTCCTATGTCAGCTGCCCAAACTGTCTGCTATGGCCCTTTAGTTCTCTGTGTGCCCAAGGGTTTGCTGTTTTGTTTGTTAACCTTCAACTCCAGTGTTCTTGTCTGGAGAATCCCAGGGACGGGGGAGCCTGGTGGGCTGCCGTCTCTGGGGTCTCACAGAGTCGGACATGACTGAAGCGACTTAGCAGCAGCAGCAGCAGCATGATGAGTTTTTGTGTTAGTTTTTTTTATTTTAATCTTAGGTCCCAGTATCTTTCATTTGTCCTGAAGTGCAACCATTTCACTGGGACCTACTGAATAACTCTAATTCATTAGTGTGTGTGTTAGTCACTCAATCGTGTCCAATTCTTTGTGACCGCACAGACTGCAGCCCACCAGGCTCCCCTGTCCATGGAGTTCTCCAGGCAAGAATACTGGAGTGGGTTGCCAATTCCTTCTCCAAGGGATCTACCCGACCCAGGGGTTGAACCCAGCTCTCCTGCATTGCAGGCAGATTCTATACCATCTGAGCCACCAAGGAAGCCCACAGAGTATCTGTATAATGGAATATTATTTAGGCATAATCTAATTCATTATTATTCCCCATAAATCTTGATTCTGTTTTAATTTCCAGTTATCAGCTAGAATCCAGGGCTAAACTCTTAAGATCATGTAAAATCATGGCTCTACACAGTAGTCATGTAAGGATGTGAGAGTTGGACTGTGAAGAAGGCAGAGCACCGAAGAATTGATTCTTTTGAACTGTGGTGTTGGAGAAGACTCTTGAGAGTCCCTTGGACTGCAAGGAGATCCAACCAGTCCATTCTGAAGGAGATCAGCCCTGGGATTTCTTTGGAGGGAATGACGCTAAGGCTGAAACTCCAGTACTCTGGCCATCTCATGTGAAGTGCTGACTCATTGGAAAAGACTCTGATGCTGGGAGGGATTGAGGGCAGGAGGACAAGGGGACGACCGAGGATGAGATGGCTGGATGGCATCACGGACTCAATGGACGTGAGTCTGACTGAACTCTGGGAGTTGGTGCTGGACAGGGAGGCCTGGCGTGCTGTGATTCATGGGGTCGCAAAGAGTCGGACACGACTGAGCGACTGAACTGAACTGCACTACACTATTTTACCATGGTTACTCTCACATTACCATGGTGTAAAACATTGTTTCTGCTGTGTCTCAGGTACCCTCTACCTCACTGGACTTCTCAGGAAATCATCAACTTTCTAATGATATTTTGGATACTGATTCAGACTGCTGGCTGTGACAACAAAGAACCAATTCTCTCATCAGGTATATGATGTACTTTTTGGGATATTGATTAACTGTTTAACTCTGAGAACTTCCCCCCACTCCACACAGTAGATGGGCTGCCTGGTTTATTCTATGAAATCCTAAGCCAAGGTTTAGCTTGCTCTTTATTAAGGTGCCAGCTACTAAATATTTTATGCTCTATGGGCCATACAATTTCTGTTGCTACTACTCAACTCTGCCATGGCAGTGTATACCGGCCATAGACAATGCTTAAATAAATGGATATGGTTGTCTTCCAATATGATTTTATTTATGCAAGTCTGAAGCATACTCAGTCTGGCCCAGGTGAAGTAAGTTTTCAGACCCTTCTCCTAAGATTTCAATTAGCAGTAGGAATGTGATCTAAGTTTGGATTATTTTCCAGAAATTTTGAAATGGGATAAGAATAAAATATGTGATTTGTCTTTTTTTGTGATTTGAACTCAAAAGACAAATATACGTACTTTCCAGGGGGGACAACTCTTACCTAATAGCTTCACAGAAAGATCTGGTCTACCAGTGTGATGACAGCAGTAGAAAGTCCTTCCTAATGCACTGGTCTCTATCTACTCTTCTTTCACCACTCAGTTGCCACTTGAGATGATAGCATGTCTTACAACTGAGTTTAGTCAAAAAATAAATATACACGAGTTATGAAGTTTTAGACTGTAAAGGACAACCAATTCAGCTCACTTAAACAAAATAAAAATGTAGCATAAAGAAAATGGAATTGATCCCCAAATTGAAAAAAGAATACTTCCTCAAAAACAAATTACCCAAGAGCAAGTGGAAAACTTTTTGCTACACCTGCTAATGTTTTCTGAAAACACAGAGAATATGATCACCATGAAATAGAATCAAGGGAGTCATAAACAGGCAAAACCAGAAATAAGGACTGGGAGAAACTTCTGTTTCAAGTTGCAGCAGGTTAGCTTTTGTGAGCACCCTTTGGCAAAGAGCAATTAGAAAAAATGTATACATAAAAGAGAATAATAATGAACTAAATGAAGGCATTGGAAAATCACCAAGAGAATGAGAACTTCAGGGGTGAATAATTCAGAAAAAAGAGGGACTTGGATTAATAAACTGGTATTGTATACCACATTATATCTTAAGGTATTTACCAAATCTAAACTAGTAGTCTCAACCAAATTGCTGGTATGTAACGATGCTGACAATGTCACAGAAGCTGAGGAATCTAAAGTAGGAACTCAGAGACCATCAAGGAAGAATGATTTTGACACCCAGCTCAGGCTTTCAGCCAAGGTGCTCAAGGTGCTCAAATTAACAAATTTGCATTATTATTCTTAGGATACAGAGCTGAGCATAAAACAGACAAATTGTCTTTGCTAATATTCCAGTTCTAGAGAGACACAGCAAGCAAGATAAATGAGTAAACCTGTATAGTATATATCATAGTCATAAGTGAGTTATAAGTGGGAAATTCTAAATAAGGAAGGAAAACAGTCTTTGAGTTGGAAATCTGTGAGTTACTTTCTTACATAAGCACTGACTCTACCCAACTTTAGCCACCTGATTCTATCTATTGTTGATGGGTCCTAATTAGCTTCCCCATTATGGCAGAAAGTGAAGAGGAACTAAACTTGATGAAAGTGAAAGCGGAGAGTGAAAAGTTGACTTAAAACTCAACATTCAGAAAATGAAGATCATGGCAGACTACCATGTACAGGAAACAATTTGTGAATAGTTGGCAAACCAGTTAGGAGATGGGAGAAATGGGCCTTGGTAAAGGGCTTAAAGCTCAACATTCAGAAAACTAAGATCATGGCATCTGGTCCCATCACTTCATGGGAAATAGATGGGGAAACAGTGGAAACAGTGGCTGACTTTATTTTGGGGGGCTCCAAAATCACTGAAGATGATGATTGCAGCCATGAAATTAAAAGATGTTTACTCCTTGGAAGAAAAGGTATGACGAACCTAGATAGCATATTCAAAAGCAGAGACATTACTTTGCCAACAAAGGTCCGTCTAGTCAAGGCTATGGCTTTTCCAGTGGTCAAGTATGGATGTGAGAGTTGGACTGTGAAGAAAGCTGAATGCCAAGGAACTGATGCTTTTGAACTATGATGTTGGAGAAGACTCTTGAGAATCCTTTGGACTGCAAGGAGATCCAACCAGTCCATCCTAAAGGAGACCAGTTCTGGGTGTTCTTTGGAAGGACTGATGCTGAAGCTGAAACTTCAATACTTTGGCCACCTCATGGGAAGAGTTGACTCATTGGAAAAGACCCTGATGCTGGGAGGGATTGGGGGCAGGAGGAGAAGTGGACGACAGAGGATGAGATGGCTGGATGGCATCATCGACTCAACGGACATGGATTTGGGTAAACTCTGGGTTTTGGTAATGGACAGGGAGGCCTGGCATGCTGTCGTTCATGGGGTTGCAAAGTGTCGGACACGACTAAGCAACTGAACTGAACTGAACTTATCTAATTACTTTCCAATTAAGCCTACATAGATTTGCCAGAGATCTTTCTCTAAATACTAATCTAGGTATTAATACTGTTTCCTGCTCTAAATTCTTCAGTGATGCTTCAACTCCACATAAAGATATGACAAAGACCCATATATATTTTTTTAATCCAACCAACCTGGATTAGGTTAACTTGTTCCAACCTGATGCTGTTATTCAATTCAAATATCCACTGGTTCTTATTATGCTCTGCATTTTTAAATTCTCAATCATATTTTAATAGGGCAAGACCTATCTTGCCAAAATATAAATCTATCAATCACATCACTGTCATTTGTAAAACATTTCAGTGATTATGCATTATCTAAAAGCTATAGTGCTGGCTGCTTATCATGACAGGAAACCCCATTTGATACCATTTCCCCAGTTCATGTTTCAGGCATTGATCCTGAACCGTATGTCTCAACCTAGAGTGGCTAGCACCTCAATTCTGCCTAATAAACTACTGATTTTTTTTAGAATTCAGCTCCAACATTTCTTCTTTTGGTTCTTATCCCTGCCAGAAATTAGGTGCTCACCTAGCACTTTACGTAAATATCTATTGTAACATACTAAAACCTATAATTTTTCATTTTGTTTCTTCTATTATAAAAGCACCATTTGTTGTGTATTTCCTGATACATAAATATTTCTCAAATGTTTGATGTACATAACATAATACATTTCTAACAGTATTGATATATGCACATCTGTTAACTAAAGGACTAGCAGCAGAATTCTCAGGAAAGAGAATATCATACTGTGAAAAGTTAGGTGTGATACAATCACTGAAACAGAAGAGGAAATTCTTGATTGAAGACATGCAAAAATCAGTTACTGCTAAGTTTTTGGGCAACAAATGCCGTAGAAGGTCTGGGGAGCATATACACCCCAGTAGAAGTTTGGCTAGCAGTTAACATGTGACACAAAGCCATATTTATGAGCTTTTCTCTCTAATATTTTTTTTGACCTGCCTTATGCTGGCCCAGTTATTATTAAGCTATCACCTTAGTGAACACCTTCTTTATACCATGTGGTTCATTTCTTATCTGTGTTGTATGTATTGCTATGTGTGCATTTGTGTGTGTTGGTTTTTAATGATTGAAGAGAGGTAAAACACTTAGAACTTCCAAGTTATCTCTGGCCATGCCTGGTGAGGGACGTTAATTGAAAGTTAAAACCTTAATGACAAATGGTTCTTTCCTTGTCTATAGAAAGGTTATTTTTACAACAATAGTTGGAGATTAGTTCTTCTCATTTGGCACCATATTCTTTAACTTATCACACAGTTTCTTAGATAATTTTGGTGCATTTCTGCTCTCTTCATTAACCAACAAATTTACCAAGAACAGTTTTCACTTTTCTGGATTTCCCCCATACAATTTAGCCCAGTTCTCATCAGTAGGTAGTTATATAACTGAATTCATCTAACACTATTCTCTTGGACCACAGGGAAATCAAACCAGTCAATCCTAAAAGAAATCAACCTTGAATATTCATCGGAGGGATTGGTGCTGAGGCTGAAGTTCCAATATTTGGCCACCTGATGTGAAGAGATGACTCACTGGAAAAGATCTTGATGCTGGAAAAGACTAAAGGCAAAAGAAGAGGGTAGCAGAGGATGATATGGTTAGATATCATCACTGAGTTAATGGACATGAATCTAAGCAAACTCTGGGGGATAGTGAAGGACAGGGAAGCCTGGCATGCTATAGTCCATAGGATTGCAAAGAGTCAGACATGACTTAGTGATTGAATAACAACACAATTCAGTTTGTTGAGATGTAAAGTCACGGTTAATTCTATGGGTTTACTTTAATATTGCTTTTTAAGCTAAACAACTAACAGTGTATTAGAAATAAGAGAATCACTGTGTTAATCGATTAACCCATGAATTTATCTAAAAATACTTTATAGGATGACAAGAAGTATAAATAAGAAGCTTGTAATTGAATTAGAAGTAAGCTCCCCTGTTGGATGAATATATGGAGTTCCAAAGCACATCACACTGATTTGTAAGGCTGTCTGCGTTCATAAAGTGATTCCATGAAATTGCTGTATATCGTTATGTTAGGCAAGCAGTTAAAGTGATTTACTTTTATTATTTGCACTAGCAATTTATAATTAATATGAGTCTGTTGCTAAAATAAGTTTAATGTATTTTTTAGCTTCTAACTGACATAAACGTGAACAGTAAGAATAGTAGCATATATTACTAAAATATAACACCTGAATTTCTCCCCAGAATCCTTAATCAGTGTTTTAATTAATTCAGTGACTGTACTACATGGAATTAAGGTTTATTTTTGTGACAAATGCATGCCAACAAAAAAGGAAGCTGGTAATCAATATCAGAATTTGTTTTATGATAATCTTGGGAAAGATGACTGCAAGGTAAAGACAGCAGAAGGGCTCCTCTATGAGAAAAAAAGAAGCTAAATAATTTTTAAGTCAAAGCACACAAACAGAACTCTTCCATTCCTTACTCATTTTTTAATTCGATTGTTATTACTCTGATAATTGGCTCAATACATCAGCTTCTGTTTGGCACAGAATTATTTTAGGTAGTAAATGAGCTGTATTTGAGTTTCATAACTGAGCATGAATCATTGCCTTTGAAGTAGCCAAATCTTTGAAGACAGCTGTTGAGACAATTTCAACTGATGATAATTTTAAAAAATCATAAGTACCAATTTACAATGTGTCTCAGAAAACTGAACTACTTATTACATTCAGTAACTTGTCCCTTTAGGGTGAGAAAGAAGCAATAATTGCTTCTAGTGCAACTTATGGTGATATTTTATAAAACATTAGAAAACCAAATGCCGTTTTTCACCTTACTCCCTTAAATATTAAGCAGTACAAAGCTCTGTTAAGGTCACCATTCCCAAAGGGTTTAATCAGGGATACAAAGGATTGTGGCAAAGAACTCAATGGCCATTTAATATTTTTCATTCAATCATATATAACTTTTGTTAGATAGATGAAAGTTAAAATAGATATTGTACATTAAAAGCTCTTTTTATTTCTCAGTGCTTCATCAGGAGAGGTGAAAATATAGTTGGGGATTTTACATTCTCTTTGATTTGGATGATTGTGAGCCCATGGGAACTTTTTTTTCTAGCTGGATGGATGATTTACAATAAGGAGAAGCTGAATGGGTTAGAAAGAACAGGAAGGACAGTGAAAGATAATGTTTCCACATCTCTTTCAATGAAAAGAAAGTCCATGCATAAAGTCCAGAAGAATCATTCATTGGGTGTCATTTTGCATGCTGTGATTTTAAGTTCTTCTCATCATATGGTCAATATAGATATTTTCTCATTATTCTGTATATCTAAGCCAACTGAAGTTATCTAAGGATGTCTGCTGCTTAGTTTTATAGAAGTATACAAAATTTTTATAACTGTTGGGAAGAAAAAATATCCTTATTACTTTTTTCTGTCCAAAACTAATTCTTTAGTGAGCTGATTTATTCTTTCAGTAAAAACAAAACTTGATTCAAATTATGGAGCCCAACAAATATATAAGTTTAGAGCAAGGGACAGGTAAATCACTTTGCAATCACTACCTAGGTATCAATTGTTGGAAATTTAGTGAAAAAGACTTGTGTCCAGAAATAGGACAAAATCATAATATTAAGCTATAATATCCAGTGTAAATTATTCTCATGGTCATTCAAATGTCAATCAAAACCCCTCAAAAAACTGATGACATTAAAACCAAATTTATGACTTCCAATTTCCAGATTCACTAGAAATAAACTTGATGTCTCCATTCTAACAAAAAGGTAAAAATCTGAACGGAACTTCCAAACAGAAAATACCAGGCCCAGATAGGTTCATTGGTGAGTTCTATCAAATTTTTGAATGTCAGTTATCTACAATCTCTACAAAAGATAGAAGCAGAGAGAGAATATTTTTTTAACTCATTCCATGAAACAGCATCACTCTCATGCTGAAATGAGACACAGCCATTACTCAAAAAATATAGGCCCAAGTCTCTCATGAACATAGATGCAAAAAACTTAACAAAATATGAGAAAATTGAATCAAAAAATTACAAGAGAGAATTATATACCACGACCAAGTGGGATTTATCTCAGATATGTAAAGCTGATTCAATACTCAAATATTAATTAATGTAACCCATTATGTCAAAATACCAAAAAAGAAAAAAAAAATCATATGAACATATCAACATGCAGATAAAAACATTTGATAAAATCCAACACCTATTCATTATATAACTTCTCAGTAAACTAGAAATAGAGAGGAACTGTTTCAACTTGATAAAACTACCTGCAGCTAACATTATACTTCATGGTGAGAAACCCAAAGTCTTCCCACTAAGATCAATCATGAGACAAAGATGTCTCTTCTCAGCTCTTCTTTTCTATATGTACTGGGACTTCTTGATAATGGAATAAGGAAAGACAAAAAAAGGAATGAAAAGAAAAGAGAAGAAAAGAAAGGAAAAGTTTTATAGACTGGGAATGAAGACATAAAACTACTTTCAATTGTAGAAAACATGAATGTCTCTGTAAAAAATCTGAAAGAATTGACAAAAGAACTCCTGGAAAAAAGTGCTGAGAGAACAGAAACTTCACATGCAAAAATAAAAGATACCCCCAAATTTTTCTCATTTTAAAATAAAAGGTGTTTTATCTTGGGAAGAACAACTAATACCTTGGGAAGAGAGTTAACCACAGATTATGTGAGGCTCATAAAAATCATTTTATTGTAGGAAAATTAGATGTGTTGAAAATAGGAGAACATTCCAAAAATTCAGAGACACAAAGAAGGCACACAAAAATGCCAATTCCAAACTTACAAGAAACTAGCTCCTTTTTGCTAGTAAATATTTATATATATGAAAAAATTCAGCCTGAGACATAATTTCACTTATACTTTGTGGACAATGGGTTCTATCGCAAATCGTTAAGAGGCTACCAATATGTGTAAAGAAGAACTAGATAAACATAAAACTGCCCAAATAGTTTAGGTCAGTTCTCAGCAGGACTAAATGTAAGCATCACTAACAAAAATGTGTTAACATACATTGGTTCATGAGAACAAAATCTGACTATTTTAATACTACTAAAGCCTTTTAAATATTGGAATTCTTTCACAGTAGCAATATAATCTTTATGAATGTTATTTTCATAAAGTAATGATTGACCTAGCATAAATAATATGACCACTAATGGGAATATATATTGTAGGTTGACATGCTTTCAAGGGGGAGTCTTTGGAAATAGTTTAGTAGCTCATTCATTACATGTTTAATGAATAAAAATGTGCTATTTTGCACACTTGTGTCAATTGATATTATGAATAGATCACAATGAAAACCTCATAATATTTTGTTAAAATATGAATGTTCTAAAATAAATTTTATTCGATCACCATAGAATTTGGGCTTGCTATTGGGTTGCAGGGGAGATTTCAAAGAATTCACAATCTTCATTACTATCATGTATTATTCACAATCTTAGATTACCCTCAGTAACACAGCATTGTTTTTCTTGATATAAAATTATAGGGATTTAATGAGAAATTAAAGTGCCTTTCTCTTTTAGCCCTTATGTTTCTGAGACTTGATCACATAACAGAATTGCATGCTGAATGCCATAATCTGAAGATCTGAGCAGGCTATGATTTTTTCAGGGTCACAGTAAAGTTTCTCTGGGTAGTCTAGTGTGTATGGAATATCTGATTCTTGATGATATTCATATATACAACTGAATATAGTTCATATTTCCATAATCTGTGACTTTGAGCAAGTTCTTTAAATTTCCCTATTCTTGGATTTCTCACTTGTACAGTTGGTACTAATGTTTTTTGCCTGTCTTGTACTTTACAGATATACTTGATTCTCGTGCTTCTCTTCCAAAGTGCTCCTTGCTCAGTAAAAGAGTTAATATATGAATATGTAAGCCTGAAATTGGAAAGACAATAAAGATCACGAGAGACATTTAGGTTAGCAGCCTGTGGAACTTGTAAGTCACTGTTTCTGGGATTCTAGGGCAGATTTAGATGAGGATCGAATCTGTATGAAAAGTTTCATACCTGGTAGACAATGATTCCCAGTAAGGTTGGTTGCTCCAGAAGCTTGTTTACTGATGTTTTGATTTTAAAAGCAAACTGGTCTTTGCTGGGTACTCATTGCCCTTTCTCAGTAAAGAGACAGGTTTGGCTTGTGACCATCTGAGTTTTTGCCACCCTCAGCAATGTGCTGTCATTCTCTCAACAGAAGCAAAAACTGTTAACTTATACTCTTATTAGCATACAATCCGATTTGAACAGGAGAGACTCCCATCAGCATTTGTCTGCTTGGGTACTAAAATTTTAATCCAATTTTTCTCAAGAAATTTAAGAGTGAGGTTCAAACATCAATTTACTAAAATGTTTAGGTTATTTTGTGAAGTATAATCTGTCTCAGCAAAAGGCAAATCCTGTTATTGTATCCAAAATGTATATCCAAAATGTATAGTTCTCAATGGATGTCTCTAATCTGTGTACATTTATCAAAATGATAATCGGTCTGCTTTAAAGCTCAATTTTTTTTTTTTAAATCCTAACATATAGTGGAGACAAATAAGATGGTTGCCACCACTTACAACTAAAAGCCTGCCTATCTCTTAATGAGACGCAAAATATATATAAAATGTAAAAAGAATGCCACTATCAGCTAAATAATGTTATTGTCTCTGAGATAGTTTATGATATTGATGTGGTTGGTAATCTATCTCTGTGAAAGAAAAATGCAAATTCAAATTATTGAACATCAAGAGAGTCCTCTGAAGTCTAATTTATATTCTAAAACAGTAACATCACACAGAAACACTGTTTCCAGAATTATCTTGTGAAAATGTCTTTACTCAGATTTTCAAAGCAATCTCTGAAGAATTCAGAGTAAGGTTAAAATATAAAGTTCCTACTATGATCCCAAAATAGAAAATGGCAAACTAATCAGATCTAATCTTGAAAATGGTAGAGCTGACTCAGTAGCAGAGATCTTATTTAACAGCTAAATAATGGAAAGTTTGGAGATTAAAAAAAAAAAAAACAGACAAGAATACAATTTAAAAAAACTATCAAGAGTTGCCTCTAGGGACTTCCCTGGTGGCTCAGTAGATAAGAATCCACCTGCCAATGCAGGAGACACTGATCCCTGACCTGGGAAGATATCACATGCCTTGGAGTAATTAAGCCCCTGTGTCACGACTGTTGAGCAAATGTGCCACAAGTACTGAAGTCCACGTGCCCTTGAGCTTGTGCTCCACAATAAGAGAAGCCACCACATGCCGATGCCTGTGTAGCACAACTAGAGAGTAGCCCTCACCTGCCGCAAGTAGAGAAAGCCAGCGCAGCAATGAAGACCCAGCGCAGCCAAAAATAAATAAATTAAAATTAAAAAAAAAAAAGAATTTCCTCTAGAAAAGAAACTTGGAATAATCTTACTTTTGTTAACATATTTTACTATACCTAGACATCACCTCAAAAGGAAATCTGCATCTCTATTCTGTGCTCATTCATGTCTGACTCTTTGTGACCCCGTAGACTGTAGCCTGCCAGGCTCCTCTGTCCGTGGAATTTTCCAGGCAAGAATACTGGAGCGGGTTGTCATTTCCTACTCCAGGGGATCTTCCCGACCCAAGGATCAAACCCTTGTGGCCTGTGTCTCTTGCACTGGCAGGCAGATACTTTGCTTCTGTGCCTCCTAGGAAGCTCATATATAAGGTGTGTGTGAGCTCAGTTGCTCAGACTAAACACACAGCTGTCAAATATAGTAAAGATAATTATGAGAACTCACTGAATTTAGATTTATTTCTTACTTGGAGCTTCATATTTTTCCCTTTTTATTGTTTGTCCACAAATAAATTAATAATGCAACATTATTTACTTTATGGAAATAAGCTAATGTTGACATGATTTTTGTTACACTTAGTTTCAGCTCAGGTGTTTATATATATTTATATATATATATTTGAGACATAAAGAAAGATATTTTATAAAATTAAAACAAATGTAGTTTAAATAATGCCATTTGCAGCAACAGGAATGGACCTAGACAGTATCATACTGAGCAAAGTAAGTCAGAGAAAGAAGGAGAAATATCATATGATATTCCTTATATGTGCAATCTAAAAAAAAAATATTACAAATGAACTTACAAAACAGAAATAGACTCATGACTTAGAAAACAAACTCATGGTTTGGGATAGTTAAGGATTTTTGGAAGGTCATATACACACTGCTATATTTAAAATGAATAACTAACAAAACCTATTGCAGAGCACATGAATCTCTGCCCAGTGCTATGCACCAGCCTGGATGGAAGGACGGTTTGGGGGAGAATAGATACAAATATAGTATGGCCAAGTCGCTTCACTACTCATCTGAAACTATCACAACATTGTTAATTGGCTATACCCCAATACAAAAGGTTTTTGGTGCTTAAAAAAAAAAAAATTAGAAAGAAAATTGTTGGAGGTTCCCTTTGAACACTAATTAATAGTCATAACATTCATAAGAAATAGAAATAGCACCGTTCACAGGCTGGTTTGAACGCCAGTCCTGCAGCTTTGCTGAGAAACTGGGAGTCCCCAGGCAGAGCCCTGACTGAGGAGGACTCTGCGAGTTTTATCTCCCGCCCAGAGATTCCATCTCCGAACAGCGTACGCACACATAGTCTTCCTCCTCGGCAGTCTCGGGAGAGACACCGACACAGCGATCAATGCAAAGAAATAGAGGAAAACAACAGAATGGGAAAGACTAGAGATCTCTTCAAGAAAATTAGAGATACCAAGGGAACATTTCATGCAAAGATGGGCTCGATAAAGGACAGAAATGGTCTGGAACTAACAGAAGCAGAAGATATTAAGAAGAGGTGGCAAGTATACACAGAAGAACTGTACAAAAAAGATCTTTACAACTCAGATAATCATGATGGTGTGATCACTCACCTAGAGCCAGACATCCTGGAATGTGAAGTCAAGTGGGCCTTAGAAAGCATCACTATGAACAAAGCTAGTGGAGGTGATGGAATTCCAGTGGAGCTATTTCAAATCCTGAAAGATGATGCTGTGAAAGTGCTGTACTCAATATGCCAGCAAATTTGGAAAACTCAGCTGTGGCCACAGGACTGGAAAAAGTCCGTTTTCATTCCAATCCGAAAGAAAGGCAATGCCAAAGAATGCTCAAACTACCACACGATTGCACTCATCTCACACAATAGTAAAGTAATGCTCAAAATTCTCCAAGCCAGGGTTCAGCAATACGTGAACCGTGAACTCCCTGATGTTCAAGCTGGTTTTAGAAAAAGCAGAGGAACCAGAGATCAAATTGTCAACATCCACTGGATCATGGAAAAAGCAAAAGAGTTGCAGAAAAACATCCCTTTCTGCTTTATTGACTATGCCAAAACCTTTGACTGTGTGGATCACAATGCACTGGAAAATTCTGAAAGAGATAGGAATACCAAACCACCTAACCTGCCTCTTGAGAAACCTATATGCAGGTCAGGAAGCAACAGTTAGAACTGGACATGGAACAACTGATTGGTTCCAAATAGGAAAAGGAGTATGTCAAGGCTGTATACTGTCACCCTGCTTATTTAACTTATATGCAGAGTACATCATGAGAAATGCTGGATTGGAAGAAGCACAAGCTGGAATCAAGACTGCCGGGAGAAATATCAATAACCTCAGATATGCAGATGACACCACCCTTATGGCAGAAAGTGAAGAGGAGCTAAAAAGCCTCTTGATGAAAGTGAAAGAGAGAGTAAAAAGTTGGCTTAAATTCAGCCTTCAGAAAACTAAGATCATGTCATCTGGTCCCATCACTTCATGGGAAATAGATGGGGAAACAGTGGAAACAGTGTCAGACTTTATTTTTTGGGGTTCCAAAATCAATACAGATGGTAATTGCAGCATGAAATTGAAAGATGCTTACTCCTTGGAAGGAAAGTTATGACCAACCTGGATAGCATATTCAAAAGCAGAGACATTACTTGCCTACAAAAGTCCGTTTAGTCAAGGCTATGGTTTTTCCAGTAGTCATGTATGGATGTGAGAGTTGGACTGTGAAGAAGGCTGAGCACCGAAGAATTGATGCTTTTGAACTATGGTGTTGGAGAAGACTCTTGAGAGTCCCTTGGACTGCAAGGAGATCCTACCAGTCCATTCTGAAGGAGATCAGTCCTGGGTGTTCATTGGAAGGACTGATGTTGAAGCTGAAGCTCCAATACTCTGGCCACCTCATGCGAAGAGTTGACTCATTGGAAAAGACTCTGATGCTGGGAGGGATTGGGGGCAGGAGGAGAAGGGGACGGCAGAGGATGATATGGCTGGATGGCATCACCAACTTGATGGACGTGAGTTTGAGTGAACTCTGGGAGTTGGTGATGGACAAGGAGGCCTGACGTGCTGCAATTCATGGGGTTGCAAAGAGTTGGACACGACTGAGTGACTGAACTGAACTGAACTGAACATCCATAAATAATGAGAAATTATCCGAATTCAAAATAAACTAAATTGGTAACACATCTTAGAACTTTCCCATTATACCGTTTTGTTCTAATCAAGATTGCTTATTTTCAAAAATATCTTCCATGTATTTTGAAGTGGAGATATTTTATTATCTTCAAAGGGATATGTTTAATTGGAATAAATATAAAAATTGTGGCCAAATTTAAAGGTAAATCATTACATTTAGACATCTTGAAACAAGAAAATGGTCTTCAAATATTATTTACTTAAGTGCTACATTTATAAGTCAGCATTTTATGGTAGTTTAATGATTTTAAAATGTACTGTAATAGTCTATATCACAAAATTGTATTCTAAAAGTCAGAATTGTATTTTGTAAAGAGTTTTAATTCAATTATGTCTGCTCTTATAAGTTGTGCATTATGAATTATTTTTCTGAATGCATATATATCTATGATTTTCTTTTCTGTTATGTAAAAAGATAAAAATAATTTACATATGTGAAAATGTATCATAAACTACCAAAGTGACCCAGAAGGGACATATGGTAGTAATGAGTAACTACAATAAAGTGAATATACCTTCTGTAGGTCTTATTTTTTCTAAAAGCTTAAAAGCAGAAACTTTTTTACATTACAGTGAATGTACTGTAATTAAGTTTAAGGAAACTGTGAATAAAAGATACCTGACACTGTAGTGTCACTAAATTTGCCCAACGCCAGATAACTGTTTATAAAGATTGTTTCTGGAGTTGTGCAAATTTAAAGACTGAGCTAATATAAATCTGCCATATGAAAATCAACTATAGTAAAGACAAGTCTAAATAAAGAGTGGATTGCTGAAAACTAGATTTTATAATTCATTTACATTCTTGTTTCACAAGGAGTTTAATTTTTGAATAAGAATAAAAATTATAATATTTTGAATTATTTATTGATTTTTATATCATTAGGCACAGGTTAGAGAATTTCAATCTTCAAAAGGATAGGGTTTCCAAATTCATAATGGAGCATTTATTTGTTGTATGATGAAATTTTGGGACTTAGACAGCTCCATTTACAATACAGAATTTTAAGACAAAAGGCTAAAATAAACTTATTTAAATATAATTTTGTAGAAATGCTTACATTTTCAATAATTCAGCTTGTTATTTTCTTTTAAAGGTACTTTCAAAATTGCAGTTAGACCCACCTGCCAGTGCAGGAGACATAAGAGATACGAGTTTGATCCCTGTATTGGGAAGATCCCCTGGAGAAGGAAATGGCAACCCACTCCAGTGTTTTTGCCTGAAGAATTCCATGTATAGATGAGGCTGGCAGGCTGCAGTCCATGGGGTCGCACATAGTCGGACACGACTGAAGCGACTTAGCACACACATATGCACAACTGTTTTGCAAAATCAATATAACAACCAGGACTCTTTGTTATTTAACATTTTTGTCTGAAGATTGAGAACTTACTCAAGAAAGTAGGCACCAATGTAGGCATAGAAGTGACAAAGGGCACTTGGGACAAACGGTTGTATTTATGTGGCAATGATAGTGACAAGCAATATGGTGGAGAAGGCCAGGAGAGCTCCCCTCAAACTAATGACATCATTCTGATGCAGCAAGTGTCATTTCCAGTGAATTAATACCACCACATCAAATAATCTGTTCAGAAAAATTACAACTACTTTTTTTGATACCATTGAAGGGGAAAGAAAAGGATAAAGAAAAACATAGTACATTTCAGCAAAAGGTTGAGGTAGAAGATAATCCTGTTTCTTTCAGGGTGGGAGGATGAGGAGGACCACAGAAGGAAATCAATAAAAGTTTTCAAAAGAAATGGCTGGTACAGCTTGAAGAATTTTAGTACTGTTTTGAATAAACTTTATCAAATCTTTTATATCCATTCTAAAGAAAAGGTACACTTCCTCTTCTACCATTTTTATAAAAAGGCATAAGATCTTAAATGATCCATTAGATAAAATAGATATATAAGTTCAACAACAACTATAAAATGTAAAATCTGTGACATTTTCCTTGAGTTTCAATGCCCTTACAGGTCCTCACCTTGGTACCGTGAGGGATTTCCTTCCAGCTTCTAATCAGGAACCCCAGTCTTGCCTGAGGCTTTCCACAGTAGCTGTCAGAAGAGGTTTAGAATGAGGCATTTCTATTCTAGAACATGGGTATTTTCTCCTACAGAGGGGGTTTACATTCTAAACTTTCTTTATCCTCACAGACTTTTCTTTTTATAGGAGAAATCTGAAGGATAGAAGACCTTACCAGAGTGCAGATGTAACAGCAGCAGCCACAGTATTTCCCCACTGCATAAGACTAGTTCTTCCCACAAAGTCACAGGATAGTCAATTTACACCTCTTTTTCACATATGTCTTACACTTCTAGCTTCAATTTATTTAAACACTTGCTGGAATTTTAATTTCTCAAGTGATTCAGAAAACGAACCAAATGAATCTCTGAACTGTCTTGCTGCAGTAGAGTCTAGTAATTATACCTGTGGGCCCAAGAGATAACCCAACCTGGGCTCAAATCCCACTCCTGTTTGGCAATCACTATCTATGCTATTATGATAGTAATTTGCATCTGTCTCAGTTTTCTCAACCAAAAAGTGAGATGAGTAACGTCACCAACTTCGCAGTAAAATCATGAAGATTCAACCAAATATGTGAAAGTATCCTGAACATTTCACACTTATGTTAGTGAATGATATTAATGTTATGATCATTGTCCTCACTTTACAAAGCTGTGATACTTAAATGACAAAAGTAATATAAACCACTTAACCCAGTGTCTGGTATATTAAATGTGCCTATAAATGGTTTGGTCTATTAAGAGAAGGGTCTGTTTGGCTGACTTGATAAAGGAGTTAGTTCTGTCTTTATTTTATGCATGTTTGGTTCTTGTCTCCAACACTGTGCATATAAAGGTTAAACACATTTTGGTGTATGTATATACCTAAACCTCATTACAATATTTATATTATGATTGCAAAGGTTGTTTCTTAACTAGAATTTAATACAATATTTTATACATCTTTTGCAGCCAGAAGGAAGCAGCGGGGTAGCAAAACAACATTTGTGTTTTCTGTATGCTCAGCTTCTATTCTGGGTGATTTACTTACATTTGGCCACTCAATCCTCCCAGGAACCTTTGAGAGGGATGTTATTATCTCCATTTGACAGACAAGAATGCTGAGAGTCAAAATATTTTCAAAGCCAGAGCTAGAACTAGGTACATAAATATTCACATTCATTGCCAAGAATATGCAATGGGGAAAGTATAGCCTCTTCAAAAAACGGGGCTGGGAAAAGTGGATACCGACACACAAATTGGAAACTTATTATACACAAAAATCAACTCAGAGTGGATAAAACATCTAAAACTTCTAAAAGGAAAACAGGAGAAAAGCTTCATGATATTGATCTTAGCAATGATTTCATAGATATGACACCAAGAAACACAGGAAACAAAAACAAAAATAAATAAGTAGAACTACATCAAACTGAAAAGCTTCTGTGGACCTAAGGAAACACCATATGAAAAGCGAACTTATGGGAGAAATTATTTACAAATCATATGTTTGATATGGGGTTAGTCCCCAAAATATATAAGGAAGACATACAAATGGTCAACTGGTATAGGAAGAGATTCTCAACGCTACTAATCATTAGGGAAATGCAAATCAAAAGGAGATATCACCTCCTATCTGTTAGGATTGTCATTATTTTAAAAGTACAAAAAATAACAAAGGTTAATGAGTGTGTGAAAAAATTAGAACCCTCTTGCATAGCTGATGGGAATGCAAAACAGTACAGCTGCTACAGAAAAGAGTATGCTGTTCTCTCAAAGAACACCATATGAGCCAACAATTCCACTTTTGGGTACTTATCCAAAATACTTGAAATTGGGATCTCTAAGAGATATTAAAACTCTGATGTTCACTGAAGCACTCTATATAACAGCCAAACTGTGGAAACAACCTAAATATCCACTGAGAGATGGAGTGATAAAGAAAATGTGATATATACACATGGAACACTAGTCATCTTTTAAAAAGAAGAACATTCTGAAATAAGCGAGATCAATGAACCTTGAAGACATTACCCTAAATGAAATAAGTCAATAACAGAAAGACACAGACTGTATGATTTCACTTATGTAAGATAATTCAAATCATAAATTTTATAGAGTCAGATTGTGGAATGCTGGTTACCAGAAGATAAGAAGAGGGAGAAACGGGGAGCTACTAATCAGTGGGCATAAAGTTTCAATTAGTAAAATGAATAATCTCTAGTGATTTGCTGTAAAATATTGTACATGTAGTCAATAATATGCATTGTGCACTTAAAAATGTGTTAAGAAGATATATTTCATTGTGTTCTCACTACAATAAATAACATTTAAAAAATTTTCAGTACCAAAGTAGTGTGACTGAAAACACATAATATCTCTCTTTCCGTTAAAGTGATCAGCGTGAATTAATTAAACAAGTAAATTTATTTCTGAACTCACTAGACCAAAATTATATGCTCCAGAATAAGAAAAAAATCTTTTACCATTTATTAATAATTTATTACATAACTAGCAATGAGCACAGAGATGTCTGATAGTAAGTGATGGATTGATTATTTTATGGCTATCCTGAAGAAGCAAAATTGACACCTCTTCAAAATTTGGTTCAGATATTCAGAGTGATGATGTCATACACATACTAAATGTGTGTAAAAAACACTTACTACTCATAAGTGAGATTTTTCTGGGGGGAGCAATGTAGCTTTCCCAAGTTGAACTGAAAATGGCTTGGGTTTTTATGGTGGTTAGGGGATAATATCTAGCTGAAGGTTGCTGCAAGTTGTTTGAACTTGTTGCCTGTATCAAAGGTCAGCATACACCTGGCTTTCTTGCCTGTTTGCTCAGATACAGATGAGAAGAGGAAAAGAGAAGAATAATATTAAAAGCTGTTAACATTAAGAATAATGTTAAAAAATATTTTTAAAAAAAAATTTAGTCAGACTTCTCTTTGCTCCAAAAGGACAGAACAATTGTGGGAATATAAAAATGAAAAGAGAAAAATTTAAGGTAAATTTAAAGTTAGTATGAAGAAAATTTAAGTACCAGGTTAGGAAATAGCAAAGTCAGTTTGTTGCATACAATATAATCTGAACAGTTAGAAATTTTAAATTATTAAATATTATTGCCTTGCTTTTAGAAATGGAAATTTGTAAAAGTGATTCAAGAAGCAATACTTTGAAATCATTTGAGTCTCAAGTATTGCTTTAATCATAAAACTTGCTTTTAACTTTAGAAAAATATAATGGGGGAGATTTTTCCTTGGCTTTCGGTGAATTCCTCACGTTTTAGTGAATTCATTCTATCTCAAGGCCACCTCTACATTTCATTATCACCTGCTCTGTTTTAATTAAGAAATCATCTGCCTAGAGCCTCTGCTCCACAACAAGAGAAGCCACTACAATGAGAAGCCAGTGCACCATGACGGAGAGTAGCCCCTGATTGCTGTGGAGGAAAAAGCACAACCACAAATATACAAATAATTAGATAAATAAATACTTTTTTTTAAAAAAAGAAATTATCCACCAGACAAGTAGAGTTAAATATAAAAATGGATGTGTCTTGAATTTACTCAGTCCTGTCCTGTAACATTTCAATGTCACTTTGCACTCTGTTGGAAATGGGAAAAGCTCATCTGCCGACTATGTATGGAAAGAGGATAAGAATATCCATGAAGGTACCAGTTGAGTGGGACTAATTGCACTCATCTCACACGCTACTAAAGTAATGCTCAAAATTCTCCAAGCCAGGCTTCAGCAATACATGAACCGTGAACTTCCAGATGTTCAAGCTGGTTTTAGAAAAGGCAGAGGAACCAGAGATCAAATTGCCAACATCTGCTGGATCATGGAAAAAGCAAGAGAGTTCCAGAAAAACATCTATTTCTGCTTTATTGACTATGCCAAAGCCTTTGACTGAGTGGATCACAATAAACTGTGGAAAATTCTGAAAGAGATGGGAATACCAAACCACCTGACCTGCCTCTTGAGAAACCTATATGCAGGTCAGGAAGCAACAGTTAGAACTGGACATGGAACAACAGACTGGTTCCAAATAGGAAAAGGAGTATGTCAAGGCTGTATATTGTCACCCTGCTTATTTAACTTATATGCAGAGTACATCATGAAAAATGCTGGGCTGGAAGAATCACAAGCTGGAATCAAGATTGCTGGGAGAAATATCAGAAACATCAGATATGCAGATGACACCACCCTTATGGCAGAAAGTGAAGAGGAACTAAAAAGCCTCTTGATGAAAGTGAAAGAGGAGAGTAAAAAGTTGGCTTAAAGCTCAACATTCAGAAAATGAAGATCATCTGGTCCCATCACTTCATGGGAAATAGTTGGGGAAACAGTGGAAACAGTGTCAGACTTTATTTTTTTGGGATCCAAAATCATTAGATGATAACTGCAGTCATGAAATTAAAAGACGCTTACTCCTTGGAAGGAAAGTTATGACCAACTTAGATAGCATATTCAAAAGCAGAGACATTACTTTGCTGACTAAGGTCCGTCTAGTCAAGGCTATGGTTTTTCCAGTAGTCATTTTGGATGTGAGAGTTGGACTGTGAAGAAGGCTGAGCACCGAAGAATTGATGCTTTTGAACTGTGGTGTTGGAGAAGACTCTTGAGAGTCCCTTGGACTGCAAGGAGATCCAACCAGTCCATTCTGAAAGAGATCAGCCCTGGGATTTCTTTGGAGGGAATGATGCTAAAGCTGAAACTCCAGTACTTTGGCCACCTCATGCGAAAAGTTGACTCATTGGAAAAGACTCTGATGCTGGGAGGGACTGGGGGCAGGAGGAGAAGGGGACGACTGAGGATGAGATGGCTGGATGGCATCACCGACTCAATGGATGTGAGTTTGAATGAACTCCGGGAGTTGGTGCTGGACAGGGAGGCCTGGCATGTTGCGATTCATGGAGTCGCAAAGAGTTGGACACTACTGAGCGACTATACTGAATTGAATTTACCATGGGTTGTCTTAAATATGGAATATGTTTAGATTAAAAGCAATCAGAAATATTTTACAATTATTTTCTTTAACTAATTAATAAACAGCTGAATAATCATGTCAGTTAGCATTCAAACTCTATTAATATGAATTCTTTTCCCCATCTTTGCTTTGTTTCCGTTTCTATTGTTCTTTTCTTGTGTGATTTTTTTCTCCCTGTCTTTTCCTATTAAATATGAGACCCTTCCCAATCTGGAGATTTAATAAATATTCATATTCCTCTTCTTTAAAATAAAACCAAAAATAACTAATCTTTTAGACATAAGAGTAAACTTATGTCTAAGTTTAGTCACTTTTTTTTGTTTGTTTGTTTAAATATATACTAACATTTAGATCTTTAATCCATTTTGAGTTTATTTTTGTGTGCGGTGTTAGAAGTGATCTAGTTTCATTCTTTTACAAGTGGTTGACCAGTTTTCCCAGCACCACTTGTTAAAGAGATTGTCTTTACTCCATTGTATATTCTTGCCTCCTTTGTCAAAGATAAGGTGTCCATATGTGTGTGGATTTATCTCTGGGCTTTCTATTTTGTTCCATTGATCTATATGTCTGTCTTTGTGCCAGTACCATACTGTTTTGATGACTGTGGCTTTGTAGTAGAGCCTGAAGTCAGGCAAGTTGATTCCTCCAGTTCCATTCTTATTTCTCAAGATTGCTTTGGCAATTCGAGGTTTTTTGTATTTCCATACAAATTTTGAAATTATTTGTTCTAGTTCTGTGAAAAATATGGCTGGTAGCTTGATAGGGATTGCATTGAATTTGTAAATTGCTTTGGGTAGTATACTCATTTTCACTATATTGATTCTTCCGATCCATGAACATGGTATATTTCTCCATCTATTAGTGTCCTCTTTGATTTCTTTCATCAGTGTTTTATAGTTTTCTATATATAGGTCTTTAGTTTCTTTAGGTAGATATATTCCTAAGTATTTTATTCTTTTCATTGCAATGGTGAATGGAATTGTTTCCTTAATTTCTTTTTCTACTTTCTCATTATTAGTGTATAGGAATGCAAGGGATTTCTGTGTGTTGATTTTATATCCTGCAACTTTACTATATTCATTGATGAGCTCTAGTAATTTTCTGGTGGAGTCTTTAGGGTTTTCCATGTATAGGATCATGTCATCTGCAAACAGTGAGAGTTTTACTTCTTCTTTTCCAATTTAGATTCCTTTTATTTCTTTTTCTGCTCTGATTGCTGTGGCCAAGACCAGAAACTATAAAACTCCTAGAGGAGAACATAGGCAAAACACTCTCAGACGTAAATCACAGCAGGATCCTCTATGATCCACCTCCCAGAATTCTGGAAATAAAAGCAAAAATAAACAAATGGGATCTAATTAAAATTAAAAGCTTCTGCACAACAAAGGAAAATATAAGCAAGGTGAAAAGACAGCCTTCTGAATGGGAGAAAATAATAGCAAATGAAGCAACTGACAAACAACTAATCTCAAAAATATACAAGCAACTTATGCAGCTCAATTCCAGAAAAATAAACGACCCAATCAAAAAATGGGCCAAAGAACTAAATAGACATTTCTCCAAAGAAGACATACGGATGGCTAACAAACACATGAAAAGATGCTCAACATCACTCATTATCGGAGAAATGCAAATCAAAACCACAATGAGGTACCACTTCACACCAGTCAGAATGGCTGCGATCCAAAAATCTGCAAGCAATAAATGCTGGAGAGGGTGTGGAGAAAAGGGAACTCTCCTACACTGTTGGTGGGAATGCAAACTAGTACAGCCACTATGGAGAACAGTGTGGAGATTCCTTAAAAAATTGCAAATAGAACTACCTTATGACCCAGCAATCCCACTGCTGGGCACACACAGCGAGGAAACCAGAATTGAAAGAGACACATGTACCCCAATGTTCATCGCAGCACTGTTTATAATAGCCAGGACATGGAAACAACCTAGATGTCCCTCAGCAGATGAATGGATAGGAAAGCTGTGGTACATATACACAATGGAGTATTACTCAGCCGTTAAAAAGAATTCATTTGAATCAGTTCTGATGAGATGGATGAAACTGGAGCCGATTATACAGAGTGAAGTAAGCCAGAACGAAAAACAGCAATACAGTATACTAACACATATATATGGAATTTAGAAAGATGGCAATGACGACCCTGTATGCAAGATAGGAAAAAAGACACAGATGTGTATAATGGACTTTTGGACTCAGAGCGAGAGGGAGAGGGTGGGATGATTTGGGAGAATGGCATTCTAACATGTATACTATCATGTAAGAATTGAATTGCCAGTCTATGTCTGACGCAGGATACAGCATGCTTGGGGCTGGTGCATGGGGATGACCCAGAGAGATGTTATGGGGAGGGAGGTGGGAGGGGGGTTCATGTTTGGGAACACATGTAAGAATTAAAGATTTTAAAATTAAATAAATAAAAAACTAATATATATATATATATATATACATACATACATATATATATATATACTAACATATACAACTGAGCAGAGACTGTGCTAGAATCCTGGGTGGTGGGAACAACGGGAGGATAAAAGTTTGAAAAAAAGGCTGCTTTTACTAATTCACAGTTGAGTAGGGCAGCAAGAGAAGAATAATCATACAACTAAATATTATATAACCAGAGGTATATAATAGAGGTATAGAATTATAATAGAGGTATATAAAAAGAGTAAAGAGTAAGAGGCCCAAAAACCTCTTACTAAGAACTAAGAACTAATCTGTGAGATGCTAAGAAAAGGTGTTCTATGTAAGAAAAGAAAAGATGCATCAACTTACATGAAAGACTATAGCTAATTTAAGAAATTATAGACTAATTTGGTATAACAACATAGAAGGCTTTGGGGGAAGGTATGAAATGTGGTTGAAAGAGAAATATGCAGTCTCCCTGTGAAAGATTACAAATGTTCTGAGAAGAATGTGCATTCTGGAGGCAAAGAAAATTCGTTGAATGCTTGTGTGATCAAGGCGGGCTTTAGAGACACTTCTGATGATGGTGTGGGTGATGCATAGGAGCAAAGAGCCAGCAACAGGGAAGCCAGGTGGGAGGCTGAGACACTTACTTGCCTGAAAGGATTCAGTTCTGATCTGAGACAGCAGCTGTGAAGATGGAGGGGGAAGAAATGAGTTTGAGGGCTCCTCCAAGATTACAGTGGACAGGAGTTGGTTTAAGGATGAGGTAAAAGAAAGAGAAATATCTAATAACACTTTCCTGTTTCACTTGGTGAATTGACTATGATTTTTACCAGACATAGGAAACCTAGGAGAGGAGCATATTTGAAACAAAGAAAATTATCATTATTTTTAATGTGTTGTATCTGTATTGCTCACCTGATAGCTATGTAGATATACCTGAATACATGAATAGCTATATAGCTATATAGATACACCTGACTACATGAATGGGGCTTCCCAGGGGGCACTAGTGGTAAAGAACCTGCCTGCCAATGCAGGAGACATAAGAGACACGGGTTTGATCCCTGGGTCAGGAAGAACCCCTGGAGGAGGGCATGGCAACTCATTCCAGTATTCTTGCCTGGAGAAAGAATCCCATGGACAGAGGAGCCTGGTGGGCTATGGTCCATAGGGTCACAGAGTTGGACATGACTGAAACAACTTAGCATTGTGCATGTGACATCATGACTACATGAATTTTGCTAACTTCTATTTTTTCCTTCTGTTATACACTTCTTCTTACGTTTAAGTCTAGAATGTTTTGGTATCATGTTGTCATATGCTAAAAATAATCATATTCAAAATGTACACTAAATTGTCCAATCTTAAAATTTTCTAATTTCCACATCTATTGCCCACCGCATAATTATATCTGTCTTTCAGAAAGGCCATTGGCAAACATCCTTTTAGGCACTGGACTCAGAATACTGGAGCACTGAACCCTATATGTCTGAGGGTAGTTGCTGACCCACAGAACTCTTTTATAAGTATAAATATTCAAGTACATCATTTGGTTTCTCATAAGAAGTTTAACTATGAAAAAACTTCTCTATTGGAGATAAAATGTAAATAATATATATTATATAATGTATTTTAGTCAAAGCTATGATCTTTCCAGTAGTCATGTATGGATATTAGATCTGACCAAAAAAGAAGGCTGAACGCCAAAGAATGGATGCTTTCGGACTGACGTTAAGGAACACTTTTGAGAGTCCCTTGGACAGCAAGGAGATCAAGCCAGTCGTTCCTAAAGGGAAATCAACACCGACTATTCATTGGAAGGACTGATGCTGAAGCTGAAGCTCCAATACTTTGGTCACCTGATGAGAAGGGCCAACTTATTAGAAAAGACCATGATGCTGGGAGAATTGAAGGCAGGAGGAGAAGGGGATGACAGGGGATGAGATGGTTGGATAGCATCACCAAACCAATTCAATGGACATGAACTTGGGAAATCTCTGGGAGATACTGAGGGACAGGGAGGTCTATTGTGCTGCAGTCCATGGGGTTGCAAAGAGTTGGACATGATTTAGTAACTGAACAATGTAAATAATAATAAAAAATCCAAGACCCATAGGAAAATCTTACTGTGGTTCCTATCCATCACAAATCATTTAACAATGAAAATACTGCTAATATGGATATGAAAGATATGGGGGAGCACTTATCTCAAAACGCTCCAAGCAAACAAATGATCCATGATAATTCAGGGCCCTCTGACTTCAGATCCACTCTACTAAGGTTCATGTTCAGCTTTTGGAAGAAATCAGCTTCCAGATGCCCACTGAATGAAGAAGCTCCACTAGCCAGATGGCATATCATCTAAGGTGTTTTTGCTCAGATCTTATAATGTTAAGAGCATCAGCTTCCCTGGGCTGAGCTAGAAGCTCTCTCTTTAGAGCCTTGAGTATTTTGTAAATTGAAAAAAAGGATCTTCCTAGAGTTATAACCATTTGCAGTCACAGAAATGGATAAAATTGATTGGGTTTACCTGACAATAGATCAAATAGCTGTTCACTCTACAGCTTGGTATTTAAACTGTTGGCTCTATTATATTAGAAATCAATTTGGCAAGGATGCACTCTGCCCTAATTGCATTTTTTAGCTCTTCTGATAAGTATTTCCTGTCCACTAAAATAACACAGATAACTTGAAGCACAAAGTATTATTTACTCAGAATATCTACTTCATCCTCTTTACCAAGATGGCACCAAAGAATCAAAATTGGAAAAAAAAATCATTTATGTTTTAATTTTATTTGATTACAAAATCTATTTGGGGCTATTGAGTTGGTGATGGACAGGGAAGCCTGGAACGCTGCAGTCCATGGGGTCGCAAAGAGTTGAACACGACTGAGCGACTGAACTGAACTATTGCTTAGTTTCATAAAATGACTGCATACTTGGAAACAATGCCACTGTCTTACACCAAAAGCACTCAGTGACCAACACGCTCAGTTGCAAAGTTGGCACTGTTTAGTTTTCAAGTTGTGTCTGACACTTAAGAAATCATGGATTGTACATAGCCCGTGAATCTCTTATGAGATTTCCCAGGCAAGAATACTGAAGTGGGTTGCCATTTCCTTCTCCAGGGGAGGTTCCTGATCCAGGGATCGAAGCCATGTCTCCTGCTTGGCAGGTAGACTGTCCACCACTGAGTCACTAGTGAAGCCACCTATGCAAAGTTAGGGACTAATTATTTTTGTAAGATCAAAATCACTAATCAAAACCATCATCACTCCATTAAATAAGAATGCTAAAACATTATGGGACATTTAGATTCAAGTTGGAGGCCTAAAGATCTGAGGAAGTTAAGGACTCCTTACACCCAACTCATCTTTAAATAGAAGAGGAGAAATGAATAAACTTAGAAAATTTCTCTCTCAAAATAACCATGAAACAAAATTCTCAAACACATGAAGAAATCTAATGTTAAGCAATTTAACTAAACTGATAACAGAATTATGTTCTCATTCCTGATAAAAAGAATGTTATGCAACAGCCTAACTGAAAATTTTAAATAAATATGATTAAGTTGCTAAAAGAGATAAATGAGGGGCAACCATAAATTAAAAGTGATCAATACAATAAACAACAGTATGGATTGATCTCACAAACACAATTTTGGACAAAATAAACCACATAAAAGAATATATAGTGTATAATTCCAATCATAAAAAATTGCAAAAACATGAAAAAAAATCTTCCCTGACTTCTGGTTTAAATACTTTCTCATTTTTTTCTTATGAAAAAATATGCCGGCTTTTTCTACACTTATCTGCACCTTTGCATTTGCGGTTTTCTCTTTTTAGAATGTTCTATGTCAAATTTTAAATCTTGATTAATTCCTTCCTTAAAGACTAAGCTGGGATGGTTTCAGGAACGGTGTACGCATATGTCCAAACTCATCCAATTGTATACATTACACATGCACTGTTTTTTGCTTGTCAATTACACTTCGGTAAAGCTGAAGATGGTGACTGCAGCCATGAAATTAAAATGCGCTTACTCCTTGGAAGAAAAGTTATGACCAACCTAGATAGCATATTCAAAAGCAGAGACATTACTTTGCCGACTAAGGTCCGCCTAGTCAAGGCTATGGTTTTTCCTGTGGTCATGTATGGATGTGAGAGTTGGACTGTGAAGAAGGCTGAGCACTGAAGAATTGATGCTTTTGAACTGTGGTGTTGGAGAAGACTCTTGAGAGTCCCTTGGACTGCAAGGAGATCCAACCAGTCCATTCTGAAGGAGATCAACCCTGGGATTTCTTTGGAAGGAATGATGCTAAAGCTGAAACTCCAGTACTTTGGCCATCTCATGAGAAGAGTTGACTCATTGGAAAAGACTTTGATGCTGGGAGGGATTGGGGGCAGGAGGAGAAGGGGACAACAGAGGATGAGATGGCTGGATGGCATCACGGACTCGATGGACGTGAGTCTGAGCGAACTCTGGGAGTTGGTGCTGGACAGGGAGGCCTGGCGTGCTGCGATTCATGGGGGCGCAAAGAGTTGGACACGACTGAGCAACTGAACTGAATTGAACTGAACTGAACTGAAAGCTTAAGTTGGACTGCTAACTTCTCTGGGAAGTCTTATCCCTCATCTATGATGAGAGTTAGCAGTCATTCTAATACCACTTCTCAGACACGTGAGATCATTACAGCAGTTATACGCTCAGGTTTAGAGGGGATACGCGCTGGGATGTAACATCTTTCCCACTACTTCCCCATTTTGTGGTATTGATGATTCATCCAACCTTACTATGCCTTAGTTTTCTTGTCAGTAAAATGTGAATAAAATATAACCTTCTTCTTAGGCTTGCCTTAATGATTAAAGCACAAATTCATACAATAGTGTCTGACACATACTAAGTGTTCATTAAATCTTAAAGATTATTTTTGAATCATAGCTTTTTGTGTTCTATAACTTGGTCACTGCTAAGCTCCCTAAGATTCCTGGTTTCATCTTTACTATATCTTGTAGGCTTTGTACCATGTATCGTGTTTGGCATATATGAGGTACTTGACAAATTTAAAGGGACTTAAATACAAGTATTTAAGTTATGTTCAACATAAATGTTATATCAAACCAATGAGTACTCATTTCCCCAGAGTTCCACTAGCTGTCTATGGGCTTACCTGTACATATGTCTCAGAAAATGAACTCCCTTTTTACAAAGAATGGTAAAAGGACAGAATCATACAAACATCAAGCAAAGAAGAGTTCTAAATGAGTGAATAAGACTTTGTTCTGTTTGCACCTTTCTTTAAGTTTCACTCACTCTGATTTTCTCCACCTGTGGCTATAGGCAAAAGTTTCCCTTGCAAAATATTTGTCCATGTCTATACAAAGATGTTATCAAAGTTCAAGATCATAAAATAGAACTCTACTTGAGCTCTCTATAACAAGAGGGTGGGCTTCAGGGGGTGATATCAAAAATATAATAATATATTAGAGACTTCAGGGCTGGGGGAAGAATCAGAAAATAGACTTTATACAAAATAATCATCCTTCTTCCTTCTCTTTCTTTTGCTCTCTCCTAATTCTTGGCCTCATTCTTCTTTGTGTGTGCCAAGTTTTCTCTATTTTAGTCCACATGGCAGAAAGAAATCATTCAAAGTTTTACCTATAACTCCATTCATAATAGAGTTGGGGCTCCTATATTCAGTTGTCAATAACTAGTTAGATTCTCAAAGTCAGTCAGTCAGTTATGGTTAAGGAGGCAGAATTATACTAAAATAGCTTGGTTATATTCATACACAAACACACACACAGTGTGAATCTGTTTTTGATGATAACAGCAATGATACAAAGAATCTCAAGTATAGTGGGTTTTACAATGTCACTCAAAATCTGTATCTACTGGAAACCTCAAAATGTAACCTTATTTGGAAATATGTTCTTTGTAAATGTAATTATAGTAAGAAACAAGATAAAGAAATTATCCTTAAATATCCTTAATAAGGCTTAGGTCAAAACCCAATGAGTGAATCCTTTATAAGAAACAAAAAGGACACAAGGAGACAGACACAGAGAAGAAAGTGATATGAAGATGGAACCAGAGATTAATGATGTGTCTATAAGCTGAAGAATGTTATGGATATTGTGCAACTGCCAGAAGCTACAGAGAAGGCAATGGCACCCCACTGCAGTACTCTTGCCTGGAAAGTCCCATGGACGGAAGAGCCTGGTAGACTACAGTCCATGGGATCACAAAGAGCTGGACACGACTGAGCGACTTCACTTTCACTTTTCACTTTCATGCATTGGAGAGGGAAATGGCAACCCACTCCAGTGTTCTTGCCTGGAGAATCCCAGGGACGGGGGAGCCTGGTGGGCTGCCGTCTATGGGGTCGCACAGAGTCGGACACGACTGAAGTGACTTAGCAGCAGCAGCAGCCAGAAGCTAGGAGAGAGGCGTGGGGAAGTTTTCCCCTAAGAGATGGTAAGACAAAAAGCATGTAATGGGGAAATTATGACATTATGACAGAATGAAATCATGACGGGGAAGCAGCCTTGTTGAATCCTTGATTTCACACCGCTGGCTTCATGAACTGTGAGAATAGAGTTCTGTTGCCATATAACCCAGCAAGTTGGTAGTAATTTATTATTGTAGCCCTAGGAAACTAACAGACTAAGCAAAGAGAAAAGGAATGAAGGAGACCAACTGAGTAATTACTTTTCCCCACCAAGAGATTCCCCTGTCTTCTTCTCTGCTATATCATGCATTCTGTACTCCAGTTCAGCTATTTGCTTCCACTGTCCAATTTCTATTAATTTATGACTATAAAAGGATCCCAAGAAACTTAACATAAAATAATGCAATAATAGTTTATTATTATTGCTCACAAATGGCAAAAAAGCAGAAAATATTCATTCTTTATTTTATTCCTTTACTGATTTGAACTCATGTAACATTGAGTAGTAATGTTTCCTCAGTTTAAGGACAAAATGTACGCAGCAGTTCTCACTTAAGCATTCATCACCAGGTCTCAAGGTCCTTGCATCATTTGAGATCGATTCTGTACAAAGGTGACTAAAATAAAATGCTTGAGCTGGTCCTTAAATATTCCTGGAGTCATTGAATACCTCTGCAAACAGCTTTTTAATGGCAAAGTTGCCACATTATGATTGAATTTGTACTGAACAAATGAGGACATATTATCATCTCAGCCAATATTTGAGTTAGCTCAGAATTTCAGTTAACTTGGATTTTGTATGAGTTTGTCTGCAATGCAGTGCCTGAAATAAAATAAACTTTGTTTCTGTCTGTGTGTTATGTAAAAATATAAGTACATATAATGAATAGAAAATAACCTTCATTTTATATAGCTAGAATAAAACGAAAGTGGAAAGATGCCAGTATTTTTTTTCTGCAATAGAAAATACACTGACCTTTCATTCATGGCTTAATCATGTCTCAAGTGTCCTGTGAAGAAAAAATAAAGCAGTAACGTGTCATTTTTCTGAAGGTCACTTACTGTACAACTCAGAAATTTGGAATATCAATGAGAACTTGGTAATATTGAAGAAAAGCCCATGATAATAGAAAGAGATGTTCATACGTCTTTTGATTTGATGATTTAACAAAACATTTGATTTGGCCATTCACAAAGAAAGCATTTGATATATAATTGTGGTTCCCACCTGCAATGTGGGAGACCTGGGTTCGATCCCTGGGTTGGGAAGATCCCCTGGAGGAGGGAAAGGCTACCCACTCCAGTATTTTGGCCTGGAGAATCCCATGGGCTGTATAGTCCATGGGGTCACAAAGAGTTGGACATGACTGAGTGACTTTTATTTCAGTTATTTGTTTTTCTGTTATAGTAATGATTTTATAAAGTCCAACTAGCTTATATGATTATCAACAAATTAAAATTAATCAGAATTAGGGAGCTCTAGAGTTAGTCATAGTGATGACAGAAGGAAATTAACAATCTGGATGCAATGGAAGAAACAGATTATACTTTAAAATACAGAAAGGAGAGAGCTCTCTAAAATGATAGGAAAAAGAACGCCTGATAAACAGTGCAAATTCACAACTGCTCAAACCTCCCACGATGTCATCTGGACATATATAAACGAAAGAACAAGTATTACCAAATAAAATTGCCATAATTATGAGATTTTTTCATAAACTAGATATTAAATAATACAGTTACTAAACATTCTGGGCTAAGTCAGAAACTTTAAAGGTCCAGGGGGGAAGGTCAATGTAACAGAATCTGTGCTTTATTTGGGAGGTGCGCATAAAACGTGCATAATGGCAAAGAATCAGAAAATATAATGCAAGGAGAGGAATGCATTTTTATTGACTGAAAACTCAAGCAGGATCTCTAATACACGAAGCCAATCTAGAATTCTTTAATGTATTTTATGACATAAATCCAGAAATAAATTAACCACATTGGATCATAATTCAATGATAGGTGAAATATGCAAAGCCTGTCTTGGGAACCTTGTGTCATAGAAGGCCAAGATTAAGCCTCTATAAGACAGTTATGCATTCCCTCAATGTGTAACAAAGTAATATCTGTCCAAAGATGACCTTGCAAATAAGAATTATAAAGTGCTAGAGGAAAACCAACACAACTGACAAAAATAGTTACTACTGAGAACATAGAGAAAAGTATAACAATCTGAAAAAGAACTGTAAAGTAATTGATTTAATGTTTTCCACAGAAAAATAAAAGTGGAAGCAACCAAAACAAGAATTAAAATGTTATCACACAGAAGTTGGTGGTTATTAAATAAGAAATATTTAAATAGATTTACTTCTGAGCCAACCGGAGAGACTTGAGAAGTGAAATAATAGCTGTAAAATCAGTGAAAACTTTCTTGAAAACAGAGTAAGGAGATTAAAAAATACAAAATATACAAAATATAAAACAAGGTTGGAATACACTCAATATTGTAGTTTAATAACATAAGTAAATTGGGACAATAATACCAGGTGAGAGATGAAATGGTACAGAGGAAAGTGTAAGTATGCTAAAAATTTAGTCTCATTCCAAAGAAAGGTAGAATTACATCATGTATTTGCTTGAAAAAAAAAAAAAAGTTGATGCTTTGTGAACAAAAATTTAAAGAAATTCCAAACAAGAAGATGAGGAGGAAGACAAAGGAAAAGGAGAAGAGAAAGGGGAAGGAAGGAAGAAGAGGAAGAAGAAATATTAAGAATTAAACTGTGGGGAGATGGAAGGGAGGTTTGGGAGGGAGGTCACATGGGTGTACTTATGGTTAATTCTTGTTGATGTTTGACAGAAAACCACACAATTCTGTAAAGCAATAAATAAAGTGGCAAAAAATGTATGACACAACAATGGGCTTTCCTCAAGAAGAGAAAAAAAAATGAATTAAACTGTACAACTTATAAACCTATAGAAAAAAAATGAAAAATCAATGGAATAGGGAAAAAATGTTGGGCAGTTAAACAGTGGTTGAAAAATGAACTAGATGGTAAATGGTGCTGGAAAAATGTTATAAAAATAATAAAACCCTGTTCATTTATACCTTTCCCCATATACCAAGAATTTTAATAGATAAAATACACAAAGAAAAAATATATTGTTTAATAACCTATATGAAAACATGGGTACTATTTTCAGAATCTCAGAGGCAATCTTTCTAAACTGTCACATAATTCAGAAATCCTAACAAAATCAAATATGAAAAATTAAATGTCTTAAAACATAAAAAACTATAAAATTAATAATGATAAATTCAAAAATTAGAAAATTGTCTCAATTCATCTTTAAAAAAGTTAACTTATCTAAATTGAAAGAAAAGATCCACAGCCAAAAAAAGAAAAAGAAATGGGCAAATAGTATGAACATTCATTTCAATGAATGAGAAACAAAAATGGCTTTTAAACATACAAAATATTTTTAATCTAACTCATAAAATAAGATAGTCAATTAAACTGTATGCTTTTTGTTTATCAAGTGAGCAAATTTCTTAAATCTGGTGACAATTAAATGCCATTGGAGAGTTTGTGTGCAAATACTTTCATGTATCTTTAATCCAGCTATTCTGCTTGTAATAAATTTTTCTACAGATATATCCATGCTATGTGAAATGATTTATGTTCAAATTTATTTCCTATAACATTCTTAAGAGAGCAAAAGAATGGAAACAATCTAAATGGGAAAGAAAAAAAGAATTCAGTGAAGAAATTATATTTAGACAATGGCATATTATGTGGATGTAAAAGATAAGTTTTTTATGAACTGACATAAAGATTTCATGATATATTGCCATGTGAAAACAGTGCATAATAGTCTGCATATGTAACCAATTATGCAGAAAAGAAAAAAAGCATATATTTTCATTGGTTTGGAATGAGTAAAATTACCTGGAAGGATAAACAAGAAGCCAGTAGTGATAGTTCTATGCTAAGGGCTGTAAGCAGTTTTCGTTGGAGAACAAAACTGGGAAGAGACACACTGTAGAAGATTTTAAATTTGTGATGCTTGACTTACACATTAAGTGTGCAATATGATTATATTATTGAAAACCTATGCCTTAAAATATTTTTAAGAAATAGAAATAAAATAGGAAAAAATATTAAAGTAAAAGCAGTGAATTAAACAGAAAGTACAAATACACTGATTAAAATGTTCTTCATTATCAAGAGTTGACCAGGGCATGAGCAAAGGCAGGACAGGCTATTTCATTTGTGGGATTATGTGAATTACTTCTGTTTCTGAGACTAATTCGCAGTACTACTGAAACAAAAAGTCACCTACTTCTCATACAATTTTCTTCTAGATACATATATTACAGATATATTTATACATATGCACAATAAATTAGGCACAAATATGCTTACTGTGGCATTATTTGTTATAATAAAAAATTTGGTAGCAATGTAAATGTCTACCTGAAGAGAAATAGTGGTATATTGAAAAAGGGAATGATACACTAGTTAAAAAATAAACTTGAGCTACACATGTCAACCTGGAAAATGTTCCGTCAATACAATAATTCCCTTTCATCCAGCCTCATGTTCTTTGCCAGACTATCCTTCCAGTGCACTTAGCCATGAAAGTCTGCCCAACTTTCCCTCTACTCTCCCTTCACTAAGGCCACTCAGTCTGATGAAAGAAAACACACAATCATGCTGACTAGTTAATTTAAGTTCACTTAGCAATTTGCATTATGATTCTGCTACCAATTAGTAGCAATTTTGCCCTCTCTCTGTGTTCCAATTAATTACTTATTCTCCTAAAGGACATTTTTATTTTCACACTTGATTCTTTCTCCCCAAACTCCAATGATTCCCATTATTTTCATACTCAGCTGATTATTTTAGTCCCTATTTCACTGAGAAAATAATAAAAACTGCAGATAGCTTTATTATATCAACTAACTTACCATTATCTTCTCCAACATACCCTGCCTTCTCTTCTGCTATTGTATAAGTTGTCTATGTAGAGCCAACCCATCCATTCCCCCACTATTTCTGATTATTTTTTCCTGTATAATTTTTTTCCCCATCAGCAAAGAAACATCTTAAAAGAAAAACCCTCATGACCTCTGTATCTCTTTTAGCTGATGTTTCATTTATCTGAACTCCTTTTGAGTTACTTGTCTATTAAAACATGATGGTCTATTTTATGGGCATAGAAGAGACCTACCTCAATATAGTAAAGGCCATATATGATAAGCTTACAGCAAACATTATTCTCAATGGTGAAAAACTGAAAGAATTTCCTCTTAAGATCAGGAACAAGACAAGGGTGTCCATTATCACCACTATTATTCAACATAGTTCTAGAAGTCCTAGCTACAGCAATCAGAGAAGAAAAAGAAATAAAAGGAATTCAGATCGGAAAAGAAGTAAAGCTGTCACTGCAGATGACATGATACTGTACATAGAAAACCTTAAAGATAGTATCAGAAAATTACTAGAGCTAATCAGTGAATTTAGCAAAATTTCAGGTTACAAAATCAATACACAGAAATCACTTGCATTTCTGTATATTAACAGTGAAAAGTCAGAAAGTGAAATTAAGGAATCAATCCCATTCACCATGGTGACAAAAAGAATTAAATATCTAGGAATAAACTTACCTAAGGAGACAAAAGAACTGTACACAGAAAATTATAAGACACTGATGAAAGAAATCAAAGATGACATAAACAGATGGTGCTCTCACCATGTTCCTGGGTAGGAAGAATAAATATTGTGAAAGTGACTATACTACCGAAAGCAATCTACAGATTTAATGCAATCCCTATCAAATTACCAATGGCATTTTTCACAGAACTAGAACAAAAAATTTCACAGTTCATATGGAAACACAAAAGACCCTGAATAGCCAAAGAAGTCTATAGAAAGAAGAATGGAACTGAAGGAATCAACCTTCCTGACTTCAGGTTATACTACAAAGCTATAGTCATCAAGACAGTAGGGTACTGGCACAAAAACAGAAATACAGACCAATGGAACAAGATAGAAAGCCTAGAAAGAAACCCATGTACCTATGGGTACCTTATTTTTGACAAAGGAAGCAAGAATATACAATGGGGCAAAGAGAGCCTCTTCAATAAATGGTGCTGGGAAAGCAGGACAGCTACATGTAAAAGAATGGAATTAGAACACTTTCTAACACCATACACAAAGATAAACTCAAAATGGATTAAAGACCTAAATGTAAGACCAGAAACTATAAAACTCTCAGAGGAAAACATAGGCAGAACACTCAATGACATAAATCAAAGCAAGGTCCTCTATGACCCACCTCCTAGCATAATGGAGATAAAAGCAAAAGTAAACAAGTGGGATCTGATTAAACTTAAAAGCTTTTGCACAGCAAAGGAAACTATAAGCAAGGTGAAAAGACAACCCTCAGAATGAGAGAAAAAAATAAAACAAATGAAACAAGTGACAAAGGATTAATTTCCAAAATATACAAGCAGCTCATACAACTCAATGCCAGAAAAACAAACAACCCAGTCAAAAAGTGGGGAAAAGACCTAAACAGACTTTTCTCCAAAAAAGACATACAGATGGCTAACAAACACATGAAAAGATGCTCAGCATTGTTCATTATTAGAGAAATGCAAAACCACAATGAGATATCACCTCACACCGGTCAGACTTGCCCTCATCAAAAAGTCTACAAACAGTAAATGCTGGAGACGGTGTGGACAAAAGGGAATGCTCTTGCACTGTTGGTGGGAATGTAAATTGATCCAGCCACTATGGAAGATGTTATGGAGATTCCTTAAAAAACTAGGAATAAAACCACCATATGACCCAGCAATTCCAGTCCTAGCCATATACCCTGAGGAAACCAGGGTTGAAAAAGACACATGTATCCCATTGTTTGTTGCAGCACTATTTACAGTAGCTAGAACATGGAAGCAACCTAGACGTTCATCAACAGATGAATGGGTAATGAAGTTGTGGTGTATATACATAATGGCATATTACTCAGCCATAAAAAGGAACACATTTGAGTCTGTTCTAATGAGGTGGATGAACCTAGAACCTATTATACACAGTGAAGTGAGTCAGAAGGAGAAAGATAAATACTGTATTCTAAGACATATATATGGAATCTAGAAAAATGGTACTGAAGAATTTACTTACATGGCAACAGTGGAGAAACAGACATAGAGAATAGACTCATGGACATGGAGAGAGGAGAGGAGAGGGTGAGATGTATGGAAAGAGTAACCTGGAAACTTACATTACCATGTGTAAAATAGCCAACAGGAATTTGCTGTATGGCTCAGGAAACTCAAACAGGGGCTGTCTGTCAACCTAGAGGGGTGGAATGGGGTGGGAGATGGGAAGGAGCTTCAAAAGGGAGTGGATATATGTATACCTATGACTGATTCATGTTGAGGTTTGACAGAAAACAGCAAAATTCTATAAAACAATTATCTTTCAATAAAAAATTAATTAAAAACCTTGATGGTCTATTTTAAAAGTTTGTATTAAAATATCACAAACATTGGTATAAATAAAACAAATAATAATCTCATAATTCTGTGGGTCAGGAGTCAAGTACGAATTTAGTTGGGTTTTCTACTCAGACTCTCAGTGGGTTTAATCAAGAAGTCAGCTGGGACTCATTTCAAATGAGGGGTTTATTGGGATTGTCTTCTAAGCTCACTAGTTCCTGTCACAATTCATTTCTATGTAGTTGTAGGACTGAGTTCCATGTTTTCTTGCTGGCTGTTTGTGGGAAGTAGGTCCCTGTATCCCCCAGAAGACGCCAGCTCACAGACTCTCTCAGAACATAGTAGTTTGCTTTTTCTTCAAGGCCAGGAGACAAATTTACCTCGCACATTGAATCTCTGATTTCAGAAAGACCTTGTCCCTCTTAGAGTTCATTTGATTATGCTAGGGCCACCTGAATAATTCCCTTTTTGATTAACTAAAAGTCAACTGAAAATGCAACTTTCCTTGTCTTTGTCATATAAACTAAACATGGGTGAAACTCGTCATATATGCAGTTACATCTGCACTCAGGGAGAAATTACAGAAAGCATGTACCCTGAAGGTGATGAGTTCAGATGTTTCGAGGATCATTTCTACCTACCACATCCTTGACATAAAATTCTTTTAAGTATTGGTCTATACCAATTGGTTTGTCACTAATATGCCTAGCCTTGAGCCCTCTCTAAACAGGTTTTCATCCATATTACTCCATTAAATTGACTCCTGTAAAAGTTATCAATGATATTCTCACTACTAATTCTATCAGTCAGTTGAATCCTCAGTTTACTTTTCTTACCTGTAGCATTTGACATATTTCATCTTGTTCTCCTTTTCTTTTTTATCAATTAAGGTCATTATCTTAAGTGGGCCTGGTTCACAAAGCCCCTAAATAATTACAATAGTAATATCAAAGATCACTGATCATAGATCACCAGTAAGTTTCTATTTACCACCACCAATTCCTTCTCCGATGCTTTTCATTTCTCTATGTACATCTGACTTTCTGCCCTGTGCAATTTTTTTTAATTTTTACTTTATTTTACTTTACAGTTCTGTATTGGTTTTGCCATACATTGACATGAATCCGCCACGGGTGTACATGAGTTCCTAAACATGAACCCCCCTCCCACCTCCCACCCCATATCATCTCTCTGGATCATCCCCGTGCACCAGCCCCAAGCATCTTGTACCCTGCAGAACATAGACTGGCGATTCGTTTCTTACATGATAGTATACATGTTTCAATGCCATTCTCCCAAATCATCCCACCCTCTTCCTCTCTCTCAGAGTCCAAAAGTCCACTCTACACATCTGTGTCTCTTTTGCTGTCTCACATACAGGGTTATCATTACCATCTTTCTAAATTCCATATATATGTGTTAGTATACTGTATTGGTGTTTTTCTTTCTGGCTTACTTCACTCTGTATAATCGACTCCAGTTTCATCCCACTCATTAGAACTGATTCAAATGTATTCTTTTTAATGGCTGAGTAATACTCCATTGTGTCTATGTACCACAGCTTTCTTATCCATTCATCTGCTGATGGACATCTAGGTTGTTTCCATGTCCTGGCTATTATAAACTGTGCTGCTATGAACATTGGGCTACATGTGTCTCTTTCTATTCTGGTTTCCTCGGTGTGATGATTTCACAGGGCACTGAATACTAGGTTGGTGTTTTCTTCTCACAACACTTTAATTTCATTCTACTCTCTGCCTGTTTGCAATGTTTCTGAAGAGAAATTGGATGTAGTCACTCAGTCGTGTCTGACTCTTTGTGACCCCGCGGGCTGTAGCCCGCCATGCTCCCCCATCCATGGAGTTCTCCAAGTAAGGATACTGGAGTAGGCTGCCATTTCCTACTCCAGGGGCTTGTTCTCCTTCTTGAAACACTTTTTCCATTTAGATTTCAAGGCATCATATTCTCCTGGCTTTCCCCCTATTTCACTGAGTATTCTCTTCATTCTTCTTGACTAGTTCTTCATTCTCTCCACAAAACCCTTAAATGTTACGGTAAAGCTGGGCCTCATCCTTATAATCTGCACTCATTTTTTTAAACACTTTGTCTGGTGTCATGGTTTTAAGGAATCTCTATATGCCACTTTTGACCTTTCCCTTGAAATCCACATTCTTATATCTTGCTCTCACTTATCATCTTCATTTAGATTTCTTCCCAAAAAGCATTCATTAATAAACTGACCAAAAGTAATATCCTAGTTATACCAGGTGTAACATATGTTTTCTCTATTCCTTGACTTAGTGAATTTTGAGTCCAATATGTAAATTGCTCAGGATTTATCATTGCCCATGGATTCATCATTGACAGTTTTCTCACATACCACATTCAGGATACTGAAAGAGGCATTTGGCTACATCTTAGATATATCCTGTGTGTGTGGTGTGTGTGTGGTATGTGTGTGTGTGTGTGTGTGTGTGCATGCACGCACATGCATGTGCTCAGTAGTATCTAACTCTTTTTGACCTTAAGGACTGCAGCTTGCCATGCTCCCCTGACTATGGAATTTTCCATGCAAGAATACTGAAATGGGTTGCCATTTTCTACTCCAGGGGATTTTCCTGATACAGGGATCAAACACACATATCTTGTATCTCCTGTACTGGCAAGCAGATTCTTTACCACTGAGTCACCTGGGAAGCCCTTAGATATATCTTATTATCCAACTACATCTTAAAATTTCTACCACAGTGTGGAAAAAAGAGAAAAAATATTATCAATGAAGGGGTTTATAAATCAATCTAACATACATTTCCTAGTGAAATATTTTTTTGTTTAAAATTATTTAATGACTAACATTTACTTTAGGATACAATTAAAATTATTTTTATGACCCTTATATGAAGCACGTAGAATTTTCTCTGCTAGAAATGTCATCACCATAATCTGTATTTTCTACTTGAATCCTGATATTCCTTCTGTACTCTGCTAATTTTCCACAAATTAAAGAACCCTGGATCATACAAATACATTAGTTGTCCAACTCATTCAATGAAAATGTTAAATATAAAAAAGATAAAAGTCCATGTTCACATGTGAAAGGTGTCTCAAGGCACTGTGCTTGAAATAGGTCCTCATTAGTGGGCTCCTGTAACTTATCAGGGAATAATATTTCAAAAGAGCTATGAAGATCAACCAAAATTCTTCCAGAATCTATTTGATTTTCATAAGTAGGCTACAGTCCACGGGGTCGCAAAGAGTCGGACAAGACTGAGCGACTTCACTAAACATACACACACACACACACACACACACACACACACACACACACTGATATAAAGGCAGTATCAAAATTCATTAAGACTGAATAAAAATATTACTACTGTCAACTCCATACTTTGAGGCATTTAATTATTAGTACACTGGTCTTAGAGAAAAGAAATTCATTTATGGTGTACAGACTAATGGTTCCTCCAAAGATGTCCATATCTTAATTCTTGGAATACATGAATATGTTATGTTAAAAGGCAAAAGGGAATTAGGTTGCAGATAGAAATAAAGATGTAACCAGCTAACTTTAAGTAAAAAAATATTTGTTATCCTATAATATCTGAATATGCCCGAGTCATTACAATGATTCTTAAAAGTGGAAGAGGGAGGCAGAAAAAGATAACATGATGATGGAAACAGGGAGAACAATTGCCACTTGGCATGAAGTCTATTGTTTAATTCTTTCCTGAAGTCTGATAGTATCTCTCTTTTTTCAATTTGTGAAATACTTGTTATAGTTTTATAATATATCCCCTAAACTTACCTTCTTTTGCTTCAGAGAGCTCAAGTAGAGTTCTGTTACATGATTCCAAATAAGTCTGAGCTTTTAACATAATCGAGAGGAGGAAAAAAAGAAAAGAATTAAAAGGAGTAAATCACTAACTGGTGGGGCGAGGTGGGGGGGGAACATTAAGAAAAAATATATCTGACAAAGAACTTGAATCAAGAATATATAAAGTACCTCCACAACTGAACAATTAAAAACAAACATAAAAATGGGCAAATAATTAAACAGACAATTCAAAGGAAGACACAAACAGTCAAAAAGCACATAAAAATGTGTAATTTCTTTTACTTTACAGGAAAATGCAAAGTAAATCACAGCATGATACAATTACACATCAGAAAGAAAAGTTAGATTTAAAATGACTGTCAATCATGTGTGTTGGCAAAAATATATAGCAATTGGAACTCTGATACAGTGATGGCAAGAATTTAAATAAAGTAAAACCATGTTGGCAGGGTGTTTGGAAGTTTGTTGTCATCTTAAACATACATGTACAATATGACCTGAAAATACCATTCCCAATAAAATTAAAAATTAAATGTCCATTAAGACAAACAGAAAACTTATATTGGAATGTCTAAAGACTATTCGTAATAGCCCCAAAATGGATACAACTCAAAAGTCTATCAAAAGAAGAATGAATATGAAAAATTGAGTTATATTCTTAGAATAATATCCAAAAATATGAAGGAAAGAATTAGTGTTATTTGCAGTAACATAGATGAATAATAAATTTATTCTGAGCAATAGCAGATAGACAAAATTATATATTGTATGGTTTCATTTTAATGAAATTCTAGAACAGGCAAATCTAACTATGGTGAAATTCAGTACAATGGCAGATAAGCACTAGGGATTGTTTTTTGAGGCAATGGAAATGCTCTATCTTCATACGAGTTTAAGTTACATGGCTGCTGCCTGTCAAAACAGTGTACAGATCACCATACATATCTTACTTCAAGAACACAAAGGACTAAAAGGAAGTGAACTATCTTCTTATATATACACACCAAAATTTTCTTCTCATGAAATAGGAATCTGAGTAATCATAAAAAGAAAAAGTTTGTACTTTTGTAGGTGTGGTATGTGTGTGTGTTCTAAGAAACACAATTGTTTACAACATGTGTCCAACCAGATATTTGCTATGTAATTAAGGAACATTTGAGTACACAGGATTTATGATGAGATCAAAACACTGTCTGTTTTTTCTTGCAGTTTGGGGAGAAAATGTTGGGAGTTAGGTAGCTCTGAAACTGCTACTGTCCACAGTTACAGTATCAATGAAGGTAATGAAGATCAATTAAGGTCTGCTTCAGGAAGTTATTGCCTCCATAGGCAGCCGTGGTCCTGAAAATACAGACGGTCTCTATCAACTGCCTCTAAAGCAAGCATACACAATTTCTTAAAATGTTCATCATTCCTCCAAGACCTACCCACGTGAGTTAAAAATGGTCACAACCTTCTCTTTGTTCATATAGTTTGTCTTTACTGTACCATGTTTCAAATATTGCTTCAAACTCTTATTATTTTTGAACTTATCTCCTTTAGATATCTAGAATGTAAGTTTCTTGAGACCAGCCTCTTGTCTTAATCACTTGTATTTCCTCATAATAACTAGCATCATAGCAAATGCCACTTGGGAATTTGAGGGATTATTTATCCTGGTTTTCACTAACAGATTAGAATCCATTCATTAGTTTCTAAAAATTCATTCAAATTATAGAGCACTTAAAGACAGCCTTGTCTATTTAAAAAATATCCTTGAGATCTTTCTCAGTTTGAAACATTATGAAAAAGCCATTCTCTATATGGTTAGTGAGAACAGAAACTGTCTCCTGACATGATTCATTGAATGAAACTGGAACACAGGTTGATTAACCTATTCTATTCCATGAAGATAGAATGAAAAGTCATATGAACTTTCCCAGTTATGACAATCAAAAGAGAATTGCAACAACAGATGAGTCATCATATTCACATAGAGGGCTATCTTCAGCACACAGTTGTTTCTCAGGTTTGTTAATTCTGAAGGTCTCGTGGTGATTTACAGGGCAGATTACATTCCATGAAAAGAAAATGCTGTATATAAATCCTGAACCCAGAGAAGTGTAGAGAGCAATAAGACCTCTGGGCTAATATGTGGGAGGGAGGTAAGGAGAAGGATGGGGCATGTGTGGTATGTGTGGTATGTGTGTGTGTTCTAAGAAACACAATTGTTTACAACATGTGTCCAACCAGATATTTGCTATGTAATTAAGGAACATTTGAGTACACAGGATTTATGATGAGATCAAAACACTATCTGTTTTGATAAAAAGTCATGTCTTAACATCAAAAATCTTGTAGTAAAAAAGTGTTTTTGTAATACTGATAACACATACAATAAGTATTAAATACTCATAGAATTCTAGTTTTCCATTGTGCTTTATGCACTAATGTTATTAATGAAAACAAAATTCTAATACTAAAATGAGTAATAAATAATAACTTATGACTTCTCCAGATAAACTACTTGAAATTCTCTTAAATACAGAAGTGATGTGGGGACAAGCAAATTTGTTTTAAAAACTCAAAAATCCACTTAAATACCTGAGAATTTTGGCAACTTTGAAAAACAAACACTGCATAGCATTGAGACTGGATGCTAGGAAAGTGATGTTCAAGAAAAGATGAAGTCCAGTTTTTAAAAAGGAGTTACTCTGGTATATGATTTCTAATTTTTGTACTGGTAAATGATTTTTAAACTGTTAGATATGGCCTGTCTTCAGTGCTGTGGGTTCCTGAAATTGTTTTGATACCTTTTATTTTCTTTCCCATTTACACAGGGAATGAATCAGTTTTTACTAAGCTGAATTTGGAAGACACCCAGTTCCAAGCAGAGAAGACAGTCCAATTTTTACTTCTGGGCTGTGCTTCTTACATTTACTCAAATGAATTGTTTTCAATTTTCAAACACTCCAAATTAAGCTCATAATAAGGTAGAGTTAAAGTGGAAAACACATAAATAAATATAACAAGAGAATTATGTGTTTTAAAGTTGCTTCTTTGTCATTATTATATATGGCAACTTTAAAACAATATTCTATGCACTTTTAGAGAGGCCTAGAATAAGCACAGGATGAGTACAACATGATCAGGAAAGAAGCACTGTGAAGGTTAATTTTTTGTGTCACTTTGCCTGGGCCACAGTGCCCAGATATTTATTGGAACATTATTCTGAATAATTCTGTCAGAGTGATTTGGATAAAAATGTACATTAAAATTGGTAGGCTCTGAGTAAAGCAGATTGCTCTCCATAATGCAGGTGGCCAATTAAAGGCCTGAAGAGAATAAAAGACTGGACTTCCCTGTAGTAGGAAGGAATTCGCAGCTTGATAGCCTTTGGACTTGAACTGCAATGCCATCTCTTGCTGGAGCTCCAGCCTACTCTATTTTAGACTTGTCAGCCTCCGTAACTGTGTGAGTTATTTCCTTTTATATAAATAAATACACACACAGAGTTTATTGGTTCTTTTTCTGATAAACCCTGACTAATACAAGCTATATCTGAAACAGTCTCTATGTGAAGCACCCTGTTATTTGAGGTTTTTTGAGTATGAGGTAATCAACTTTCTTCACAGGACAACAAAGATTCTGTTGAAATAAGAACAAGAAATCTGTTTGGAGATCATTACAGATTGGTCCAGTGTTGGTGAAAAGAGAAAAATCATGTAGCCTTCTTTCTTTAGAAAGACAGTTCCTCTTTTGACAGTGTCTCCTATTCTTCATTTAAAAGATGAACAACAGATGGTGATACACAACAAACATTATACTGAGTTACCCAGTGATACCTTACCAGTAATCAAGTCCAGAGTTTTTCAACAGTCGAACATTTTGGACCAGATAATTCTTTATTGTGGGTACCCCTCCTCCCGTGCCTTATACATAGAGTACTTAGCAGCATCCATGGCTCCTCCCCAATATATTCTAGTTGCATTTCCAAACTGTGATAATCAAAAATGGGTCAGATATTGCCAAACTGCCTCTGACTGAGAGCAACTGGCCTAGATCAAAGGTGCTATCTTAGTCTTCTCAGGCTTCCATAAAAAATACCCCAGTGTGGGTGGCTTAGACAACAGAAATGTATATTCTCATAGTTCTGGAGGCTTGCTTGAAGTCCTGCATCAGGTCACCACCATGATCAGTTTCTGGTTGCTCTCACAATAGTGGAGGGAGAGATAGAAAGAGAGAAAGGAAGAGAATATGAGAGGAAGGAAGCGCTCTGTTATTTCTTCCAATCAGGGAAACAATCCCACCATGATGCCCACTATCATGACTTCATCTCAACCTACTTACCTCCCAAGTTCCCATCTTCAAATACCAATACTATCACACTGGGTGTTAGGGACTCAATATATAAATTCAAGGGGACATAATTCAGCTCATTGTGGCTGCCCTTTGAATATGGAAGTATTTGAAACCTCCTATTGACATTAAAATTCTTACTATGTTTCTTACTAATATACAAATAATGAGGCTTCTTTGAAAAATATCTTTATGGAAAAGTAAGGCTACTCTGGGTCTTCCTTCACATAACTCCAGGAAAAGGGTTCCAACTTCAAGAATGGCAGACATAAAGAGACCAAAGTTCAGGATCTTGCTGTGTACTTTTTACTATTATTATCTCCAATATTAGTATTTTGTGACAATGTCTTTATAGAAAAAAGAAGTAGACTAGATGATTTCTAAACTTTGTTCCATTTCTTAAAAACTGGCATATCTTTGAATTTTCAAAAACTGGTTGCAGTAACTTGGAGTGACTCACTATTTTAATAGGACTTTCTGAGGATATATTAATAGTAGATTAAAATATGTGAGAGGTTATAAAGTAAATGAGAGCTTATTTTTTCTTATACTTCTAGAAAGCAAAATTAAGGTTCAGGTTACAGAAAGGTGAGGGGTAGAGATTTCAACTCAATAGAAGAAAAAAGCTTTCTTACACTCAAAACTGCTAAAGTGGAATGAGATGTTTGATGAGGCAGTAAGTTCCAAGTCATTTAAAGTGCTTGAACTGATAAATCATTTTAGTGGATGATGTAAAAGGATTTACGCATTAGAAAAAGACTAGCTTGCTTTTGAGGTCTCTTTCAGTCTTCAAATTATATGATTCTGAAGAGAGACTTTAAAAAAATAATGTGAAAATAAAATTGTGCTTTTTTGCTAATTTGCTAGGGAAAAAAACACAAGCAAAAGAAAAACACTAAGTGTCAAATATGGCAATTGTTCTCAACTGAAACAATGCCCTTGGCAAAGTAAGATTCTCTGCAATGTACTTTTAAGGAAGTGAGGTCAACCATCAGGGTCACTTTTTGGAATCCCTCACACAAAAGCTGAGTTTGAAAGTCACCATGGGGAGCTTTTACATCCATTTTCTCTTCTGGTGCTTAACACTTGCCTGTGCTATGCCCACAGAGAAGAAGAGAGCTGCAATCAGAGTCACAGTGTGAGAAAGGTGACTCCAGCGACATCATTCCTGAACTTACTATTTCACAAATGAACAATCAGGGAAGTTTAGCAGGTTCATTGGATTCCTAGATAAACAGCTCACGTACAAATGCCTGCACTTTCTTAGCCATTCACTAACTTGTGACCCATCAATTGCACCATTTCTAAGTGGCTACAAACTTTTCAGTTACCTCTGGTTAAGTTTTTTAATGTGAGAGTGTTTTAGGACTACTTAATTGTACTAAGGAATTCCTTGGTTTTCACATCAAGATTGATATGATAATGATTTGAGACCTCTGGGAAGATATTAGTATCAACTGCAGATGAAGAACCTTCTTTCCCTGTTAGAAGATAGAATCTAGGGACTGAAGAGAAGTAGGACTTCGATTTGAAAGTTAAAGGTGAAATCAGAATGTCTAGATAATAGACTGGCTGGGGCAATATCTTACAATAGGGAAGATTTACTTAGAGTTTTCTATGCACTCTCTCACATTCATTCAACAAATATCTATTAACTACAAATTATATAGAAAGCCAAGTCCTCCCAGTATTCAGAACCTAATTCTCCTGCCTTTCTCCTTCTTTCCAAAGACAAGCACCTGATGATTTCCCTAAGGCCCTATTGTTTAAGAAATTAATCACATAGAAATAATTAACATGGCTACTTGCATATTTGGTTTTTTCTTACAGGATACTTCCAGAAGATACCAAAGGACCGAAGTTTTAGTTTGTACCAGCTGTACTAGAAAACTATATTAGGTAGAGAGGGTGTAAGTGTCCTTTCAGGCTCCCACAAATGATGGCAACAAACAACTCTGGCTTATTCTGTTTAAATAGGATTAGTGCAGTTCTTTTCAAAATTGTTTTAAGATAAGTTATTTAATAAATTTTGTTGAAGGAATGCATAAATGAACAAAGAAAAACAAAGAAAACCCTCATAGCTTCTTCAGCAATAACTTTTTAGAAAAGAAAATATTAAAATAAAAAAAATTCCTCTGTTTTCTCATCAATCAAACTCAAACATTACAGGAGTGATTGACTGAATGCTCTCCCAAATTTTCCCTACTGTGAAGTACAAAATTACTAGAGCTTCCCAAATATTGGGTATTTTGTATGCCAGGAAGACTATGAACCCAAAAAGGAAATCTGTAGGGAGGAAGAATAACTTACTTCCAGGGGAATTCAGATGCAATATTGTATTTTCTGGAATACTTGAAGAGCAGATGGTGAAGGATAAATTTAAGTCTATAGAAAAAACAAGTGCATCTATCAAGGGAAACCAGCTACCAGTATGCAAAATGTGTTGCCCTTTTATTTTTAGTGTGAACTATAATGCAATTCCCTGAAATAGCAGTGCTGCTGTCATAAATATCCTGTAATTATGGGGTTTTCTCAGTGTGTGACCAGAGAAATCTGCATGGTTATCTGGAAATAATCAGGGGATGCTTTCTGCATTTGAAGGTCCTTTGCTATTAGAAAATATATATATAATAATAATAATAAAAGGAAGAATGAAAGAACAAACTAAGCTGAAGTCAAATGGTACCAAAGCCATGTATTATGGTAAAGATGGTTTATACTCACATAAAACTTGAGAAAATAAATGCACGAAGGTTGCAAGGCCTAAAAGGATGAAAGAAACATTAGCTAAAAGATTCCACTTTGAAACTGTAAAAGGCAGGCAGACCGTCTCCTTTATGCATCACTGATGGGATGAGAAGCTTTTCAGGCCCTTCAATAATTCTTAGTATATGATTTCACTGAATCTTTCATTATTTTAAATGTCCTTGGTTGTTGTTACATATAAGCTTACTGAGAACTGAAGTGTAAATTACCACCATACTAAAGTGACTTAGTGTGTCACTTATATCCACTTTTACTAGTAGTAGAGGCTGCAACAGAAAGTAATAGCTACTTTAACCCAGAATATAAATTCTACTTATGGATGGAACATTTATTAGAATTTTAAGCATGGATATCTTGAAATATGTATTCTTACATCAATAAATCAGAAAATAGATTTACTAAGTTTCATGTAGATTCTACTAGTAGAAGTATTGACCTCAAAGAGAAGGCAGTCTGAACTCAACTAGACTTAACAAATTCTGGTGTACCAAGAACATCCATATTCACAACTGTAGAACAGTGTGAAGAAGTTTTTTCCCAACAAAGAGTACAATCCACATAGAACTAGAATTCTTGATATTCTGATACTGAAAAGAGCTTTCCAGTTTACTAACAGTTTACTAAGTTTGTATTTCTTCCATGTGTGCCTTAAAACCCATTAGAAAAATGGCTTAAAAATAAAACATCTTCATGAGTTATTTCATCAGAAATTGCATTCATAATGTTCCTGTGTTTTTACCACTTAATATACGTAACATGATGTCCGTCTAGTCAAGGCTATGGTTTTTCCAGTAGTCATGTATGGATGTGAGAGTTGAACTGTGAAGAAAGCTGAGTGCCAAAGAATTGATGCTTTTGAACTGTGGTGTTGGAGAAGATTCTTGAGAGTCCCTTGGACTGCAAGGAGATCCAACCAGTCCATTCTAAAGGAAATAAGTCCTAGGTGTTCTTTGGAAGGAATGATGCTAAAGCTGAAACTCCAGTACTTTGGCCACCTCATGTGAAGAGTTGACTCATTGGAAAAGACTTTGATGCTGGGAGGGATTGGGAGCAGGAGGTGAAGGGAACGACCGAGGATGAGGTGGCTGGATGGCATCACCGACTTGATGGATGTGAGTTTGAGTGAACTCTGGGATTTGGTGATGGACAGGGAGGCCTGGCGTGCTACAATTCATGGGGTTGCAAAGAGTCAGACATGACTGAGCAACTGAACTGAACTGTACTGAACATGATAAATTTAAAGAGTGTCTTTTAAAATAAAAATTTCTAATATTAAACTGAAATTTCTCAAAGAACTTCCACATTAGGCTTAATTCCCAAATAATTCCATGTAAGTTTTTACAAATTGAAGCAAAGTTCTTTTTTTTTTTTTTAATAATCTTGGATACTTTAAATATCCAATCTCTAACACTTTTCAGAATAAAATAATACAGAGGGCTTTTCTTTTGAGGAGAGGGGATGGCTAGCTACTGAGAAAACAAAAACACAAATAAGCATAAGGAGAAAATAGAGTACACCTAATCTATACTTCAACATTTGATAAACCACCTTAAATTAACTCAGTGTTCATTATGTTTCCTTAATTTCCCTCACAAAGTTATTTCAGTACATTAGAACCCATACAGCTTTCTTTTTGAGTTTTCTTTTTCTTCAAATGGCTAATTTAGAAATGGTCATGGCTTCAACAAATATTTTATCCGGAATGGGGTTAATTTCATCAACAACGATAAGAAAGAGAAGAGAACAAGAGAGTAAAGTTCCTGGTGTTTATTGAGCTTAAATTTTAATGGGAAATCCAAGCCATAAACAACCACATAAACCACTTAATATAGCATTAGATACTGATACACATCATGCAACAATGAAACAGGTAATAGGTTAGGGGTGGGATGGAATAGAAGTGGGTAGGGAGGTTAAGCATGTGGTTTAGTTTGTTGGTTAGCATTAGTCACTCAGTAGTGTCTGACTCTTTGTGACCCCATGAATTGCAACACACCAGGCCTCGCTGTCCAGCACCAACTCCCGGAGTTCACTCAGACTCACGTCCCTTGAGTCAGTGATGCCATCCAGCCATCTCATCCTCTGTCGTCCCCTTCTCCTGCCCCCAGTCCCTCCCAGCATCAGAGTCTTTTCCAATGAGTCAACTCTTCACATGAGGTGGCCAAAGTACTGGAGTTTCAGCTTTAGCATCATTCCATTCAAAGAAATCCCAGGGCTGATCTCCTTTAGAATGGACTGGCTGGATCTCCTTACAGTCCAAGGGACTCTCACGAGTCTTCTCCAACACCACAGTTCAAAAGCATCAATTTTTCAGTGCTCAGCCTTCTTCACAGTCCAACTCTCACATCCATACATGACTACTGGAAAAACCATAGCCTTGACTAGACAGACTTTAGTTGGCAAAGTAATGTCTCTGCTTTTCAATATGCTATCTAGGTTGATCATAACTTTCCTTCCAAGGAGTAAGCATCTTTCAATTTCATGGCTGCAGTCACCATCTGCAGGGATTTTGGAGCCCCAAAAAATAAAGTCTGACACTGTTTCCACTGTTTCCCCTTCTATTTCCCATGAAGTGATGGGACCAGATGCCATGATCTTCATTTTCTGAATTTTGAGCTTTAAGGCAACTTTTTCACTCTCTTCTTTGACTTTCATCAAGAGGCTTTTTGATTCCTCTTCACTTTCTGGCATAAGGGTGGTGTCATCTGCATATCTGAGGTTATTGATATTTCTCCTGGCAATCTTGATTCCAGCTTGTGTTTCTTCCAGGCCAGAGTTTCTCATGATGTGCTCTGCATATAAGTTAAATAAGTAGGGTGACAGTATACAGCCTTGACATACTCCTTTTCCTATTTGGAGCCAGTCTCTTGTTCCATGTCCAGTTCTAACTGTTGCTTCCTGATCTGCATACAGATTTCTCAAGAGGTAGGTCAGGTGGTCTGGTATTCCCATCTCTTTCAGAATTTTCCACAGTTTATTGTGATCTGCACAGTCAAAGGCTTTGGCATAGTCAATAAAGCAGAAATAGATGTTTTCTGGAACTCTCTTGCTTTTTCCATGATCCAGCGGATGTTGGCAATTTGATCTCTGGTTCTTCTGCCTTTTCTAAAACCAGCTTGAACATCAGGAAGTTCCTGGTTCACGTGTTGCTGAAGCCTGGCTTGGAGAATTTTGAGCATTACTTTACTAGCATGTGAGATGAAGGTCTTCTAAGAAGATAACATTTAAACGCAGACCAGAACACAGAGACAGGTAAAAACGGAGAAAAAGAGCACATCAAGGAGAAGAAATAACAAAAGGACAAGCTCTTCCAGATAGGACTTTTACCTGGAACTGACCTAAAATTAAAAATGCCATCAGTTATTTACCATTCCTCATCAGCTACTAAGAAATTAAGTTAAATCACAACAATCACCAAATAAAAAAATATTTCCTTGTGGCTTTAAACATTATTTGTGGGTTTTATTACTATCTCTTTCATCTGTTTAAAATTAAAGAACCTATTTCCCAAATTAAATAAAAAAAGGAAAAGTCCTATGTTGAAAAGATTTTGTTTTCTAAACAACTAGGAGGCTGGTGAGACAGGAGCTATATAAGCAATGAAAGTGAAAGTGTTTATGAGAGACAACGGCAGGATCAGATCCTGCAGGGCTTGGCAGGGCAGCCTGTGATGTGAAGATTGGAAGTTCCATAGACATTTATTAGAGGATTTAATATAACTCTGGTTGTTGTGAGGAGAAGGATATTTAAAGGTATTTAATATGCCAGGTCGAATGGACTTCTGACTCATCTTTCATTTTCTTGGCACACAAGGCTCTGTGTTTGTGATATTTCACCTTTTGTTCTATTTCCAGAGAAACTATTCTTGCTGTACCAGGTTGCAGAAATTATTTTTCATTTTTTGTGTCTACCTTTCCTTAGGCAAATAGTCTTACTCCCTTGCGCTTTATTCTATTGAAACATAAACTTTTTAATATATTTCTGCTAGTGTCAATTAAATACCTTTTATTTTCCCCTCTAGAACTTAGGCTTATTGACCTGGTGTTATCAATATAAATAATATGTATGTTCCCTATCAAATTATTAAAGCCTTTGATTAAAAAATGATCCATTTAAAAATAACATTTAGATAACACTAGTCAATACTACTCTCACTGTATACGATGCCCTCCCCATCCTCCATTAAAAACCCAAATATCTAGAAAAGAATTCCATCCATAATAATAAACTTTCAACAAGTTTTTTTCCACATTGAACAGAAAGCTTTTTTCCTTTTTCATAAAATGGAAACAGATCAATCTGACATTATTCATTTGAGACACAGTGATCTTCCAGGCAGTGTTGAAAATTGGCTTTATTATTTTTCTATACTCTATTTTTGGAGGCCTTAAAAATAGGTTTGATGACTTCATGCTTATTCTTCATGCCTCAAAAATAGCCAAAGGCACCTCAGTTTACTTATGTTAAACAGATAATTATCATATACTATGGCAGAGGAATGAATAAGCCACTTTCCCTACCCTCTAGTGTCCTATGTCTAATATTATAGTCTGAAATTGTGAAAATTAATCCAAGGACTATAACAGAATATGATGAATATAATATTCAGATATGAGGCTCAATGAACACACACAAGAACTATGCATGCTCAATCACATCTGACTCTTTGCAACCCCATGGACTGCAGACTACCAGGCTCCTGTCCTTGGGATTTCTCAGGCAAGAATACTGGAGTGGGTTGCCATTTTTACTCATGTAAATACCTGAGTGATTCTTTAATGCATCTTGCTAGAAATAACAGTTCTGATAGTGGTTCTTAGAAATTATTATCCTTCTACTCAAAAATGAGCAGAAAAAGGAATTCTGTACTGACCTTTCTTGAAAAATGTTTGCAGGAATGTCACCGATACATTTATAGACTCTGAAAGGTCAACCATGATTAACATGACACATGGAAGGTAAATTTAAAATAAAAAAATCCTAGCAGTCATTTTAATTTTTTTTTCAAAAAATGAAGCAAATTTCAGAGTATAGAGTTGATTTTTTAAAAAGAATAAGTTCCTAGCAGATAGCAAGTGACAGTAATTTAGTTTTTCCTCCCCCCCTTTTTTTAACTACTGAAAACTATTTCAAACTATAGAATATCAGCAAGAGAAATGGATATGCACTTTTCTCCCTCAGAATTCACACATAGTTTCCATGAAGACATAAGCTTCTCTTTAACCAAAATAAAACAAAGGAAGATAATGTTTATTTATATTTTTAAGAGTCACAGTTCAGAATAGAACATTCCAACACCCAGTTTATTTAACTTACATGCAGAGTACATAATGAAAAATGCCAGGCTGGATGAAGCACAAGCAGGAATCCAGATTGCCAGGAGAAAGAAATATCAATAACCTCAAACATGCAAATGACATCACCCTTATGGCAAAAAATGAAGAGGGACTAACTAAAGAGTCTCTTGACGAAGGTGAAAGAGTGGAAAAGCTGGCTTAAAACTCAACATTCAAAAAACTAAGATCATGGCATCAGTCCCATCACTTCATGGTAAATAGATGGGGAAACAATGGAAACAGGGACAAACTTCATTGTCTTGTGCTTCAAAATCACTGCAGATGATGACTGCAGCCATGAAATTAAAAGCTGCTTGCTCCTTGAAAGAAAAGCTGTGCCCAACCTAGACAGCATACTAAAAAGCAGAGACGTTACTTTGTCAACAAAGGTCAGCATAGTAAAAGCTATGATCTTTCCAGTAGTCACATACGGATGTGAGAGTCGGAACATAAACAAGGCTGAAAGCACCGAAGAATTGATGCCTTTGAACTGTGGTGTTGGAGGAGACTCTTGAGATTCCCTTGGACTGCAAGGTGATCAAATCAGTCAATCCTGAAAGAAATCAATCCTGAATATTCATTGGAAGGACGGATGCTGAGGCTGAAGTGCCAGTTCTTTAGCCACCTGATGCAAAGAGCCAAGTCATTAGAAAAGATTGTGTTGCTGGGAAAGATTGAAGGCAGGAGAAGGGGACAACAGAAGATGAGATGGTTGGATGACATCAGTGACTCAATGGACATAGGTTTCAGCAAGCTCCAGGAGACGATGAAGGAAAGGGAAGCCTGGTGTGCTGCAGTGCACAGGGTCGCGAAGAGCTGGACATGAATGAGTGACTGAACAAAAACAGAAGGACAGAAGGACTGGTAACTTTTAAATATGCTTATGTTTCTAATAAGATATACTTTCTTTCAAGATATCTAGAAGTGACCACTCATATTGAATCTATTTTTCTGCCAACCTCCAGTATTCTTATTTCATTTTCATAGAAAAAAACAAACAAAAACCATCACCCCTATTTACTCACAAATCTGTGCTGCACACCTCAAATAATATCCGAGAAGTGAGTTGTCTTGCTTAAATCTTGAATTTAGTGGGGTTTTATGCAGTAATTTCCAAGTTTTGCCAGGGCCTTAGATGTGCAAACGTGGTCCTGAGCTCCATTTGTAGACAGGGAGTATACAAAGTTCACACAAATTTTCTTCATAAAGAAAATTTGAGGATGTTTTCCTCTTATATATGAAAGAGAAAGAGGAGTGAAAGAGTGAAACAGAAGGACTAACTTCTCATGATGGTAAGTGCTGAATCAGGGGTAAGAATGAATTCAGGTTCCTCTTGCAGATCACCTCATTGTCTGCTGGGCCAGCATTTTATCCAGTCATGGCCATAGCAGTAGCTTCACACAGGTGTACCTGGAAGCATCTCCAATCAGTTGCACTGTGGAGCTCTTACTTTCTGCCATGAGGTTGCTCTGACTACATGATTAAAGTGCTCATGAAAACCCACCAGGTTTCTCATGAAAGTAGGGCCTGGATAGGCATGAGAGTGAACATCTTGTGGGGCAGCACTTGATCAACAGGAGATTGAACCATGCAGATAAATTCTCTGCTCTTCTGTCTCTTGGGCAAAAGATTCTGAAATGCATTCTTTGAGGTTATGCAGAAGGTCCCAGTGGATTAAGTTCTCTGTGTGTGCTGTGTAGGAGTAGTCTTCTTTCATTTCAGTCTTTTCTTCGTCCAAAATTACTATTCCCTGTCAAATCTTTTCTAATAATTGACACCTAAGCCTAAACTGTATCAGCCTAGTGCCTAGCATAGTTATCAGGCAGACAGTGTTCAGGAAGCATTCATTGCATGAATTGACAAATGAATGTCATAAGATAGGATTATGTATACAAAATATATGCTTAATGCATGTAACATAAAAGAGGTTTTTTAAATACTTGATTTGTAAAGAATCCCAATGGTATTGAAAGTGAAAGTCGCTCAGTCATGTCTGACTCTTTGCAACCCCATGTACTATACAGTCCATGGAATTCTCCAGGCCAGAAAACTGGAGTGGGTAGCCTTTCCCTTAACCAGGGGATCTTTCCAACCCAGGGATCAAACCCAGGTCTCCCACATTATCCACCTGCAATGCAGGAGACCCCAGTTTAATTTCTGGTTCAGAAAGGTTCACTGGAGAAGGGATAGGCTAACCACTCCAATATTTTTGGGCTTCCCTTGTAGCTCAACTGGTAAAGAGTCCACCTGTAATACGGGAGACCTGAGTTCGATCCCTGGGTTGGGAAGATCCCCTGAAAAAGGGAAAGGCTACCCACTCCAGTATTCTGGCCTAGAGAATTCCATGTACTGTATAGTCCATGGGGTCAGAAGGAGCTGAACATGATTAAGCAACTTTCACTTTTCACTTTCAAAGAGTCTTAAAACATTCAAAGAGCACTTCTCAAAGTATGATAGTGACAGTTCATACAAATTTGAGTTAGAAAGGACTTTAAGTTTATCTAGGACAAACTATTTCCAAGATAGAAATTCTTCTCCAGCATTCTGGACAGATAAAATCCCAAATTTAGTTCTGTGTGTATGTATGAAAAGAAATGTAGGACTTCAGATAGGAGAACACTCAAATTTTTTAACATATCTGTTCATAAGTTTTACTTCTATCAGTATAATTTGCTTCATAAAACTTCCAATTAATAGTCTTATTCTGCCTTCTGACTAATATGCTTCAGTTAACTTATAGTCTTCTATTTTGACTGAAAAGAGATAAAATTTATACTGCCATCTTCCAAGGCTTCTTTTGACTAAGCTTTCCATGGAAATTTTTCTAATGCCCATCAGATGACATGGTATTCCACTATATGCAAATGCTTTATGAATTTGCCAATGTCTTCTGAGCATGCATCAGTTTGTCAGTTATCTTCCTAATTTATCAAAACCAATATACAATATGTTGGTAGTGTTCTGGCTACCCTGGAGTACAATGGGATTAAAGTACTTATATTCTAGAAGCAGTTCTTCTTTTTAGAGCTCCTTTCACTGGATTCAAAGCTACAGTCATGATAAACAACTCCGATGCGGGCCATTTGCTCTGATGGGATCCTCACATTCATATAGAGGAATAACATTAAGAAGGCTGACGCAGTTGGATTTCAGTTGAATTTGAAGGCTTTTTAAGTGTTATATAGGATCTAATGTGTTATCTGAATCAAAACTTGAGAAGCCATAAGAAACACAAATTCTACACTAAGCTACAGGCCTAATATTTACTTTTATCAGCTTACTTACAAATTCATTTTTTCTCCTTATGTTTTAAAGTGTGAATTTTTGTCTTCCTATATGGATTTCAGCAGGATATATTATAGATGGGTGTAATTTTTACAGCAAAGCATGTTGACGGTTTTCTAATGTTACAAAGATCTAGGGATTTTCCAGCATATTAGTGCTGAAAACTTTTTTACTCAACAGAAAATAATGCCTAGAAGCATAAACAAATAAAACTAATAGAGCAGACCTACTCTGGTAGAATGATATGATGCTCACCATCTCTCTCTTTTACTATGGGTGCTCATCATTGATGGATCTGCCTAGAATTCTTCAGCTCAGTTCAGTTCAGTTCAGTCGCTCAGTCGTATCCAACTCTTTGCGACCCCATGAATTGCAGCACGCCAGGCCTCCCTATCCACCCCCAGCTCCTGGAGTTCACCCAAACTCATGTGCATCGAGTCGGTGATGCCATCCAGCCATCTCATCCTCTGTCGTCCCCTTCTCCTCCCGTCCCCAATCCTTCCCAGCATGAGGGTCTTTTCCAAGGAGTCAACTCTTCGCATGAGGTGCCCAAAGTATTGGAGTTCTTCAAAGAACAGTTCTAAAGCCATTGTATTTAAATAGCAGAGAGAGAAACACGATGTAGCAGCAAACTTTTAGAAACTCAGAAATAAGGATGAGAGGCAAAGAGTGGGGGACTTCAAGTCATCTGAGACACTGTCTACCCAGAGTATTCTGTTTAAATCATGAAGTAGTCATCCAGCTCACACACGAATTCTTTTGAAGGTCTTAACATGCTTCCCTCAGGAATTTTTCTAATTATACTCCAAAAAGAGGCTTTTTCTGTCAGAGGCAAAAGAGGTCTGTATGTCTTAGTAATTCTAATGTTCACTTAGCTACTATCTAAGCTACCGCTTTCCATTACCCTGAAAATTTCCAAAACAGGTCTCTCTTCCTTGTCATCTTTATTTCATCTATAGTTTAACCAGTATTGCCATTGAAGAAAGAGTAGATACAAACGGAGATTTTCAGTAGAACATAACTTACGTAGTACCAAGAAACAGCCATACTTCCTTTCTCTTTCATTCTTTATCCTCTATCTCTATTTCATATCTCTATCCTGACAGGTTTTTGAGATTTGCACTTGCATATCTATTGAAGAGGGTCACTCAGTACTTTCAACTCCCTGAACTTCACCTTTTATCCTAAGGTGACAAATAAGAGTTAAATGATATTTTTGATGTCAAGATAGTGAATAAACCAGAATCTATTAGGGGAAAAAAAAAAAAAAAAAGGTTTAGTGCTCCTGGTGGTATATTCTATTTCAAAAGCTATCTAGGATTCACAGGGCTGAGTTGGAGTCAATCACCCTGGAAAGCCCTGTTTTCCCATTTCCCAGCATATACCCCACTTGTTAATAAAATGTGAAGTGTTCTGCTACTGGGAGAGGGAATGGGGAGGGCTAGAACAGGAAGATTCCTATGAAAATCTGCAGATGTGATTATACAGAATCATCAAACATCTGGATTCTTTCAGCCTACTGGGATCATCCTCCCCAATAATATTTAAATTAGAATTCCTTGCCAAAATTTCTTTTACAGACTCAGATACACACATTGTAGTTATTAAGTTGCTAAGTCATGTCCAACTCTTTGGGACCCCATGTACGGCAGCATACCAGACATCCCCGTTCTTTGCTGTCTCTAACAGTTTGCTCAGACTCACATTCATTGAGTCAGTAGGCCATCCAACCATCTCCTTCTTCCCCTCCTGCCCTCAATCTTTCCCAGCATCAGGTCTTTTCCAATGAGTTGGCTCTTCACATCAGGTGGCCAAATTATTGGAGCTTCAGCTTTAGCATCAGCATCAGTCCTTCCAATGAATATTCTGGGTTGATTTCCTTTAGGACTGACTGATTTGATTTCTTTGCTGTCCACGGGACTCTCAAGAGTCTTCTTCAGTACCATGGTTTGAAAGCATCAATTCTTTGGTGCTCAGCCTTCTTTATGGTCCAACTCTCACATCTGTATGTGACTACTGGAAAAACCATACATAATGAAGCCAAAATACCTGAAGATTCTGATTGATTGTCTGGTTGCTTTCCTCCTTTCACTGAATAGTGTGTGTATGCGGGTAGTGTAACCTCTTTGTTCAGTACACTGAGTGAACCCATTTTAGGTTAGATTATTTTTCCTTGATCCTGCCCTGGCTGCAAACACTAGTCACTCAGTGCAGGTAAAGGCAAGAGGCACTGACAGGGCAGGGTCGGTGGGGGGTCATTAGGTAGAGAGATAGCCAGGATATGTTCATATATTTACCACCATACTTCCCTAAGTCTGGCAACCACTGAATCTATTCTCCATGCCTATAATTTTCAATAATGATATATACATGTTTGTGTGGCTCAGTCACTCAGTCATGTCCAACTCTTTGCAACTCCCTGGACTGTAGCCTGACAGGCTCCTCTGTCCGTGAGGATTCTCCAGGTAAGAATACCAGAGTGGGTTGCCATGCCCTCGTCCTGGGGATCTACCCAACCCAGGGATCAAACCCAGTTCTTCTGCATTACTGGCAGATTTTTTACTGTCTGAGTATCAAGGAAGCCAAAAGTATATAAGGCCTTGATAAGACTAGCAAGTGGGGCACTCACCATCCCCCTTCTGGTGTCTATGTAAAAAGCTTTCTCTGTCATTTTCCCCATATTAAAACTTCTGCCATACAAAAGTTTTGAGTGATCAAGTGTGGTCCCTGGTCCTAAAGCTAAATCTTCTTCTTCTTCGGAGATCATGAATCTGACATCATTCACCATAAGCTATCAGTCCTAGAACTAGATCTAATATATAGTAATGCACAGATTTTGCAAATGAGTTAATGGCAATAATACTAGCACCTTAAGGTTATCACTCATAAAGTTGTTGAAAGGGTTAAATTTGATAATGTACTTATGCCAGAGACTGTTAATTATCTCCTAATGTCAATTCTTCCTTTCTTCTTCATAGAATGTCCAACTTTTATTTGGGTACGTCGTTGCTCAGAGTAAAATGCTTCATTTCCCACCATGCTTTTCAATTCATATACATGTTTACTTACAGTATATAACCTTTTGAAATTGTTTTTTCTCATGCATAATTCCTTGGGCATTCATCAAATTGTTACATGTATCAGTAACTTGTTCTTTTAAATTGATGACTAATCTTTCTTGATATGGATGTATTCGAGCCCGTTGAACCATTTGTCTGTTGAAGAAGAGTTTCTAGTTTTTGGCAAATGGAAATTATAGGACTTAAAAATACAACAATCAAAATAAAAACTCAACTTACTAGTAGAGGTTACAGAAGACGTCAATAAAATTTAGCCAATATGAACAAGAAAGAGAATTCCAGAAAAACATCTACTTCTGCTTTATTGACTGCACTCTTGACTGTGTGGATTACAACAAACTGTAAAATTCTCAAAGAGATAGGAATACCAGACCACCTTACCTGACTACTGAGAAATCTGTATTCAGGTCAAGAAGCAACAGTTAGAAAAGGACATGGAACAACAGACTGGTTCCACATTGGGAAAGGAGTATGTCAAGGCTATATATTGTCACCCTGTTTATTTAACTGATATGCTGAGTATATCATATGAAATGCCGGGTTGGATGAAGCACAAGCTGAAATCACGATTGCCAGGAGAAATATCAATAACCTCAGAAATGCAGATGACACCACTCTTATGGCAGAAAATGAAGAAGAACTAAAGAGGCTCTTGATGAAAGTGAAGGAAGAGAGTGAAAAAGCTGGATTAACACTCAACATTCAAAAAATGACTATCATGACATCTGCTCCCATCATCTACCAGCAAATAGATGGGGAAACAATGGAAACAGTGACAGACTTTATTTCTTTGGGCTCCAAAATCATTGCAGATGGTGACTGAAGCCATGAAATTAAAAGACGCTTACTCCTTGGAAGAAAAGCTATGACCAACTTAGAGAGCATATTAAAAAGCAGAGACATTGCTTTACCAAGAAAGGTCCATCTAGTCAGAGCTATGTTTCTTCCAGTCATGTATGGATGTGAGAGTTGGACTATAAAGAAAGCTAAGCACCAAAGAACTGATGCTTTTGAACTGTGGTATTGGAGAAGACTATTGAGAGTCCCTTGGACCTCAAGGAGATCCAACTGTTCAATCCTAAAGGAAATCAGTACTGAATATTCATTGGAAGGACTGATGCTGAAGCTGAAGCTCCAATCCTTTGGCCACCTGACACAAAGAATTGACTTATTGGAAAAGACCCTGATGCTGGGAAAGATGGAAGGCAGGAGGAGAAGGGGACAACAGAGAATGATATGGTTGGATGGCATCACTGACTCAATGGACATGACTTTGAGAAAGCTCTGGGAGCTGGTGATGGACAGGGAATCCTGTTGTGCTGCAGTCCATGGGGTCTCAAAGAGTCGGACACGACTGAATGACTGAACTGAACTGAATTTAAAGAACAGAGAGAAAAGAAAATGGAAAACAGCAATAGTTTCAGGGACCTGTGGGCTCATAACAAAAGAGGTAACATTCATATTATACTTTCTTTGTCACATCAGGACCAATGTAGGAGCGATGAATACTTTCATTACTCTTTTTTTTTTTTTTTTCCATCGGACTAGAATGTCAAGCCACTGCAGTAAGGCAAGGAGAAGAAATTGAAGAATACTTAGCTATAAAGCATGGAACTGAAGGAATGAGGCTATTCTAACTTGGCAGAAATTGATTTTCTCTTCTTCACTTATTTTATGCATTGATTTTTCACCCAACTAATAGCCCTGAGTTTTAAAATAAATGAAGTAATTCAACCATACAGAAAAATACAGAAGACAATGTGAGGAATGCTGAGCTTTATAAAATCATATTTGTCACTTTAAATAAAACATAGACACAGGTAAATCACCTCTCTAATCTCATTCCTCTGCCTGCATCCCATGTTGATTTCTATACTATAAAGACATCTATATATAGTCTATTTTTTGTCGTTCAGTTGCCAAGTCATGCCTGACCCTTCATGACCCCATGGACAACAACATGCCATGATTCCCTGTCCATCACCATCTCCTGGAGTTTGCCCAAGTTCATGTCCATTGAATCGGTGATATACAATAGTATTTGAAAATTTTCAAACTTGAGTAAATTGTGACAGATAATACATTTTCTCTCCTAAACTGCATTTTACCTTAAAATTAGAAACTGTTAGTAGTTTACTTAAAAGGCTAAATCTATGCTTATAAATGAAATTCCATGTAATTTATTTTCTTGAATTGTCACTATTCAATTTTAGTATTTATATTCTTGAATATTCATTTTAAGCAAATACCATTTATTTCCTATTTATTCCGTTCTGCCTCTTGTTACACTTATAGCATGTATCTTAACTGCTTTTTCATATTTCTATCTTTATTTTTTCATTCTGGGAAGTTAACTCACATTATCTTCTAATTTATTTATTTTTTAGCTTTGCCTGGTCTGATGGTTATCTTATTTTATTGCCTTTAAAATTTTTATTAGAGATTATTTCCTCATATATGAACATCTGAATAATGTTTTTTTTTCAAATATTCTGTCCCCTAAATTTAATCTTGAGTAGAATAAAACTCAGATTGTTGATTTTGCTAGTGTTGTTTAATTTTGAAATTTACTTATTATTTTTCATTTCCTTTATAATCTTGGTATGCAGAAGATTTCACTTTTTTCTCTCTCTTTCTTCTCTTACTTCCTCTCTTCTTCTATGCTCACCTATAATTATGTAGTAACTTTAGAGTTGCCCACCCCCTACATTTAGGCTTCCCAGGTGGCTCAGTGGTAAAGAATCTGCCTGCAATGCAGGAGACATGGGTTCAATCCCTAGGTGGGGACGATCCCCTGGAGAAGGCAATGGCAACCTGCTCCAGTATCCTTGCCTGTGAAATTCTGTGGACCGGGGAGCCTGCTGAGGTATAGTCCAGGAGGTTGCAAAAAGAGTTGGGCCACAACTTAGCGACACACACACATACACACACACACACACACACACACACACACACACACACACACTCTACATTCAGCCCTGAAAATCCCCAATTCTTACGATATTCCAAAACTTCATCCTTGTCATGTTAGTGAAGTCATTGGTCAATTTGCTGAGCTAGAGATTTTGATTTTGTCCTGAAGGGTCTTTATCCTCCACTTCCCTAGACATACTACTTCTTATAAAGCTGTAACCTGGGGCATTAGGTGAAAAGCACGACACTACTATTTGTATTATTTTATGCATATGTGGACTTGCTCTCAGCTCTGGATATAAGCAAGGAGCTTGATCCTGTGTCACTTTTAGTCCCCATTTCCTACAGAGAACAGCTCTTACAGAGTTGGGTGCAGCTTCAGCACCACACACGGCCTTGTTTCTCTTTTCCATTTCTGATCTCTATTCTTGTTTTGAGCTCAGATATGTTTTCTTAATTTCCCTTAAATCCAAGATTGCTTTGTGTTTGTATCAGAGGAAAGCATCAAAGATGAACTTCCCATGCCATCCCAAACTGCCCTCCACTAACAACCTATTCTTGTTCTTTGCAACTTAAATTAATGGCAGATGTATTTAAAATGAAACCATGGCAGGAACAATCAAAGGCTTTTTATCCACTCCATCTCTGCAATTCTTTTAATGACACCAGAACAACATCTGTTATTTAAAGTTTGACAACTCTTATTCACATAATTTTTAAAATTGTATTTCTGTGTCTCATGTACATATCCATTAAAATCTAGAACTCTTGCTTATATATAGGACATATGTAAATAAAAACCTTAAATTTTGTTTGGAAATATGTTGTACTTTCTTTTAAAACCATCATTAAAAAGCTTCCAATATTTTCCTCTGAGAATTGTGCCTCTTAATCCACCACTTCAAGAGAGCTGCTTTCAAGCTCAGTCTGATTAGTCTTTTGAGATAAAATTCATACAGCAAAACTAGCCACCAAAAATTGTATATGTTTAAATGAATTTTTTTCATTTAAATTTCCATTAAAGTCATGCTAATTTTTAGAACTTGTATGTTTTAAATGAATCCAACTATCTTTCTTATGTTAGCTAAGTAGGAGGGAAAAAAAGTCCTAAAACTACGAGTTTACCTGAAGCAACAATTGGATGATAGAGTGGCTAAAAGAGTTTACATATGAATTTTATCCCTAGTGGAAGCCAGTAGACACAAGTAGGAAGCCTAGAGTGTGTGTCTGAATATTCTAGAAAAGGAGACCCTGGGGAATTCATGAACTTAAAGCCCCAGTGCTTATGTCCCCAGGAACCTGGGTTGGTGATGATTCTCATCATTCAAAATATCAGTACTTTGAAGGGCACAGATAGACCCTTCTTTCTGAGAGGAGTGACTGCAATCAGAGGATGTGAAATGGCATCAATCCTGTATGCGTGCTGCTGAGAGGATTTTAAAGATCTCTATTTTGGTAAAAGGACTATTCAGCCTCCAAATGAAGAGTGAATCACTTCCATGACATGGAGAATATGAGTGCACTCAGCAAGCATATTGGAGAAGGCGATGGCACCCCACTCCAGTACCCTTGCCTGGAAAATCCCATGGATGGAGGAGCCTGGTAGGTTGCAGTCCATGGGGTCGCTAAGGGTCGGACACGACTGAGCGACTTCACTTTCACTTTTCATGCATTGGGGAAGGAAATGGCAACCTACTTCAGTGTTCTTGCCTGGAGAATCCCAGGCATGGGGGAGCCTGGTAGGCTGCCGTCTATGGAGTCACACAGAGTCGGACACGACTGAAATGACTTAGCAGCAGCAGCAGCAGCAGCTAGCAAGCATAATTTGGACAGAAACCTAGGGTTACAAGCTGGGTTGAGATATGGTAAAGAGTAAAATTTTTTATAAATCCCCAAAGTAATGCATGCTCTTTATCTTTTTTTAATAAGGAGAAAACCTACATGGCTAAGCTAGATTGATGGCAAGCATTATGATTTATATTCTAAAGGAAGAAGCAAGATTGACATAGGAAATCAAATAACTTGTCTGAGAGATCATATCTCAAAAGTAGAAAAGACCTCTGGTTAAACATTCAATAACAGAAATATGACTTTTGGCAATAAAGAAGAGCAGTATCATCATATAGATGTTTTGGGGATATAAACAATGTCACAATTTTAAGCTATGTTTTCAGTGAGAAATGGTTTAATGATCTACTGTTTCTATCCAGTTGTATACATGTTGTCTCTGATAATGAACGGAGAAGGCAATGGCACCCCACTTCAGTACTCTTGCCTGGAAAATCCCTTGGACGGAGGAGCCTGGTAGGCTGAAGCCCATGGGGTCGCTAAGAGTCAGACACGACTGAGCGACTTCACTTTCACTTTTCACTTTCATGCACTGGAGAAGGAAATGGCAACCGACTCCAGCGTTCTTGCCTGGAGAATCCCAGGGACGGGGGAGCCTGGTGGGCTGCCGTCTATGGGGTCACACAGAGTCAGACATGACTGAAGTGGCTTAGCAGCAGCAGCAGAGCTGATAATAAAGTCAGTGATAATCTTTTATGTACCCTCTAGGTGTCCAATGAGGTAAAACATAATACCAGAATGGGATAGTTACATGTTTGAAAAAAAATTTAATGTACACTTACCTTTAGTAAGGAAGAAAGGTAAGTTTTGCAGTCTATGTAATAATTATTTTAAAAGGAAATAGAACCATTTAGGTAGAATTTTATTCTTGCTCAAAATCAAAATGCAATTTATATAAGCTATATATTATTTATGCAATATTTCATCTTTTATAAAAAACTGTTACAGAAAACAAAAAATAAGTTGTTGAAGAAGAGAAAATAATAAATTAGATAATACATACACTGGCATTCAGAAACTCACACACTTAACTTCAACTTACTGTATATACAATCCAATGTTGAAAACAAATTGCCCTACATAATGTACACACTCAACAATGCTGACTGATTAAATTAAAATATATTCTTAGGAAGTACAGGAAAAGGAAGTTTGAATATGAAGTCATTAAATGGATGTTTCATTCAGCTCAGACAGAAAATGCTTCTGAAGTCACAGTGCTGCAGTTGTCTGCCTGTCAACCTTGCTTCTTAAACTCAAGTCTGGAAAAAAGGGATGTTAATATTTGTTGTTATTTATCTACCCCTAGAGGAACTCAGTGTTTTTCTTGAATATTTATTTTGTATAATGTGCCAGAAAGAAGTACTTTCAGCACATAAACTGTCTTGGAGTGTGGACATAAGTACAGTTAGATGAACTGTCTATTGTGGGGGACAGAGGCCTTAGTCCTTCGCTCAATTCACTGTCACAAAGGCTTTTGATGGAATTTGCCTCATACACTGGGCTGTGGTTCATTCCGTGGGGAAGGAGAGGGCCTTCATTAGAATTGTGAGGCTAAAAATAAAGCTTGCATTTCTTTTTCTTATGGGAATGCTCCAGCAGCAAGTAATATCCGGTGCTGAATTCTGTAATGTTATCTGATGGATTTCTTCACAAAATGCTTACTCCCTTCCTTGCATTGCTGTAATACTTTCCCCTTTCTCTACCTCTTACACTTTTTAATTTTCTTCTTACAGAGATTATTCACATAGCATTTGTATCAGTCTGAATCTCTACTGAGACTTCCAGGACAAGAAATCAATACATCTTTAATATTTAAGAAGTTTACAAGCAACAATTAAGTTTTTATTGTCATAATCTTCTAATTTAAGCACACTGTTCTGTAAATCAGAAAAAAATAAACCAAGTATTTAAAGTTAAATATTTGGTTTAAAATACAATAAACCAAGTATTTAAAAATACTTACATGTAAGAGTATTTTATATGTGTTAGTGAAAATAATATAACCAAAACCCATTATAAAATTCTCATTATCTTACTTTAAAGACAATGACTAATTAATGTTTTGAAGTGTAGCAATTACATAGAATAAAAGCTTGATAAAAACATGGTCTGCTTATTTAGTCCTATTTAGTATTTAAAACTGCAAATCAGAACATGAAACATTTGTGTTTTCACTGTTCAGTGTTATGCTTGCTCTTAGAACAGAACACAAAGTCAGCTTGGCTACAGAACACTGCAAGTTCTGACTCAGTTGTCCAAATTCATCTTTCACAACTCTTAACTCTCTCTTGCTCCTTAATGATATATTGACATTTTGCATTCCTCAGTGTGTCATACTTTTTCTGCCATTAAATTTGCATTAAGATATTTGCATATGTCTCTTCCTTTACCTTTTTTTCCCCCACCCCTAGACAGTTAGAAATTTCTTTTCTCCCAGCTCCCAAATAAATACAATTCTTTAGCAATAGGTCCTGAATTATGCTGTGTTAGATTCAGCTGTTCTCTTTAATATTGCATTGTTTTATTTCATTCACAGACTTCACTGTTATCTGAAATCTTCCTTTTTTTCATTCAGTTGATTTAACTATTGATAGGTCTTGTCACTAGAAATGAAAATTCCACAAGATCAGGGGACATTTTTGTCTTATTCACCATGATATTCCCTGAGTCTAGAATAATAAATGACATAAAATGGCACATATTCTATAATTTAATTACAGGAGAGTCAGGTGGGATTAAATAAAAAGAGAAAATGCAAAATAGTGTAGCTTTAAAGATGAGGACCATGTCCTGATGTTTTTTTCCTTGAAGAAGTTAAGTAAGCTCTCAATAGAAGAGATTAAATGTTCAAGCATTTATTAACTACTCTTTCACACATCCCACAAAAGGTTAATAAAACACAAAGTTAGGGAAAAAATGAACCTCTTGCTTTGAAATTGATACTGAATCAGAGATATTTTTTGCTCTCTCTAACCTCATCTACTCCTATGTTAGCACAGTAGTTACTTGCAAAGCATGTGGAAGCCAGTAAAGAATCCACATAGACGACCGAAATATAAATATCTGGGTAACAGAAGAAGTGATGCTGAATCTTAGACTAATCATATTTTAAGAAATTTGTGACCCAATGAGTCAAGATTAAAGAACAGAATCTACAATAAAATGGCACCAAAGAAATTTAATGTGTTAAGAAAAATGAATAGCTAAAAATGTCTTTAGCAGTCCTTCTTTCTTGAATTGTTTTTCACTCTAAATGTCATACATCCTATGTGTATATCTACAACACCAACATATACCTTCTATACTTCTCCCTACAGGTCAGAAACTGGACCCCTTTCCTAAGCTCCTTTGACTGATGGGTTGGTTCTAGTTTAGTTACATCAATGAAAGGTACGCTTAAAAAATTTGAAACGTGCAAGAGGGAAAGAAGTCCTTATTCTTGTCCAGCAGGTAGATATACAGGTAGATAGAGTATACAGTTTCAGTGGCTTCCCTGTGAGCTCCTGCAAATGCTATATTTTGCTGATACAGGAAGCCAGCACCAAGTTTCTTTGTTTGCATTTTGTATGTTTATGAAAGCTAGCAATTGCTTTTTCTGAAAGTTGGCATCAGCAGTAGCTCTTCCTGATTTCATTTTACTAGTGGAAATACCTACAGGAAAGAAAATACGGCCAGGGCTGGGAAGGCTAAGAAGGTCATTAGATCATGAGGCAATTGTGAACCAGAGTTAAGGGGAGGGAACCAAGGGTGGGTGGAAGTGCCCAGGGAAGATTAAACACAGCCACTGGGAGTCCTCTAATCGAGGTCAGCAATTCTGAGGAGTCCTATGTTACCTAGGAATGAGGCTCCCTTGGCCTTCCTGTGATGGAGTTCAGAGGAAGTAGCTGGGGTCCTCCAAAAGTTAAGTTTCAAGCAGCTGGAAATCTTCCAGGTGCATTCTCATGGTCATAGCCATCACAAATAGTTACCCAACTCTCTTTGGTCTCTTTGTCTTCATTTGACGAAGGGCAATGAAATTACTTATCTCATAGGGTCCCAGTGAGGAACCTAAGAGTAAATTCATGTCAAAATATTGAAAATGGGAAATGTTCCAAAGCCAATAAAGGGAAGAATTAGTGGAAAAGGAGGATAGATAACTTTTAGATATGATCTAACATGCTATGATAAAGTAATTCTCTATGGAGCAAAGAGCTATGAAAACAATTAGTACTTCAGACAATGCTGTTTTACTTGTTTTAAGAGAAGTTCACCAGGATCTAATGCAAAGACAAAAAGCACCACCCACAGGATCAATGTCTTGGTCTTGATATCAAATCTCACTTGTCTAGCTTAGCATCTCAAATCAAGAAAGGAAAGCTGACTTAAAAGGTCAGTTCTCAGAATATGCATGCCTCTTAAGACCATCAGTATTTTTCTAACTGATTTAATAGCTAATTTAATAATTGTATTTTTCTGCTGCTTGTTAAAACATAAGGCCTTTGTACTTAACTATTAACTGAATAGTCCCTCTAGAGGTGTATCCTTTAGAATGTAATTCTAAGTTCTCTGCTTCTTCCCTTTTAAGATTAGAAAGAGCTATAAACATAAAATTTTGCCTTAAGAATTGAAAGCCCAGAGAGAGGAGATGGCGGAGGAGTAGGTGAGGGTGGAGTATATCTCTCTTCACAGATATATCAGGAATACACCTTCACACAGAACTGCATGCAGAACACCAGCTGAGAGCAGACAGAGGTAAATGACCAGAGAAAAAGAATATATAGAACCATGCAAAACTCAGTACGATGAAGGAACTAGGGGGAAAAACAGGAGCGTTAGCAGGACTGCACCAGCCCTCGGCAGGTGGGGAACTGAAGCAGCAGTCTGATTCCCAGATAGGGGCAATTGTTTGAGTCAGAGGAGAAACATTTAAGGCTGAGTGAAACAGCTGATCTGTGGCAGCCTAAATGGAATAAGAATCAGACAGTCCTTGTCGCAGCCATACATACACCAGAGAGGGACCCGGTGGGGATGGTGGGGTGATCCCAGGGCTAGGGCTGATGTTGAGATGGATTGAGAAGAGGTGAGGGAGGAGACTGTGGTGGGAAAGGCTTGTGGAGGAAAGCCCGGCCGCCATGGAAGCTAGGCGATACTGCTGAGTCATGTGTAATGGGGTGGAGCCATCACCATAGCCTCTTTCTCCCCTCATGCCAGCATCCACAGCTGAACAATAGAGAGGCTGGCCCATCAGACAAACATCTGACACCCAGAACTACAGAGCAGGACCCCACCAAGGGTGCTCCTTTAAGTGACTGACATGCTGAACTACAGAGTAGGACCCCAGCCTGGGTGGCCCCTCTATGTGCCCGACGCACTGAACAACAGAGATGGACCACAGGGAAGGGAGCCCTTTAAGTGCTTGAATGGGAGGAACTATGGAGAAAGACTGGCCACAGATCACCAGGATCTGGACGCCAGCTACAAGAGGCTCTGTAGCAGGTAGGTTACAGAGATTCTGAGGGCCATAACTCTGAAGGTGGAGGCAGTCCATGTCCCTGCACGCTTGGCACCACCAGGGTCCTTGCAAGCCAAGCAGCTGCACCACCTTCACACTCACCTCTCACTGGGGCAGAGCTGCCACAGGCAAAAAGATTCTTGCATCTAGGTGCACGGCGTCACTTCGGTAGTGTCTGACTCTGCGACCCTGTAGACTGTAGACTGCCAGGCTTCTCTGTCAGGGAAGGGGGTCTTCAGGCAAGAATACTGGAGCTCATTAGCTAATACTGGTTGCCATACTCTTCTAGAGCACTATATTTCCTGCTTCCCTGGCTGCAAACTTCCCTGAGTACCTGGTGCTGTCAGAACCCCTGCGACCCAAGCAGCTGCACCACCTCCACACCTGGCCCTCACAGGGACAAACCCAAGTCTTCCAGGGCAGCCTCAGGAGCAAACTCCAGTGGATTACCCACATGCAGAGGAGGAAATAAAACCACAATTGAAACCCAAGGGCACTGTAGCTAAGGTAGAAGACCTAAAACCTTACCACCAGCTGTACAAGCTGCAGATTAAATCCACACCATCCAACTAGGAAGACTCTGTGTCTATGGAATATATACAAGGTCATTGAAAGCTCCCACAAAAGAAAATGCACTAGTTCTGATAGCTGTGAACATTGGTGGCAAGAAATATAGAAGGAGGACCAGATTAGAATCTGAGCTGTCCCCACAGCAGGTCCAGAGATCAGCACAGTGGTGGAGATCATCCTAGGGAGGTGAGGTGGACTGTGACTCCCAGCGAGGGAAAGGATTCTGACAGTGGTGACTCAAGAAAAGGATTTGTCATTCTTAAGTTTTGACTTGTTCTGTAGATTATTTTGGATTTTTTTTTCTTTTTTTCTCCCCTTCCCCTCCTCCTCCTCTGTTGTAGTTGTTGATTTTATTGGCACTATGAAATGGTGGCTCAGACGGTAAAGCATCTGCCTACAATGAGGGAGAGCCGGGTTCAATCCCTGGGTCGAGAAGATCTCCTGGAGAAGGAAATGGCAACTCACTCCAGTATTCTTGCCTGGAAAATCCCATGGATGGAGGAACCTGGTAGGCTACAGTCCATGGGGTGGAAAAGAGTCGCACACGACTGAGCGACTTCACACACACATGAAATCTAATTAAGCTTTTGAGATTTTTTTTTTTTTCTTTTTTTCCTTGGTCACAATTTTTATTGTTATAAACCTCTGCCTCTGCCTCTATGTTGAGTTTTTGCAGTTCTGGGGAGTTTTTTGTTTGTTTCTCTTCTTTCAATTTTAAATTTTAAAATCTATTACTGTTATTTTTCTACATTTATTCTTTTGTTTGCTTCTCCTACTGTTCTTTTCCCCTTGAAATTAATCTTTAATATGTATAAATTGTCTTTCAGTCCAGTTCAGTTGCTCAGTCGTGGCTGACTCTTTGTGACTCCATGAATCGCAGCACGCCAGGCCTCCCTGTCCATCACCAACTCCCGGAGTTCACTCAGACTCACATCCATCGAGTCAGTGATGCCATCCAGACAACTCATCCTCTGTCGTCCCCTTCTCCTCCTGCCCCCAATCCCTCCCAGCATCAGAGTCTTTTCCAATGAGTCAGGTCTTCGCATGAGCTGGCCAAAGTACTGGAGTTTCAGCTTTAGCATCATTCCTTCCAAAGAAATCCCAGGGCTGATCTCTTTCAGAATGGACCAGTTGGATCTCCTTGCAGTCAAAGGGACTCTGAAGAGTCTTCTCCAAATCGTCTTTATCAACCTCTATTTAACTTTGCATATCTATTCTTTCTTTTCTTTCCTATCAACATATTTGTTAGTTTATGTTCATTGCCTTATCCCCCAACTGGCACCTTGCTTTACTTTTGCTTTCCAGTGTGTGCTTTAGTTAGTTTTGTTCTGGTAGCCATAATTTTTGGTTCCCTTTATTCACTGAGTCAATCCATTGTACTTTATTTTTGTTGGACTGATTTGATTTTGCTTATGGGTGTAAAAGTACATGTGTATATTCAGTCACACTTTTATTGTTGTTAGAAACCTCTGCATCTACATTGAGCTTTTTCTTTTTTCTTTTTTAACTTTTTAGTTTTACTTTATTTTACTTTATAATACTGTATTGGTTTTGCCATACATTGACATGAATCCACCACGGGTGTACATGCGAGCTTTTTCAGTTCTGTGTTTTCCTTTTTTTTTTTTTCTTTCTTCTTCTGTTTTCTTTTCTCTCTTTTATAATTTTAACTTTTTTTTTGTTTTTTTTTTTAATTTTTTTTAAATTTAATTTTAAAATCTTTAATTCTTACATGTGTTCCCAAACATGAACCCCCTTCCCACCTCCCTCCCCATAACATCTCTGTGGGTCATCCCCATGCACCAGCCCCAAGCATGCTGTATCCTGCGTCAGACATAGACTGGCGATTCAATTCTTACATGATAGTATACATGATAGAATACCATTCTCCCAAATCATCCCACCCTCTCCCTCTCCCTGGTGGGAATGCAAACTAGTACAGCCACTATGGAGAACAGTGTGGAGATTCCTTAAAAAATTGCAAATAGAATTACCTTATGACCCAGCAATCCCACTGCTGGGCATTCACACCGAGGAAACCAGAATTGAAAGATACACATGTACCCCAATGTTCATCGCAGCACTGTTTATAATAGCCAGGACATGGAAACAACCTAGATGTCCATCAGCAGATGAATGGATAAGAAAGCTGTGGTACATGTACACAATGGAGTATAATTTTAACTTTTAAGTTTTTTTTAGCTTATTATATTTTTTCTACACTTATTCCTTTGTTTTCCTTTCCTACTGCTCTTTTAGCCTTGCAGTTAATCTTTAATGTATATAAATCTCCTTCATCTACCTTTATTTAACTTTGAATCTATTCTTCCTTTCTTTCCTTTCCTCTCAAAATATTTCTTAGTTTTGTTTTCATTGCTTTATTCCCAACTTGGGACCTTGCTTTAATATTGTTTTCCAGTCTCTGGTTTACTTACTTTTGTTCTTAACTAGTAAATATAATTTTTGATTTCCTTTTTTCACCAGGTCAATCTCTTGTGCTTTATTTTTGTTGGACTGTTTCGACATTGCTCATGGGTGTATATGTATATGTGTACATTCCATTATTTTAATTATTATTTGCCTGACTTTATAACTGCCAGTTATCTGGGTTCATCTTTGTTTTCTCATTTTTGGATATTTGTTTTAATCTCACTTAATGCCCTAACAAGCCACTTGTAGAATCTTCATTCCTGACCAGAGATCAAACCCTGAGCCTTTAGAGTGGGAGAGCTGACTCCAAGACCCTAGACTATCAGAGAACTAACCCTGGGGAGTATCACATAGTGAGAACTCACGCAAAGGAAACCACTTGAACACAAGACCCAGCATCACCCAACCACCAGTATCACCCTGTGCAGGACACCTCATCTAAACAACAAACAAAAGAAAAATACAAACCCAATCATCAGCAAACAGGATTACCACCTCACTCAGCCTTGCCTATCAGAGGAAAAGCAAACAAACAAACAAAGAAAAACTCAGCACAATCACACCCTTTAGGAAGCTTACACAAACCACTGGACCAATCTTTGGAGAGCAGAAATCAAAAGGAAGAAAGAATTCAACCTTTAAGCCTGGGGAAAGGAGAGCTCAGACACAATAAGTTTTTTAAAAAAGTAATGAAAAGGCAGAGAAATACCACACAAATGAAGGAACAAGCTAGAAACACAGAAGTCCAAATAAATGAAGAGGAAATAGGCAAACTACCTGAAAAAGAATTCAGAATAATGATAGTAAAGATGATCAAAAACCTTGAAAACAAAATGGAGAAAATGCAAGAATCAATTAACAAAGACCTAGAAGAATTAAAGAATAAACATACAGAGGCGAATAACACAATTACTGAAATTAAAAATACTCTAGAAGGAATCAATAGCAGAACATCTGAAGCAGAAGAACAAATCAGTGACCTGGAAGATAAAATGGTGGAAATAACTTCTGAAGAGCAGAATAAAGAGGATAGTCTCAGAGACCTCTGGTACAATATCAAATGCACCAACATTTGAATTATAGGGGCCCCAGAAGAAGAAAAGAAGAAGAAAGGGTAAGAGAAAATTTTTGAAGAGATTATAGTTGAAAATTTCCCCAACATGGAAAAGGAAATAGTCAATCAAATCCAAGAGGCACAAAGAGTCACATACAGGATAAACCCAAGGAGAAACACAGCAAGACACATACTAATCAATCTAAGAAAGACTAAACACAAAAAAAGAATGTTAAAAGCAACAATGGAGAAGCAACAAGTAACATACAAGGGAAACCCCATATGCTTAACAACATCTTTCAGCAGAAACTCTGCAGGCCAGAAGGGAGTGGCAAGGTATATTTAAAGTATTGAAAAGAAAACATCTACAACCAAGATTACAGTGTCCAGCAGAATCTCATTCAAAATTGATGGAGAAATAAAAAGCTTTTCAGACAAGCAAAAGTTAAGAGCATTCAGTACCACCAAACCAGCTTTGCAAGAAAGGTTAAATGGACTTATATAGTCAAGAAATACACAAGAAGGAAAAAAGATCTACAAAATCAACCCCAAACAATTAAGAAAATGGCAATAGGAACAGATACATCAATAATTACTTTAAATGAAAATGGATTAAATGCTCCACCAAAAAGACACAGACTGGCTGAAAGAATACAAAAACAAGACCCATATAGATGCTGTGTAGAAGAAACCCACTTCAGACCTCAAACACATATAGACTGAAAGTGAGAGAATGGAAAAATATATTCCATGCAAATGGAAGCAAAAGAAATCTGGAGTAGCAATCCTCATATCAGAAAAAAAAAAGACCTTAAAATAAAGAAGATTATAAGAGATAAGGAAGGACACTACATAATGATCAAGGGATCAATCTGAGAGGAAGACATAACAATTGTAAATATCTGTGCACCCAACGTAGGGGCACCTGAATACATAAGGCAAACAATAGCAGACATAAAAGGAGAAATTGACAGTAATACAATAATAGTAGGAGACTTTAACACCCCACTCACACCAATTGACAGAGCCTCAAAACAGAAATTAATAAGGAAACACAAGTCTTAAATGATTCATTAGGAGAGATGAATCTCATTGATATCTTCAGGACATTCCATCCAAATGCAGAAGAATACACCTTCTTCTAAAGTGCACATGGAACATTCTCCAGGATAGACCACACCTTGGGTCACAAATCAAACCTCAGTAAATTAAAGAAAATTGAAATCATATCAAGCATCTTCTCCAAACACAACTCTAAGAGATTAGATATCAATTACAAGGAAAAAAAAAAAAACAACTAAGAAACACACACACATGGAGATTAAATAACACGTTTCTAACAACCAACAGGTTACTGAAGAAATCAAAAGAGAAATAAAAAATTTCTAGAACAAATGACAATGAAAACATGACAACTCAAAACCTATGGGATGCAGCCAAAGCAGTTCTAAGAGGGAAGTTTATAGCAATACAATCCTACCTCAAGAAACAAGAAAAGCATCGAATAGACAACCTCAGTTCAGTTCAGTTCAGTAGCTCAGTCGTGTCCAACTCTGTGACCTCATGAACTGTGGCACGCCAAGCCTCCTTGTCCATCACCAACAGCTGGAGTCCACCCAAACCCATGTCCCTTGAGTTGGTGATGCATTCCAACCATCTCATCCTCTGTCGTCCCCTTCTCCTCCTTCCTTCAATCTTTCCCAGCATCAGGGTCTTTTCCAATGAGTCAAATCTTCGTGGCAAGTGGCCAAAGTTCGAGTTTCAGCTTCAGCATCAGTCGTTCCAATGAACATCCAGGACTGAATCTCTTTTAGCATGGACTGGTTGGATCTCCTTGCAGTCCAAGGGACTCTCAAAAGTCTTCTCCAACACCACAGTTCAAAAGCATCAATTCTTCGGTGCTCAGCTTTCTTCACAGTTCAACTCTCAAATCCATACATGACCACTGGAGAAACCATAGCCTTGACCAGATGGACCTTTGTTGACAAAGTGATGTCTCTGCTTTTTAATATGCATCTAGGTTGGTCATAACTTCCCTTCCAAGGAGTAAGCGTCTTTTAATTTCATGGCTGCAATCACCATCTGCAGTGATTTTGGAGCCCAGAAAAACAAAATCAGCCACTGTTTCCACTGTTTCCCCATCTATTTCCCATGAAGTGATGGGACCAGATACCATGATCTCAGTTTTCTGAATGTTGAGCTTTAAACCAACTTTTTCACTCTCCACTTTCACTTTCATCAAGAGGCTCTTTAGTTCCTCTTCACTTTCTGCCATAAGGGTGGTGTCATCTGCATATCTGAGGTTATTGATATTTCTCCTGGCAATCTTGATTCCAGCTTGTGCTTCCTCCGGCCCAGTGTTTCTCATGATGCGCTCTGCATATAAGTTAAATACACAGGGTGACAATATACAGCCTTGACGTACTCCTTTTCCTATTTGGACCAGTCTGTTGTTCCATGTCCAGTTCTAACTGTTGCTTCCTGACCTTCATATAGGTTTCTCAAGAGGCAGGTTAGGTGGTCTGGTATTCCCATCTCTTTCAGAATTTTCCACAGTTTATTGTGATCCACACAGTTAAAGTCTTTGCCATAGTCAATAAAGCAGAAATAGATGTTTTTCTGCAACTCTCTTGCTTTTTTGATGATCCAGCAGATGTTGGCAACTTGATCTTTGGTTCCTCTGCCTTTTCTAAAACCAGCTTGAACATCTGGAAGTTCACAGTTCACGTATTGCTGAAGCCTGGCTTGGAGAATTTTGAGCATTACTAGTGCATGAGATGAGTGCAATTGTGCAGTAGTTTGAGCATCCTTTGGCATTGCCTTTCTTTGATACTGGAATGAAAACTGACCTTTTCCAGTCCTGTGGCCACTGCTGAGCTTTCCAAATTTGCTGGCGTATTGAGTGCAGCATTTTCACAGCATCATCTTCCAGAAATTGAAATAGCTCACCTGGAATTCCATCACCTCCAGTAGCTTTGTTCATAATGATGGTTCCTAAGGCCCACTTGACTTCACAGTCCAGAATGTCTAGCTCTAGGTGAGTGATCACAGCATCGTGATTATCTGAGTCATGAAGATCTTTTTTGTACAGTTCTTCTGTGTATTCTTGCCACCTCTTCCTAATATCTTCTGCTTCTGTTAGGTCCCTACCATTTCTGTCCTTTATCGAGGCCATCTTTGCATGAAGTGTTCCCTTGGTATTTCTAATTTTCTTGAAGAGATCTCTAGTCTCACATTTTATTGTTTTCCTCTATTTCTTTGCATTGATTGCTGAGGAAGTCTTTCTTATCTCCCTTTGCTATACTTTGGAACTCTGCATTCAGATGCTTATATCTTTCCTTTCCTCCTTTGCTTTTCACTTCCCTTCTTTTCACAGCTATTTGTAAAGCCTCCTCAGACAGCCATTTTGTTTTTTTGCATTTCTTTTTCTTGGGGATGTCTTGATTCCTGTCTCCTGTGCAATGTCATGAACCTCCATCCATAGTTCTTCAGGCACTCTGTCTATCAGATCTAGTCCCTTAAATCTATTTCTCAGTTTGACTATATAGTCATAATGGATTTGATTTAAGTCATATCTGAATGGTCTAGTGGTTTACTCAACTTTTTTTCAACTTCAGTCTGAATTTGGCAATAAGGAGTTCATGATCTGAGCCACAGTCAGCTCCTGGTCTTGTTTTTGCTGACTGTATAGAGCTTCTCCAACTTTGGCTGCAAAGAATATAATCAATCTGATTTCTGTGTTGACCATCTGATGTCCATGTGTAGAGTCTTCTCCTGTGTTGTTGGAAGAGGGTGTTTGTTATGACTGGTGCATTCTCTTGGCAGAACTCTATTAGCCTTTGCCCTGCTTCATTCTTTACTTCAAGGCCAAATTTGCCTGTTACTCCTAACTACACCTAAAGCAACTGGAAAACGAAGAATGAAAGAATCCCAAAATTAGTAGAAGGCAAGAAATCATAAAGATGTGAGCAGAAATAAATGAAAATGAATTGAAAAAAACAATAGTAAAGATTAATAAAACTAAAAGCTGATTCTTTGACAAGATAAACAAAATTGACAAGCCTTTAGCCAGACTCATCACGAAAAAAAAGAGAGAGGAATCAAATCAACAAAATTAGGAATGGAAAAGAAGAGGATACAACAGACAATGCAGAAATACAAAGGATTATAAGAGGCTATTATGAACAACTATATGGCAACAAAATAACCTGGAAGGAATGGATAGATTCTCAGAAAAGTTCAATTTTCCAAGACTGAACCAGGAAGAAATAGAAATTATGAACAACCCAATTACAAGCACTAAAAGTGAAGCTTGGATAAAAAACTCCTCCTCCCCAACCCTCTTCCCCCCCTCAAAAACAAACAAACAAACAAACAAAAACCCAGGACCACATGGCTTCACATGAGAATTCTATCAAACATTTAGAGAAGAGCTAATGCCTATCATTCTAAAACTCTTTCAAAAAGTTCAGAGGAAGGAACACTTCCAAACTCACTCTACAAGGCCACCATCACTCTGATACCAAAACCCAGACAAAGACAACAAAAGAAAACTATAGGCCAATATTATGGATGAACATAGATGCAAAAATCCTCAACAGAATTTTAGCAAACAGAATTCAGCAACATATCAAAAAGTTCACACACCATGATCAAGTTGGGTTTATCTAGGAGTGCAAGGATTTTTCAACATACACAAACCAATGAATGTGATACATCATATTAACAAACTGAAAGATAAAAACTATATGATCAGCTCAATAGATGCAGGAAAAGCCTTTGACAAAATTCAGCACCCATTTATGATTAAAATTCTCTAAAAAATGGGTGTAGAGGAACCTACCTTAAAATGTAAAGGCTGTATATGATAAGCCTACAGCAAACATTATTCTTAATGGTGAAAAACTGAAAAAAATTTCCCCTAAGATCAGGAACAAGACAAGTGTGTACACTTTCACTACTATTCGACATAGTTATGCAAGTCCTTGCTACAGCAATCAGAGAAGAAAAAGAAATAAAAGGACTCCAGATTGGAAAAGAAGAAGTAAAGCTCTCACTGTTTGCAGATGACATTATACTGTACATAAAAACCCTAAAGATAGTATCAGAAAATTACTGGAGCTAACCAGTGAATTTAGCATCAGGATACAAAATCAATACACAGAAATCACTTGCATTTTTATATACTAACAATGAAAATCAGAAAGTGAAATTAAGGAAACAATCTCATTCACTGTTGCTACAAAAAGAATTAAATATCTAGGAATAAACTGTACACAGAAAATTATAAGACACTGATGAAAGAAATAAAAGATGACATAAACAGATGGAGAGATATTCCATGTTCCTGGGTAGGAAGAATCAATACTGTGAAAATGACTATATTAAAAAAATGCAATCTACAGATTCAATGCAATCCCTATTAAATAACCAATGGCATTTTTCACAAAAGTAGAACAAAAAATTTCACAATTCATATTGTGACCCTGAATAGCCAAAGAAGTCTACAGAAAGAAGAATGGAGCTGGAGGAATCAACCTTCTTGATGTCAGATTATACTACAAAGCTACAGATATCAAGACAGTATGGTACTGGCACAAAAACAGAAATACAGACCAATGGAACAAGATAGAAAGCCTAGCAAGAAACCCATGCACCTATGGTACCTTATTTTTGACAAAGGAGGAAAGAATATACAATGGGGCAAAGAGAGCCTCTTCAATAAATGGTGCTGGGAAAACTGGACAGCTACATGTAAAAGAATGAAAGCAGAACACTTCTTAACACCATACACAAAGATAAAGACAAAATGGATTAAAGACCTAAATGTAAGACCAGAAACTATAGAACTCTCAGAGGAAAACATAGGCAGAACACTCGATGACATAAATCAAAGCAAGGTTCTCTATGACCCACCTCCTAGAGTAATGTAAATAAAAACAAAAGTAAACAAGTGGGATCTGATTAAACTTAAAAGCTTTTGCACAGCAAAGGAAACTATAAGCAAGGTGAAAAGACAACCTTCAGAATGGGAAAAAAAATAAAGCAAATGAAACAAGTGACAAAGGATTAATTTTCAAAATATCCAAGCAGCTCATACAACTCAATGCCAGAAAAACAAACAACCCAATCAAAAGTGGGAAAAAGACTTAAACAAACTTTTCTCTAAAGAAGACATATAGATGGCTAACAAACACAAAAAAAGATGCTCAACATTGCTCCTTATTAGAGAAATGCAAATCAAAACCACAATGAGCTATCACTTCACACTGGTCAGACTGGCCCTCATCAAAAAGTCTACAAACAATAAATGCTGGAGAGGGTGTGGAGAAAAGAGAACACTCTTGCACTGTTGGTGGGAGTGTAAATTGGTACAGCCACTATGGAAGATGTTATGGAGATTCCTTAAAAAACTAGGGATAAAGCTACCATATGACCCAGCAATCCCAGTCCTAGGCATATACCCTGAGGAAACCAGGGTTGAAAAAGACACATGTATCCCATCGTTCTTTGTGGCACTATTTACAGTAGCTAGAACATGGAAACAACCTAGATGTCCATTGACAGATGAATGGATAAAGAAGTTGTGGTATATATACACAATGGAATATTACTCAGCCATAAAAAGGAACACATTTGAGTCAGTTCTGATGAGGTGGATGAACCTAGAAGCTATTATACACAGTGAAGTGAGTCAGAAAGAGAAAGATAAACATAGTATTGTAATATACATATATGGACAATAGAAAAATGGTACTGAAGAATTTACTTACAGGGCAGCAATGGAGAAACAGACATAGAGAATAGACTTACAGACATGGGGAGAGGGGAGGAGAGGGTGAGATGTATGGAAAGAGTACCATGTATGGAAAGAGTAACATGGACACTAATTTACTGTATATAAAAGAGATAGCCAGTGGGAATTTTCTACATGGCTCAGGACCTCAAACCAGGGCTGTGTATCAATCTGGAGGGGTGGGATGGCATGGGAGGTTGGAGGGAGGTTCAAACAGGAAGGAATATATATATATACAGGAAATTTATATACTTATGGCTGATTCATATCAAAGTTTTATAGAAAATAACAAAATTCTGTTAAGCTGTTCTATTATCCTTCAATAAAAAAGTAAATTACAAAAAAAGAAAAGAATTGAAAGCCCATTCTCAATTATGCCTGTGAATTAAGAGAAATGATCAGTGAACTAGCTACCTCTGGATCTCTGAACTCCCTTGTTCTACTGGTGCTGTTGAGCACTTTGGTGAGGGTTACAAAAAAATAAACAACCTATCTAGTAGATCTGTTTTTTTGTTTGTTTGTTTGTTTGTTTTTTGCTGTAAGGAATTAAGATGCTTTCCATGACATTAAACAATAACCTTTCCATGAGAAACCTCAGTTAATGTTTCTCCCTGAACCTAATACAGGTAGTCTTCACCACAGCATTGTAAAAATGACTAGTAAAGGTAGAACTGTGCAAATTTCTCTGAATAATCTGAAAACTATTTTCTATTGTTCTGAAAACTTTAAAAAAATTGTCAAAACATTAAAATTCTCTTAGACTTAGGGATAAACTGTGGGGAAATAAGGAACTACTAAAAATAATATTCTTCTGCTGCTGAGTCGCTTCAGTCGTGTCCGACTCTGTGCGACCCCATAGACAGCAGCCCACTAGGCTCCCCCGTCCCTGGGATTCTCCAAGCAAGAACACCAGAGTGGGTTGCCATTTCCTTCTCCAATGCATGAAAGTGAAAAGTGAAAGTGAAGCCACTCAGTCGTGTCTGACTCTTGGAGACCCCATGGACTGCAGCCTACCAGGCTCCTCCGTCCATGGGATTTTCCAGGCAAGAGTACTGGAGTGGGGTGCCATTGCCTTCTCCAGTGTTCTATAATTCAAACCATGAGAAACATTGAGAATTAAAGTGTTTTATTTCTTTATTAAAAAAAAAAACTTATCAAGAGTAACTTCAACAGTGCTTGCCTTCTTCTTGTGTTATAAGTTAGGATAGGGAGCAAGCACCTTTTATATGTCTTGACAAATTGTCATATATTACTTTCTAGCTTTGCATCAGCTTCCAACACATTTTCCTCTTTTTGCTTTCAATGATGTAAAAGAATTTTTGAAAGTTCCATCATTGTGAAGTTTTGACAACACCACTTCCTCTGCATCTTTTTTAACCCAACCACATCCCTCATTATGTCTATAAATTGGCTTTTACTGAGTTCCCCAGACTGCATAACTAGAGTTCTCAGATGATGGCAGTGCCAACATTCTCACAATCAGCCACGTTTTTTATGACTCCATATACTTTTAATTAAAATTTCACTTCCACTGTTATGATTTTTTGTTTGTTGATAGCATTTCTTTTCTGTTGTCTATTCTCTCTTTAGATCATTTATTTTTTAATGTGTCACGTGGGTTATCACTTGGAGACAAGAAGGCAACACAAGTACATGTTTTACTGTCTGTGCACGTGGTTTGAAAACAACATGCAGTAACCAATCAGCAAGAGACTAAGAAGTTCATGATTGGTTACTGAACATGGTGTACATAGATATTTGTGGAATGACTAGCTAGTAGTGGAATCTACACTTTATATAACAACTCATAGTTAATATAGCATGGTAACTACAATTTGGATCATGTTATTGGAGGACTAGTGTTAATTACCTAAACTAATGGAAACTGTGAAGAGGGCTGGGCGCCAAAGAATTGATGCTTTTGAAATGTGGTGCTGGAGAAGACTCTTGAGAGTCCCTTGGACTAAGGAGATCCAACCAGTCCATTCTGAAGATCAGCCCTGGGATTTCTTTGGAAGGAATGATGCTGAAGCTGAAACTCCAGTACTTTGGCCACCTCATGCGAAGAGTTGACTCATTGGAAAAGACTCTGATGCTGGGAGGGATTGGGGGCAGGAGGAGAAGGGGACGACAGAGGATGAGATGGCTGGATGGCATCATGGACTCGATGGACGTGAGTCTGAGTGAATTACAAGAGTTGGTGATGGACAGGGAAGCCTGGCGTGCTGCGATTCATGGGGTCACAAAGAGTCGTACACGACTGAGCGACTGAACTGAACTGAACTGAACTGAATGGAAACTGAAATCCGTGCATATCAGAACTATGCAAAGTGACGACTGTCTGCTTTAGAAAGAGTGGTGATTTCCTAGAGTAATGAAATTGTTTTACTATATGGACCAGTGCTGTCATAAAGAAATATAAGGAATTGTAATTGTAGGCCACCTATGTAATTTCAAAAACTTTACTAGCCACTCTAAAAGTGAAGAAACATAGGCAAAATTAATTTTAATAATATATTCTGTTTAACACAATATACCAAAAATATGTTAATTAAATATGTAATCTCTATAAAACTTACTAGTGAGATACAATCTTTTTTTATTCTAGTCTGAAATTCAGAGTGCATTTTCAAATTGTACTAGCCACATTTCAAGTGTCTATGTCACATGTGGTTAGTGACTACTTTATTGGACAACAAAAATATAAATTATTTTCCCCTCCCTCTCTTGGATTTTCAAGAAGTTATGTCAACAGAAAGGCTACTCTTTGTTAAGTGCATTTGACATGATGGCATGGATAGTGGGAACTAGTCAGGCTCCAGTTCCTGGGCCCTTGTTTTATATAATTTATTCTTCATTTTCCTACTTATTTAAACTTACTTTATGTTGCTACATTTTGTACATATTACTAAGTCATTTGTATCCTTTTCAAAATAAAGTAGACATAAATTAGAAAGTATATATAAAATAAAGTGGGGCATGCATTAGAAAGCACATAAAAATATATCCAGATCTAACTTAAACATAATTAAACCTTAAAATGTTGCTTCTGTTGAATGGGTAGGCATACCAAAACCACATTTAATATATCTCATCATAAAAGTATTGCATCTTAGACAGTATATTGGTAAAAAATAAAAGGGAGAAAGAAAATATACAATACGGGAGGAAGATAATGACTTAATTTCCACTCGAATTTTTTTTTCAGTGCAAAATGCTGGGAAATGGGATCTAATAATTAATGCTCTGAGGAATTACATAAACAGAGAGCATATTCTTTTCTGAGTCTCTAGATACACAGAGAATCTAGAAGAACAGAGATTACTTTCTAGAGTTTTAAGAACATTCAGCATGTTACTCCACCAGATCTTTAAGTTTCAGAAAGAAGACTGGAAAAGGGGGGTTGTTTCCCAATGTTGTCATTGTTGAACTTAAATTCTTGTAATCCTGAGCTTTCTCTTCCTTCCTGAGAAAATATACTCATGTGTTCATCTTATCTGGTGTATCACTTTCTGTACACTGTAAATTTCTTGATAGCATACATGATTCTAATATACTGTTCATTCAAATAAGAAGCTGTCTTTTGTATTCTCTTCTAACAAGGTATAATTATTTTTTGAAATATTAAAATGTTTGCTATGAATGTACCTTATTCATATTTTGAGGATGTGTAGGTCTCAAGCTTGTCTTGGGAATAGGAAAAGACTGTATACAAAGAATTAGTGTATGAGTCATTCACACAAGAAGCTATATACATTTTGGTTGCCCAAGGTTGAATATCACAACACCAACTGAATTATTTTAATAAAGATACATAACTTGTATCTTGTAGATACAAGTTGTAGATCAGGACTTTTGGTTGCAAAATGTGTGAAATTAAAATGGACCAAAATTAGCCTAATGGGAGAATGATTGACTCATATAAGTGAACAATAATAAGGGCTTCAAGGATGATCGGTCACTGTAGCCCCAAAGCCACTGGACATTCTTTGTGAGTCACTCTGTCTGTTCTATTCCTGTTTTTTCTTCTATACTGGTTTCATTTAACATTAGAATCATGGCTCTTACTGTCTTAACTTATGTTTTCCAATTTCAGTACAAGAAAGGCAATGGCTCTTAGTATCAATTCAAAATCACTTTTCATAAAACTCTGATTCCTGGTTGGGTCTTTGTGCAAACTACCTGGACAAATCGGGAAGAATTGTTGCAATTAATACTCTAGTTTGTGTGAGGGAATAAATAGTAGAGCATGACCAGGGAAGTGGAGTCACTTAAAAGATGATGACACCTCCTTCCTGGAGGTGTCTGAATGAGATAGGAACAGATCTGCAAAAGCTGGTAAGAGAGGCAAGGAAAGGGTGCTATTACTGGAAGAAAGAGTTGTGCAAATGTTTTTCACTATAATATTAAAGTACTAGATTTTTCCACATTTTTGTCCAGTTGTTCTGTGCTCTTTGGAGACAGCTATAACCTAACTAAATGACTTGTCAGTCTAAATGGCACATCTTTTAGATATGAGATATCACAATAATGGGAAACTGAAAAAAGAAACATATGACTACACATGTTAGAAATTTCATTCAGGTATGAACAACAGAGGTTCATTAAACAATAATGTAAATAAGGTAGTTTCTTTTTTTACATTAAAAACAGCCAGGCATGGATAAAACAGAATGAGCATGGCAGCCCCATCTTCCTTAGGGAATCATGTTCCTTTAATCTTTCTTGCTCCACCGTTCTAGCTTTTCTAAAGTCCCAAAGAATTTCTGCTTAAGTTATTTGCTAGAATTTGGTTACATCGTTATACTTAGCTGCAAAGGAACTTTGAAAATGATGAATTTTTAACTAGATACTGCTGTGCCAAAAAAGATCATTATTCTGTTACTAAGAATAGTTGATAGAATTTGGTGATCTCTGCCTCAATTGAGCAGGCAAAGTCTGAAAGCACTTTAAATATACAACAGACTCAGAATGTATAAATGATAACAATGTTATCCTTGTTTTAAAATAGTTTCCCTTTTAAAGGCAGAACCAAATATATCTATATCTATTATCTATCTATTTGCAGTTGACTCTAGAATGACATAGGTTTGAACTGCATGCGTTCATTTATATTTTATTTTTTAATAAATGCTACAATACATGATCCACAGTTGGGTGAATACAAGGATGCAGAATTGCAGATATAAAGCCTGACTATAAAGTATTCTGCACAGATTTTTGATTGCATAGAGGTGGGTGCCCTTAGTCTATTTCAAGTACAAAGATCAATTGTATATATGTGTATGTATATAGATACACAGATACAAATATAAATATAAATGATATTTAAGAGTAAGACCTTGGAGTTAGAAGAGATCTTTTTTTCTAATATTGATACTTATTTACCAAGTAATGCATACATGTAAAACAGAATAATCTCTTTTGTCTATTTGGGAAAGAATATTAGTAGCTATCTCATCTCACTGAGTTGTTAGAAATATGGATAGTATCTTGAATAACATTTGAAACAAGTTCTTAAGTTTTTATTTTAATAGTATTTCAAAGTTGAAAAGCTGAACATTTAGTTAGTCTTTCAATTAGTTTATCCTTTTCTATGTAATAAAATAAATTGATAAGAATATCATCTGGAAAGGGGTAATCTAAAACTACCAAATGCTTTATGATTATTCAAAAATCACATAATATTTCATTCAAGTTCACTCTTAAATCTATCCCATGTATTTAGATTTTCCTAGGGACAGTAGTAATATTAAATTTACTGCTTAATTTAGTAAATGAAAATAACACAGTTACTTAAAAGTAATTACAAACTCAGTGCTAAGATAAATAGACTTATCAAGCATAAACTTATTTTTTATCATGTCCAACAGATAAATAAATTAGATTTTATTTTTGATTCTTAAATATTCTTAGCATAAATTATTGATATTATTATAAAATTTACTATAGAATATATTGAAATACAAGAAGTTCCTCAGCTAACTTGACAGAAGATTTAAGGAGAAGGTAAAATTAATTCAAAAAAATTTGTTTGATTAACTGTCCTTGCTAAATCTCTGCAAGATGTACTACTTTCATTCTATGGAAATGCATTAAGCAGCTTACTCAAGCTATATTCACTGACTATAATCAGATATCTTTATGTTGTTAAAGTAATTCTAGGATATAAATGCCACCCCAATAAAGATTTGATATTCTGTTTCCTCTTTAGGTAAAAATGTTAATTGGAATAAAATGTAACGGAGAAATAGAAGATAAACAATGTGGAGCTGACAAATGTTTAACTTCCACTTCTCTGAAAGTTAAAAAGGTACATATTTGTAGAATTTAGTGACTTATATGGAGTAAATACTCTCATCATAAACAATTTTCATCTATCAAATTGATAGCTTTCAAATTTCCCTGAAATTCACTCACCAGTTCTTGTGATGCAGTACAAGATGGCTTCAGCAAATCAAATAGATTAACACCATTCATTTCAGTTCAATCGCTCAGCCATGTCCAACTCTTTGTGACCCCATGAATCGCAGCACGCCACGCCTCCCTGTCCATCACCAATACCTGGAGTTCACTCAGATTCACGTCCATCGTGTCAGCGATGCCATCCAGCCATCTCATCCTCTGTCGTCCCCTTCTCCTCCTGCCCCCAATCCCTCCCAGCATCAGAGTTTTTCCAATGAGTCAACTTTTCACATGAGGTGGCCAAAGTCCTGGAGTTTCAGCTTTAGCATCAGTCCTTCCAAAGAAATCTCAGGGCTGATCTCCTTCAGAATGGACTGGTTGGATCTCCTTGCAGTCCAAGGAACTCTCAAGAGTCTTCTCCAACACCACATTTCAAAAGCATCAATTCTTCGGTGGTCAGCCTTCTTCACAGTCTAACTCTCACATCCACACGTGACCACAGGAAAAACCATAGCCTTGACCAGACGGACCTTAGTCGGCAAAGTAATGTCTCTGCTTTTCAATATGCTATCTAGGTTGGTCATAACTTTCCTTCCAAGGAATAAGCATCTTTTAATTTCATGGCTGCAGTCACCATCTCCAGTGATTTTGGAGCCCAAAAAAACAGTCTGACACTGTTTCCACTGTTTCCCCATCTATTTCCCATGAAGTGATGGGACCAGATGCCATGATCTTCGTTTTCTGAATGTTGAGCTTCAAGCCAACTTTTTCACTCTCCTCTTTCACTTTCATCAAGAGGCTTTTGAGTTCCTGTTCACTTTCTGCCATAAGGGTGGTGTCATCTGCATATCTGATGTTTCTGATATTTCTCCCGGCAATCTTGACTCCAGCTTGTGTTTCTTCCAGTCCAGCATTTCTCATGATGTACTCTGCATAGAAGTTTAATAAGCAGGGTGACAATATACAGCCTTGGCGTACTCCTTTTCCTATGTAAACCAGTCTGTTTTTCCATGTCCAGTTCTAACTGTTGCTTCCTGACCTGCATACAGATTTCTCAAGAGGCAGGTCAGGTGGTCTGGCATTCCCATCTCTTGAAGAATTTTCCACAGTTTATTGTGATCCACACAGTCAAAGGCTTTGGCATAGTCAATAAAGCAGAAATAGATGTTGTTCTGGAACTCTCTTGCTCTTTCCATGATCCAGCAAATGTTGGCAATTTGACCTCTGGTTCCTCTGCATTTTCTAAAACCAGCCTGAACATCAGGAAGTTCATGGTTCACATATTGCTGAAGCCTGGCTTGGAGAATTTTGAGCATTACTTTACTAGCTTGTGAGATGAGTAAAATTGTGCGGTAGTTGGAGCATTCTTTGGCATTGCCTTTCTTTGGGATTGGAATGAAAACTGACCTTTTCCAGTCCTGTGGCCACTGCTGAGTTTTCCAAATTTGCTGGCATATTGAGTACAGCACTTTCACAGCATCATCTTTCAGGATTTGAAATAGCTCCACTGGAATTCCATCACCTCCACTAGCTTTGATTAACACCATAGTCAGTCACTAAGATGCTATTCTTTGAAACTCTTTGTTCAAATGGGTGTTATCTTTCCTTTTGTCCTTTGCTTTTAGCTTCTCTTTTTTTCTGTTATTTGTAAGGCCTCCTAAGACAACCATTTTCCTTTTTGCATTTCTTTTTCTTGGGTATGGTCTTGACCACAGGCTCCTGTAAAATGTCACGAACCTCCATCCATAGTTCTTCAGGCACTCTGTCTATCAGATCTAATCCCTTGACTCTATTTGTCATTTCCACTGTATAATGGTAAGGAATTTGATCAAGGTCATGCCTGGAAGATCTAATCATTTTCCCTACTTTGTTCCATTTATGTCTGAATTTTGCAATAAAGAGTTCATGATCTGTTTGTTCTACAGTCAGCTTCCAGTCTTGTTTTTGCTGCCTGTATAGAGCTTCTCTATCTTTGGCTGCAAAGAATATAATCAATGTGATTTCGGTATTGACCATCTGGTAATGTCCATGTGTTGAGTCATCTCTTGTGTTGTTGGCAGAGGGTGTTTGTCATGACCAGTGTTTTCTCTTGGCAAAACTCTGTTAGCCTTTGCCCTGCTTCATTTTGTATTCCAAGGCCAAATTTGGTTGTTACTCTAGTTATCTCTTGACTTCTTACTCTTGCATTCCTGTCCCCTATGATGATAAGGACATCTTTTTTGGGTGTTAGTTCAAGAAGGTCTTGTATGTTTTCATAGAACTGTTCAACTTCAGTATCTTCAGCATTAGTGGTTGGGGCATGGACTTGGATTACTGTGATATTGAATGGTTGACCTTGGAATCAAATAGAGTTCATTCTGTCATTTTTGAGATTGCACCCAAGTACTGCATTTTGGAATCTTTTGTTGACTATGAGGGCTACTCCATTTCTTCTAAGGGATTCTTTCCCACAGTAGTAGATATATTGGTCATCTGAATTGAATTTGCCCATTTCAGTCCATTTTAGTTCACTGATTCCTAAAATGTTGATGTTCACTCTTGCCATCTCCTGTTCGACTACTTCTAATTTACCTTGATTCATGGACCTAAGTTTCCAGGTTCCTATGCAGTATTGGTCTTTACAGCATCGGACTTTACTTACATCACCAGTCACATCCACAACTGGGGATTGTTTCTGCTTTGGCTCCATGTCTTCATTCTTTCTGGAGTTATTCTTCCACTCTTCTCCAGTAGCATATTGGGCACCTACAGAGCTAGTGAGTTCATCTTTCAATGTCCTATCTTTTTGCCTTTTCGTTCTGTTCATGGGTTCCTCAAGGCAAGACTATTGAAGTGGCTTGCTATTTCCTTCTCCAGTTTCCTTCTGACCATGTTCTGTCAGAACTGTCCACTATGATCCATCTATCTTGGGTGGCCCTACACAGCATGGCTCATAGTTTCATTGAGTTATACAAGGCTGTTGTCCATGTGATCAGTTTGATTAGTTTTCTGTGATTGTTGTTTTCATTCTGTCTACCCTCTAATGGCTAAGGTTAAGAGACTTACAGAAGCTTCCTGATGTGAGAGACTGACTGTGGGGGAAACTGGGTGCTCTTCCAATGAGTAGGACCATGTTCATTAAATCTTTCATTCAATTTTCTGTTGATGGGTGGGGCTGTGTTCCCTCCCTGTTGTTTGACCTGAGACCAAACTATGGAGGCTGTAATGAAGATACCATTACCTCCTTTCTCCTGGTTCCTGACACACACAAGGTTTTATTTGAGCCCTCTGAGCATCTCTGACACATATGGGGTTTGATTCTTAATGTGATTTCACCCCTCCTACCGTCTTACTAGGGCTTCTCCTTTTTCCCTTGGATGTGGGATATCTTTTGGTGGGATCTAACATTCTCCTGGGGATTCCCTGGTGGCTCAGTGGGTAAAGAGTCTGCGTGCAGTGTGGGAGAGCCATGTGCGATCCCTGGCTTGGGAAGATGCCCTGGAGAAGGAAATGGCAACCACTCCAATATTCTTGCCTGGAGAATCCCATGGACAGAGGAGCCTGATGGTCTATACAGTCCATGGGATTGCAAAGAGTCGGACATGACTGAATGACTAACACTCACTAACATTCTCCTATCGATGGTTTTTCAGGAGCGAGTTGTAATTTTTGAGTTCTCACAGAAGGAGATGAGTGCATGTCCTTCTACTCTGCCATGTATATAGTGCATAGAATTAGATAAGACAACGTATGCAAAAGCTTAGCACAACGCCTGATACATGAGGTACACTGGGCACTCACTATGTGCCAGACACTGTGGAAGGCACTGGAGATTCAACAGTGCCTCAGAGAAGGTCTCTGCTCTTATGGCGTTTACATTCTTGAAAACCTCCATCAAACTGGCAGGAGTAGCTGAAACCCCACCTTTCCCAGTCAGCGGAATCCCCACCCTGAAGCCTCAACATAAATCAAACAGTTCCTTGGGCAGGGAATGTCTATGTCAGGCATGAATTAGAGACCAGTGGTCAATAGAGCCTTGGTGCCCATTGCCGCACCAACCTGGTTGAGAAAACAGTGGGCACCCATATATGGGCCACTCAATCTGGTGGAGGAACTCCATAAATGTGAAAGCCCACCTAACAGGCCACTTCAAAGGCTGGCTCTTGGGGGACACGGAGGCTAAGCGGTGGAATTAAAAGCCAGCTAGAGGCAGCTGGCAGGTGGAGCACACAAGACTTCTCATGTGGGTGGGGCTGAGCGCCTCTGCCAGCCTTCAGGCCCCTACAAGCTGCGTGTGTGTCCAGCCCGAGGGTCCTACCTAGCGCCTCCAGAAGGGAGCTGGTTGCAAGGGACCCTGGAGCGACTGGGATGCAGGAACTCGCTGCCAGACGTCCTCTTCTTGGGGGAAACAGCTCCGCAAGAGCTACGGGTCTCAGGCAGGCTGCCATGTTTGGAGTACCGTCTTTGTTGGGTGCAAAAGCGTATTGGGCTCCTGGTTGGCCAGCACTGTTCTATCCCTTCCGTTGAGGAAATGAAGGGTGTAGAGATTAAGTATTCAGCACATAGTAGATTTACGGAATGGAGGAAAGAGAAGGAAGTGAGGGAGGCCTGCCAGGATTTCTCTCCAGCTGCAGCCTGGCCCTCACCCACTGTCTGAAAAACAAAACAACACAACAAAACAAAAAACAATTTACTTCACATTTTTTTTTTTAAGTAACAGCTAATAGAATGATAGTGCTACTAATTTTTAGATTCTCGAATTGTCTTCTATTTCTCCTACAAAGGAGCATAGTATTTACACGCTATTCACTATAGAATATTTCTGTAGCTACAACATGATTAGTAGGTAACCATTTGCAAGTAAATTTTATTTGCAAAGCTGAAAATTATTAAGTATTTTATAATGTTCTTGAGGTCTTTAGTACAAATAACTAGCTTATCATATATCAAGAACTCATGGATCTTTTTGAGTCTGGAAATACACTGCCTTAGGAAATAATGTCTACGTATTGTTTCTGTCTCAACAAAAGGTACTTACTGGAAGGGTAATTTTCCTTTGCTAATTTACATATTAGCAAAATATGATAATTATTATAAAACAGCTTGAAAAAGGATGGTTTTTGCTTGAAGGTTATTTTTGTCAGGAAGAACATTTGATTTTTCTTTACAGATTAACTTAAAGTATTTTTAAATGAGCAGTATGTTTTATTTTCAACTAAATCAATTACCAATTGTGAAGACTACAAAGTATTATTGATGAAAATATGTATATTTAAACTAAGTTATATGCTGTCTAGATTTGTATAGTATTTTACTCTTAAACAATAACTTGTACCCAGATATTCCTTGGATAAATATGTGCTTTTCTATTTTTTGGAATTGTTGAGCCAAGATAACCATGAATTTAAACGCAAAGAAAGCCCTTTATGAGAATTTTTAAATTCAGTTTTTTAAACTAGGTGTAAGTTGTTTAAAAAACACCTTATTTCATTGTTTCCTTCAAGTTTTATTGCAACATAATTCACACACAGCACTGTATAAGTTTAAGGAATACAATATCATTATTTGAGTTACATACACTATTCAATAATGACCAAATAAGTTTAGTGAACATCCATAATCCAAGAAAAAGAAACAAACAACATTTTTTTCTTTGTGATGAGAACTCTCAGGATTCATTCTCTTAACAACTTTGATATATACTTGTGTGTGTTTGTGTAGCAGTGTTAATTATATCTATCATGTTGTACATTACATCCCTAGTATTTATCTTCCAACTGGAAGTTTGTATCTATTGACTGTCTTCATTTAATTCTATCCCCCTCACCTGCCACTTCTTGTAATCACAAATCTGATCTCTTTCCCCGTGAGTTGGTTTGCTTATTTTTGAAATTATAATTGACCTACAAGTTTACATTAGTTCCTGGTGTACAAATTGTGATTCAATATTTCTATACACTTTAAAATGATCAACAGAATAAGTCTATTTACTATTTGTTACTATACAAAGACATTGCATTATTATTGACTATCTATTCTCTGCACTACATTTCATACACACGACTCATTTATTCTGTACCTGAAAGTTTATACCTCTTAGTCTCTCTCACCTATTTTTCCATCTCCTCTGGCAACCACCTCTTTGTTCACTGTATCTAAATAGACACTTTCATTTGTAAAGATAGATTGAAAAATATAATTGTCAACGGTAAAACTAGCATGTTGTTATAAAGCCAGCTAAAGCACATATGACTAATAGTGTGTCTTTACCTCAAAGCTGATTTGGCCAGAAGGTCTCATAGGTAGTAAACTCGTAATTGTTGGAGGAGTCAGAGAAGAGGGGAATTAGGCACAAAGAGTGAAAGTACAAAGCCAAACTTAAACCTATATTCATTTTGTGGAGGCCTATGTCTTAACTGACATAATTGAAAAAAAAAAAACTTAGATTCTGCAAATAACAATAGGCCAATTTCTCTAAAGAAATAAAATGTAAATACAAATATATTTAGAAGGCAATAAAAGGCTTTATCTGGTTTCAACTTTTAGTAAACTTATTTCTGCCTCGCAAGTGGAATTATGTGGGAAAAATAAGTCATTGTCCTACCTATTATACAACTCTTTGTATAACACAGTTCATAATATGTTTGGCAAATCATGTTATCAAGGCTTATGAACATTTCATGTTCTGTTCCCTTAAGAGACACACAATAAATAACTGTTGAGCTGAACTGAATTAATCAAGTTGATGAAGTTCTTAGTCATTCCTTTTAAAGTTTTTTTTTTAGATGTTATGGGGAGGGAGGTGGGAGGGGGTTTCATGTTTGGGAACACATGTAAGAATTAAAGATTTAAAAAAAAAAAAAAAAGAAATTCCAAACGTAAAGTTTTTTTTTTAACAGGTTATTATAAAAATCTTCTAAGGCAAACACTGATCATTAGTCTACCCCAAAATTGGTTCAAAATTTTCTATACTTGTCAATTAAAATTTAGATGACATTGAGAGTAAATGAATCAACTTTGAATAGCACTACAAGTAGTAGTCTTATTTCTGGTTGCTTACTTTCCTGACTTCAAACATTTAATCACTCCAGAAAACTCTTTCCAATCCATTATATAATTTATTATATACTCTATCATTGTATGATATAATTAATATGTAATATGTTATAATATGATACTTGAATGTATGTTTCTTTAGATGAATTTGATAGGCTCCATTTAAACTGGATCTCTATTAAAACCAAAGATCTATAAGCTGCTGAGTTTACTGATCCTCCAAAAAGTCAGTGAGGCGCTGGTTTCATAGTAGAAAGATGATGAAGTAAGTTGAAAATATACTCTTCAAAATTATAAGGTAGGAAACAGTAACTCTATTACCTTGACTGTGCCAATTTGTGTTGTTCATATTGCTTCTGATATATTCAAAATTAAACTCCATTAGTGCTTCTCAATTTTTTTTTTGTCATGGCACGCAGAAAGTGGTAATATTCTTAGGGTAAACTAATGCAAACTGAAAGGAAATGGGAGGCTTCTCTAGGGAACCCAGTGCGGGTAAAACAGTGTATTTTCCTACACAAACACACACAAACATGCACACACATGTATTTAATAAGCATGAAGTGAGATTAAAGTTGGCTGCTGCCGAGATCTGTCTCGGCCAGCAGCTCCCCAGTACCCCACTGTCACCTTCCCCATCAGCCTTAGCTCAGCCTGCACTCACTGCTTCCTGGCTTCCTTGATGCTCTTCTAGCATCTCATCAGGCCCATTATACTCACTGGGCAGTTGAACCCTAGGTAGTTGCAGCTATGGTAGATGTTAGATAGGAGACTTCTCTTTGGGCCTTACTAATAGTAAAGGAGGGCAGCAAATTAATTCATTCTCTTTGTACCTATTGACTATGGGTTTTATCTTTAGACTTCTCTGATCAGACTTTCTTTGAAAGAGATTTGAAGTTACTTACAGACAGAGTTATAAGATGAGACAGCTATAGGTACTTAAGCTTGACTATGCCTCTAAGGGAACAGAGGGGATCAGTGTCTTGTAATGTGTTTGTAACCCCTTCCTGGTACCCGCATAAGGAAGCTGTGATTTATTCAATGGCAGAAATTACACTGCATCCTAAATTAACTATTTTTCTGGATTCCATAGATTACAACAGTTGAGGAATGTTTGTGGGTAATCTGGAAATATGATGCTTATAAGTTATCATCAGACCACTGCAATTCATTTAAATACAATTGTTATAGTAGGGCAGCAAAGCCAACAAATTATATAAAGTTTAATTACTTAGAGTCAAATATACCCTCATCCATTCAGATGTTAAAAAAAACAGATAATATGCAGTAACACAATACAGCATAACAAACCAGATGAAATGCACTAATAAATAATGTCAAATTTACTAATGACCAAGTGTACATCCCATAAAATGAATCAAAATGATATTGACCAGTGGCCTCAAAAATGTTTATAGCTTTTGTTGCACACTGTAATCATTCAGGTAGACTTTTTAAAGACTAATTAATTCCAGGGATTCACTCCAGAAATTGTAACTGAATTGGTCTGATGTGGAACTCAGGAATATGTATTATTTTAAAGTTCACCACATGATGCTAACAACAAACACTTGAAAACCACTGCCTTTGACTTCTATTCTATTGTCTTTCTCTCTCTACCAGGAAAAAACTGGATAGTCTCTTATTTCTTTTTCCTGCAATGTTCTAATCACTCTGGCTTTAGAATCCCTTTTTCATGTTCAATGACATACTTAACTGTTCAGTAAAATGATTTTTCTTTTTCTCAATATCCTAGGTATTGGCAGACACATAATCCCCCGATGCCTAGTAGTTTATCAGGGTACTGCTGGGTCCTGCATCCTCCCAAAGGAAGCCCTTGTCCCAATCCACACACCTTTCCTTGATAAGATATTTATTGAATTATTGGCATCAGTTCAGTTCAGTTGCTCAGAATGTCTGACTCTTTGCAACCCCATGGACGGCAGCACACCAGGCCTCCCTGTTCATCACCAACTCCTGGAGTTTACTCAGACTCATGTCCATTGAGTTGGTGATGCCATCCAACCATCTCATCCTCTGTTATCCCCTTCTCCTCCCACTTTCAATCTTTTCCAGCATCAGGGTCTTTTTCAATGAGTCAGTTCTTTGCATCAGGTGGCCAGAGTATCAGAGTTTTAGCTTCAGCATCACTTCTTCCAACGAATATTCAGGACTGATTTATTGACATAGCCAATAAAATACATTTGCAACAGTGAGCTTTTATCCTTTCTGTTTCCTTAACTTGACCTGTGGTGCCAGACTGGTCTCTCAGCTCCTGAGATACTGGCAAGAGTAAGACACTATTTATTCTGCACTAATTTAGGTGCTCTTTTCTTTTTCTCCAAGCATATATGCTGAAATGTCTGAGAATATAGGTGGAAAAGAAGATTAGAAATGATCTCTTAGCAGAAGAGTGTTTTTTCTACACAATTGCTAAATGGTTCTATAACAAATAGAGCAGATCTATAATAGAAATACTTTTACCACACATTCAAGACAACAGTTATAGAAACCAAGCAGTTTTGTCTGAGTTTCCTTGTCATTTCACAATTCAACTGTTGGATGGAAGGATGGAAGGAAGGAAAAGAAGAAGGAAGGGAAGCGAGGGAGGGAGAAAAGAAGGAAGGGAGGGAGGGAGGAAGGAGAAAAGAAAGGAAAAGGAAAAGAAAAAGAAAAAATGTTACAGATTTTATTTCATGGAGATACAGTCTATACCAATAAAGTTACAACTTCAGCTATTTCCAGCTATTATCAGAAAGAAACTAATGAGGTATGTTAAAATGTAGTTAATTTTACTCATTTGAAGAGATTCTTAGAATTTTCTTAAATCTGCTCTAACAAAAAGTTTTAGAAAAAGAAAATCATCATTAATAAAGGTTCACTTGAATATTCATTCACCCAACTAGTATACAAACATCTAATTTCACACAAAACCAACATGAACCTACTTACTTCTAAAAACTGCTGTTCACCTTTTAAAATTAATATAAAGTATTGGTATAAGTTTGTATATATATTTAAATAGTAATATGTGCTGTTACTTTAGGAGAAATAATCTTTATTTGGTGCAATTCATCAATTATTACTTGCAACATATTATTCTGGAAAAGCAGAGACTCATTTCACTTAGCTTAAATTTAAACTCTTCAAATTTCTTTGAACTAAGACTATCACTGCTAAAGTGAGTTGCATAACACTCACTCAGTTAAATATTTTTTGAAAACCTACCATGCCCTCTCCTAGTTGCTGAGTTATTAACTGTTCTTTGAAACTAATTATTGATTTGAGCTTAATATTGCTTTGAATTGTTTGCTTTAACCACTGAAAAAATTCGATACAATATTGCTGAAATCAGAAAAAAAATAAAGTATCCAAAGGGATATGATGCTTGAATTACATTGGCTTATTAAACCATGTCCTATTAAACATGGAGAGTATAGTTCTTGGTAATTCAAATCTAATAAATAATGTGCATGAAATCAGCAACTGAATTTTCATATATTATGGTAAATCTATACCAGTAAAGTGTTTTATATCACCATGGAAACCATGCTCAAGCTCTTAAAATTATTTTCAGAGAATTTTTTTTTTTACAGTTTATAAAAACACTTATGCTAGTTGAAAGGGCGGGGGGGGGGGGGAGTGGAATGAACCTGTCATGTGGAGTGAAAGAAATGATAGCAAATGCAGTGCTTTTTACATATACATGCAGTACATATTGCAGCTGTCAAATGCAGCTGCATGCATTTAATGAAATGCAGTGTCAAATCATTAAAAAATGGGAACATTAATGATCTACTTCTAAAGTTTATGTAATCTTACTTCTTTCATTTAGAATAATAGCTTCAGAGCAGGGGAATTAATTTAATAAAATTAAATTATTGTGCTTGAAAGAACAGTCTTCTCAATAACATTTTATAAAACTGTTTTTCTGTGTCTTTTATAATTTGGGAGAAATATTAAGATACAAAATAACATTATGTGGGGATTAAAAAAGATTGACCAGTTACTTTATTATATAGAATGTACAAGTGGCTCCGTGGTAAAGAATCTACCTGCCAAGCAGATGTGAGTTTGTGTCCTGGGTCAGGAAGATCCTTGGAGAAGGAAATGGCAACTCACTTCAATATTCTTGCCTGGGAAAACCCACGGACAGAGGAGTCTAGTGGGCTACAGTTCAAGGGATCGCAAAGAGTTGGACATGACATAGTGACTAAACACACACACACACAAAATTATCTACACTTTAAACAGATATTAACACTTCTCAAATTAGTAAATAGCTATTTCTTATGAAGTAAACAGCAAGTTCTGCAAATATACATTTGGAGAGGGATTCTTTACCTATTGGTCCTTTGTACACGTTTATTTTCATTGTCAATATTTTTGAACCTCTGACTTATTGAAAATGCTACATTGGTAACAATATTAACTTTTATGCTGTAAACTAAAAGTTAAATTGAAAAATAGGAGAAAAATTAATTATATTATTTCTAATATTGTCACTGTTGCCTGGCATATGAAACGGTTGCAAACCTTAGAGTTCAAATAGCCCTGGGTGTTTGCTTTGAATAAAATACCTGAATTCTTATGTAGTCATATATCGGCATAATAAAATTGATAATTATGCAAAATTACTCCTCATTGGATAAAAAATAAACTCTGCAATAACAACTGAATGGCATAAACCCTTCTGCAGCCATTCAGAATTGTATCTCCTTTTTTTAAGGAACAGGACAAAATGTCACTCTGAAAAGTGTGATTACACTATAGAAAAAAATAATGTTCAGTGTATTCCATGCCATTGCTTCTGTATATTCAGGCACTTTACTCTCTCCAAGCTGTCATGGTTACTTCTGTAATTCACTGTCATATATAATGAAGATATTGTTTTATTTTTCTGATACTGGAGTCGTACTTGGGAAATGTTACAGTCTGAAACTAAATTAGATGTGTAGAGACAGCTAATTAAAGATCATTGGCAATATCCTGGTTTCCCTGGGAATGTCCACATCTATTTGGACAAGAAAGACAATTAGGGGGCATCTGTTTTTACCGTGGAAGCTAAGTAGTTACTAAATACTTTGACTCCACAGGCAGAAGTTTCAGGACCGATATCCAGAAAGCTGGTATGTTGTCCAACCTTCCAAATCTGTCTCAACCTCTGTTTCCTTCTTCCCATTATTAGAGATTCTGATTAGGTATTTGTTGAAGTTCTTTTCATCCATATTCTTTCTTGATTAAAAAAAGGCTTTAATCCTAATTTGCTTCAGATAGTGTTGTCCTATGTCTGTATTCCTTCTGGAAGCCTGAGGCATACTGACAAGCCTCTCTCAACACAACACTGAATCCTGAAGAGAACCACATAGTCATTTCTAATGTCAACATTTTAAGTTCATTTGATATGTGTTGATTATAGAAATTCAGAACGGCAAAATGTCTGAATGGAAAGAATCCTAGACAGAAAACTGAAGTTAACTATCTTCTGGCCAAAAAGGCCAAAAGATACTTTGCCAAGCCTCATTTGAAAAAAACAAAGTAGAAAGGAGAATAAGGCCCCGGAATTTACCAGTTTGAAAGAATGAAGACACTTGTCTCAAAGAGCTGAATTATAAAGGATATCCTGTAAATCTAAGAAAACATTTACAGTTTTAATTCCATAAGTAACTACACAGGAAGGGTTTTTGGGAGAGAAGGTGCCCTAATGGTGATAAAGAGAAAAGAGAGTCAATGGTAGATTCTAATCACATTTCACTAATCCAATTTGTTTGTGCCTGGTAGTATTTTTCCAATAATATAAAAATAAAGTCAGAAATTAGAGAGTTATTTTTTAAAAAAATCTTAGTATATGAAATCATCTAAATATGCATAAAACATGAATATAACATAACTATCTCAATAAAACCTTGTTTTCAAAGATATTTTCCCCTCTAGCTCATACTAGAGAGTATAGTATAAGTTTAATTAAGTTGGCATGAACAGATTGATAAAAAAATAGGAGGTTTATTTGGGAAAATGTACCTTTCACATTTCTGTCTGAAAAGATTTATCTGTCTGAAAAGGAAGGAATATAGTTGAGAACAGAAAGAGTAATTAAATAATTCCAGTCCAAATTTGCCGGTCAAAAATCATTAGACCTTAATTTGCTCATTAATAAGACTTTTTAAATTGCAAAATAATAGGCAGTTTAGATGTGCTAAAAGCTATTGACTCAGCAATTAGTACCATATTTCCGTTTGTGTACTGATTTTTCTCCCTCTTCATTCTGAATAATGCAATCCCAAAGAAGCAACTTCTGCAGTTAATATAAAATTATCTAACATTAAAACATGCTAAGTTTACATGGCCAGGTTTTTCTATTACAAAACAACAAGAACAAAACATTTTCAAGGAAAACTGTCAAATTCTCAAGCATATTTTAATATGGCCTAGACTGGGTAAGAGCTTGGGAGAAACAAACTAAAGAAGTTAGCCTACAGCCTGGGGTTCATTTGTCTCTTTATAACTGGTGTGTACTCCAAATTTTAAAGACCACCCAGAAATGTAAAAGCTAAAGAAGTAACATGGCTTCCCAGGTGGCTCAGTGGAAGAGAATCTGCCTGCCAAGCAGGAGGCACAGGCTCAATCCCTGGGCCAGAAAGTTTTCCTGGAGAAGGAAATGTGAACCCACTTAAGTATTCTTTTCTGGAAAATTCCATGGACAGAGGAGACTGGTGGGCTACAGTTCATGGTTACTAAAGAGTAAGACATGACTTAGAGACTAGACAACTAAAGAAATAATATATAGTCTCTGGCACTGAATTTTGGCTTTGGAAAATCTTTTGACACCTTCTTTTCATCTAATACCACAGTGTTAAAATATTTAAGAACATTTTCATTGTGTTAATCTATATCATAGAATTAAGACTTAAAAAGCAAATTAAGTGCTCAGTAAATGAAAGCCGTTGCCAGAAAAACAAAAACAAAAAAGTATCTTTAGAATGTTTATTTTTGAAAGAAAATGTTCCATGATATAATTAAAAAGGAAAAACATAGCTATGGAAGCCTACTTCTATAACCCCTTTCTCCATGAAGAGTACCAGTTTTATTTTCTACGCATCTCATTCCAATGCTTTTTACCCTCAGTCTCCATCTTTCACCTCCGCTGCCCACTTCTTATCACTTCTCCTTTGAATATGGAACCAGAATGAGTCCTTGTTGGTTGACTATTCCATAAGAGACTTTTCATGCATAATTACTAGACTCAAAAATATTGACATCTTCATTTAAGAAATCCATACTGCAGAAACATGCTTTATATTTTTCCTGGGAATTCCTAGCATACTTTGAAGAAGTTCCTTTTTAGGTCATGAGTAAAATTTTGGAAAAAAAAATAAGTGGAAGAATAAATGATACACATTTTTTCAAATTCATTAAAGTATTTCCTATGATATAATTGAAATTTTTACTACAAACTTTATTCCTCTACAAACTAGTACATAGTTTTAAGTTCTCTTAATACCCACTGAGAAGCAGTATTTCTCTGTGATTTCTCAGCTAGCCATATTTCAGCAAAAGAGTAAAAAATAGGGCTCTCAATTTTTTTCGAGATAGAGATTCAAAATGTTCCCTTAACTAGAATTTGAACTAACTACTGTGAAATAAGAAGGCAAAAAGGATGTGAAAAATTTCTTCTCTGCGGTTCTGATAGAGATTAAATTATCTATTTCTTTATCTTTTCCAGAAACTGCTCTGAGGACCCCAGGGTATTTGCAGGTTTACATCTTCACGGACAGGTACTGTTTTTCACAGTGGAAAGATGGTGGTCTCATTAACTGCTGTCTGACAACAAACGGACACAGACTGTTCAAGGCAAAGCAGTTTTGGATAATTTTTGCTTTATACCCACATGTGGAGAAGGCAATGGCACCCCACTCCAGTACTCTTGCCTGGAAAATCTCATGGACGGAGGAGCCTAGTAGCCTGTGGTCCATTGGGTGGCTAAGAGTCGGACACGACTGAGCGACTTCACTTTCACGTTTCACTTTCATGCACTGGAGAAGGAAATGGCAACCCACTCCAGTGTTCTTGCCTGGAGAATCCCAGGGACGGGGGAGCCTGGTGGGCTGCCGTCTATGGGGTCCCACAGAGTCGGACGCGACTGAAGTGACTTAGCAGCAGCAGCAGCAGCAGGAACGATCTGAATTTCTCAGTTGATCTTACAGATTTTCCAGGCAGATGATCATACAAGGTATTACCTATAGAAATGACTATACTTTTACCTAATGATGTGGTTACTCTGTTCCTGACATTAATAAGAATGCTTCTAATAAATCCTATTTAATATTTGATAGTTATTAATTTAGATAAATATGATTTATCATTTTAATAAGCTTATTTTCTGAAGAATAGAATTTGTAAATGCCTTTTAAACATATAAATAGATGTGAAAATTTTGTTTGTTTTGTATCTTAAGATCACTTGATACAGATGCAATTACTATACTGTACAATTTTTATTTTTCAATATAGAGTGTAATTTGGGTTTCATTTTATTTAGGATTTCTGTATTTGTCTTTATGAGACTGATCTCTGCTATTGTGTTGTCTTTACTCTTGCTATGAATTGTTTTGGTTTTTACTATTAATGACATGAAACAATTTTTGAAAGAACTGGAAAGTTTCCCATCATTTTATATTGGTAACAGTGTATATGGAATGTAAATCACCTTTTTAAAAATAGAAATACTTTGTGAATGTGTCTGTGGGGAAGGGGTGAATACCAGGAGTTCCTTACCTAACATATAAAACTATTCAATACATATGTCTCATATTACTTGTGAATTACTGAATATATCAAGAGATAGCAGTCATAAGAATGTATTATAAATGTAAATTTTGTGGAGCTCTAAAACTAGTTGAGATACATAGTGGGAAAAAACTCACCATGTTACTGTCTGGATCCACTGTCCTTTGTTAGGGATAAGGGATGACTGTCTTCTATATTATTACTGCAATGGCTATAACTCTGCTACACTTTACATTTCATTTTAGTTATTTTTGGTTTATGTATGGTGCTTCGATTTCTACATGATTTTTCTTATATTTTAAAAATTTTTATTAAGATAAATGCATTTCATTCAATGGCATATTATTCTCACATATATTGACAACTATGTATCTGTACTACATTTTCTTTTCTATTATTATTTTAAACTTGTATTTTTATGTATTAAACTATTTATGTCTTTCTTATTGCTTTACTCTCCAATAACCAGATCTTGTATTCATTCATATTATGGGCTGAACCATTCCTCCAAAAAGGTATGTTGAAATCCTATCCAGCGGTAAGTTAGAATATGACCTTATTTACAAACTTAATGTTTACAGAGGTCATAAAGTTAAAATGAAGTCATTCAAGTGAGCCCTAATACAATATGACTGCTGTCTTTATAAAAAGGAAATACAACGACAGATAGAAACACACAGAGGGAAGACAACATGAATACAGAGGAGAGAATGTCATGGGGAGGTAAGGTAGAGACTGGAGCGATGCATCAACAAACTAAGGAGTAGTGGGACTACCAACAGATTTTCAGAAACTGCAAGAAAGACATGGAACAGATTCTCCCTCCCACCTCTCAAAAGTAACCAACTGTGCTGACCTCTTAATTTGGGGCTTCCAGAATCTACATTTGTGAGAAAATAAATCTATATTATTTAAGCCACCTTGTGAGTTGACTCACTGGAAAAGACTCTGATGTTGGGAGGGATTGGGGGCAGGAGAAGGGGACGACAGGATGAGATGGCTGGATGGCATCACTGACTCGATGGACATGAATCTGAATGAACTCCGGGAGTTGGTGATGGACAGGGAGGCCTGGCGCGCTGCGATTCATGGGGTCGCAAAGAGTCGGACACGACTGAGTGAATGAACTGAACTGAACTGAACTGTTTAGTTGCAGTAGCCCTAGAAAACTAATACAATTTTTCTATTAGTATCTATTTTTTGTTCTATTATTATCTATTTTTTCTGTTTTCTTATTAATTTATGATCTTGCATTTCTTAATTATCTTCCTTTTGCTCCTCTTAAATTTGTTTTCTTCTGGAGTAAGAATTATTTTCTCTTGATATAAGAATATAAGTCTAAGAAAATATCTTAAATATATTTTTGGCTATATTCTGCAATTTTAATGTGTCATACATTCATTTTCATTTTATTTTTGTTCTAAAATTCTGTTTTGATTTCTTTGCTGACACTGGAGATGTTTAAAAAAATTTTTTTTAATTAAAAAGAGAATGTCTTTTCTAAACTCATTATTTTTTATTCTTTTTGAAATGTGTCAAAAGTTCTATGTCTGTGATATTTTTTCCTTCTGTAATGCGCTATATTTTATATTTTGACCATAAGTATGATTATATACTTAAGAATTTTTAAATGCTATTAGTATTTCAAAAAATTTATACATATCTATATGCATAGATATGTATATACTTATATAGAGATATTTGAGAACTTCTCTGGTGGCTCAGATGGTAAAGTGTCTGTCTACAATGCAGGAGACCCAGGTTCAATCCCTGGGTCGGGAAGATCTCCTGGAGAAGGAAATGGCAACCCCCTCCAGTATTCTTGCTTGGAAAATCCCATGGACGGAGGAGCCTGGGAGGCTACAGTCCATGGGGTCGCAAAGAGTCGGACACGACTGAGTAACTTCACTTTCACTTTCACTTGAGTACTTCTACTCTATTTATAATTGATGTATTTTACATTTTTCTTTTTTTTTTAATTTTGTTTGATCTGATAAATGTACAAAATGTTAAGCTTGCTAGTAGTATGTTCCTCTTCACCTCTTTTATGTAACAAATTTGTTTCACTAATGACTCTATGTTCTACATGCTTTTCCTTTTATATCTATAAGAACTTTAAGTAATCTTAGCTTAAACGTGATTGTTTATTTTTCAATTTAAAAATGCAGTTGAGCTTAATCCTATACTTTTCAAATTCAAAACTAAATGTTTTTGAGAGCAAGATTGAGGTAAATAATTTAGTTCAATGAAATTTGACAGATTTATTGACATTATAAAGTTCAGTTGTTACATTAAATTTGTTTTAACTAATGCCTTCTCTTTGAGAATTGTTTTTGTATATTTGCCAAATTATGTATCAATATTTAGTATAACATTGGTTTAATTATATATATTTGACTTGGTTCAATATTGACCATTACTTTTATGCTAGATCTTATCTGTTCTTGATACCTGAATTTTAATTAAGTTCAGTTGTAGTACTTCAGCTAAACTTTTTCATGAAGTTATGCCATGTGTTTTCAAAATTATGTTATATATTTTCAAAAGTTATGAGTCATGTATTTTCAGAATTTTGCTATATCTGAGAAGCATTGCCTAGCACATGTTCCCAATGAGGTGTTACCATTTGGTTAAAAATATAGAACTTGGATCAAACTTCAACCATCGAAACTCTTTATGCTGCTTCATTGTCACCTGGTAATAAATGAACTAAAGAAGCAGACTGAGAAACACTCTTAAGTTTGTAAGATTTTACTTTGCCTTTGAAATTCAAAAATGTCACAAGGATTTTTCTAAAAATGGGTTTTCTTTCTATTACTAATGCCTGCAAATCATGAGGATTTTTATCTATAGAATCTGATTTTCACTTCAGAAAGTCTTGACTTTTTAATTAAACCATAAGTTATTACTATGTTTAACTTGTTCCAGATTCTTCTTTGGAAATACCTCAAATATTGTAATAGCTCAGGCTTCTTTTAACAAATACACCATGACTAGCTAGCTTAAATAACAAATATCTATTTCTGATAGGTCTGGAGACTGGGTCTTCCAGGATGTAGATGGCTACAGATTCAAGGTCTGGTGAGAAGCCACTTTCTGGTTTGAAGATGGCCATCTTCTTGTGTCCTCACACAGCAGAGACAAGAAAGAAAAGCTCTTTGTGTCTCTGTGTAGAGGCACTAACTCCATTAATCAGGGCTCCACCCTCGACACCTAGTTACATCCCAAAGGGAGTCATGATTTCAACATGAGTTTTGGGGAGACACAAATATTCAGCGAATAGCAAATACTATCTATTTTGCTGTTTATTCCTTTCAATCTAGTTTTAAATTCTTCTATATTGTATTTGTTTGGTTCTCTTCTAGATTTTTCTTCTTTTCCTGAGTTTCTATTACAGCGTGAGTTCTTTTATATATATATATATATCTTAGTCATTCAGTGATGTCCAACTCTTTGCAGTTCCATGGACTGTAGCTCACCAGAGTTGTCTGTCTGTGGAATTCTCCAGGCAAGAATACTGGAGTGGGTTGCCATTTTCTTCTCCAGGGGATCATCCTAACCCAGGGATCAAACCCAGGTCTCCTGCATTGCAGGCAGATTCTTTACTATCTAAGTTATCAGGGAACTTGCATGCTGCAATTTTCCTGAGTTCACAAGCTTCAACTAGAGAGTCCACATGCTGCAAACTACAGAGCCCATGCACTCTGGTGCCTGCACGACACAACTAGGCAGAGAAGCTCATGCACTGCAACAAAAGATTCCACATGCCACAGTGAAGGATCCCACATGCAACAACTAAGACCAACACAGGCAAAAAGAAAATAAACTTTAAAAAATAAAATAAAGTTTCTATTTCATGCTCATAAGCAAACCATTTTCATGCTTTTTTCCCCTACACATTAGCCTCCCTTTTATTATTATATATATTTTTTCTTGTTTTTCAGTTCAGTTCAGTTCAGTTCAGTTCAGTTCACTCGCTCAGTCGTGTCCGACTCTTTGCGACCCCATGTATCGCAGCACATCATCCTCCCTGTCCATCACCAACTCCCGGAGTTCACTCAAACTCATGTGCATTGAGTCGGTGAACCATCCAGCCATGTCATCCGCTGTCCTCCCCTTCTCCTCCTGCCCCCAATCTCTCGCAGTATCAGGGTCTTTTCCAAGGAGTCAACTCTTCACATAAGGAGGTCAAAGTATTGAAGTTTCAGCTTCAGCATCAGTCCTTCCAATAAACACCCAGGACTGGTCTCCTTTAGAATAGACTGGTTGGATCTCCTTGCAGTCCAAGGGACTCTCGAGAGTCTTCTCCACACTACAGTTGAAAACCATCAAATCTTTGGTGCTCAGCTTTTTTCACAGTCCAACTCTCACATCCATACATGACCACTGGAAAAACCATAGCCTTTACTAAGTGGACTTTTGTTGGCAAAGTAATATCTCTGCTTTTTAATATGCTAGCTAAGTTGGTCATAACTTTCCTTCCAAGGAGTAAGTGTCTTTTAATTTCATGGCTGCAGTCACCATCTGCAGTGATTTTGGAGCCCCCCAAAATAAAGTCAGCCACCGTTTCCACTGTCTCCCCATCTATTTCCCATGAAGTAATGAGATCAGATGCCATGATCTTTGTTTTATGAATGTTGAGCTTTAAGCCAACTTTTTCACTCTTTCACTTTCATCAAGAGGCTTTTTGGTTCCTCTTCACTTTCTGCCATAAGGGTGGTGTCATCTGCATATCTGAGGTTATTGATATTTCTCCTGGAAATCTTGATTCCAGCTTGTGTTTCTTCCAGTCCAGCATTTCTCATGATGTACTCAGCATAGAAGTTAAATAAGCAGGGTGACAATATACAGCCCTGACGTCCTCCTTTTCCTATTTGGAACCAGTCTGTTGTTCCATGTCCAGTTCTAACTGTTGCTTCCTGACCTGCATACAGATTTCTCAGGAGGCAGGTCAGGTGGTCTGATATTCCCATCTCTTTCAGAATTTTCCACAGTTTATTGTGATCCACACAGTCAAAGGCTTTGGCATAGTCAATAAAGCAGAAATAGATGTTGTTCTGGAACTCTCTTGCTCTTTCCATGATCCAGCAGATGTTGGCAATTTGACCTCTGGTTCCTCTGCCTTTTCTAAAACCAGCTTGAACATCAGGAAGTTCATGGTTCACGTATTGCTGAAGCCTGGCTTGGAGAATTTTAAGCATTACTTTACTAGCTTGTGAGATGAGTGCAATTGTGCGGTAGTTGGAGCATTCTTTGGCATTGCCTTTCTTTGGGATTGAAATGAAAACTGACCTTTTCCAGTCCTGTGGCCACTGCTGAGTTTTCCAAATTTGCTGGCATATTGAGTGCAGAACTTTCACAGCATCCTTTTTCAGAATTTGAAATAGCTCAACTGGAGTTGCATCATCTCCACTAGCTTTGTTCATAGTGATGTTTTCTAAGGCCCACTTGACTTCACATTCCAGGATGTCTGGCTCTAGGTGAGTGATCACACCATCATGATTATCTCGGTAGTGAAGAGCTTTTTTGTACAGTTCTGTGTATTCTTGCCACATTTTCTTAATATCTTCTGCTTCTGTCAGGTCCATACCACTTCTGTCCTTTATCGAGCCCATCTTTGCATGAAATGTTCCTTTGGCATCGATAATTTTCTTGAATAGATCTCTAGTCTTTGCCATTCTGTTGTTTTCCTCTATTTCTTTGCATGGTCGCTGAGGAAGTGAGTGAAGTCGCTCAGTTATGTCCAACTCTTTGCGACCCCATGGACTGTAGCTTATCAGGCTCCTCCATCCATGGGATTTTCCAGGCAAGAGTGCTGGAGTGGATTGCCATTTCCTTCTCCAGGGGATCTTCCCGACTCAGGAATCGAATCCGGGTCTCCCGCTTTGTAGGCAGACGCTTTACCATCTGAGGCACCAGGATCACTGAGGAAGGCTTTCTTATCTCTTCTTGCTATTCTTTGGAACTCTGCATTCAGATGCTTATTTCTTTCCTTTTCTACTTTGCTTTTCGCTTCTCTTCTTTCCACAGCTATTTGTAAGGCCTCCTCAGACAGCCATTTTGCTTTTCTGCATTCTTTTTCATGGGGATGGTCTTGATCCTTGTCTACTGTACAATGTCACGAACCTCTGTCCATAGTTCATCAGGCACTCTGTTTATCAGATCTAGTCCCTTAAATCCATTTCTCACTTCCACTGTATAATCATAAGGGGTTTGGTCTAGGTCATACCTGAATGGTCTAGTGGTTTTCTCTACTTTCTTCAATTTAAGTCTGAATTTGGTAATAAGGAGTTCATGATCTAAGCCACAGTCTGCTCCCAGTCTTGTTTCTGCTGACTGAATAGAGCTTCTCCATCGTTGGCTGCAAAGAATTTAATCAGTATAATTTTGGTGTTGACCATCTGGTGATGTCCATGTGTAGAGTCTTCTCTTGTGTTGTTGGAAGAGGGTGTTTGCTATGACCAGTGCGTTCTCTTGTCAAAATTCTATTAGGTTTTGCCCTGCTTCATTCCGTATTCCAAGGCAAAATTTGCCTGTCACTCCAGGTGTTTCTTGACTTCCTACTTTTGCATTCCAGTCCCCTATAATGAAAAGGACATCTTTTGGGGTGTTAGTTCTAAAAGATCTCGTAGATCTTCATAGAACCATTCAACTTCAGCTTCTTCAGCGTTACTGTTTGGGGCATAGGCTTGCATCACCATGATATTGAATGGTTTGCCTTGGAAATGAACAGAGATCATTCTGTCATTTTTGAGATTGCATGCAAGTACTGCATTTCAGACTCTTTTGTTGACCATGATGGCTGCTCCATTTCTTTTAAGGGATTCTTGCCCACAGTAGTAGATATAATGGTCATCTGAGTTAAATTCAGCCATTCCAGTCCATTCTAGTTTGCTGATTCCTAGAATGTCAACATTCACTCTTGCCATCTCCTGTTTGACCACTTCCAATTTGCCTTAATTCACGGACCTAACATTCCAGATTCCTATGCAATATTGCTCTTTACAGCACTGAACCTTGCTTCTATCACCAGTCACATCCACAGCTGGGTATTGGTTTTGCTTTGGCTCCATTCCTTCATTTTTTCTGGAGTTATTTATCCACTGATCTCCTGTAGCATATTGGGCACCCACTGACCTGGGAAGTACCTCTTTAAGTATCCTATTATTTTACCTTTTCATGCTGTTCATGGGGTTCTCAAGGCAAGAATACTGAAGTGGTTTGCCATTCCCTTCTCCAGTGGACCACATTCTGTCAGACCTCTTCACCATGACCTGCCCATCTTGGGTGGCCCCACATGGCATGGCTTAGTTTCATTGAGTTAGACAAAGCTGTGGTCCATGTGATTAGACTGACTAGTTTTCTGTGATTATGGTTTCAGTGTGTCTGCCCTCTGATGCCCTCTCACAACACCTACCATTAAGTTGTGTTTCTCTTACCTTGGACATAGGGTATCTCTTCACGGTGGTGCCAACAAAGTGCAGCTGCTGCTGATTACCTTGGACGAGGTTGCCCCTCCTGAACTTGCCCTCCTGTGTCAGCACAGCTGTGCTCCTTGGACATGGCATTGCTCCTTTTGACCGCTGCCCCTGACCTCGGGCATGGGTAGCTCCTCTTGGCCGCTCCTGCGCCATTGCAGCCTGGCACTCTCAGTCATTGCCCCTGACCTTGGGCGTGGGGTAGCTCCTCTCCGCTGAGCTTCTGAGAGGTCTGTAGAAATGCCAATCTAACTCCTAAAATATCAGTCATCATTTACTCTGATAATGACATCCTCCTCAGATATAAACCAGTGTTGTTTTTGGTCAAATTAAAAAATATATATATACAATTATATAACTGTATGTATGTATGTGAAGTTGCTCTGTTGTGTCCAACTCTTTGTGACCCCATGGACTGTAGCTCACCAGGTTCCTCTGTCCATGGGATGCTCCAGGCAAGAATACCAGAGTGGGTTGCCATTTCCTTCTCCAGGGGATCTTCCCAACCCAGGGATAGAACCCAGGTCTCCCACATTGCAGGCAGATGCTTTACCATCTGAGCCAGCAGGGAATCCCAGTACACACACAGAAAAATGTTACTTTCCAATTACAGGTATTACAAATTATTGGCTTTGTTCCCCATATTGTACAATACATCCTTGAGCTTATCTTATATGGAACAGTTCGTGCCTCCCACCCTATAGTGGAACCCTATAGTGTTCCTGCTTTCCCTCAGAATAGTTTCAGGTATGCAATGTAGTGATTCAATATTTTTATAGATTATATTCCATTTAAGAATATTGTAAAATGATGGCTATATTTCTCTGTGCTGTACAATATATCCTTTTTGCTTATCTATTTTACTTATGGTAGTTTGTATCTCTTGACCCCACACAACAATCTTGTCTCTTCCCCCATCCCTCTCCTGATTGATAATCACACTATCACTAGTGTGTTCTCTACATCTATTAGTCTGTTTCAGTTTTATTATATATATTTGTTTCTTATATCCCACATATAACTGATAGCAGATTATCTTTGTCTGAGTTGTTTCACTAAGCATAATTCTCTCTAGGTCCATCCTCATTATAGAAAATGGGAAATTTTATTTTTTTATGGCTGATTATCTTGGCTATTGTAAATATGCTGCTATGAATATTAGGATTCATGTATATTTTCAAATTAGTGGTTTTGTTTTTTTGAGATATATACTCAGGAGTGGAATTCCTGGGTCATAGGGTAGCTCTCTTTTTAGTTTTTTTTAGAAACCTCCATACTGTTTTCAACAGTGGCTGCACCAATTTATTTCCCCATTTTCCCACCAACAGTGTATGAGGGTTCTTTTTTCTCCACATCCTTGACAATATTTGTTATTTATGTTCTTTTTGATGATAGACATTTTCACGGGTGTGGGGTGTTCTATCCCTGAGCTTTTGATTTGCATTTCCCTGATGATTAGTGATGTTGAGTGTCTTTTCATGTACCTATTGGTCATCTGCAATTCTTTAGAAAAATATCTGTTCAGTTCTTCTGCCCATTTTTAAATGGAGTTGTGTTTATTTGTTTTGTTTTTGACAAATATATATAGTTGAGTTGTATGAACTATTTAAATATGTTAGATATTAATTATTGATCATATCATTTGCAAATATTTTCTCCCATTCAGTTCGTTTTCTATTGACTTTTTCAATGGTTTCTTTTGTTACGCAAATCTTTTAGTTTTAGGTCAGGTCAGTCATTTCAGTTACTCAGTCATGTCTGACTCTTTGCAACCCCATGAACTGCAGCATGCCAGGCTTCCCTGTCCATTACCAACTCCTGGAGATTGCTCAAACTCATGTCCATTGAGTTGGTGATGCCATCTAACCATCTTATCCTCTGTTATCCCCTTCTCCTCCTGCCTTCCATCTTTCCCAGCATCAGGGTCTTTCCCAATGGGCAGTTCTTTGCATCAGGTGGCCAAAGTATTAGAGTTTTAGCTTCAGCATCAGTCCTTTCAATGAATATTCAGAACTGATTTCCTTTAGGATTGACTGGTTGGATTTCCTTGCAGTCCAAGGGACTCTCAAGAGTCTTCTCCAACACAGATTAAAAAATGCTAATCAGTTTATGTCAGAGAGTGTTCTGTCTATGTTTTCCTCTAGGAGTTTTATGGCTTCCATCTTACATTTAGATCTTTAATGCATCTTGAGTGTTCTAACATTCTAACTTTATTCTTTCACATGTAGCTGTCCTATTTCCCCAGAACTAATTATTGAAGAGACTGTTTTCTCCACTGTATTTTCTTGCTTTCCTGTCATAGTGCAGTTGACCAAAAGTGTCTGGGTTTATTTGCAGACTCTCTATCCTGTTCCATTGAGCTATGTGTCTGTTTTTCTGCCAGCATCATACTGTTTTCATTACTATAGCTTTGTGGTATAGTATGAAATCAGGGAGCATAATTTCTCCAGCTATGTTCTTCTTTCTCAAGTTTTTGCTAGTTGGGGTCTTTTGTGTTTCCAAAAAATATTTTAAATTGTTTCAGTTCTGTGAAAAATAACATTTGTATTTTGATATGGATTGCACTGAATCTGTAGACTGCTTTTATACCAGTGTTGAGTTGATCCACAAGTACTTCTGCTAAATTTCTCATTTTTTTGTGCTAGTAATCACTTACCTACAGATAATCTACCATCTACTTAATATTTTATAACTTCTACATCTCATAGAGGAAACTGGGCTATAACCCACTAATAAAGTGTCTCAAAATTAATCTCTGACCAAAGGGCCAACAACAAATTACAGGCTGATCTTTATATGAAATTTATTAACTGATTTTCTTTAAAACAAAATATAAAAATGATTAAAGTTATTTCAAGTAAGTTTATATGAAAATCTTACAAGGTATGATGACAGTTTTTATATATTTTATAAATCATAATACTTTTTAGTTTCATAAGCTCAGCTGAAGATTATAGAATTATACCTAGAGAGATCTTAAATACAACAGTAATTTATAACTCTGTGCATACAGTTAAATATTAGCCTTCACTGAAGCATAAAATCATTAATTATAGTTTTCTATGAGGAGTTTGCAATAATATTTTTATGTTTCTATTAAAATTGGAAGTATATCTTTTTCAGCATTTTTCATATTAATTTCTTGCTTGGGTTTAATTTCAATTTTAAGGAAACTGCCAATTTTTCTGTTATTTCAGGAAGAAAGTTATGCTAATTTTTAGAGTTATTAGCAACAAAATATGATGTTGTAAGTTTATTCCTGGACTGGACTTTAAAACTTGATCTCATAATGATTATTTGAAATTTTAATATAATAATTTTCTTACAATTACATTGTTAACTATGCCATGTTAAATTTGCCATGGTTTCCTAATGTGACTAAAGAAAACTAGATGAAAACATTAAGAGAAACTCTAGCTTATTTAAAGAACAATCATATATGCAAATATGTAGATGGAAACATTTTTACATAAAATGAGAACCAATTTTTATAATGTAGAGTTAAATAAAGCCAAATTAGAAGTATATATATATATATATATATATATGCATTGTAGTGGGCCCAATGCTAAACATTTCTTCACAAAATAGCTATTCAAGTGATCTTGAACAAAATTATATTGGGCCATTTTTCTTTTTAATTGTAAGTATCACACTATAGATCAGAAAGTTAAGATATGAGATATAACGCTATCATTTACCCAGGGCCATAAACTCAGAAAATCACTCTATGCCTTTCTTTTTTGTAGGCTCTATTCTTTTACCTCTTAAAACTGTTATCGTTATACCTACCTTGGAGGTGTTGGGATAGGTTCATATATAAAAGTAACTTGTGGGTTTTTAAGCCTATATAAACATTTAAAATTTTTAATTGGAGGATAATTGCTTTACAATGTTTTATTTGTTTCTGCCATATAACACCGTGAATCAGCCATAAGTATACACATGTTCCCTTCTTGAACCTACCTTCTACCCCTCTAGGTTTTCACAGACAATGCTACTCTCTCAATTGGCCACATCCGCTCTTTCCCCCACTGTGTCCATAAGTCTGTTCTCTATACTTGCATCTCTATTCCTGTCCTGCAAATAGGTTCATCAGTACCATTTTTCTAGATTCCATACATATGCACTAATATGTGAGATTTGTTTTTCTCTTTCTGACTTACTTCACTCTGTATAATAGGCTCTAAGTATTCACCTCACTAGAACTGACTCAAATTTGTTCCTGTTTATGGGCTGAGTAACAGTCTGTTGTATACATGTACCACATTTTCTTTATCCATTCATATGTAGATGGACATCTAGGTTGCTTCCAGGTACTGGCTATTGTAAATAGTGCTGCAGGGAACACTGGAGTACATGTCTTTTTCAACTATGGTTTTCTCAGGGTATATGCCAAATAGTGGGATTGCTGGGTAATATCAAATTTCAGTCTTCGTTTTTTAAGTAATCTCCATACTGTTCTCTGGAGCTTCCTTGGTGGCTCAGATGGTAAAAGAATCTGCCTGCAATGCGAGAGACCCATGTTCGATCCCCGAGTCAGGAAGATTCCCTGGAGAAGGGAATGGCAATCCACTTTAGTATTGTTGATAACATACTTCTGTATTACAAAAAAATGTAAGCTGTTTCTTTTCCATGTAGAGAAATTCCTGCTATTAGAAAGCCTACAAACAATACAAAAAGAACCAATTAATTAGTGAAAACGTAGTGAATTTAGCAGATGGAGGCAGAATGGGAAGCTGTTTAAAAATATTTGATACTCTGCACCTCAGGAGAAAGAAATGGCAATCCATGCCAGTATTCGTGCCTGGAAAAATTCACAGACAGAGGAACCTGGCAGGCTATGGTCCATGGGGTTGCAAAGGGTTGAACACAACTGAACACTTGCCAGCATACCAAAAGATCAGTAATTTTTTAAGCTGAAAGCTTGGAGTTAATGAAGAGTTTTTTTTAAAAAATACAAAATTTAAGAATAAAATTTTCTTTAGCAATGCACAGTACTACTTAAATGAAAATTAAAATTTATATTTACTTTTTCTGGTTTTATCTTATTCTGGTTAATATAGGACATTGATTATGTTATGCAGAATAGATTTTATGAGTTTAAAAGAGAAACTACCATCCAAAAGTGCTATAACTTAGGAAATACATGATATCACTGAAGAAACAAGGGCTTCCCTTGTGGCTCAGCTGGTAAAGAATCTGCCTGCAATGTGGGAGACCTGGGGTCGATCTCTGGGTGGGGAAGATCCCCTGGAGAAGGGAAAGGCTACCCACACCAATATTCTGGCCTGGAGAATTCCATGGACTGTAGAGTCCATGGGGTTGCAAAGAGTAGGATAAGACTGAGCCACTTCTACTTTCAAGGAAACAATGGTTACACAAATACGTAATATGTTACATAAAAGTAACATATTATCTTCCCAACCTAGGTCTCCCACACTGCACAAGGGAAGCCCATAAACACTGAAGTGGATAGCCTATCCCTTCTCCAGCCGATCTTTCCAACCCAGGAATCAAACCGGGGTCTCCTGCATTGCAGGAGGATTCTTTACCAACTGAGCTATCAGGGAAGCCCTGTTACATAAAATGTCATTCTTTATTCATCTGGATTTTTTACCAGCTGAGCCACAGGGAAGCCCTTATTAGTCTGCTGCTGCCGCTACGTCACTTCAGTCGTGTCTGACTCTGTGCGACCCCACAGACGGCAGCCAACCAGGCTCCCCCGTCCCTGGGATTCTCCAGGCAAGAACGCTGGAGTGGGTTGCCATTTCCTTTTCTAATGCATGAAAGTGAAAAGTGAAAGTGAAACCGCACTCTTAGCGACCCCATGGAGTGCAGCCCACCAGGCTCCTCCATCCATGGGATTTTCCAGGCAAGAGTACTGGAGTGGGGGTGCCATTGCCTTCTCTGTATTAGTCTGCAGATGATAAAAATATAAGTAAAGAAGACATTTTCAAAAATATTAAAATTTACATTATAAATATATATGTTTTAAGAAACTCTTAAGTTGTCTTCATTCAAGTTGTTCTCCAAATGTCTTTTATTCTTTTTATATATGATCAATTATCCTAAAAAGATGTGCTCTCTAGGAATTCAATCTATGGACATATCAAATTACTCTAAAAATTTCTCAGAACCCAACTATAAAAACCGTCTCTTACTATTCTTAGCAACTACATATGACATCTTGAGGACTATATTCTGCAGTGTGTTTATCAATTTCAAGGTTCCAGTCAGTGCTCTCTTCACTGATCTTCAGTGTCCAATATTTCATTGTCTGTGATTGCATGCATAGTGGCTCTACAATCTGTATCAAAAAGCATCAATAACATTCACTTTTAGGCAAGATGGAGTAAGAGGGACCAGATTTATCTTCCTTATTGAAGTAAATTAGAAATAGACAAATTATATGATACCAACTTTTCAAGGCATAATAATAATAAAGCACAAATTAACTATATGTTAACTACAAGAAATCCACTATAATTATAAAGACACAAATAGGTCAGAATTAAAATGGTGAGAAAAGATATACCAAGTGAGTACCAATCAAGAGAAGGGTGAAGTGACACATTAATACCACATAAAGTAGATTTCAGAAGAATGGTATTGTGGTATGGCATCACCGACTCAATGGACATGAATGTGAGCAAACTCTGGGAGACAGCGAAGGACAGGGAAGCTTGGCATGCTGCATGTCCATGGGGTGGCAAAGGGCTGGACATGTCTGAGTGGCTGAATGAGGTGATATATATTGCGGTAAACCAAACTATCAAAACTTATTCAAGAAGACAGATAATCTGAACAATTTCATATCTTATTACTGCTCTCAAAGTAAATACAAGGCCAATGGCTTCACTGGGAAATTATAATGTGTATATATATAGGAAAATAATACCAATTCTACAAAAGATCTCCAGGACATTGAGAAGTAGAGACTATTTTTAGTTAAAGAGCTGTCTACAGATGTTCATAGCAGTTTTATTTGTAATAGCTCCAAACTAAAACAACTCAAATATCCATGGATAAACAAATTATGTTATAAATATATATATATATATATATATATATAATGGAATATCATTCAACATTTTAAACAAGTATACTACCGGTAGATGAAACAATGTCCATGTGTCTCAAAATAATAATGTTGGGTGAAATAATTCATACAAAAATAGTGTGATTATATAAAATTGTAGAGAATGTAAACTGATCTCAATGGGGGTGCATGAGGAAATCCTGGGGACAATGGTTATAGTCATTACACTGATCATGATGATGTTATTAACACACACACACATATATATATATACAGATGGCTAGACAATTACACATATATATGTCTAAACCTATCGAATTTTGTACTTTATTATGTGTTAATCCTATTTAATAAAGCTGTGAAATAATTTTAAATAAAATAATTTCTTGCCCTCTACAAGAATTTCAAGATCAGTCATAAGATAGTACATATTAGTCATATATTATATATAATGTTATATAACAATGTATATCTAGGTAATATGTAAAATATATATTAGAGGGTATGCAAATGATTTCTAAATATTGAAAGAAATCCAAAAATAAAAATGAAGTATTGAAGCAATTCATTAAAAAATTCTCATCTGAAAAGCAATTCTTTGAATAATATTCAGTACTTGATTATCTGAAAATATTAAAAGTTAATTCCTAAATGATATCTGATGTTTTCAATACTGCCCAGAGACTCCAGACTCTTTCCCATACTGTTCATAAAGGACATCTAACCAGATTCAAAAATCCCATCTTTTGAGTATTTTTAGTGCCTAGAGTGGTGGAGGAAGAGAAGTACATTGGTCTCCAAGGACAAGTTGGAGACCCATTGCTCTATTAGCTTCATGCAAAGTCTATCTCTAGTTGAGATAACAGTTTATCATAGGTGCATTTAGGATAATGCCTGTACAGAAGAAATATTCACGATATATTTGAAGAGTAGATAAATCTGTTTCATAAATGGTTATGCCATTATCTAACAGTGAAACACAAGAAGAGAAGAATCTATTGAATTTGTTACTTGTAAACCAGGTTAATATATTTGTCACATATCTGGAGACGTCAATCTAAAGATGGATCTCTAAGACTGAATTTTGAACAGATTAGCACAGAGGAAGTAATTAAAGCTGCCTAGAGCGCAGTAGCAGCACCAGAGGATGGCATCTCCAGGGGAGAAAAGGCCCCATTTACAAAGCTCAAAGCACACAAATGAAGAAAAGTCAATGCTGGAGATAAATTGTGGAGGTCAGAAAAATATCATTTCACAAATGTTGAGAGAATAATTTAAAAAAAAAATTAAAGAAATTAATGTCCCAATGAAAGATGAATAAGGAAACAGTTCAATTGTATCCAATCCAATGTTTCATCTATAAAATCTAGTCAAACTGATACTTAGATTAGGCCTATCATATGTAAATTATGTGGATAACTGAGTTATCAATGACTTTTAATGGGTTCTTGTGCAGACTTGAAAGAATGTTGGGCTTCCTTCTATAGTTCAAAAACATCCAGAGTTTAGTGACCTGGCTGTGACTTGTGGTACATAATGATGCTCAGTGGATATGAATTTGTGTAAACTCTGGGAGACAGAGGAGAACAAAGGAGCCGGGCATGCTACATTCCATGGGGTTGCAAAAAGTCAGACATGACTTAGTGATGAGCAACAACAATGAGGCTCAAATAAATGTTATCCTATTTGCTGTGTGTCAGAGAATTACTCAGTAAATAAAAATAAATGTATTTAAATTGCTGCTTGGAGAACTATAAAACTAGATGTCATATGATGAAATGTTAATTGCCACCTCTGGAATCTGAATTGTGTTAGAAATAGTATTCTCTTCAACACAGCCTCCCTCTCTTTATGCCTTGTATTAAATGTTTGCTTTTTACTCTCTTCATCCTCTCCCCTTCAAAAAAAGATGTTTCATTTCCACAATAGTCTTCTACTATATATAGATACAAACACATACACATACTTACATACACATGTACCTATTAAATTTCACTTTATCTTATTCTAAAGAACACTCATTATATGCTACTGGGTTTCCCAAAAGGAAAAAAAAAAGTATTATTTCCCATCTCAATAAAAATTGAGAATTGGAAGTAACAAAAGAAAGTGGAGGTTATATTTTCTGTCTGATGGTAAAACATTTTTTCACCTCATATCTTCTGATATGTTTCCCTAAACATCAGTTAAAGATTCTGCCACAGAACTTGATTCAAGGTCATAAGTAAAATAGCATGATCTCTCTTACTTAGGACAGAAGAGATTCATAAAAGAAGCTTACTACTGGACCTTTAAAAAATGTTCCTTATTCTAAAGATAAAGATAGAATCATGATGTTAAGAATGCACTCTCTGAAGCCGCATTGCCTCCTTTTGATGTGTAATGACGTGTAATAATGATCGGTGGGGGCTTCCCAGATAGCTCTAGTGGTAAAGAATCTGCCTGCCAATATAGGAGATGTAAAAGGGGCTGGTTCGATCCCTGGGTTGAGAAGATCCCCTGGAGGAGGGCATGGTAACCCACTCTAGTATTCTTGCCTGGAGAATCCATGGACAGAGGAGCCTGGCAGGCTAGAGTACGTAGGGATGCAAAGAGCTGGACATGACTGAAGTGACTTAGCATGCACACAGAGTGATCAGTGAAGCATTTGGGATTTCATTTCATAAAAACATTTGTAATGAATGGCAATGTTATTTTACTTTTACCATATTCTCTGTAGTTTTCAGAACATAAAGAAGTTCATAATATTATTGTCATATCTTTTAAATTAATTTTGAAAAATTTACAAGTGTCTGTTTTCAAATTTGCAAATGTTCTCATATAATTTATCTTTAAACTTCAGAATATCATTTGGTTTGCTCACCAGAAGTTCTCTAAGGTGGTTAGTGAGGCTTGTGGAAACAATTCTAAGCCAACTAGTATCAAAATTAAACAGGAGCAATAACAACAACTACAACATCAAGTAAGGAACTTAATTTTAGGAAGATTTGGCTGGATTTTTTTACTTTTCAGGTGGGTGTTTTAGTTTAGTAGACATTAAATAATTTAGGACCAGGATGTGCATGATGAATTAACTTAGTACCCAATTTATTTCACCTCCCAGATGCTGCTAGTGGTAAAAATCCCATCTGCCAATGGAGGAAAAGTAAGAGACACAAGTGGGATCCTTAGGTTGGGAAGATCCCCTGGAGGAGGGCACGGCAACCCACTTCAGTATTCTTGCCTGAAGAATCCCATGGACAGAGGAGCCTGGTGGGGTACAGTTCATAGGATCAACACAGAGTTGGACATGACTGAAATGACTTAGTATGCATGCACGTATGAGTATTGTAGCATTAAGCAGTAATATTTTCCCTACAATCTCTTCAGCACCTGGAGTACTGTTTCTCTCTCTTATATAAGACTGAACATTTAGACAGAATTGTCAACAATGCCTTCTCCCCCAAAGATAGTTTTAGAGAATTGCATTGGATCACCTGATAAAATTTATTTTGGAATCTTTCATACTGTTAATTTTATGAATAAATTATAGGTTAGCTTTTTCTTGATGATGGCCCTAAATGTAAGGCTTCTTCTCTACCCGGAAGCCCCAGCTCTTTCATCATCCATGCTGTCACTGGCATGCTTCTTGGTACTTCTGCTGTTATTCCATCCTCAACTGCTTATCACTACATACTCTGCAACCTCCATTTCATCTTACCCTCTTCTACACGCTCAAATGTTTACATAGATTCTCCACACCCACCCTTGCTTCAGCATGACTCTTTCTCAATACTCTTCCTCTGTACTTCTCTTGAGTACAAAATTTAGTAGGAGAGAGTTAGATCTTCAAATATTTCCTTCATCACTTTTAGACATTTTCACTCCACTGTTATGCGCTGTTCACTCATTCTTTTAGGTATAAATCATCCATCTTGACTATTCCTGTGCATTCTTGTCCACGTCAATCTACCAACTTCCTGAGTACTCACATTTAGCCAAGTTCTAAACATCCATCTTAGCAGCATCCCAACATCCCAGAGATCACTGTCACCTTGGAATTTCAAGTGGACCCATTCTACACCTGGAGTTGCTTGATGTCAATGACTGCCATTCATTGTCCATTTTAGGAAGCATGGTCCCACTTTTGACCTAGTTATCATCTGAGATTGTTTCCCATCTAACAATCTCAGGCTCTACTATAATCCCCTTTCCTTCCTCTTCCCTGTTTCCTGTATGTGCTGTGCTTAGTTGCTGAGTCATGTCTGACTGTTTGCGACCCCATGGACTGTAGTATGCCAGGCTCCTCTTCCATGGGATTCTCCAGGCAAGAATATTGGAGTGGGTTGCCATGCCCTTCTCCAGGGGATCTTCTCAACCCTGAGATCAAACCTGTGTCTCCTGCATTGGCAGGTGGATTCTTTACCAGTTGAGTTACAGGGAAGCCTGTTTCCTGTAAAACTACTCTCTTAACCTTATTATATGTAGGAGGACAAGCTCCCCTCTTGTCTACTACTATTATCTCTCTTCTAGGTTTGCTTCTTATGTATCTATACTTCAGACTTTTGTGATTCCTCTCAGAAGCTATCCCAAATATTCCAGTTTTATAAGCTTTCTACCTCTCTATTACATAATTCAGTCATACAAAACTTATTTAATGAAGGAAATTGGGGCCATAAAGAAGACATTTTGTTTTTCCATTTACAGACTTAGCTGTATTTTCATCCCACCCAATCCCCTTTCCCATCATTGCAAAGGAACAAGTGTCTTCTTCCCATCAAAGACGGAGACATCCAACAGTTAACGAATTACCCATTACTATCACTTCTGAAACCTGTGGCTTACAATTATAACTATTTCTGGAGTCATTTTTCCTTCTGCATGGAATCATGGTAAAGTAATTCACAACTGAAAAAAAAATCTTCCAGCTATCTATTACTTTCTCTTTATCCTTTCACAGCTGAAATTTCAAAATCAGACAGTATGTGCCATATTGAATTACTCATTTAAAGTTATTGCTTAAACCAATTCAAATTAGATTCTAAAACCACTCTCGATTACTGTTGTAATCCAGTTCATCTGAAAACCTTGATTTTCCGAGTAAGTGGACTGGTCTTGAAGCTAAAAACTAGTATAAGATACAGATCCAAAGTGATATGGGAGGAAAAAGTCAGAAAGTACACCTCCAAGATGAGAACACAGACAACCGAGGTCACACCAAGAGACCAATGTTGAACACCAAGATTGAAAGGTCAATCAAAGGATTATAAGTCAATTATAGAACCAAAAGTTTAGCATCATAAGATCAGATACCAGAGTATTTGTCCCCCAAACTGCCTTCGGAGAGCTGCAGCAAGATTAGAGGATTTTCTTTATTGATGACCACTCTCCATTAGTGTTCCCTCCTACACTGTCGTTTCTCTCAGTATTTCTATTTCTCTTATCTTATCTCCTCTCAATGACAAATAGGTAGATAGACAAATGGATAGGTAGACAGACAGATAGGAAGGAAAGGAGAAGGTGAGGGAAGAAGGAAAGAGACAAGGAAGAAAAAAGAAAGAAGGAAAGAATTAGGGTTCTCCAGAGAAGTAAACCAATATGATATATCTATATCTATGCCTTTATTTTATGTCTATCCAGAGATTTTTAGAAAATGTCTTATGCAGTTTTGGATACTGGCAAGTTTGAAATCTGCAGGGCTGGTTAGCAGTCTGGAAATCTCGGGAGGCACTGTTGCAACCTGAGTTGGTTCCAAAGAGTCCAGAAGCAGAATTCCTTCCTCAGGAGACTTCAGTCTTTTCTTAAGGCTTTTGACTAACTGCAGGAATTGTATCCATGTTAAGAAAGGTAATCTCCTTTACTCAAAGTTTATTAATTTAGATACTAATTACATTAAAAAAAAAAAAAACAAAAACCTTCGTGACAATATCTCAACTGGTGTTTGACCAAGCAGTTGGGCACTATAGCCTAAGTAAGGTAACATGTGAAAATAACCAATCCAAATAGCTATAGTAAAATAAAATAAAAATATTTTCACATAAGCTACAAAATTATTTTCCATCTTGCTCCTGCTTAACCTCTTCTGATATTCTCTTCTGTGAAACCTAAACTTGAATTATGATGAAAGAGAAATCATTGCATGCTCTCTTGCTTCTATACCTCAGGTACATTTTGTCTTATCTGTCAACACTCCTCTGTTTTCTCTTAATTAATAATTTTAACTACTAAGTCTCATTTTGATTACTGCTTCCTCTGTGACATGTTTTTGGAATTTCCCAGGATTTTTCAGATATTCCATCCTCTAGCCCTTCATTTGATTTTACAAACATTTCCAATTATCACATGCTTTTTTATTTTCTCTTTCTCTGTTTCCCTTCTTATACCATACACAAGACAAGATTAACCATAGGCCTTAGTTCAGTTCAGTTCAATAGGTCAGTCATGTCCAATCTTTGCGATCCCATGGACTGCACCATGCCATGCTTTTCTGTCTATCACCAACCCCTGGAGCTTGCTCAAACTCATGTCCATCGAGTCAGTGATGTCATCTAACCATCTCATCCTTTGTCTTCCCCTTCTCCTCCTGCATTCAATCTTTCCCCAAATCAGGGTCTTTTCCAATGAGTCAGTTCTTCACATCAGGTGGCAAAAGGACAGGAGTTTCAGCTTCAGCATCAGTTCTTTCAATGAATATTTAGGACTGATTTCCTTCAGGATTGACTGGTTTGATCGCCTTGCAGTCCAAAGGACTCTAAAGTCTTCTCCAACACAACAGTTCAAAAGCATCAATTCTTTGGTGCTCAGCTTTCTTTATAGTCCAGCTCTCACATCTACACATGACTACTGGTAAAACCATAACTTTGACTAGACAGATCTTGTCGGCAAAGTAATGTCTCTGGTTTCTAATACGCTGTCTAGGTTGGCCACAGCTTTTCTTCCAAGGAGCAAGCATCTTTTAATTTCTTGGTTGCAGTCACCATCTGCAGTGATTTTGAAGCCCCCCAAATAAAGCCTCTCACTGTTTCCACTGTTTCTGCTTCTGTTTGCCATGAAGTGATGGGACTGGATGCCATGATCTTCATTTTCTGAATGTTGAGTTTTAAGCCAACTTTTTCACTCTTCTCTTTCTTTCATCAGGAGGCTCTTTAGTTCTTCTTTGCTCTCTTCCATAAGGGTGGTGTCATCTGCATATCTGAGGTTACTGATATTTCTCCTAGCAATCTCCTCACAACCTGATGATGGCTCACCTAGAGCCAGATATCCTGGAATGAGAAGTCAAGTGGGCCTAAAGAAGCATCATCATAAACAAAGCTTGTGGTGGTGATGGAATTTCAGCTGAGCTATTTCAAATCCTAAAAGATGATGATATGAAAGTGCTGCACTTTAATATGCCAACAGATTTGGAAAACTCAGCAGTGGCCACAGGACTGGAAAAGGTCAGTTTTCATTCCAATCCCAAAGAAAGGCAATGCCAAAGAATGCTCAAGCTACCGCACAATTGCACTCATCTCACATGCTATCAAAGTAATGCTCAAAATTCTCCAAGCAGGCTTTAACAGTACGTGAAACATGAACTTCCAGATGTTCAAGCTGGATTTAGAAAAGGCAGAGGAATCAGAGATCGAATTGCCAACATCTGTTGGATCATCAAAAAAAGTAAGGGAGTTTCAGCAAAACATCTACTTCTGCTTTATTGACTATGCCAAAGCCTTTGACTGTGTGGATCACAATAAACTGTGGAAAATTCTTAAACAGATGGGAATACTAGACGACCTTACCTGCTTCTTTGGTAGCTCAGATGGTAAAAGCGTCTGCCTACAATGTGGGAGACCTGGGTTCAATCCCTGGGTAGAGAAGATCCCTTGGAGAAGGAAATGACAATGCATTCCAGTACCGTTGCTTGGAAAATCCGATGGACAGAGAAGCCTGGTAGGCTACAGTCCATGGCCACAAAGAGTCGCACACGACTGAGCGACTTCACTCACTCTTCACTCTGGTCAAGAAGCAACAGTTAATACTGGACAGGGAACAACAGACTGGTTCCAAACTGGGAAAGGAGTACGTCAAGACTGTATATTGTCACCCTGTTTATTTAATCATGGGCTTTAATTGGGTCTTAACTGTAAGACTGGGTTTCCCTGGTGGCTGAGCTGGTAAAGAATCTGCCTGCAATGCAGGAGACCTGGGTTCAATCCCTGGGTTGAGAAGGCCGCCTGGAGAAGGGAACGGCTACCCACTCCAGTATTCTGTCCTGGAGAATTCCATGGACTATGTATTACATGGGGTTGCAAAGAGTTGGACATGACTGAGTGACTTTCACTTTCACTTCAACTGTAGGGTCAGAGTTGCAGCCTTGGTATTCAAAATAGTACTTTATTGAGAATATACATAAAATACTCATTGATTAAAAGAATAAGTGATGGAGTTTTTCTTTTTAATTGGTGCTTTTTATTTAAAATAAACTTGCCTTACAAATAGATAATGGGGAATCAAATGTTTGCCTATAAAATTATTCAAAACACTGAGGTTATGTGTGAAGTTGCTACTTGGTATTAAGATAGTTAATAATGTAATTCCATAACACTGTTACCTTTGACATTTTCAAATCAAAATGTATACACTAATGAATAATAAGACCTTTTAAATTTGTCTATTACCCTAATGTTTCTGCTTGCTATGCCTGTTAAATATAAGCATTGGTCCTTGCGAGCTTTATTACCATACAAATAGCAAAGATACTTAAACTGAATGATCTTTCATTATTAACCCCTGTTACAAAACTGCTACATTAAAGCTTAAGAATTCATAGTACCTGTAATAATTTTCAGAGAAGCAATGACAATAATACTAATAACTTTTTCTTTATATTTTTAAATATATTAATTATTAAAATAAATTTGATTTCTCCAACCTGGGAAAGCTGTAAACATTACTGTGTTTCTCCCTTTATATACTCTAAAATTAGAATATCATTATTACACTATTATTATTGAATGGTCAAAATCAGAATATTTGTATATGAGGAAGGCATAGCTCACTTGAAATGGGACCATAACTTAATTGCTGCTTTATTAAACATGCTATAATAATATAGATTTAGCTCTTGTAATTTTAAAACTATGGAATTGGCACAGAAATATCCATGTTAGAAAGACTAACACTGAATGAGCTTTCAATAAAAGCTAGCTCTTTTCCAGGGTGACTTATATTTGTATCAAAAACTGTTAAGACAAATTTTGAGAAAAAAATAACTGCTTTATTTTTATTAATAGAGGTAAGTACAATGATGCTAAACTTATTCAAAGGCACACAATATAAAAAATCAAGTTATTGTTAAAAGCAAAACTTAAGCTCTTTCCTTCTTGTCATCATAGAAGAAATAAAACTGACTGAACCAGAAAAGAACTACCAATTCTGGTAGTTAATTAAGTGTATTATGAAGCCTATTTTCAATGATAATTAAGACATATCATAGATGTTCAAACACCATATCATTGGAAAAAAACAATGGTTTCACATATTATGCCCAAATCATTTATACCCAGAAGTCTAACCTCATTCAAATCAATGTCTAAAAGTTGCCATTTACCACTCTTGTTGAGTTCTAAATTGGAAAGGTGAGAAAAAAAATATATATCCTGTTCCAGTAAAGGTCATGTAGGAGCCAATTACTGAGCATTCGGGGTCACTGGCATTTCTTCTAATTGGGCAACATTCAGAATCCAGACTTTTAAAAAATTGCTCTTCCAAGCCACCTCACTATCTCTGTGTTCTCAACATACACATTCTTTTAACTACACATATTTTGGCTGCAAAATAAAAATGGATGTTATCAGGCATGATTATCTTTACAGCCTAGAATGCATATTTTTAACAGAATCTCTGCATGCCCAATGTTTACATACCAAGAGCAAAATTACAATCTACAGGCAAGTAAAGCATGGGAGTTACCTGTTGTATCACAATATGCTGTAGATAAGAGAGGGCAATATTGTATACTTCAAACTCTCACATCCCTGAGTTAAGCTTTGGGACTATACTGCATTAAATTTCTATTGTCCTTTCAAAGATTATTAAAGTACTTTACATTAAGCCTAAAGTCCTTATTCTCCTAAGTTACTCTATAGAATCTCAGGCTATGCAGCCAACTTTTATGTTTGCATTCTCTTTCCTTTACTTTTTTAGATTAACCCTAATTTCCCTTACTTCTTTTCCAGAAAATTTTAACTCTGGTTTCCTCCAGAATTTTCACCTTGTAGACTGTACATGTCTATATACTCAAATTCTTCTCAAAAATGTTATTCTTTTCTTGCCTTATCTGACACCAGATTCCCTGTTTTATTCTTTTTTTTTTTTTTTTTTACTTTATTTTACTTTACAATACTGTATTGGTTTTGCCATACATTGACATGAATCCACCACGGGTGTATACAAGCTCCCAATCCTGAATCCCCCTCCCACCTCCCACCCCATATCATCTCTCTGGATCATCCCCATGCACCAGCCCCAACATCCTGTATCCTGTATTGAACATAGACTGTTGATAGCCTTCTCAATTGGCAGGATTGCTTTCCTGTCTCATCATAAAATACCTCCTGTTCAAGAAATATTCTGGATGTCATCTATACTTCCTTTTGTGTATTCCACATATTTTCTCCACCTGTCTTCTGGAAAATATCTTTTTCTTTGATGTTTAAGTTATTTGGCTATATCAATTGCCCCCCTTCTTATCACTTTTGGGTAAATTTTCATTTATTGAATACTTAGCTTCTGGTTTACAGATTTCCAGTCCTTCTCCATTTTGTTATTTTCCATGCTAACTTGAGCATCTAAAAGATATCTTCTTCCAACACTTGACCTCATCAGTAACAAAATATTTTCTCCACTTCAGATACACAATTTCATTGTCACTTATTGGAGTTTCTAATGGCCTCTGAGATCATCAATTTAGTTATCTTTCTGTCTAAACACCATCTGTCTCCATCAGTCTTTCTGGTTGTATACTTTAGTTGTCATAGACTATTCAGCCAGTTAATACCTCTACTTTCCCTAATGAACCAACCCCTTATTCTTCACCTTTTTTTCCCTTAAAATTCATGGTCCATTAATTAATAAATTTTTTAAAATAATAACATAAAATCCCTGGCCCGTTTGGCTTCTTTGACCATTCCACATGGAAAAACTACAACCAGACTAGAAATTCTGCAAACCGTCACCCAAAAGGCCAAAACAGCTTTCACTAATTACAGACCCCAAATGGGAACAAAAAGCATTATCACAATTATTCAACATATATACCATGGCTGTCAACCACTGGATATGTTCTCACTCTCAGCAGATGATCTAATCTTTTATTTCAACTTCTGATTGCATCTTTTCATCTTTCTACTATGAAATTACTACATCTGTACTCATTTTAAGTCCTTTTACCATCATAAACAAAAAAGTTCTCCACCTTTCATCTGACTTATCTTTTCACTTATGTATCAGGCTCTGTTCTTTCCTATAGTTAAAAAATTTTCTACGCTACTTCCCAATAATCAATCTCTAATATATTCCCAGTAACTTTTAAACATGTTCAAGTTCAACTTCCTCTCTCTCAAAAAATAAGACAAAAGCAAACAAACCAGTAACGATTTGATATCATGTTTTCCTAGCTATGATGTAACATGTTGACTTTCATAAGAAAATACCTTGCAAGAGGTAATCAACATCCTGTTTCTTCATCTCCCTGTTTCCTAATCTTATACTCATTCAAAGGACTACTGCAATGAGGCTTCAGCTCCCATAATTCCTTCAGTATAGCTCTTGCTGCTATGTCCATGACCATCTCTACAGAGCTAAATACAGTGGTATTTTCATCTTGATATGTCTTGAACTCTCAATAGCATTTGACCTTGTTGATCCTTCTGCCCTGAATTTTTTCCTTCCTAAACTTTCCCTGGGAATGCAAGCTGGGTATCTTCCTTCAAATTCACTTAAGGCTTGTCATTGTTCTATTCTGCAGACTCAACTGCCTTTGTGCCTATTTTTCCCCTCTTCTTAGAATTTCTTGGCCAATCTCTCTACTACTTCTCCTCCTCCTGCTCCTACACACACACACACACACACACACACACACACGCACACACATTCCTTTTTGGTTGTCAGACATTCTTTTTTAAATTCACATCGTTTTTCAGGAAATACATATTTTTTTCTTAATATCTGACCAAGTAGCTTTGATACTCCCCTCAGCTTAACTAAACTTTGGACTGGTTTCTTCCTGAAATAAGCCCCTGAGCTCCCTTTTCTTGGAGCATTTACTTTAGATCACTTACAATTGTAGATTCTTTCTTTGCCCCTTTGAAATGTAAATCCTCTCCTAGGCTCCTGTCAACTGTAAAACCCAGAAATGTCTGTCTCAAGAACCTAGGAGCCTTCTCTTTGAAATGTAATTATCAAGAAAAATAGTGTCCCATCTCCAAGGCGCTGTGGGAGGGTAGAAGCCTAACTTCTGATAAGTGACAATTAGCAAAGGACAGGGTAATCACACTGACCAAACTTTCACCTAACATCTTCCAAGACTTTTCCACTTTCTCACTTCAGTGCTTAAAAACTCTCCTGTCTTTTGTTTCACAGGGGTTGAATTCTATTTCTTCCCCCTGTTGCAATAGTCTTGAATAATGACTCTCTTGCTTGTTTAATTCTGTCCAGTTCATTTTTTTTTCCTTAGACAGTCCCTATGTGGATCAAATTCCCCCACTATAATGTTTTCGGTGTATCACAAAACCCTCCTGTTTAATTTTGGTGTCTTTTCTCAGATCACCATGTGCTTAGACTGTAGGTTCCGAAGTCAGTCTTTTTTTTTTTTTCCTCCTTTCTCTATTTTCTGGAAGTGAAAGTGTTAGTCTTTCAGTTGTGTCTGACACTTTGTGACCCCATGGACTGTAGCTCATCAGGCTCCTCTGTCCATGGAATTCTCCAGGCAGGAATACTGAAGTGGGTAGACATTCCCTTCTCCAGGGGATCTTCCCAACTCAGAGTTTGAACTCAGGTTTTCTACATTGCAGGCAGATTCTTTACTGTCTGACCCCCACACAATAAAAGTTCAAAAAATGTTAGCTGAATGAGTGAAGGAATTAGTCGCATCTATTTCACAGTATCTGTCTGCTTTAACCTGTCTTCCTTCAGATTTATTTTAAATTCAATGCTCTGCAAAACTTTCCTCCTTAAAAATATTCTTAATTTTTTGGCTCTTCTGTTCTCTTATCACACACATCTATCCAGACCCTGAACCTGATTCATTCCAACCATTTTTCTCTGTGTTAGAACCTGAGCATATGAACATTGTTGACTCATACAACTATGACTTTATTGTAGAAAGTGATGAAACAACTTAGTTTGTACTGGTTGATGGTTTATTTCTGTAAATACTAGGGTTGTCAAGACTTATTTTTGAAATATCCTTTCTTCTTGTCCAGTACTCTCACTAGACAGCCATATAAAAACTTAACACTTCAAATGGCATTTATATTCTTAGGCTCTCAAATTTAGATAAAATAATTATTCACCTATTTTTTTATACTTCTGCTATATTTCTGGTTTTTAGGTTTCTTGTTTGTTAGTTTTTTCCCCCCCTTTTAATTATTTAACATCTACAATGCAATTATGTTGTAATTTTGGTATGTGAGTAATTTTATCCCAAGAATTTAAACTATTGTACCATCATAAATTAGTAAATATTGGTAATTATCCACTAGAGGTAGATTTTTAACTTACTTGTACACAGATGAACAATTTTCCCTTATAATGCAATTTATTGCTTCCTCTGTAATGAAATAATCTGAAATAATTTCTACATTTCTAAATTTATCTATTTTTTGTCTTGTTTCCTTGACTGCATTGGTCATATATTGTAAAAATTAATATCTTCAGAAATTCAGCTTTTGGATTTATTTATCAACTCTATTTTTTAAAGACATTTATTAGCTTATGCTTCATGTAAGATTCATAATTTCTTGGTATCCTCGATATTTTTTTGTTTTATATATTACAATATTTTGATTTAAACAATTCATTTGGTAAGTTTTATTCTTTATTTTTCTCCAAGAACTTGAAACTATTGAATTGCCTTACAATATCTACTAAGTTAAACATTAGAAGTTTTAATCAAAGTCCTAAAGATTTGAGAACTTGTGCCTCTTCTCAAAAAAATGTAAAAACTCACAATCACATTTAAAAGCATTTCAAAATGGATTAAATATTGCGACTAAATACAAATAAAAAATAAAGTGATCATTTTTGTATGGCAAGTTATTTCTTTAAATGTTGACCATATGACAATAAGGAGTCTTCATATGATTGTGACCCAAGTTTTTCTGCTAGTTTCACAATAAGTGGGTCAATTTCTGTGTTAGCTTTCTAGATCTGTTTTGATTTCAAAGTGAAAAATCCATTAAAATTTTTCATTATTTCATGTTACCATAAGTGAGATATGGGGGGAATAACAGCCAAAACAAATAAAAGAAAACTATGAACAGTTCTCCTGGGTTCCCTTACCCTACTCCTCTCCATCCGGGTGCCCTTTCCCAATAAAATCTCTTGCTTTGTCAGCACATGTGTCTCCTCGGACAATTCATTTCTGAGTGTTAGACAAGAGCCCAGTTTCGGGCCCTGGAAAGGGTCCACCTTCCTGTAACAAACGGCGACTCTGGCGGGAACTCTTCTTCGCTGAGACTGACATCCTGACCACTCTGGGTACTCAGGGGCCAGCTTGCCTGCCAATGGACCAGACCCAGTGGCTGCAACTGGGACCCTTTTGTCCCTTGTCTCCTCCTGACGTGGACAACTGGCCAGAGTGCCCCGACTGGTAAGGAACAAGAGACTTTATTGACCTCTCTTCCCATCCCTCTCTCTTTCCTCTCCTAAACCCTTCCTATCCTTCTCTGTTTTTCTAGTCCCCCGGTCCTGGACTCAGGAATCTGGTCGAAGGGCCTTCAGCCTGAGCTGAGGACTGGAGACTAATCACCTCCTCTTGGCAGAGAACTTTAATTCTGGTTCTGGTCTGGTCTGATGTCTGGTCTGATATCTGGTAGGGCCAAGTTCCAGTCCTCTCTTCTCTGGAGGCCCAGGGAAAAGTCCCATAACGCCTGGGTATCTGTAGGTGGCAGGAGATGTCTGTAAGGCCACCCCTTCCGCCCCCCCTCTCCCGCCTCCTCCCCCTTCTTCTTTCACCCTGGCTTCCTTTCCTCCCTTGAAATCTTTGATGTTAGTACTTGCATCTGAAGTTCTGTGTCTCTATAGGAGGTTTTCTGAGAGACTGTCTTCTTGTATTAAGGACTTCCCTGGTGGTGCAGAGGTTAAAGCATCTGCCTGCAATGTGGGAGACCTGGGTTTGATCCCTGGGTCAGGAAGATCCCCTGGAGAAGGAAATGTCAACCCACTTCAGTACTCTTGCCTGGAGAATCCCATGGACAGAGGAGCTTGGTGGGCTACAGTCCACGGGTCACAAAGAGTCGAACATGACTGAGCGACTTCACTTTCATGTGCAGTACACTGGGGATAAAAGGAAAATATTTTATGGTGGAAAGTGATATTATATATAGATAGATAGATAGATATATAGATACAGGTAGGTAGATACTGTTATATTGTCAATTTTATTCTTTTTAAAATTTATTTATTTTTAATTGGAGGATAATTGCTTTACAATATTGTGCTGGTTTCCACCATACATCAACATGAATCAAAGTGATATATTCTGCAACTTAAATTTGACAACTGAGCAACTTTTGAGTTCCTAAATTCCTGAGGGGAATCTTTTGGTAAATTTCATAGAATAAAAGAGTTCTTCCAAGCTTCCAAGAATGTTTTCAAATATAATGTCAAACTAAAGTTTGAATTCATATCTACACAAGAATATAATATTTGATTTACCTTGTGAAATCAATTTAAAAAAAAGGACTTTTTCTTAAGAACTTAATTGAGTAAAAATTAGATAATTATCTTTAGCTACAATTCATAATATTTATAGCAAGACTTGTGCTCAAACTATTTAGAATATAAGAAATATGAGAACTTGACTTTTGAAACCTCAGATTTTTTACAGGTGTTCAAATTTATCTGCTGAATATGCTGGGTTTAGCATAAAGTTAAGATTATTTAACTTTTGTAGTATTTTCTATTTCTATTCTACATAGAGCAACAGTAGTCCTCATCTTGTAAATCTAACCAAGCATTTTCCCCCTCTAACAAAGCCATCAAATTTCAACAACAACAAAAAAACCACCTTAACTACTTGAGCAACACCATCCTAGTCTTCAAAGTATTGAAGTATTTTTTTCAAACCTAATAAACAGTATGAAAGCAAAGAATCAGACATAAGAAGAAAAGAAACTATGACTCAATTCACAGAAACAGCAGAAGAACACATACATAATCTTTCAGATACTAACATTATCAGACATGACTGTAAATTAACTACTGCACACTCCTTGTTGAGATCCTGAGATTCCTCACTGCCCTGCATATAATCTGCACGTAATAATAATCTGTGTCAAAACAATAATAATCTGTGTCAAAAAGAGAAGCCTTTTTGACACAGAAGAGCCAAGATATGGATAAAGAACCTCCATGAAAAGACTCTTTTACTTTCTGCCTACCCGGCCCCGGCCCCCTCCCCACCCCACCCCCCAAAAAAACCAAAACAGAACTGGAGAAGACCAGCTACACTGCTTTGAAATTTCAATGGGAAAACTGCAGGTACACATACACACACACACACACACACACACACACACACACACACACACACACACACACACATTCGGCCATGGTTCATGGTTATATTAGGGTCAAAGAGTCACCTGCTGAGTGGTGTGTAGGTTTTGAGTATGGAATTCATCTTTCAGGAAATAGTAAGGTTTATAAAAGAACTCTCTGATGATGAGGCTGTCAGTGATACACAGAGGAGAACTGATAGAGCTCCCAACAAAGAGAAAAATCTGAGCAACAAGAAAACAGTAGTAGCCTAGAGGGAATTCTAGAACAGAAAAATGATGTTAGATAATGAGTAAGGAACTTTGAATGAGGCATGGTATTTAGTTAACAATAATGTATCAATATTGGTTCATGAATTGGTGCAGTTCTTATGTACTACACTGTTTCCAGTAGTTATGTATGGATGTGAGAGTCGGACAGTGAAGAAGGCTGAGCACCAAAGAAATGGTGCTTTTGAAATGTAGTGTTGGAGAAGACTCTTGAGAGTCTCTTAGACTGCAAGGAGATCCAACCAGTCCATTCTGAAGGAGGTTAGGCCTGAGATTTCTTTGGAAGGAATGACGCTAAAGCTGAAACTCCCATACTTTGGCCACCTCATGCGAAGAGTTGACTCATTGGAAACGACTTTGATGCTGCGAGGGATTGGGGGCAGGAGGAGAAGGGGACGACAGAGGATGAGATGGCTGGATGGCATCACTGACTCGATGGACGTGAATCTGAGTGAACTCCGGGCGTTGGTGATGGACAGGGAGGCCTGGTGTGCTGCGATTCATGGGGTCACAAAGAGTCGGACATGACTGAGCGACTGAACTGAACTGAACTGAATGTATAATGTTTAAATTAGGAGAAACGGATTGTGGGGTATATAGGACTCTCTATGTTAGTTTCACAAATTTTCTTTCATAAGTCTAACTTCATTCTAAAATACAAAGTGTAACTGAAATTATAGAACTGAGAAATGTAATAACCTAAATGACTGAATTGGCTCAAGAGTCAAGTGGAGATGAGAAAGAGTAGAATTAGTAAACTTGATGAGAGATTAATATATAATCTATCTAGTCTGAAACAGAGAAATAGTAGATGGGAAAAAAGTAAATAGAATTCCCTAGACAAATTTAAAATTGTATTAAAAAGAGCTAATAGAAAACTAAAAAACTGAGAAATGGATCAGAAACTATTCACAATGAAATTCAGAACGATTAAAAGTTAATAATTAGAAAGAGAGGATAGCAGAAAGTGAAAAAAGGAAAAGGATATCTAACATCTCTTTATGGCAGAAAGTGAAGAAGAACTAAAGCTCTCTTGATGAAAATGAAAGAGGAGAGTGAAAAAGTTGGCTTAAAGCTCAACATTCAGAAAACTAAGATTATGGCATCCGGTCCCATCAATTCATGGCAAACAGATGGGGAAACAGTGGAAACAGTGGCTGAATTTATTTTCTTGGCCTGCAAAATCACTGCAGATGGTGATTGCAGCCATGAAATAAAAGACACTTACTCTTGGAAGGAAAGTTATGACCAACCTAGATAGCATATTAACAAGCAGAGACATAACTTTGCCTACAAAGGTCCATCTAGTCAAGGCTATGGTTTTTCCAGTAGTCATGTATGGATGTGAGAGTTGGACTGTGAAGAAGGCTGAGCGCTGAAGAATTAATGCTTTTGAACTGTGGTGTTGGAGAAGACTCTTGAGAGTCCCTTGGACTGCAAGGAGATCCAACCGGTCCATCCGAAAGGACATCAGTCCTGAGTATTCGTTGGAAGGACTGATCTTGAAGCTGAAACTCCAATTCTTCTGCCACCTGATGTGAAGAGCTGACTCATTAGAAAAGGCCCTGATGCTGGGAAAGATTGAAGGCAGGAGGAGAAGGTGATGACAGAGGATGACATGGTTGGATGGCATTACCGACTCGATGGACATGGGTTTGGGTGGACTCCGGGAGTTGGTGATGGACAGAGAGGCCTGGTGTGCTGTGGTTCATGGGGTCACGAAGGGTCAGACAAGACTGAGTGACTGAACTGAACTGAACTAAACAAAACATCTCTTTCATGGAAGATGAAGAAAGAAAAAATGAAGCAAAGGAATGATGGAAGGGGTAATCAATGTCTTATGAATTTCCAAAACAAATGAAATACATTAATACACACAAATGAGTTAGTTAAAAATGAATGCATCCTTACAAAACCATGCTGCTGCTGCTGCTAAGTCACTTCAGTTGTGTCCGACTCTGTGTGACCCCATAGACGGCAGCCCACCAGGCTCTCCCGTCCCTGGGATTCTCCAGGCAAGAACACTGGAGTCGGTTGCCATTTCCTTCTCCAATACAAACACCATGGGAGAGTGATAAAGAAGAGACAAAAAAAAAAAAAAAAAAAGAGAGAGAGAGAACATCAAAACAGTGAAAGGCTGATAGCCGTCTTGTGAACCATAATATTGGAAGGTAGTAGTTAGTGGAATGACACTAAATGACTTGAAAGAAAGTAACTGTCAATCATAATTCTATAAGCCTCAAAGATTTTTTAAATAGCAAAGGTAATCAATGCCATGAACTGGGGGGATTTTCATTCAGCAGATATACACTAAAAGAAATGATAAAATGTGACTTTAGGCTAAAGGTAATATGATATCAGATGGAAGGGTAAAGAAGCAAGAAGGGAAGAACAAATTAATGGTAAATATGTAGCAAATATAAATACTTATTGTATAAAACAATGTTTTGGGATAAATATGTATACTCACACATACATTTATGTATACAAATGCACAAAATCAAATTATATAAGTCAGCGGGAGGCTAAAATAAGGAGGGTTAGGTAATCAAATGACACTGGATTTTGATATATCAAAGTTGCATATTGTGAGAGCCATCCAATACAAACACTAGAGGAAAATAAACAGTGCATGGCTTCAAAACTAGTAAAAAGGGGAAACAATCAATGAAGAGGAAAACACAACCTATTCAAATAAAGACAAATAAAAATAAAAACTGAAGAAAAATAAAACACAGGTAGGAGAAAATCAGTTCAGTTCAGTTCAGTCTCTCAGTCGTGTCCGACTCTTTGCGACCCCATGAACCACAGCATGCCAGGCCTCTCTGTCCATCACCAACTCCCGGAGTCTACCCAAATCCATGTCCATCGAGTCAGTGATGCCACCCAACCATCTCATCCTCTGTCGTCCTCTTCTCCTCCTGCCCTCAATCTTTCCCAGCATCAGGGTCTTTTCTAATGAGTCAGCTCTTCGCATAAGGTGGCAAAGAATTGGAGCTTCAGCTTCAGCATCATTCCTTCCAGTGAACACCCAGGACTGATGTCCTTTTGGATGGACTGGTTGGATCTCCTTGCAGTCCAAGGGACTCTCAAGAGTCTTCTCCAACACCACAGTTCAAAAGCATCCATTCTTCGGTGCTCAGCCTTCTTCACAGTCCAACTCTCACATCCATACATGACCACTGGAAAAACCATAGCCTAGACTATGGACCTTTGTAGGCAAAGTTATGTCTCTGCTTTTGAATATGCTATCTAGGTTGGTCTTAACTTTCCTTCCAAGGAGTAAGTGTCTTTTAATTTCATGGCTGCAGTCACTATCTGCAGTGATTTTGGAGCCCAGAAAAATAAATTCAGCCACTGTTTCCACTGTTTCCCCATCTATTTCCCATGAAGTGATGTGACTGGGTGCCATGATCTTAGTTTTCTGAATGTTTCTTTGTTTTCTTTAAGCCAACTTTTTCACTCTCCTCTTTCACTTTCTTCAAGAGTCTCTTTAGTTCTTCTTCACTTTCTGCCATAAAGGTGGTGTCATCTGCATATCTGAGGTTATTGATATTTCTCCCAGCAATCTTGATTCCAGCTTGTGTTTCCTCCAGCCCAGCGTTTTTCGTGATGTACTCTGCATGTAAGTTAAATAAGCAGGGTGACAATATACACCTTTGATGTACTCCTTTTCCTATTTGGAACAAGTCTGTGGGCTTACATAAATTGTAGAAACTCATATACATATGTATATATATATCAATAATTACAACAAATGAAATGAAGTAAATGCTACATTTAAAATTCAAGTCATATTTACTACATAAAGATGCAACATATCTGAGAGTAAAGCAATGGAAAAAAGCTGCAGAAAGAAACAATAACTGAAAATTGGTTTGACAAATTCAGTGTACAGGGGGAGAATTATGCTATATTAATACCAGATAACATAGATGCTAAGGAAAAAATCATTATAAGAAATAAAAGAAGATAACTCAGAATGATCAACACTTTGATTCACCATAAATATAGAAGTATAATTGTTAGTGTAAGTATATAAAATATGATCTCAAAATATATAAAGCAAAATTGAAAGCAAACCAAGGAAAATATTAAGAATTAGAAAATAATAAAAATACTACATATTAGAAGTATGTAGCCAATGAAAATAACAGTTCAAACTAAATTTATTTCAAATTAAAGATAAAACATTGAAGTCAACCATCTGAGCATCCCATTAAAATATGAGCTAGGGCCTTGAATAGATATTTCTCCAAAGAATATATACAAATAGCCAACAGCCCATCATTAATGATTAGGGAACTTCGCATGGAAACTACTGTGAAGTATCACCTCCCAACTGTCAGGATGAATATTATTAAAAAAATAAAAGATAACAAATGCTGATGAGGATGCAGAAAATTTAGAACACCTGCACTTTATGGCAGGAATGCAAAACAATATAGGTACAAAGGAAAATAGTATGAAGGTCCTCAAGAAATTAAGACTAGAACTACCATATGATCCAGCAATCCTTCTTCTAAGTATTCACCTAAAAGTACTGAAATCAAGATCTCGAAGAGGTATTTACACCCTCACGTTCATTGCAGCACTATTCACAATAGCCAGAATGTGGAAACAGCATAAAAGTCCATGGATAGATGAATAGAGAAAATGTGGTATATAGATAAAGTGGATTATTATTCAACCTCAGAAAAAGACGAAAATTCTGCAATATGTTACAGCATGGATGAACCTTGAGGCCATTATACTAAGTGAAATAAACTGTCACAAAAAGACAAATACTGGAAGATTCCACTTACCTGAGGTATCTACAACAGTCAAATTCATAGAATCAGAGTTGAATGCCTGCTTTGCGGGCTGTGAGGAGGAGTAAGTGGAGAGTTAAGAATCATCAGGCCTAAGGTTTAAGTTAAGCAAGACAAACAAGTTTTAAGGATCTGCTGTACAACTTAGAACATACATTCAACAATGTTGTATTGTACAGATAACATTTATTAACATTTTTATGTTATTTTTATTAACAAATTAACATAATTTATTAACATTTGTTAATAGGGTAGATCTCACATTGTCTTTTACCACACTAAAATAAAATTTGAAAAAAGTTGATAAAAATCCTAGATAGTTCTATAGTCACTAGAATTATTGAAAAAGTAGTTAAAACATCTTATCTAAAAAAAAAAAAAGACTCCAGTCCTAGACAGTTTGTCAATTTTAACAAACATGGAGGAAATAACTCTAATCTTAAACAGCTATTTTACGTTTGACTCTTGTCAAACCCCCTGAAGGACAATACGGGAAAGGAAAATTATAGAGAATAATCTCACACATAAAAGTATATGCCAACAATTAGAAAATCAAATCCATTAATGCATTTTTTCTGAAATAAATAAATTGGCTTTCAGAACAGGAATGCAAGTTTGACTTACATTAAAATTTGATAACTGTGAATCACACTGTATTAACACATTAAGAGATTAATATATGACCATTGCAATATAGGCAGGAAAGGATTGTCCCAAATTCAATATTTATTCATAATGAAAATTCTTAGCAAATTAGGAATAAAAGGGAATCTAGCCTGATTTAAGTAGTTATATTAATTCAAGCTTCATGGCAAAATGGTGGAAACAATTCTGTATAGTGTGAGAAAAAGGCAGTTATCCAATATTAACACTTCATTTAACATCATATTAGATGCCATACCATTGTATTGTGTGTGTTCAGTTGCTTTGTGGTATTTGACTCTTTGTGACCCCATGGACTATAGCCCACCAGGCCACTCTCCATGGGATTTCTCAAGGTAAGAATACTGGAGTGGGTTGCCATTTCCTCCTCCAGGGGATCTTCCCAACCCAGGGATCAAAACGGTATCTACTGCATTGCAAGTGGATTCTTTACCACTGAACCACTAGGGAAGCAATTATATTAAGAATAATAATTAAAGGTGTAAAAATTGTGAAGAGGAAAGAGTTTGCATGTGTATTTTTGAGGAGCACAAGAGTGGATATGATTGTCTATATCAAAGATTAGCAAACACTTTACATAAAGGGAAAGCAAGCCAGTAAATATTTCAGATTTTGCTGGCCCTTGTGGTCTCTGCTACAACTATTCAAATCTGTATCCTGGAAGCAGCCATACACAATATTTAAACAAATAAACATTGCTGAGTTTTGATAAAACTTAATTAACAAAATAAAGCACAGGCTAAATTTGGTCCAGAAGCTGGAGTCTGTGACCCTCTTGCCCTACACAGCCAGATCCCCCAAATTTTATAGATGCATTATTAGAATTAATAAAAAGAGATTTAAAATTTTTGAATACCAAATCAAAACGCAAGATTAATTGTATTTCTCTACACTAGGAACAAATAGATAGAAAAGATGTTTAGCGACCAAAATGAAACATATCTAAAAAGAAATCTGGAAAAAAATATACACAAGGACTTTATAGGTCAAATGACTAAAATCCATTGAAAAGCATTAAAGAACACCCAAATCGATGCATCTAGGCATTTTATTTGTGGATTTAGAAGCTTTAAGATTACAAAGATAACACTCCCTCAAACACAGATCTACAAATTAGTGATAATTCTAATTTTTTTAACAAATTACTTTTGGGGAAAGAATTCTAAAAGCTGTTTGTATAATTAATTTGGGAAAACATTTACCCTAAAGGAGCCTGAGTATTTATTAATCACAGGAAGCAAAGCAAGTAGGGTAGTTGTCTTATCAGACATCAATTATTCTTATTACTCTGTATTAACTTAGTATAGTATTGATGCAAGGATTGACCAAAGGAATGGAATAATTTTGAAAGCAGCCCACAGATATATAAAAAACATAATTTGTAACTAATCTAACATTGCATGTGATGAATTCAATGATGCACTGTTACTGTATGACAGTGTTTAGATTTAACATTAACAAATACAAGATAGTATAGTAAAAGAGTTTTTCCTGTTTTTCCCTTAAGATGAATATTTATGGGGAACTACATAAAACTGGGTCTGAACTAAACACAAGTGATGAATTATGGGAAAAGTCAGACTTTTCATAAAAAAACATGTCTGTTGTAACAGGCATCACCAATGACATTTGCTGAATATATTGATAATATATCCAAAATTAAGATGGATCATTTGTGAAAACCAGCAAATGTGCTCTAAAATCAATCAACTCTGCATCACATCTCATTAATCAAATGGTGTCCCTCCTGTCAAGGACTCTAGGCCACATGCTTTGTGCTTTATCATCCCTTCAAAATGCTTGGACAGAGAGCTTTGTGTCAAAATAATAGACACCTCCATGTCTGACTAACATTCCCATGTTTCTACAGGATCTCATTCCATTTCAAGGCTGGGGTTTTTGTTTTACTCCATCTACTTCTCTGTCCAAACAAATTAATCACAATATATTAAGATACCTAGTAGACCACCAGGACCATTCTATTAGAAAGGTGACCTACTAATAGTTACCTAGGGATGACAAACAGCATTAGCTGGAAAAATATCTCCCCTAACCCACCACTAAAATCATTCAGAAATCAAATGTAGATAATATATTTTTGGCGACTCTGCATTGGTTAGTGGTACAAACATTTAAATATTTACCACTCAACTGTAAATATGCTTGCTGCTTTGCTTATAATTTTAATGTTAGAATTACCACTGCTATTTTTATTAGTGCCTAGTAATGTTTTACAGACCTTTCTATTTCTTGAATTTTATCTCTTTAGCTTAACCTCCATATGCAAGTATTTTTATTATTGTTTAATCATTGCTAGAGGTGTGTGGCATTTTTCAAATTTAACTATAAAGTTTGAGAGCCTCTACTGGATAGGGAGAGTTTCCTATAAAAATGGTGATTAGGTTTATAAACCAAGACAGTCTGGCATGCTTTCTTTACATACACATGTTTTGTTTGTTTCTTTTTTAGTTGCTAAGTCTTGTCTGGCTCTTGCCACTCCATAGACTGTAGCCTGCCAGGCTCCTCTGTCCACGAGATTTCCCAGGCAAGAATATTGGAGTGGGCTTCCATTTCTTTCTCCAGGGAATCTTCCCAACACAGGGACCAAAGCCATGTCTTCTACTTTGGCAGGCAGATTCTTTACCACTGAGCCACCAAGGAAGTGCCCCTATGAGCACTCCTATCACTGAGGATTTAGTAAGACTGTAACAAAAGAAAACCTGAATAACATCAATTAGCAAAAGCCCAACAATGAATATTCTGGAATGAGAGGTGGCTACAGTGTTCAGGCATCTTTCAGGTCACCACTCTCCCTGTCATGAGCAGGTAGCCTAGAACTCAGGATCCAAGGTGCTGCCAGAATCAGGAAGCAGGATGGAAGGTAAAGAAAAAGGGGCAAAGGACTGAGTTAAACACTAAACATACAATAGACAGTCAATGTTCACAGACATACTGGAGATAACACACGAAATTAGAAAAAGAAGTATAGTTAGTCCATGACGCCCCTCTTCTCTCTTCCTTCCTTTCCCCACTCCATGCCATACTACTTCTTCCCTCTGGCTCTCTCTACCCCCACCCCTCTTGTCTGGAAAAGTGAAACTCCAAAGCTTCCCACAGTTGTCACCAAAACTGCGCTTCAGTAAACCAGTAATTCAGTAGGTAGCTTCTTCTTCATGACACAAATGATGAATGACTTATCTTCCCTTTGACTCTTCTGACTCTGGTAGCTATTTTGGCATTAGCTTTACATGTGGGGAGACAGACATGTTCCCTCTGCTCAAGGATTTTGAAGCCAGATTTGCTTCTAGCAGTCAGTAGGATCGTTTTTGAACGTAAAGAAACATGCCTGACAATTCTTAGGGGAGCAATCCCAACTAGTATTTTCACAGGAATTATGTATTATTTAACTGAGATATAGACATACATTTAAAATAAGCCAAAGCAATGTCCTGTTTTGGAGCTAGGATTGACCATACTGATGATCACATTCATTGATTACAAACTAGGGATGTTTATCAAAATCATCTGTGGGGTGTTTAAAATTCAGGAACCACCCACATATACTCCTTCATAGACACAGATTCAAAAGAATGCTGCAAGTATGGAAAAGTAGGGAGGTGTAACTCTGTCATGTGTACTTTGATAAAAATCCCAAATTATGCTTAAATATTCCTATTTCCCTACTTGAGAATCACCCATCTGGTCAAATTCCTCCTTTGAGAAATACAAGTATAACAGAAAAAATAGCCTGCTATATCAAGAACTATAAATACCATGAGGTAATACATATTTTAATAAATATCATATTCTTAGCATTTGGCAAAATGCCTTTCAAAAGTAGATAGCCAATTAAAACAACTATGTTAAAGCAGTATGTCCAGGTGGCTGAGAGAAGCAGAAATTTTTTTCAAAAATTTGGCTGAACACAGAACTGAGCTCCTCTGAGCAGGAAGCAAATTGCGTGAGTTCTTAAGTGTTTAAATGTATTAATCTGTATATAAAACTTCATTGAGGGCAGGAGGAGAAGGGGGCGACAGAGAATGAGATGGTTGGATGGCATCGCCAATTCAACAGACATGAGTTTGAGCAAATTCCAGGAGGTAGTGAAGGACCGGGAAGCACGGCATGCTATAACCTGTGGGGTCACAAAGACTCGGACACGACTGAATGACCGAACAACAACAGTAAAACTTTACTCATTCATTTGCCTATCCATTGTTCCCTCTTTAAATCCTCTGCTAGAATATTAATTTCTTAATAAGGACGCAGTGGCAGCACACTTCTTGGTACAGGGTGATTGGGTCCTGAAAATTTGCCAAGTGATTGTTAAAGGAATATGTGAAAAGGTTCCCCATTTGTGGATTTAGATTAAGAAAATGTCCTTTAAAAAATAAAAGTTGCTTTCACTAGAAGGATAACATGCTTCTTGAAAATGAAAAATAAAAACATGATGTAGGAAAATAAATGTAAAAACCATGTGGTATTTCATTAAAATTGTTTTTAATAATTTGGGGAACAACCTTTCAGCCTTTCTTTGTGCATATGTCTTTCTGCATATAATTTTATAGAAAAAGGCTTATACTTAAATAATATTTTATTTATTCAGAGCTTTACTAAGTAACAGTATTTTGCTTCTTTGTGGTCATTTTAAATTATGCATGATAAAAAATAAACAGCAAAATCATTTCTTTAATAAAACAGAAACAATTTCCAACTTCTGACATCTTGTACTATTCAAATTGAAATTATTTTTTAAAACACAAAGAAATCTGCAGAAAACAATGTATTGATTCACTTCATTTTTTCAATGTGTACAAAATATACTACACTAAATAAATGCACCAGGAGTTGTGCAAGTGTATTGATGGATATTCGAATAGTTCAAACGTTTTGCTCTTAATTATGTTCTCTTTAATGTTTGTATTCATATGTACATGTATATTCAGAAGTCATGTTATTAGAAGCAAAACTGCTTTAAGAAAAGCACATTCAATTGATATTATGATGGATATTACCAAATTATCTTTCAATGAAATCTTAACAATTAGGTTTCTACAGATGAATGTGTGTGTACACTTATACCCTGACCCCTGTAATCTACTTCCAAAATTTTAAACTTTTTCAGTGTCTTGGATGTAAGGAAAGGTAACTCATTATCTCAATATGTATTAACTATAAATGAGGTTGAGATTTATTAATGATGCTTATATATGTTTTAAGACTTGTATTACTGTTTGTGTGACCTGTGTTTTCTTATTCTTTGCATGTTTCTTCCTTTTGAATAATTAATGCTTGATTGAGTTTGAGTGAACTCCGGGAGATGGTGATGGACAGGGAGGCCTGGCGTGCTGTGATTCATGGGGTCGCGAAGAGTCAGACATGACTGAGTGACTGAACTGAACTGATCTGATATATAAGAATTCTCCATACATTAGAAAAAATATGTAATTTATTACTAAACCAGGATTCTCACAGATTGTATTAAGGCCCCAGTTCTTCACCCTTTATCCATGCCCTTCATTCTATAACTATGTATCTCCTATATCATTTCCTCATTTCCTAAATCCCAGCAGCCTTTGTGACTTGGTTTGGCTATTAGTAACTGGCAGAAGTTATAGTGTGCAAGTTCTGCGTCTTGGCCTCATTAGGACCTTCATGTTTCTGTTTTTCTATCGTATTGTACTCTGTCATTGCCACAAGTAGGACAAGGTCAGGCTAGTCCATCAGTCCCAGCAGAGGATGAATATCAGGTGGAATACACCCAAACCACCCACTTGTCTCAAATGAGATTAGTTTAGACAATTCTAGAACCATCTAACCCACAGCCACTTTAGACAGACCAGCTGAGATGAACCCATTATCATGATTTAAGAGTCATAATGAATGACTGTGGTTTTAAGCCTCTGAATCTTGGGGTGGTTTGTTATGCAGCAATGTGAAACTAATGCAATTGTCAAATAAGTTAATGTTTCAGCTCTCTTTTGTTACTTTCCTTCCTTACGTTCTCAACCGTCCTTCTCCTTCTTTCCTGTACTTACATGTGGTAAAGTTAGTACCCTCTAATTATTCTTCATTTAAAAAATTTAGCTTATGTCATATTTTTACTTTTATTTGCATTTTTGGTTGGAAATCTCATTAAATTTATTCATCAATGTCGATAAAATATTTAGCACCTTTCTATTCTAATAAATATCAAACTATATTATCATTTAACTGTAACAGTATTTTATCATATGGGTTATTTTCAGTTCTTCATGCTTATAAGCTATGCTTTGTTGAACCTCTTCCTCATATTTTTTTTACTCATTTTCCAATTACCACTCCGGGAATCTCTGGGAGTTCATCTGTGTGTCACACCTGTTAGGGGAAGCACACTAACTGAAACTGCCCACCCTGGCCAGGCAACATAGTAACTATTCGCATGAGGTATTTTAAGACAGGAGGTCCCAGTAAGGAATGCTGAACTAATAAGCCACCACCAACCGGAAGAGTTCAGGAAAGGTCAAAAGTAGATGCCATGTGTCTGACCACCTCCCAGAATCCTTCTCGCTGGCATCCACTTTGGTTGAGCAATGCATAGACCACCAGGAAGGACTCTTGAGTCAGAACTGTTGGCCAAAGACAACCCGGAAACTAATGCCATTACCATAAAACCTAAGACTGCAAGTCATGTGGGAGAGCAGTTCTCCTGGGTTCCCTTTACCTTACTGCTCTCTGCCTGGGCGCCCCTTCCCAATAAAATCTCTTGCTTTGTCAGCATGTATGTCTCCTTGGACAATTCATTTCTGAGTGTTAGACAAGAGCTCACTTTCAGGCCCTGAAGGGGGTCCTTCTTCATGCAACATGCATTTTAAAACATTTATAAGTATCAAAATTATTCCCAGGAAAATTTGTATAAAGTTACACTAACACTAGCAATTTATAATGATGCATGTTTCCTATACCCCTGGAACACTTTGGTTATTAGCAGCATTTTATATATTTATCCACATAAGCAAAGAATGATAGAAGTAGGTAGTATAAATTCACTGTGCATACCTATCCTTAGGGATTACAAAGAAAGAAATCATATCATATGTGATTAATTATACTCCAAGGAATGTTTGTTCTTCTGGACTTTCATGTAATCCTTGCAAAATGTTCTATTTTAGGAATGTCTGTGCTCTATATGATAACAGCACATTCATATCTCCCTCAGAATTATTATGGCCTCTGATATTGTTGCCAGAAGACATCCTTTTATTACATTTTATCCCCTGTTCTCTGTGTGTTGCAGAGTCTTACATAGGTTCAAGTGCTATAATTTTAATAGTTTTCCACAAATTTTAATTAATTTGCTTTTAGATGGCCCCAAAGATTTATTACCAGCACACCTACAACACAAAAGCTTAAAAGTGCACAAAAATCTTGAAAAGCCTTATTTTTCAAGGCAAGATAAAATAAAATCCAAAAATACAATGAGAATGTTATGCCACTTTAGTAGTAGGATAGGTTTGCTGTCAATCAAATTCTTTTGGCACCTCCCACTGCTATTCCCTGAGGAACAAGAATACAGGCTTCCAAAATTTTCCAAAGTTTCAGTCCACATGTGATTTCTTTGAAGTTTTCTCTTACTTTATTAACAGCTGCAGTCCATGGGGTCGCAAAATGTCGGACATGACTGAGCGACTGAACTGAACTATTAACTGCAAAATGTGTATTTTTGGTGTTATATTACTCTTCAACTGGAAGGCCACACAAACTGTGTACCTTGAGAATTTATAAAGTTAGTGAAGTTTAGGAGATACCAGAGTAATCTGGAGACTCTGTCTAGTTTAGGATTTATACTACAATTTTGTGTGCTTGTGAGTGTCTGACTCTTTTTGTAACCCACCAGGCTCCTCTGTCCATGGGATTTTTCAAGCAGCAACACTGGAGTGGGTTGCCATTTCCTTCTCAAGGGGATCTTTCCAACCCAGGGATTGAACCCACATCTCCTGCCTTGCAGGCCAGTTCTTTACCCCTGCACCACCTGGGAAATAAAATTATTTTCAACATTATGGGCAAAAGTTTATCAATGCCATTATAAGAACAGAATGCATCATGTTTGGGACTAACAAGATAAAGAAGCACTTGTTTGATAGTTTGTTTATATCCTTGATATTCTATTCAGCCCATTCACTCTTTAACCATTTGAGAATTGACTACCCAGAACTCAAGGTGACCCAAAGACTCTTCTTAACAGTTACTGTTTTAGGGATGGATAATAAATCAGAGCCTATATTCATGGTAGCTTCTTAATTTGGTCCAACATGGGCAGTTGGATGAAAGAACTCCCCTTTCTTTCCCAGTGAATATAATCATGAAGTCCTATTGTCCATAAACTAGAAGCAGCCATCTAGATACTTGGAGAGAAGCACCCCATAGGACAAAGCCAGCACCCCCAGAGGAAAGAGCATAAAGAAATCGAGTCCCAGGCTTGCAAACGTGTTAAATTAAATCCAATGATTTATCTCTGAATGGTTCAGTTATGTGAGCCAATAAAATAGTTATTGTTTATGCCACCTTGGGTAGTTTTTTTTTTAAATTTACAAGATAAAGAATCATATTTATGCAGAATATTCCTTAGTAGGACAGTAAATCAAATTCTTGATATTTGGTACACCAAAGGAAGTTCATCTGGTACCACAGCTGCAGGAAAGATTTAACATTGTGATACAGAAAGACAGTCATTCTAGAGGAAAATATGTATTTGAAAGCATTTGTTGATGGGTTATTCATGCTCTACCCCCAAACATACGGGGTGAAACAGCTTTTTCTAAACTCTGTGTTTGATGTTAAATTTGCTGAATGGAATGTCTTTGACTTTGAAAGTTTTAAAAGCACTGCTTGGAATATAGGTTACAGTTATTCTGTCAAATAAAATATTTCAATGACTTATGAATACTTTTAAAGAAAGATCCCTTTAACAACCAAAAGAAAAGCTCCAAACAAAAACAAACAAAACTCATTTGGAAAAATTTCACCATAATGGCTAGGGTAAAGACAAATGTCAGCTAGAACCCTAGTAGGGACAAAATTAAATTCATGAATTACACTGTGTTTACACTTCAAACATAAATTAAAATTGTTTATTTAGCTAACAGGCTCAGTCTTGATTACGCATCATTAGTGTCCATTATAACTTCAACTGTGCTTGAATTTCATAAGCATGCTAGAAAATTGCATTCTTATATTTCAGAGCTAGAAATAAATTTAATGTGATATTTTAGCTATTAATGCCTTAATCAAGTTAATCATTGCTTGAAGAATCTAAAATTTTAATTTTCTAGGAATAAAACAGAAATTGAAAATAATTCTTCAAATTGATAATCAATGCTTACTTTCAGGTGGCATCAGTACTAGCCTGCTCCTCACCAACTGGCTACAGCTCTCCTGAAACATAGTTAAAATTTTCTCTGTAAAGTGCTGGCCTTGACTACTATAGGATTGATGAACTTAATCCACAGTTTATTTCCTTCGTCATTGTTTGAAGCACCTTTCGGCACTTAAATGAACACATACTCATTTATTTTTAGAATGATTTCATAGTTGAATGTCAACAGAACTATTATCAATGTTTTGCTCATGCCATTTCTTATAAAATGGGTAACAAGTTTTATTTAGAAATGAATAGAATGGGGCACTAGAGATTTACAACATCAAAAAAGCCACAGGGAAGCCCGACCTAAACAGGATTTAACATTTTGACCAAGACAGAATGTTAGAGGAGAAATAAAAAGATTTCTATTCATTCAGGGATTAATGTTTTCTCTCCCTGGAGACTTCAGTGAGGGCTCATATCATTTTCTCCATCCTATGAAATTGGTAGAAAATCTAGAGACATGACCTAGACCCTGCTCTTGCCGGGTCTGTGGCTCACAGAAGGTTCTAAGTGGAGGTGCCATTAGGACTGGGAGTGGTAATGAGGAAAGTATTGCTTATAAAGAGAAGTGAGTGTGTGTGTGTGTGTGTGTGTGTGTGTGTGTGTGTGTGTGAAATCTCTTCAGCGTTAATTCTTGGTACATTGCAGAACACATACTTTTGAAATAATGAATGAGCACCTCACACATAGTATCCCTGGACAGGGTTGTCACTTTCTCAGAGACAGAGATAAAAGAGGATTCCTGAAGATTTCCAAACCTCAGTTTAGAATGCATTTTAAGGAACTATGAAAGGCAGAACACAGATGCAAACTTTTCTCCACACCTGCTCAGATCATGGAAGAAGTGAAGCATCAGAGGACTACAGGATATGAGACATTAGAACTGAGGTTGTATGGGCTTTTTACAGACGAGAAACCCAGGATTTCTTCATGCCCATAGACATGCTGGAAGACAAATTTTTGATCTTCATTTTAGGTATTATTTTCTGTTAATAAAACCTATTAAATTAGCAATAGGGTAAAAGTACTTGTGGCACAGAAAGAAATTTGTGTTGTGCTAAACCACAAAAGTTTAGAGTTGTTTGAAGAAAATATCATTCCTCTCAAGTCATTTAGCCACCCTGAATAACAAGTACTGCACTTGGTTATTGCCACCAAAACTAGAAAAATTAGAGGTAAGTCAAGAGATATGAGATGAATCTCTTAACAACATTCTGGGAAACAATCACCAGAAAGATATCAAAAGTAGCTGGTGTCACTGGTAAGTAAAATAGGCACCTACTTGCTTATATTTCAGTTACTTCTATTTTTCTAAATATCTTGGAAATAGGTCCTTATTCTATTTTGTGATTTCCCAAAATTATCCAGTGTGGCATTAAGCTTTTGGGAATAATTAATGAATGTTTGATGAATAAATGAACTATTTTCATGCCAACTTTACAATATAACTGAAAGATGTTACACAGTAAAAAGCATGGATTCTGGAAGGAAAATATTCATCAGGCCTCATCTATTACAGCTGGGCAGAAAAGGGAATCTTTGATTTTCTTACCTTTAAAGGAAATATTGTAAGTACTCATTTAACATTGGTAAGGAAATGGCAACCCACTCCAGTATTCTTGCCTGGAGAATCCCATGGATGGAAGAGCCTGGTGGGCTACAGTTCATGGGGTCACAAAAAGTCAGACATGACTGAGTGATTTAACTAACTTAACTTAACTTAATGGGATAATACATATTTGGTTCAATGCGTAGTAACTCACGGAAGTTGGTGGTTAATGTATGCTTAATTGGTATTTAAGTGAAAAAATTAGTATTCTCAAGTCATTTACAAGCTAAAAATAAATTATGCAGAGTGGTCTTTTCTTTGGTTTTGCATTTGTTTTACATTTCTAAAAACATTAAGTATAAAGAGATGGTCTTTATGCAGTGATAGCAGGGTACAGTTATCAGAACTCTTTCCTTCAGATTACTGCTATTTCATTTTCTTCCTTTCAGATACATTCTAGCAAAATTTTTTTCTTTAATGATATTCTTAACTCCAGCAAGTCTGGAGTTAAGAATATTATTCACTCTATTTTATGACAAAATGACAGAATTGGAGCAAAACCTATACATATGGTGGTGTTTTAGTCACTAAGTCATGTCTGATTCTTGTGACACCAAAGACTGTAGCCCACCAGGCTCCACTGTCCATGGGAACTCCAGGCAAGAATACTGGAGTGGGTTACCATTTCCTTCCCCAAAAGTTCAAATGCCCCCATGTGATCAAATGCCCCCATGTTTATTCATTATCAGATCATGACAAGAGAGAAATATAAAGCAGAATGTTTGGTGGATAGTAAGCATACTTTCCAGGTGGCTCAGTGGTAAAGAATCCGCCTGACAATGAAGGAGACACAAGAGGTGAGAGTTTGATCCCTGGGTCAGGAAAATGCCTTGGAGTAGGAAATGGCAACCCAGTTGCTCCAGTATTCTTGCCTGAAAAATTCTATGGACAGGAGAGGCTGGTGGGCTACAGTCCGTGGTGTCTCAGAGTCAGAAATAACTGAGTGACTGAGCACGCACACATCTGAACCTGCCTGCAATTGAGGAGACATGGATTCAGTCCCTGGGTTGGGAAGATCCCCTGGAGAAGGAAATGGCAACCCACTCTAGTATTCTCACCTGGGAAATCCCACGGACAGAGGAGCCTGGAAGGTTACAGTCCATGGGGTCGCAAAGCGTCGGACACAACTTGGTGACTAAACAATGACAACAAACAGCATATTTAGCCTCTCTTTTATGAGATGAAAGCTTTTCATGGAAATTTAATAATACATCAACAGAAACAAAATATGTGCCTTAATGTTACTGATTCATTTCCTATTTTCCAACTAAAATTTTAAAGGTTAAAACTTGATTTGGATGGTTTGTCTTACAGAAATATATGAAACTCTCTAAATGTTCACTATTGTATTTTGAAGTGAAATATCTCGGTGTGGTAAATGAGCAGAAAACGAAGAGATAGAATTGCCCAGAGACAAGAGCCAATAGACTGTAGTTCCTTCATTTCAAAGTTTAGTTGATGAATTTGCAAAACTGGTGTGCTTTATGAATGTGAGACTCCCAGGAATTTCAAGGCCAAGTTGGCCATGTTTTTCCCCATTCTTTCATTATGTTTGACATTTCTAAGGCAAGTTTTTTTTTTTTTTTTTTTAATACAGACAATCTATGGCAATAGACTGTGGAAATGAGACTTAGCAGTAGATGTGGAGAAAGTGGAAGAGGGCAACAGAAATGAGAAAGTGAATTGGAATAGGGCTTTGGAGGTCCATCACAGCTTGTGATGTTCTCTGTGAAATATTAGAGACTGCCAGAGAAGGGTCTTAAGATTCAAAAGCAAACTCATCTGTTTTGTTACTCAGGATCAATAAGTTGGCTCAGGAGCTAATACAAGAAGGCAATGTCAAAATTGATAACATATGCCACTTGTTACTGCATTCTATATCCTTCAGTGCTCATGTACAGCTACAAAGAGAAAATAGGGCAAGCTTTGTCTGTGATCAATGCAAAGAAATAGAGGAAAAGAACAGAATGGGAAAGACTAGAGATCACGTCAAGAAAATTAGACATACCAAGGGAACATTTCATGCAAAGATGGGCTCAATAAAGGACAGAAATGGTCTGGACCTAACAGAAGCAGAAGATATTAAGAAGAGATGGCAAGAATACACAGAAGAACTGTACAAAAAAGATCTTCATGACCCAGATAATCATGATGGTGTGATCACTCACCTAGAGCCAGACATCCTGGAATGTGAAGTCAAGTGGGCCTTAGAAAGCATCACTATGAACAAAGCTAGTGGAGGTGATAGAATTCCAGTGGAGCTGTTTCAAATCCTGAAAGATGATGCTGTCAAAGTGCTGCACTCAATATGCCAGCAAGTTTGGAAAACTCAGCAGTGGCCACAGGACTGGAAAAGGACAGTTTTCATTCCAATCCCAAAGAAAGGCAATGCCAAAGAATGCTCAAACTACCGCACAATTGCACTCATCTCACACACTAGTAAAGTAATGCTCAAAATTCTCCAAGCCAGACTTCAGCAATACGTGAACCGTGAACTCCCTGATGTTCAAGCTGGTTTTAGAAAATGCAGAGGAACCAGAGATCAAATTGCCAACATCCGCTGGATCATGGAAAAAGCAAGAGAGTTCCAGAAAAACATCTATTTCTGCTTCATTGACTATGCCAAAGCCTTTGACTGTGTGGATCACAATAAACTGTGGAAAATCCTGAGAGAGATGGGAGTACCAGACCACCTAACCTGCCTCTTGAGAAATCTGTATGCAGATCAGGAAGCAACAGTTAGAACTGGACATGGAACAACAGACTGGTTCCAAATAGGAAAAGGAGTACGTCAAGGCTGTATATTGACACTGTGCTTATTTAACTTGTATGCAGAGCCCATCATGAGAAACGCTGGACTGGAAGAAACACAAGCTGGAATCAAGATTTCCAGGAGAAATATCAATCACCTCAGAAATGCAGATGACACCACCCTTATGGCAGAAAGTGAAGAGGAACTAAAAAGCCTCTTGATGAAAGTGAAAGAGGAGAGTGACAAAGTTGGCTTAAAGCTCAACATTCAGAAAACAAAGATCATGGCATCTGGTCCCATCACTTCATGGGAAATAGATGGGGAAACAGTAGAAACAGTGTCAGACTTTATTTTTTGGGGCTCCAAAATCACTGCCAGATGGTGATTGCAGCCATGAAATTAAAAGATGCTTACTTCTTGGAAGGAAAGTTATGAGCAACCTAGATAGCATATTCAAAAGCAGAGACATTACTTTGCCGACTAAGGTCCATCTAGTCAAGGCTATGGTTTTTCCAGTAGTCATGTATGGATGTGAGAGTTGGACTATGAAGAAGGCTGAGTGCCGAAGAATTGGTGCTTTTGAACTGTGTTTTTGGAGAAGACTCTTGAGAGTCCCTTGGACTGCAAGGAGATCCAACCAGTCCATTCTGAAGGAGATTAGCCTTGGGATTTCTTTTGAGGGAATGATGCTAAAGCTGAAACTCCAGTACTTTGGCCAACTCATGAGAAGAGTTGACTCATTGGAAAAGACTTTGATGCCTGGAGGGATTGGGGGCAGGAGAAGAAGGGGACGACAGAGGATGAGATGGCTGGATAGCATCACTGACTGGATTGATGTGAGTCTGAGTGAACTCCGGGAGTTGGTGATGGACAGGGAGGCCTGGCGTGCTGCGATTCACGGGGTCGCAAAGAGTCGGACACGACTAAGCAACTGAACTTAACTGAACTGAACTTGTCTAAACAATGATTAGGGAAGAACCTTGTAGCTCAGTCAGTAAAGAATCTGCCTGCAGTATAAGAGAATTACATTTGATTCCTGGGTTGGGAAGATCCTCTGGAGAAGGAAATGGCAACCCACTCCAGTATTCTTGCCTGGAGAATCCCATGGATGAAGGACCCAGGCTACAGTTCATGGAGTTGCAAGAGTTGGACACAACTTAGTGACTAAACCACCACGACATAATAATAATAACTGCTCAATTAATAGAAATCATTTTTCTCTGATTACTTTTTCCTCAAATTTCCTCATCTTATTGTGCTTTTCAGGGAACTTAAGGGGCAGTGAGATACTTAGGAGAGGGTGGCAGGCAAAGCATTAAAATATGGTGAGGGGCTGAAATTTCTCCTCCCCTCATGACTGAACAGGAGAAAATCCAACATCTACCCCAAGGTGTCATTTTCTTGCTGAATTTGTTATAAACTGGAGTTAGGGTCTGGTTGTGCAGAGTTCTATTGTTGACAGGCCTAGAGTTGATGAATAAAGCCAATCAAGTTTATTAAACTATAATAAATAATATGACTTTAACTAAAAGTACTAAATCATAGTGCTTGTGTGACAAGCAGGATGAAACTTTCCTATTATATGACAATTTAGTATACCTAATTAGTAAATTTAAGGCTTTAATAAAAACAAGGAGAGGTGAGTTCTCTGGCAACTTGATTGATTATTCCCAACCTACAGAGATTATGATTTTCTTGTTAACTGTATCCATGTTCACTGGATTCATGTTCTCTTCTCTAGTGTCTGATAGAATAGTGCTGCTCATTTCTGGCTCTTTGGGCTTTCACACTCTACATCAATGGCTCCAAATGCACATTCATTAAGAAGGCACAAGCCTGGCTACATAAGGATCCATCAAGGATCTGGTTAAATATATAAATTTGAGGGGCTCATTCCCACAGTTACTAAAATATAATCTTTCTTTATGGTATGCTAGTGTGTCCTCTGGCACCCCGCTCCAGTACTCTTGCCTGGAAAATCCCATGGACAGAGGAGCCTGGTGGGCTGCAGTCCATGGGGTTGCTAAGGGTTGGACAGGACTGAGTGACTTCACTTTCACTTTCATGGATTGGAAAAGGAAATGGCAACCCACTCCAGTGTTCTTGCCTGGAGAATCCCAGGGATGGGGGAGCCTGGTGGGCTGCCATCTATGGGGTCACACAGAGTCGGACATAACTGAAGCAACTTAGCAGCAGCAGCAGCAATGTGTCCTCACTGAGGTTATCACTAGGTCAGTTCAGCTTGGTACTGGTGGTAATGAAAAGTATTGATAGTTTCTAGACACATTGATCACTTTTTAAAATTTTCCTATTTCCCTCTCACATATGGTTGATAACATCACGTTGTAGACAAACTTTAATAGCTGAACTTCAGAATCACTCTTTCCAAAATTGGAGTGGAAAAGATAAGATAGAATACTCCATAATAGGATTAATAATGCATCTTCTATTCTTCCAGTTGGAAATTATCATAAATTTACACTTTTAAGGGTTTGGGGGTATTGATGATGATGCTAAAATCCCCCTTTAGTAGAAGGACAGGGCAAATCAATTATGTTGAATTGGACATCATTTCTGAAGTTACAATTTCTTCCTGAGAGAATGCTAATAATGTTTCACCTTCTGTGAATTCACTTTTGACAGTTGAGAATGCCAACTCTTGTGAAAATTTCCAGAAACATTAGGGTATAATATATGTCATATTTCATAAGCTAAATTTCTATTATGGTTCACAATTCATAAAACAGAAATGTAGAACAAATCAGTAAAAAAAAAAAGTGATTTAGGAACTATTCTTCTTGTATTACGATTTAGAAGAATAAAAATATTTTCCCAGGTGCATCATGGTATATTCATCTTGCAGGATGCTCTTTTAAAAAAGAAAATGACCCTGAGGTAAAATACACTGTCCTACTCTGGCCTGGAGACTCATCTTGCACATTAGCAAATTAAAGGTTTGAAAAACTTTGGAAAAAAGAAACCTAGCTAACTCAGCAGTTGCTAGATGTATTTGATGCCAAAATATTTCCATATGCTATCTATTAACATCTAAGCCCCACAGAACACACTAATATTTAGGATATAAAATCTGATTGTAAATGATTAATAATCTTGGATGGATATAGTGTGGGTATATGGAGGAGAAATTCTTAGTTGAATAACATGAACAAAATATGTCTTTTCATATCATGTGGATATGAACTGACTATTGTATACTGTCACATGAAAATAGTTATAATTTCCTTAATGATAGCTTTTGAGAACCTGATAACCAATGATGTCAAAGAATTCATCTATAGATAAAAATATTAGAAACTTTTAAAGTGTTTTATTCATTAGCATGAAGTTTCACCTCACTGATAATGAAAAATTCACTACCAAGTACAATCATGGAAATTTAAAGCCTATACAGTTTGGATGAATTGGAAAAGGCAATGGCCATTGAGACTGTAAAGTCTCTCTAGAAAATACAACTGAAATACAATACAAATTGAAAACTATAAGCCTAATAGTTTTGGGCAAATTGAGCTCTTCAGATAATAGTGAGACAATATACCAATATTTGCAGCATATGAATTATGAAATAATAATAGAAATTTTGTGATAACTGATTTATAACTCTATATAGATGTGTACCTAATTTTTGAGATAAAGTGTTTATTTCTGTATAAATGGCTTATTAAGTCATTAACAATGTCAATGTTTATTTTTGTCCATAGGCAAATTCACAAATGAGGAAATAATTCTTTGATGAGCCACGTTTCCAGATAATTGTTTCTAAAAACATGATCACTGTAACTATGCCCAGTCTTCCTAGGTATAATAATATTAACTAATTATATATTTTTTCTTATACACTTCATTTTTTAGAACAGTTTTAGGTTCCCAGAAAAACTGAGCAGAAAGTACAGAGAGTTTCACTATTTTTCCCTGATCCCACATGTGCACTCCACCCCTTCCCCACTATAAACATAACCCACAAGAAAGGTACAGCTGCTACAACTGATGAACCTACGCTGATACATCATTGTCACTCAAAATCCACAGTTTACATTCAGATTCACGCTTAGTGTACATTCTATAGTTCTGGACAAAAGTATAATGACAGTAATCTACCACTGTCATATCATGCAGAATAGTTTCACTGCTCTAAAAATACTCTATGCTCTATTCATCTGTTGCTCCTTCAGACCTCTGGCAACCTCTCATCTTTTTACTGTCTGCAGAGTTTTGCCCTTTTCAGAACGTGCTATAGTTGGAATCACACAGTATGCATCCATTGAGGACTGGCTTCTCTCATTTAGTGATATGCATTTAAGATTCCTCCATGTTTTTTCATGGATCTTTAGCTCATTTTTTACTGCTAAATAATATGCCATTGTTTGGAAGTACCACTGTTTATCTATCCATTCATCTACTGAAAGACACCTTGGTTTCTTAATGGGTTACACTTTAACATTGTTATAATCCTAATAGGCAGACAGAGCAGAAAAAAGTGGGCAAGTTTAGGTTACTAAGAGCCATTATATTATTTTTCACTTCTTTGGAAATTACTGTTTTTTTTCCACAAACATAAGTATGAAAAGAACAGAGATTGCAACAACAAAAACAACAACAACAACAACAACAAAAAAGCAAAGAACAAAGGATCCTGTAAATAGGCTCAATTAGAGCTTTAATGTAACTGAGTAATACAGAGCATGAACACATACATACACAAACATTACCTCCTTGGCACAATACAAGTAGTAGATTTACACAATGCAGTTTTAATCTGTTAAAATTGTTTCTGCCACAAGAAATCTATTGTACTTCTCAATCTCGTTTTTGCCTTCTTTTACTTCTTAATGAGTAATGTGTTTCTTTTGTGATTAAAGAGACGCAGGTCAGGAAGCAACAGTTAGAACTGGACATGGAACAACAGACTGGTTCCAAAAGGTAGGAAAAGGAGTATGTCAAGGCTGTATGTTGTCACCATGCTGATTTAACTTATATGCAGAGTACATCATGAGAAATGCTGGGCTGGAAGAAGCACAAGCTGGAATCAAGATTGCTGGGAGAAATATCAATCACCTCAGATATGCAGATGACACCACCCTTATGGCAGAAAGTGAGGAGGAACCAAAAAGCCTCTTGATGAAAGTGAAAGAGGAGAATGAAAAAGTTGGCTTAAAGCTCAACATTCTAAAATGAAGATCATGGCATCTGGTCCCATCACTTCATGGGAAATAGATGGGGAAACAGTGGAAACAGTGGCTGACTTTATTTTTTGGGGGCTCCAAAACCACTGCAGATGGTGACTGCAGCCATGAAATTAAAAGATGCTTACTCCTTGGAAGGAAAGTTATGACCAACCTAGATAGCATATTCAAAAGCAGAGACATTACTTTGCCAACAAACGTCCATCTAATCAAGGCTATGGTTTTTCCAGTGGTCATGTATGGATGTGAGAGTTGGACTGTGAAGAAAGCTGAGTGCCGAAGAATTGATGCTTTTGAACTGTGGTGTTGGAGAAGACTCTTGAGAGTCCCTTGGACAGCAAGGAGATCCAACCAGTCCATTCTGAAGGAGATCAGCCCTGGGATTTCTTTGGAAGGAGTGATGCTGAAGCTGAAACTCCAGTACTTTGGCCACCTCATGTGAAGAGTTGACTCATTGGAAAAGACTCTGATGCTGGGAGGGTTTGGGGGTAGGAGGAGAAGGGGACGACAGAGGATGAGATGGCTGGATGGCATCACTGACTCGATGGACATGAGTCTGAGTGAACTTGGAGTTGGTGTTGGACAGGGAGGCCTGGCTTGCTGCAGTTCATGGGGATGCAAACAGTTGGACATGACTGAGCGACTGAACTGAACTGAACTATTTCTTCAATAATTTAATCAAGTGATTAAGGAGTAGCCTTCATCTGACACTTCTAAGATTCTGAGATTTGATCAAAGTCAGTCTTTGTTTACAGATCATAAGATTGTAGAATGAAACCAAAAAACTTGAGTTCCTGTAACCTAAATCATAATCTATGTATACCATTTTTAAAGTCACTTAATGAAATAAAATGATTTATACTAAATTTCTGTCAATACTTGATAGATAACATATCTGTTTATATAAATGATAGCCATTAGATTTGAAATAGGCATATATTTTTACAGTGTTTCTTTCAGGCAAATTTTCACTTGTCTAAAGTCTAAGATCCAATCAATCTGGTCTGAATGGTTTTGAACCTAATTTTGAGAAATATTTTCTAATGCATAAATTAGACTCATTGAAATGGAAGGAATCTGACAGGAGGAGTACACAGCAATACATACTTCTGAAAAATCACAAGAAAATAGTTTACCATTTGACCTTTTGTCCAAACAGCCAAGACATGAAACATCATTGAGATATTATCTTTTTTCTAAGGAAATTTCAGTCCTAAGAAAACATATCAAAAAAATTCAGTGAAAGACTTCTCTTGATTTCCTTTGTATCTATGAAAACAAGTAATATTAGGGCAAGTTTAGGTAAGATAGGTTTTCGGGGGCCTACATGCATAGTGAGATTTTGATAAAATATCTGGGCCTATTTATTTGAGGCAAGCTTAGTGAAAATAATCAGAGAGTAATTTATGAAAGGGAATTGAATTTTTTTTATTACTTCAGTCTTTAAACTCTTTCCTAACCATTTCTTCCAGTGAGATAGAGAGGGAATAAAGTTACTCGGGGAAAAGTTTGTTTTTAATGGAAGATTATTTTGGGTGAGGGACTAATTATAATATATATTATTATTTTATGAATAAAAGAAATGAGACACATTAACAATAGCCCATCATGACATTCTCATGCATTTTTTTCTTGATTAGCTTTGATGTTCACTTTTATTTTGCTTTTATCCTAAATTCATGAAATTTTTCTTCTCTTTCATTTTATTTATAGTTTTATTCACATTATGAGTTGATGAAAGTGATGTTTTACTATAAAATCTATTTAGTCCGGGAGACATGTGTTTACCAGATCTCTGACTACATGTGGTTACCAGATAATTGGGAGAGAAGGGACTGACCACTGAAATCCACTCTATGAAGAGTATAGCAGGAATCTGGAGGGAAGAGATTGAGGTGCAGCAAATGAAACAGAAGAGCTAGACTGACATAGCAAAATGGAAATAAAGACCAAGGCAAGTAGATAAATCTAGGCCATCAATCTAAAGTGGCAAGCAATTGCAAGGAGTTTTCATCTTACATGCTAATGCCTATCATTTGTTAGAAGCAATTGATGAAGAATGTGAGATGGTGAAGAATGAGAGGTTAGAGCCAAGTTCAGAGTGAGACAGTACTACAGCTGATTAGCTATCACTCTCATGGATACAAGAAGAGAGCTATGACAGATGTACCAGATGCTTGTGCTCTCTCACCTAAATAAAGAGAGAATATGTGGCAGAGACCAGGAAACCTTCAGCTGTCTGTGTGTGTGAACAGTACTTGTGCCTGTATTAAAAAAAAGAGAGAGCATCACAACTCTATTTGGTTGCAGAGCATCGCAGTGAAAAGTCATAGATGTACGTCATCTTACCCAGTAGTTCACAATTTGTCTCCTCTTTGCACAATGGAAATAACTTCTGACCAAGCAATAGTTTCCCATATACTAACAGGTTGAAGAGGTATCAATAAAATAAAAAGCTTGAATAAAAGCTTGAATTTCTTTAAAAGTAAGTTTCTTGAATAGAGTCACAGTGAGAAATAATGAGTAAATCTTACTATAGAAATTCCATGCTATTACCCCAAGCCTATTCATTATCAAGTGCCCACTTGGTATACTTTCCATCATTAATCACTGATAATGTGTTATGAATGCCAAAAGCAGAATAACTGAAGTTAGATGTCTGATATCTTGATAGCATGTGGTAAGATAACATCTTACTGATAAATGGAATGACAGAGTTTGGTAGGTCAACACAGAAGATATAATGTGCTGTATTCAATGAAGTGCCAAAGATCACTAGGGCAATCTTGCCAATATTTGAGCCAGATATGTTGGAGATTAGGATGAACAACTTTCCAGGAACACGTAAAGGATGAAAGGATGGGAAACAGCCTCTCAAGTTAGCGTGCAAATGTGACTAAGGATCAACACCAGAGGAGACGGTTTACTGTCACCAGAAATCACTGCCAGTAGTCTTCAATGTTTTAAACATGCTCTAGTAGACAACTGAAATACTTTGTTATAAGCTTTTCCAATTGAGTTCTTTTTCTGCATGCCATCTTAGAGGAGGCCACACAAGCTTGTTCTGGTGTATAGAATCACACAGTGGCAAGGAACGTGGCCTCTGAAGTCAGACAACCATTAGATTAAATATCAATTCTATCAGATCATACCTAGATAAACTTTTAATTGGTTATGTGACATTTCTAAGCCCGAATCTCCTCATATCCAAAGAGGATAAAACAAACATAGCTATTTAACTAACTGTAAAGGTCAAATATGATAATATATGCAAAGTGACTAAGCCAGAACCTGGCACAGTAAGTGCTCAGTTAAATGTTAGATTTAAAACAAATGAAAATTGCCCTCAGGTACTCTGAATTTTTAGGTTCAGTTATTATGGGCACTGATGTACCTGCTGACCACATGAAGAGCTTCAGTTGGTATAAGCCTAGTGGAACCTGAGTCTGAGCTTTTGGCTCACTACAATTATTCTATTTTTTTAAAATATAACTGTATTTATTTTAATTGGAGGCTAATTACTTTACAATATTGTATTGTTTTGCCATACATCAACATGAATCTGCCACGGGTGTAGACGTGTTCCCCATCCTGAACCCACCTCCCACCTCCCTCCCCGTACCATCCCTTTAGGTCATCCCGGTGTACCAGCCCCAAGCATCCTGTGTTATTCTAGGCCAGCTCACATTGGATGTGATAGTAAGAATTCCCTTCTCCACTGTTGCTTCCAGAGCCAGTTTCCAAGTAGATGTGACTTTGCGGGCCACCAAGTTCATACATTTGAACGGGAGCACCCTAAATTCCTGCTCCTAGCTCTACGTTTGGCCTGGGGCAGGGTGAGACAGTAAACTAAGACTTTAGCAACTAGAAAACAGAGGCTACCTACAACATTTAGAAACAGTTCTCTCCTTTAAAGTGAATGTTTCTTGGGAAGATCAAGTCCAGTGAATTTACAATGATTTGCTAATAACTCATGATGAAGCTTAAAACCCCAGAAGTCATAATCATCTTTGCATCATACACATTGCTTATCATTTTCAGGAGACCTAGACTGGCTCTGAAAACTGGTTCATCTTGCTGAGTTTCATATCACTAGGTCCAGGAATGGGACCTAAAACTTCTGGTAGAGCTCTACATAAAAAGGTGGTTATTCTAAGTTCAATGTTAATGCTTTATTTCTTGAGCTTTGGCCATTACTTGAAGACAAGCGAAAGTTCAAAAGTCCATTGAGGTCAGATTGTTTCTAATTCCTTCTCTCAGACTAATAGGAATACTGAGGTAAAGAAGTTCTAGCCTGGGGGATTCTAGGAGTTGTACCAAACAAGCTGATTTAGGTAGATTGAAAGGCAAAAATTTAAAAGCCTAGGTACAATATTCAAATGAATCACCAATTCAAAGAGGTCAGAGAGCAAGAATTCACGCATGACTTAAAGGGTAGAAATCAGAAGAGAGTGAAGGTTTCAAAGCATGATAAAGAAGGGAGATGTTAAAGGACTGAGCAGCATGAACATGATGTTTCACACATCATAAAACTAAATGAGAGTTTAATTTCCAACATGTAATAACATAGGCAGAAAATAATAGAGAATTAAGAATGTAGAATTGTGCTAAAGAGTTATGTGAAAAATTCCTTTTAATGAGGGGGTTCAGTCCTCACATCCATGTTCTCTAGTCAATCTTACCATGTCCCTGATGACTTTATTTCATACACACGGAAGAACTGTACAAAAAAGATCTTCACAACCCAGATAATCATGATGATGTGATCACTAATCTAGAGCCAGACATCTTGGAATGTGAAGTCAAGTGGGCCTTAGAAAGCATCACTAAAAACAAAGCTAGTGGAGGTGATGGAATTCCAGTGGAGCTGTTTCAAATCCTGAAAGATGATGCTGTCAAAGTGCTGCACTCAATATGTCAGCAAGTTTGGAAAACTCAGCAGTGGCCACAGGACTGGAAAAGGACAGTTTTCATTCCAATTCCAAAGAAAGGCAATGCAAAAAATGCTCAAACTGCCACACAATTGCACTCATCTCACATGCCAGTAAAGTAATGCTCAAAATTCTCCAAGCCAGACTTCAGCAATACATGAACCGTGAACTCCCTGATGTTCAAGCTGGTTTTAGAAAAGGCAGAGGAACGAGAGATCAAATTGCCAACATTTGCTGGATCATGGAAAAACCAAGAGAGTTCCAGAAAAACATCTATTTCTGCTTCATTGACTATGCCAAAGCCTTTGACTGTGTGGATCACAATAAACTGTGGAAAATTCTGAAAGAGATGGGAATATCAGACCACCTGACCTGCCTCTTGAGAAATCTGTATGCAGGTCAGGAAGCAACAGTTAGAACTGGACATGGAACAACAGACTGGTTCCAAATAGGAAAAGGAGTACGTCAAGGCTGTATATTGTCACCCTGCTTATTTAACTTGTATGCAGAGTACATCATGAGAAACGCTGGGCTGGAAGAAACACAAGCTGTAATCAAGATTGCCAGGAGAAATATCAATAACCTCAGATATGCAGATAACACCACCCTTATGGGAGGAAGTGAAGAGGAGCTAAAAAGCCTCTTGATGAAAGTGAAAGAGGAGAGTGAAAAAGTTGGCATAAAGCTCAACATTCAGAAAATGAAGATCACGGCATCCGGTCCCATCACTTCATGGGAAATAGATGGGGAAACAGTGGAAACAGTGGCTGACTTTATTTTTTTGGGCTCCAAAATCACTGCCAGATGGTGATTGCAGCTGTGAAATTAAAAGATGTTTACTCCTTGGAAGAAAAGTTATGACCAACCTAGATAGTATATTCAAAAGCAGAGACATTACTTTGCCGACTAAGGTCCATCTAATCAAGGCTATAGTTTTTCCTGTGGTCATGTATGGATGTGAGAGTTGGACTGTGAAGAAGGCTGAGTGCCGAAGAATTGATGCGTTTGAACTGTGGTGTTGGAGAAGACTCTTGAGATTCCCTTGGACAGCAAGGAGACCCAACCAGCCCATTCTGAAAGAGATCAGCCCTGGGATTTCTTTGGAAGGAATGATGCTAAAGCTGAAGCTCCAGTACTTTGGCCACCTCATGTGAAGAGTTGACTTATTAGAAAAGACTCTGATGCTGGGAGGGATTGGGGGCAGGAGGAGAAGGGGACAACCCAGGATGAGATGGCTGGATGGCATCACGGACTCGATGGATGTGAGTCTGAGTGAACTCCGGGAGATGGTGATGGACAGGGAGACCTGGCGCGCTGCGATTCATGAGGTCGCAAAGAGTCGGACATGACTGAGAGACTGAACTGAACTGAAAGATGCTTAGTGCGAAAGTTAAAACAAGTTTCCCATTACTGCCCAAAGCTTCCCTTTTCCAAAAGGTCCCTGCATCTCCTTACCATGCATGGCAAATTTGAATTGCAGAAAAATAATTTCCATTAGCACTACATTATAAAAAGTGAAATTTAGCTGTGAACCAATTGTTGCAAAATGTCACAAGATTTGTGAAAAAAACCACATGGTTGGGAATTCAACACACATAATTCTTGATGATGAACCAACTCATTCTTGTCACTGTAGCACACATATTGGAGTACAATCACAGTATTCTGTCAAGGCAAGGGAATAGAGTAGATGAAATGCCAATTTAGCTAGAGATCAGTACTAACAAGTGCTGATTCAGCACACAAGAAGCTGTTCTACAATTAATTCAGGAAAAGAGAGAAGTACTCTTTTCTGTAGTAAATGTATTTCTAGTCCATTAAACTATAACATAATGCTGGATAAAGCCGCCTCACAATGATTCTACTACTGGATTGACTTAAAATACCAAAATCATCCACTTAGACAGATGCAAATTTCCCCATTTCTATAACAGAAAGGTAACTGAAAGTTCCAAACATTATTCACAGTTAACATTGAGCTCTTAGAGAATGTTTTTTTGTTGAAAGTTCAGAAAAAGATAGAAGCATTCCAAAGCATTTTATCTTTTAAATATCAGTCTCCAGAACAAAAAGTCATTGAATTTCTGAAATATTTTTCAGCAAAAAATGGACTAGAATTTGCAATACATATTGAAATGCTTTTATGATATAATACTCACAAACATGGGAATTATGCCTAATAAAAATTAGTGGGAATTGTTTGAAATTACATATAAAAGATTATATTTTCATAATCAGAAGTATAATTTTATATTCAAAGAAATTCAGAATATGCAGACTGGACATGAATTTCTGAGTTAGTATCTTCCAATTTGGGGGATATAATATAAATAATCAGCTATTTTTGGAAAAAACAAATGTCCATCCATTTGAGATCCGTTGTCCATATAATAGCAGATGACAAACAGGCTGGGAAAACACTGGAAGGAGAACAGCAAATAAAAATAAATGTGCTATAAAAATATATTTCTCATAAATGTTCATTTTAAACATCTAAGCATATTAAAATCCAGATTCTGATTTGGTAGGTCTGAGAATCTACATCTCTCAAGGCTACCACATAGTATCCATGCTGTTAGTCTGGGGAACAGTCCTTGAAAAACAGTTATGAAGAAATACAAAAGTAAATGTGCATCATACAGAGAGGAGCTTGCTTTTCAGATTTCTCTGTGAAGTCCCTCTTAGTCTGAACTGTGTGATATCAATGGATTTCAACTTGGCTGTACATTAGAATTACCTGGCGAGTTTTCAAAACCCCTGTGGTCCAGGTCACATCCCAAATCAACTAAATCAGAATCTTGAGGGATAATGTCCAGCATCAGTGGTTGTTGAGGGTCCCCAGGGGATTCGAATGTATAACGAGAGTGAGAAACAACTGCTTAATTGCTTAGATTGACTTTAAGTGACATTAACAAACAAAATTTAAGCTCATCTCCTCTTAACTTTAGCTCAGTAACCAAGTACTTGAACAGATGTCATGACTGCTACAATATCAACACCGGAAAATCAAGCAAATATCAACACAAGAAAATCAAGCAAAATCCTTAGCTGTTTTGATTCTTTTCCACTGTAGTTTTTTTTTTTTTAATGACTAAGCAAAGAACTTCCAGTTTTTATTTTTTGAACATGTAACAATAAAACATTCAACTAAATTAAAAAAAAATTAGGATGGATTAATTTACAATAAAATAGTCAACTTAAAATGCCAGCCTTTTCATTTAGGGCCAAGGAGGCCAATAGTTTCTGTTTGAACAGCAGAACTGCACGATAGACATGTTTACCTTTATTTGATGGCACAGAAATATAAAAGTCATACAACTTTCATTGACATCCTCCCTTCCCCCTAGAGAATTCATACAATTGCTTATTAGGTCAGTACTCAGGCCTTTAAAAATTATCAGTTATATTTTGAAATACATCTACAATTACTCTGATAATGAGAACACTTTTAAAAACAATTCTTTTAAGAAACACCTTAAAATAATGTTGTGGCACATTAGGTTTCTTAAAGAAACAGCAAAAATGAAAAATAATGTTTAAGAATTATAGTCCCTTGTTTATAGAAACCACCCAAATAAAATAGTTTCTCTAATTAATTATCCTTGCTTATAATTTATCCACTGTAGTTCTTTAGGCAACTTTGTGAGGACTTCTTAGAGTAAGGTCCATAGATGTCCTCTCATCTATTAGTTGGATGCACATCTTGCTGGTCTTATTTCACTACAGTTTTAAGGAAAGAAAAGCACAACTTTCTGAATATATGTTACCTTTAATTCACAGTGGCACACACTGATTGATGATTCTTTGTGAATCTCAACTTCAGCTTCATACTGAATATGGAAACAGCTTCAATCTCCTCATTATTGCAGAGAAGTAATACTTTGTATATGGCAATTTCCAAGTGGTTCAATGGTAAAGAATATGTCCGCTAATGCAGGAGATGAGGGTTTGATCCCTGGGTCTGGAAGATCTCCTAGAGAAGGAAATGACAATCTACTCCAGGATTCTTACCTGGGAAATCCCATGGACAGAGGAGTATTGGAAGGCTACAGTCCTTGGGATTGCAAAAGAGTCAAACATGACTTAGTGACTAAACAAGAACAATACTTTATATAACATTTGTAAAGAAAAAAGAAGCTGATAGCAGCCACAGCAAATGAAAACAAGATTAACTTTCAGTCATGACACTGGTGGTCAATATCTTGATCTCAAGTAACATAGAACCATGGAAATAAACCTTGGTTAGGCCTAAATTCTCTATACCACAGAACATTATCACAATAAAAACTCATGGATCTGAAACATTTTACATACTAATGCACATTTGTCTATAAATGTGCAGTATAATTAAAAAGCAAAGATAATCTTGACTAGTGGTATCTCCAACACAAGTTCCTAAATGTTTACATAGCAACCACAGGTCAAAATCCTTTCTAATATTGATTGTACCAAAGGAATCCTCAGTATCTGGTCTCTTATTTCTTTCAAATTAAAATTTTAATCATGTCTTTATTCCTTCATTCAATATTCCTTTTTTCAAGTAATTAAATGCTAGTGTACTGTGCTACACTTTGGATATAAGGTGTAGTGAGCAAAACCAGATAAAGTCCCTGGTTTTGTTAGAGTTTATAAAACAGAAGGGCAGATAGACATCCCTTAAAAAATTACATATCACAAACTACTATGTATAAAATAGATAAGCAATGTGGATTTTGTAAGAACTTAAAATGGACTATAATCTGCAAGAATACTGAATCACCATTCTACATGTTAAACTAGCACAACATTGCAAAGCAACTACACTTCATTTTTTAAAAAGAAATGTATGAATCATATCCCCTGTATGGGTCACTGCCTTGTCATGCTGAAGGGGCTTGTGTAACTCAATGAAGCTATGAGCCATGCTGTGTAGGACCATCCAAGATGGACAGGTCATAGCAGAGAGTTCTGACAAAAAGTGACACACTGGAGGAAGGAATGGCAAACCACCCCAGTATATTTGCTGTGAGAACCTCATAAACTGTGTAAAAAAACAAAAAGATATGACATCAAAAGATGAGTCCCCCAGGTTTTGACACCACTATTCAAGATTATCTTTACTTTTTAATTATCCTGCACACTTATAAAGAAATTTGCATTAATATGTAAAATGTTTCAGAACCATAATGAGTTTTTATTGTGATAATGTTCTGTGGTGTGGAAAATTTATATGGAAATGGGTGAATTTAATTCAGATGACCATTATATCTACTACTGTAAAGCTACTACTGTACAATAGTAAAAATGGAGTAGGCCTCATAGTCAACAAAAGAATCAGAAATGCAGTACTTGGGTGCAACCTAAAAAATGATGGAATGATCTCGGGTTGTTTCCAAGGCTCCAGTCAACATCGCAGTAACTGAAATCTATGCCCCTGCCACTGATGCTGAAGAAGCTGAACTTGGTCAGTCTATGAAGACCTAGAAGACTTCCTATAACTAACACCAAAAATAGATGTTCTATTCACCATTGGGGATTGGAATGCAAAAGTAGGAAGCCAAGAGATACCTGGAGTAATAGGCAAGTTTGGCCTTCGAGAACAAAAAGCAGCAGAGCAAGGGCTAACTGAATTCTGCCAAGACAATGCACTGGTCATAGCAAACACCATTTTCAACAACACAAGGGACAACTTTACACATGGACATCACCAAATGGTCAATACCAAAATCAAATTGATTACATTTTTTGTAGCCATGGATGGAGAAACTTAAATGATCAGCAAAAACAAGACATGTTGCTGACTGTGGCTCAGATCATCAGCTTCTCATAGCAAAATTCATTCGTAAACTAAAGAAACAGGGAAAATCGCCAGGCCAGACAGGTACGACTTAAATCAAATCTGCTGTGAAAATGCAGTGGAGGTGATGAACAGATTTAGGGAATTAGATCTAGTAAACAGTGTGCCTGAAGAACTATGGATGGCGGTCCATAATATTGTGCAGGAGGCAGTGAACAAAACAACCTCAAATAAAAAGAAAAGCAAGAAGGCAAAGTGGTTATCTGAGGAGGCTTTACAAATAGTTGAAGAAAGAAGTGAAGTGAAAAGCAAAGGAGAAAGGGAAAGGTACACCCAACTAAACAAAGTTCCAAAGAAAAGCAAGGAGAGACAAGAAGGCCTTCTTCAAGGAACACTGCATAAAAATAGAGGAAAACAACACAAGGGAAAGATTAGGGGTCTCTTCAGGAAAACTGGAAATATCAAAGAATATTTTGCCCAAAGATGGGCACAATAAAAGACAGAAACAGCAGAGATCTAGTAGGTGCTGAAGAGGTCAGGAGATGGAAAGAATACATGGAAGAACTATACAAAAACATCTCAATGAATTGGATAACCATGATGGTGTGGTCACTCAGAGCCAGATATTCTGGAGTGTCAAATCAAGTGGGCCTTAGGAAGCACTGCTGTTAATAAAGCCAGTGAATGTGATAGAATTCCAGTAGAGCTATTCAAAATCCTAAAGGATGATGCTATCAAAGTGTTGCACTGAATATGTCAGCAAATCTGGAAGACCCAGCAGTGGCCACAGGACTGGAAAAGTCATTCCGCATCCAAATTCCAGAGAAGAGTAGTATTAAGAATGTTCTAACCATAGGACAATTGCACTTATCTCCCATGCTAGAAAGGTTATGCTTAAATTTTGCATGCTAGGCTCCAGCACTATGTGAACCAAGAACTTCCAGATGTCCAAGCTGGGTATAGAAAAGGTAGAGGAACCAGAGATCAAATTGCCACCATTTGCTGGATAATAGAGAAAGGAAGGGAATTTCAGAAAGAAAAACAACAACAACAACTATCTCTGTTTCATCAAGTATGCTAAAGTGTTTGACTGTGTGAATCATAACAAACTGTGGAAAATTCTTAAAGAAATGGGAATATCAGACCATCTTACCTGTCTCATGAGAAACCTGTATGCGGGTCAAGAAGCAAGAGTTAGAACCCTGTATGGGACAACTGATTGGTTCAGGATTGAGAAAGGAGTACAACAGGAGTGCCTGCTGTCACCCTGTTTATTTAAACTATATGCTGAGCACATTATGAGAAATGAGAGGCTGGGTGAGTTATAAGCTCAAATCAAAATAGGCAGGAGAAACATCAACAACCTCAGATATGGAGATAATACCACTTTAACAGCAGCAAGAGAAGAGGAACCAAAGAGCCTCTTGATGAGAGTGAAGGAAGAGAGTGAAAGAGCCAGCTTAAAACTAAATATTATAAAAACTAAGATCATGGCATCAAGTCCCCATTACTTTATAGCAAATAGAAGGGTCATTTCAGTTCAGTTCAGTCGCTCAGTCGTGTCTGACTCTTTGTGACCCCATGAATTGCAGCACACCAGGCCTCCCTGTCCATCACCAAATCCCAGAGTTCACTCAAACTCATGTCCATTGAGTCAGTGATGCCATCCAGCCATCTCATCCTCTGTCGTCCTGTTCTCCTCCTGCCCCCAATCCCTCCCAGCATCAGAGTCTTTTCCAGTGAGTCAACTCTTCGCATGAGGTGGCCAAAGTACTGGAGTTTCAGCTTCAGCATCATTCCCTCCAAAGAAATCCCAGGGCTGATCTCCTTCAGAATGGACTGGTTGGATTTCTTTGAGAGTCCAAGGGACTCTCAAAAGTCTTCTCCAACACCACAGTTCAAAAGCATCAATTCTTTGGCACTCAGCCTTCTTCACAGTCCAACTCTCACATCCATACATGACCACTGGAAAAAAGGTGGGAATAGTAACATATTTCCTCTTCTTGGGGTCTAAAATCACTGTGGATGGTGACTGCAGTCATGAAATCAGAAGATGACTGTTTCTTGATAGGAAAGCAAGATAGTGTGTTGGAAAGCAAGATAGTATGTTGAAAATAAGAGACTATTCTGCTGACAAAGGTCCGTATAGTCAATGCTATGGTCTTCCCAGTGGTCATGTATTGTTGAGAGAGCTGGACAATAAAGAAGGCAAAATGCCGAAGAATTAATGGCTTTGAACTCTGGTGCTGAAGACTCCTGAGAGTCCTTTGGACAGCAAGGAGATCAAACCAGTCAATCCTATGGGAAATCAACCCTGAATACTCATTGGAAGGATTAATGCTGAAGTTGAAGCTCCAGTATTTTAGTCACTAGATGCGACAGCTGATTCATTGGAAAAGTCCCTGATGCCAGGAAGATTGAGGGCAGAAGAAGAAGGTGTCAGAGGATAAGATGGTTGGATGGCAACACCAATGCAATGGACATGAACTTGGGCAAATTTCAGGAGATGGTGACGGATAAGGATGCCTGGTGTGCTGTTGTGCATGGGGTTGCAGAGTCAGATACGACTGGGCACCTGAACAACAGCAATGACTATAATCATACAAGCTCATGTAAAAGGAAAAAAAAATACAGACTCAAGTAGAAAAAAATCATAAAACTGCAGCTACAACAAACGCTTTTTTTTAAAAGTAAAGAACAGTCACATGGGCTCTAAAATAGAGTTTGACCTGTTTAGGGAGGTCAAGGAAGAATATCCTGAAGAAGCAACATTTGAACTGCAATCTGAAAGATGGTCAGTTTTTGTCTTTTTTTGAAAAGCTATATTGAGGTATAATTGATATACAAAGAACCACACAAATTTAATGTATACGTTTAGATGCATTTGAACACAGGCAAAAATTTATGACACCATCATCTCCATCAGTGTATGCAGTTCAGTTCAGTTCATTGCTCAGTGTTGTCCAACTCTTTGCAACCCCATGAATTGCAACATGCCAGGCCTCCCTGTCCATCACCAACACTCGGAGTTCACCCAAAATCATGTGCATTGAGTTGGTGATGCCATCCAGCCATCGCATCCTCTGTTGTCTCCTTCTCCTCCTGCCCCCTATCTTTCCCAGGATCAGAGTCTTTTCCAATGAGTCATATCTTCTCATGAGGTGGCCAAAGTACTGGAGTTTCAGCATTAGCATCATTCCTTCCAAAGAACACCCAGGATGATCTCATTTAGAATGGACTGGTTGGATTTCCTTGCAGTCCAAGGGACTCTCAAGAGTCTTCTCCAACACCACAGATCAAAAGCATCAATTCTTCGGTGCTCAGCTTTCTTCACCGTCCAACTTTCACATCCATACATGACCACTGGAAAAACCACAGCCTTGACTAGATGGACTTTTGTTGGAAAAGTAATGTCTCTGTTTTTCAATATGCTATCTAGGTTGGTCATAACTTTCCTTCCAAGGAGTAAGTGTATTTTAATTTCATAGCTGCAATCACCATCTGCAGTGATTTTGGAGCCCCAAAAAATAAAGTCTGACACTGTTTCCCCGTCAATTACCCATGAAGTGATGGGACCGGATGCCATGATCTTCGTTTTCTGAATGTTGAGCTTTAAGCCAACTTTTTCACTCTCCTCTTTCACTTTCATCAAGAGGCTTTTTAGTTCCTCTTCACTTTCTGCCATAAGGGTGGTGTCATCTGCATATCTGAGGTCATTGATATTTCTCCTGGAAATCTTGATTCCAGCTGGTACTTCTTCCAGTCCAGCATTTCTCATGATGTACTCTGCATATAAGTTAAATAAGCAGAGTGACAATATACAGCAGAGTGACAATGTACTCCTTTTCCTATTTGGAACCAGTCTGTTGTTCCATGTCTAGTTCTAACTCTTGCTTCCTGACCTGCATATAGGTTTCTCAAGAGGCAGGTTAGGTGGTCTGGTATTCCCATCTCTTTCAGAATTTTCCACAGTTTATTGTGATCCACACAGTCAAAGGCTTTGGCATAGTCAATAAAGCAGAAATAGATGTTTTTCTGGAACTCTCTTGCTTTTTCCATGATCCAGCAGATGTTGGCAATTTGATCTCTGGTTCCTCTGCCTTTTCTAAAACCAGCCTGAACATCTGCAAGTTCACAGTTCATGTATTGCTGAAGCCTGGCTTGGAGAATTTTGAACATTACTTTACTAGCATGTGAGATGAGTGCAATTGCGAAGTAGTTTGAGCATTCTTTGGCATTGCCTTTCTTTGGGATTGGCATGAAAACTGTCCTTTTCCAGTCCTGTGGCCACTGCTGAGTTTTCCAAACTTGCTGGCATATTGAGTGCAGCACTTTCACAGCATCGTCTTCCAGGATTTGAAATAGCTCCACTGAAATTCCATCACCTCCACTAGCTTTGTTTGTAGTGATGCTTTCTAAGGCCCACTTGACTTTACATTCCAGGATGTCTGGCTCTAGATGAGTGATCACACCATCATAATTATCTTGGTCTTGAAGATCTTTTTTATACAGTTCTTCTGTGTATTCTTGCCACCTCTTCTTAGTATCTTCTGCTTCTGTTAGGTCCATACCATTTCCATCCTTTATCGAGCCCATCTTTGCATGAAATGTTCCCTTGGTATCTCTAATTTTCTTGAAGAGATCCCTAGTTTTTCCCATTCTGTTATTTTCCTCTATTTCTTTGCATTGATAACTGAGGAAGGCTTATCTCTTCTTGCTATTCTTTGGAACTCTGCATTCAGATGCTTATATCTTTCCTTTTCTCCTTTGTTTTTCACCTCTCTTCTTTTCACAGCTATTTGTAAGGCCTCCCCAGACAGCCATTTTGCTTTTTTGCCTTTCTTTTCCATGGGAATGATCTTGATCCCTGTCTCCTGTACAGTGTCATGAACCTCAGTCCATAGTTCATCAGGCACGCTATCTATCAGATCTAGGCCCTTAAATCTATTTCTCACTTCCACTGTATAATCATAAGGGATTTGATTTAGGTCATACCTGAATGGTCTAGCAGTTTTCACTACTTTCTTCATTTTGAGTCTGAATTTGATAATAAGGAGTTCATGATCTGATCCACAGTCAGCTCCTGGTCTTGTTTTTGTTGACTGTATAGAGCTTCTCCATCTTTGGCTGCAAAGAATATAATCAATCTGATTTCAGTGTTGACTATCTGGTGATGTCCATGTGTAGAGTCTCCTCTTGTGTTGTTGGAAGAGGGTGTTTGCTATGACCAGTGCGTTCTCTTGGCACAACTCTATTAGCTTTTGCCCTGCTTCATTCCGTATTCTAAGGCCAAATTTGCCTGTTCCTCCAGGTGTTTCTTGACATCCTACTTTAGCATTCCAGTCCTCTATAATGAAAAGGACATCTTTATGGGGTGTTAGTTCCATAAGGTGTTGTATGTCTTCATAGCACAGTTAAACTTCAGCTTTTTCAGCTTTACTGGTTGGGGGAATAGACTTGGATAACTCTGATATTGAATGGTTTGCCTTGGAAATGAATAGAGATCATGCTGTCATTTTTGAGATTGCAGCCAAAAACTGCATTTCGGCCTCTTTTGTTGACTATGATGGCTACTCCATTCTTCTAAGGGATTCTTGCCCATAGTAGTAGATATAATGGTCAATACAATATTGCATAAGAACCTGAAATGTTAGGTCCTTGAATCAATATAAATTGGAAGTGGTCAAAAGGAGATGGCAAGAGGGAACATTACCATTTTAGGAATCAGTGCATTAAAATGGACTGAAATGGATGAATTTAACTCAGATGACCACTATATCTACTACTGTGGGCAACAGTCACCAGATGGTCAATACAAAAATCATATTGATTATATTCTTTGCACTCTAATATGGAGAAACTCTATATAGTTAGCAAAAACAAGACCTCGAGCTGACTGTGGCTCTAATCAGCTTATTATTGCAAAGTTAGGATTTAAATTCAAGAAAGTAGGGAAAACCTCTATACCATTCAGGTGTGACTTAAAACAAATCCCTAATGATTATATATTAGAGGTGATAAATTGATTCAAGAGATTAGATCTGGTAGACAGAATGTCTGAAAAGCTATGGCTATAGGTTTGCAACATTGTACAGGAGGTGGTGATGAAAACCATCCCAAAGAAAAAGAAATGAAAGAAAATAAACTGCTTGTTTGAGGAGGCTTTACAAATAGCCAAGAAAAGAGGAGAAGTGAAAGGCAAGGGAGAAAGGGAAAGATACCCTCAACTAAACGAAGAGTTCCAGAGAATAGCAAGAAGAGTCAGAAAGCCTTCTTAAGTGAACAATGCAAAGAAAAATAGAGGAAAACAATAGAATAGGAGAGACTAGAGATCTGTTCAAGAAAATTGGAGATATCAACTGACTATTTCATGCAAAGATGGGCACAATAAAGGACAGAAATGGTAAGGACCTAAAAGAAACAGAACATATTAAGAAGAGATGGAAAGAAGACACATAAGTATACAAAATAATTTTTAATGATCCACATAACCACAATGGTGTGGTCATTCATCTAGAGCCAGACATACTGGAGAGTGAAGTCAAATGGGTCTTAGGAAACATTACTAGAAACAGCTTGTAGAGGTGATATAATTCCAACTGAGCTATTTCAAATCCTAAGATGATGCTGTTAAAGTGCTGCACTAAGAATGTCAGCAAATCTGGAAAACTCAGCAGTGGCTACAGGACTGGAAAAGGTCAGTTTTCATTCCAATCCCAATGAAGAACAATGCCAAAAAATGTTCATACTACTCTACAATTGTGCTCATTTGACATTCTAGCAAAGTAATGTGCAAAATTCTTCAAGCTAGGCTTCAGCAGTACATGAACAGAGAACTTCCAGATCTGTAAGCTGGATTTAGAAAAGGTGGAGGAACCAGAGATCAGGTTGCCAACATTCATTATATCATGGAGAAAGCAAAGGAATTCCAGAAAAATCATCTGCTTCACAAACTATGCTAAAGTCTTTGATGGTTGGATCACAACAAACTGTGGAAAATTCTTAAAGATTTGGGAATACCAGACCACTTTTACCTGTCTCCTGAGAAACCTGTATGCGGGTCAAGAAGCAACAATTAGAACTGGACATGGAACAATGGATTGGTTCCAAATTGGGAAAGGAGTATGATAAGGCTGTACATAAGCACAGTACGTAAGTACAGTAAGTAAATACGATAAGGTGACAATCATAATTGTACCCTGCTTATTTTACTTATAGGCAGAATCCATCATGAAAGATGTCAGCTAGATGAATCCCAAGATGTAAATAAGACTGCTGGGAAAAATATCAGCATCCTTAGATATGCAGATGGTACCACATTAATGGCAGAAAGTGAAGTGGAACTAAAGAGCCTTTTGATGAGGGTGAAAGAGGAGTGAGAAAGCTGACTTAAAAGTCAACATTCAGAAAACGAAGAACATGGCATCCAATCCGATCACTTCATGGCAAATAGAAGGGGAAAGAGTGGATGTAGTAACATATTTTATTTTTTAGTGTTCCAAAGCCACTGCAGACACTGACTATAGTCATGAAATTAAAAGACTCTTGCTCCTTGGAAAGAAAGATGTGAGAAACCTCAACAGCATATTAAAAAGCAGAGACATCATTTTACCAGCAAAGATCTGTATATTCAACACTATGGTTTCACCAGTAATCATGTACGGATGTGAGAGTTGGTCCATAAAGAAGGCTGAGTGCCGAAGAATTGATTTCGAATTGTGGTATTGGAAAAGACTCTTGAGAGTCCCTTGATGTGTAAGGAGATCAAGCCAGTCAGTCCTAAAGGAAATCAACTCTGAATATTTATTGGAAGGACTGATCCTGAAGCTGAAGCTCTGATCTTTGGCCACCTGTTGCTAAAGGCTGACTCATTGGAAAAGATACTGATGTTGGGAAAGATTGAAGTCAGAAGGAGAAGAGGGCAGCAGAGGATGAAGTAGATAGTATAACTAACTCAATGAACATGAACTTGAGCCACTCCAGGAGACAGTGAACGACAGAGGAGCCTGTTGTGCTGCAGCCAGGGGTCGTAGGGTTGGACACAGCCTGACAACTAAACAACATAAATAACCCCTGCATCATCATAGGGATTATTTGAGGTTGAGTGAAGGTGAAAATATTTCTTCCTCTCATTCTAAAAAGCAGGAAAAAACATCTAGATTTTGGTAGAGGAAAGATGCATGGGAGCTTCTGTACAACTGAGTGGGACTCCTAGGTCTGAGCTAAGGAGAATAAGAAAGAAGGACATCTCAAACAGAGCATCATGGCCTGTGTCTAAGGAGATTATTGTGTTAGCAAAGGCATACTTAATGAAATTTTTGATATAACAAAGTTAAAAACTTGCCTCTAATTTAGAAAGTAACAGGAGCATCCAAACCAGAGAAGGCATGGCCTGTGACTAATGAAATAAAGACCTGCCTTAAATTTTACTTCTGTTAGTTCTGTAATTCATATTTTGCACAAGCTCTCAATACAAAGTTTTACTTTTTGTTAACTTGTTATTTGTATGTAACTTAGAACCGTGAAGCTGAGTGAATTCTCACTAGTCAAACATACCTATATAGCCAACACTCAGATCAGGAAAGAGAAATTACCTGCCAACACTGCTCATTCTGTATACACCATCTTAACTTGGCTTCATGCATCTTTGTTAAGTATCGCTATTTGGTCTTAGCCATATTTCTGATTCTTATTTCTGGGGATCAGGCTTCCAATGGGGTAAAGTCCAAGGATAACTGCCCAGTTCTGGAAGATCTGGTGAGGGAGCAACCTCAGAGACAAAGCAGAGGTGGCCTGTGTTCATTATATAGACCATAGTGCAGCAAAATTTTTCTTATAAAGGACCAAATAAGAAACATCACTGGCTTTCAGGGTCATAGCATCTTTGGTAAAGTTCTAAATGAGTATCAGTGTCTCTGTTCCCATAAAACTTTACTTATAAAAACAGTAATGTTTTGTACTTTGTTGATCTGTGATATAGAGAAGCAAAATCAGTGGAATGTGGGTTATTATGTGAAAACATCAGCAATCTTCAGGATGGGAACCTTGTAAAATCCTGGACCTCACTCTAAATAAAAGGCAGTTAATTCAGACAATTGTCATCTGGACTCCTCAAGGCAGGAAAACTTCAGCCTTGTAGCTTATTTTTGCTTGTTTCTACTGTTAGTCTTGTTCCTAACTTTCAAAATAATGCAGTCGTCAGCAGCCAGAGAAAGTAAGTGTCTAGAAGCAAGACTATTTCTGTTATATTTAGCAATACTGCTTAAGGAAAAGTACTCTGGATTTCACACTATTTTTAAAATTTCAAATTCACTAAAAGCAAAGTTTTGTTTCAGTAAAATATTCCATGAACAATGAAATTTGTGTAAACCTTGAGGGTTTTTATATTTGACAGGTTAAACATTAATTAAAAGTTCACTATATTATAAATTGAAAAGAGAGACACAGTTACAAGTAATAGCATTTTTTAAAAACCACTGGAAGCACAACAGGGTAAATCAACTGTATTTCAATAAGAAAACAACAAAAATAAAACAAAAAATGAACAAAAAAGCACTAGTCACTTTAAGATACTTCAATTCTGTTTTCAGAAAGCTATTTTTTGGGGACATGATGAAGTGATTCCCATCATTTTCAGCTCAATGTATTGGCTCCTATTTATGATTTTGGCAGAGGATGTTCTAATATCTACTACAGAAATAACAAACATGAGAGAGAACAGTGGAATTTGTACAAAGTTCCTGCTTAATTTGCTTTCTATTTTTCCTTCAGAAAACTATGAAAATATATAGGGAAAAGTGAAAACTAATGTTACTTGACAAAAATCATACAACCATTGGCCATCACCTGATATTTATCACTTACACATTGAATTAATTTTTGTGATTCCGTTTTACAGCTGGGAAATTACCCATAGTCTTTCCTTGATCTACATAGTAGATATAGCATCAGATTTGGAGTTTTGTTGCTGTTGTTTTGGGCTTCCCTAGTGGCTCAGACAGTAAAGCATCTGTCTGCAATGCAGGAGACCTGGGTTCAATCCCTGGGTTGGGAAAATCCCCTGGAGAAGGAGTTTTCCCTTACACTAAAAATCATAACATCACCTCACCAACATATAGGCCATCTTTGACTCCTCATTTTATCTTTTCTGGTATCCAAAATATACTATTATACATATTGCTCCCATTAACCCTAATGCCTATCCTCTAGTCCAAAACAGCCTCATATTCCAATTAGATTACTGCAATAGCCTCCTAGCAGTCATCTTGCTTCCACAATTACCCCCTCTACAGTCTACATTCCATAAAGCAGCTACAGTGATACTTTTCAAAGACTAGATGTTATTAATTGGCTCAAAATCCTCCCACAGTTGTCACCCTTTTCCTTAATTTATCCATATATTCATATTTATGTTATATATTTTAATGATTTTTTCTATTAACTAGAATAAGCTCAATGGGAATAAGGAAAGTTGGGATGAAGGAAAAGAAAGGGCAATGGGTTAGAAAAATTGCCTTGAAATTATTATATACACATAAGAACACACAGACGAATATCTTTTTTACTTGCAATGTCAGTTCAGTTCAGTTTAGTTGCTCAGTCGTGTCCAACTCTTTGTGACCCCATGAATCGCAGCACGCCAAGCCTCCCTGTCCATCACCAACTCCCAGAGTTCACTCAAACTCATGTCCATCGAGTCAATGATGCCATCCAGCCATCTCATCCTCTGTCGTCCCCTTCTCCTCCTGCCCCCAATCCCTCCCAGCATCAGGGTCTTTTCCAATGAGTCAGTTCTTCACATGAGGTGGCCAAAGTATTGGAGTTTCAGCTTCAGCATCAGTCCTTCCAATGAACACCCAGGACTGATCTCTTTTAGGATGGACTGGTTGGATCTCTTTGCAGTCCAAGGGACCCTCAAGAGTCTTCTCAACCCCATAGTTCAAAAGCATCAATTCTTCGGTGCTCAGCTTTCTTCAGAGTCCAACTCTCACATCCATATATGACCACTGGAAAACCATAGCCTTGACTAGATGGACCTTTGTTGGCAAAGCAATATCTCTGCTTTTCAATATGCTATCTGCTGCTGCTGCTGCTGCTAAATCGCTTCAGCCATGTCCTACTCTGCTCGACCCCATAGATAGCAGCCCACCAGGCTCCTCCGTCCCTGGGATTTTCCAGGCAAGAACACTGGAGTGGGTTGCCATTTCCTTCTCCAATGTAAAAGTGAAGTTGCTCAGTCGTAGCGACCCCATGGACTGCAGCCCACCAGGCTCCTTTGTCCATGGGATTTTCCAGGCAAGAGTACTGGAGTGGGGTGCCATTGCCTTCTCTGAATATGCTATCTAGGTTGATCATAACTTTCCTTCCAAGGAATAAGCATCTTTTAATTTCATGGCTGCAATCACCATCTTCAGTGATTTTGGAGCGCAGAAAAAAAGTCTGACACTGTTTCTACTGTTTCCCCATCTATTTCCCATGAAGTGATGGGACCAGATGCCATGATCTTCATTTTCTGAATGTTGAGCTTTAAGCCAACTTTTTCACTCTCCTCTTTCACTTTCATCAATGTAAATTATATTAAAATATTCTAATATGCCTCAACTCTAATCCAAATACTATGGATGAAGTTAAGGTGCTTTTAAAGAGGAAGTAGAATAAATGATGTGTAAAGTTTTTTTTCAGTAGCCATTTTGACATTATTATCAGTAAATATTGAACTTTCATGGAAAGCACATTTTTTCTTGTTAGTGTGGGAACTGTATCACATAAAGAAATTTATCTCTCACTTAAGTAGTTTACAATCATTGTCAGAAGAAAAAATCGTAACACATACATAGCAAAAAAACATGTTTTTAAGATAATAAAAATTCCAGAGAGCAAAGAAATCAGGTACTGAGTTTGGTGGGTGGTAGACAGATATTTTAGACAGGATAGAGGAAGCTCTAAGATGGTCAAATTTGAGTTAAGACCTGAGTAATGTGAAGGAGTAAAACACAGAAAGATGTAGGAAGGAGGTGGTCTTCCTACACATAAAAAGACACTGAGTACAAAATAAGCTTGGCATGTACGAACAACCACAGGAAAATCAGTGTGGGTTAAGGCAAGGAATGAAGTCATGGGCATCACAAACTGAGGTAGGCAGAGTAACCATGACTTGTTCACCTCAAACAATTTTATTATATGTATCTAAGAATGAAAAGTCATAAGAAATGCTTAATATCACTTTATAGTATGATAGTTCAGCTCAACACCATGTATTATTTGCTTCTTTAAGTTAATTGTGAAATTTGTCAGAGTTTTGATTTTCTATGGCAAGGGGAATAGGTTTTTATAAAAACCTCTCTAGTTGGAATAAAAATTATAATTCTATAAATAACATTAAAATAATAGTTAAAAATTAAATTAACATGATTTGACAATGTCAAGAACATTCTCTGTTTTCAGAATTTATTCCACAGAGATTCGTGTTTCAGATAAGGCAACAGCAGGAAAGAGAAGACACATTAGATTGAATAATTTAAGGAGCATTTACTAAAGAAACTATTTGCAAAAATGTGGGTGAGGTTAAAAGGGACCTCCAGGGACTGCCAGATCCCAGCCTAGTCATAATGGGAAGCTGGACACCATCACCATCTTTAGTCCTGATGAGGAGCAGGAGTGACCTGCTGTTGGAACCTGGGCAATGGAAGAGGAATGAGGAGTGATAGAATGAGCTCTTTGTGTTGATGGCCACCTAACAGAACTGTGATCTTTACTTGAGGATTCCACTAATGACAGAGCCACCAGACAGAGCTGGGCTCACATTGTCCTGACCTGACCCTCCTCTCTTCTTCCTTCAGATCTCTTGCCAGAGTTACCCAGAGACCAAAGTAGATGTAGTCCACAGAGCTTAGCCTCCTGGAGCACAGCACAGAAGGGAGAAAGGTGGACATGGAGTTTGGGAGAACCAAATGAAACAGCTGTATCACACAGAGCCAAACAAATACAATTAGAATTTGCATTATTTGCTTATGGTATTGAGCAAATAAATACCTAAGTGTCAAATCTGTTAATTTACCAAACAAGCTTACAAGTTTGCAAAATGCAAGCTTCATGAGTCACTGAAAACTCAATGCATAACTTTTACTTTCAGGATGATTACTTATACCAATAAGACGATCATTCAGTTAACAGAAGACTTACACAGTGTGGTCAGTAGTGACAGAGAGACATATTGATTTTTCTGCTGTATCTATGATATATCCACACATATAAATATATAATACATATAAATAATTTTAGTCACTGATATATTACCTGTATCAATGATTCTATAATTTTTATACCAGAATATACATATATGATGTTAACTAAACAACACTTTATGCTTACCAGTATTATGACCAATTCCTTGTATTTTTACTGCTATTTCAATATTATATTTGCCACTCAAAAACTGGTATCTGAACACAAGGGAAAATGGCATAACTAGAAGAGTAATCGGATAAATTTTTATAATTTGATTTGATTTTGCATTTGTAATAATATATATGTGATTTATTTTTTGTAATACAGAGTTGTGACAGTGATTCTCAGCTCCATTATTGAAAACAACTAACTTAAACTGTACTGTGACCTACATTACATAATGTTATAACCAGCAAAGTAGGCACAAACAGACTGTCAATCTTCCTGACATGGAAACAGCAACAAATAATGCATTCCTTTGGTTTCCAACTCATTTGCTAGATGTCAAAACTATAACATGAGTTAACATACTTACTAAAATTATTCAGAACCATGAAACGTCCTGTAAAGTGTTGGATCCAATAAGAGGGAAAGCTAAGCAAAACATTAAAATAAAGGTTTTCTAGTTATTTCAAAACATCTTAATGATTGAAAACCTGCTTATAGGGAATATGTGTGCAAATATATTTGCTGGGTGAGTGGAGTAACCTTCTCGTCCACCTTATTAAAAGGCTCACTTTCATGTTCCATGATGTAATTAGAATTATTAAAATTAATACCATTACATTGACTTGTGGATTAGAGCACATAAATTGTATTACATGATTCAATGATTCATGTTATTACTATATTTCATTCTGTTTGCTTAATTATAGACCAAAAGAAATATAAAAAGAAAACATACAAGATGAACAAGGTTCTCCCCTTCTCCCTTCAATTGTTATTTTTAGCTCTAAGCATTCTAATATTTGTTTAGTTTGTACATGAAGGGGTATAGCAAAAATATCTTGTGTTGACATGCCCAAGTTGGTGGTAGAACAAAACTCAAAGAAATTGTGGTGCACATGTATAGTGTATATGTATGGAAGGGTGGGGTGTGTGTGGGGGAGAGAGAGAGACAGAGACATTACAACCAAAAAAACTTCACCAAGTCATAAACGTGAGTTTTTGGCTTGTGTTGATAGCATAATTTGAAACAGTGGGATATAATGAAATAAGGTAGCTGTCTATCTTCACTGTCTTCCAGAGATGTAGAAGTCTCTTCCTGGTAGGATTTTCAAGATAGAAGCATTTTACAGTATTTGTCTTTCTCTGACTGACTTATTTCACTTTGCGTAATACCCTCCAAGTCCATCTCTGTCGTTACAAATGGAAAATTTTCATTCTTTTTATGGTTGTATAGTATTCCATCACACACACACACACACACACACACACACAAACACACGCATGCGTGACAAGTCGCCTCAGTCGTGTTTGACTCTGTGCGACTCTATGGATGGCAGCCCTCCAGGCTCTTCTGTCCATGGGATTCTGCCAGGAAAGAATAATGGAGTGAATCATGGTGCTCTCTTCCGGGGGATCTTTTTGACCCAGGAATCTAACCTGCATCTCTCATATCCACCTGCATTGGCAGGGGAGGTTTTTACCACTAGCGCTACCTGGAAAGCCTATACACTTACACACACAGATGCGTGTGTATGTGTGTATATATATATATATATATACACACATACACATATTTATCCATTCACCTGTTGATGGATAGTTAGGTTACTTCCATACCTTGGCAATTGTAAATAATTGTGCTATGAACATTATGGTACATGCATCTTTTCATATTAGTGTTTTTGCTTTTTTTTGGATATACAGTGTGCTATCACTTATATGTGGAATCCAAAAAACACAACAAACTAGTGAACAAAACAGAAAAGAAGCAGACTCATAGAAGCAGAGAACAAACTAGTGGTTACCAGTGGGAGAAGGGGTGATGGGAAATATAAAGTTAGAGGGAAAAAGAGTTATTATGGGATTATATGAATCATGGGTGAGAAAATTTTGAAAATTGTAAAGTACTATAGAATTTAAAGAATCTTTCATTCATTAAAAAAAAAAAAACAACACCCAAAAACATATAAACATCTTTCATGTATTTGGTTCTCCCTGCATCTGAGAGCACTGTTGTCCCAAGTGGAATTTACTAGCTTAAAATAGAAATTTTGTGCCAAATTGCTTGCTTTCATGAGCAAGAAATACTGCTTTGTTTTGTCATAAATGCTGAAGGGGCAGTTAAACATCTGCAAATTCAGATGATGCTCAGAACAAGTGATACAGAATAATCAGTAGCTCAGGGCACAGATAAATCCAAATTCAGATTATCTTTCCTAGAAATCAACATAAACTAATCAAATGAAACAATGAATTGCAGTAAATATTTAATGAATAATTAGGCCTTAATTATTTTTCAGTTTTGTGATATGTTATTAATAACAACTAAGGTTGTAATTTCAGCCTGTTTTTTTTCTTGAGAAAAAATTAAATTGAATTTTTAAAAAAGAGACACATGTACCCCAATGTTCATCGCAGCACTGTTTATAATAGCCAGGACATGGAAACAACCTAGATGTCCATCAGCAGATGAATGGATAAGAAAGCTGTGGTACATATACACAATGGAGTATTACTCAGCCGTTAAAAAGAATTCATTTGAATCAGTTCTGATGAGATGGATGAAACTGGAGCCGATTATACAGAGTGAAGTAAGCCAGAAAGAAAAACACCAATACAGTATACTAACACATATATATGGAATTTAGAAAGATGGCAATGACGACCCTGTATGCAAGACAGGAAAAAAGACACAGCTGTGGATAATGGACTTTTGGATTCAGAGGGAGAGGGAGAGGGTGGGATGATTTGGGAGAATGGCATTCTATCATGTATACTATCATGTAAGAATTGAATCGCCAGTCTATGTCTGACGCAGGATACAGCATGCTTGGGGCTGGTGCATGGGGATGACCCACAGAGTTGTTATGGGGAGGGAGGTGGGAGGGGGGTTCATGTTTGGGAACACATGTAAGAATTAAAGATTTTAAAATTAAAAAAAATAAAAATAAAAAAATAAAAATAATAAAAAGCTAAAAAAATAAAATAAAATAAAATAAAATAAAAATAAATTGGTTTTTAAGTTGACGTTTTTATTTTCATTTTCATTTAATGAAATGAAAGAGTATTCGACTTAGAAAGGACTGCAAAGGATCTCAGAAAGGAGTTTTTCCAACTATAAATGAACAAATTCTGGACGCTTACAATTATTTGTTCCTAGAAATCAAAACTGAGTCATTTTAATACTCAGCTAAAATTGCTGACACATGAATAGTGATGGCAAAAAAATACATCTCATATCACAGAACACAAAGCAAAGAACATAGGGTAAAAGGCCCTGTGCTGGTTTTCAGTTCCCTATTATTGGCTTGCAGGAACAACCATTTAATTTGCATCTCCACTGTGTAAAGTCACTTTAGGAAATCCACATCCACTCTGTCAGTCAAAATATTATATTGGGATTTTTTTCTTATTAGGTAGTATATGTGAAAATTTAAATCACTAGTATCTTTCATAAATAAATATATGTTTGTTCTTTGAGTTTAATGATTCATTATTTTATATCTGCAGTCTTCACTAAGAAAAATAAGCTATGAGAGTGTATTGAGCTTCTCAAAGGCATGCATTTTACTTCTAAGAACTAATTGATCTGTAAAGTTTTTTAATCAATCCCTTTATATTGTCCAGCAGGATATAATGTTTTTATATTTAAAATTCATTATATTCATTATGTTCTTCTTTTCATAACTTGCTCCCTAGTGTACACAGTGAGAAAAATGTTCCTCATGTAAATTTAGTTTTAAGACATATTTTTCCTTGTTTGCAAAATAACTTTGATTTGAAACAATTATAAGAAATTTGACCAAATCTTAATAGGCTCCAAAACAAAAATGTGCACTTTCTAATATGACAAATACGAGTAATAAGACAAATGTCTGTAATTGTATTGACCTGTTCACCTAGCAGAACCATTTAAGCTTGGTTGCCATGGAAAACCATGCTGAGAATGAAATAGCAGGAGAAATATAATTTAGGGCTGGTGCCAGTTAGTACCTCCAAGGCTACTTTCTAGTCTCTTTTCCTTGGAATTTTTTCCCAGGGTGACTAGTTGTGCCCCAGAAAACTCGTAACACTTCAGAATATTTTGCACACAAATATACTTTCCTTCTCTTTACCATTAAACAAGTGTGGAATAAAGCATTCTGACACTTCAACATGGACAATGGATCAGTTTGGCTGCCGACTTTACATACACTATCAGCAGGAATTTGCCATTTTACAGTCTTTATTTTTTTTGACTTGTCAGTAGGATTCAATACTGCTAATCACTCTCACTTATAAGTTTCTCTTTTATTAATGTAGATGATGTTATGCTCTCCTTTATCATTTTTACAGATGTATCCCCTTGTACCCTCTGGGTAATTAAAAACTCAGATTCAGCCTCACTCTTTTACCATTCAAAACTTTTCTGTCCATAGAATCTCATCCCCACTGAAGGTTTTGATTACTGCTCATGTGCTGACGATTCTCAAAATTTTATCTCCAGGCTTGGCTAGTCCTCAGAACTCTTGAACTATATATTTCAATCTCTCTATAAACTTTCTATAATGGTAAAGAATCTGCCCATGATCCCTGGGTCAGGAAGATCCCCTGAAGAAAGGAATGGCAACCCACTCCAGTATTCTTGCCTGGAGAATTTCATGGACAGAGAAGCCTGGTGGGCTACAGTCTGTGGGGTCACAAAGAGTCAGACAGGACTGAGCAACTAACACACACATAACCTTTCTACTGGGATAACTTAACTGCCACGTTCCTCTGTCCATGGGATTTTCCAGGCAAGAATACTGGAGTGGGTTGCCATTCCTTTCTTCAGGGGATCTTCCTGACTCAGGGATCAAATGGGTCTCCCACATTGCAGGCAGTCTTTACCGTCTGAGCCACTTGGGAAGAATATCTCTTCCACTACTGCCACCCTATTGAAACTCACCGCAATCCATCTCCTACCCTAGGACAGAGTCTTTTAACTGGCCTCCCTGCGTCTGCTCTTATCCTCTTCCAGGACTGTTTCATCTAAATTATTTAAAAATTATGAACCTAACTTTAGCAGAGTTTACAATCATCTCTTTATTAAAATAATCCACTGGCTTCCTACTGAGTTTACAAGGAAGACCAAAATTCTATCCATGGCCTTCCAGGTCTATAAGGTCTTGCTCCTACCATGCCTCATCTTAACATCATGGTCCTCTCAATTCTCTTCATTCTGGTAACCTTGGCATCTTTAAGTTCTTGGATAACTGATGTCCCTTACTCCACAGAATCTTTGTACAGCTCTTGTATTTTGTTCATTTTTTCCCCTGGAATTCTGCTCCTTCCTTTCCCCCCATGTTTTTCTTTCATATATCAACTCATTAATAATCCTATCGGAGAGGACTTTAAAAAATTTATTTTTCATAAGGGAGAAACACCATCACATTCTTTGTTGAAACAAGGGTGAGAAATAAAGACTATAATACTTACATTCAACATGCTGCCATTATGAGCTTAGATTTTCCAGGCTTGAAAATTAAGTTTAGGAAATGTTCATTCTTGCACATGACTGTACATCTTATTAGATACAAATACTGTGCTTTGACTCTAGTGGTGGTTAATAAGTATTTTAATATAGACGAAAAGATTACATTTGTAATAATACAGTTGCACAATGGGTGTGGATGAGCCAAGTTTTTTTTTTTTTTTTTTCTCTAAGCAGGACTTGGCGTTAGCATAAAAAGACAAGAATAAGATAAAATGGAATGAAAAAAAAAATCATGGTCTGACTTGGAAGAGCAATATAATGTATGTGATGGTGGAATTCTTTTGAAATAGAGCTGGTGGCTTATAAAGAAGGTTGTGAAACAATAATAGACTAGAAGTCAGAAGATCATTTCTGTTTCTACTACTAACTTGGTAGAACTTTGGCTAAGTCACAGTCTTCATAAACTTGGTTTTCCACTTAAAATAGGGATATATCATATATATATATATATATATATATATATATATATATATATATATATATATATATATATATATGATAGACTAAAATGGCACATATAAAAGCACCTATTAATTACTGAATAGACTTGAATAGCAATTCCCTTTTCCCTCCTTACCTGGCTAGCAACTCTCATTAAAGCCCTGCCTCAGTCTGGCATGAGTGGCTCAAAAGGACACAGCAGTCTGAAGCAATATTTGCTAAAGTTATTTCTAAGTACCACACCCATGCCTAAATGTAATACTCTGTTTTCTTCTAGTGCCTCCCTTCTTTATTTGTTTAATCTTGGTTTATTTATATATCCAGATAAAAAGTTGTTGATTTATTTCTCATTTCATGACTGTTTTTCTGCTTAGCAATAGTGGGTCTACTTTGCTGACAATTCAGATATGATTTTCACATTATAATGGTCTTGCTCCATAGGCTCCTTCACAGTAATGTTGGGCCTTCACAGAATCCAATCCCTTCTCCTCACCTTGGGTCTAGTGTCTCAGGGTTGGAGGCTGAAAATCTTTCCACTTCTTATCATTATTTCAAGCAATGCCCTTAAAAAGTATTGCACCTTTTCCCATTTACTTTTTTTGCTTCATTATTTAAAAATAAACAATACGCCTTCAATGTCAATGCAGACTGATTGGGCAAACATATCTTCTATATTTGTATCTGGTGCTGAATAGAACCAAAGTGATGCTTTTGTGTAATTCTTTCCTAATGCTAGAAATGTTAGCTGAATAAAAAGGCAAATCAATGGTCAAATTTAAGATACTTGTAGTAGGGTTGAGCTTAGATTTCATGAGTCTTCTGTGAATTAGTTTTCTATTTACACTATCTCTAACTACTAGAATTTAATCTTTCAAAAATCACAGATTTGGTCTCTTTGTACTATACTTTCCAGAAACATGAACAGTATCTGAGACATAGTAAGCATTTAATAAATATTTGTCAATTAATGAACACTGCTGCAAGTCAAAGTATATTTTTTGGAAGAATTCAAGAAAGTGCTACCATTGTATGAATAATTTGATAGAAACTCAAGATACATTAACACAATTATTTTATTAGTTTATAGAAGAAAATTGTAAACAGATATGTACTGCTATTTAAACACTAAACATAGTGTAAAGATTCCCCTGCAATGTGGGAGACCAGGGTTTGATCCCTGGGTTGGGAAGATCCCCTGGAGTAGGGAAAGGCTACCCACTTTAGTATTCTGTCCTAGAGAATTCCATGGACTATACACCCCATGGTGTCGCAAAGAGTCAGACACAACTGAGTGACTTTCACTTTCACAGTGTCACCAGGCAACCTGTCATGCAAAGAGGGTACTGAAAAACAAAACTATAATGCTATTCATCCTTTTAATAAAATGTCACTTAAGAAAGTAAAACACTTGGTGTATGACTTCAGTGCACTAAAACTGAGCATGTACACACACACACACACACACACACACACATCCCTCTTCAATAAAATCAGCATAAAGTCTGCCTATATTCTTATTTAATACATTAGGAAAAATGATGTTTATGATGTTAAATATTTTTTAAAACTTAGAAAATACCTGAAACAATACCCAGTCCAGTGCTTATGGCTTCATTTTCAGTGTTTTTAACTTTGATTTTAAACTTGTGCTTGGAAAAGTCATATAAAATTCAGAGATAAATGAAGAAGGGCAAGTTAACACAAATACTCAATAATCATTTGAATCAAGCAAATTTGTTAAACTCTCTTTGTGCATAAATGGGATTTGCCTTAAGGCTTTAGATATGATTGGTATATTAAATTCCCCAAACTAAATTATGAAATGAAATACTTGATTTCTGTAAACAAAAGTTTATACCATTAACATTTAAGGCTCTATGATCATCAAAACAAAACATCTAAGCATTCAAAAAACACCTTCTCCCAGATGGCATCTATAGAAAATCTGATTTACTATACCTGGGTTTGGGGTCAGAATCGTTGGTTTCGAAGATAAACAAGGTTTTGTTGACAAAATTAAGAGAGAAACATGCTGATGATATCAACACAACTTCAGTTCAGTTCAGTTCAGTCGCTCAGTTGTGTTCGACTCTTTGCAACCCCATGAACTGCAGCCTGCCAGGCCTCCCTGTCCATCACCAACTCCCAGAGTTTACCCAAACTCATGTCCATCGAGTCAGTGATGCCATCAAATCATCTCATCCTCTGTCATCCCCTTCTCTTCCTGCCCCCAATTCTTCCCAGCATCAAGGTCTTTTCAAATGAGTCAGCTCTTCGCTTCAGGTGGCCAAAGTATTGGAGTTTCAGCTTCAAGATCAGTCCTTCCAATGAACACCAAGGACTGATCTCCTTTAGGATGGAATGGTTGGATCTCCTTGTAGTCCAGGAGACTCTCAAGAGTCTTCTCCAACACCACAGTTCCAAAGAATCAATTCTTTGGTGCTCAGTTTTCTTTATAGTCCAGCTCTCACATCCATATATGACCACTGGAAAAACCATATCCTTGACTAGATGGACCTTTGTTGGAAAAGTAATGTCTGTGCTTTTTAATATGCCATCTAGAGTGATCATAACTTTTCTTCCAAGGAGCCAGCATCTTTTAATTTCATGGCTGCAGTCACCATCTGCAGTGATTTTGGAGCCCCAAGAAAATAAAGTCTGTCACTCTTTCTGTTTCCCCATCTATTTCCCATGAAGTAATGGGACAAGCTGCCATGATCTTAGTTTTCTGAATGTTGAGCTTTAAGCCAACTTTTTCACACTCTTTCACTTTCATCAAGAGGCTCTTTAGTAAGGGCTAAAAAGGCTAGTCTAGTCAAGGCTATGGCTTTTCCAGTAGTCATGTATGGATGTGAGAGTTGGACCATAAAGAAAGCTGAGAGCTGAAGAATTGATGCTTTTGAACTGTGGTGTTGGAACTGTGGTGTTGAAGACTCTTGAGAGTCCCTTGGACTGCAAGGAGATCCAACCACTCCAGCCTAAAAGAGATCAGTCCTGGGTGTTCATTGGAAGGACTGATGTTGAAGCTAAAACTCCAATACTTTGGCCACCTGATGTGAAGAGCTGACTCATTTGAAGACTCTGATCCTGGGAAAGATTAATGGCAGGAGGAGAAGGGGATGACAGCTGATGAGATGGTTAGATGTCATCACCGACTCGATGGACATGAGTTTGGGTAAACTCTGGGAGTTGGTGATGGACAGGGAGGCCTGGTGGGCTGCGGTTCATGGGGTCACAAAGAGTCGGACACGACTGAGCTACCGAACTGACTGATAATATCCAGTAAAATAAAAAGGTTTCGGCTGGTAAAAACGCATGACAAATACCACCATACTTCTTTCCAACTTTATTTTTTTATTTTATTTTATTTTATTTTATTTTTAGGTTTTATTTCTTTATTTTATTTTATTTTATTTTATTATTTTTTTTATTAAATTTTAAAATCTTTAATTCTTACATGTGTTCCCAAACATGAAACCCCCTCCCACCTCCCTCCCCATAACTTTAATTTAGAAGGCTTTGAGTCGGTGCAGCAAGGTGAGCTATACAGACTTAATGACAGTCTACAGGTAATGTATGAAGAAAAACTATAACAAACCTAGACTGTGTATTAAAAAGCAGAGACATCACTTTGCTGACAAAGGAAACAGTAGAAACAGTGTCAGACTTTATTTTTTGGGGCTCGAAAATCACTGCAGATGGTGACTGCAGCCATGAAATTAAAAGATGCTTACTCCTCGGAAGAAAAGTTATGACCAACCTAGATAGCATATTTAAAAGCAGAGACATTACTTTGCCGACTAAGGTCTGTCTAGTCAAGGCTATGGTTTTCCCAGTTGTCATGTATGGATGTGAGAGTTGGACTGTGAAGAAGGCTGAGCACCGAAGAATTGATGCTTTTGAACTGTGGTGTTGGAGAAGACTCTTGAGAGTCCCTTGGACTGCAAGGAGATCCAACCAGTCCATTCTGAAGGGATCAGACCTGGGATTTCTTTGGAAGGAATGATGCTAAAGCTGAAGCTCCAGTACTTTGGCCACCTCATGTGAAGAGTTGACTCATTGGAAAAGACTCTGATGCTGGGAGGGATTGGGGCAGGAGGAGAAGGGGAAGACAGAGGATGAGATGGCTGGATGGGATCACTGCCTCAATGGACGTGAGTCTGAGTGAACTCCGGGAGTTGGTGATGGACAGGGAGACCTGGCGTGCTGCGATTCATGGGGTCGCAAAGAGTCGGACATGACTGAGCGACTGAACTGAATTGAACTGAACTGAGTCAAAGCTATAGTTTTTCCTGAAGTTATGTATGGATTTGACAATTGGATCATAAGGAAGGCTAGGCGCTAAAGAATTTATGCTTTCAAACTGTGGTGCTGGAGAAGAGTCTTGAGAGCCTTGGACAGCAAGGAGATCAAATCAGTCAATCCTAAAGAAAATCAACCCTGAATATACATTGGAAGGATTGATGCTGAAGCTGAAGTTCCAATACTTTGGCCACTTAATGCAAAGAGCCAACTCACTTAAAAGATGCTGATGCTGGGAAAGACTGAATGCAGGAGGAGAATGGACCACAGAGGATGAGATGGTTGGATGGCATTACTGACTTTATGGACATGAGTTTGAGCAAGCTCTCAGAAATAGTAAAGGACAGGAAAGCCTGGCGTGCTGCAGTCCCTTGGGTCACAAAGAATTGGACATGATTGAGCTACTGAACAACAACAACAGCAACAACAGCAGCAGCAGGTAGTACTAGAGAATAAAGGCATACTGCTTATCCATGGTCAAGGAATTTGAGAAATCCACTGCATTTGCTGTGGCCAATCTTATCTCAGTGTAATGAGGCCATTACTGTATCAGTTCAGTTCAGTTCAGTTGCTCAGTCATGTCTGACTCTTTGTGACCCCATGGACTTCAGCACGCCAATACTACTTGGTTAATATTTTCACTTCTGTTTAAAAGACCCTGGTATTGGGAGGGATTCGGGGCAGGAGGAGAAGGGGATGACAGAGGATGAGATGGCTGGATGGGATCACCAACTCGATGGACATGAGTTTGAGTGAACTCCGGGAGTTGGTGATGGACAGGGAGGGTTGGCCTGCTGCGATTCATGGGGTCGTAAAGAGTTGGACACGACTGCGTGACTGAACTAAACTGAACTGAACTGATATGATTACTATAACTTAAAATGACCCCACAACGGACAAGAAGAGGAAACTATTACCCAAAAGGTGGCCAAAAGAAAAATGAAACAGTCAAGCAGTCCTAATACTGAGCCAAATTCAAGAACATGCATCTAATCACATTATACAAATATAATTTTCAGCAATGATTCTCCAGAAAAAGTATTGCAGAATGACTATTTCCATAAGATATCACCGTTTTCTTTTTGATATCCATATTCTCCTTAAATGTTTAAAATAAAATGACCTTTCAACATCACACTTGAAATTGCATTTTATGATTCAAGTATATATTAAGTATCATACTAAGTATATTATTTTTGATGTATTCAGTATTGATATCCCAAACCATTAACAAATAAATTCAAAAGCACTGGAGAGATTATATCCTGTGAACCAGATTGAAGGTCATTTTTTTTCCTAAACTTACATTGCCATTTAAACTTTGATAGTTCTTTATTTGACAGATGATAATTTTTAATTCTAGATCTTCTCATTTTGAACTGCCAAAATACTCAAAGGATTTCTAGGGCACTGATACTTTACCTACCCTTGGTCCTGCCTACAAGGGTAAAGGATAGTTAAAAGATCACCTTAAACTGACCTCCGTGATCTTGGCACTTTACAACAATGTTGAATCAAGGTCACCACTACCATTAAGAAATTCAACACCTAGCAGCTGTGTAGGAACTCAGTACCATGAATTTCCCATAAGAAACAAAATAAACCAATTGAAAATAATCAGGGAAAAAAGTTGCATCTGTAATTGCAATACACACATCAAAAATCAGCTGTACTTTAAATCACTGGCTCTAGAGGGTCTTTGTAAGGTACACAGTCCAGTGAACCAAGACTGAGTCACTCTGGCAGTTAGCTCCTACTGCTAGAATTCTGCCACTGAGGAACAAGTGACAGCTGGAAGCAACTGGATTGCCTCTACTTCATGGCAACCATATAGGGTTCACTGGAACCACAGCCAGGTCCTGTCCAAGTTATGCAGAAGAGAAGCAGCAAGGTTCCCAGGGTACATTAGCCCAAGTCCATATTTCAACACAAAGCCTGTGTCTTGATAAGTAGGAGTATCAACGTCACATGAAAGATGAGCACCATTAATATCTATCTCTTCTTTTCATGAAATTTCCATAGTTCTCCTGGGATGATGTGTCTCAGTTTCTAAAGGAAGTATCTTATGGTCTCATCACTAAAATTTTGGTTTTCCTGGTGGCTATCAATCTTATCAAACACGTGTTGTCCCAGGAGAACTTTCTGATCAGATGAGTTGGATCCATTGGATAAGCTGTGCTTAACTCTGCTGCAGGGAAATAAATATATAGATATTTTTAATTTGGTAAAACAGACAGTATAGTGTTGACGCAAAGATACATAAATAGACACATAGAATATAATAGAAAGCTTACATACACAAATGGTTAATTTGTAAAAAAGAAGGTACAACTAACATGGCAAATATGTTTCTGGGTAACTGGACACTAAATATGGGGGGTGGGCATGTAAAATGATTTCACATCATACCAAAAATTATATTTTAAGTCAACAGTAATAAATGTTAAAGTCAAAACAATAATGATTTCTAGAAGATAACACAGGAGAATAAATCCAAGAAACTGAATTAGAAAAGGAGCACTTCAGTATACTAAAAATGTGCCATATGGCAAAAATAGATAAATAAGGCTACATTTAAAGTCCGTGAACGTATACCACAGTATAAGCGAAGAGGTAAGACACACAGTGGAAGAGGGTAATTGCAGTAAATAACATGAAGAATTTATAAAGAATGCGTAATTTCCAAAGACTTATAAATTCAAAGGAAAATAAAACTCAATATAAAAATGGGCTGAAGACTTGAACATAAACTTCCCAAAAGATATATACAACTGTCCAATAAAACTATGGAAAACAAAATCATTAGAGAAATGTAAGTTAAAAGTATATAGGGCTCTGCTACCTCATAGTAAAGAATTACCAGAAATAGAAAGATGGCCAAAAACAAGTCTTTGAACAATGTAGATCAATATACACAACTAACCATTGATTTGGGAAGTATAAATTGATATAGTCACTTTGGAAAGCTCATTGGCACTATTCTGTAAAATTCAATTGTCTCATATTGTTTTAATCAGCAATTCCCCTCAAAGGTATTACCCCAAAGAAACTTTTACACATGTGCACCAGAATACATGTACAAGGATGTTCACAAATCCTTGGTGTGGTCCATTATATCATATATACACATACAAGAAAACAGATAATTAATTCTGGAATTTCATTACAGTAACAAACATTAATGAAATACCAACATTATGAGTGAAGGATAACAACATAATACAGAGAGATTAAGAACAGAATCCAAAACACTGCATATTACTCCTTATAAACCACTAGTCAAACACACTAGACAATATAGTGTTTACTCATATACAAATATGTGATAGAATAATCTTAAGCAGAGAGGAATTGGGTTTATAGAATGTAGGACAAAAAATAATTCTAAAGAGAAGAAAGGGTTCATTTAGGAGACAGCCACAAAGGAAGATGAAATAAATCGTAACGTTTTATTTTCTGAGTTGGGTGTTGATTTACTGTTCATAATATTACTATGTACTAGAATCTAACCATAAATATACATACTATATATATACATATATAATATATTACATGTACAATATATATACACATATACATATATATTGCATATACTTTTTTATGTTCTAGATGTTATACCAGAAAGAGATAATGAAGAAAAAGAGTAAAGAAAGAGCACTGCAGGCAGAAGGAAGAAAATGTAAAAGAGCCCCCAAGGCAAGAATCAACATGAAGTGGTAAAAGAGTTAAAAAAAGGCAACTGAACAACTGGGAGCAAAGAGAGGAGAGGACCAGAATGGGCTGGAAAGGTCAGAAGACACTTTTCAAGTTGATTATTTTATTTCATATGCATAACCCTCTTGGGCAGAAATCCAGTTGGCTGTTATTCTTCATGCATTACAGATGAAGAGACAGAAGCTAAAGAAGGGGGAAAATGTGGATGGAATCTTGAGCAGAGCTGAAAAAATTTTAAAATGCTTGTTAAAAAGGAGTCCAGTCAAAAGCAAGCTGCACCCAGAGGCAGAATCTCTTGAGGATGAGCTTCTGAGCTTAAAAAATGCATGTGTACAAAACTCATGCAAGAAGTTAAACCAGTCAGACTTCTACATCTGTCAGTCAGGTGGCCATCCTTAAGAGAATACATATAAATGTATTCTTTGGAGAAATTAGAAGACTCAAGACTGAGGCAGAGAAGGAAAGGGGACAGTGAGGGACATATGTCCTATTAAAAACAGTGAGAATAAATGGAAGTCTAAGTACTGAATATGTAGGCTTCTTGCCCCTGTATGTAACTGACCCAAGAGAGTTGTCATTCAGGCATATATTCCCTTCAGCAGGAGAGCAGAAGATTCCTCTCTGAACAAATAAAGAAGTCACAGGGGAAAAAAACTTGTAAATGCTATTATTGGGGACCAAATGCCTGGATCTCAAAGGGATCAGTCTACACAAAAAATTTGTCAGTTGATAACACAGCCATGAAATTAAAAGACGCTTACTCCTTGGAAAAGTTATGACCAACCTAGATAGCATATTCAAAAGCAGAGACATTACTTTGCCAACAAACGTCCATCTAGTCAAGGCTATGGTTTTTCCAGTGGTCATGTATGGATGTGAGAGTTGGACTGTGAAGAAAGCTGAGCGCTGAAGAATTGATGCTTTTGAACTGTGGTGTTGGAGAAGACTCTTGAGAGTCCCTTGGACAGCAAGGAGATCCAAGCAGTCCATTCTGAAGATCAGCCCTGGGATTTCTTTGGAAGGAATGATGCTAAAGATGAAAATCCAGTACTTTGGCCACCTCATGCAAAGAGTTGACTCATTGGAAAAGACTCTGATGCTGGGAGGGATTGGGGGTAGGAGGAGAAGGGGACAACAGGGGATGAGATGGCTGGATGGCATCACTGACTTGATGGACGCGAGTTTGAGTGAACTCTGGGAGTTGGTGATGGACAGGGAGGCCTGGCGTGCTGCGATTCATGGGGTCGCAAAGAGTCAGACACGACTGAACAACTGAACTGAACTGAACTGAACTGAACACTTCCACTTAGCTTTTAATGTCTCAGTCTGAAATAGGTAACATTTGAGAAGACATTATAAAATGAAAAACAAAAGGAAGATAGATCAAAATATATGTAACACAATATAAATAAGAAATTTTTAAAAATACAAATAATATTCTCAGAGAGGAGAAGATATCATGTACATAAAATAAGAATAGAATATTAGGTAAATGGAACACTTACTGAAAGTGTTCTTGGAAACAATAGAACACTGTAACATAAGGGAGGAATCCAAAGAAATATTGGGATCTAGAAGTTGAGAAATTAACTTATAAGTAAGAGATAAAACAAAGAGAAAGATAATAGGAATGTTCCTCCTTGAGAAATACATATTAAGAAATTCAATCTTTTACTTTTTCATGCCTTTATAAAATGGTACATGATTTCTCTGTCTTTTTCTGATGAATCTATTTAAAATTGCAGTCCACCCTCTTCCCTCTGGCACAGTGTATTACTCAAGCTGCTTTTGCTCCCCCTCCCACAGATCTTACAGCCATAGATCTTTTATAACTTATATATTGCCTGTACTCTTCCACTAGAATATAAACTCAATGACATGTTTGCTTTGCTTTGTTCACTGTTGTATTAATCCCTCCAACGACATGAACACTGACATAGTAGGCGATGGGGTGAAGGCAAAAAGAAGATCTAAAAATATAAACTATTAAAATTAGACTTGGAAGGAATGGAGGTGAGAATGGAGTGGATAAATGCATCATCATTCATATTAGTCTTATGCTAATAATAGAAATGGAAACATTAATATAGTTTACAAAGGAGTTACAATAAAGATAAGCAAAATAATAATTACAAAATCATATGATTATCAGTAAGAAAACCCCCCAAATACAAATGGAACCATAATGGTTTTATTATGTTTAGTTTTATACTGATAGGCAATAATTTCCAAGATGCACTTTAGTTGAAATCAGCAAAACTTAGAGTGCATATAATATGCTAAACTGCTGTGTTTTTAAAAATCCATATACATATACTTATTAGATACAAACAACATTTCTATAAATACATACAAGCATTGATAGGAAAAGATCCTTCTGAGAGAAATCTTCATAATATTTTGAATTTAGTACTATAGGCATGTGTTTCAATATGCGTGTGTTAGCATTTTAAAATTTTTTAGGTTAATGAGAACTTATTTTGCTTTACAAAGTAGCCCTTACCTGCTTAAAAAACTTAGTTCCATTCATGTATTTCTTGATTTCTCTTCCAGGCAGTCTTTAGCCCTATCACTTGTCTGGTCCTCAATTACACCAGCAAGATCTAAGAATACTTTGCATCGTCTCTTTTATATCTCTTACCACATTGTTTCATGAATGGTTGTCAGCTAAAGGCTTGTTCCCCTCAGTAAGCCATGGACTCCTTATGGGTAGAAATATATTTATTTTGGAATCCCCAGTAGTTAACACATCATTTCAGTTCAGTTCGGTCACTCACTCGTGTCCGACTCTTTGTGACCCCATGAATCGCAGCACTCCAGGCCTCCCTGTCCATTACCATCTTCCGGAGCTCACTCAAACTCACATCCATCGAGTCAGTGATGCCATCCAGCCATCTCATCCTCGGTCGTCCTCCTTCTCCTCCTGCCCCCAATCCCTCCCAGCATCAGAGTCTTTTCCAATGAGTCGCCACTTCACATGAGGTGGTCAAAGTACTGGAATTTCAGCTTTAGCGTCATTCCCTCCAAAGAACCCCCAGGACTGATCTCCTTCAGAATGGACTGGTTGGATCTCCTTGCTGTCCAAGGGACTCCCAAGAGTCTTCTCCAACACAACAGTTCGAAAGCATCAATTCTTTGGCGCTCAGCTTTCTTCACAGTCCAACTCTCACATCCATACATGACCACTGGGAAAACCATAGCCTTGACTAGATGGACCTTTGTTGGCAAAGTAATGTCTCTGCTTTTGAATATGCTATCTAGGTTGGTCATAGCTTTCCTCCCAAGGAGTAAGCGTCTTTTAATTTAACGGCTGCAATCAAAATCTGCAGTCATTTTGAAGCCCCAAAATTAAGTCTAACGCTGTTTCTACTGTTTCTCCATCAATTTCCCATGAAGTGATGGGACCGGATGCCATGATCTTCGTTTTCTGAATGTTGAGCTTTAAGCCAACTTTTTCACTCTCCTCCTTCACTTCCATCAAGAGGCTTTTTAGTTCCTCTTCACTTTCTGCCATAAGGGTGGTGTCATCTGCATGTCTGAGGTTATTGATTTTTCTCCCGGCAATCTTGATTCCAGCTTGTGCTTCTTCCAGTCCAGCGTTTCTCATGATGTGCTCTGCATATAAGTTAAATAAGCAGAGTGACAATATACAGCCTTGATGTACTCCTTTTCCTATTTGGAACCAGTCTGTTGTTCCATGTCTAGTTCTAACTCTTGCTTCCTGACCTGCATATAGGTTTCTCAAGAGGCAGGTTAGGTGGTCTGGTATTCCCATCTCTTTCAGAATTTTCCAGTTTATGTGATCCACACAGTCGAAGGCTTTGGCATAGTCAATAAAGCAAAATAGATGTCTTTCTGGAACTCTCTTGCTTTTTCCATGATCCAGCGGATGTTGGCAATTTGATCTCTGGTTCCACTGCCTTTTCTAAAACCAGCTTGAACATCTGGAAGTTCACGGTTCACATATTGCTGAAGCCTGGCTTGGAGAATTTTGAGCATTACTTTACTAGTGTGTGAGATGAGTGCAATTGTGTGGTAGTTTGAGCATTCTTTGGCATTGCCTTTCTTTGGGATTGGAATGAAAACTGACCTTTTCCAGTCCTGTGGCCACTGCTGAGTTTTCCAAATTTGTTGGCATATTGAGTCCAGCACTTTCACAGCATCATCTTTCAGGATTTGAAAGAGCTCAACTGGAATTCCATCACCTCCACTAGCTTTGTTTGTAGTGATGCTTTCTAAGGCCCACTTGACTTCACATTCCAGAATGTCTGGCTCTAGGTGAGTGATCACATCATCGTGATTATCTTGGTCATGAAGAACTTTTTGTTTTTTTTTTTTTACAGTTCTTCTGTCTGTTCTTGCCACCTCTTCTTAATATCTTCTGCTTCTGTTAGGTCCATACGATTTCTGTCCTTTATTGAGCCCATCTTTGTATGAAATGTTCCCTTGGTATCTTTAATTTTCTTGAAGAGATCTTTAGTCTTTCCCATTCTGTTGTTTGCCTCTATTTCTTTGCATTGATCACTGAGGAAGGCTTTCTTATCTCTTCTTGTTATTCTTTGGAACTCTGCATTCAGATGCTTATATCGTTCCTTTTCTCTTTGGCTTTTCGCTTCTCTTCTTTTCACAGCTATTTGTAAGGCTTCCCCAGACAGCCATTTTGCTTTTTTGCATTTCTTTTCCATGGGGATGTTCTTGATCCCTGTCTCCTGTACAATGTCACGAAACTCAGTCCATAGTTCATCAGGCACTCTATCTATCAAATCTAGGCCCTTAAATCTATTTCTTACTTCCACTGCATAATCATAAGTAATTTGTTAGGTCATACCTGAATTGTCTAGTGGTTTTCCCTACTTTCTTCAGTTGAAGTCTGAATTTGGCAATAAGGAGCTCATGATCTGAGCCACAGTCAGCTCCTGGTCTTGTTTTTGCTGACTGTATAGAGGTTCTCCATCTTTGGCTTCAAAGAATATAATCAGTCTGATTTCGGTTATGATCATCTGGTGATGTCCATGTGTAGAGTCTTCTCTTGTGTTGTTGGAAGAGGGTGTTTGCTATGACCAGTGCATTCTCTTGGCAAAATTCTATTGGCTTTTGCCCTCCTTCTTTCTGTATTCCAAGCCCAAATTTGCCTGTTACTCCAGGTGTTTCTTGACTTCCTACTTTTGCATTCCAGTCCCCTATAATGAAAAGGACATCTTTTTGGGGTGTTAGTTCTAGCAGGTCTTGTAGGTCTTCATAGAACCATTCAACTTCAGCTTCTTCAGCATTGCTGATCGGGGCACAGACTTGAATTACTGTGATACTGAATGGTTTGCCTTGGAGACGAACAGAGATCATTCTGTCATTTTTGAGATTGCATGCAAGTACTGCATTTCAGACTCTTTTGCTGACCATGACGGCTACTCCATTTCTTTTAACGGATTCCTGCCCGCAGTAGTAGTTATAATGGTGATCTGAGTTAAATTCACCCATTCCAGTCCATTTTAGTTCACTGATTCCTAGAATGTGGACATTCACTCTTGCTATTTCCTGTTTGACCGCTTCCAATTTGCCTTGATTCATGGACCTGACATTCCAGGTTCCTAAGCAATATTGCTCTTCACAACATCAGACCTTGCTTCCTTCTATCACCAGTCACATCCACAACTGGGTATTGTTTTTGCTTTGGCTCCAGCCCTTCATTTTTTCTGGAGTTATTTCTCCACTGATCTCCAGTAACATATTGGGCACCTACTGACCTGGGAAGTACCTCTTTCAGTACCCTATCATTTTGCTTTTTCATGCTGTTCATGGGGTTCTCAAGGCAAGAATACTGAAGTGGTTTGCCATTCCCTTCTCCAGTGGGCCACATTCTGTCAGACCTCTCCACCATGACCTGCCTGTCTTGGGTGGCCCCACATGGCATGGCTTAGTTTCATTGAGTTAGACAAGGCTGTGGTCCTAGTGTGATTAGATTGACTAGTTTTCTGTGATTATGGTTTCAGTGTGTCTCCCGTCTGATGCTCTCTTGCAACACCTACCATCTTACTTGGGTTTCTCTTACCTTGGACTTGGGGTATCTCTTCACGGCTGCTCCAGCAAAGCATAGCCACTGCTCCTTACTTTGGGCGAGGGGTATCTCCTCACTGCCACCCCTCCTGTCCTTGCACGTGGAGTAGCTCCTCTAGGCCCTCCTGTGCCCTCGCAGCCTCCCCTTCTTGGTCATGGGCTAGCTCCTCTCAGCCGCCACTCCTGGCCTCGGAATTGGGGTAGCTCCTCTTGGCTGCTCCTGTGCTGTCGCAGCCTCGCACTCTCGGCCATCACCTCTGACCTCGGACATGGGGTAGCCCCTCTTCGCCTCGCCCCTCTGGCATGGGGTCCTCCCAGCTTCTGCCCCTGACCTCAGATGTGGGGTAACTCATCTTGGCCGCGCTTGTGTGCCATCCCAGCCGCCCACATAGCTTTACTTTTGTATCTATACTGGCTCACATTTTACCACCCCTCCAAACCACAGGTACCTAATAAATGATCTGTTGCCTCAGTGTATGAACATTTTAGGAATTCTCTATAGACCAGCTTTGCATTTATTTGTCTTCAGAAATTTTCCCATGTTTTAAATCATAATTTTATTCAAGTGTAATACTATAGTAAAATTCACCCTTTTGTGTATGCAATTCTATGAGTTTGGCGATCATACAGTCATATAACAGTTATATAAATAGTCATATAGTAATCATCAACAATCATATAACACCACTACTACCAACAAAGAGGTGATGAATCAATCCCCTAAAACCCTCTCCATGTCAGTGTAGGTAACACCTTCCACAATCATGTGTGTAAGTGTCAATTGCTCAGTCCTGTCTGCCTCTTTGCAACCCCATGAATTGCAGCCTGCCAGGCTCCTCTGTCCATGGAATTTCCTGGCAAGAATACTGAAGTGGGTTGCCATTTTCTTCTCTAGGGGATCTTCCCAACATCTGGAGTTCACAGATTTGTTTCTTTCTCTTTAGTTCTGCCTTTCCCTTCTCAGAACGCCGTAAAAATAGAGTGTACACATGCAGCCCTGTAGATGTGGCTCTTTTCATTTTTTAAACATTCATGTTAGATTCACTAATGTTGTCTGTATGAATAGTTCATTCTTTTTAATTGTTGAGTATTAATTATATGGATGTGTTATATTTTGCTTATCCATTCACCTGTTGAAGGAAATTTGGGCTGTTTCTAGTTTTTGGTTATTATAAATAAGGTCATATAATCATATAATGATTTTTGTGTGAACATAAGTTTTCAAGTCACTTGGACAAACACCTACAAGTAGGACAACTGGACTGGAAGGTAAGTGCATGTTCAACTATAAAAGAAACAAAACTGGTTTTCAAAGTAGCCAAACCACATTTTAACTTTCATCAGGAGTGTCTGAGATTTTCAATTGCTCTGAATTCTCAACACACTATCAGTTTTTAAAAGCCATTCTAATAGGTATATATCATTGTGACTGTTAGTTTATATTTACTAAAGATGTGGAGAATGTTCAGAATGATTTAATTTGGATTTTGTTACTCTATTCTCAGTATTTTCCTTATGCCTGAGGAACTTTCTTTAGCATTTGTTTTAGTGTAGTTTTGCTGATGATGTATTGTTTCAGCTTTTTTTTTTCTTTTCAAATGTATTCTTTTTAATGGCTGAGTAATATTCCATTGTGTGTAGGTAACCCTCCGTTTCTTTTTTGTTTGTTTTTTTAAATATAAATTTATTTATTTTAATTTGAGGTTAATTACTTTACAATATTGTATTGGTTTTGCCATACATCAACATGAATCTGCCACAGGTATACACGTGTTCCCCATCCTGAACCCCCCTCCCTCCTCCCTCCCCATACCAACCCTCTGGGTCATCCCAGTGCACCAGCCCCAAGCATCCAGTATCATGCATCGAAACTGGACTGGCGATTCATTTCATATATGATATTATACATGTTTCAATGCCATTCTCCCAAATCATCCCACCCTTTATTCCTTAAAAAAGGTATCTTTACTGGAATAAAATTTTATGACAGTTTTTTTTTTTTTTTCCCATTCAGTAATGTCATTAAAAAAAAAAAAAAATGACAGAAAGATCCCTTGAAGGAGAAATGGCATCCCACACCAGTATTCTTGCTTAGAGAATCCCATGGACAGAGGAGCCTGGTGAGCTATAGGCCACGGGGTTTCAAAGAGCTGGACATGACTGAGTGTCTGAATACACACACACTATGTCACAATACTGGTCATTCTCATTAACACTATTCCGTATGAGCTATCTCTCTTTTTTTCACTCTGCATTGTGCCCTTTTCCTCTGGGTGCATCTAAAACACTCTGTTTATCACTGCATATGTCTTGGTGTAGTGTTTTTTTCATGTTTCTAGTTGTTGAAACTTCCTGAGCTGCTTAGGGCCTCTGGGCTTGGAGTTGCCATCAAACTTGGAAAACTATCAGCTATACTTTCTTAAAATATTGTACCTGCCACCCCATCTCCTTCAGGGGATCCAACAGCACATATAATAGGGCACCTAGGAGTGTCCCACATGTCATTAGTGCTCCTTTTTGAAAATGATCCTGTTTTCCCTTAGTGTATCTTTTTAGATAGTTTATATTGCTACATCTTTAAATTCACTAATCTTTTTTAAGTTGTCTAATGTGTCATTAGTCAAATTTAGTGTATTAAACCTTTTATACATTCTATTTCTCTTCTTTAGAAGCTTGATTTGGGTCATTTTTTACATCTCCCATTTCTTTATTTTTAAATACATTTAAAATAAATATTTTAATGCCTCTGTCTTCTAATTCTGCTATCAGGGTTAGTCTAGGATTGTTTTCCATTGGTTGACTTTTCTCTTCATTATTGGTCATATTTGCTGCTTCTTTTCATACTGGTAACCTTTATGTCATATGATGACATTATAGATTTTGTTGTTTATGTATAGGTATATTGTATGCCTATAAATATTCTTATGCTTTTATCTGAGATGCCATTAAGTTACCTACAGTGTGATCACTTGGCGGGGGTCTTACTTTTTTAGTTTTGTTAAGCAGGATGGGCAGGATGTGTTAGTCAGAGTTCTTTAGAGAAAGAGAACAGGATATATGTGCATATATTGCTGTCTTTAGTAACACCTTAAAAATAAAAAAGAATATCCCAAAGTAGAATATCATGACCAGTTTTCATCATCTCTAGGAGTGAAAATGTGATGCAAGGGAAACTTTTGATTTTTCAGACTAGCCAATTACATTCCTAGCAAGATAGGAAAAAAAATGCTGCAATTTCACATTAAAACTATAAAGCTAAAGCTAATTACCTTTTAATGTTGACAGATTACAGTTCATTTCACTTGGTAATCTAAAATCATGGTATACTACTCACAGAGGTAATATTTCCTAACAAAGTAATTTCATTGTAAATTTAAAAGTCTTTCTAAGGGTAATACTGAAAAGTTACCTACAATTTTAGCACTATTAGTATCCTTCCTTCAAGTAACATATGAGATAAAGAGAAAAGGACTTTGGAAAGAACAAAAATGGCATATACATTTAAGATGACAACTTTGCTGTTTCAAGTTCTAAGTAACCCATACAAATGGTGCTTTTAACATCATCCACATTAATTTCAAGTAATAACGATTCAGACATGACTTAGTGGCTGAACAACAACTCCTCCTCTTAGGAAAACACCCAAGATTACACAAAGTGAACTTCCACAACGAAAGTAAATATTGTTTTATTTTATATGTACTCTATATAGATCAAATTAGTTAGACAATTACTAGATCTCTTTTTTACTAATGTTAGGTGGAACTACATTAATAATTTATCTCAAAAAATCACTTACTGAAGGAGAGGAGAATCATCCTCAAACAACATGCTTAACAGCATTAATTCTCAAAATAATACAGTAGATTATGATGATAAAATGTATCACAGATGTTCATAAAACCTACCTAATCATATCAACATTACAGTTCAAAAGAGAGAACAATTGATTTTCTAAAGTAAAAAGCTTTTGAGAATAGGAGGAACCTACTGAAATGTAAAATATGTACTAGTAATTAATAACCCAGAGGTTCTCAACACAGCTTAAGCCAAGGAGCAAATAAAGGTTAATTTTAAGCAGAGTATCTGCCAGCTGCCTAATAGTTACCCCAAAGAGTTAGTAAAAATCAATAAATACTACTTTAATTGTAAAATGTAAAGGACTTCAGAGCATTTGAGATATGAGATTTTCTTCTTGCAATGGCATTTTATTGAAAGTATAAAGCAGGTAAAAATCAAAATACACCAAAGAAAATGTATTCCCTCAGTTTTGCATAGATATACAGCATTCCTATGGAGCAGCAGTTTAAGTAATTTTCAATTAGATGGCCTCCTCTGACCATTACACAATGAAGTCAATAACTAAAAGTGAAGAAAATACTTCTACTTCACATTTTCTAAAGGGTGTATCTGCTGTCCCTGTGGGCAATATGGAATTTTTTTCTGTTAAATTTGTATTAAGTACTGTGTATGCATTTGAAAAGACCCTGATGCTGGGAAAGATTGAGGGCAGGAGGAGAAGGGGATGACAGAGGATGGGATGGTTGGATGGAATCACTGATTCGATGGACATGAGTTTGGGTAAACTCCAGGAGTTGGTGATGGACAGGGAGGCCTGGCATGCTGCAATTCGTGGGGCTGCAGAGTCAGACACAGCTAAGTGACTGAACTGAACAGATGTATATAAAATATACATACACAAACACATACAAATATGTTGTATAATATAGGGTAGACATGGGTCAACTTGTTACTTAGCTTAACAGCTAGAGTAATACAAATACTTTTGAAACTGCTGTGTACATTTTCTAGATTTAGTTCATTTACCCTCCCAGAGCCCCATTTCCACTACAGGCAATTGGTTTATACTGTTTAAGAAATTTATCATTAGGGTATTTATCTGTAAAATATATATTTTTTTATCTTGCTGTTTTTGATGTTAACAGAAGTAGTAATACTATATGTAGTAATCTGAAATCACTCAGATATATATTAATTTCAAAAACCCACTGTTGTTGTTTACTTGTTAAATTGTGTCTGACTCTTTTGCAATCCCATGGACTGTAGCTCACCAGGCTTCTCTGTCCATGGGACTTCTCAGGCAAGAATACAGGAATGGGTTGCCATTTCCTTCTCCAAGGGACTTTCCTGATCCAGAGATTGAACCCACATCTCCTTCATTGGCAGGCAGACTGTTTACTGCTGAACCACCTAGGAACCCCCTTAAAAAATGTACACACTACTGTACACACATTTAAAATGGATAATCAACAAAAACCTATTGTATAGTCAATGCTGTTCAATGTTATGTGGCAGCATGGATAGGAGGGGGTTTTAGGGAGAATGGATACATGTATGTCTGTGGCTGAATTCCTTCACTGTTCACCTGAAACTACTGCAGTGTTGTTAACTGGCTATAACTGAATACAAAATAAAAAGTTCAAAGTGTGGAAAAAATAGTACACATTAAAAAAAAAAGTTAAAAAAATAAGTTAGAATATTATGTTTCTTCCCTTAAAGGCTAAATATCAAACTGATTGAAGACCACAGACTTTCAGACAAATCTCCAGAGTTCAAATTCCATCTTCATTATACATTCTCTAAGTGATCTTGAGTAGATTACTTATTTTTGATACACTGTCTATGATTTTTAGTAAATTACTAAATCTCATTAAATTCAGTTTCTCTGTCTATAAAATAAAATATTGTATAAACCATAGGATATTTAGGAGGAACAAAATGTAAATAAAGCCCTCAGAACTTTGCCTGGCACACAATAGATACTCTGTGTGTTTGCTTTTATTCTCATCACTATTTAAAAAGCAAGAGAGTTCCAGAAAAACATCTACTTCTGCTCTATTGACTATGCCAAAGTCTTTGACTGTGTGGATCACAATAAACTGTGGAAAATTCTGAAAGAGTTGGGAATAACAGACCACCTGACTTGCCTCTTGAGAAATCTGTATGCAGGTCAGGAAGCAACAGTTAGATCTGGACATGGAACAACAGACTGGTTCCAAATAGGAAAAGGAGTACGTCAAGGCTGTATACTGTCACCCTGCTTATTTAACTTATATGCAGAGTACATTATGAGAAACACTGGGCTGGAAGAAACACAAGCTGGATTCAAGATTGCCGGGAGAAATATCAATCACCTCAGATATGCAGATGACACCACCCTTATGGCAGAAAGTGAAGAGGAACTAAAAAGCCTCTTGATGAAAGTGAAAGTGGAAAGTGAAAAAGTTGGCGTAAAGCTCAACATTCAGAAAACGAAGATCATGGCATCCAGTCCCATCACTTCATGGGAAATAGATGGGGAAACAGTGTCAGACTTTTTTTTGGGGGGGGGCTCCAAAATCACTGCAGATGGTGACTACAGCCATGAAATTAAGACGCTTACTCCTTGGAAGAAAAGTTATGAGCAACCTAGATAGCATATTCAAAAGCAGAGATATTACTTTGCCGACTAAGGTCCGTCTAGTCAAGGCTATGGTTTTTCCAGTGGTCATGTACGGATGTGAGAGTTGGACTGTCAAGAAAGCTGAGCGCTGAAGAATTAATGCTTTTGAACTGTGGTGCTGGGGAAGACTCTTGAGAGTCCCTTGGACAGCAAGGAGATCCAACCAGTCCATTCTGAAGGAGATCAGTCCTGGGATTTCTTTGGAAGGAATGATGCTAAAGCTGACGCTCCAGTACTTTGGACACCTCATGCAACGAGTTGACTCATTGGAAAAGACTCTGATGCTGGGAGGGATTGGGTGCAGGAGGAGAAGGGGACGACAGAGGATGAGATGGCTGGATGGCATCACGGACTCGATGGATGTGTGTCTGAGTGAACTCTGGGAATTGGTGATGGACAGGGAGGCCTGTCGTGCTGCGATTCATGGGGTCGCAAAGAGTCGGACACGACTGAGTGACTGAACTGAACTATACATTTTATTTTCCTTTTGAGTTCATTTTCTTTGAGGATATTCCTTCTCCCTTCAATTTATACTTAGCTTATTACTTTCATCTAATCTCTTCAGGGGCAAGTCTCCTAGACTTCTATGTTTTCACTTTTATTTTCTCACAAGTTTTTTTTTTTTTTTAATAAAGTTAAAAGTTACATATAGTGAGATGTGCAGATCTTGAATTTGCTATTCAAAAAGTTTGATAAACAGATATCAAAACACAAAACATTTTAATTGCTGCACAATATCTCCAACATGGTTCTTCTTAGTCACTAACATTTCATGAAACAGTCACAAATTTCATTTCTGTTCCTATACTCAGTGCATGCTCAGTCATGTCTAACTCTCTGTGACCATATGGACTGTAGTCCACCCAGCTCCTCTGTCCATGGGGTTCTCCCAGCAAGAATACTTGAGTAGGTTGGCATTTCCTACTCCAGGAGATCTTCCTGACCCAGGGATCAAAAGTGGAGCTCCTGAGTCTCCTGCATTGGCAGGCAGATTCTTCACCATTGTGCCACCTGGCTATTCCTCTAGGTTTATTTATTAGTATTCCATGCAAATGGAATTCATAAAAAAAGCTGGAATAGCAATACTCATATCAGACAAAATAGACTTTAAAACAAAAAACTGTTAAAACAGAAAAAGAAGGACACTAAATAATGATTAAGAGTTCAACCCAAGAAGATATAAGACTTATAAATATATACACACCCAACATAGGAGCACCTCAATATTTAGGGCAAATACTAATAAACATAAAAAGAAAAACTGATGGTAATATAATAATAGTGGGAGAATTTAATACCCTGTTTTCATCAGCAGACAGATCATCTGAACAGAAAGTTAACAAGAAAACATAGGCCTTAAATGACACTTTAGATAAGTTGAACTCAACTGATAATTATTCAACATCCCCCTCAAAAGCAGCAGACTCCACATTCTTCTCAAGTGCACATGGAGTATTCTCCAGGATTGACCACATGCTGGGCCACAAAGCAAGCCTTGGTAAATTGTTGAAATTATATCAAGCATCTTTTCTGATCACAATGCTATGCAATTAGAAATAAACTGCAAGAAAAGAATTCTAAAAAATACCAATATATGGTACATAAACAGTATGCTACTCAACAACCATTAAGTCACTGAAGAAATCAAAGGGGAAATAAAAAAAAAATTCCTAGAGACAAATGAAAACAAAAGCACAACAGTCCAAAACTTATGGGATGTGGCAGCAGAAGTTATAGGAGGGAAGATTATAACACTCTCACCTCAAGAAATAAGAAAAATCCCAAGTAAACAATCTAACCTTATACCCAAAACAACAAGAGAAAGAAGAGCAAAGTCTAGAAGTTAGTTTAGTTCAGTTCAGTTCAGTCACTCAGTCGTGTCTGACTCTTAGTAGAAGGAAAGGAATTATAAAAATCAGAGCAGAAATAAATCAAATAGAGATAAAGAAAATAATGGCAAAAATCAATGAAACTAAAAGCTGGTTATTTAAAAAGATAAAATTGTTAAACTGTTAGCCAGACTCACCAAGAATAAATGGGAAAAGACTCAGATCAATAAAATTAGAAGTGAAAAAGGAGAACTTACAACTGACTCCACAGAAGTATCAAGGATCATAAGAGAATACTATGAACAACTGTATGTCGATAAGATGGACAACCTGGAAGAAATAGACAAATTATTAGAAAGATACAGTCTCCCTAGACTAAACAAGGAATAAACAGAAATATGAACAAACCATTAACAAGCACTGAAATTAAGAAATTAAAGTCACAAACACTGTGATTAAAAACCTCCCAACAAACAAAACTCCAGGACCTGAAAGCTTCACAAGTGAATATTATTAAACATCTAGAGAAGTGTTAACACCTAGCCTTCTAAAATTGTTTCAAAAAATTTCAGAGGAAGGAAAATGTCCAAACTCATTTTATGAGGCCACCATCACCCTGTTAACGCAACCAGATAAAAATACCATTAAAAAGACAATTACAGGCCAATAATACTGATGAACATAGATGCAAAAATCCTCAACAAAATACTACCAATTTATATCCAATAATACATTAAAGAGATTATACACAATGATCAGATGAGATTCATCCCAGGGATGCAAGGGTTTTTCAACATCTGAAAATCAATCAATGTAATATACCACACTTCAACAAATAGGAGAATAAAAACCATATGATCATCTCAATAGATGCTTAAAAAGATTTTGACAAAATTCATCATGCGTTTTGATAGAAACTCTCCAGAAAGTGGGCATAGAGGATATACACCTCAATATAATATATATATAAAGGCCAAATGCCACAAACCTACAACTAGCATCATACTCAATGGTGAAAAGCTAAAAGCATTCCCTCTAAGATCAGGAACTAGACAAGGATGTCCCACTCTCACCTCTTTTATTCAACATACTTTTTGAAGTCCTAGTTATAGCAATCAGAGAAGAGGAAGAAGCAAAGGGAATCCAAATTGGAAAAGAAGTTAAACTATCACTGTTTGTAGATAACATGATATTACACATAGAAGATCCTATAGATGGTACCAGAAAACAACTAGAACTTTTCAATGAATTTGATAACATTGCAGAAATTTGTTGCATTTTTATACTAAAAATGAAAGACCAAAAATAGAAATTCAAGAAGCAATATCATTTACTATCACATCAGAAAGAATAAAATACATAGGAACAAACTTACCTAAGGAAACAAAAGACCTGTACTCCAAAAACTGTAAGATGCTGATGAAAGAAATCAGCATAAAGACATAAACAGAAAGATATACTATGTTCAGAGATTATAAGAATCAATATTGTCAAAATGACTATACTATTCAAAGCAATCTTCAGGTTCAGTGCAATCCCTGTCAAATTATCAATGGCATTTATCACAGAAGTAGAACAAAAAAAATTCAAAATTTGTATGGAAACACAAAAGATCCCAAATAGCCAAAGTAATCTTGAAGAAGAAATACAGAGCTGAAGGAATCAGGCTTCCTGACTCCCGACTAGACTATGAAACTACAGGCATTAAATAGTGTGGTACTGGCACAAAAATAGAAATATAAACCAATGGAACAGGATAGAAAACCCAGAAATAAGCCCATGCACCTATAGTCAATTAATACATGGCAAAGGAAGCAAGACTACACAATGTTGGGAAGACAGTCTTATCAACAAATGATGGGAAAACTGGACAGCAGCATGTAAATATATATATATATATATATTCCTTAACTCCATACACAAAAATAAGCTCAAAATGGATTAAAGACCTAAATGTGAGACCAGACACTATAAAACTCCTAGAGGAAAACATAGGCAGAAGACCCTCTGACATAAATTACAGGAATATCTTTTTTGATCGATCTCCCTGAATAATGGAAATAAAAATAAACAAATGAGACCTACTTAAACCCAAAAGCTTTAGCACAGCAAGTGAAGTGAAGTTGCTCAGTAATGTCTGACTCTTTGAGATCCCATGGACTGTATTAGTCCATGGCATTCTTTAGGCCAGAATACTGGAGTGGGTATCCTTTCCCTTCTCCAGGGGATCTTCCCAACCCAGGGATCAAAACCAGGTCTTCTGCACTGCGGGTGGATTCTTTACAAGCTGAACCACAAGGGAAGCCCAAGAATACCAGAGTGGGTATCCTATCTCTTCTAAAAGAGATCCTCCCAACCCAGGAATCGAAACGGGGTCTCCTGAATTGCAGGTGGAGTCTGAGCTATCAGGGAAGCCCTGCACAGCAAAGGAAACAATAAACAAAAGAGAAGATAACCACATTGGGAGAAAATATTTGCTAATGATATGACTGATAAGGGATTAGTCTCCAAATTTTACAAACAGTTCTTATGATGCTTAGCTATCAGGGGAATAGCCCACTCAAAAATAGGCAGAATATCTGGACAGATATTTCTCCAAAGAGGATATAAAGATGGCCAGGAGGCACATGAAAAGATGTTGAACATCACTAGCTATTAGATAAATGAAAATCTAAACTATAATGAGACCTCACACCAGTCAGAATGGATATTATATCAGTTCAGTTCAGTCACTCAGTCGTGTCCAACACTTTGCAACCCCATGAATCACAGCATGCCAGGCCTCCCTGCCCATCATCAACTCCCAGAGTCTACCCAAACCGATGTCCATCAACTCGGTCATGCCATCCAGCCATCACATCTTCTGTCGTCCCCTTCTCCTCTTGCCCCCAATCCTTCCCAGCATTAGGGACTTCTCCAATGAGTCAATTCTTTGCATGAGGTGGCCAAAGTATTAGAGTTTCAGCTTCAACATCAGTCCTTCCAATGAACACCCAGGCTGATCTCCTTTAGGATGGACTGGTTGTATCTCCTTGCAGTCCAAGGAACTCTCAAGAGTCTTCTCCAACACTACAGTTCAAAAGCATCAATTCTTCGGCACTCAGCTGTTTCACCGTCCAACTCTCACATCCATACATGGCCACTGGAAAAACCATAGCCTTGACTAGATGGACCTTTATTGGCAAAGTAATGTCTCTGATTTGTAATATACTATCTAGGTTGGTCATACCTTCCTTCCAAGGAGTAAGCATCTGTTGGAGATTACGAGTGAAATGACATAAAACAAGACACACACAAAGGACAGACGACACGTACACACTCTGGCCAGAGGAACAGAACAGAACTGCCCAAACTATTTGGACTTTATTATTATAAAGCCCCCCCTAGGCAGAATTCCAGACTGCATGAATAAGCCTTTTCAGTACAGCGCAGGTGCATACATGTTATCGTACAGCAAAGGGGAGTGAAATTCCAGCCTTCTGCAGAGTCTGTCCAGAGCCCTTATCACAAGAAGGTAATGTTCCCTTATTTGCAAGGGACCATCAATCTCAAGGCTGTGTCCGTCTCCTTGGCAGAACATCTTGTTTGCAAGCAGCTCATCTCCATTTTCCCTATTGTGGCCGCATTAACCCTTCAAGCATCTTTTAATTTCATGGCTGCAGTCACCATCTGCAGTGATTTTGGAGCCCCAAAAATTAAGTCTGACACTGTTTCCACTGTTTCCCCATCTGTTTCCCATGAAGTGATGGGACCAGATGCCATGGTCTTCGTTTTCTGAATGTTGAGCTTTAAGCCAACTTTTTCACTCTCTTCTTTCACTTTCAAGAGGCTTTTTAGTTCTTCTTCACTTTCTGCCATAAGGGTGGTGTCATCTGCATAACTGAGGTTATTGATATTTCCCCTGGTAATCTTGATTCCAGCTTGTGGTTCTTCCAGCCCAGCATTTCTCATGATGTACTCTTCATATAAGTTAAATAAGCAGGGTGACAATATACAGCCTTGACGTACTCCTTTCCCTATTTGGAACCGGTCTGTTGTTCCATGTCCAGTTCTAACTGTTGCTTCCTGACCTGCACATAGGTTTCTCAAGAGGCAGGTCAGGTGATCTGGTATTTCCATCTCTTTCAGAATTTTCCACAGTTTATTGTGATCCACACAGTCAAAAGCTTTGGCATAGTCAATAGAGCAGAAGTAGATGTTTTTCTGGAACTCTCTTGCTTTTTCCATGGTCCAGTGAATGTTGGCAATTTGATCTCTGGTTCTTCTGCCTTTTCTAAAACCAGCTTTGACATCTGGAATTTCTCGGTTTACATATTGATATATATATATATATATATATAAAATCCACAAGCAACAAATGTTGGAGAGGGTGTGGAGAAGAGAAGGGATCCCTCCCACACTTTTGATGTAAATGTAAATTAGTATAGCCACTATAGAGAACAGTCTGGATCTTTCTTTAAACTAAAAATAGATCCACCATATGGCCCTGCCATCTCACTCATAAGCATATATCCAGAGAAAAACATGATCTGAAAGGATAAATGCACACCAAGATTCATTGCAGCATTGTTTCCAATAGCCAAGACCTGGAAGCAACTTAAATGCCCATCCAAAGAGGAATGGATAAAGAAGATGTGGTAATATATACAATGAAATATTACTCAGTCATTAACAAGAATTAAATAATGTCATTTGCAGCAACATGGATGAACCTAGACAGTGTCATACTGAGTGAAGTAAGCTATACAGAGAAGCAGAAATATCATATGACACTACTTATATGTGGAATCAGAAAAGAAATGATATGAATGACCTAATTACAAAATAGAAAAGAAAGTCACAGACTTAGAAAACAAATTTATGGTTGCCAGGGGTAAGGGACAGTTAGGAAGTTTGGAAAGGTCATGTACACACTGCTATATTTAAAATGGATAACCAACAAGGACCTATTATATAGCACATGGAACTCTACTCAATGTTATGTGCCAGCTGGATGGGAAGGGATTTTGGGGGAGAATGGATAGATGCTGAGTCTCTTTGCTGTTCATCTGAAACTACTACATAATTGTTAATTGGCTATACTCCAAAAAAAATAAAGTTTAAAATTTGAAAAAATTATTCTGTAATTTCATATTAATGAAATTATATATCATGACTGAATCTGGCTTCTTTTATCAGCATACCACTGTTGGATCCATCCATGTACGAATATAGTGCATGTTTGTATGCTCATTCTCTCAGTTGCGTCCAAGTCTTTGCAACCCCATGGACTTTAGCCTGCCAGGCTCTTCTATTCATGGGAGTTTTCAGGCAAGAATACTGGAGTGGGTTGCCATTTCCTCCTCCAGGGGATTTTCCAGACCCAGGAATTGAACCCACATCTTCTGCCTTGGCCAGCGGATTCTTTATCACTGAGTCAACTGGAAAACCCCTGTATTAGCATAGTAGTTCATTTTATCTTACCGCTGAATAGTCCATTACGTACTTAGACCATACCCATTCCCTTGTAGATAGAATTTAGACTGTCTCCTGCTTTTGGGTATATTGAATAAAGCTGTCATAAACATTCCTTGTACAGTGCCTTTTGAGACATGTTTTTATTACTTTTGAGTTAAAATCTGGAAGTACAATTGCTGGGTCATAAGTATGTGTTTATTTTTAAAGAAACTACCCAACTATTTTTCAGAGTAGTTGCACTCTTTCTCACTTTAAAGAGCAATGTATGAAAGTTCTGTTTGCTCTGTAGCGTGTACAACATTTGGTGTTGCCAATCTTTTGTTATATTGACCTTTTTTTTTTCAAATTTATAGTGATATCTCACTATGGTTTTGATTTGTATTTCTATGACAATGAATAAGATTTGATGCTTTTTCTTTCTGCTTTTTAAGTGTTTTGTGTATAAGTGTTTAAGTCTTTTCCACATTTTATATTTCCTGAGTTGTGAATGCTTCAAAATATTCTTAATAGAGTCCTTTGTTAGATATGAATTGTAAATATATTATTCTTTTCTGTTTAATATTTCTAGCTGTTTAATTTCTGACTGGTGTATTCTGTTAAGCAAACATGTTCAACTTTCAGTAAGTGTATATAATCAATTTATATTTTCAAAGTTAATCCTATGCCCTCTCTAAGATAATTTGCCAGCTTCAAAGTTGCACAGATATTCTCCTATGTTGTTTCCTAGTAGCTTCATTGTTTTAGTTTTTAAGCTTGTAGTCTCCTTTCCACCTTTAATTCATATTTGCTGTGGTACAGAATTAAAGTCAAGTTTCTTTTTCCATAGATATGTGGAAAATATTTTCCTTCCGTACAGAATTTATCTGTCAGGCTTTTCATCTATTCCTAATTCACTAAGACAGGTTTTAATCACAAATATATATGCTGCTGCTGCTGCTGCTAAGTCACTTCAGTTGTGTACGACTCTGACCCCATAGACGGCAGCCCACTAGGCTCCTCTGTCCCTGGGATTCTCCAGGCAAGAATATTGGAGTGGGTTGCCATGTCCTTCCCCAATGCATGAAAGTGAAAAGTGAAAGTGAAGTCGCTCAGTCATGTCTAACTCTTCGCAACAGGCTCCTCCATCCATGGGATTTTCCAGGCAAGAGTACTGGAGTGGGTTGCCATTTCCTTCTCCACAAATAGATATGATATTTTGTCAAATATTTACATATTTATTACAAATAATCAGTATATAAATGTGATGAATTACATTGACTGACTTTTGTATGCTAAAACAACCTTGTATTCCTAGATTAAATCATACATCATGGTGTTGTATTCTTTTCCAATATTCCTAACTTTAATTGCATAAAATTTTACACAGAATTTTTGCATCTATGTTCAGCAGGATTATTGATCTGGAATTTAACATTCTCATAAAGAATATTAATCTGGGTCTTTGTTTTATGGTTAAATGGCTTCATAAGGTGAGTGGAGAAATTATTCCCTTATATTCTATTTTAAAAAAATAATTTTTGTATAGGATTAATTTCATTTCTTTACTAAATATTTGGTGGAAATCACAAGTGAAAGCATCCTATCCTAGCAATATCATATCATATTTGTCTTTCTCTGCCTGACTTGCTTCACTCAGTATGACATTCTCTAGGTCCATCCATGTTGCAGCAAGTGGCATTATTTTTTTTTTCTATGGCTGAGTAATGTTCTACTGTATGCATGTATGACATTTTTATCCATTCCTCTGTCGACAGACATTTAGGTTGCTTCCATGTCCTGGCTAGCGTAAATGGAGCTGCAATGAACATTGGGGTGCATGTATTGCTTCAAATTATGGTGTTCTGTTCCATGGGGTCACAAAGAGTCGGACATGACTGAGAGACTTGTGGATACCTGTCTAGGAGTAGGATTGCAGGGTCACACAGTAGGTATATTTTTTTGTTTTAATGAAGCACCATACTGTTCTTCATAGTGACTGTACCAGTTTGCATTCCCACCAACAGTGTAAGAGGACTCCCTTCTCTCCACACCTTCTCCAGCATTTATTGTTTGTAGATTATATGATGATGGCCATTCTGACAGATGTGAGAATACAGCTTTGATTTGAATTTCTCTAATAATTAGTGATGTTGAACATCTTTTCATGCACTTTTTAACCATCTGTATGTTTTCCTTGGAACAATGTTTATTTAGATCTTCTGCCCATGTTTTTATTGTTTTTTTTTAAATTATATTGACCTGCAAAAGCTATTGGTATATTTTAGAAATTAATCTCCTGTCAATTGCTTTGTTTGCGAATATTTTCTCCCATTCTGATGATTGTCTTGTCATTTTGTTTATGGTTTCCTTTGCTATGAAATAATTTTTAAGTTTAATTAGGTCTTATATATTTTTTCTATTTCATTAATTTAGAACATGGATTGAAAAAGATCTCGTTTCATTTTATGTCAAAGAGTGTTCTGCCTATGTTTTCCTCTAACAGTTTTATACTATCCGGCCTTAGATTTGGGTCTTTAATAGTTTTTGAGTTGATCTTTGTGTATCAAGTTAGGGAATGTTCTAATTTCATTCTTTTACTTGTAGCTATCCAGTTTTTCCAGTGCCACTTATTGAAGAGACGGTCTTTTCTCCATTGTACTAATATATTCTTGCCTCTTTCGTCACATGTTAGGTGATCATAAGTTTACGGGTTTATCTCCTGTTTCACTGATCTATATTTCTATTTCTGTGCTGTGCCATACTCTTTTGATGACTGTAGCTTTGTAGTATAGTCTGAAGTCAGGACCCCTGATTTCTGCAGCTTCGTTTTTCTTTCTCAAGATTGCTTTGGCTGTTTGTGGTCTTCTGCATTTCTAGATTTCCTATTTTCTCAAGAAATTTGTTCATTTCATATAATTTATTGGCATAACATTGTTCATAATGGCCATGTTGTCTTGATAATCTCTGTGGGATCTGTACTGTTATCCTTTTCTCTTATACTTTTATTTGTATTGTTTACTTCTTTTCTAAGTTAGACTTACCAGGATCTTATTAACTGTACCAATATTTTCATAAAATTCTAGATTTGTTGATTTTTTTCCATTGTTTTTCTCTTTTCTATTTGTTATTTTTAATAATTTCACTTATTCCACTGATTTTGGGTTCAGTTTCTTTATTTTTTAGCTCTAAAAGTGGAAATGCACTTCATTGCTTCCTTTCTCCTTTTCTAATATATACATTCAAAACTATATGTGTATTTTTTTTCTGTGAGATGTATTTATTTTGCTTCCATGTTTTTGCTATTGGGCAGACTACTTTCAATCTCATTGCCTTCCATTAAAATTATTTGTTTTTTCTTGGAAGCTTTTAGAATGTTTTCTATATATTTTGAAAACAAAATATATAGAAAATATTCTAAAAATAAATAGAAAAATATAGAAAATATATATTTTGAATGTTTTCTATATATTTTCTCTATATATTTCTATATATTTTTTCTATACATTCTCTATATATTTTGTGTGGGAATGTTATATACTATATCTCCTCCTATGTCTCTTGTTAGCCTAAAATATTTTCATCTGTTGTATTTCAATTTCTGGTATTAAGAATAAACATGTTTTAGACATTCTCATCCAGTCCTTTGGCTCTTCAAATGTCTGGTAATTTCTTACCTCTATAATAAAAATTTCTTCTAGCCTTCTCTCTAGTTTCCATGAGTGGGACCTTTATTAACATAGCACTGTTGGTCTCTATCTCCTCTCTCAGTCTCCTCAAGGGAAGGAGAAAATAATCTGACTGGTATTTTGGAGCAGGATCAGATACAAAGGTTCAGCTCTTTATAGTCTCTCTTTTTAAGACTGGTCTGTCACCGCTCTTTTTCTCTGGACCACCCATAAAACTCAGGGATACTGGTTCTTTACCTGCTAGGAGAGGCTTACATGTGTCCAGTGCTGCCTGTGCTGAGGTATATGAAAGTTGCTCAGTCGTGCCCGATTCATTGCAACCCCATGAACTAAACAGTCCATCAGTCCATGAAATTCTCCAGGCCAGAATACTGAAGTAGGTAGCCTTTCCCTTCTCCAGGGGATCTTCCCAACCCAGGGATTGAACCAACGTCTCCTGCATTGCAGGTGAATTCTTTACCAGCTGAGCCACCAGGAAAGCCCAAAAATACTGGAGTGGGTAGCCTATCCCTTCTCCAGAGGATCTTCCTGACCTGTGAATAGAACCAGGGTCTCCTGCATTGCTAGCAGATTCTGTGCTGAGGTATATTAAGTCTTTAATTCTGGGCTTTGTTAAGTCACCCTCTAACCTGGACTTTGTTGACAATAAAGTTTATATTTTCATTTCCATGTGTTTCTTTTTATATCTCTTTGTTGTTTCATATACAAACAAAAAATAAGAAAATTTATTATTTCCATAAAATATGAGCATCACCTTTCAGATGGCTGTTTAAATATTACCTTTTGTAAGAGTCCTTGCCACATCATTCAATTATTTAGCACTTACATAATATTTTTTCATTGTGTCCTATATGTCTTTATTATAGTGATTAATACAAGCTGTAATTATCTATTTCCTTATTTGTCTATTGCTCCTTTTCTCCATTAAATTTTTAAATCTACTAATAAAATTAACATAGTTTAAAGATTACAATTTTAACATTTTAAAGTGTATAGTCAGTGGTTTTTAGTACATCCACATGCAACCATCACCACTACCTAATTCCAAAACATTTGACACTCCAAAACAAAGTTTGGGCCCATTAAGTAGACTCCTCATTCCCATTTCTCCATCTTCTGAGTTCCTTGGCAACCAGTAATCTACTTTCAGCCTTTGTGGATTTGCCTATTACGGACATTTCATACAAATGGAATTACGTGTGACATTTTGTGCCTTGTTTTCTATTAACATTATGTTTTCAAGGTGCATAAAGGCTACAGCATGTATTAGGACTTCATTTTTATGGCTGAATGATATTGCATTGTATGAATATATCAATTGATTTATACCTTTTTGGCTATTATGAAAAACACTGCTATGAATAATTGGGTACAAATTTTTGTGTGAATAGATGTTTTCACTTCACTTGGGTTAGTAACTTTGTTTCGCTTTTTGGGAAACCACCAAATTGTTTTTCCCAGCAATTGAGCCATTTAATATTTCCATCATCAATACATCTCCAACATATTTTAAACTTCACAAGGGTAAGGACTATTTTGTGCACCACTATATACCTAGTACCTAGGGTAAAAAGCCTGATACACAGAATATTCTTGAATTAGATATGCGGTTAAATAAAGGAATAAATAAATGAAATGGTTTAGATGCTTTCCAAAGCTATATTCCTAGTACCTATACAAAGGTATGATAAATGTTAAAAAAACAGTATTATTACTTTTGAATTTGCACTAATTTGGGTCCTTGTCTGCACCATAAAGTTAAAATTGGTTTGAGTTATTTAAGTGTCTGCTGATTTCAGGGAAAAATGCCGGGTAAAATTGACTCTTACTGGCAACTACTCAGCTTGCAATAAGAAATATTGGAATATTGAATGATTTGCCAGTCCCTGGAACTGTTTACAGTTACATGAAAAGAAGAGAAGCACAAAATTGTGGCTCAGAGAAAAACGCCAAAGCTCAGCACCTTCAGGATAAACAGCTGAGGTGAATGATCACCTAACCTCAAATTTCCCATCTAGTTAGGTGATGAGGAAATGTCTATCCACCCCAATAAGCCACTAGTCAGAATCATTTTCCAATCCATCCTCCCTCCCTTAGGCCAAATTAACTTTTATGCCATTTTGCTATTAATATTTCTAAGTATACATACCATAGCTTTTAGAATTAAGTTTAAAACATAATACAGTCTGCAGGATAATTATGTAAAGGCATTTGTGACATAGGTTATGCAGTCTATGGAGTTAGATGGTTCAGGTTCATATTTTGGTTCCAACCTTTTCTAGCTAAGTGAGTTTAGAAGATAGGTGTTATTTGAGTCTCAGATGTTTCATCACAAACTGGGATAACAGTAACAATATCTGCATTATGGATTTGTCCCCTGTTAGTCTTTTCTCATTCCACTCACCTACCTCTTGCTATGTCCCAGTGATACCAGACTTCTCTTTGCTCCTCAAATATATCGTGGTTTTTCCATTTCTTTTTCCTGAGGTATACACTCTATCCAGTAGTTGGTCAATATCTCACCATCAGTCTCATCTGATTCTTTCCCATGGAGGTTTTTTTCTTCATAGAAGTTTTCAAAATTATAATTATTCAACTACTTATATAATTATTTGATTTCTGCCTGTATTATTTGCTTGACTGAAAACTCCCTTTTGACCATCACTGTATCCCTTCTGCTAAAAGAGTGAATGCTTGAATGGAAACCATCACTTGGATGTTTTGAATGAATAAATACAACATTTTAAATGAATTATACTCCAACAAAATGTTTTAAAAGGCAAGCTTTGCCTATGGCATCATCTTACTGATCTCAGAACATGTCCTGAGCCCCTAAAGATTATTCTTGCATTGATCCTCCAGGGTCTTATCCTATCCCCTTAGTCCTGGACTTCTATGACTATCTCATGTCATAGCTTACCCATTTAATTTAAATCATTATAGGATCCACTCTGACTTCTGTATCCTAGAACTCTGTTCTCATCCTATTTGTTTGGTAAATCATTAGAGAAACCTTTTTGTTCTCATACAACTTGGTTGCTTACATCCTTGGCAAATCTTGGCACTGTGCTTTAGTTTGCACTTCTCATGTCTGTATCTAAATTCTTTCCCTAAGGAAGTCAGTTCCAGATGTATCAAGACATATCCTGACAGCAAAAGGAACATGGAAATAATTTCAGAGTTAGCAATCACAATCCAGTTACAAGATCTAAGACAAGTGACATAAATCTAAGCCCTGGAAGGCCAGCTCTGACTGACACTGGTTCTGAAATTGGATCTAAACATGGAACATATAAGGCAGAGTGAGAAATTTTGGAGGGACTCATGTAGGTCAGGCTATGCCCAAGCAAATGATCCACAAGCAAATAGAACACAACCTTTTTCTCCCTTACAAATTGGTTTATAGTTGACCCTAAATGTATCAACTTTAAGCACTATAGTGAACAAGGAATCTATTTCTCTCACTGTCTGAAGCATGACTCAAATGGGACAGTAAGCATAGTAAATGCATACAATCTGTGATAAAGGATTTTTCCTAAACTCTTTCAATTTCTGGATATTTCTCATACTCAAGTTGTGAGGGGCTCTAGTCTCAAAAACCAGCCTGACAAGCTTTGCACAAATGATTTTTGCCTTTGTTTTTAATATTACAGTCCTTGACTAAGCCTTACTGGGATGATGTTCCTTAAGTGAAATAACCTGTTTAAAACTCTGTCCCAGACACTTTGACTCTATGGCCTCAGCAAGTCACCTATATATTTTTTTTTCTTGGATCTCAGTTTGATTCCCCATTTAAAAAAAAAAAATTAACAGTAAAGTCAGTGGTCTTGCAGTATCATGGTGATTTATCAAAAAACATGTTTACAATTTCTGTTGTAGGGACTGCAACAGTAACCATAGTGGCATGATATATAGTGTTAGGTATCTTCAGATGCATATTTGAGTGCAGACTAGGAATACGATCTTGTGAGGATGATAAGGATGGTTGATCCACAAACTCTGTCCTATGGAACTTTCAGGACAATGACAGATATAAGGCATATACAAAAACAGTGAGAATATTAACAACAGAGGTTATAACTAAGGGTAATACTGAACTGTCAGACATGCGAGGTGCTACTTGTCCCCTAGGGTGGTTGAAAAGAAGGAGTTTTAACATGGCCTACAATTATGGTGGCAGGAAAAACAGAGACTAGGAAACAGCAAAAACATAGGATATAGAACATTGAAGAACATGTTAAATACGTATTGAATAGAACAGTCTGTAAATATTCCAGTTCAACTAAGGGAAAAATCTGTATTTATGGAGATGAAGCAGGTTACGGCCATATCATTGAAGATTTTCGATGCCAGGCTAAAATGTTTAGATTTTATACGCAGGCAGTGGATGTCAATGATAGTTTTTGAAAAATTGTTTTAAAGGATTACACTTTTTATTGGAAGGAAAAGTTGGAGGAGGGAAACATAGTGAGGGGTGTTAGCAAGCTGGGAGACTTGAAGACCACTTAATCCATAAATGCGTACATTGTAATGGAGATAAAAGGAAAGGTGACAGTAAAATTGCCCCTGTTTCCTTTTTCATCTGGCTTAACTCAGACTGGGTTTTCCTGGTGGCTCAGCTGGTAAAGAATCTGCCTGCAATGCAGGAAACCTGGATTAGGTCCCTGGGTTGGGAAGATCCCCTGGAGAAGGGAAAGACTACCCACTCCAGTATTCTGGCTTGGAGAATTTCATGTAGTATATAGTTCATGGGATTGCAAAGAGTCAGACACAACTGAGTGACTTTCACTTCACTTCACTTAATTGAGACCAGCACAGCATGTGAGAAATTTTACATTGTATTCTTCCAAAGAGTCCCAGGCTCAGAGCAAGGACCTCCATGTTAATGACAAAGTAAAGGAATATCTGAGCTCTGAGAGGAGAATGCTGTTGATTTCTGTGAACTGCTTCTCTGAATGACATCGTCTTCTAGAGAGTGTTGTGCTCGTTCCCTATTATACTTTTGGATACAGTATCTTAGGTATTTGCTCTTTATCAGAGATAAAGTCAGTGTTTCAACAAATTTAGATACTCTCTTCTTTCAATAAAAGAGCATTGGGGCTTGATAACAGGGTACTGAAAACTCTGATGCCAGTGTACACTATTATCACCAAGAATGTAAAAAAAAAATGAGCAATACGATGTAGGAAGAGAAAATACCAGTGTATATTTGGGATGTTTCTCTTTCTTATTGGCTTGAAAATAGTCTGCAAAGACAATCTCAAATGTTCTTACAAAAAGGCAGATACATGGTAACCACTGTCATTCTATTTAGTGGATGTAGGTGACCAGATGTAGAGAGATGAAAGTGAAGATAAGCTTCATAAATTCAACAATAGAGACATTTCAACACTTGGTCAATACACAATAAGAATAGAGAGCTGCTGCTAAGTTACACCTTTAGGAATAGAGAGATGAAAAGTTTACAATAATCAACCCATTCCTTGATTGTTCAGTGATATTTCCTACTTTTTTTTTTTTTTTTTTTGAAAGACAGTAACTTCAATGCAGAGGTGACTAACTGACCTTTCCAACATTTTCTTAGGAGTGAGGTTTTAAATAATAGGTCAGCCAATTTGTTGGCTCTTCACAGTATGCTATTCAATGATAGCTACAGAGGAGTATAGGCATTATTGGTTTGGAAGCAAAAAAATTATTCACCGAATAGGCACTGAGCTAGGCACTTGTTGGGAAATGCAAAAATGAATGATGATCAGTATTGTAATCAACATGTTACAAGGGGTAGAAGAAAGAGAAAGCCCTTTTCGCTGGTCTTAAATAAGTGGACTGGTTCTTTATGGAAGTACTGATGTGTTATGATATGGAGTGGATACTGTAGAATTTGGGAGTTGGATATGCAACTAGATATTATTTCATCAAATTGCTTCCTTAATAGTATACAATCATAAATAGATACCTATGTATTTTGAAAACATTCACAATGTTTTCAAGTATCGATACATAGTATTTTTAAAATCTAAAACTCCAGAGATATTGAAATGATTACAATCTCCATGTTATAGATGGAAAAATTAAGATTTAAAGAGGTAAAATCAGCAACTTCCCTGGTGGTCCAGCGGTTAAGAATCTGCCTGCCAAAGCAGGGTATGCAGGTTTGATCCTTGGTCTGGGAAGATCCCACGTGCTGTGGAGCAGCTGAGCCCATGCTCCACAATGACTGAGCTGGTGGGCTGCGACTGCTGCAACCCACACACCCTAGAGCCTGTGCTCTGCAACAAGAGAAGCCACCACAGTGAGTAGCCCATACACTGCAATAAAAAGTAATTCCTGTTCAGCATAACTAGAGAAAAACCCGGGCCAGCAATGAAAATCTATCACAGCCAAAAATCAGTAAGCATTTTTTTTTAAAAAAAGGAATAACAAGACTTTTTAAAAAAGAAGCAAAAGCACATCACATTAGAAAATCAAATTGCCAAACAGAAACAGTAATTTGCATATAAAACAGAACTCATTCCAATAAAGAACTTGAATGTGAATACTTAAAGGATGAATTCTAAAGCAAGTTTTTCACACTAATTTATGGTTCATTCTACATTTTTTTCTTTACAGCCCAGTCTCTAATTTCTTTATTTTCATATCCTTTCAACTTTCAACAAAAGGTAGCATGTTCTACAAACACAAAGTGAAGAGGTTGTGATTTTATTTGCTTCTAAGTTCTCTTCAGTTTGTGACAATTACATTAAGCATTTCTTGAAAGAACCCAGCCACCAACCTGTTTTTGTTGTCAGCAAATATTATGATGTAATGACAGTTAAAGTCTAATTATATAGGCTGATTACTACATACTGTTCATGGGGTTCTCTAGGCAAGAACACTGAAGTGGTCTGCCATTCCCTTCTCTAGTAGACCACGTTTTGTCAGACCTCTCCACTATGACCTGTCCATCTTGGGTGGCCCCTGCATGGCATGGCTTAGAGCTTCCTTGAGTTATAGGAGGCTGTGATCCATGAGAGCATTTTGGTTAGTTTTCTGGGACTGTGGTTTTCATTCTGGAGGCTGTAGGATTATAGCTCTTGATTCCTGATGGGAGGGACTGGCGTTGGGGAAAACTGGGTCCTGCTCTGGTGGGCAGGGCCATGTTCAATAAATCTTTAATACAAATATCTGCTGATGGGTGGGGCTGTGCTCCCTCTTGTGAGGTGACTCAGTCCTGGAATGCACAGGCTTCAAAATGTACCTGGAATGTACCTCCAAAAAGGACTTATGCCAACACACACCTTCCAGGACCGCTGCTGCCAGTGCCCCTGCCCCTACAGGAGGCCATTGCTGACCCACGCCTCCACAGGAGATCCTCAAACATTCACAGGCAAGTCTGGCTCAGTATCTTGTGGGGTCATTGCTCCTTTCCCCTGAGTCCTGGTGTGCACAAGATTTTGTTTGTGCTGTCTGAAAGGATACCTATGTCAACTGTAAATGATTTTAAGTCTCACGTGATTCTGATATTTGGGGAGACTTATTGTGTGGGTCACAACAAACTGTAGAAAATTCTTAGAGAGAGGGGAATACCAGACCACCTTACCTGTCTCCTGAGAAACCTGTATGCAGATCAAGAGGCAAAAGCTAGAACTTTACATGGAACAACAGACTGGTTCAAAATTGGGAAAGAAGTATGACAAGGCTGTATATAATGTCACCCTGTCTATTTAACTTTTATGCAGATCACCTCATGCAAAACACTGGGCTGGATGAAACACAACCTGGAATCAAGATTGCTGGAAGAAATAATGACAATCTCACACATGCAGATGATACCATTCTAATGGCAGAAAGCAAAGAGGAACTAAAGGGCCTCTTGATGAAGGTGACAGAAGAAAGTGAAAAAGCTGGCTTAAAACTCAATATGCAAAAAACAAAAATCATGGCATCTAGTCCCATCACTTCATGTCAAATAGATTGGGAAAATATGACAGATTTTATTTTCTTGGGCTCCAAAATCACTGCAGATGGTGACTGCAGCCATGAAATTAAAAGATCCTTGCTTTTTGGAAGAAAGCTATGGGAAAACTAGAGAGCATATTAAAAAGCAGAGACTTTGCCAACAAAGATCCATATAGTCAAAGGTATGGTTTTTCTAGTGGTCCTATATGGATATGACAGTTGGACCATGTAGAAGGCTGAGTGCTAAAGAACTGGTGCTTTCTAATTGTGGTGCTGGAGAAGACTCTTGAAAGTCCCTTGGACAGCAAGGAGACCAAACATGTCAACGCTAAAGGAAGTCAACCCTGAATACTCATTGGAAGAACTGATGCTGAAGCTGAAGCTCCAATACTTTGGACAGCTGATGTGAAGAACTGATTCACTGGAAAAGACCCAAAGCTGGGAAAGACTGAAGTCAAAAGGAGATGAGGGTGGCAGAGGATGAGATACTTAGATAGCATCACTAATTCAGTGGACATGAATTTGAGCAAACTCTGGGAGATAGCGAAGGCAGGAAAGCCTGCTGTACTGCAATCCACGGAGTCACAAAGAATTGGACAAGACTTAAGTGACTGAACAACAATAACAAGGCAGGGGGCATCAAGAAGAGCAGAGTAAAGCCATTTTAAAATGAGCTCTCCATAGAATGATGCCAGTGAGGAAACTGAATTTCTGTCTGGCATTTTAAAAAGAGGTGTAAGAAATGAGATCTGTTGGCTCATCTCTGTATATAAAAAGGAAAATAAAATATCTTTTCTATAAGTAATCAAGATGAAAGGACATAATATTGGTATTTGATAATTCTGTAACTGTGTATCAATTACATTCATTGTAAATCTGAACCAGATCATTGAGTTGACATTGAGGTATCACTATCTCTCAGCTCTGTAATCCTCACATAATTAGATTTCTAAGGAAATCCTTCTGGGCAAAAAAGGCCTATTTTCAAAGAGAGTTGTGCATTATGCATCATACAATGGAAAAGAAACAGCAAGAGATTGGTTATGACTCATTTGACTAATAACTAGTTATACCTTCACTTTTTTTTGAGTCTTACCTTTATCATTTGTGACGCCAGGAGTTAAAATAAATGACCTTCAGGTTATTCTAACTCTAGTATCCCATGATGTTTAGACATGCCTGTTGTAATTACAGAGAAGTATATTTAGCTTCATAAGCTCACAATTATCTAAAAAAAAAAATCTCTATTTTTCTACTATTTCAACTCTATTTCCATCTTTTCTGCTTTCATAGTTTTGGGGAATATTGTATTGGAATTAAATCTTTAGAATCTCAAATGTTCCCAGATAAGCATTTGAACTTTAAAAATATCTTAACTTCCTTCAAAGCATTGCTCATTATGAAAAACATTAACTTGAATACCCACTGCACATACTGAGAAAGACTTGGAACTAGCTGTTTCTTTAAAGAAAAGTTTTCTAAGAAGCCCGAACTATGAATCTCATGGCCCATAATGGAGATAAGAGAAAAAACAATGGAAATCATACACACTTTAAGGAGAAAAATCTGTTTATTCTTCAACAGTTCCCTGACTTCTGTTCACTTAAAAACAATGAAAAACTCTAAGTAGACATTGCTGTATTAGATCGGAGAAAGTCTTGTAAGTATTCCACATGATAAGGCTTGCAACTGCCGACCTGGGAAAACATATTATTTCTAGAGATTTTTTTCTTCTTTCTAATTCCCGTATCCACATGAACAAAAGTGATCACTTTTCTAACCACTTTAGAGATAGACACTATCTTGAAATCTAGAGAATATGTACAAATTTCATCTTAATGCTATTCAATGCATCTGTACCAAAGATACCCAGGAAAGAGGTAGTCAGTATATCTACACAAAACACATTTGGTAAGGGTAATAAAGTTATATAAAGCTAATGTTATATATTTTGAAAACTCTCTTTAATATCAATAAATATGCTTCTATCTCAGTAATGCCTTGGGTGTTACAAAAATAATAAGAAATATCAAGTTAGGGAGTGTGCCCACCCAGGTCACATGGCCACACTTCCTCTATGCATGGTTAACTTCACTCTTTCCATTGAGTTGGTGAGAATGCCCTGGGCATATCCATGGCCTTGGCTAGTGTACATGCCCACATTTTTCCTTGTTATTGTTTTCTCTATTTGACCTTTGTAAAGTACTATCATCTTGCTATTGATTTTATATTTTTATCTAGTCATGTCCATGACCTGATAACCCCCTTTGATACATGGCAGAGAAAGAAAAATAAAACCTATGAATTAGTATAAGATATTCAAGATACAGTGAAATTTGTGGAGCTCATAGCATCTCTGAAATGATCAAACATTTCATCAAGGGCCAAAAAGCTGATCTGTGGAGAGGGAACAGTAGACACATACTTTTGTCTATCAAATACAGTAATCTTTAGCAAACAAAAAGGAACAGAGGGATACAAAATCTCTAGAGAAGGTCTATTAAGGAACTGATAAGTCTTCATCATAGGCTTGAAATTAAGATGCTCTTTATGGTGAACCTTCAGACTACAAAGCACACATTATGACCCTAAAAGTGTGTCAGAATGAACAGAGCTTTGACCTTGTTCAGGAGGTCTAGAACCTAATTCCAAGCAAAGGCTTCAGTTTCCTCATCTGCAAAAGAAGGATAACAAGAGGAGCACACATTTATTGGTCCCATACTACATGCTCACTCTCTTGCATGTCATGTCATTTCCGGTAACTCTAAAATCAGCACTAGAGGCATGTTATTACCCTTATTATACAAATGAAGAAACTAAGGTTCAGAGATGTTTAAATCTTCAACTTAAGAGGCAGAACAGGATTTAGAACTGGCTCTATCTGAAACCAAATTCGTGCTCTTTCGCTACAACTTGTAGTTTTCACAGCATCTTAAGAGATCTTAATAGATATCATATGTGAAAACAGATTATACATTTCAAAGTGCTATACAAACATAGAGTTTAATAACTTTAGCCCTTTTGATGTCCAGGCATGGAAATTCAGGATTGGGTGCTACTTTTTAATGAGTTCTATCTCCCCATTAAACGATTAGCTTGCAAGGAAGTTTGCATCTGAATTTCTGTTTCTTTGTACAGTGCATCTCACAGAATGAGAGCTCATTATTACCATTAATAACTAATCATGCAATGTTATTTCTACAGTTTCACATGTAACCTCAGGATCCATTCTACCCAATTAAAAACATCCAGTGTAAGTTCTATATGGAGTACATTCCCTGCAAAATATGAAAACTTGGAAGAGCATGTAGAGTATTTTTGCTAAAATACCAAGATTTTATCTATATTCATTATTCTTTTCTTATATGATTTATTATTAGAGCTCAAATTTCCTTTTGCAGGAGTGTAATGAAATATGAGGCCAAGTGACTATTTAGAAAGAAGAAAATTAAGTCATTGAGCTACTTTCCTGATCTGCTATGTATTAACAGATATTTTACAGATAAAAGATTGTTAACTTATTGTCATTATCTACATTTAACTTACTATAGAGCCAATATGACTTTGCTCTTCCAAAAATACAGCATTTAAGTTAATACATTTTCATTTAAAGAGCAGGAGGAGAAGGGGACGACAGACGATGAGACGGATGGATGGCATCACCAACTCGATGGACGTGAGTTTGAGTGAACTCCGGGAGTTGGTGATGGATAGGGAGGCCTGGCGTGCTGCAATTCATAGGGTCGCAAACAGTCGGACATGACTGAGTGACTGAACTGAACCAAACCGAACTGAATTCTAAAAGGAAAAAAGACTTAAAAGTATACCCATATTCTTAGCATATCACCTTAAGGAATTATTTTCAATACTATCTCCAAAGGTAAAAATGACTAAACAGGATTAAGATGAAAATTACAAAATTATTAAAATTTAAGTCTGAGACCAAAGAGCTACATGTTATCTATCTATTGCAAGAAGGAGAAGGGAAAACAGGATCAAACAAAAGGCATCAAGTACAGAAGAAAGATGGGACTTTAGGGATAGGGATTATAACAGAGCAAAAATGAGGAATGAATTTTGGTTTAGACAGTCAAGCTCTTTGATATGATTTTTACACTGCTTCATTTCAAAGTACTTATGATTCAGTTCAGTCATTCAATCGTGTCCAGCTCTTTGTGACCCCAAGGACTGCAGCATGCCAAGCTTCACCACCAACTTTCGGAGTTTGCTCAGACTCATGTCCATCGAGTCAGTGATGCCATCCAACCATCTCATCCTCTGTTGTCTTTGGTTTGAAAAGCTTACAAATCTCTGTAGATGTAACCTTATAAACACATTGGAATGAACCAAGTAAATATAAAAACCCTGATAATTTAATTGTAAAACTGGAGTAAACATTAACATAAGGTCTCATGTATACTGTAGCCCATTTTTTTTCAGAATATTAAACTCAGAAATCATTCCTTTTCTCAAAAAAAAAAAAAAAAGAGAGAGAGAGAGTATAACCTGTAACCTGGTAGGTCTATCTGAAAAGCACAGAGAATGATTACTTTCTAGGGCAGACATAGCCTTTTGCCAAAATTACACTGGACAAGAGGAAATTCTTTCAACTTCTAGCATCTTGAATACCTATAAAAAGAAAATTAGGTAAAATAGTAGGTAGAACCGTAGGAATATAGTTGAGAAACCTCAAAAAGGGACTGTATACAATCTGCAATGGCTCTTTCAACCTAAACTCTATCAAGGTGGAACTCAGAATTACTTTCTTGAGATGACATCAAACCAACACATTAAAATGCGATACAATCAGGGCCATGACAGAAAGACTTGATGCATCTAAGGATATAATCAATTCCTTAGTAAAGAGGTGTTGAAAATATTATCCAAATCATGGTAACTATTAAATAAAATTCTAATCAATCTATCTAACAAATTAGTTAAATAACAAAGCATGAATTAGTCACACCATAAGTTTAGTCATCAAGTAAGTCAGTTGTAAGGTGTAACATGTTTAAATTAAAATAATCCTTCCAAAGCTGCTGTGTGTACAAGCCCATAATTTTTGCATACACTGCGAATTACATAAATACAGCCCCAAACAGTTTTCAAAGATTCTAAGTAGTATTTGCACTTTTTATTTTTCAGATCACATGAAAATATTTTTAACCTAAAGGCTTTTTTTAAAACTTGGTATGAAGGGTGAGAGTTGCATGTCTAACTGATGGGTCAGTATATATCATTTTAAGCTGACAGTTAAATATTCATGAATCTTTCTTCTAAACAAGTTAACAGAAAATTGTAACCAGACCAAAGTAGCAAACTTTTCTATAATATTTTTATTTTACTTTTGTCACTATCATAATAAGTGAAAGCATGACTAGAAAATTTGAAATTCACCACTAGAAGGTGAATTTTATGAGGACTGAAAGCATAAAAAACAAAAAAGAAACTCCAGGGGAAGGATTTGCTATTGTTCTCACATGATTCTCCCACCTCATCCACAATATATCCCCTCACAACATAACTGCTCATCAATCAAATGCAAAGGAAAGAGGAAACAATTCATTTTTAAGTGAAACACCCAATGAGCAGATAATTACCTAAGAGACAGCTTTACTTTCTATTCTATGGGTCAAATTGCTTTAATTAAAAAAAAAAAAAGCATATCTGTGAAAACAGGAGTCTTTGGGAAGATAAATACTTTTCTGGGCTCCGTTGCCTTTGGACACTAAACTTATGTTCCTTCTGGATTTGACTCTCATGATGACTGAAGATTCTGTTGTGTTCATTTGCTTGTTTGCTTGCTTATTTATTTTGGCTCTGGTTTGTTAGCTTATTGACCGTTTCCTTTCTTTTTACCATGCTAGGAACTAATATCTGATTTTAAAGAACAACTGAAATACAGGGAGAGCAGTATCAGCAAAAAAAAAGAAAAAAGGTAGCATAGGAATTTCTAGAGGTTGTCCTTTCCCAGGAAACATTAATTTGAATAATTATTTATATGAAAAAAATTTTTATGAGTGAAGGATTTCAGCACCTGGATGAAACACAGAAATTAGAAAAGATGCATCAATGAGGTAGGAAACATATAGTCACATTACTCTTATCACTAGTCCCCAAGCCCAGGCAGCTCAACACACAGAAAGATACACTCTCTCTATGGGAGAAGGAGAATAAAGTGAGCCCAAATGCCAGGCCCACTCCAGTGGCCCTGGGTTACTAATTTGCCGATGTAGATTCACTGAAGGCTCCAGTGCTAGGCCAACACACGTGTACCCAAACACCAGGATGACCCCTTGCTGACTCCCCATCTGCTGCCAGGTACCAAACCTGCTCACCCATGTATACCAGCAGCAAACCTACCTGTGGACACCACCAGAGACCCCACCCAGAATCTCTGGACAGGCTGCCTTGGTGAAAGGATTTGACTTCCTAAAGCTGGGGAGATATTTGTATTTCAAGTTCATGAAGCTAATAGGTCACGCCAAAATTTCAACTCAAAATAATCTCCTCCAAACACATTATAATAAAACTGTCTAAAATGAAAGACAAGAAAAATTTATCAAGGAAAAAAAAATCCAAGAGAAAAATAAGTTCATACATTAGGTAAACTCCGTAAGGCTATCAGTGGATTTCTCAGAATAAATCTTGCAGGCCAGGAGAGTGTAAGATAATGAGACCAAACTGTTGAAAAAAAATTTCTAAACAAGAATATTTTACCTGGCACAGTTGTCTTTCAGAAATGAAGCAGTTCATCACCATCAGACCTGTTTCACAAGGTGCTGAAAGGGATTCTTCAAGCTGAAAAGAAAGGACTAATTAGTAACATGAAACAATATAAAAATATAAAACATACTGGTAAAGGCAAGTATCTAATACTCTAACACTGTAATTTAGGATTGTATTAACTAAATCCTGCCTACATGACTTTCACTTCAGCTTTAAGGACATATATAGACTCAAAATGAAGGAACAGAAAAAGCAAAAGTGAGTAGGGAAAAGTAAATTTTTATTATACAAAACAGTCTTTAAGTTAAAAACTGTCACAAGAGGCAAATAAAGTGATTATATGAAGTGTTCAATTCATCAAAAGGATATATCAAACTCGAGTAAACAGGCATCCAACATCAAACCACTTAACTATATTAAGCACATACCAATGGATCTGAAGGGTACATGGACAGTAACACAAAAACAGTACGGTTCTTCAATACCACACTTTTGGCCATGGGCAGATCATCCAGAGAAAAAAATCAATAAGGAAACATTGCACTTGAACTATACCTAAGGCCAAACAGACATAACAGACGTATACAGAACATTCCCCCCAACAACAGAAGAATATAGATTCTTCTCAAGAACATGCAGAACATTCTCCAGTTTAGATATTATGTTGTCACAAAACAAGTCTTAGCAAATGTAAAGGATTGAAATAATGTCAACTATCTTTTCTGAACACAATAGTATGAAACTAAATATCAATACCAAAAGGAAAACTGGGAAATTCACAGATGTCTGGAGATTAAACAAAACACTTTTATAAACAACAGGTCAAAGAAGAAATCAAAATGGAAACTCAAAAATGTCTTGAAACAGATGAAAAGAGAAACACAACATACCAGAAATTACAGTATGAGCAAAAATAGTTCTAAGAGTGAAGTTCACAGTGATAAATACTTGCACATTAAAATGGAAAATCTCACATAAGCAACCCAATATTATAACTTAAGAAGAAATAAATGAAATGGAGACCAGAAAATCAATAGAAAACATCAGTAAAACTAAAATCTGAATTTTTGAAAAGATAACCAAAATTGACAAACCTTTAGCTAGACCAGCCAAGAAAAAAATGAGAACACTGGAATAAATATATCAAAATGAAAGTGGAAACATTACCACTGATGCCACAGAAATATAAAGGATCATAAGAGACTAAACAGTTATAAATGTTCAACAAATTGAATCACCTAGAACAAATAGATAAATTCCTAGAAAAACACAATAAGACAAGACTGACTTACAAAGAAATTGAAAATTTGAACAGACCAATAATGAGTAATGAGATTAAAATAGTAAACAAAACCCAGCCAACTAAAAGAGCAGAGAAACAGATGGCTCACTGGTGAATTCGACTAAACATTTAAAGAACTGACAATTCCTTTCAAACTCTTCTAAAAAGCTGAAGATGAGAACATTTCCAAGCTCATTTTATAAGGCCAACACTACCCTGATACAGAGACATTAAAAATAAGACCAAAATAAAAGGTCTATTTTAAGACATTAAAATAAAAGGCCAATATCCTTCACAAACATAGATGCAAAAATTCTCAACAAAATACTAGCAAAAGACAAGCCACAGAATAGGAGAAAATATTTGCAAACTAAGAGAACAAGAAAGGATTAATCTTCAAAATACACAAACAGTTCATGCAGCTCAATAATAAAAAAAATTCAACAATCCAATCAGAAAGTGGGTGGGGGATCTAAATAGGCATTCCTCCAAGGAAGGCATACAAATGGAACACACACACACACACACACACAAACCCACACATGAAAAGATGCTCAACAATATCAATTATTAGAAAAATAAAATCAGAACTACAATGAGGTATCACCTTGTACTTGTCAGAAAGGCCATTATCAAAAAATCTATTAGTGATACACACTGGAGAGGGTACGGAAAAAAGGAAACCCTCCTATACTGTTGGTTAAATGTAAATTGGTACAGCTACTTTGGCGAACAGTATGGAGGTTTCTTAAAAATCTAAAAATATATTTACCATGCGACCCTGCAATCCCACTCCTGGTCATATATTCAGAGAAAACCATAACTCAAAACAATACATGTACCCCAGTGTTCATTGCAGAACTATTTACAATAGTCAGAACATTGAAGCAACCTAAATGTTCATCAACAGAGGGATGGATCAAGAAGTTTGGGACACACATGCCCTTTTCAGCCACATGGATGGGCCTAGAGATTATCATACTAGTGAAGTAACTCAGACAGAGAAAGACAAATATTGTATGATATCACTTGTATGTGAAATCTCAAAAAAGAAGGCACAAATGAATTGTTTACAAAATGGAAATAGAGTCACAAATGTAAAAATAAACTTAGGGTGACCAGCAGGGAAGTTGTGGGAGGGGCTGTAAGGATAAACTGGGAGACTGGGATTAACAAATACATACTGCTATATATAACATAGATAACTAATAACGACCTGCTATATAGCATAGGGAACTCTACACAATACTCTCCAACGACCTATATGAGAAAATAATCTAAAAGAGTTGATATGTGTATGCATATAACTGATTCACTTTGCTGTATACCTGAATCTAACAAAACACTGTAAAGCAACTATACTCCAATAAATTAAAAATAATAGTATCAGCATCAAAAGAGAAACACTGACCAGTAAAACAGAAATGAGAGTCCAGAATGAATGCATATATAGTCAAATAATGTTTGATAAAGGAGTCAAGAATATTCAGTGTGGAAAGGATAATCCCTTCAACAAATGGTGTTGGGAAAACTGAACTGTCACATGTAAAAGAATGAAGCTGGACTTCTTTCTAACACTACTGATAAAAATTAACTCAATATAGATTAAATATTTAAATCTAAGATTCAAAACTAAATTTCTTAGAAGAAAACATAGACAAAACCTCCTTCACAGTGGTATTGACAATCATTTCTCAGATATGATGCCAAATGTGCAAGCAACAAAAGCAAAAATAAACTGTGACTACAGCAAACAAAAATCTTCTGCACAGAAAAAGAAACTATCAGCAGAATGAAAAGGAAACTATAGAATGGGAGAAAATATTTTCAATCCTTCTCTCTGCTGCTGCTGCCGCTACTAAGTCGCTTCAGTCGTGTCCGACTCTGTGCGACCCCATAGACAGCAGCCCACCAAGCTCCCCCGTCCCTGGGATTCTCCAGGCAAGAGTACTGGAGTGGGTTGCCATTTCCTTCTCCAATGCATGAAAGTGAAAAGTGAAAGTGAAGTCGCTCAGTCGTGCCCGACTCTTAGTGACCCCATGGACTGCAGCCTACCAGGCTCCTTTGTCCATGGGATTTTCCAGGCAAGAGTACTGGAGTGGGGTGCCATTGCCTTCTCTGTCTCTCTAATAAGGATAAATTAAAAAAAAAAAAAAAGAAAGAAAGAAATTCATACAACTCAACAGAAAAAAAGACACAACCTAATTGAAAGATGAACAAGAACCTATACAACGGCCAGAAAACACATGAAAAGATTATCAAAATCGCTAATCATCAGGGAAATACAAACCAAACCCACAGTGAAAAATCACCTTACACTTGTTAGAATGGTTACTATCAAAAAGAAAAAGAAAAAAGGAATAGTGAGGATGTGAGAAGGAAATTTTGTGCACTGCTGGTGGAAATGTAAAATGGTACTATTATAAAAACAGTATGGAGGTTCCTCAGAAAATTAAAAGCAAAAAAACAAACTACTATATAATCCAGAAATCCCACTTCCAGGTATATAGCCAAAGGAAATGAAATCATTATCTTGAAGAGATTATCTGCATTTTAATATCCATTGCAGCAGTCATCTTTGATAGCCAAGAAGTGGAAATAACCTAAGGATTCAAGGAAGCATGAATAAAGAAAATATGGCATATGCATCTGCTGGAATGTTATTTAGCTATAAAAAAGAGGAAAAACCTGCCATTTATACAACATATTTCATGCTACATGAAATAAGCCAACCAGTGGAAGGAAAATACCGTATGGTCTCATTTGTATGTGGTATCTGAAAAAGTCACATTCACAGAAACAGAGTACAATGGTGATTGCCAGAGATGGGTGTAAGGAAAAATAGGAGATGTTGGTCAAGAGTACAAACTTCCAATTATAAGATAAATAAGTTCTGGGGATCTAGTTTATCGCATGGTGACTCCAGTGAACAATACTGTATTACATACTTGAAATCTGTTAAGAGATCATAAATATTACCATAAAAATATTAAGAAAGGCAGTTAGGTGAAGGGCTGGGTATGTTAACTAACATTATTGTGGCACTCACTTGATACATGTCTGTATCAAATTATCACACTCTACAGCTTAAACATACATATATGTCAATAATATTAGCATTGCAATAAAGTTAAAAAAAAATAGAGCAGATATCTTACCATAGCATATATTTTTCCATAGGAGGAAGTTGGTAACAACATTAAATCCTCATGAACCAAAGTTAATATGTTGAGATTTGAAAAACAAGAAATTAAACTACAATAAAATTTTCACTGTGAGCCAATTCTATTCCTACAGCAGACAGACTTAAGATGGACCCATGATCTCTCTCTTCAGGTGTTATATTCTTATAAATTCCCTCCCCTTGAGAGTTAGCAGGATGTATATCTTGTTTCTACCCAAAAAGAATATAGCAGAAGTAATAGGCTTTTATGTCTATAATTATGTTATATTATTTAAGACTCAATTATTCTAGCCAACTTTTCCCTTTACTAGCTTAGAAAAAGTAAGCTTCCATGAAACTTAAAATTATAAGAAACTGAATGTGCTGTCAACAAAAATGCTAAAGGACATGAAGAACAAGATGGTGGAGGAGAAGGTGGATGTCGAGTACATCTCTCTCCATGGATGCATCAAGCATACACCATCAGACACAGAAGTGCATGCAGAACACCAGCTGAGAGCAGACAGGAGTACCTGACTAGCGGAAAAGAATACATAGAACCACACAAAACTTGGGAGGAGGAAGGAACTAGGGGGAAAACAGGAGTGTTAGTAGGACTGGACCCGCCCTCAGTGGGTGGGGGAACTGAAGCAGGGGTCCGATCCCCACATCAGGGCAATTGTCTGAGTCAGAAGAGAAACATTTAAGGCTGAGAGTGAAACAGCTGATCTGTGGCAGCCTAAATGGAATGAGAATCAGACAGTCTTTGCTGCAGCCATACATACCCCCGACAGGGACGAGGGTCCCCTGGAAGGCACAGTGGCTGGGAGCTGGAGTTTAGGGATTGTGGAGCAATCCAAGGGCAAGGGCTGCTGTTGACTGTGGAGAGACAGATTGAGGGGATGTGAGGGAGGAGATTCTGGTGGGAAATGCCTGTGGAGGAAAACTGGGCAGCCAAGGAAGCAAGGCCATATTGCTGAGTCATGCGTAGGGGGTGGAGCCATCACAACCTCTCTCTCTCCACACACCAGCATCAGCAGCTGAACAATAGAGACGCTGGCCCATCAAACGCCTGATGCACTGAACTACAGAGCAGGACCCCACTCAGGGTGCTCCTTTAAGTGACTGATGTGCCAAACAACAGAGAAAGACCTCAGGCAAAGGAGCGCACTAAGTGCCTGAACGGGAGGAGCTATGGAGAAAGATTGGCCAAACAGGCCTGCTGATCACCAGCTGCAAGAGGCTTGAAAAAAGACTGATAGGGCCGTAACTCCTGCAGTGGAGGCAGTGTGTGTCCCTGCACACTTGGCACCACCAGGATCCCTACAGGCCAAGCAGCTGCACCACCTTCACGCTCAGCTCTCACTGGGGCAGAGCTGACACAGGCAAGAAAAGTCTTACATCTATGTGTGCAGGATCGATTTGGTTGTGTCCAGACTCTGCAGCCCTGTAGACTGCGGCCTGCCAGGCTTCTATGTCAGGGAGAGGGGTTCTCCAGGCAAGAATACTAGAACATATTGGCTAATACTGGTTACCATACCCCTCTAGAGTACTATATTTCCTGCTGCCCTAGCCACCAACCCCCCTGAGTACCTGGTGCTGCCAGAACGCCTGCAACCCAAGCAGCTGCACCACCTCCACACCTGGCCCTCACAGAGGCAAACCCATGTCCTCCAGGGCAGCCTCAGGAGCAAACCCCAGTGGACGACCCACATGTAGAGGTGGGAATAAAACCATCATTGAAACCCAGGGGTAGTGTGGCTAAGGAAGAAGACCCAAAACATTCTACCAGCTGTACAAGCTGCAGATTAAATCCACACAATCAACTAGGCAGACATTGTGTCTGTGGAATATATAAAAGGTCATTGAGAACTGCCACAAAGGAAAATGCACTATTTCTGATAGCTGCGGATTTTAGAGGCAAGAATATACAGAAGTAGGACCAGATTAGAATCTGAGCTGCCCCCACAGCAGGTCCAGAGATCAGCAGTGTCGGAGGGCATCCTAGGGTGGTGAGGTGGACTGTGACTCCCAGCGAAGGAAAGGATCCTGACAGCAGTGATTCAAGAAAAACATTTATTATTCTTATGTTTTGAATTATTCTCTAGATTCTTTACCCCCCTCTGTTGTAGCTATCAATTTTATTGGCACTGTGAAATCTAATAAAGCTTTTGAGCTTTTGTTTTTTCCCCTCAGTCATATTTTTTTTATTGTTGTTATAAAATCTCAGCCTCTACATTGACCTTTTGCAGTTCTGAGTTTTCCTTTTTTCAATTTTCTCTTTTTCTAATTTTAATTTTTAACCTAATATTATTTCTTCTACATTTATTCCTTTGTGTGCCTTTCATACTGTTCTTTTCCCCTTGCAGTTAATCTTTAATGTATATAAATCTCCATCTACCTCCATTTAACTTTGCATACCCATTCTCTCTTTCTTTTTTTCTTTCTTTCCTTTCCTCTCAACATATTTGTTAGTCTTATTTTCATGCTTTCTTCCTCACTTGGCACCTCAGTTCAGTTCAGTTCAGTCATCCAGTCGTGTCTGACTCTTTGCGACCCCATGAACCACAGAACGTCAGGCCTCCCTGTCCATCGCCAACTCCCAGAGTCCACCCAAACCCACGTCCATTGAGTCGGTGATGCCATCCAACCATCTCATCCTCTGTCATCCCCTTCTCCTCCTGCCCTCCCCTTCTCCTTCTGCCCTCAATCTTTCCCAGCATCAGGGTCTTTTCCAATGAGTCAGCTCTTTGCATCAGGTGGCCAAAATATTGGAGTTTCAGGTTCAACTTGGCACCTAGCTTTGGTATTGTTTTCCAGTTTGTGCTTTAGTTAGCTTTGTTTTTAACTGGTAAATAAAACTTTTGATTTTCTTTGTTTGCCAGATCAATCTACTGTAATTTATTTTTGTTGGACTGTTTTGAATTTGTTCATGGGTGTATATGTATATGTGTATATTCCATTATTTTAATATTATTTGTCTGATTTTGTAACTGCCATTTGTTTGGGGTTCATCTTTGGTTTCTTGTTTTTCAACATTTGTTTTAATCTCACTTAATGCCATGACAAACCACTAGCAGAATCTTTGTTCCTGACCAGAGATCAAACACTAAGCCTTTGGAGTAGGGGTACTGACTCCAAGACTCTAGACTACCAGAGAACTAACCCAAGGGAGTATAAAATAGTGAGAACTCACACAAAGTTGTGAATACAAGATTTTTAATACAAGATGTGGCATCACCCCACCACCAGAAGCACCCTGTGCAGGATGCCTAATCCAAACAATAACAACAACAGCAACAAATACAAACCCAATCATCAGCAGACAGAATTACCATCTCACTCAGCCTTTCCCATCAGAGGAAAACAAACAAAGAAAAACTCAGCACAAATCTCACCCTACAGGAAGTTTACACAAACCACTGGACCAACTTTAGGAGGGCAGAAACCAAACCGAAGAATGATTTCAACTTTGAATCCTGGGAAAAGGAGACTTCAAACACAATAAGTTAAAAAAGTAATGAAAAGGCAGAGAAGCACTACACAAGTGAAGGAACAAACTAGAAACACAGAAGTCCAAATAAATGAAGAGGAAAGAGGCAAACTACCTGAAAAATAATTCATAATAATGATAGTAAAGATGATCAAAAACCTTGAAAACAAAATGGAGAAAATGCAAGAACTAATTAACAAAGACCTAGAAGAATGAAAGAATAAACATATAGAGGCAAACAACACAATTACTAAAATTAAAAATACTCTGGAAGGAATCAGTAGCAGAATATCTGAAGCTGAAGAATGAATCAGTAAGCTGGAAGATAAAATGGTGGGAATAACTTCTGAAGAGCAGAATAAAGTAAAAAGAATGAAAAGAACTGATGATAGTCTCAGAGACCTCTGGAACAATGCAAACGCACCAACATTCGAATTAGAGGGGTCCCAGAAGAAGAAAAGAAAAAGAAAGGGTATGAGAAAATTTTTGAATACATCAAAAATCTCAAAAAACAAAAGCCCAAGATCAGATGGAGAATTCTATCAAACATTTAGAGAAAATCTAATGCCCATCTTTCTAAAACTCTTTCAAAAAAGTGCAGAGGAAGGACCACTTCCAAACTCATTCTAAAAGGCCACCATCACCCTGATACCAAAACCCAGAGAAAGACAACATACAAAAGAGTACACTACAGGCCAATATCACTGATGAGAAAACTCCTCAACAAAATTTTAGAAAACAGAATTCAGCAACACATCAAAAAGCTTGTACACTATGATCAAGTTGAGTTAATTCCAGGAATGCAAGGATTCTTCAATATTTGCAAATAAATGTGATACACCATATTAACAAATTGAAATATAAAAACCATGTGAAATGTCAATAGATGCAGAAAAAACCTTTGACAAAATTCATCACCCATTTATGATTAAAATTCTTAAAAAAAATGGGCATAGAAGGAACCTACCTCAACATAGTAAAGGCCATATATGATAAGCATACAGCAAACTTTATTCTCAGTGGTGAAAATCTGAAAGCATTCCCCCTAAGATTAGGAACAAGACAAGGGTGTCCATTTCACCACTATTATTCAACATAGTTCTGGAAGTCCTAGCTACGACAATCAGAGAAAAAAAAAAAAAAAGAAAGAAAGAAAGGGAATCCAGATTGGGAAAGAAGAAGTAAAGCTCTCACTGTAGATGACTTGATACTGTACATAGAAAACCTTTAAGATAGTATCAGAAAATTACTGGAGCTAATCAATGAATTTAGCAAAGTTTCAGAATACAAAATTAATACACAGAAATCACTTGCATTTCTACATACTAACAATGAAAAAACAAATTAAGGAATCAATCAGATTTCACAGAACTAGAACAAAAAAATTTCACAATTCATATGGAAACACAAAAGAGCCCGAATAGCTAAAGAAGTCTTGAGAAAGAAGAATAGAGCTGGAGGAATCAACCATCCTGACTTCAGATTATTCTACAAAGCTACAGATATCAAGACAGTATGGTACTGGCACAAAAACAGAAATACAGACCAATGGAACAAGATAGAAATCCCAGAAATAAACCCATGCACCTATGGGTACCTTATTTTTGACAAAAGAGGCAAGAATATACAATGGGGCCAAGACAGCCTCTTCAATAAATGGTGATGGAAAAACTGGAGAGCTACATGTGAAAGAATTAAAGCAGAACACTTCTTAACACCATACACAAAGATAAACTCAAAATGGATTAAAGACCAGAAACTGTAAAACTCTTAGAGGAAAACACAGGCAGAACACTCGATGACATAAATCAAAGCAAGATGCTCTATGACCCATTTCCTAGAATGGAAATAAAAAAACAAAGGTAAACAAATGGGACCTGATTAAACTTAAAAGCTTTTGCACAGCAAAGGAAACTATTAGCAAGGTGAAAAGACAACCATCAGAATGGGAGAAAACAAAAGCAAATGAAACAAGTGACAAAGGATTAATTTCCAAAATATACAAGCAGCTCATCCTACTCAATACCAGCAAAACAAACAACCCAATCAAAAAGTGGGGAAAAGACCTAAACAGACATTTCTCCAAAGAAGACATACAGATGGCTAACAAACACATGAAAAGATGCTCAGCATTGCTCATTATTAGAGAAATGCAAATCAAAACTACAATGAGATATCAGCTCATACCAGTCAGAATGGCCCTCATCAAAAAGTCTACAAACAACAAATGCTGGAGAGGATGTGAAGAAAAGGAACACTCTTGCACTGTTGGTGGGAATGTAAATTGATATAGCCCTATGGAAGATGGTATGGAGATTCCTTAAAAATCTAGGAATAACACCACCATATGACCCAGCAATCCCACTCCTTGGCATATACCTTGAGGAAACTAAAATTGAAAGAGACACATGTATCCCATTGTTCACTGCAGCACTATTTACAATAGCTAGAACAATGGAAGCCACCTAGGTGTCCATGAACAGATGAATGGATAAAGAAGCTGTGGTATACATTCACAATGTAATATTAGTCAGCCATGAAAAGGAATGCATTTGAGTCAGTTCTAATGAGGTGGATGAACCAAGAATCTATTATACAGAGTGAAGTGAGTCAAAAAGAGAAAGATAAATACAGTATTCTAACACATATATATGGAATCTAGAAGAATGGTATGGAAGAATTTACACAGCAGCAATGGAGAAACAGAGATAGAGAACAAATGTAAGGACATGGGGAGAGGGGAGGAGAGTGTGAGATGCACGGAAAGAGTAACATGGAAACTTACTTTACCATATGTAAAATATATAGCCAACAGGAATTTGCTGTATTGCTTAGGAAACTCAAACAGGGGCTCTGTATCAACCTAGAGGGGTGGAAGTGTAGGGAGATGGTGGGGAGGTTCAAAAGGGAGGGGATATATCTATACCTATGGCTGATTCATGCTGAGGTTTTGACAGAAAACAACAAAATTCTGTAAAGCAATAATCCTTCAATAAAAAATTAATTTAAAAAATGCTAGACAATAAGTGGATATTTCCTAAAGTGAGTCGCCAGCGGAGAACCCAGCCCTGGAAAACACCTTGACTGTGGGCTTTGATACCCTAAGCAGTGAAGTTCTGCCCAGACATCTGACCACAAAACTTCTGAGAAAATAAATGCAAAAAATAACAATAAATAAATGCAGATAATAAATTACTATATATACTAATACAATTATACAGTCAAAAAGTTGGTTTAAAATATAAATGCCCATAAGAAAAAGTATGCCAGGCTAATGATTTTTATGATAGTTTGTCCTTTAGAAGATACTGATAGTGGGATGAGGGCTGGAAATTATTTAGAAAGTATGACAGAACTAGGAGAAACTTGAAATAAGAAAAAAATAATCATTTTTTAAAATGAACAAAATAATTTTTAAAAAACTACCATAATAACTGGACTCAAAGTTTCAAAGCTTCGATCAATTCCAACACCTTTGTGAAAATTATCATCCTTCTGTACCAGTGAAACATCACTATTCTCTTAGTTGCTTTTACAGTTTGAGAGTTCTCTTGGACACTCTTTTATCACCAAATCCTGGTCAGTTTATCTCTATGGGCCTGTAACATCTGACCTCTTCTTTTCATATGAATTCTACTCTCTCTGAGTTTTCATCTCTCCTGATCTATATCAACTAGTCTTTAAGCCTCATTTATTGAGCAAAAACTTTGGGAATACCTACTACCGTGCGGTAGAATATTCAATAAAATATCATATAAACTGTTGACAGAGTATCTTTCTAAATGACAGGCCTAATCAGGGAACAGAATCTATCAAAGCCATTTCACCATCAACAGAGGGTGTCTGATTTTGCATTTCAGCTAACTTTCAATCAAGTGATGACAATTAGAATTAGTCTAGAAAAGCCAAATATTTAACTTCACTAACTAAGGAAAATTAAAAAAAAAACTATTTTCATAAAAATAATACAATTTTATTATAAAAATTAACCTTTAAATTTCATATTAACTTTACAATGCAGATACTAATTGTACTCACCTGATATGGTTATTTTGAGAATAAATGAAAGAATATACATAAATCCCTGAACTATCAGAACCATTCAATAAATTGTAGTAAATATTATTTGTATTCTAACTTAAATTGATTCATAATCAAGCATTAATTTTCAAATGACAATATTTAGCTAAAATGAGAAAGACATACTTCGCAAGAAAAGATACTTGATAACTTTACACTTAGAGACATGTACACAGAATTTAAAAGATTATTTTAGTAATTCAGGAACAATAACTATGTCCTTAGACATGAGAATAAAAACTCAGTTTATGACATATTGAAGTGATATATTTGAAAGAACTTGACTAATAGTGAAGGGCAGAAAAAGAGGCTTTAAGAAAGGCTTCTATATTTCAGGCTGTATTTCATCAGTAACATTAACCAAGGTGAGAATAAAATTCAGCTTGGGACAGGTTGAATTTTAGATACAGAATTTTTGTCAGTGATACCCAATGGGCAATAAAGAGATGCTTGTGCCCCTAGATTGAATAGCTTGAGGGCAGGGACCTTTTATACTCATGCTGTCATTTTTCTTCAAGTACAAGCCCTTGCACTAGAAAGTATTCAATACAAGATTTAATTCAATTGACAGTTTTATTTTGAAAAGGTCAGAAAGCTCAAGAAAAAGAAACAGTAAATATCAAAATGCCTATTCTTCTCTTTTCAATCAAAACTCAGTAAGGATTGGAAATATTCATATATGTTTACTATCTCACCAATCCAGAATAGAAACAGAATGTTTTGCAAAGATAGAACTGATTCAAAACTTTATAATTTCGCTGAAGTTGCTTGAAACAATTTTTTAAATAATTTAATACAACTTTATTTCAATTTAACAATCCTTGATATCAAATATTTAGTTTCTCCCATTCATCTATCACTTAAACTGAAATACCCAATGTTTTCAAACCCCCCTTCCCCTGTTGGAGATATTGCTTTGTGCAATTCACATTGTATCTGTGAAATCCAATTTCTGCATAAAACCTGTGATCAGACTCTATAATCTATTTCCCACATTAGTCAGGCTCTTATGGCTTTCAGTCAGAATTATTTGATCTCTTTAACTTTAAGCTTCTGAAGATAGGCACAGGGATCTGTCTTTCTTAAGCTGTCAATTGTCATTTAAATATAAGAACTTTTTTTAGTAGTCATTATCAAACTTTGAATACAGAAAATTCCCTGAGCTACTTGCCCACCTAAAAAAGTCTAATTCTGTTTCTCAGACCATTTCTAAAAAGAAGCTTCTCAAGGATAATCGTCATGCCCCATGCAGAAATTTGAGGTGATTGTGATAGTTTAGGTTCTGGGAAAACATCTAAACCCAAAAAATTGTTTCAAAAAAAATTTTTTTCTATGGAAAAAAAAAAGCCAGACAAATTTAGTTAGTATGATCTATTTTAAAATGTATATTTCTCTGAGATAATAATCTGAAGTATGCTTTACTCTACATTACACACACACAGACACACAAACAAAACCCAGAAAACAATACTTTCTCCCGGACCAAGCATATTTCTGAAATTACAAACAGAAGTCAAATTAAGTTAGTTCAGTAACTGCAATTCATGGCATTTCTCATAAGATATTCCTTTGCTAATATTGAGTAGTAAGTTCTAGAACAATTTTAAGCAATATTCTGAATCATATACCATATCCCATCTTAAAGATTTCTCTCCAAGAGCTTCAGAAGGGCAAAAATGGCAGAGTTTAGGACCACTGGTCTAGATTTCCAAACTAGGATATGGAGTCATATTTTTCACATTGGCTTGCTCACTAACATCATCTATAAAATCTGAGTACCCAACATTTATTAACTTCCATGCCAAGCACTGAGAGCAGATACAAAAGAGAGGAACTGACACTGCTTCCCAAGACAGATGGGCTTTCCTTCAAACTGAGGGTATCAGGATAACCCAAAAGGCTTATCTCAAAAGACAGAAGACCCATCAGAATCTCTCTCACAAAGAAAACTCTTTATCTTAGATAAGACTCGGTAATCTTGTCATCTGCTCTCAGTTCTAGTTGTCCAGACCATTATTGGAAGAGCTTAAAGTCATTTTTTTGTGTGTGTGAAATAACCTTAAAGAATTGCTTCCACCAAGTTTCTTGTGCCTCCTCCTCTCTCTTTTCACAAACCCTCAGTCAAATTTGCCTCTCTTGTCATTTAATGTTAAAAAATACTCAAAGGCATTGACCAAACTGTTCCTCAAAACTGCTTCACATTCCCACATTAAAGCCTTTGCATGAGCAATGTGTGATGATTGACACAATCTCTTACCTCATCTGTAATCTACTGGTAACTTAAAAAATAAATTTACATTTCATACTGTTTCTGACTACCTAATCCACAGTAACTACTCAATCTCTTATTTTATTTTAATTTTCTGAACAGTCTTTAAAACTGATGGTTTTTTTGAAGGTCCTATTATAAGACCATAAAGTGACAACGAAGAACCCTGTCTGTCTGGCCCCCTTGCTTATCTCTATATCCACAGTAAGGAGAAGAGCACCTGACATGTACTGGATGCTCAATAAATATCTGTCAATGAAGTAAATATGTATAATTGCAGAAATCATTCACAATGCAGCCTGTGGAAGTAGTATATCCCAAAAATTCAATGAAGGGGCCCTATTTTTGAGTCCAGTCTGGTCACAATTCAGACTGTGTCTTGTGGAAAGCAAGGGTTTGTAAACAGCAGTGAGACAACAACAAATATGCCAGAAGATAATCGGGCCTTTGCCATTGTGAGTATCAGCATTTCCTCAGCCTTTAGAAACAGAACGATTTTCTTCTGGTTGGTGTGTAACTTTAAGAAAGTTTGTCAACCTGATTTGGAAAGTGTCCCCTGAACTGAAAACAACATCACAGAATAAGATTCTGCCCCTGCAACTGAAAATGGCCTCAAAATGGCCATCTCACCAGCAGTCTACGCTGTATGACATTTTACTTTACTGGACAGGCAGCCAGCTCAGGGAAGATGCAACTTTTGTCCAGATCCACATAAAATGTAAAATATTGAAGAATTGCTTACTCTGTTTGAAAAGAAGAAAGAGATTTGATCATATTCCTGTAATATCTGGAAAGATTTTTCCAACTTTGGGTGGTTGATCAGGAAAGCGATTAGTTGGAGAGGCATAGATTCCAAAGCAGACAAAGAGGAGGAGGATGGGGAGCAGTTGAGCATACTTTTATGAAAATCCTTTTATCTGTACCTCTCCTGGCTTCCCAGGTGTCCTGCCAGTCCAGGGTGAGCACATCAATATGTATAGCACAGCACGCCACGGGGCCCATGTTCCCCAGCAGGGGCGATTAATATGTGATATCAGCATCTATGACAAGACACATTTTATTTCTGTCAACAAAGAGGTTTTTACTTTCTCTGTCAGCTGAATACCCAAGCCTTTTATTTTGCGCAATAAACCCTTCTATAGCTGGAGCTGAAAGATAGATGTTGAACTGCAGTCAATTCTTTAAATAGGTTTCTTCAATTGGCAGGTAGCCTGTCTGGGGCCTGTATCAAATATGAGGAATTCTACTTTTGGTGGGAAATAAGCAAGCATGACTGGGAGGGGTCCAAGAGATTTGCCTGCCCCAGTTTTCATAGCAAGTATTTAGCATTGTGCTATGTAACCTGGAGAAAAACGGCTGTTTTTTCTGTCCTCAAACAACTTTCAAATGAATCTAATACATATGACACAGTAGAAATGTTGCAAAATTTATCTTTAGATGGTGCTTTCTTTTTAAGACTTTGAGGAGAAAAAAAAGGGAACTTCCCTGGTGATCCAGTGGTTAAGAATCTGCCTTGCAATGCACAGGACGTGGGTTCAATCCCTTGCTGGGGAACTAAGATTCCACACGCTGCAACTGAGCCTGCCTGCCACAATAACTGAGCCCGTGTGTCCCAAGTAGAGGGTCTGTGCACCACAAGGAAATATCCCACATGCGGCAACTAACAATCCATGTAGCCAAAAATAATAATAACAAATAAATAAAGACTTTGAGGTGGTATACAAATGTTATTTTCTAAAATGGAACCCATTTATAGTAAAATGAGCCTTTATAACTTTCCCTCAGAACACAGAAAACAAGGACTAGTACTTAGATAAGAGAGGAGAATGGTTTTCTTTTTCTGACCATGAGGATGAGTTCACTAAAGAGCAGTAAGTGCCACGATCCAGTAATGCAGATAATGCCCCTGAGTGTGGCCAAATATTTGCTCTGTAAAACCCAGTGGACCCAAGCAGAAGTGGTGGCTTTGATGCTCCTGTTCATGCCAGCTCAGCCCACCTGAGACCTGTGCCCACTAGTCCAGAAATGATATGCTCGAGCTCTTCATGAGCCATTGGGCTCCCTGTTAACATACCCTTGGTATCTGATAGGTTTTTATTGTTGATGTTAATGAGCATATAGATACACTGGAGCTATAAACCTCATTAAGATATTCATGGGCTTAATGGGACAGCTGGTAGCTAGCACATCTTCCAGTCTTAAAGTGGGTTCTTATCCCTGATTATTAAGCAAGTTGATGCCTCAGTAAAATGGCAAAATACTACCTGTCATGTGCTTTCTGAAATTTTATTAGAAAATGATGATGAGGCCAAAGCTAGTTAGTATACCTATTAAGAATGTTTCATGTTCTCCATGTTTTACCTATGTTATGCAATTATCATAATCATTTCATTAGGTAACATTTTTAGCAAGTTCATTTTAGAGATGAAGAAATGAGCTCATAGATTCAGCAATTTGTCCAAGATCTCACAAATAGTAAGTGGTGTTTCAGTGACTTGAATTAGGTTTTCCTGACTCTGAAGCCTTTTTGTCATTGATAGAGCAGATTATTACTCCAAAGACCAAGCTTATGCCATCCAGTAATTTATCTGGAGCATCTACTCTTGTCTCAGCATCATCCTATGCACTCTGGGAGATACAGTGCCCTGGAAATGTTTGACTTTGCCTTCAGATGTTTACAGTCTTAAGAGACAAGGAAGATGAACAGGAATAAAACAATTAGAGGATAATTCAAAAGGGAATAATTAAGGGCTGATACAATGAAACCAAGCACCAGCTTGGCATTACATACAGAGCCCTAGATTTGAAATCAAAAACAGGATTTAAGCACAGTTCTATCATTTATTTCTGTATATCGTTAGGCAAATTACTTAACTTTGATCTCCTCACAGGATAGTATTCTCTATCATGGGGATATGTCTCTTTGTATTTACTGGACTCAGATGAGTCCGGTGAAATCTTTATGTAAAAACAGAAAGATATATTTCACTCAATGTCTTTTTCAAAAGAAGAGCACATGCAGTACAGTCTGGGTTCACCTCTGAGTGAGGATAACATTAAAGACAAACCTGCAGCACACTGTGCTTCCCAAACGGCCTTCCTCCCGAGAGGGTGCTCGCACCTCCTAAGGGGAGCAGCAGGAAAGGCCCTGGTGCCAGACGAGCAGCAGTAGAGCAGCTGGGGAGGAGCGGCAGGGAAGTGGGGAGGCAGCAGTGCCCAGCAGGGTGGGTGTGGAGCAGAGGCAGCAGGTGGCAAGGGGTGACTAGGCCCATCCTAAATCTCTGTAGGGCTGGGGGCAGGAGAATGAATGGAGTCAACATAGCATGCATCTAAATATTTAAAGTTGTAAATAGAGGTACTAGACTGACAAACAAAATCTCTTCTATCCCCTGAGCTCCATATGGTCCTCTACTTGAAAGCACTGGGAGCTGTTGGTCACTGCTGGCTGGGGGCCTGCACATCACACCCTTTTACTTCCTGATGAGGAGCAGCCCAGCTCTGCAGGTGGCATCTCAGATGCAACGTGGACATCTCAGCCTAAGTACTCAAGGTCCCCTGTGTGTGCGTGTGTGTTAGTTGCTCGGTCTTGTCCGACTCTTGCTGCTGCTGCTAAGTCGCTTTAATCGTGTCTGACTCTGTGCGACCCCATAGACTGCAGCCCACCAGGCACCTCCGTCCCTGGGATTCTCCAGGCAAGAATACTGGAGTGGGTTGCCAATTCCCTCTCCAATGCATTAAAGTGAAAGTGAAGTTGCTCAGTTGTGTCCGACTCCTAGGGACCCCATGGACTGCAGCCTATCAGGTTCCTCCGTCCATGGAATTTTCCAGGCAAAAGTACTGGAGTGGGCTGCCATTGTCCGACTCTTAAGGACCACATAGACTGTAGCCCGCCAGGCTGCTGTGTCCATGGACTTCTCCAGGCAAGAATACTGGAGTGGGTTGCCATGTCCTTCTCCAGGGGCTTTTCTCAACTCAGGGATCAAACCTGGGTCTTCTGCATGGTAGGCAGATTCTTTACCATATGAGTCAACAGGGAAGCTCCTCTATAATACCCTAAAACAGTTCTGCTTACGTGCAGGCCTATGGGTGTCCTCTAGGATGACACTACCCAGCCTCAGAAAGACAGAATTCTGTAGGGAAGAGATAACAGGAGCATGTTGCTTCTCTAGCAGGCAGAATCCTGCAGGCAGGGGAGGTTAAGTTATGACTGCGAAAAGGCAGAAACTTTTGCAGAACTAAAAGGAAGGTAAGAAGTCATCAGAGGGAAACATTAATGATGTCACGGTTCATTATAGTCTGGTACCTGGCATAAAATTTTTTCAAAGAAACAACTCCTACAAAGTTCCTCCCATCCAGTCCAAAATTATAACTGCATTCCCAGCATCTAACTCTACATGATGTATAACATTATGAATAAGCATTTATTAAATAAATACATAGGAAACTGTGCTAGAGACCAAAACCACTGAATCCAGAAAGAATTCTTTAAATCAATTCAGAATAAATGAATGAATGAATAAAAATACTCAGTTCAGTTCAATTCAGTTGCTCAGTCGTGTCCAACTCTTTGCGGGCCCATGAATCGCAGCACGCCAGGCCTCCCTGTCCGTCACCATCTCCCGGAGTTCACTCAGACTCACGTCCATCGAGTTCGTGATGCCATCCAGCCATCTCATCCTCTGCCGTCCCCTTCTCCTCCTGCCCCCAATCCCTCCAATCATCAGAGTCTTTTCCAATGAGTCAACTCTTCGCATGAGGTGGCCAAAGAACTGGAGCCTCAGCTTTAGCATCATTCCTTCCAAAGAGATCCCAGGGCTGATCTCCTTCAGAATGGACTGGTTGGATCTCCTTGCAGTCCAAGGGACTCTCAAGAGTCTTCTTCAACACCATAGTTCAAAAGCATCAATTCTTCGGCGCTCAGCCTTCTTCACAGTCCAACTCTCACATCCATACATGACCACTGGAAAAACCATAGCCTTGACTAGACGGACCTTAGTCAGCAAAGCAATGTCTCTGCTTTTGAATATACTATCTAGGTTGGTCATAACTTTTCTTCCAAGGAGTAAGCGTCTTTTAATTTCATGGCTGCAGTCACCATCTGCAGTGATTTTGGAGCCCAAAAAAATAAAGTCTGACACTGTTTCCACTGTTTCCCCATCTATTTCCCATGAAGGGATGGGACCAGATGGCATGATCTTCGTTTTCTGAATGTTGAGCTTTAAGCCAACTTTTTCACTCTCCTCTTTCACTTTCATCAAGAGGCTTTTTAGTTCCTCTTCCCTTTCTGCCATAAGGGTGGTGTTATCTGCATATTTGAGGTTATTGATATTTCTCCTGGCAATCTTGATTCCAGCTTGTGCTTCTTCCAGCCCAGCATTTCTCATGATGTACTCTGCATATAAGTTAAATAAGCAGGGTGACAATATCCAGCCTTGACTTACCCCTTTTCCTATTTGGAACCAGTCTGTTGTTCCATGTCCAGTTCTAATTGTTGCTTCCTGACCTGCATACAGATTTCTCAATAAAAATAAAATAAAAATATTATTCAAGGGAAAATCAGGGTATTGTCGCTATCACCACTGTACTCTGAATAAATAAATAAGCTCAAGTCAAGAATGAAAATTCTTGTGGTTCAAGCCAAAAATATAAGACTAAATTAAAAAAATTGTCTTAGTTTTCCATGGAATTTAGGATAAATTCTCTGGTCACTGTCCTTTGCAAGCATAGGCAAAACCTAAGGAACTGCATACATAAGGTGTCTATTAGATTTTTCCAACACTAAGGTAACTTGCTATAAGTAGTATGAAATTTTACATAAATTATATGACTCTATAAATTTATGATTAGTTTATTAGACTCACTTTCTTCATGGAGGGGTGAAATTTCCATGCTAGTTGATAAAACTATGCAATCCTTTTTTTAATTAAACCAAAAAAAAGATAAAAAGCAACCTGGCTTGTTGTTCTTTGATATATTATATTAAAAAAAAAAAAAAACCCCAGATATCTCTCTCAGGAACTTATTCTACATTATTTCGGAAAAAATTCATGTAAGAAAGGTTCTGAGACAGGGAACTTAACATTTTTAACATGCTGTTCCCCCAACTAAGTGTTTTTCTCTGCTAGCCTCAGAGTCTGGAAGCAAATATTCTTTGTGTCTATATCAGTTTAAGATAAAAATTTATTGGTATTTCCACTCACTAGGATTTCAAAAGAGACACTTGAGGAAACCAAGGGGTTCTTTCATATCCCAAATGACTTTTCTTGGAAACATTCTTTGTCATCAAGGAGACTGATTCTGGGAAGCCATGGAGAAGGATGGCTGTTAGGTAATGATTTTGGAAAAAAAAAAAGAGCAAATGGAGGAAATTTCCTGGCCCCCTCTTCGTGTTCAAAATAAACCGCCATCCTTGTCCTTTCATCTTATGAGATTTCTGCTGTATAAATGCTGCTTGAAATTCTGGCTTGTTCCATCTTGAGCAATTTCCGCTTACTGTACATTGTTCATGGACAGGAGAACAGCACTTGGTTTCCCTCTGCCAACTGCGTGCCTAGCTTTACTTTGTACTCTTCATTCTAGATCAAAATATAACTGAGTTGATATTGAGTGCTGATTAGCCAAGAACCTCTCAATTTATCTGATACCAGTGGTCCACTGGAGAAGGGAATGGCAAACCACTTCAGTATTCCTGCCTTTAGAACCCCATGAACAGTATGAAAAGGCAAAATGATAGGACAGTGAAAGAGGAACTCCCCAGGTCGGCAGGTGCCCAGTACGCTACTGGAGATCAGTGGAGAAATAACTCCAGAGAGAATGAAGGGATGGAGCTAAAGCAAAAACAATTCCCAGTTGTGGATGTGATTGGTAATAGAAGCAAAGTCCAATGCTGTAAAGAGCAATATTACATAGGCACCTGGAATGTTAGATCCATGAATCAAGGCAAATTGGAAGTGGTCAAACAGGAGATGGCAAGACTGAACATTGACATTCCAGGAATCAGCAAATTAAATGGATTGGAATGGGTGAATTTAACTCAGATGACCATTATATCTGCTACTGAGGGCAGGAAGCCTTTAGAAGAGATGGAGTAGCCATCATGGTCAACAAAAGAGTCCGAAATGCAGTACTCGGATGCAGTCTCAAAAATGACAGAATTATCTCTGTTCGTTTCCAAGGCAAACCATTCAATATCACAGTAATCCAAATCTATGCCCCAATCAGTAATGCTGAAGAAGCTGAAGTTGAATGGTTCTATGAAGACAACTAACACTCAAAAAAAGATGCCCTTTTCATTATAGGGGACTGGAATGCAAAAGTAGGAAGTCAAGAAACACCTGGAGTAATAGGCAAATTTGGCCTTGGAATATGGAATGAAGCAGGGCAAAGGCTAATAGAGTTTTTCCAAGAAAATGCACTGGTCGTAGCAAACACCCTCTTCCAACAACACAAGAGAAGAGTCTACACATGGACATCACCAGATGGTCAACACCGAAATCAGATTGATTATATTCTTTGAAGCCAAAGACGGAGAAGCTCTATACAGTCAGCAAAAACAAGACTGGGAGCAGACTGTGGGTCAGATCATGAGCTCCTTATTGCCAAATTCAGACTTAAATTGAAGAAAGTAGGGGAAACCACTAGACCATTCAGGTATGACCTAAATCAAATCCCTTATGATTATACAGTGGAAGTGAGAAATAGATTTAAGGGCCTAGATCTGTTAGATAGAGTGCCTGATGAACTACGGACAGAGGTTCATGACATTGTACAGGAGACAGGGATCAAGACCATCCCCATGGAAAAGAAATGCAAAAAAGCAAAATGGCTGTCTGGGGAGGCCTTACAAATAGCTGTGGAAAGAAGAGAAGTGAAAAGCAAAGGAGAAAAGGAAAGATATAAGTATCTGAATGCAGAGTTCCAAAGAATAGCAAGAAGAGATACGAAAGCCTTCCTCAGTGATCAGTGCAAAGAAATAGAGGAAAATAACAGAATGGGAAAAACTAGGGATCTCTTCAAGACAATTAGAGATACCAAGGGAACACTTAATGCAACGATGGGTTCGATAAAGGACAGAAATGGTATGGACCTAACAGAAGCAGAAGATATTAAGAAGAGGTGGCAAGAATACACAGAAGAACTGTACAAAAAAAATCTTCAAGACCAAGGTAATCACGATGGTGTGATCACTCACCTAGAGCCAGACATCCTGGAATGTGAAGTCAAGTGGGCCTTAAAAAGCATCATTTCAAACAAAGCTAGTGGAGATGATGGAATTCCAGCGGAGCTATTACAAATCCTGGAAGATGATGCTGTGAAAGTGCTGAACTCAATATGCCAGCAAATTTGGAAAACGCAGCAGTGGCCACAGGACTGGAAAAGGTCCGTTTTCATTCCAGTCCCAAAGAAAGGCAATCCCAAAGAATGATCAAACTACCGCCCAATTGCACTCATCTCACACGCTAGTAAAGTAACGCTCAAAATTCTCCAAGCCAGTCTTCAACAATACGTGAACCGTGAACTTCCAGATGTTCAAGCTGGTTTTAGAAAAGGCAGAGGAACCAGAGATCAAATTGTCAACATCTGATGGATCATCAAAAAAGCAAGAGAATTACAGAAAAATATCTACTTCTGTGTTATTGACTATGCCAAAGCCTTTGACTGTATGGATCACAATAAACAGTGGAAAACTCTGAAAGAGATGGGAATACCAGACCACCTGACCTGTCTCTTGAGAAACCTATATGCAGGTCAGGAAGCAACAATTAGAACTGGACATGGAACAACAGACTGGTTCCAAATAGGAAAAGGAGTACGTCAAGGCTGTATATTGTCACCCTGCTAATTTAACTTATATGCAGAGTACATCATGAGAAACGCTGGACTGGAAGAAGCACAAGCTGGAATCAAGATTGCCAGGAGAAATATCAATAACCTCATAAATGCAGATGACACCACCCTTATGGCAGAAAGTGAAGAAGAACTAAAAAACCTCTTGATGAAGGTGAAAGAGGAGAGTCAAAAAGTTGACTTAAAGCTCAAGATTCAGAAAACGAAGATCATGGCATCTCGTCCCGTCTCTTCATGGGAAATAGATGGAGAAACAGTGGAAACAGTGTCAGACTTTATTTTTTTTGGCTCCAAAGTCACTGCAGATGGTGACTGCAGCCATGAAATTAAACAACACTTACTCCTTGGAAGGAAAGTGCTGACCAACCTAGATAGTATATTCAAAAGCAGAGACATTACTTTGCTGACTAAGGTCCGTCTAGACAAGGCTATGGTTTTTTCAGTGGTCATGTATGGATGTGAGAGTTGGACTGTGAAGAAGGCTGAGTGCCAAAGAATTGATGCTTTTGAACTGTGGTGTTGGAAAAGACTCTTGAGAGTCCTTTGGACCGCAAGGAGATCCAACCAGTCCATTCTGAAGGAGATCAGTCCTGGGTGTTCTTTGGAAAGAATGATGCTAAAGCTGAAACTCCAGTACTATGGCCACCTCATGAGAAGAGTTGACTTATTGGAAAAGACTCTGCTGCTGGGAGGGATTGGGGGCAGGAGGAGAAGGGGACGACCGAGGATGAGATGGCTGGATGGCATCACGGACTCGATGGATGTGAGTTTGAGTGAACTCTAGGAGTTGGTGATGGACTGGGAGGCCTGGTGTGCTGCAATTTATAGGGTCACGAAGAGTCGGATATGACTCAGCGACTGAACTGAACTAAACTGAGTGCTTAGAACATCAATTTAAAAACATATTTCCATCAGTTACCACTAGGTGGAAATATTAATTTTGAAGTGCATAATAAAGTGCACAATTAGCCCTTCAATTCAGTTACTGAAGGGTTAACTGTATGAAATAATATATATATGATTTTTGTATTTCTATACTCTTTAAATTCCACTGCCTTGTTAGTGCTGATTCCATATACTATTTTAACTCATGTTAAGAAATACATACACACATTGTGTGTGTGTGTGTGTGTGTGTGTGCGTGTGCTGTGATAAGCAGCTTCAGTCACATCTGACTCTTTGTGACTCTGTGGACTATAGCCCACAAGGCTCCTCCATCCATGGGGGTTCTCTAGGCAAGAATACTGGAGTGGGTTGCCCTCCTCCAGGGATTATGGTATGCATGTGTGTGTGTATATATATATACACACACATACATACACTTATACACATATATGAATAGTGCTAAGTGTAGACAATACACTCATACATGTTTATATTAGTTCTATAATATATGCATATTTTGAAAGACTAATAATAAAGTTAATGCTTCTATGGCTTGGCAATAATCAAAGAAAATCCACTGTGTATTATTTTATTGGAAATGCCTTCAGTACTTGACAGAATATAACAATGTTAGTTGAAACTGAGGCTGAGGTAAGGGAACTATGGACACGAAAGTAAATGCTGCTTATACTGAGAGTGGAGTGTCCCCTTTCTATTCCCTTATGTGCTTAATACACAGGTCCTTGTGTTTTTTGTCCCCCTACTTGTTATAGAAATCTACTTTCAGAACACATTTGGCAATCTTATTCAAACTAAAATGTCAATGATTAACAATGTACTTTGTGCTAACTCACACAGGGAAATTGTTCTGAAAGAGAGCCTAAAAAGCTTAAGTCTTTAACAAAGGAAATTCAAATATCAGCAAATTAGTAGACAAAATCTAAATGGTTTTGTCTTGATCACTGAAATCACTCACAAAGGAGGAAGGTCAGCCCATACGGAAATGGAAATGCAGGAAGGTCCTGATTGATTTTCTTATTTCTCACTGTGGCATTTGGTGCAATGCAGAAAGAGCATCTCTGGGCTTGTGATGATTTGGAGAAGGGTAGTTACTGCATGAATTCTCAGCATGAGATGGCAGCTGGCAAGAGAAACTGCACTGACGGCAGTCCTTCAAGAAGAGAAAGAGATGAGTCCTTGGGGCCAGGACATGTTGTACCATGAGGAGAAAAACAGAAATGGGGTGGGGACTGTGATGGGATGAAATGAGGAATGCAAATTAAAGACTGATAAGGCTTTATAGCGGTACCTTACTCATTCACATATGTGTTTCCCCAGAGACTTAGGCCACAAGGAAACCAAAATCCACCCAAGATGAAGCATTTTAATGAAGAAAACAAATGAAGCATTTCAAAGAGGAGTTCTTGTGAGTTACTATATCTCCAAATATTTGGAGTGATTAAAAATGTTTTTCTCTTCATCTAGTGCTGGCTACCCATTTAGGCAATGTGACTAAGTTATCAGAAAAAAATATCATAGTAAATGGAAACCTGCAGCTCTATCAAACTTAACACCTAAAACTTTTTGGCACTGTGATTCTCTGAGAAAAAGCCTTTGATTGTAAGTGGGTATCTGCTAGTGCCTCTGATTAGAAATACTTTGGAGAGAAGGAAAGGAGAGTGTGAGAATAGAGTGGTTCTTCTGCGTATTTGTCAGGAAAAGGTAAATGGAATGCTCACTCACTGAGTTTAATCCAGCACCAGTCCTATACTTACCACACAGTTGTTCTTGCTTTGTATGATTTATTGTTATGTTATCAAGTATGGCAATTTGTTTGATAGGTTTCTGCCTCCTTCCTTATAGCAAATGTTTCAGAAAATAGACATGTTTCTGAAAAACAAGTAGAACCATTCACCTATAACTTAGAGGTCTGTGCGGGCATTGGCATAATTGGTCCATATTACTGAGCTAATGGAAGTACAGAAAGTAACACCTATATATGGGTAGTTTATGTATCGGAGAAGGCAATGGCACCCCACTCCAGTACTCTTGCTGGAAAATCCCATGGACAGAGGAGCCTTGTGGGCTGCAGGCAATAGGGTTGCTAAGAGTCGGACATGACTGAGCGACTTCACTTTCATTTTTCACTTTCATGCATTGAAGAAGGAAATGGCAACCCACTCCAGTGTTCTTGCCTGGAGAATCCCAGGGACAGCGGAGCCTGGTGGGCTGCCGTCCATGGGATCGCACAGAGTTAGACATGACTGAAGCGACTTAGCAGCAGCAGCAGCAGCAGTTTATATATATCATAGTTTTTTCTCCCAGCAGAAAAGGATAATGGTGAAAATGGCTAGGTTAGCTATATTTTATTCATGCACATATTAAACAGAAATCAAATGAGCACTTAGAAAGGGCAGGTGTTAATAAATACAAAATAATCAGAACCCATGTATAGCTCACACTCTAGGAGATGCCCAATAATAATATAATTAAATGACTTCTAATATGTGTAAAAGATACCCAAAGGTAATATGAGATAAATGACTTACAATATGAATAAGTACAACTAAGGAAAAATAAAGCATATGATGATAAGGTATATCAGGGGAAGCTAATTTAGCTTGGGGGAGGCATTTGAGGAGTTTCCTAGAAATTGACATGCAAGGTAAGACTTTTCTAATAACCAGGATTTAGCCAGATAAACAGGTGACAGAAGAGGGCCTTAGGAAGGGACAACAGTACATGTGAGTACTTGTCACGTTTGATGAATTAAACCGTTGCTCACCAAAGAGATAAAGCCACCTTTCCTTTTGGATCCTGCCTAAAGACATTCAGTTGCTGTTTCAATAGGGTCCAAATAGGAAACAGCTGTTATAGTCAAATTAGAATAATTTAAAGAGTGTTAAAACATATATAAACATGTGGGCAGGTTGTAGAAACAAAGGATTCTGCAGTTAACCTGGGGTTTGTAACCCTGAAGCTATTACTACCCTCAGAACCAAAGGGACAAGGGAAAAAATGTAACAGAACCTGGAAGTGGAGTACTATGTAGAAAAGGCCACCCTGAGCAGAGCAATGATTTTCAGTCCAAAGAGACAGCAAGCCAGATCAGATCCACAGTAAGGGGGCCTGATTTCACTCCCTCTCTCTGATCTCCTTCTAGGGCACCCCACTGATCACATCAAGTAGAAGCCATGGAGCACAGGAACCACTTGATGCAGTCCAGCATTTCAACTCTCCAGACAGAGAACAGGGTGGATTGGAAAGAGATGGAGAGCAGATCTGAAAGAGAAAACAGAAATGTCTCTTTGTTGGGTCATTTCTAGGATGAAGAAGGGAGGCTAGGAAGGGAAATGGCTCTTAGACCAGTCACATTCTGATAAAGCAATAAAAAACTAGCAGCAATCCATCCTAGTTTTCATACTTTTAATGAGTTTTCTCATTTCTATTATTTCTCTGTTCACTTGGATGAATCTGCTTCTTATGAGCAAGAGGGTTTCTGTATTTGCTTTTAATCACACACCCTGGGAATACAGAATCCTGATACTCCTCCACTTCTCTACAGGAATCTCCACATCTGGGTGGCCTGATCCTCTAAATCTGTGTTTCTAGGATAACTTGTGAATAGAGTCACCTATGATGTCGCATGGGCTTTTCACTCTACAGGGTCCATGAGATTCGCCCCTGGGAGCATGGAGAAGGGCAGAATCCTTTCCTCAGAGGTTCTGAACCAGCAGGTCTGGCCTGAGACCCTAGAATCTGTCATGTAAAAACAAGCATCCTAGATGATTCTGATGCATGTAATCCAAGGAACACATTTTGAAAAACTCTGGTATAGTTGCTATAGCAAATATAGCATCTTACTTAATTAGCAGAAATTCTAAAAACCCTGGGGTATATACTAGTAGCATTTTAAAAAGTAGAATGGAAAAAGAAGCTAAATAGAAACAGAAAAAACAGAATTATGTAGAGATTTATTTAATTTAAAAGTTAAGCCAAAAATGAATGGAGTTATTACAATTAATCCTGAATTGCTAGTGACATCATTTGGAAAGGTTTTACCTTTTTCTGTGACTAATCTGTGACTAATAGTTCATGGTGCTTTTGCTGTATTTACATAAGCAACCACCCCCAGGGGCACCTAACGATCTTTAAACCATACTTAAATGCACTGGGGTAGCTTATACTTTCAAAGATCCTTGAAAATTGTTTTATTGTTATATATTTGTTGATGTGAACAAGCCTTCTTAATACTATATGTCAGTTTTGTACATTAAGATCTCTCTACCAGGTTTTCCTTTAGAGCAGAAATCAACAACACTTTATTGTGTAAAAGGCTAAGTAGTAAACACTTTAGGCTATGCTGGCCATATGGTCTCTGCCTCTAGTACTCAACTCTGCTACAGTGGTGAGAAAGCAGCCCCAGGTAAAACAAAATGACTAAGTGTGGCTGTTTCAATTAAAACTTAATCTGTGGTCAACAAATTTGAATTGCATATCATTTTCGTGGGCCATGAAATATCCTTTTTTAATTTTGCTTCAACCATTTCCAAATGTAAAAACCATTCTTATCTCATAAGGCATAGAAAAACAGACAATGGGTTATAAATTTTTGACCCTTGATTTTGAGCAATCTTATAAATGATAGTGATTAGAACATACAGATTTTATTTCTTATCCCTAGACATAAGAAAAAAAAAAAAAGAATGTGGGTCTTCAGGCAATCCATGATAAGCTACCCTTTATAACTTTGTCTTAAAGGAAAGGCAGGAAAAACAATGAATTGTGCAGACATGGGACTGAATCCAAGCTGCTAGCTTCATCTCCACAAGCACTGTCACTCTGAGCAAATAACTTCTCTTCCCTTAGCCTCACCTTCTTCACCTTTTAAATTGCATTGACTCTTCTCACTTCACAGTATTATGATAAAAATAAAAAAGGTAATAGTACTCAGCATCATTCCTGGCATCGGAAGATGCTCCTTAAAGATGAGCCTGTTTCCCTTTGGTTAAAAACAAAGGGACTTAATACATCTATGGATTTAATACTGATTTTCAAAATACACTTATAACTACAGTCCTTAACCACTGGCTGCATATTGGAAATCTACTGGGAAGATTTTTAAACTTTTGATGAGAAAGCCACAACCCAGTACATTAAATAGGTGTCTCTTGTGGGAGTGGGGAATGTGACCTAAGCCTCAGTATTTTTAAAAATAAACTTCCCAATGTACAAACAAGATTGAAAATCACTACCTTTTACCTTGCTATTTTTAAAAACTGAAACACTGGTATTTTTTGTGGTCATGCAAATGTTTGAGACATTGGTCAGCAACTTAGTTGGCCATTTTTATCTGTCTTTCACAGTCTCCTCTTCCACTTCCTGCTCCATCCCCTTTCCTAACATCCTCAATGCAAGCTATTCTTGTTCTCTGTCACTGATCTGCTGCATCTAATATCCTTTCCCCAACCTTATCACAGCCTCCCACAAAAAGCCTGCAAGGATCTGGCAGTGCAGGCAGATGCTTCAGCTGACAATGATGTGACTAGGACCACAATCACTTCTTTGGAGATGGCAAGCAAGGCAATAAAACTGCTAAAATACAACTGCTCTGGCCCATGCAGAGGAGCCACCCAGGGCAGTATTAGTGACAACTCCACTCAGGGGAGATGCATGACAAAAGGTATGTAAGGCTAATTGGGCTGACACATTTGGAGGCTAGTGGGCTTCCCTGGTGGCTCAAAGGGTAAAGAATCTCCCTGCAATGCAGGAGACCAGGTTTTGATTCCTGGGTCAAGAAGATTCCCTGGAGGAGGAAATGGCAACCCATTCTAATGTTCTTGCCTGGAGAATTCCACGGACAGAGGAGCCTGGCAAGCTACATACAGTCCACAGGGTCACAAAGAATCAGATATGATTGATCAATTAACCCTTTCACTTCACTGCAGGTTACAGTTCTCACTGGTCCCAGGATGGAAAGGAATACAGCCCAGAGATGTCATTTTGTAGCTAATAATTTATATTTAAATAATATTTTTCTTTCACTTTTATATTATTTCATAACTTTACATTGGATATATTTTGTTCAAATGTATTTGATAAGGTTGAGTAACTAGTTATGATTATTTTTTAAATTAAATTATGCTTACATTTTCATAATATGCCAATATTGTGCTGTTACCCACTCCCTCTAAAAAAACTCCAGTAATTTTCTGCAGCATACTAATCACTACTTCTCTCCTCTCCTGATGTGTGTGCTGCTTTAGAAGATCTCCTTCTGGCACGTTCACTCTCTCTGTAGGCAAAGCTCCATGACCTAGATCTCTCTCAGTCAGCATTAATGCTCCACCCAAACTAACCTCAGCTAAGCCTTTCCTGGCTTACTTGCCAGGCCTTCACACACATTCACCAGTGTTAACAGTGTCCTGTCTTGCAGGGGCTACAGAGGGTTAGGTGAGTCAAGGACTCAGAAAATAAAGCATATTTGATTGACACCAGATCAATAAGTCTTGAGTTCAGAGACTCTGAAGGCAAGATGAAGAACTGGACTCTGTTAAATGTACAATCAGTAGAGGCAGAGCACTGCAATGAAATGAAAGTTAATATTATCTTAGAATCCTGACAGCCTTTTGACATATGTCATGATTTTTAATATCAGATAAAATCTGGGCAACTTTCACGTGCTTAAGGGAAGCCACTTTTTTTCCCCTTTCAGAATTACTTCTTCTGAGACAAATGCATTGACAACAGAGAAGAGCCTCTCATTTTTTTCCCGTCTACTTTGCCCTATTCTGGCTTTCATGACTCAATACTTTATTTCCCAAGTTATTTTTTTAAAATTTCTAAAAGATCTGGCAAACATTTGTTGTTTTTTTTTTTTAAATAATCCATGGATTTAAAAATTCATAGTTGATTATGTCTCTAGTCACAGTAAGCCAAATTACAGATTTAAAATGAATATGTAATTTCCTTTTGCTTACTTGGAAACTAAGAATGATTATGCAAAGGCAAAAATTGGCTGAGTAGGAATTCTCTGCCTGTTGTTGAGAGTGAGGCTTGCTATAAACATGTAAACAGCTCAAGAAATGCATATACATTTGCCCAGACACAGTGCTACAAGGGTCCCACGATTCTACTGTTCCTATTATATTTCCTTGATAATAAAAAAACAAAATTACCTTAAAAGCTATAGATAAATCTTCATCTTAGGAAAACTGTATGATTTTGGCTATTCATATTCCATGGAAATATTACATTCCCAGGGTGATTATGAAAACCTTAGTAACTACATTTCCAAATGCACTGCATTATTAAGACGTGTCACAGAAAAAAGTTCAAGCATTTTGGGTCTCGCTATTTTTGAGTTGCTATGAAGTTTGATATACACTTTCTTGATACTGAATCTGCGAAGATGAGCAAAACTCCCACAGAACTATAAAAACAGCTATTTGAAACAATGGCAAAAATATAACTCACAAATAAAACTTTTCTGAAACCTAGAAGAAGACTAAGATCTGCTCCCCTTGTCTAGATCCAGAATGATGCTACCCATGAAAAGGGAAAAAAAAAACACCAAAACAAACATGCTTTCTTACTTTTACCCTTGTATCTTTAATCAGAGGGCACTGAGAAACAAAATCTGTACCCAGATTTTCAGTATGCACACTTCCACCCACCTCAGTTTCTCTGGAAGAGCCCAAGAGAGCACACCATCTGAGTAGTCACAGCTGTGGGCTCCTTGGCCTTGTACCAACACAGAATGTTCTATCGCCCAGGGACAAGGGTGACTTGCAGAGGCTCTGAAAGTGAATTGGTAGGTTTTTCAGGCCCCCCGGCTTATCCGAGTACAAGTAGCACCTTAGAGACTCAGAACTCACAGGGCTGGGCCCCAGCAGGGGCCAGGGGAGCCATATCCTCCAAACAGCAATAGCTGCTGATGGAAACCAAAGCTAATGCACAATAAAGGTACTGCCTCACACACAGGCAAAACACTGCTAACGTCATGGCTGCTCAAAGATAAACTTAAAGGACTGCAAATTTCAGTGTTTTAGATAACCAACAGTGAAAAAGAGAAAAAACCCACCAAACTCATTTCCTACCATCTTATTACAGAAAGAGAGAGAAAAGCTGCAGTCTGCACATTGCTTGTTTGAATATCAAAGCAGAAAGAAAATTGCCTTTTTAAGTCTTCTAGAAAATTTTATTAGAAAGTTTGTACCTGGTCTAGGGAAGTAGCCACTTTGAATTATGATGGCAGCATAGCACCACCCTCCGAAAGTTGGCAAAGCAGTGCACAGGCCCATCTTCTCACCTAGTAAAATCATCTTTCCATGCAGTCATTCTTTCAGAGCGTAGACCAATGCACAGATTTCTATAGCAGTAGGAGATGATGTTTAAAAATGTATAAGCTCCACCTGCCATTTATAAACCCTTTGAATGGGCTATCTTACATGTTAGTTTCCTCTAATTTTGGTTAGCTTCTGCCAGTCTCCCTAAATGTGACCAAACTGTATGCTCTGGCAAAACTAAATTTCTGGGACAGTAAAACTAAAAATAATATTGTCCTCCATGTTCCAAAATTGTGAGGTTCTGTCAAGAGGCTGACTTGCCCCAAGCATCAATCTCTCCTTCACTCCTTAAGAAAGTTACCAAGCTCTGTTTAGCATCCTTAACTTGTTGGGACATGCTCAGACACCTCCCTGTATGTTAATCCAGCACACAATACACCTTTTTGCCTCCACAGTTACGATTTATTCCTATTCTGAAGAACTTTTCCAATCTCTATGGTTTTTACTTTTGTTTTATTAACTTTTCTTCTAAAACTTGTGTGTTTGGGGGGAAAAAAAAAGCATGAAACTATAGTCCCTAAGGTTGCTGATCAATCCAGCAAGTATTATAACTCTAGTTTTATACTTTTCTCAATTTCGAGGTCTCACAGCAATTGTTGAAAAATGTAAACTGCCACCCAGAAAATTGTTAGAAGTGTCCTGGGAGCTGTTGGATTGTGCTGGTGAGAGCTCATTTGAAGGATTAGAACTCCTCAAAGAATAGGCAGTTTTCCATCCCATAATTCCTCCTTTTTCTATTTTTTGGAGGGTTATGGCTATAACAGTCCAAATGGCTTTCTGAATGAATACTAATGATAAAGAAGGCTATTTCCTTGCTTATTTCCTTGCTTGAAACCATCTCATACTGATTCAGTGTCTCATACTGATTCTCTCCAGAGTAATTTCTTTCTCTGAGAGCAATGAGGTCCGAATGCTCAAATAAATAAACCAGTCATGTGGGAATAAGTATTCCCAAACAGAAATCCTTTCCATGCCTAGGAGAGGGAGTGTTCTAAATACTATTTAACCGTCTTGGAGGTGAGTTAATTCATCCAGAGCTCTACCACCTTAAAAGTAAGTACATAATGAATAGCCTAAGTTCAATCATAAAATGGTAAAGATGTCTCAGGAACACAAAATGTCCTTGCAAGTTTTTAGTACAGTGGTTACTTATTTCTCTGTAAGTGTTCAGAGGAAAGGAGAAAGGAAAAGGAAAGATCATCATCTCTGTTACGTCATTCACTTGTGCTGTACTACCAACCACTTCTCAAGGTATGACAATATTATGTGTCTCTCTTGATGAATCAGTGTTTATAAACCCCTGACCCTTTATGCTCCCCACCCACATAAGTCACTGAACAGAATCTGCTATGTGAATCAAAGACATCTTACCAGAATATTACACATATGGATATTTGTAACATAAATATATATATATATTTGTGGTTTGGTGTCACATGCCTTCAGCCACACAAGTGCTTAATTTAAATAGGAACTAGAGTGCATTATGTATACAAAGATTCAGTGACTAATTCTATTAAAAACTGTGATGCACCTGATTGCATTATGAATATAGTATACTTAATTTACTTAACATACAACGTAAAATTAAAAGTTAGGTTTTGAAAAGAATTTAAATTAAGGAGGACCTCACAGAAATGAAGATCCACTGTATCTTGGGGGAAAGAGCAGAGAAAAAAGAAAAAAATAGAACAAACACAAAATGGTAAGACAGCAAAATTCAAGTTTCTGTGACCATTAAATTCCTATCTGTGAAAGTTGTCAAAAAGCTTCAACCTAGACCAGGTAGACAGCAGAGAAAAAGGCACAATTATAGACTGATGTAGATTGGAATGACCACTAGTGGAACTGAATTGCAGTTGCTGGGACAAAATTTCCTAGACAGCCCTAGCTAAAAGTAAAAAAAAAAAAAAAATAGAGGGACTCAAATATGCAGCTTCCAACTATGCACTCAAATATCTGTTTAGATATAAACCAGAAAATCATGTCTGCATCAATCATATGTAAGTATTTACATTATGTTGATATAGCTAAAACAAAGATAATGCACTACTTAGAATGTGGTGGTCATGATTGGTCTACGGGAGCCCAAGGTATGATAAAGGAATAATATAAACTGGGGCTGGAGCAGGAGGATGGGACTATTATTTGTATTGGAAATTTATATTCTAACTTCCCTAAATTGGAAGGCTCATTTCCCCTCAGTGGGTAAGGCAGAGTCCTTGATGGTTTTAAATACAGAAAGTACCATATACTAATGGTATACTATATCTTCAGTGCAGGAGAGTCAGGTTTGATCTGGGTCGGGATGATTCTCTGGAGAAGAGAATGGCAACCCAGTCCAGTATTCTTGCCTGGAGAATCCCATGGACAGAGGAGCCTGGCGGGTCACGGTCCATGGGGTTGCAAGAGTCGGACACGACTGAGCTACTTAACACTACTACCATACAGTAAACATACTACAGCACCAACTATAGTAAGATAATACCAAAGATGCAGTTTCCCTGCTGGCTCAGTAGTAAACAATCCGCCTGCCGATGCAGGTGATGCAGACTGGATCCCTGGGTCTGGAAGATCTCTTGGAGAAGAAAATGGCAACCCACTCCAGTGTTCTTGCCTGGGAAATGCTGTGGACAGTAATCGCAGGCTACAGTCCATGGGGTTGCAAAAGAGTCGGACACAACTTAGTGACTAAAACAACAACAATAAAACCAAAGATAGTCCCCAAAATAAGAATAAGAGCTATAATAATAGTTTCAGTGCTATATACTTTAAATAAGTATACAGATGTAGCAAATATTATTGGAATAAGTCCCAGGATAAAATACTAAATCTGTAATAAGTTTATAAGTTGCCTTGAGGCCTAAACAAATTCTATTTTTGTATCGTGAAAAGTAAATGTGTTGGTCACTCAGTAGATTTTTCTCATAACTCAGCTATAAACTCAGTTATATTTTTATACAGACATAGCCCATTTTGCACTTCCTTTTCTTCCTGACACTGGATAGAAACTAGTGTGTGTTGGGGCTGAGATGAAAACGGTTCTCTCAGTTCAGTTCAGCCACTCAGTCGTGTCCAACTCTTGGACTCAGCACACCAGGACTCCCTGTCCATCACCAACTCCCAGAGTTTACTCAGACTCATGTCCATTGAGTCAGTGATGCCATCCAACCATCTCATCCTCTGTCGTCCCCTTCTCCTCCCACCTTCAATCTTTCCCAGCATCAGGATCTTTTCAAATGAGTTAGTTCTTCCCATCAGGTGGCCAAAGTATTGGAGTTTCAGCTTCAGCATCAGTCCTTCCAATGAATATTCAGGACTGATTTCCTTTAGGATGAACTGGTTAGATCTCCTTGCTGTCCAAGGGACTCTCAAGAGTCTTCTCCAACACCACAGTTCAAAACCATAAATTCTTCAGCGCTCAGCTTTCTTTATAGTCCAACTCTCACATCTGCGCATGACTCCTGGAAAAACCACAGCTTTGATGGACCTTTGTTGGCAAAGTAATGTCTTTGCTTTTTAATATGCTGCCTAGGTTGGTCAAGCTTTTCTTCCAAGGAACAAGTGTCTTTTAATTTCATGGCTGCAGTTACCATCTGCAATGACTTTGGAGCCCCCCAAAATAAAGTCTCTCACTGTTTCCATTGTTTCCCCATCTTTTGCCTTGAAGTGATGGGACCACATGCCATGATCTTAGTTTTCTAAATGTTGAGTTTTAAGCCAAATTTTTCATTCTCCTTTCACTTTCATCAAGAGGCTCTTTCGTTCTTCTTTGCTTTCTGCCATAAGGGTGGTGTCATCTGCATATCTGAGGTTACTGATATTTCTCTAAAAAATTCTCTAGTCCTCAACGAGTATTGAAGTTGAACAGCTACATATTAGTAAGGCCAGAAAAAACTCTAAGAATAAGAGCAAGATGAGTAATTAGTATTAATTAACATCAATTGCTGTTTTCCCTGAAAACAGCTTAGGCTGAGGAAACCATGTCATGGCATAGGCTGAATGCATGCCTACAGCTATCTTGAGTTTCACCAATCTTATATATATATTTAAATTGAACTTCCTTTTATTTTATTCAAGAACACTGATGGGGGAAACAGCTTTATTTGATGAGATAATGTAGCATTGGATTGTTGGCTTTTGTGTGCTGTCTGAATTGGAAGGGCCTGTCTTCACTTGGCTCTGTTTTCTGACATGAAATGAGCCTTGAAGATTAACCAGCCACGTGGTATATGCATCCCTGATATCATATGTTGTCTTGGACTTACTGTCAACAGAAATCTCTTATTTTTTTATCTCCTCATATCATCTGCCTCCCATTCATATTGGAACTTCAGATCATCACACAGCCAGAATCCTGAACAAACTGATTATGAAAAACTGTCCATGTCTGCAAAATTCCTATTGGCCAGGTTAATACCTGACTGAGCAATGCTGTCTCAGCTAATGCAAAATGGCCTTTCACATCCAAAATAATACATCTCCCTCCCTGGGGCAAAGTCCAAAAATAGCATGAAATGCAGGAATTTGCCACAGGCCAATAGCTAATTTTCAGCTGTTTGTTTTGCTTGTTTGTTTTTCTCATTTAACATGATAAAATTATTTGCACATCAATTAGCCCTTCCTCTTGGAGTTAAAGAAAAATGTATATGCTCCTAAGACACTGTCAAGATGTTTTTATTCTTAATTATATTATTATTTAAGTCTTTGAATTCCACAAAAATCAAATAATCTCACCAAAATCAGTCTGCTCTGTAAATTTTTCAGTATTTAATCTTAAAGCTGTTGCATAGAGCCATTGTCCCTGAATCCCTCCTTCAATGCATTTACAAAGGGTTTCTTCGTAAGTGGGGTGTGACTTGGTTCTCAATCTCATAGTCTCCGAAAATTTTCAGTCTCACGTATCTCTCACCATGGAGGTACATTGAGGTATGGATCAGCTCAGAGTGCTGAGCATGGCTGCTGTTTATGATTGTATTAGTTTAATTTCAATTCCCTATTCCATGTCTTTTTTTCCTGTCTTGTCAAAAAAAGTTTTAGCTAACAATGCTCTTCCATGGATAGTGCACAAGATTTGCAAAAATGCATCTGAAGATGTGTGCTCTTCTGGTCTTTTTTATGAGTTTACATAAAAGGGTACACTTTGAAAAAAAGGTACAGTCTTTTCTCAGTTACCAGTTTACATGGATCTAGTAAACTAGATCCATGTAAAGCTAGACTGTGCTCAATTTGCAAATTACTTTTAAAATATTTGAAAATATCATTTTAGCTCAGATATTGGGAATTCTAGATATGGTTCTTGTCACCAAACAATCCTACCTCAAGGCTCTCATGGCTGATGAGAAGGGCTCTGAGAAATTGGGGCCTGAGGTCATTACCGGGGCTCTAGAAGCTTCTGGGAGGTAGGGATATTCTGGTAGGAGCATAGGAACTTAGAAGGGTATATGGGTCTTAGGGGAATGATCCCATGGGTTCATATATGCAGACTTATGAGGCAATGAATCCAATGTCCCAATGACAGCAGGAGTATAGCCCTAACAGAAGGGATGTGGGGGGTAGGGATTTAGGGGTATGGCAGTGACCCCATTTTTAACAGTTGGAGCTCCTTGTGAGAGTTGGTGGGCTCTGTGTGTTAGCCAAGAGAAATGTAAATTATGGATTGATTTTTTTTTTAAAACAAAGCTACCCAAAAGAACACTCTGTGTTTTTTTTACTATTTGAGATGCTGAACTTAAAAATTTAATCATATTTTGATGTTTCCCTAAAATATGGTGTACATGTTAAAATCTAAATATCAACTTTAATTCTTCTTACATCATCTCTAATAAATATTTCTTGTGCTTTCTTTCTCATGGTAGATGATATTGTCACATGCTTACACAAAATTTTATTCTTTTTGATGTACTTCATACCTACTGTTTACTATGTTCCTGGCTTTATAGCAAATTTTGAAGATATAAAGATGGATAAAAAGCTGTGTTTGCCTTCAAAGTCTTCACTAAAGATAAGTGTGTGAGATATTGAAGTATCAAGAAATAATTATAATGCAGTGTGAAATATGATAACAATTGAATATACAGATGAATAACAATAGTTATATCAGTCTTTACTGTATAACAAGCACTCTTACAGTTTATTTTTCAATTGGATCCTGATAACTGCCCAGTGATGGAGATATTATCATTTAGTTGAGGTACAGGAGAAAGAAAATAACTTATTCAAGGTAACACAACTACTAAAAGATGGCTTTAAGCAGCCTGGCTCCAGAGCATTGAGTTAGAGGGCCTTACTTCAGAAGATGTAGTGATTCAGCTCTTCCCTGGGGATGGTTTTGAAAAATCAATAGAAGTTAGCAATGTCAATGGTGGCATGAAACTAAGGGGTTAGAGCAGAGTGTAGCCTGGAAGAGGCAACAGTCTGGAAAAGGTACAGAAATTGGATAGAATTTTGAAACCATAATAGTTCCAGAACCCTAAATCTAAAAGAAGGAATGAATAAATAATTAAAAAAAAATGCACCTGGAAAGCTGAGCTACTGACTGAAGCTTGAAAGGAATTTCAGGTTGTTGCTTAGTCACTGTCATGTCCAACTCTTTTTATGACCCTATAGACAGAGAACACTCTAGCCCACCAGGCTCCTCTGTCCATGGGATTTCCCAGGCAAGAAGACTGGAGTGTGCTGCCATTTCCTTCTCAATGGGATCTTCCTAACTCAGGGATCAAACTTGAGGTCTCCTGCATTGGCAGGTAGATTCTTTGCCACTGAGCCACCAGGGGAGCTCAGAATTCCAGGACCTTAGGTTTAATTTAAGATTGAGAGCTACAGAGAGATGGAAAGGTTTGTATGGGAAAGAGTGAAGGGCTTGTAAGGAGAATACATGGGATTGTGGGCAGATCCAAGACAAGGAGACAGTTATGGGTGGTTAGACTGTCCAGCTCAGACAAAACAGGACCTGGAGAACATGGGGGCAGTGATGACAGAGGGAAAGGGGTAGATGCAAAACAAATCTCAGAGGAGGTAACAGATTTGGACAGTAATTTGAGCATGAGAGAGCCAAAGCAGACTAGACTGACTCTAGGAATTTTCTTCTAGTAGTAAAAATTGTAAATAATTAACTGCTGGTGAACTCATTTCCATTGAATACATAGAAATTGGAGGTTTCTTTTAAAAAGGGAACAATGATAATGAGCTGCTTTAAGTTTTTCCCAAAGTCAGATCTAATACAACTCTGCTGACATAGTTATCTAATAGCTTGGAAACTTTTACAAAACTACAAGGGAAAAACATCACAATTGTGCCAAAATAACTCTTTTTACACTGCATTAGTCATCATTATATAAGAGCTATTTCCCCCCCTCCTTTTAAGGGCTTACATTAAATAACACTCATTCTTAGCTTCTTTATCTACAAAATAAAGACACAGTATCTATAATAGCACAATGATGTACTGCAGAGCTTTGCAATATTGGCTTTAGAAGAGAGAAGAACCTTTTCTGTCTGTGAATCCCCATTCTATCCTGAGGACAGGTCCAGCTTCAACTAATACATTGGCTTTCAAGGGGCTCTTATATGGAGGTTTGCAGAACAAAATTCTGAAATCAGTACTCTAAAATGCAATCAAAGCTACAATGTGAGGAACTTCCCTGGTGGTCCAGTGGCTGAGACTCCAAGTTCCCAGTGCAGGGGGCCTGGGTTCTATCCGCGCTCAGGGAACTAGATCTTGCATGCCACAACTAAGACCAGATGCAGCCAAATAAATAAGTAAATATTAAAAAAAAATAGGTATCACCTCACATTGGTCAGAATGGTTATCACAAACAAGTCCACAAATAAAAACTGATGGATAGGGTGTGGAGAAAAAATAACCTTCTTACTCTGTTGGTGTGAATATAAATTGGTACAACCACTATGGAAAGCAAGATGGAGGTTCCTCAAAAAACTAAAATCAGAGTTGCCAAATGATCCAGCAATCCCACTCCTGGGCATATACCCAGAGAAAACTATAATGTGAAAAGATACACCCACCCCAGTGTCCACCACAGCACCATTTACAATAGCCAAGACATAGAAGCAATCTAAATGGCCACCAACAGAAGAATGAATAAAGAAGTGGAACATGCATGCAATATATACATATTTACAGCAATATATATGCTATATATAGGATATTACAAAAGTATAATATTATGGCAACCCACTCCAGTATTCTTGCCTGGAGAATCCCTGGCAGACTACAGTCTATGGGGTTGCAGAGGGTCAGACATGACTGAGCGACTAACACACACACACACGTGCACACACACACACACACTCAGCCATAAGAAAGAATGAACTGATGCCAGTTGCAGCAACTTGGATGGACCTAGAGATTATCATACTGAGTGAAGGAAGTTGGACAGAGAACAACAAATATCATATGATATCACTTATATGTGGAATCTAAAATATGACACAAATGAACTCATTTTTAAAACAGAAATGGACTCACAGGCATAGAAAACAAACTTATGGTTATCAAAAGAAAAAGGAGAGGGCGAGGGATAAATTAGTATTTGGGATTGGTATATACAAACTACCATATATAAAATAGATTAAACAACACAGCCCTACTGTATAGCACAGGAAACTATATTAAATATCCTGTAATAAATCATAATGGAAAATAATATATATATATTTTAATTACTGCCATATACCAGAAACTAACACAATATTATAATTCAACTATATTTCAGTAAAAATTCTTAAAAAAAATCAACACTCCATGAAACTTAGAAATTCTCCATGAGACTCAATTAAATACTTTTTGGTTACAAGTTAATTTAATTCATTTTCTTCTGAAAAAAAAATTATGATGAATGATTATAAATCCCAAGAATTATCAATCATGAGAAAACTTAGGCCTTACTTTGATTCAGAGATGTGATAAGGAATGATTTTTTTAAATTTGTTTAATTGTTTTAGGGTTGTGGACCTTGAATGGAGAGGAAGTTTAATTAGGACAATCTTGTAATGATACAGGTAAAGCATCAAAAAAAAAAAATTAAAAAAGCAGGTGTATTCACATTGTATTTAAAAGATGAATATTCCATCTCTTCCCAATAAATGTCTGATCTGTATACTTTCACAAGTTCCCAAAACACTAATACTAATTCTAGACCATAAACTCAGGAGTTTATAGAGCCTCCAAGGTATCAGACTGAAATAAAAGACTGGTGGATTTAATCAACCAAGCAAGCATTTCATCAATTTAAATAATGTTACGCAGTACAGTCATTAGTACACAATAGGTGTTCACAGCCATAAACCCAAAGTGACACAGCACCAAACCGTTTCTCTACCAGACGGAAGCCTAGGGATTTGTCTGTTTATATATACACAAGTGTTCTTTATCCAAGCATTTTTAGACACAGATTTTTCCTCTAAAGGACAAAACGTATCCTACAGGGAAACTTACTGTAATATATTACTCAAAGATAATAAACTAGACAGTTCTGCTTGAAGACTTTGTCCCTGCCACCAGTAGGAGGCAAGGAATATACTATCTCAAACCTCTTTGATACAGCTCAAAAATCTAGGAGTATCTTCCTAACAAGAGGGTTGGGTTTAAAAAGGTGAACCCTTAACAGGCACTGTCAACTGGATTTGGCTAAGAAAACAAGGAGACAGACATACGCAGACTGCCCTTGTGGCACAGTGTGTAAGAATCTGACTGCCAATGCGGGGGACACAGGTTAGGTCTCTCGTGAGGGAAGATTCCATGTGCCCCTGACCGGCAGCTACTGAGCCCACGCACCCTAACTACTGAAGCCTGTGTGCCTAGAGCCTGTGCTCCTCAGCAAGAGAAGACACTGCAATGAAACCTCCACACCACAACTAGAGAAAGCCCGTGGGAAGCAACAATGACCCAGCACAGCCAAAGATAAAAATAAATAGATAAGTAAATAAATTTAAAAAGTAAAGAAAATGACCTCCTCTTTTATAAAATGACATATGCATATCATTTAGTTTGTAAATTAAAAGTTCTCGTTCTGCTATTATAAGGTAAAGAAAAGCAATATTCAATCTTCTTGATAATTCTAAAGACCTAGTCAACACTAATGGGGAAGGAAATGGCAACCCACTGCAGTAATCTTGCCTGGAGAATCTCATAGACAGAGGAGCCTGGGGGGCTAGAGTCCATGGGGTGGGAAAGAGTCGGACATGACTGAGCAACTGACAGTTTCACTTTCACTAGAGGACACTAAAAGGCAATGCAGATGAAAACTAGATTCTAGACATTTGTGGAAAAACAAAATGTTTTGTTATGTGCAAGGGAATATGAGGGAATTGAGTTTTGCTTTTTTTTTAATCTGTAAGAAATGAATTTCTGGACAGTGTTAAGCCTCTGTGAGAATATTCATGGTATTTATGTAAGACATATAATTTTGGGCAAACAATAAGCACACAGGAGGAAAGATCTTTTTATTTTCAAAATAATTTGTTGGATTAAAAGCTTTACATATCTTAAAATATTTTCCTTCTAATTTATGTGACCAAAATTTCATTTACATATGTAATAAAACATTTAGCAATATAAAAATAAACCTAACTCCCACTGAATCATTGTGAGGAGGAAAGCTTGAACATATTCAAAAGATAATGAACCAGTTGTACCATCCAGTAGTTATATATTTCAATACAAGATTAAAACTCTTATTCCCAAACTCTTAACTGAGTCAAAATAAGACAATTACAACAAAGAGAGGGTGTGGTACTTGGCAAGGACGCAAAGGAGCAGCAATGGAAAAGACCCAAATCTCTCCTCCCCACTACTCTCTCCCCTCTAAAGAATATGTGGACTTTGGATCTTAAACATCACTTTGGATATTTATTTCCATGCTCAAGTCAGCTCCTCCTTTATCTAAATGTTTCTTTAGCATTAACTGCCTGGACAGTAATATTATTTCACATTATTTCCACATCCTCACCCCAACTGGTTATTAATACTGAGGGAAGAATCCAGGCTTCTGGGAGGTGTCAGACTGTCACAACACAGTGACAGAGCAGCTATAAATGCTGGTGGGGATGTGACTTGCCTTGCAATAAGAATCTGTCTCCTACAAGGCAGACAGCAATATACACGTTATACATCTAGCCCGAATTGTCAAAACTGAAATGCAAAAGACTGGTCTATGTGCATCTAAGTATATTTACCTTTATCCAACAGCTTTGGTTGGTTTCCCACAGGCTCAGATTTCAGAAGATCTAGAATTGTCACTTGTTTTGATAGCTTTTAAAAAAATTTTTCGGTGGTGCTTTCTAGAGACAATCCAAAAAAATAAAGATGTTGGACTTCGGAGGAGTTGATACCCAAATATTTTTCCAGATGGGAGACTGTGAGTAAGCACAATTAGGGAGGTGATTTCCATGCTCTGATATCGGCCTAGAAATAATGTTTCTATACATTTATATTTTGCATATTAAAATTTGTGAAGCACTTTTCAGTTCAGTCGCCCAGCCATGTCCGAATCTTTGTGACCCCACGAACTGCAGCACGCCAGGCCTTCCTGTCCATCACCAACTCCTGGAGTTTACCCAAACTCATGTCCATTGAGTCGGTGATGTCATCTAACCATCACATTCTCTGTCGTTCCCTTCTCCTCCCACCTTCAATCTTTCCCAGCTTCAGAATCTTTTCAAATGAGTCAGTTCTTCCCATCAGGAGGCCAAAGTATTGGAGTTTCAGCTTCAACATCAGTCCTTCCAATGAATACTCAGGACTGATCTCCTTTAGGATGGACTGGTTGGATCTCCTTGCAGTCCAAGGGACTCTCAAGAGTCCATGGCTATGACTAGATGGACCTTTGTTGGCAAAGTAATGTCTCTGCTTTTTAATATGCTGTCTAGGTTGGTCATAACTTTCCTTCCAAGGAGTAAGCATCTTTTAATTTCATGGCTGTAGTCACCATCTGCAGTGATTTTGGAGCTCCCCCAAAATAAAGTCAGCCACTGTTTCCACTGTTTCCCCATCTATTTCCCATGAAGTAATGGAACTGGATGCCATGATCTTAGTTTTCTGAATGTTGAGCTTTGAGCCAACTTAATACTCTCCTTTTTCACTTTCATCAAGAGGCTTTTTAGGTCCTCTTCACTTTCTGCCATAAGGGTGGTGTCATCTGCATAGCTGAGGTGATTGAAATTTCTCCTGGCAATCTGATTCCAGGTTGTGCTTCCTCCAGCCCAGCATTTCTCATGATGTACTCTGCATATAAATTAAATAAGCAAGGTGACAATATACAGCCTTGATGTACTCCTTCTCCTATTTGGAACCAGTCTGTTGTTCCATGTCCAGTTCTAATTGTTGCTTCCTGACCTGCATACAGATTTCTCAAGAAGCAGGTCAGGTGGTCTGGTATTCCCGTCTCTTTCAGAATTTTCCACAGTTTATTGTGATCCACACAGTTAAAGGCTTTGGCATAGTCAATAAAGCAGAAATAGATGTTTTTCTGGAGCCGAGCTCTCTTGCTTTTTCGATGATCGTGCATTATTTCCTGTGGTTTTGAAGACAGAAGACAGAGAAGTAGGGAGAGAAAAAACACTGAACTGAGTAATAAGACATCCAAATTCCAGGAATGGTCATATCACCACAGGCAGAGATGTGAATTCTTGTAAAAGTCACCTTATTTTTATACATCTGCTTCCTCTTCCATGAAAATGAGAGCACTAGATAGAAGAATAACTAAGGTCCCGTTAAGTTCTAACATTCTGCTCAAGCTAGGATAGACAATAACTCTCACTGAGGTTCACATTAATGAGAACAGAAGGCTAGAGCTTAAGTGATGTGGCTCAAAGCTTATGTCTAATAAGGTTCAACCTAGCCTGGTTACTGACATTTGGATGAAGCTTCCATTAAGCTAGCCACCCTTTCAATAACAAAGTCAGTAGGCAGTGTCAGATCCTTTACTCAGGTTTACCAGATTTAGCAAATAAAATTATAGGATGCCTAGTTAAATTTGAATTTAGGATAATGAATATATATTTAGTATAAGTATGCCCCATATAATGTTAATTTATTTTTGGCTACCCTGCATGGTTTGCAGAAGTTCCCTGACCAGGGATTGTATTTGTTGCCCCTGCAGTGGAAACATTGAGTCTTAACCACTGGACCACTGGGGAAGTCTCTATAATATTTTATATACACTATTTTTTACACTGTATTTTACCTGACAACCCTACCATTGCTCCATGAATAAATGGGACAGAAGTTTCAAGGTACCTGCTGCTCCCACCCACCTATAAATCCTGTGGGTATCCTATGCCATCCTTAGACTCTAAAACTTGTCCAATCCAAAGCACCTCCTCCCTCCAGAATACTGGTGCTCTGGAAAGAAGGAATACTTTCTTGTTCCTAAGCTGTCCTGACAGGTTAATTTGTTTAGCTTTCTTCTGCCAGCCCTCTTTCTGAAGATACAGATCATCTCTCTGGCCACAGGAAAGTTCCTCCCCTTGATTCATCTTTTGTCTGACACTACAATTGTTTCTGTGCTGCAGTCTAAACACTGACTTGTTCTCCAAGCCTCCAGACAGGATCTCTAATTCTGGATTCTCAGCATGTGCTTTGGAAACAGATGGATTCTGGCCACCTCAGTGAGAACTTAGCCTTTATCTGTAACATTGAACTCTCCGTAGGGCTGTCCTGCCACATCCCCCTGCCAAGACTTTTCAAGCTTCCAAAAATGACCCCCCACTCTCAGTTTAGTGTTGTGTAATACCCAGCATACTTCAGAGCTAACACCATACAGAGCAGTCAATCTGAGATATTGAATGAGAATCAATCAGAATCTTTGCTTTTATAGAAAATAATCCACATATTCACAATTAGCTAGAACTATCCTCCCCAATAGGGTAGCCACCAGTCACCTGTGGCTATTTAAAGTAATGAAGATTAATAAAATTAAAAAGTTGCTCAGTCACACTGACCACATTTTAAGCAATAAATTGTCACAAGTGGCACCTGATCACTGCTTTGATCAGAGCAGAGTTGGGATATTTCTGTCATCACATAAAGTTACTACTCTAGACAAAGGGTCATACTTATTCAGTAAAGGGCCAGATAATATATATTTTAGACTCTGGGCCATATTGTCTCTATCTCACATAACTCTTTGTATTTTTACAATTCTTATTTAAAAAATAAAAACTCTCCTTATCTAGTGGTTGTATGAAAATTTTTCATTTGCCAGATTTATCCCTCAGGTCACAATCTGCCAGCCTCTCCTCTAGATCATTCCCCTCACTGGAAAAGCCAATGTGCCTGCCTTCTTTTTTTTCTTTTTATCACCAAGTTATCTCCTGAGTGGCCCCTCAGTTTGCTCCCTTGGCTCTAATCACTCTGCCTCAAGTCCTCAACTTGTTGTTTCGTTGCTAAGTCCTGTCTGACTCTTTGTAACCCCAGGGACTGTAGCCCACCAGGCTCCTCTGTCCATGGGATCCTCCTGGCAAGAATCCTGCAGTGGGTTACCATTTCCTTCTCTAGGAGATCTTCCTGATACAGGATCGAACCCACATCTCTTGCACTGGGAGGCATATCCTTTAATACTGAGCCACTTGAGAAGCCCAGTCCTCAAACTGGCTCAACTTTAATTTTATTCTTTTACTTTTAGAATCACACAGAAAAAATTTTCATATAGTTTTCTTCTAGTGAAAGGATTGATGGCTTTACAATTATTTTTACCTTTGGAAGTTTTATCTTTCAAAAACCAGATAATAAGTTACAAGAGATCCTCCCTATGCCTTCTCTTCCACTTGTCTCCCTCTGTGAATTACTGAACATGGTCCTGAGCCTGTATGACAAAGTATTTGCTAAGTGACAGAGCACTTATCTTAGATTTCATAATACTATGGAATATGAGGGGGAAAAAACAACAACTCATAAAGCTTTTTTGTATATAGCCTGTTTGAATGAGCATATGAACTATAATAAGATTTTTTTCATATATCCTATAATCTCTAATATATATAATACATAACATTTGACTTATTGCCACACTAAACAGAAAATGGTGGTGGTGGGGGTTATACTATTCTTTCACATGCTTAAAGTTTTTCTTACTTCCTATTTACTCTATATAGTAAAGAAAATTGGAGAAAGAGAGGAGAAATGGGGAATATGAAGTTAAAACCTAGTTTTGAGAATGCAGTTGATAATATGGATTTAACAGAATATGACATTCAGATTTTTAATTCATATATGAACTTGATCAATCCAATAATAGCTAGGGCCTGCTAATTAAACTACAAAAATTGTTTTTCAGACATTCTTACTTCAACCTCATTTTTCTCTCCTGGTTGGAAGAAATGAATGAGGAATCTGGCTTTAGTTGACTCTAAACCAATACAGGTGTCCTTTTAAAGCAAAAACAGTTGGACAAAACCCATAATATTCTCAAAATTTGTATCTTTGTCTTCCATGTTTGAATTTATGCTGTTGCTGCTGCTGCTGTTGCTTCAGTCGTGTCCGACTCTGTGTGACCCCATAGACGGCAGCCCATCAGGCTCCCCCGTCCCTGAGATTCTCCAGGCAAGAACACTGGAGTGGGTTGCCATTTCCTTCTCCAATGCATGAAAGTGAAAAGTGAAAGTGAAGTCGCTCAATCGTGCCTGACTCTTAGTGACCCCATGGACTGCAGCCTACCAGGCTCCTCCGTCCATGGGATTTTCCAGGCAGGAGTACTGGAGTGGGTTGCCGTTGCCTTCTCCATTTGAATTTATACTAAACATATTTTACTTTTTAAGGCTCTTTGAGAAAAATAGTATTGTTGCTTCATAATACAACTGTCCCATAGACAATTCAGTTTATGTCCCCAGGATCTGATTACACATGCAACTGTCTTAAAATTCTTCCTTCAGGTGGAAAGATACACCCACCTTCACTCAGGGATTTAATTTACTTTGAAAATCAATTTCATTTAACTTGCAGCATGATCTCAATATTTAATAGCCATATTAACAAGGATTGATTTACTTACTGAACAGTTCTTTTAAAAGCTAGAAATCAGATATCTTACCTCTACAAAATGTGAGAGGGTACCAAAATATACTGAGGTGTAATGTGTGTAATGGAGCTAAAAAGTAAAAACTTAAAAATCAATTAAATTTTTGATTTGGGGGGCATCTAGTGTTTAAAAGAGTGACTGCCTGGGATATACTTTGAATTTTTTTTAAAAGAATCTTGCCTCTGTCATTTGATACAATTTCTAAGTAGAGTGTAGAGAGAGACATGGGATAACAATTCATTGCAACAGGGTACCCCAGTTTTCTTTGTACAAGAACATCACAGTGTACCAATAACTGGATTGTTTTCATTAATGAGTTTTTATAGAGTGAATTATGATGCCAGAATCTGTACTAGTTACTGACAGACTAAAACACCCAGGACTTGGCAACATCATTTTCTAAAAGTCAAGCATGAGAGGGAAGGCACTGGGCAGATCATAAATTCTGCAAGAGTGAGCAAAGTGGATCAATTCAACAGCTTCTCTTCAGGGAGGGACCCAGCCCTCTGCAACTGCAGGACACAGGACATCACACTGACAGCCTGGGCTGTGCTGCCAAGAGGGAGAGACAAGTCGCTATTAGATTTCCACGTGAGTAAGGCCACTTTCCAATTCTTTTGCAAAGAGCTGACAGATCTGATTATAGTGACAGGCTGCCCATCCGCAAGGAGAAATTGATGTGCACTAGGAAATTGCTATCGTTTTTTGAGACCTGCTGGAAACAGGAAATGCTGATTTCTGCCACCCAGGGGTGGGGGCAGGATTGCCAAAGGTTATCAGGGCAGGTGACACTGATATTTATTTTGAAAATTCAGTAACCTTCTCTTTCTGAAGACTGGTTTAGAAAAGAAAACCACCAAAATCCATTCCATATAATCCCTGGGTAGAATGTAACATGAAACTCCAAAAGTAAGAGCTGGGTAATATGTTAACATTATAGACAAACAATAATAGGGTTAGTTGTCAAAAGGTTTTATACCTTGCTGCAAGGTATTATGAACTTTAAAACCTAAATACTTGTTTACAGAATGCCTCTGAGAACCAAGTTAGCAGAAACTGACCATTTTGGTAAGAATTAACTGTCACTATTTTACATCAAGATTTAGAGTACTGATTGATTAGATTAAGGTAGCTCCTTAAGTGTGCATGAAGCAGTTAAATCAAGAAGAAAAGCAATGAGGAATGGTTTGTCAACTTGAAAATTTTACGGTTATAAAAAAATGTTGGAATGGAAAAAAATGATATAATGTCAAATGTGTACAGAAGGCATGTAGTCTGCAATATAAAATAAGAAAGAGAAATGGGAGAATGAGGACTTATAAATATGATTCTCCAATATTCAGGAGGAATGGTGTTCTGACTCTATCATCAGCTGGTTTTGATCAGTGGGCAGAAAAAGCTTTCAGTGTGGAAAAGAGCAATTCATTGTTTCCCAGTGTTCCCCAAACTGTGTTTCCTGGAGCACAAGTCATATGATTGAAACTAGACAAACAAACAAACAAACAAAAATATTCATCATCTAGTAACTTCAGAAAATACTGTGCGCTACATACTCACTATGGACTGATATTGGACATGAGCATATTAGGACCTCTAGGGGAATTTCTGACTAAGAATAATTGTTAACTCTGTTTAACCAAGAATTTTTAAAATTTATTTAATTTAACCATGTGGGTGCCCAGACTTTCAAACAACTTTAGCATTCCAGGAAATTATGATCTGTGACATATGCTACATAAGAAAAGATGTTTACATAAACCAATTGCTTTTCCCTAACTGTGCACTTAGCAAGCATTCCTGTGATCATAATGCAGCGTTTGGTTTGAATCCACCTACCTGCAAAGCAAAGACCACACAGAAAGCCTATTCTAGATTTCAGGCTAGGTGTAAGTCTGACTCCTTCTCCAGGGCCTTTGTTGCCAGGTTAATAGCTAACATGGATTCCAGAAATAATAACTGAAATCCTAAAGCCCAGTTCTTGATTTGTTTTAAGATTTCCTCTGTCTCTGCACAACTATTTCTTTTTCCTTAGGGAAAACTGGATACATTTAGAAAGGGGTAAAAAGAGAAGGAGAAATTTTATCATTTCATTCTAATAGTTAAAACACACACATACACACACACGGCCTACTAAGACTTTATTTATGAGGGAGGAAGAAATGGACAGAAGAAGCAATAACAGATACAAATTGCCTGTTTGCTCTGTCTGGACTCTGGTGTAACATAGTGAATGCAGCATTTCTCAACTGCAGGTTTCAACCTGCTAACAGTAAGCTACAACTAATTGTAACTCATAAAAAAATGCAGAAGTGTGTGTGCTACAGCTTAATGGTTAGACTTGCTGTAGTTGGCACAAGTTTTTTTAAAGATCCAAAGTTCATGTTTTGTTGGACAAAGAAGAAAAATTAAGGACATTATGTTGGTCCTTCAACAATCATTTAAAATGTGATAAATTTAAAAATGTAAAATCTATGATTAGTTCATGGGCAGTAAAAGATTTTTAAAAATAAATAAATAAACCCAAGCAACTAATCAAATTCAGCCAATAGGCTGTAGTTTGCCAGTCTCTGGTTTAGAGCACGGGCTCTAGAATCAGACAGTTGGGGTCCTGATGTCTCCTATAATCAGCTGTGAGACTGACATGGCAAAGTGCTTAATTTCTTTCTTAGTTTTTTCATCTATTAAAAAAAAAGATAATAATAACATCCTCTATCTCAATTGAAAGTGATGAGGATGACTTAATACATATGAAGCACTCCAACTCTGCCTGAGAGTGAGTGCTCAGTAAATGTTTACTATCCTTTTTTAAATAAAGTGATTCCTATTAGTCCAAATAGCAACAGATTTGAGATGTACCCAGCTCTTTAAATGATAAAATCAGAGTGGAGTTCGGATTTAGTTCACCAGGAAACCTGAGGAAGGTGGTGAATCTGTGAGCTTACTGTCACCCATATTGCTCTGCAAAAGTATTAAGAGCCACATGTGAACTGTGAACTTCCAGACGTTCAAGATGGTTTTAGAAAAGGCAGAGGAGCCAGAGATCAAATTGCCAGCATTGCTGGATCATTGAAAAAGCAGGAGAGTTCCAGAAAAACATCTATTTCTGCTTTTTGACTATGCCAAAGCCTTTGACTGTGTGGATCACAATAAACTGTGGAAAATTCTGAAAGAGATGGGACTACCAGATCACCTGACCTGCATCTTGAGAAATTTGTATGCAGGTCAAATGGCAACCCACTCCAGTATTCTTGCCTGGAGAATCCCATGGAGGGAGGAGCCTGGTAGACTATAATCCATGGGGTCGGAAAGAGTCGGACACCACTGACTGACTTCACTTTCACTTTCAGGAAGCAACAGTTAGAACTGGACATGGAACAACAGACTGGTTCCAAATAGGGAAAGGAGTACGTCAAGGCTGGATATTGTCACCCTGCTTATTTAAGTTATATGCAGAGCACATCATGAGAAACACTGGGCTGGAAGAAGCAAAAGCTGGACTCAAGATTACCAGGAAAAATATCAATAACCTCAGATATGCAGATGACACCACCCTTATGGCAGAAAGGGAAGAGGACCTAAAAATCCTCTCGATGAAAGTGAAAGTGGAGAGTAAAAAAGTTGGCTTAAAGCTCAACATTCAGAAAATGAAGATCATGGCATCTGGTCCCATCACTTCATGGGAAATCGATGGGGAAAGAGTGGAAACAGTGTCAGACTTTATTTTGGGGGGTTCCAAAATCACTGCAGATAGTGACTGCAGCCATGAAATTAAAAGATGCTTACTCCTTGGAAGGAAAGTTATGACCAACCTAGACAGCATATTAAAAAGCAGAGAGATGACTTTGTCAACAAAGGTCTATTTAGTCAAGGCTATGGTTTTTCCAGTGGTCACGTATGGATGTGAGATTTGGACTGTAAAGAAAGCTGAGCGCCAACGAATTGATGTTTTTGAACTATGGTGTTGGAGAAGACTCTTGAGAGTCCCTTGGACTGCTAGGAGATCTAACCAGTCCATCCAGAGGAGATCAGTCCTGTTCATTGGAAGGACTGATGATGAAGCTGAAACTCCAATACTTTGGCCACCTCATGAGAAGATTTGACTCATTGGAAAAGACCCTGATGCTGGGAGGGATTGGGGGCCAAAGGAGAAGGGGATGACAGAGGATGAGATGACTGGATGGCATCACTGACTCAATGGACATGAATTTGGGTGGACTCCGGGAGTTGGTGATGGACAGGGAGGCCTGACATGCTGTGGTTCATGGGGTTGCAAAGAGTCAGACACTAAGCAACTGAACTGAACTGTACTGATGGGATGAACATTCCCCCCCTGGCAAAATTTAAGCTACAAACCTGACTATGAAATTGGGAGAAAGTACACAGAAACATATGGCTTCCTTGGTGGCTCAGCATTAAAGACTCTGTCTGCCAAAGAATGAGATGTGAGTTCAGTCCCTGCATAAGAAGATCCCCGGGAGAAGTAAATGCAACCCACTCCAGTATTCTTTCCTGGGAAATTCCATGAACAGAGGAGCCTGGCGGGTTACATCCATGGGGCTGCAAGAGTCAGACTGGACTTAGTGACAAAACATCACCGCCACAATAGCATACTCTTGTGTACTATTTCCGCCAGGTAAAAATAATGGATATAAATAACTTCGATCAAATAGAATAGTAACATGTAAGTGGTGAGTTTTGAGTATTACCTTTGTCTTTAATATGTTATTTAAATATAAGTTTATATAATTTAATTCTTAATGGCTTTGTTACAAGGCCAAATTTTTCATAATTAATGAAAAGCTAACAGCTGGCTCTGGTGGGCCACTCACCTGGTGCTCTGCAGGGCCAGCTGGAGCAAACCCTGGCTTTGACTTTACGCCCACTGTCCTCACCTCACAACTGTGACCTGTGTATTCCTGTCCCTCAGCTAAACCCATCCTTCTGGGCAGAATGGGCTTTAGATATGCTTATCAAGAAAATACAGGCAGTGATTTAAAGGAAATTTGCTACTTCATTGTCTATCTTTTATTCTTTGCAGTTAAACTCAACAGGAGAATTACTAAAGTGCACACAAAAGGGATCAATGTGGATTTTTAAACATGAATAGTAGAAGATACCATTACATTATAAACAGAAACAATTAAGCCTTAATTTTGGGCATTTGATCTAAAAGAGCCTGGTCTAAGGTGAACGAATGAAGTAAAAGAATTGGAGATAAAGGACCAAAAATTCCACAATTTAGTATGTCCAGGGTGTCAGGAGCACTGGTTGGGGTGGCCAGAACACAAGTCTGAGATGGGGGAAGTTCATGAGGGCTCACACTCCCCATCCTGCTAGACATGAAGGGAAGTGGAAAGTTGGGGCATCAAAGGAAAAAGACTGGAAGTTCACAATTTAAAACATAAACAATATGGAAGTACAGGAAATAACAGTAGTAGCTAGTCTTGAGTTCATAAGTTACACAATGAATACGAATAGAAACCAACATTAAAAAAAAAAAAAAGTTTTTATGCTATTTACCATCATTTTACCAAGGCAGTTTTGGTGGATGAAGTCATGGTAGTTTATTTTCATTTTCACACTCAATGAGGTATAATATTTAGGCAAAATCAAGATCCTCAGTGGAGGCTTTATTACACTATGTATCTACCTTCCTACTTCATCATTCAACAGGGGTTTTTTCCAGGTTTTCAAATAGTCAGCTCACTCCTTGGAAGGAAAGTTATGACCAACCTAGGTAGCGTATTTAAAAGCAGAGACATCACTTTATGAACAAAAGTCCGTCTAGTCAAGGCTATGGTTTTTCCAGTGGTCATGTATGGATATGAGAGTTGGACTATAAAGAAAGCTGAGCACCAAATAATTGATGCTTTTGAACTGTGGTGTTGGAGAAGACTCTTGAGAGTCCCTTGGACTGCCTGGAGATACAACCAGTCTTTCCTGAAGGAGATCAGCCCTGGGATTTCTTTGGAAGGAATGATGCTAAAGCATCATTTTAAAAATGATATTTTTAAAAAACCAAGAACAACAACTACAACACAACTAGTTTTTTTATCCAAAATACACATTAGAAAACAATGAGCTAGACCATTATATAAAGGTGGTCTATGAAGCCACCTCACCCAAATAGATATGGTGCACTGTGACATCACATGGCTGGCAAACACTTCCTCATTTCAAAAATTCTCCTTCTTGCTTGGTTTTAGTTGTATTTAGTCTCATGTGAGGCAAGGTGCGATAATGGGACACTGGCATGGTAGACAGTACATAAGTCACAAAAATATGTGGGTCCTAATACTTGACCTGCCTCTTGAGAAATCTGTATGCAGGTCAGGAAGCAACAGTTAGAACTGGACATAGATCAACAGACTGGTTCCAAATAGGGAAAGGAGTATGTCAAGCCTGTATATTGTCACCCTGCTTATTTAACTTCTATGCAGAGTACATCATGAGAAACACTGGGCTGGAAGAAGCAAAAGCTGGAATCAAGATTGCTGGGAGAAATATCAATCACCTCAGATATGCAGATGACACCACCCTTATGGCAGAAAGGGAAGAGGACCTAAAAAGCCTCTTGATGAAAGTGAAAGTGGAGAGTGAAAAAGTTGGCTTAAAGCTCAACATTCAGAAAACGAAGATCATGGCATCCAGTCCCATCGCTTCATGGGAAATAGATGGGGAAACAGTGGAAACAGTGTCAGACTTTATTTTTGGGGGCTCCAAAAATCACTGCAGATGGTGACTGCAGCCATGAAACTAAAAGACGCTTATTCCTTGGAAGAAAACTTATAACCAACCTAGATAGTATATTCAAAAGCAGAGACATTGCTTTGCCAGCAAAGGTCCCTCTGGTCAAGGCTATGGTTTTTCCAGTGGTCATGTATGGATGTGAGAGTTGGACTGTGAAGAAAGCTGAGCACTGAAGAATTGATGCTTTTGAACTGTGGTGTTGGAAATGACTCTTGAGAGTCCCTTGGACTGCCTGGAGATATAACCAGTCTTTTCTGAAGGAAATCAGCCCTGGGATTTCTTTGGAAGGAACGATGCTAAAGCTGAAGCTCCAGTACTTTGGCCACCTCATGCGAAGTGTTGACTCATTGGAAAAGACTCTGATGCTGGGAGGGATTTGGGGCAGGAGGAGAAGGGGATGACAGAAGATGAGATGGCTGGATGGCATCACTGCCTCAATGGATGTGAGTCTGAGTGAACTCCAGGAGTTAGTGATGGACAGGGAGGCCTGGCGTGCTGCGATTCATGGGGTCGCAAAGAGTCACACATGACTGAGCGGCTGAACTGAGCTGAACTAACTGAGTATTTGACACAGGGTTATAATGAAGATGGAATGAGAAATGAATCTGAGTCAGCAATATCTTCAAATACAGAAGGTGACACTGTCAACCAAAGCAGTTACTTAAGTTGTCTTTATTAGAAATGCCTTGGAAATTGTGTTCTGGTCCCTCAAAAAGATTCCTGATTCAAATTTTGATATTAGTGAGCTCCTTCCTTCATATACATTTCTGGCATAGGACCTTTGATATGTAAATTACTCATGCTCCCTTTGAAAATCATTATGAATGATCATGCCAGAACAACTCGTGTGCAGACATGCTAACTTTTAGGTTCTGCACGGCTTCTCTTCGACAGGTACAAGGATTCAGGGTATATGGTGTTTGTCACAAACAAATACTTCACCATTTGAATATGGGACTTAAACACTCTTGAATTAAGAATAGCAGGAAGTCAGTTATAAAGTGAGGAGTGTTGGTAGAGGGGGCAACTCTTAGTATCTCTAGATAATAATCACAGTAAGAACAGCCAGTTCAGTTCAGTTCTGTTCAGTCACTCAGTCGTGTTCAACTCTTTGAGACCCCATTAATCACAGCATGCCAGGCCTCCCTGTCCATCACTAACTCCCGGAGTTTACCCAAACTCGTGTCCATTGAGTCGGTGATGCCATCCAGCCATCTCATCCTCTGTCAGCCCCTTTTTCTCCTGATCCCTCCCAGTGTCAGGATCTTTTCAAATGATTCAACTTTTTGCATGAGGTGGCAAAGGAATTGGAGTTTCAGCTTCAGCATCAGTCCTTCCAATGAACACCCAGGACTGATCTCCTTTAAGATGGACTGGTTGTCTCTCCTTGCACTCCAAGGGACTCTCAAGGGTCTTCTCCAACACCACAGTTCAAAAACATCAATTCTTCAGCACTCGGCTTTCTTCACAGTCCAACTCTCACATCCATACATGACCACAGGAAAAACCATAGCCTTGATTAGATGGGCTTTTGTTGGCAAAGTAATGCCTCTGCTTTTGAATATGCTATCTAGGTTGGTCATAATTTTCCTTCCAAGGAGTAAGTGTCTTTTAATTTCATGGTTGTAATCACCATCTGCTGTGATTTAGGATTTCAAATCCTAAAAGATAATGCTGTTAAAGTGCTGCACTCAACATGCCAGCAAATTTGGAAAACTCAGCAGTGGCCACAGGGCTGAAAAGAGTCAGTTTTCATTCCAATTCCAAAGAAAGGCAATGCCAAAGAATGCTCAAACTACTGCACAATTGCACTCATCTCACACACTAGTGAAGTAATGCTCAAAATTCTCCAAGCCAGGCTTCAACAATATGTGAACCATGAATTTCCAGATGTTCAAGCTGACTTTAGAAAAGACAGAGGAACCAGGGATCAAATTGCCAACATCTGCTGGATTTTTGAAAAATCAAGAGAGTTCTAGGAAAACATCTATTTCTTTGTTGACTATGCCAAAGCGTTTGACTGTGTGGATCACAATCAACTGTGGAAAATTTTGAAAGAGATGGGACTACCAGACCACCTGACCTGCCTCTTGAGAAATCTGTATGCAGGTCAGGAAGCAACAGTTAGAACTGGACATGGAACAACAGACTGGTTCCAAATAGGAAAAGGAGTATGTCAAGGCCGTATATTGTCACCCTGCTTATTTAACTTCTATGCAGAGTACATTATGAGAAACACTGGGCTTGAAGAAGCACAAGCTGGAATCAAGATTTCTGGGAGAAATCTCAGCCACCTCAGATATGCAGATGATACCACCCTTATGGCAGAAAGTGAAGAGGAACTAAAAAGCTTCTTGATGAAAGTGAAAGAGGAGAGTATTAAGTTGGCTCAAAGCTCAGCATTCAGAAAACGAAGATCATGGCCTCTGGTCCCATCACTTCATGGCAAATAGATGGTGTAACAGTGGAAGAACAGCCAAGAGGAATGTAAATATGTATAAATGCTAAGCAATTCAAGTGCTTATATGGAAAGGCATCTCCAGAGATCACAGCCTAAAATTAGTAGAGGTAATGTCTGCCCTGAAAATATACAAGGGTCGCTTTAGTGATTCATCTGGATTCAAAGAGAATTAAATGAGATATATAGTTATATCACCTCTGTAAGAAAAGAGTTATGAAAACTGGTGATTATCATATCATGGGTGCCAAGAAAGGCAACTCCCTGTAAAATATTCTGTCTTCTGACTTCCTGATGCTTGAAGAAACATCAAATGGCTTCATTATTAGAGATAAGATTTAATATCCATAAGTCCCTCAGGAATTTAACAAATCACAATACTTAATAAAAGATGATTTTAATAATAGCAATGACTAACATTCATTGAATACTTATTAAGGACAGTTCTTCAAGTGGAAAATTATTTTTTTTAACCATTAGAGGATCCTATGAGTTAGTCAGAGAGGTTAAACAGAGAGGTTAATGAACTTGCCCAGAGTATACAGCAGTAAGTGATAGAGTTAGAATTTGATACCAAATGGGCTGTCTCCAAACCCCGCACTCTTAACCACCACTCTATACAATCTCTTCTTATACTTTACTTTCTGAAAGCAAAGTTTCATATACTAATTTCAACTAAAAGAGATTTCTGAGCATAACACAAGGAGGAATTAGAGAAGCAAGAGGTGCGGAGAAGAGCAAGTATAGAATGCTGTTTACCACTGAGACACAGCTTCTCCACTTCATGCAATCCCTTTCTTAGTCTCCTCTGACACTTTAAGAAATAGCCTAGTAGTCAACACTGGGTGATGTCTAAGAAGGCTTCTTTATTGGATTTAAGGTAAGACAGTGAATTATTTCTTACCACTGACAAATACTTCTGATTAGATTAGACCTGTCAGAAGTTTCAAAAATATTTTTAGCATGATTATGTGAAAATTATGCTTTTATTCAGTTATTCACAAAATGATAAAATTTAAACTTGCCAACGACCAAGGATTCAAGTAGCCAGGAAATGTTGGTAATCAACATATTCACTGAGGGTTGAAATCTCATGGAAACAGTATAAAAGTGGTTACCAGGGGTTGGGGGCTGGAGGAAATGGGGAGAGGTGGGTGAAAAGGCACAAATTTTCTGCTGAATAAAGCCTGAGGATGGAATGTATAACATGGTGACTGCAGTTGGTAACACTGTGTTGTACAACTGAAATGTGCTACGAGAGTAGAACTTAAATTTTCTCAAAAAGCAAGATAAATATGAGACAATAGATGTTTTTAAATTGATGGGGGAATTTCACAATATTCACATATATCAATTTGCCATGATATATACTTCATTTCGCAAGATTCTATGGCTCAGGGGTTAGAGCACTGGTATTATAAAGCAGGGGTCCTGAGCTGATATTTTGCTGGAGCCTCCTTTGTATTTCTTTGGGCTCCTCTGGTGGCTCAGGGGTAAAGAATTTGCCTGTAATACAGAAGATGTGGGATCCATCCCTGGGTCAGGAAGATCCCCTGGAGAAGAAAATGGCAACCCATTCCAGTATTTTTGCCTGGGAAATCTCATGGACAGGGGAGCCTGGTGGGCTATAGCCCATAGGCTATAGTCCATGTCCAACAAAGAGTTGGACATGACTGAAAGACTAAACAAAAAGCAAGCACTTCAATGCCCTTACAAATTTATTTGTCAACTATGGCTCAATAAAGCTGAAAAAAAAAAGTCTGAATATCATATTGTAGAAGTATAGGTCCTTCATTGCTTTAAACAGATATTAACACATTTGCTGATTTGGTAAGGATCAACAGTGCAAAGGCTGACCTAGGAAAGTAACTTGCCCGATGGTCCAACTGTTCTCAATTTTATCTTCAGAAAATCTTGGAGAGTCTTAGACTGCAATCTTATGCTGCTGGAGAAAAATTAACAGGTGCTCTTTGGAACAAATAAATTAAATGCCTTATTTATTCAAAAACATGACACAGTCTGATAAAATATGCTTTGGAATAAATGTTGACTACGCTATCATTTTTCAAAGGGCTGAGGAATGAAATGATTTAATCTGAAGAAAATACCTTCTGAGATTTTGATGCAAACTCTTAGGTTTGAAAAACATATCGATACATGGACAATAGAGAGTATTATCAACATGATCCTCTCTGACTGAAAACAACAACAGTGTCACCTATCTAACAGGGAGCATTTTAAATTGATATTTCATGATCTCATTTAAACAGCTTCTATTATCATCTTCCCTTGTTGGAGCCCTGACTTCCCTGACTTCCAACAAGCAGCTCTTATTATTTAGTTGCTAAGTCATGTTCGACTCTCTTACAGCGCCACAGACTGGAGCCTGCCATGGTCTTCTGTCCATGGGATTTCCCAGGCAAGAATATTGGAGTGGGTTGCAATTTCCTTTTCCAGGGGATCTCCCTGAATCAGGGATTGAACCCCAGGTGGACTCTTTACCACTGAACTACTGAGGAAACCCAATGCAGCTATTATACTTTTTTATATCACTGTGACATTGTGGCTCAGACATGAGCCACATGATTTACATGGCACATCAACTTAATATCTGCATACCGAGACACAATATTAGCAGTGAGTTCAACAAAGAATCATGATCAGTATTTGATGATAAGACAAATGCAATTCATTCTAGCTATAATTAAGAAGTGAATCACATTTATCCAACTTTTCCAGGTTTATATAGAGCAAAATTGAACAAAAAAGAGAAGATCCTCTTTAAGGTTTTATTCCCCAGATCATAAAAAGGAATATATCAAAGAATCAAAAAGAAATAGACATAGCAATGACCAATTGGCCATTTGGAAATTGCAAGAGGTTGTCACCTGAGCCCTCTGGTCCAGGCTTGTGCTGTGAACTAAAAGGTAAGATGTACAATATAGAACAGAAACCGAGAAGGAAATGGCAATCCATTTCAGAATTCATGCATGGATAATTCTATGTACAAAGGAGCCTGGTGAGCTACAATCCATAGGGTCACAAAGAATCGGACACAACTGAAGTTAGCAGCGGCACATGGAACAGAAAGGAAGACATAAACCCATAAAACAATAGAAAACAAAACTGATGGTATGTCCAAATCCAAAAATGCTTGGGCAAACAAACATGAAAACAAGTCTCACAAACGTACATATGAATTATGACATACACACACGATTAAAAGCAATATATAAAACATGTATATGGTCCTATTGTAGTAGCAATACATGCGAATTTACATATAAGATTTTTGGTAATATTAACTCAAAGGGAATCAAAAGGCAGTTGATTAGCTTGGCAAAGTCCATAGGCACTTTGTTTAGCACCACAGGAGAGAAGATAATTAACAATGTACAAACCACATAGAGAACAAATGATGTTTTTCAAATTTTTACTGAGGTTGTGGTATTAATTCTACATTTACTTCATAAAGGCATATATGTGTTAGATAAGTGTTTAGTGAAGGAATGAATTAATCAATAAGAAATATTTGACAAATATTGTTAGAGAGTTTCTGGTAGGAGGGAACAGACTCCAGGGAAGCCACCAGGTCCCTAGATCCTACCTTATTTTGTTGCCCTCTTTCAGTTCAGTTCAGTTCAGTTGCTCAGTCATGTCCGACTCTTTGCAACCCCATAAACCGCAGGACACCAGGCCTCCCTGTCTATCACCAACTCCCGGAGTCTACCCAAACCCGTGTCCATCGAGTCGGTGATGCCATCCAACCATCTCATCCTCTGTCATCCACTTCTCCTCCTGCCCTCAATCTTTCCCAGCATCAGGGTCTTTTCCAATGAGTCAACTCTTCGCATGAGGTGGCCAAAGTATTGGAGTTTCAGCTTCAACATCAGTCCTTCCAATGAATACCCAGGACTGATCTCCTTTAGGATGGACTGATTGGATCTCCTTGCAGTCCAAGGGACTCTCAAGAGTCTTCTCCAACACCACAGTTCAAAAGCATCAATTCTTCAGCACTCAGCTTTCTTTAGAAAACATAAAATCATGCTTACTATGGTTTAATGTCTGCCCAGTTTTGATTAGTAACAGGAAATGAAATTTTGAGGGGCTACCTGGTTATCCTTTTACCCTGGAGGCTAACTGTAAGCTGTGATTTCAGTCCTACCTCACAGTCACACATCATCTTAACAAGCTATACTGATCTAAAAAAAAACACTAGATCGGTATCAGAAATTATAATCACGTTTTAAAATTTACATGAAATTTCCTTTTTATACTCTACTAAAATTTACCTTTGAATTATAAATACACCATTTGATTTTAAAGGAATCTTTTTCTATATTACATGTTTGAATTCCTGGAGGAAGATATGAATAGAAAATATAATGAACTTTAAAGAAAGACTGACTTACATTTCTTGGTGCACATATTTCCAGGGTTATTTTCTTTTATTGTCTTCTATCCTTTTATTTTACACTGTTCGGGGTATTATTCTTTCATGAGTATAAATTCTGATGCTTGGAAGGAAGGAACAGTGTTCCATTAAAGATAATATAAATAAGATCGTATTATAACTGATTAAATTTGGAAAGCTCAGCAGTGGCCACATTACTGGAAAAGGTCAGTTTTCATTCCAATCCCAAAGAAAAGCAATGCCAAAGAATGATTAAAGTACCTCACAGTTGCCCTCACCTCACACACTAGTAAAGCGATGCTCAAAATTCTCCAGGCCAGGATCAACAGTAGGTGAAATGTGAACTTTCAGATGTCAAGTTGGATTAAGAAGAGGCAGAGATCAAATTGCCAACATCCGTTGGATCATCAAAAAAGGAAGAGAGTTCCTGAAAAACATCTATTTCTGCTTTATTGACTATGCCAAAGCCTTTGACTATGTGGATCAAAACAAACTCTAGACATTTTTAAAGAGATGGGAATACCAGACCACCTGACCTGCCTCTTGAGAAATCTATAGGCAGGTCAGGAAGCAATAGTTAGAACTGCACATGGAACAACAGACTGGTTCCAAATAGGACAAAGGAGTTCATCAAGGCTGTATATTGTTTGTTTATTTAACTTCTATGCAGAGCACACCATGAGAAATGCTGGGCTGGATGAAGTACAAGCTGCAACCAAGATTGCCAGGAGAAATATCAATCACCTCAGATATGTAGATAACACCACCCTTACTGCAGAAAGTGAAGAGGAACTAAAGAGCCTCTTGATGAAAGGGAAAGAGGAGAGTGAAAAAGTTGGCTTAAAGCTCAACATTCAGAAAACTAAGATCATGGAATCTGGTCTCATCACTTCATAGCAAATAGTTGGGGAAACAGTGGAAACAGTGACAGACTTTACTCTTTTGGGCCTCCAAAATCACTGCAGATAGTGACTGCAGCCATGAAATTAAAAGACATTTGCTCCCTAGAAGAAAAGTTATGACCAACCTAGACAGCATATTAAAAAACAGAGACATTTCTTTGCAAACAAAAGTCCATCCAGTCTAGGCTATGGTTTTTCCAGTAGTCATGTATGGATGTGAGAGTTGGACTATAAAGAAAGCTGAGCGCTGAAGAATTGATGGTTTTGAACTGTGGTGTTGGAGAAGACTCTTGAGAGTCCCTTGGACTGCAAGGAGATCCAACCAGTTCATCCTAAAGGAAATCAGTCCTCAATATTCATTTGAAAGACTGATGTTAAAGCTGAAACTCCACTACTCTGGCCACCTGATGGGAAGAACTGACTCATTTGAAAAGATCCTGATGCTGGGAAAGATTGAAGGCAGGAGGAGAAGGGGATGACAGAGAATGAGATAGCTGGATGGCATCACCATCTCAATGGACATGAGTTCAAATAAGCTCTGGGAGTTGGCAATGGACAAAGGAGGCCTGGCATGCTGCAGTCCATGGGGTTGCAAATAGTCGGACACAACTGAGTGACTGAACTGAACTGAACAGATAACTGATTAAAATTTAGAGCAGAAGAGAATATGAGTTGGGTGTGGAGACTCATTTCTAACAGCTTGGTTTGTGGAATTTTGATTATTTAAGAAGGTCCATTTTCATTTCCGGTCCTCTTACAAGCTGTGTGATCGTAGAAGCCTCACATATACTTTATCTTCTTTCACAGCACAGTGTTCTTCTGTGCTGTGAAAAGTTTCTCAGTTTCTGTTTGCTTGAATTATAAGGCACATGATTGTGTTGCTACAGAGCTAACTCTGGAAATAAGTCTTTATAGAGTTAGCACTCATACTATCTTAATTATAATTTCTGAGTTTCAGGTCCTTGCAGTCAAAAGTATGGCCCATGAATGGACAATATTCACATCATCTGAGAGCTTCTCTGAGAAGCAGAATCTCTTATCCTACTCTAATTTACTGAAAGAAAATTTGCCTTGTAATAAGATGCTCTGCTAATTCATATGCATATTGCAGTCTGAGAAGCACTGCCCTAATGTAAAGTATAAACAGGGAAAACTGAATTAGTACAAGGCAGGTGTTTATCCTGATATCATTCACTGCATCAAAGGGGTCATCTGCTAAATAATAATAAAAAATAACAACTAAATGCAATGTGTTATCTTGGATTGATCCTCAGACAACAAAAAGACATTAGGGGAAAAAACAATTAAATCCAATAAAGTTTGTGCCAACGATAATTTCCTAATTTTGATAAATGTAACACAGCTATTTGGGATGTTAACATTAGGAGAAGCTTACTGGAGAGTATGTAGGAACTCTGCACAACATTTATAATTCTTCAGTAAATATACAATTTGATTGTTTCAAAATAAAAAGTTTAAAAATCATACTGCATAGCAATTAATCACAAAAATCTTTGTGGAATACAACACATACATTTTCTTTATTTAAAAGTTTAACTATTCTCAATGGGCCTACTCATGAGCTAGAGAGTTCTGCTCATCTTAGCTTGACTCATTCACGTATCTGGAGATGGATTCTCTACTGGCTTATCTATATTATGGCCTTGTCCAAGACAATTGGGTCAATATACAACTGTCCTACATTTCTTTTATCACCACCATTTATCATGGTCACAGTAGAGATCAATAACAGACAAGTGAAAACAGAGTTTGATTTCATGCTAGGAATACTCTAATAATGGGCCAAATAAAGTTACAAACTGCCCAATTCAAGGGATGGAAAACTGGTGCTCCCTCTGTTTTAAGAAGAATAGCAAAACAGATTGTCAAAGGTGTGGATATGCAGATGTTTAAATAACTGATGCTATTATTGCAATTTATCATGTATGCTATTAATCTATGTATTAGCAATGTCTTCCATATTGGCACATAAGATAAGATACACACTACAAATCTAATCTCACCTGATCAAAATAAATTCAGTGTTAACAACAACAAAAATAGTGTTACAAGGAAGGAGACAGGATGGCAGAACAGAAGGACATGAGCTTACCTCTTCCAAGGAAAACACTAAAATCACAACTAACTGCTAACCTACTGTCAACAAAAAATGCTGGAAACAACTCAAAAGGATACCCTAGATCTAAAGACAAAGAAGAAGCCACAGTGAGATGGTCAATCAGTCAGTTCAGTCAATCAATTGTGTCTGACTCTTTGCGACCCCATGGACTGCAGCATGCCAGGCTTCCCTGTCCATTGCCAACTCCAGGAGTTTACTCAAACTCATGTCCATTGAATCAGTGATGTCATCCAGCCATTTCATCCTCTGTCATCCCCTTCTCCTCCCGCCTTCAATCTTTCCCAGCATCAGGGTCTTTTCAAATGAGTCAGTTCTTCCCATCAGGTGGCCAGAGTAGTGGAGTTTCAGCTTTTAGCATCAGTCTTTCAAATGAATATTCAGGACCGATTTCCTTTAGGATGAACTGGTTGGATCTCCTTGCAGTCCAAGGGACTCTCAAGAGTCTTCTCCAACACCACAGTTCAAAACCATCAATTCTCCAGCGCTCAGCTTTCTTTATAGTTCCACTCTCACATCCATACATAACTCCTGGCAAAACCATAGCCTTGACTAGACAGACCTTTGATGGCAAAGAAATGTCTCCACTCTTCTATACTGTCTAGGTTGGTCATAACTTTTCTTCAAAAGAGCAAGCGTTTTTTAATTTCATGGTTGCAGTCACCATCTGCAGTGATTTTGGAGCCCCGCCAAAATAGGTCCATACCATTCTGTTAGGTCCATACCATTTCTGCCCTTTATTTTGCCCATCTTTGCATGAAATGTTCCTTTGGTGTCTCTAATTTTCTTGAAGATATCTCTAGTCTTCCCCATGCTCTTATTTTCCTCCATTTCTTTGCATTGATCACACTGAGGAAGGCTTTCTGATCTCTCCTTGCTATTCTTTGCGGATGGTCTTGATCCCTGCTTCCTGTATAATGTCATGAACCTGCCCATGGTTCTTCAGGGTATGTATATCAAGTCTGTATATCAGATCTAATCCCTTGAATCTATTTGTCACTTCCACTGTATAATTGTAAGGGATTTGATGTATGTCATACCTGAATGGTCTAGTGGTTTTCCCTATGTTCTTCAATTTAAGTCTGAATTTGGCAATAAGGAGTTCATGGTCTGAGCCACAGTCAGCTCCCAGTCTTGTTTTTGCTGACTGTATAGAACTTCTCCATCTTTGGTTGCAAAGAATATAATCAGTCTGACCTCGGTATTGACCATCTGGTGATGTCCATGTGTCGAGTCTTCTCTTGTGTTGTTGGAAGAGGGTGTTTGCTATGACCAGTGTGTTCTCTTGGTATGACTCTATTAGCCTTTGCCCTACTTCATTCTGTACTCCAAGGCCAAATTTGCCTGTTACTCCAGGTATCGACTTCCTGCTTTTGCATTCCAGTCCCCTATAATGAAAAGGACATCTTTTTTGGGTGAGATGGTAGGAGGAGTGAAATCTTTATAAAATCAAATCCCATACACATTGTGTGGGTGACTCACGAACTGAAAAATAATTATACCAAAGAAGTTTTCTCACAGGAGAGAAAATTCTGAGCTCCACGTCCGGTTACCAAGCCTAGAATCTACCAGGAAGAGGATCCCCCAGAGAATCTGACTTTTAAGGCCAAGGGGGTTTGATCTCAGGAATTCCACAGGACTGGGGGAAACAGAAACTTTTCTCTTGGAGGGCACACAAAGGGTCTCGTGTACACCAGGATCCAGGGAATAAAAGTGGTGACTGCATAAGAAACTGGGCCAGACTTACCTGTTAGTATTGGAGGGTCTCCTGCAAAGGTGGTGGGTTATGCCTATGGTTCACTGCAGAAACAATGCCACTGGTTGCAGTAGTTCTGGAGAGTACTCATAAGCATGAGCCCTCTTAGGAGCTGCTGCCATTTACTCACTAAGACCTGTCCCCACGCAATAGCCTGTAGGTTCCAGTGCTGGGATGCCTTAGACTAAACAACCAACAGGGCAGGAACAGCATACAGGCTGTTTAAAGTCTTCCTGAGCACACAGCTAGCTACCTGATAAACACACCACTTTACATGGACTTGCCCACCAGAGGGACAAGACCAAAACTAGACAAAGATACCACAGCAAAAGAAAATTGTGGAACAATATCACTGATGAACATAGGATCAGAAATCCTCAACAAAATACTAGTGACCCAAACCCAACAATACAATAAAAGAATCATATACCATGATCAAGTGTGATTTATCCCACAGATGAAAGGATTTTTCAAAATATGCAAATCAATCAGCTTTATACATGATATCAACAAACTGAAGAATAAAAACCATATTATCATCTCATTAGATGCAGAAAGTTTTTGAAAAAATTCAACACTTATTTAGGATAAAAATTTCCAGAAAGTGTCATGGAGGGAACATACTACAACATAATAAACACCATCTATGACAAATCTTGGAGAAAGAAATGGCAACCCACTCCAGTATTCTTGCCTGGAGAATCCCAGGGACAGCGGAGCCTGGCGGGCTGCCGTTTATGGGGTCGCACAGAGTCGGACACGACTGAAGAGATTTAGCAACATGACAAATCTAGAGCTAACATCATACTCAGTGGTGAAAAGCTAAAAGCATTTCTACTAAGATCACGAACAAGACAATGATTCCCACTCTCACCACTTTGAATGATCATAGTATTGGAAGTCCCAGGCATGGCAATTACAGAAGAAAAACAAAAGGAATCCAAATTGGAAAAGAAGTAATACTGTCACTATTTGCAGATGACATCATACTATACCTAGAGAATCATAAAGATGCTGCCAGAACACTACAAGAACTCATCAATGAATTTGGTCAAGTTGCAGGATAAAAATAAATATACAGAAATCTGCTGCCTTTCTATACACTAACAATAAAAAGTCAGGAAGGGAAATCAGAGAAAAAGAACCTGTCTACCAGTGCATCAAAAAGAAAAAGATCTATAGGAATTAACCTACCTAAGGAGGCAAAAAACTTGTACTCCAAAAACTATAATGTGCTGATGAAAGAAATCAAAGATGACACAAACAGATGAAAAGATGTACCATATTCTTTGCAAAAATTAATATTGTCAAAATGACTATACTACCCAAGCCATCTACAGATTTAATACAATTCCTATCAAATTACCAGTCATTTTTCACAGAACTAGAAAGAAAAAAAAAATCTTGAAATTTGTATGGAGACACAAATGACTGCAAATAACTTAATCTTAAGAAAGGAAAAGGGAGCTGGAGAGATCAGACTCCTTGACTTCAGACTATGGTACAGAGCTAGAGTCAACAAAATAGTGTGGTACTGGCACAAAAACAGAAATACAAATCAACGGAACAGGATAGAAATCCCAGAAATAAACCCACACACATATGGCCAATTAATCTATGACAAAGGAGGCAAGAATATTCAATAGAGAAAAGACAGTCTCTTCAATAAATGTTGCTGAGATTATACAGTTACATGTAAAAAATGGAATTAGAATATTATTTAACATCACATACAAAAATAAATTCAAAAGGGATTAAAGGCTTAAGTATAACACTGGATACTGTAAAATTCTTAGAGGAAAACATAGGTAGAACACTGATAAAAACTGTGGCAATATCCCTCTTGATGCATCTCCTACAGTAATGGAAATAAAAATAAAAATAAAGAAACAGGCTCTAATTAAACTCAAAAGTTTCTGCACAGCAAAGGAAACCACTGATAAAATGAAATGAAAACCCACATAATGGGAGAATATATATTTAACTTTAGAAAATGTTAGAGGATTAATCCCCCAAATTTACAAACAGCTCATGTAGCTCAACAACAACAACAACAACAAAAAACAATTTAAAAAATGGAGCAGAAGACCAAGATAGACATTTCTCTGAAGAGGACATTCAGGTGGTCAAGAAACACATGAAAAGATACTCAACATCACTAATTCACTAATTACTAGAAAAAATTTAAACTTAATGAGACAGCTCCTCACACTAGTCAGAATGGCCATCATCAAAAATCTACAAACAGTAAGTACTAGAGAAAGAAAGAAAGTGAAGTCGTTCAGTCACGTCCAACTCTTTGCGACTCCATGGACTGTAGCCTATCAGGCTTCTTTGTGGAGAAAAGGGAACCTCCTATACTGTTGGTGAGAATGTAAATGGTACAGCCACTATGGAGAACAGTATGTAAGTTCCTTGTGAAGTCGCTCAGTCATGTCCGACTCTTTGTGACCCCATGGACTGTAGCCTACCAGGCTCCTCCTTCCATGGGATTCTCCAGGCAAGAGTACTGGAATGGGTTGCCATTTCCTTCTCCAGGGGATCTTCCCGACCTAGGGATCAAACCCGGGTCTCCAGCATTCCAGGCAGATGCTTTAACCTCTGAGCCATTAGAAAACTAAAAATAGAGTTACCATATGATCCAGCAATCACACTCCTGGGCATATATCTGGAAAAGATACTGTTCCAAAATATACATGCACCCTAATATTCATTGCAGTACTGTTTGCAATAGCTAAAATGTGGAAGCAACTTTAAAATGTCCATCAACAGATTAATGGATAAAGATTATGTGATACATATGCACAATAGAATAATACTAAGTGATGAAAAAGAATGAAATAATGCCAATTACAGCAACATAGATGGATCTATTAAGTGAAGTCCAACAGAGAAAGACAAATCTCAAATGATGCAATTGAATTTATTTATAAAATAGAAACAGTCCTACAGACATAGAATATGAACTTATGGTTAGCAGGGGGATTGAACTGGGGTGAGGGAGAGGATAGATTGGGAGTTTGGGATTGACATGTACACATGGCTATATTTATAACAGATAACCAACCAGAGCCTATTGTATAACACAATACTATATATAACTGAATCACTCTGCTTTAACCTGAAACTAATATAATGCTGTTATTCAGCTATGTGTGCTCAGTTGCTCAGTTGTTCCTGACTCTTTGCAACCCCAGGGACTGTAAGCCCATCAGGGTCCTCCATTCATGTAATTTCCCAGGCAAGAACACTGGAGTGAGTTGCCATTTTCTACTCCAGTTAGTCTATACCCCAATATAAAATTTTTTTAAAAATTAAATTTCTTTTGGATTAAAAAAATAATCAGTGCTAATATTCCTATCATTTCATTCTTTAAAAGTTTTATTACAAGGAAAAGATACATGATTTTTCTGATAAACTTTATATCATTATTCATCTTGAAAACTTTAAAAATTTAAGCATAAAAACAAATAGAAGTCAAGTTCAACTTAAACATCACTTCCTATGTTCTCTTCTTAACCAAATCTATACAATTAAAAAACATGATGATTCAAATTTATACTTATTACAATTTTGAATCTGAACTATTGAAATTAGGAATGGATACAAATAAAAACCTTTTAATTTTAAAATTACATTAAAAAATAGAAATGAATAAGTATTGGACATCTCCCAAGATAGAACTACTGAAATATGTATCAACAAATCCCCTCCCATCTCATACTTTGCTCTCACTTATATTAAATGAATAAATATGTTTTACTTAGGTGTATGATTTTCATTTGACTTCCCAGGATGGTGGTAGTTGGTAAAGAACCCACCTGCCAATGCAGGAGATATAAGAGACGTCGGTTCAGTCCATGGGTTGGGAAGATCCCCTGGAGGAGGGCACAGCAACCCATTCTAGTATTCTTGCCTGGAGAATTCCATGGACAGAGGAAACTGGTGGACTGTAATCCATGGGGTCACAAAGAGTTGAAAACGACTGAAACAACTTAACACATAGATGCATGCATGATTTTCAGAATACGTAAAATTCAATGAACATTTATAATTGATCTCTTAGATAAATTCTGAGAGTGATTCCCAGGTGGCTTGGTAGTAAAGAGTCTGCCTACCAAAGCAGGGGACGTGAGTTTGATCCTTGGGTTGGGAAGATCCCTTGGAGGAAGAAATGGCAATTCACTCCAGTATTATTCTCTCGAAGATCCCATGGACAGAGGAGCCTGGTGGGCTGCAGTCCATGGGGTCACAAAGAGTCAGACACAACTGAGTGAATGAGCATGCAGGTATAAACCCCGAGAACTTATCCTTGCTCTATTAAAATTGACATCTATTTAAATGACCTTAGAAGAGTTCCTTTGGAAAGGAAATAAGAAAAGAGAGTTTCATAGCCACACCAAGTCAGTTGCAAAGCAAAGCATGACTGGGATACAGAGCAAAATAACCAAATCCCCGAAATTATTTATGTGGGCATCATTATAGTTCCTTTGCTGGAGTCCAAAAATATACAAGGATGATAAAACTTTTTTTCAAATGTGCCATGCAATTGGGTCAATGTTCCTATCTGGGTCAATGTTCCCAAAGAATACTGCAAAGTCGTATGGTTTTTTGTAATGAATAAAAAGGGGTTTTTTTAAATACAGATACACATACATGTCATAAGCACAAATACAATTACTTTTGTAGTATAGTGATGAATGTAGAGCAGTTTCACAATATAGAGAGGACACAGTGGGATTCTGACTGTGTAATCTTCCTTTTTTGAAATTTGAATATTCACAATCTATAGGTTCACATTTTAGTAATGAATAGAAGATATACCACCTTTGGACTTGTAGAAATTTCTAACTAAATACTGATCCCTAAATGAAACTAAATTTAAAGCACACATACATAGCTTTGTGCTCATAAATGTTTGAAGACAGAGATATTAAAAATAGATTTAATCAATTAAATTAATACTTATTATATAACTACTACAAAATCACTGTAGATGGTGATTGCAGCCATGAAATTATAAGACGCTTATTCCTTGGAAGGAAAATTATGACCAACCTAGATAGCATATTCAAAAGCAGAGACATTACTTTGCCAACAAAGGCCCATCTAATCAAGGCTATGGTTTTTCCAGTGGTCATGTATGGATGTGAGAGTTGGACTGTGAAGAAAGCTGGGTGCCGAAGAATTGATGCTTTTGAAGTGTGGTGTTGGAGAAGACTCTTGAGAGTCCCTTGGGCTGCAAGGAGATCCGACCAGTCTATCCTAAAGGAGATCAGTCCTGGGTGTTCATTGGAAGGACTGATGCTGAAGCTGAAACTCCAGTACTTTGGCCACCTCATGCGAAGAGTTGACTCATTAGAAAAGACTCTGATGCTGATAGGGATTGGGGCAGGAAAAAAAGGGGACAGCAGAGGATGAGATGGCTGGATAACATCACCGACTCGATGGACATGAGTTTGGGTAAATTCTGGGAGTTGGTGATGGACAGGGAGGCCTGGTGTTCTGCGATTCATGGGGTCGCAAAGAGTTGGACACGACTGAGCAACTGAACTGAGCTGAACTGCACTACTCTGGGTCAAATATTCTAGGCGCTAGTATTGTTGATATTTGTCTTATTTTAATGTTTGGTAGAATTCATCAGTGAAGTCATCTGACTGGAAGTTTTCTGTGTAGAAATGTTTTTAACCAAAAACTTTAATTCCTCTAATATATACATGGCTTTTCAGGTTATCTGTTTCTTCTTGAGTGAGAGTGGATTGCTTGTGTCTTTCAGGAAATTTGTATCATTTAAGTTCAAACTGTTAGTATAAAGTTGTTTATAAATGTCCCTTATCTTCTTCAGATTTATAGGATTTGTACTGCTGTTCTTTTCTCATCTTAGTATTTGTAACACATGTTCTTTTTCATGATAAATCTAGCTAAAACCTTTGACCAATTTATTGACACTCTCAAAAAGTCAGCTTTCAATTTCACTGATTTTCATTCTTGATTTTTAGTTTTCCATTTTATTTCTGTTTTTGTCTTTGTTATTTTGCTATTTCTTTAATTCTGCTTACTTTGGATTAAACTTACTTTTCTTTTTCTAATGTCTTAAGAAGAAAGCATATGTAGATCACAATATGAGACTAATTTTTTTGTTTACTTATGTGTTTTAAGTTCAAAATTTCCTTTATGTACCACTTTAAAACTGCATCTCAAGAATTTTGATATATCTTGATTTCAGTTTCATTCAGTCCCAAATAAGTTCTCATTTCCTTCAGATGGAAAGATTTACCATGTTCATGGACCAAAAGAATGAGTACTATTAAAATGACCATACTACCCAAGGTAATCTATAAATTTGATGCTGTTCATATATATATATATGGTATTTCACACAGAACTAGAAAAAAAAATTAAACTTGTATGAAGGTGGCATAGTTCTTGAGGTGTTAGCCTATTGTGTTTCCACTTTGCCTGGCAAACAGATTATTATCTTTTTTCCTCAAAAAAAAAAAAAAGTTATGGAAACATAAAAGACTGAATAGCCAAAACAATTCTGAGAAAGAAGAACAGAGATGGAGGAAAACACTCCTTGACCTCAGACTACCCTACAAAGCTACTGTAATCAAAACAGTATGGTACTGGCACAAAAATAGATACATATATCAATGGAACAGAACAGAGAGCCCATAAACAAATCTACAGACTTATGATCAATTAATCTATGACAAAAGAGGCAAGAATATACAATGAAGAAAAGACAGTCCCTTCAATAAACAGTACTGAGAAAATTAAACAGCTACATGTAAAATAAAATGAAATTAGAACATTCTCTAACATCATGTACAAAAATAAGCTCTTTGACCCAAATCTTATTTACAGATGTTGGTTTATTTTGTTTGGAAATTTTCCAGGTTTCTTCCCTTATAGTTTTCTAATTTAATCTCATGTTTGTTATACAGTATGCTTTGCAAGATATGAATGCTTTTTGATTAGCTGAGATATGCATATAATCATGATACAGTCTATCCTGGTAAAAGTTCTATGTGCAATTAAGAGGAATGAATATTTTGCTACTACTGAGTAAAAGGTTCTAAAACTATTTATTAGATAAAATTTGTTTATATTGTTGTTCAAGTCTTCTCAATCCTTATTTATTTTTGTTTTGTTTATAAGTATAAAATCTTTCACTGTAGTTGAGAATCTGCCCATTTCTCCTTTCAATTCCATTAATTAAAATAAAAATAACTATAATCTTTGGTAATAGGAACATAAACATTTAGGGCTATTGTTATATGTTCTTTATAATTAGAAGTAACCCACTTTATTGATGGCATTATTCTTTGCTTCAAATTTGTTTCATCTCATATTATTATAGCCACTGTAGCTTTCTTTGTGTTAGCTTAATACTACATATATTTTCTCATTATTTGACTTTGATCCATTTATGTCTCTATGCTTGAAAGGAACTTACTGTATCCACATATATTTGCATCTTGCTTTTTATGCAATCTGACTTATCTGTCATTTAGTAGGATATCATGACCATTTATATATTTAATGTGATTTATTAATATTTTAAGGTTTAGTTCTACCACCTTACTTATCATTTTTATTTGTCTTATCTGATCTTCGTATCCTTTTTCCTCTTCACTCCTGTCTTCTGGAATTAGGGGTTATTTTTTTCAGTCCATTGTATCTTTATTGACTTATTAACTGTTCATCTCTTTAAATGATTACTTTATCATTAGCTGTTACTGACATATAATTAACTTTTCACAATTGTATTACTTAAGAGGATAGTAGAAAAATATTGTGACATTATTATTTCCTCTTCCCGCTACTGGACTTTGTTCTATTATTTTCATACATTTGCTTTTCCAAATGGTATAAATGTCACAATGCTAAACAGGTGATATTTTACTGGGGGTGGACAACAAATGTTTTAAACATTGCCAGTCACGTGAGATCTGTTGCACATAATTGGTATTAGTTTTTACTTATGTCTTATTATTGTTAAATATGTAAAAATTACTCTTAGCTCACAAAGCATATAAGGTAGTTTGTAGGAAACAGATAAGGTCCATAGACCTTATTTTGCTAACTACTGTCTTAAACAGTCCAACTTTTCATAGAAAATCAAAATTAAGAAAAAAAGTCTTTATATTTACCCACATATTTGCCATTGCCAATGTTATTTATTCCATGCCAATACTGATTTCCATCTCTTTTCCTTCTGATGGTATGATTTTCTTTAACATTGCTTATAGCATTGATCTGCTGATGGTACATTTTTTCACCTTTTATATTCAAAAAGCATAAGCTGCAGTCGTGTTCAGCTCTTTGTGACCCCATGGACTGTACAGTCCATGGTATTCTCCAGGCCAGAATACTGGAGTGCATAGCCTTTCCCTTCTCCAGGGGATCTTCCCAACCCAGGGATCGAGCCCAGGTCTCCCACACTGCAGGCAGATTTTTTACCAGCTAAGCCACCAGGGAAGCCTGATATTGAGAAATGTGTTTCTCAATTATCCAATTGTAAGTTGGCAGGTTTTTTTTTTTTCTTTTAATGTGTTAAAATTGTTCAAAAATATGTTTTCATTTGTATTATTTCTCACAAAGTCAGTTGTCAGTCTTTGTTTTTTCATATCTAACATATTGAGAGGATAATTTTAAGGAAAAGATGAATATCACATTCTTTTACTTATATGTAGAATTTAAAGAAGAAAACAAATGAATAAGCAAAACAGAAACAGACTCATAGATATACAGAACAATACTGTGATCACTAGAGAAGAGGAGGGTGAAAGGCAAGCAAAATGGGTGAAAGGGATTAAGCGTACAAATTTTTGTTACAATAAAAATAAATCATGATGATGTAATGTAAAGCCTAGGGAGTATAGTCAATAATACCGTAATAATCTTATATGGTTACTAGACTGATGGTGGCTAATTTGTAATGAATATAAATGTTGAATCACTATACTGTATATCTGAAGTAAACATACTATTATGTGTCAAGTGAAAGTGAAGTTGCTCAGTCGTGTCTGACTCTCTGCGACCCCATGGTCTGTAGCCTACCAGGCTCCTCCGTCCATGGGATTTTCCAGGAAAGAGTGTTGAAGTGGATTAACATTTCCTTCTCCAGGGTATCTTCCCGACCCAGGAGTCTAACCTGGGTCTCCTGCATTGCAGGCAGACGCTTTACCATCTGAGCTACCAGGGAAGCCAAATATGTGTCAAGTATACTTCAATTAAAAAAAAAAAAAACTTAAAGAAAACTTTAAGGGATGTAACAACAAAATGCAATGTGTAGACTGTCAATACTGAGTTAAAAAAAAAAAAAACAGTACTGCAGCAAACTAAAGATAACTAAAAAATCTCAGTATACCAACAAACTAAAGATACTTGGGATGCAGCTCAAGACACTTCAATATGGCCTACATGTTAGGTAATAGTTAGGCAAGAAGACCAGGAGCTGACCATGGCTCAGATCATGAAAGCCTTATTGCCAAATTCAGACTTAAATTGAAGAAATTAGGGAAAACCACTAGATAATTCAGATATGACCTAAATCAAATCCCTTATGATTATACAATGGAAGTGAGAAATAGATTCAAGGGATTAGATCTGATAGACAGAGTGCCTGAAGAACTATGGATGAAGGTTCGTGACATTGTACAGGAGATGGCGATCAAGACCATCCCCAAGAAAAAGAAATGCAAAAAGGCAAACGTTGTCTGAGGAGGCCTTACAAATAACTGAGAAAAGAAGAGAAGCAAAAGGCAAAGGAGAAAAGGAAAGATATATCCATCTGAATGCAGAGTTCCAAAGAATAGCAAGGAGAGATACGAAGACCTTTCTCAGTGATCAATGCAAAGAAATAGAGGAAAACAACAGAATGGGAAATAAAAGAGATTGCTTCAAGAAAATTAGAGATACCAAGGGAACATGTCATACAAAGACAGGTACAATAAAAGGACAGAAATGATATGGACTCAACAGAAGCAGAAGATATTAAGAAGAGGTGGCAAAAATACACATAGCTATACAAAAAAGATCTTCATGACCAAGATAATCATGATTGTGTGATCACTCACCTAGAGCCAGACATCCTGGAGTATGAGGTCTAGTGGGCCTTGGAAAGCATCACTATGAACAAAGTTAGTGGAGGTGATGGAATTCCAGTCAAGCTATTTCAAATCCTAGAAGATGATGCTGTTAAAGTGCTGCACACAATATGCCAGCAAATTTGGAAAACTCCACAGTGGCCACAGGACTGGAAAAGTTCAGTTTTCATTTCAATCCCAAAGAAGGGCAATGCCAAAGAATGTTCAAACTATTGCATGATTGCACTAGTTTCACAAGCTAGCAAAGTAATGCTCAAAATTCTCCATGTCAGGCTTCAACTGTATGTGAACCATGGATTTCCAGATGTTCAAGCTGGATTTAGAAAAGGCAGAGGAACCAGATTGCCAACATCAAATTGCCAACATCTGCTGGATCATAGAAAAAGCAAGAGAATTCCAGAAAAACATGTATTTCTGCTTTATTTACTATGCCAAAACTTTTAACTGTATGGATCAAAACAAGCTGTGGAAAATTCTGAAAGAGATGGGAATACCAGACCACCTGACTTGCCTCCTGAGAAATTTGTATGCAGGGCAAGAAGCAACAGTTAGAACCAAAAATGGAATAACAGACTGGCTTTAACTCAGGAAAGGAGTATGTCAAGGCTGTATATTGTCACGCTGCTTATTTAACCTATATGCAGAGTGCCTCATGTGAAATGACGGGCTGGATGAAGCATAAGCTATAATTAAGTTGCCAGGAGTAAATATCAGTAGCCTCACATATGCAGATGATACCACCCTTATGGAAGAAAGTGAAGAGGAACTAAAAAGCCTCTTGATGAAATTGAAGGAGGAGAGTGAAAAAGTTGGCTTAAAACTCAATATTCAGAAAACAAAGATCATGGCATCTGTTCCCATCACTTCATGGCAAATAGATGGGGAAACAGTGGAAACAGTGACAGACCTTACGTTTGGGGGCTCCAAAATCACTGCAGATGGTGACTTCAGCCATGAAATTAAAACACACTTACTCCTTGGAAGAAAAGTTATGACCAACCTAGACAGCATATTAAAAAGCAGAGACATTTCTTTGCTGACATAAGTCCATCTTGTCTAAGCTATGGTTTTTCCAGTAGTCATGGGTATGGATGTGAGAGTTGGATTATAAAGAAAGCTGAGTGCAGAAGAATTGATGTTTTTTAACTATGGTGTTGGAGAAGACTCTTGAGAGTCCCTTGGACTGCAAGGAGATCCAACCAGTCCATCCTAAAGGAAATCAGTCCTGACTATTCTTTGGAAGGACTGATGTTGAAGCTGAAGCTCCAATACTTTGGCCACCTGATGTGAAGGACTGATTCATTTGAAAAGCCACTGATTCTGAGAAAGACTGAAGGTGGGAGGAGAAGGGGATGACAGAGGATGAGATGTTTGGATGGCATCCCTGACTCGATGGACATGAGTTTGAGCAAGCTCTGGGAGTTGGTGATGGACAAGGAAGCTTGGTATACTGCAATCCATGGGGTCATGAAGAATCTGACACACTGAATGAGTGAACTGAACTGATGTTTAATATTGGTATTATAATGACCAATATATATATGAGAACATTTCTCATAGTTAGGTAGTTAGAATAGGAAAAAGGAGTCCAGAATGGTGGTGGCTAAAAGACAAGGAAGAGAAAAACCTGCGAAAATAGAACAAAGGAAGGTCTGAGGACTGGAGAGTGAGGACCTCAGGTAAAACGAACAGCACTCCTGCCTAGCCCAATTTACAGAGGCCAGGCCAAGGGGGGAGGAGAAAAAGCATATAAAAAAAGGAGCCAAAATTGGGCCAGTGGTCTCTTTTCTCTTTGCGTCTTTTGGGTTGGCATGTCCTCACGCCTCGAGGATGTATTTTCCTTTACTTTCGGAATAGAACTGAGCTGTAACACGGAGCTGTAACACTGGTCCTTCCAAGGGCTGTGACACTGGTCTGTCCAAGGGCTGTAATGCTGGTCTATCCGTTGCTTCAAGTTTTTGTTATGATGAGACAGAACCAAGGAAATTTCAAACTCCCCTGACATTACTTTTTGAAATAATATGCTGGAGTTGGTGATGGACAGGGAGGCCTGGCGTGCTGCGATTCATGGGGTCGCAAAGAGTCGGACACGAGTGAGTGACTGAACTGACTGACTGATGAATTCTGTATATGACAGAAAATTATAAAAAAAATCATTGGGAGGAGGAAAAAAATCAATGATAGTTAACTAGACTTATGATTATTAGGCCTCTTTAAACAAAAGGTTGTCATTTTAATTTTTCATGTTGCTTAAGCAATAAAGCAGAGGAAGGATGATTTTCAGATTACTAACATATAGTATTAGTATAACATAGATTCAAGATACCTAGGTCATCAGAAACATAAGGTTTTTTTTCCAGAATCTATCACTGAAGAGATGAAATAATATTAAAGATTATAGCTCAGATCTTGCTGTGATATGCCACTAAGTCCTGGACTGTGATGTCTATTTAGAAGTTCAGCTTTGCCTCTAACTCAAAGGTGTGTATTTGGGGCTCTTGCTAAGCTCTAGGCAAACACAAATCTCCTTTGCTCCACAGAGCATGTCAAATGACAGTGAAGCCTGGGCTCTGAAGTCTGACAATGAGGACTACTCTCTGGTTCCACATAACAGCAGCTTTAGGACAGAAATCCAAGCAGAGGTGAAACAGACTCAACAGTTAGGACTAGTCCAATGTTGGGGATTATGGCCAGAAATATTTCATTCACATAATAATTGATACTATGAAGAAATCTATATATCACTGAGTTACTAAAAAGTTTTAGAGGCAATTAATTTTGGCTCTTTCAATCCACAGACAAGAATCTGAATTCAAAAGACAGTTTAGTGCCCTTCAAATATGCAAATGAACCCTAGGGAGTACAAAAGACATAATACCTTTCATATGGTTAGTCTTTGAACTTGAATAAAATAGTCTTCTAGAAGGTAACTCCAAAATCATATGCTTCCAGGTAAGAGCAACATATGACAGCACTGACGTTATGGTTCACAGATTCTATTAGGACATAAATAATACATTTACTTCCAGTTTTCTGATCATACAAGGTAGAATTCATAATAAAGTGACTCTAGAGAGTATTTACCCATACAGACTTTCTTGCTGGCTCAGATGGTAAAGCGTCTGCCTACAATAAGGGAGACCTGGGTTCAATCCTTTGGTCGGGAAGATCTCCTGGAGAAGGAAATGGCAACCCACTCCAATATTCTTGCCTGGAAAATCCCATGGATGGAGGAACCTGGTAAGCTACAATACATGGGATCACAAAGAGTCGGACATGACTGAGCAACTTCACACAGAGAGTATTTTAAATTTAGTGTTTCTAATGTTTAGAGTGTTTGCTGTTCTTACTTGGATTTCAACACCTGCAAAAGTCAGTATTTTAATTCAGGCTACTTTTTTATGATCTAGAAATCTCTCTATTATATCTCACAAGGATGTCAAAAACTAGATTCACCACATTTATCCACACAGCTGTTCTTTCTTCTCCCACACAGAGATGGCATTAGTTCCCTGTCATTCAAACAGAAATCTGAAAGACATGTGCAAACTTCCCTCTGCTTCGCTTTCCATTTGGATACCATCAAATGAGCTTTTAGTTCATCTATATCTCTGCAATCTTTCCCCTCTTCTCTGATACTCTTTATTTTTTTCCCTAAGGTCTAGTTTCCATAACCCCAGATCAATTCAGTAGTCTCCTTACTTGTTGTGTCACTCTTTACAGTCCATCCTACATATTACTGCCCTCATACTCTGTGCAATGCCACTCTGTCACTCCATTGACTATAAGAAGAAGCCATTCAGAAATCTCTTCTTGCTGCTTCGTCTCCCAGACACACTACAAGTAGGTCCTAAGTTCCAGGGGCTTAGGAGCCATGGGACTCCTTGAACATCTATCACTTCTGAATTCACCCTGCACAAAGCTATTTGTCCTTATTACTCAATTCCAACATCTCCCTCCTCTTGGAAGTCTCCATAGACTATTCCTTCCCCTCTCCACTTCCTTTAGGTGGAAGCCAGCCTCTTTATTGTGTGCTTATGCAACCTGTTTCTACTTCAATACTGATGCATTTTTTTAAATTGTTTTGAACATTTGTTTCTTCCTTCAAAAGTGACCTATCTCTAGGCAGCAGTGGCTTTTTGTCAGTTTATTTTAAAATTCATTTTGGGTAATGCAGTGTTTGCTATATAATAAGATGTAAAAGTATTGAATAAATTGAATTTGGTATGAAACTGGAGAGTAAAAATTTGTTGTGAGAGTAAAACCTACCTAAGGTTGAAATGTTTCCCCTGCTTTATACATTTATTTTATGAGAATCATAAGCTTGTTATTTTATCAAGAAAAAAATTTTATAGAAATATACGCCAAGTAGTGTTATCACAGCTTGCATATGAAAAGGAAAACTTTAGTTCATGAGCCAGATGTTTTATCTGTTTAATGCCAAACATCTGAATGTTTATATAATCAGCAATGATTGGTTAATTTTATTGTAATTTTTCATCCAGTATTCTGTAACATGTAGCAACAACTTATATTTCTAATATAATATAATGTTTTATATACACAGAAAAAAAATACTGTGTTGTGTTTAGTAAAATATCAGATGGTCCCAATTTTCCTTTTTATATTTTTGTTTCTACAGTTTTGACTTTGAGGTATCATACACGGAAGACATTCACACCCTCCCACACATCAATAATCATGCATTTTAATCCATATTTTATAAGTGAGGAGGCTATATATGTTGTCCTAGCACATACAACATTGTGGAGAGCTATGACTTGAAACTAGGTCTTTCTGACTTTAACTTCCAAGGTATTAACATCTACACCACACCAATTTTAGACTTATGTCCTGAGTCCATTTCAATACAGATCACTTTTTAATGTTGCATTTACTATTACTAATAAAGAATGCACTGAAAGTCCTTGGTGTCATGTCATGATGATATCTCTGATTCCTCCCCCTTTATATTTTAAAATGTTTTATTCATACACTCCTCAAATATGATCTTCACTAAGGTGTAGTCTTATTGTTGGCATAACAGGTGAAAAGGAGCCTTTCTTCCATCAAGACATCATGACAGATTTGAAAAGCTATCAGGATGGCCTCTCACAATTAATTTTTACTTTTCAATTTCATAACCAATTCAATTTATTCAATAAGAATTTTGAATCTTATTATATACCAAACTTTGCATTAGACAATACAGATTAACAAACAAAAAGAACTTGAAGTTTGGAACTGAAGATGTTTCACTTAATCACTACAAGAGCCTTCACTATTCCTTGTTTAACATTTGCCAGAGCAAATTCCGATCTCTTTAGGAAAATTTTAGGCTGTATATGCTGGCCTTATTCAGTGTTCTATATCTCAATGTCCATTTGTTGTAATTTGTGGCTGACTCCAATATTACTGTTAATACAACAGACCAGATAAGATTAAGCTATTTGGACTATCTTTGAAGTATTTGAGTTAACTGTATTTTTCCCTAAAATATTTTGTATTCATCTCCACTATTTTAGAGTCTCTACAGAAAGGAATATTCTTTTTTAAAACAATTTTTATCTACAAAGTATTCAAGTGAAGGCTCTGTAGTCATACAGAAGAGGGATTGAATTCTGCTTCTATCACTTTCTAATTGCTGTGACCTTGGGAAAGTACCTCAGGTCTCTAGGCTTGTTTCTTTTTATTCATAGTGGCTCATGTGATCCTAATTTATAGGATTGTTGTGAAAATTAAAGAAGATAAAGCAGGAAAAGTGCAGTATCCTGCCAAGTAAACTCTCAATAAATCCTAGCTATTATGATGCTGATGATAGTGATGGTGATGGAACCAGTGTAAATCAATAATGCTAGAAAGGATATTAGAATCAGTGATTTGCAAACCCTTAGTGTGTAGTTAAATAATTATCTAGTGTACCCTATAGCCTGGGCACATAACCTTACAGAGACTGAGTAGGTAGGGAGGATTCTGCCAGGACAGCCTCACTCAGACAACACTTTGAGAAAACACCGGACGAATAAACTCCAAGTCCACTACATACCTTTTCATTATGATTTTGAATTTATCCTCCCATGTTTTTATACAACCCATGCTCTTGCTCTTGCCCCTAATCTCTCTCTCTTAAGGCATGGCAGGCGGTGGAACTGCACCTTTGGGGAGGAAAGTGAGGCAGCCAGCATCTCTGATGTCTGTCCAGGGAGGACTCCTATTCTCCCTCATTTTTAGCATCAGTTAGGGCTTCCCTGGCAGCTCAGCTGGTAAAGAATCTGCCTGCAATGCAGGAGACCCTGGCTCAGGAGTCTCAGATTCTCAGATTCCTGGGTCAGGAGTTCCTGTGAAGAAGGGATAGGCGTCCTACTCCAGTGTTCTTGGGCTTGCCTGGTGGCTCAGAAGGTAAAGAGCTCTCCTGCAGTGCATGAGACCTGGGTTCAGCCCCTGAATTGGGAAGATAACCTGGAGGAGGGCATTGGAACTCACTCCAGTATTCTTGCCTGGAGAATCCCATGGACCAAGGAGCCTGGTGAGCTACAGTCCATGGGGTCACAAAAAGTTGGACATGACTAAGTGACTAGACACAGCACACAGTTTATCTGTAATCAGAGTAGCTCTGGTTGCTTGCTAAAAATATATATTTGCTTGGGTATGACTTATAAAGGGATTATAACAAATGAATGAATAAAAAATACTTTCCAGCTGGTAACAAAGCTTTAGCAAATGATAAGAACAAGAGCAAACCAAAACCAGAAATGCATTAAAATAGCAACACTCACCTTAATTATCCAAAAGGCCAAAATTAAGTTTTTGATCTAAATGGACATAAAGTAGGAAGAAAGAAATAACTATAGCTATGCATATATACATTATACAGGAATACATCTTAGAAATACATATATATACTATATTAATACAATATTTTGAATACAATAAAACAGTTTTTGTGTGTATCTTTTAAAACTCCAATTGATATCACTCTCTATGATATGTAAACAATTGTTTCAATTCTCCACTTTTACCTAAGGTTCAATTCAGTTCAGTTCAGTCACTCAGTCGTGTCCGACTCTTTGCGACCCCATGAATCACAGCATGCCAGGCCTCCCTGTCCATCAACAACTCCCAGAGTTCTTTCAGCCTCGCGTCCATCAAGTCAGTGATGCCATCCAGCCATCTCATCCTCTGTCGTCCCCTTCTCCTCCTGCCCCCAATCCCTCCCAGCAACAGAGTCTTTTCCAATGAAAAGACTTCATGAGGTGGCCAAAGTACTGTAGTTTCAGCTTCAGCATCATTCCTTCCAAAGAAATCCCAGGGCTGATCTCCTACAGAATGGACTGGTTGAATCTCCTTGCAGTCCAAGGGACTCTCAAGAGTCTTCTCCAACACCACAGTTCAAAATCAATTCTTTGGTGCTCACCTTTCTTCACAGTCCAACTCTCACATCCATACATGACCACTGGAAAAACCATAGCCTTCACTAGATGGACATTAGTCGGCAGAGTAATGTCTCTGCTTTTGAATATGCTATCTAGGTTGGTCATAATTTTTCTTCCAAGGAGTAAACGTCTTTTAATTTCATGGCTGCAATCACCATCTGCAGTGATCTTGGAGCCCCAGAGAAGTAAAGTCTGACACTGTTTCCACCGTTTCCCCATCTATTTCCCATGAAGTGATGGGACCGGATGCCATGATCTTTGTTTTCTGAATGTTGAGCTGTAAGCCAACTTTTTCACTCTTCACTTTCACTTTCATCAAGAGGCTTTTTACCTAAGGTAGCATTTTTCAAATCTTTCTGGAAAGAGGAAGCTGAGGTACTTTTTCATTTTTCATTTTGCAAATAAACTGTAATCCTGAATTTGTTTTTGTTTTTGTTTTTGTTTTGACAAACTACATTTCCTGACAAATACCTTTGAATTTTGATGAACTCATTTAGGATCAACTGCATTTTTTACCTCCTATGCATTCAGAGGAGGTAAAATGTAGACTATGATAAAATGACTGCCTTGGGCAAAGGCCCATAGGTGGATTCAAGACCTAGCTCTGGTTACCACCTGCAATTTGTTCTATGAATCTCAAGTCAGAGTCCAGCTGTGAAAAGAATGGCAGAAAACTAAAACCTGGCCTCACTTTTAATAGCTACAAGACAAGAGAATATATAGTCAACAGAGGTCACAGTCCCCTCAGTCAAGAATAGCAAGGTAGCTCTTTCTCCATGTCTCATATTGGTTCTCCAGCTAGGAGGATGTTAGAATTCAGACAGGGAAGAGACCATCATTCTATCAAGGGGAAACCAGAGCTTGTGAGGAAAAATAACATCTCTGAAACATACCCCATTGAAGAATAAATAATAATGTCTTAATATTAGCCTTTGTTATTGTAAGTTATATGTATATATATTTTAACGCTTTGTCTCAGGATCAGCTTTGAGTAGTAACTCTTTCTGCTTTCCAGAGGACTGAGTGCCTTGTAAGTGAAAACACTAATTGAGCAGGTTGTGAGGGCCCAGTCATTCTATTGATAATTCCAAAGGGATGAGCTATCATGACTGTGGAAACATGGAGCACAGCAAGATTATAAAAATTTTTATGTGACAGAAATTATTTCTGATCAAAGCCAACTCCCAGAATAAATTTAAATTACACAGCCACTCTTATGGATTATGTAAAGTCTGGCAATGACAGCTGTAGGGTCTTTGCACTAATATTAGCTCAAATTAGACCTATGTTTGACTCTAAAAGCCAGTTGCAATTTAAGTTTAAGAATTACAGTATTAATAGTGATTTTCCTAAAGGAATCAGCTGTCAAGCTCTGCCCCTAGTGAATATATACATCAAAGAAAGTATTTTCTGGTACAGTGGTTACTTTTTCCAATAGATCATCATTGTGTGGCAAAACAATGTTTCCTTATATACTTACAAAACTAATATTTTTCACATTCACATGCTAACTTCAAATCTGTCAGATCTCAATGTTCACTGCTGAGATGTCAAATAAAAGTGATTTGTTGGGAGAGATCCTTTATTTCTAAATTTATTACATTTTAAGCATATATTTGAAATTGCTCAAAATCACTCACAACATCCCAGACTGTCCCTATGATTCAAATCAAAAAGTTTATATCTATATTAAGCAAAAAAGGGCATTTCATGATCATTGCAAAATCATTTTAATATTTTATGAAAAGGACTTTATTTTAATTTTACTTTATATTGTTGCTGAATATTTTTTCAGAGAATTCCAAATATTGAGCAATGAGCTAAGCTTATTTTTACTTGTAAAAATCTTTTCCCTTAGTTGACTATGTGGTCTGAGGCTGGATCAAGGCATCTTTCAAAATGTTATCCGGGGCTCAGATAGTTTGCTGATGGGCTTACAGAAATATTTGTAAATAGGAAAGGCTCCTATAGATCCTTTCTCACAGACTCAGTTTTAAAATTTGTATGGAAATACAAAAAACCCCAAATAGCCAAAGCAATCCTGAAATAGAAAAATGGACCTGGAATAAGGCTTCCTGACTTCAGACTATACTGCAAAGCTACAGTAGTCAAAACAGTACGGCACTGGCCCTAGGACAGAAATGCCAATCATCACTGAAAAGATAAAAAGCCCAGAAATAAACACATCCACCTGTGGTCAATTAATCTATGACAAAGGAGGTCATAGAGAAAAGACAGTCTCTTCAGCAAGTGGTGCTGGGAACATTGGACAGCAATATGTAAAAAAATGAATTTAGAACATTCCCTAAAACTACACACAAAAACAAAATGAAAATGGATCAAAGACCTAAATGTAAGGCCAGATAAAATCTTAGAGGAAAACACAGGCAGAAATTTCTTTGACATAAATCATCAAGATTGTCAGGAGAAATATCAATAACCTCAGATATGCAGATGACACCACCCTTATGGCAGAAAGTGAGGAGGAACTAAAAAGCCTCTTGATGAAAGTGAAAGAGGAGAGTGAAAAAGCTGGCTTAAAGCTCAACATTCAGAAAACGAAGATCATGGCATCTGGTCTCATCACTTCATGGAAAATAGATGGGGAAACAGTGGAAACAGTGTTATTTGGGCAGGCTCCAAAATCACTGCAGATGCTGATTGCAGCCATGAAATTAAAAGACACTTACTCCTTGGAAGAAAAGTGAGACCAGCTTAAATGGCATATTAAAAAGCAGAGCTATTTGCCAACAAAGGTCCATCTTGTCAAGGCTATGGTTTTTCCGGTGGTCATGTATGGATGTGAGGTTGGACTGTGAAGAAAGCTGAGCACCGAAGAATTGATGCTTTTGAACTGTGATGCTGGAGAAGACTCTTGAGAGTCCCTTGGACTGCAAGGAGATCCAACCTGTCCATTCTGAAGGAGATCAGTCCTGAGTGTTCTTTGGAAGGACTGATGCTGAAGCTGAAGCTCCAATACTTTGGCCACCTCATGCGAAGTGTTGACTCATTGGAAAAGACTCTGATGCTGGGAGGGATTGGGGGCAGGAGGAAAAGGGGATGACAGAGGATGAGATGGCTGGATGGCATCACGAATTCGATGGACGTGTGTTTGAGCAAACTCCAGGAGATGGTGATGGACAGGGAGGCCTGACGTGCTGTGATTCATGGGGTCACAAAGAGTTGGACTTGACTGAGTGACTGAACTGAACTGAACTGATAGCAATATCTTTTTTGATGTACTTCCAAGAGTATGAAAATAAAATTAAAAATAAACAAAGGGGACCTAATTAAACTTAAAAGCTTCTGCACAGCAAAGGAAATCTCAAACAAAACAAAAAGGCAACCCACAGAATGGGAGAAAATATTTGCAAGTAAAGTGACTGACAAGGGATTAATGTCCAAATATACAACAAGCTCATGCATTTCTATTAAAAAAAAAACAAACAACTGAGTAGAAGATATGACTAGACACTTTTCTAAAGAAGACACAGGCATGGCCAAATAGCACATGAAAAGATGTTCACTATCACTAATTATCAGAGAATAAGAATAAAAACTATAATGAGGTATTACCTCATAGCAGTCAGCATAGTCATCATCAAGAAGTCTACTAATGATAAATGCTGGAGAGGGTGTGGAGAAAAGGGAACCCTCTTACACTGTTTGTGGAAATGTAATCTTGTGCAACCACTATGGAAAACAGTATGGAGTTTCCTTAAAAAACTAAAATAATAAAAGTATCATATAATCCAGTGATCCTACTCCTGGGCATGCATCTGGAGAAAGCCATAATCAAAAAGATACATGCACCTCAATGTTCATTGCAACACTACAATATCCAGTGCATGAAATCAACAGAGGAATGGATAAAGAAGATATGTTATGTACAACACATAGAATAGAATATTACTCAGCCATTAAAAAGAACAAAATAATGCCACTTGCCTCAATGTTGACAAACTTAGAGATATCATACTGAGTGAAGTAAGTCATACAGAAAAAGCAAATATCACATGATATCACTCATATGTGGAATTTATTTTTTTAATGACACAAATGACCTTATTTACAAAATAGAAACAAACTTACAGATGTCAAAAACAAACTTATGGTTACCAAAGGGGAAATGTGGGTAGGGGAAAGCAAACTCATGAGCTTGGGATTAGCATATTAAACTACTATATGTAAGATAAATAACCACCAAGGACTTACTGTATAGTACAAGGAACTCTAATTAATATCCTGTGACAGTCTATATTAGAAAAGAATCTGAAGAATAAATATATATATATATATATATATGCATAACAATCAATTTACTGTACACCAAAAACTAACACAACATTGTAAATCAACTATAATAAAATATAAAAAAAATAAAAGACTCAGAAAACCCCACGATAACAATTTTGGATGATTTTTATATATAATATTTAAAAATCAAAACCTTCCTAATTAAGAAAAGAGATTAATAAATAAGGCCAAGACATCTTTCAGTCCTTTGATTTGAATAAATGTGTTAATTCAAAATGATAGCATTCTTTAGAATAGACCTCCCTGGAGAAGAAAATGGCAACCTACTCCAGTATTCTTGCCTAGAGAATCCCATGGACAGAGGAGCCTGGTATGCTACAGTCCACAGGGTCGCAGAGTCAGACACGACTTAGTGACTGAATAACTAGAAATAGACCAAGAAAGATACTGCACTTTCTATTCGAAGTTCCAAATCCTCTTCTCAAGCTGTTCTTTACACTTTCATCAACTATTACCTTGGAGCAAAGTTACAGGTAAAAACAATAGCTGTATCTGATATTTTTGAGTGACCCACAGAGGAACAATGAACAGCAAAAGGGATGGGGTTTCAAGAACTAACAGCCCTAGGCAAGTGGGGAATGCTGAAGTGCTGACATCCTCAACAGGTAAAGGAATATATACATAGAAGTTACAAAAAAGAAACAAGTAGAGGCTGCCAAAATAGTTTTGGGCACTACTACTTGAGGAAACTCAAAGATATCAGTTTTCATGCTGTTCCAAATACAAGTAAGTTTTTCTTAGACAAATTTTGTTCTTCATTGAGAAGAACATTCTCAGGAATGTAATGAAAATTTACAGATAATCCAGAATTTTAAAATGCATTTTCTGTAAAATCAGACCTAAGGTTTTTAAATGTTAAACTATTTCTAATGAAAAGGTGAAGATCCACTTTACTAAGACCATCTTTTTTCTGTCCACATATGTTTGCATTTGGATGTCATTTTATGAGAGAAAAAAAAAATAAGGCAAAAATTTTTTTAATAGATCTTAAAGCATGAGAAAATCTTTTGGAAAGCCTCATAGACAACTTGCATCTGTATTATAATAACATTGATATTTATTTTTAAAGATTGAGCTGGAAAGTCTCATAGAAAACTTGCATCTGTATTATAATAATATTGACACTTGTTTTTAAAAATTGAGCTGGAAATAAAGTTAATGCCACTGTATTTTACAATGATGTAGGGTACTTTCTTCCTAAAGGAAATGCATAGTTTTACACATATATGGTTAATAATTTAGCTTGTGCAATGTCAACAGCTGCTACCCAATTTCTCAGTGTTTTTAACATCTGAAGAATTGAGCCCTTACTTTTAATCACTGTAGAAATCACTGACATTGTATTATGTACAATAAAGTACTTATGTCATTGATAGCCTTGGTTATTTTCTGAAGATGTCTTATTATATAATAATATATTGATGATAATCCAACAATAAATTTTTATTGATAGCCAGAACTATACTTGATGCTTGAAGGAAAAATGGATATTTTATAGTTTATAAAACAGCCAGAGATACAATTGACTTACCCAAGAACCCATAATCAGTGAGAAACAGAAAGAGAATTAAAATGCACGCCTTTTGAGTCTCAGGGCCTAACAGTGGTAGACATCCATAGAGATTTCTTAAGCATAAAAAAAAATCGATGATATCAGCCAGCAATTATTCTGTGGAAGAAGTATGTTATAAATTTATATTTGCACCTCAAGGTTTTCTCTGCTATAATGGCTCTAAAAATTGTATGAGCTGTGTCATAAAGTGTTTGAAATTTCACAAAAAGTTGATGTTTGAAAAAATAGATGTATATGAAAATATAAAGATCTTTTAAATAATATAATGTATGCTGGGTTTATTTTTTGATTAATGCATCTGTGGAAATAATGAACTTTAACTGTCTTAATCTTTCAAGTTTTCTCTCAATTGTTGTACCTAAAACACTATCTTATTATCCAGGTTATTAACCAGCACTTGCTGACTGATCCAAGGAAACTCAGTTTATCTTACTCAATATCTGTCTCAATAGTCCACTATAAAAATATAGGGTTAAACTATATAATCTCTGAAAGCGTCTTCTGCTTCATGTAAATACAAACATAAATAATCATGCCTAATATTTTAGAGTATCTACTATGTACCCATCAGTGGGTTAAGTACTTTATAAGCCTTATCTCATGTATTGGACACAAGAATTCCATGATATAGGACCAGGTATTATATACTTTTTATATAATGGGAAACTTTGGCTTAGAGACACTTAACAGTTTAGTCACAGCTAAGTAAAGGTGAAGTCAAGCTGGAAGTCAAACTCAGATCACCTGACACTAGAACCCATGGTCTTAATCATTATATTTCATCATCCCTATTGGTCCTGAAATAAGGAGGTCAAATAGCTTACTACAATAGCTATAGAAATAGTAACTATTACATAATAGAGACTAGAAGTATGGTCTGTAGATCAGCAGCATCGATATTACCTGGGTGCTTTTTATAAATCTAAAAATTTCCAGATTCTACATTTTAATAAGATGCATACATGATTCATGTTCATATTAAAGTTTTGAAGCACTGTCCTAAAGAACATTTAAGAAAGAGCAGATTTGAAAAAAAAAAAAAATGATCACACATTACCCAATTTTAAGACGTGGACAATGTCATTCTTTAACAGTAATTTTTCTTCCCCCTTAGGCCTGCATGTTAATTGTATCTGGGGTAAACACTAAAACTGGCAAATGTGAAAATGAAAGCAGCCACAAAACTCAAAGCATATAATCAATAATATAGAACTACTGGCAACTAGACTAACCATCCTAGGGCCTGGAAAATTAACTTTGTCTTTAAGCTGATTCTGCTACGTAAATCACTGAAAATGAGGCCAAAACCTTAATAAATTTTTATCTGTGCTCATATGGTATCACATACAGAGAAGGCAATAGCACCCCACTCCAGTACTCTTGCCTGGAAAATCCCATGGACGGAGGAGCCTAGTAGGCTACAGTCCATGGAGTCACGAAGAGTCGGACACAACTGAGTGACTTCACTTTCATGCATTGGAGAAGGAAATGGCAACCCACTCCAGTGCTCTTGCCTGGAGAATCCCAGAGACAAAGGAGCCTGGTGGGCTGCCGCCTATGGGGTCGCACAGAGTCGGACATGACTGATGTGACTTCGCAGCAGCAGCAGCAGCAGCATAGAAAGGTAAAAATAAAAACAATAATTGCCAATGAATATTTTTGTACTTTCACTTAGGTATTACTCTTTGCTCTCCATATTCAAATATCATGGATTATATCCAATAACAATTAATGTAAGTAAAGAAAGCCTACTTTATTCAACAGACTTTTATATATGTATGTGGTATTGCCAGGTGATGCAGTGATAAAGAATCTTCCTGCCAGAGTAGGAGATAAAAGAAATGTGGGTTTGATCCCTTGGTCAGGAAGATTCCCTGGAGTAGGACATGGCAACCCACTCCAGTATTCTTGCCTCAAAAATTTCATGGACAGAGGAGCTTGGCAGATAACAGTCCATAGGGTTGCAAAGAGTCAGATATGACTGAACACACACATGGGAAGTTTCAGTTCAGTTCAGTCACTCAGTCATGTCCGAATCTTTCGACCCCGTGAATCGCAGCACGCCAGGCTTCCCTATCCATCACCAACTCCTGGAGTTCACCCAAACTCATGTCCATCGAGTCGGTGATGATCCAGCCATCTCATCCTCTGTCGTCCCGTTCTCTTCCGGTCCCCATCCCTCCCAGCATAAGAGTCTTTTCCAATGAGTCAACTCTTCGCATGAGGTGGCCAAAGTATTGGAGTTTCAGCTTTAGCATGAGTCCTTCCAAAGAATACTCAGGACTGATCTCCTTTAGAATGAACACGTTGGATCTCCTTGCAGTCCATGGGACTCTCAAGAGTCTTCTCCAACACCACAGTTCAAAAGCATCAATTCGTCGGCGCTCAGCTTTCTTCACAGTCCAACTCTCACATCCATACATGACCACTGGAAAAACCATAGCCTTGACTAGATGGACCTTTGTTGGCAAAGTAATATCTCTGCTTTTTAATATGCTGTCTAGGTTGGTCATAACTTTCATTCAAAGGAGAAAATGTCTTTTAGTTTCATGACTGCAATCACCATCTGCAGTGATTTTGGAGCCCAAAAAAATAGTCTGACACTGTTTATACTGTTTCCCCGTCTACGTCCCATGAAGTGATGGGACCAGATGCCATGATCTTTGTTTTCTGAATGTTGAGCTTGAAGCCAACTTTTTCACTCTCCACTTTCACTTTCATCAAGAGGCTTTTTAGTTCCTCTTCACTTTCTGCCATAAGGGTGGTGTCATCTGCATATCTGAGGTTACTGATATTTCTCCTGGCAATCTTGATTCCAGCTTGTGCTTCTTCTAGCCCAGCATTTCTCATGATGTACTCTGCATATAAGTTAAATAAACAGGGTGACAATATACAGCCTTGATGTACTCCTTTTCCTATTCGGAACCAGTCTGTTGTTCCATGTCCACTTCTAACTGTTGTTTCCTGACCTGCATATAGGTTTCTCAAGAAGCAGGTCAGGTGGTCTGGTATTCCCAACTTTCAGAATTTTCCACAGATTATTGTGATCCACACAGTCCAAGGCTTTGGCATACTCAAAGAAGCAGAAATAGATGTTTTTCTGGAACTCTCTTGCTTTTTCAATGATCCAGTGGATGCTGGCAATTTGATCTCTGGTTCCTCTGCCTTTTCTAAAACAAGTTTGAACATCTGGAAGTTCACGGTTCACATATTGCTGAAGCCTGGCTTAAAGAATTTTGAGCATTACTTTACTAGCGTGTGAGATGAGTGCAATTGTGCAGTAGTTTGAGCATTTTTTGGCATTGCCTTTCTTTGGGATTGGAATGAAAACTGACCTTTTCCAGTCCTGTGGCCACTGCTGAGTTTTCCAAATTTGCTGGCATATTGAGTGCAGGACTTTCATAGTATCATCTTCCAGGATTTGAAATAGCTCCACTGGAATTCCATCACCTCCACTAGCTTTGTTCATAGTGATGCTTTCTAAGGCCCACTTGACTTCACATTCCAAGATGTCTGGCTCTAGATGAGTGATCACACCTTCATGATTATCATGGCCATGAAGATCTTTTTTGTACAGTTCTTCTGTATATTCTTGCCACCTCTTCTTAATATCTTCTGCTTCTTTTAGGTCCATATAATTTCTGTCCTTTATTGAGCCCATCTTTGCAGGAAATGTTCCCTTGGTATCTTTAATTTTCCTGAAGAGATCTCTAGTCTTTCCCGTTCTGTTGTTTTCCTCTATTTCTTTGCATTGATCACTGAGGAAGGCGTTCTTATCACATTTCTTTCACACACTTCATAGGCTTAAAAGTTGTTGAAGAGAATAATCAAACCACAGTTCCAAAACAGAATTCTCATCAGTCCTTTTTTTATTTCCAAAATAGGGCATTTACATGACAGTGAAATTGTGAGATAATATAATAAGAATCTAAGTAGCCCTTGTGATGTCATCATCTGTTAAAATATTATTTTACTCTGCTAGGATTCTTGGCTGAGATAAGAAATCTGCAGTATCAGTACACTTGTTATGGGAAGTTTACCAAGGGCAAATATACATGTGCTTCTAAATGCTACAAAGCTTAGTAGTGGTACTACTGTTAATTTAATGAAGTACAGATTAAGAGATATTTTAAAATTTTATATTCATTAAGAGATCTAATGTTCAAGTTTATTTTTATGTCATTGTTTGGAAAAAGAAGGTCAATAGGATGCAATGAAAATAATGTCTTAGGTAAATCATCATCCTGCCTGTTACTCCATTTTTCCTCACTTTGAGAATACCTGATTTAATCTAAATTAATTCTTAGGTAAGTTAGAGGTCCTGTTACCCTAGTATGTTCTGTTTTGTTTTAAGGAATCTGCCTCATTTTCTTGCTATTGGATTTGATTCTTGTTGAGTAGCAAACATGCACTTTCCGTCAGTGTCAATGCTGCAGTTCCCTTGATCAGTACTCCTCAAGTTGGCTTATTTGTGCCCTTGGCTGTTAAAAACGGACTCTTTAATTGGAATCAACTCTGTGAATTATGAAGAATTCTGTGAAGAACTCTGTTCTTCTTAGTACAGGTTATGAGTTTCATGTGCTTGGCATAAATGATACACTTCATAGGCTTAAAATTCGCTGAAGAGAATAATCAAACCACAATGCCAAAACAGAATTCTCATCTTTCCTTTTATTTCCAAAGTAGGGCATTTACATGACAGTGGACTCTGTGAGATAACATAGTAAGAATCAAAGTAGCCCATGTGATGTCATCATCTGTTAAAATATTATTTTACTCTGCTGGGATTCTTGGCTGAGATAAGAAATCTGAACAATCAGTAGAAGCACTAATTTACAACCAAATCATTGCTCATATAATATATCAAATTATTCATAAGATTCACCTGTGTTTCACAATCAGGTTCTTCTCAAATACTTAAAAATGTCACAAACCATAAAAATTTGATTTATACTATAGTTATTGATTCCTTATGAAAGTAATTCTCTGACCACTGGCAATATGCACAATATATGCTTTGCCGGTTGTGCAATTAATCCAGTGTGAAAGCAGAATGTAGAGTCTGGGGTATATCTGGGGAATGTGAAGATCAGGCTAGACACTGACTAACTTAGGCAGCAAAGTAACTCATTAACTTATGAAGGTTAATAGAAGTTAGGTTGGAATCCATTCGAAGTATGCAAATATTTTTCAGATTAGTTTTGGTCTGGAGCACAGTGATATTAAAGGCAGTTATAATCAGGAGGATAATGTTCAAGGCAAATATTGTATCAAGAATAGGGATACTGGCCCTTGGGCCCTTGGATGTAGAAAGGTTAGAAATTGAGTATCAGAACCATGGATAGTTTCCTTGAGAGCCTTGTAAGGAAGATGTTACTGAGGCATCCAATCTTCATAACTCTTCCAATCCCCATCAGAGAAAACTTATTAAAAGTCATCTTCCTTTGAGAGAGTAGCATTGAAACATATATATTACCCAGTGTAAAACAGACAGCTAGTGGGAAGTTGCATTGTTATATAGGGAGCTCAACCTGGTGCTCTGTGACAACTTAGAGAGGTTGGATTGTGGGGCTGAATGAGAGGGAGGTTTAAGAGAGAGGGGACATATGTATACTTATGGCTGATTCACACTGTTGTAGGGCAGAAACCAACACAACACTGTAAAGCAATTATCCTCCAATTAAAAATAAATTAAAAAAATTTCGTCTTTCTTATAGTTTACCTATTGTCACAGAGGCCTTTATTAAAAGTCTGCATCATAAAGGAGATTCCCCTTACACAGCCCAACTGAAGTCTCCACAAATATGTCCAAATATTACCTGGGTTCACTGATTGCTGTGCAGATTTTAAGCCTGTTTGTCCTCAGATAATTCAGAATCTTTCTCTCTAATGGAGATTAGACCAGTATTTAACCAGTCACCAGCTCAACACTACTCATAATAAGCAGTGTGATATAAATATATCTGGAACTTAGCTGGAATGCAGAGTTTTTCAAATAAGCTTATAACATAACTCTCCTTTGAATCCCCTGTAATAATGTTAAGAGACATGGTTTCATGCCTATTACATGTGCAGGAAAGGCATCCTGGAAAATTCAATGTCCTGAGCAAATGATAAACCAGGAAGTACAGACTCAAAATCCCATATCAGACTTCTGTTCTTTTAAAACTACTGTATTGTAGAGTACATTCAATTTTAAAAATACTCATTTAAATTATTTTTGGGTGAATATATAATATGGTAGACATCTGTCTCAAAAAATATGTTTATTGTTAGTCTAATTGTGGAACTCAAGTTCTCCAAGCCAGGCTTCAACAGTACATGAACCAAGAACTTCCAGATGTTCAAGCTGGATTTAGAAAAGGCAGAGGAACCAGAGATCAAATTGCCAACATCTGTTGGATCATAGAAAAAGCAAGAGAATTCAAGAAAAACATCTACTTCTGTTTCATTGACTACACTAAAGCCTTTGACTATGTGGATCACAATATGCTGTGGAAAATTCTTCAAGAGATGGGAATACAGACTACCTCACCTGTCTCCAGAGAAACCTGTATGCAGATCAGGAAGCAACAGTTAGAACCAGACATGGAACAATGGACTTTTCCAAATTGGGAAAGGAATATGTCAAGGCTATATGTTGTCATTCTGCTTATTTAACTTCTATGCAGAGTACAGAGTACATCATGTGGAATTCTGGGCTTAATGAAGCTCAAGCTGAAATCAAAATTGCCTGAAGAAATATCAATAACCTGGGGTATGCAGATGATAGCACCATTATGGCACAAAGCAAGAGGAACTAAAGAGCCTCTTGATGAAAGTGAAAGAGGAGAGTGAAATGCTGGCTTAAAACTCAACATTCAGAAAACTAAGATCAGGGCATCTGGTCCCATCACTTCATAGCAAATAGATGGGGAAACAATGGAAACAGTGACAGACTTTATTTCTGGGGCTCCAAAATCACTGCAGATGGTGACTACAGCCACAAAATTAAAAGACACTTGCTTCTTGGAAAAAAAAGCTATGACCAACCTAGACAGCATATTAAAAAGCAGAGACATTACTTTGCCAACAATGGTCCATCTAGTCAAAACTATGTTTTTCCAGAATCATGTTTGGAGGTGAGTGTTGAACCATAAAGAGAGCTTAGTGCCGGAGAACTGATGCTTTTGAACTGTGGTGTTGTAGAAGACTCTTGAGCATCCCTTGAATGGCAAGGAGATCCAACCAGTCCATTCTAAAGAAATCAATCCTGAATATTTATTAGAAGGACTGATGCTGAAGCTGAAACTCCAATACTTTGGCCATCTGATGGGAAGAGCCGACTCATTAGAAAAGACCCTGATGCTGCGAAAGATTCAGGGCAGGAGGAGAAGGGGATGACAGAGGACAAAATTGTTGGATGGCATCACTGACTCAATGGGCATGAGTTTGAGTAACCTCTGAGAGATGGTTCAGGACAGGGAAGCCTGGCGTGCTGCAGTCCATGGGGTTGCAAAGAGTCAGACACCACTGAGCAAGAAGAACAAACTGTTGAACTATAGTGTCTATAGGTTTCAAAGACTTTTTTCCTTCTCTTTAGGGTAAATATCTTAGAACGCCTTCTGCCAGTGGCAACTCAATTTAGTTCCTCTCCCAAACATCTATCAACAGTCCCAACTAAAGGGGTCCACGGGGAAGAAAAAATTATTCTGTGGTAATGCAGCAAAGAAGGGTAAGTGACATACCACTTATTTCCCATGGATTAATGTTTTGCTCTTTTTCCTTTGTGGGTAGGGTGGAATAATTGCTTGGAAATGGTTATGCACTTAGGGACTAGATTTTCCAGTTCTTATTCTTCTATGTGATGCCAAGGACTACTTTTCTCAATGGAATGTAAGCAGATACAGTGTGCATGCCCTTTCCTTACCAATGTAGTTAACAATTGAGCAGTTATTTTCCTGATCTTTTCTTCCATTCACTGGATAGAAAAGACTCAAAGCCTCTTGCAAAAGGTAGATCTATTAAGTATCACATTATGGAAGGCCATCTGACAAGGAATATCTGCACATAATGATAAAGTGAACATAAACTTTTACTGTGCTGAACAACTGAGATCTGAAGAGAGCAGCTAGATCACCACACTTAATGCAGTTTTTAAAATTATTCTTTTAGTACAATGGTTCTCAACCAGGGGTGACTTGGGGGGGCTCTTTGACAAATATCTCAAGGGATATCTGGCAATGTCTAGAGATATGGTTTTTTTTTTTTTTTTCGCTCCTAGGAAGGAAAGCTATGGCAAATCTAGAAAGAATATTAAAAATCAGAAACATCACTTTGCTAACAAAGCTCCATATACTCAAAGTTATGGTATTTCTAGTAGTCATGTGTGGATGTGAGAGAAGGACCATCAAGAAGGCTAAGTACCGAAGAATTGATGTTTTTGAATTGTGGCGCTGGAGAACTCTTAAGAGTCCCTTGAACTGCAAGGAGATCAAACCAATCAATTCTAAAGGAAATCAACTCTGAATATTCATTGGGGACTGATGCTGAAGCTCCAATAGTTTGGTCATGTAATGCAAAGAGCCAACTTGCTGGAAAAGACCCTGATGCTGGGAAAGACTGACGACAAAATGGGAAGGAGGTGGCAGAGAATAAGGTAGTTTGATACCATCACTGACTCAATAAACATGAATTTGAGCAAACTACAGGAGAGAGTGATAGATAGAGGAGCCTGGCTTGCTGTAGTGCATTGGGTCATACAGAGTCAGACACGACTTAGCAAATGAATAGCAACAAAAAGATATTTTTGGTTGTCATAACTAGGGTAGGGAAAAACTGTATTATTCAGATCTAGTAGACAAAAGTCAGAGTTGCTACTTAACAGCTTAGAATGCCCAAAACAGCTCAGTCTTCACTCCTCAGAAAAGAATTAACTCATCCAAAATGTCAGTGGTACCACTTCTGAGAAGCTCCATTTGAATATAAATGAACAAATGGCAGAACACAGCACATCGGAGGAAATACAAGAGAAAAAGATAAGAAAATCTTCACAATGAGTATATTAGCTCTTATTGTTTTTCAATTGGTTTCATCCTATCTGTGGAATGGAGAAGTTGTTCAATACTAAAGCTAAGATCAGAAGGAGCATGCTCTCTTTGAGGATATATAATCCTTTTGCCTCTTTTGGCCACATAATTTACCAACTCAATCCTCACGTCCTCGTCCTCTCATTTCATCACAAGTATCAGATTTGAGCCTAAGAGAAGTACTACAATGGACCACTCACAAACAAGCCAGCTGATTTCAAAGCTTCTTTCATTGCTTGCCCATGCACTTCCCTTCTGGGGCCTAATCTGTCTGAGAAACACATAGAAGCTTGTATCTGTGTAGATACAAAAACAGTGTTAAAAATAGAACATAGTTCGGTCATGTTCGGCAAGTAGATTACTTTAACAAACATTTCTTGTTTACTGCCATGAAGTGAGTTATATTGCTTCAGCATCTGAAAACATGGGCAATGCAGACAAAAATCTGTAAGACTTCAGTTGCAACTCTGAGGTTTGTTTTCTGGAAGTTATGTGGCCTCTTTTAAAATAGTTTTAATTAATACAGTGATAATATCCATTGCTTTTCTTTTTCTACCTATTTACATTTCTTTTGTTTAAAGTGTCATGATTGAATAGAAAACTACAAATGACAAATGAGTTTACAAATCTAAGGTAAATAACTACTTTATCATAAATGTGGATCACTTCTCTTTGACAGTATGGAGATTGCCACCGTACTCTCCTGAAGTTGTTTTGTGGCATTTTACATCAAACTCAGAATAAGAAACATTAACTGCCTTGACAGGAACTGAGAAATTTCTTAAATGCTTGATAAAGAAAGAATACAATAGAATCCTCAAGAGCTTTAATTCATTTCAAATAAATGTCCTGAACATAGTGCAGGTATTTTCTAGGGTTCATTATCTCAAAATGCCATCCTCCAAAAATTAAGTAGTTTGGAGAAATCATAAAGAGGTAAAATGAGCAAACAAAGAGTGATTTTCTCCCTTTATTCTCACCCATAAATAATATATTCAGATCAGAAATAAATTCAATAGGGAATAATTACAGACTAATAATGTATTTTCAACTGGATACAAAATTATCATTGTATACTTTCTGAACACTTATAATAATATGATAAGTGGTAACTCTTTTCTAGAACACAGATATTAAAGTATTTATACTACTGAAGCACTCAGGATTTGACACCATTTTTGGTGATTTTGGAGGCAAAAGCCTAAAGGCTAAATTTTAAAAAAAGCTGATAAATGAGAAGCATAATAGCTGACAAATGATGATGTTCAGGACATTGGTAGACCTTTCTCTAACTCTTTATACGTTATGCAGTGTCTGACTTTAGACAAGCAAGTAGCCTGTAGCATAGAAATGAGAGGTTACACCTACAATTCAGAACAATAACAATTATACTAGGTGGCTATGGAGGTTGGAACAGAGAAATATGTTAGAGAGGAAGCTGTGAATAAATTAACATGTGCTTAGAAATCCATACCGAATCTGTATCTGAAGCTGCAAATAAAATTTCTTTATTGTCATCTCAGTTCCTGGGGAAATAACAGCAAAATCTCTACCAAGCCCAAACAAAGCAGCAATGTAGGCTCATTTCTCAGCTAAAGCAATATAAGTCATTTCTCCAAAGCATACAGTGTTTTAACTTTGGATGAGTAACCTCAGAGTTCGTTGCTTAATCAGTGGCATTTGTCTGTTTTCTTTCTCATTCTCAAATGGATAGTACATACTGACAATAGACAGAGAGGTATGCAGGAGACAGATAGCTAGCAGGAAGATAAAATACATAGGTAAATAAAATACTCTTAGATATTCAATATGCATACATAATTGGTACAAATAGTTACATGACAGGTGCTTATATAATATAAATCTACAAATCTTAGATACTTTGCTGCATTCACAGAAGCCACATAACTAGAACATGGTCTTAATATTAAATTTTACTTAATTCACTCCATTGAAAAATAATGGAGAACAAGATGGCAGAGGAGTAGGTGATGTGGAATACATCTCTCTCCATGGATACCTCGGAGGTACACCTTCAGCCACAGAGATGCAAGGAGAACATCAGCTGAGAGTGAAAGGACCACCTGACCAATGGAAAAGAATATATAGACCCACACAAAACTCAGTAGGACAAAGGAACTAGGGGGAAAGACGGGAGCGCTACAGTAACACAATACTAGTAGGAGACATTAACACCCCATTCACACCAATGGACAGATCATCAAAACAGAAAATTGATAAGGAAACACAAGTCTTAAATTATACATTACATGAGATGGATCTCATTGATATCTTCAGGACATTCCATCCAAATGCGGAATACACCTTCTTCTCAACTGCACATGGAACATTCTCCAGGATAGACCATATCGTGGGTCACAAATCAAACATCAGTAAATTTAAGAAAATGGAAATCATATCAAGCATCTTCTCTGACCGCCATACTGTGAGACTAGATATCGATTACAAGAAGAGAACTGTAAGAAACATAAACACATGGAGTTTAAACAACACTTTTCTAAATAATGAACAGGTTACTGAAGAAATCAAAAGGGAAACCAAAGAATTTATAGAAACAAGTGACAGTGAAAACATGACAACTCACAACCTATTTGATACAGCAAAAACAGTGCTAAGTGTTTATAGCAATACAATCCTACCTCAAAAAATAAGAAAAACATCAAATAGACAACCTAACTTGACACTTAAAACAACTGGAAAAAGAAGAACAAAAGAATCCCCAAATTATAGAAGAAAAGAAATCATAAAGATGTGAGCAGAAATAAATGAAAAAGAAAGAAACAAGAGTCAAGATTAATAAAACTAAAAGCTGGTTCTTTGAGAAGATAAACAAAATTGACAAGCCTTTAGCCAGACTCATCAAGAAAAAAAGAGAGAAGAATCAAATCAACAAAATTAGGAATGAAAAAGTAGAGGTTACAACAGACAATACAGATATACAAAGGATTATAAGAGACTATTATGAACAACTATATCACAATAAAATGGATAACATGGAAGAAATGGACAGATTCTTAGAAAAGTTCAATCTTCCAACGACTGAACCAGGAAGAAATAGAAATTATGAACAATCCAACCACAAGCTCTGAAATTGGAGCTAGGATAAAAAATCTCGTAAAAAGCAAAAGCCCAGGACCAGATGGCTTTACAGGAGAATTCTATCAAACATTTAAAGAAGAGCTAATGCCTATCTTCTAAAACGCTTTCAAAAAATTGTAGAGGAAGGAACACTTTAAACTCATTCTATGAGGACACCATCAAACTGATACCAAAACCAGACAAAGATAACTCACAAAAACAGAAAACTGAAGGCCAATATCACTGATGAACATAGATGAAAAAATCCTCAACAAAATTTTAGCAAACAGAATTCAGCAACATATCATTAAGCTCATACACCATGATCAAGTTGGGTTTATTCCAGGAATGCAAGGATTCTTCACTATATGCAAATCCAGAAAGATAAAAATCATATGATAATGTCAATAGCTACAGAAAAAAACTTTGACAAAATTCATCACCCATTTGTGATTAAAACTTTTCAAAAAATGGGCAAAGAAAGAACCTACCTCAACATAGTAAAGGCTATATATGATAAACCTATAGCAAACATTATTCTCAATGGTGAAAATCTGAAAGCATTCCCCCTAATATCAGGAACAAGACAAGGGTGTCCATTTTCACCATTACACGACATAGTTCTGGGAGTCCTAGCTACAGCAAATAGAGAAGAAAAACAGCATGCTTGGGGCTGGTACATGGGGATGACCCACAGAGATGTTATGGGGAGGGAGGTGGGAGGGGGGTTCATGTTTGGGAACACATGTAAGAATTAAAGATTTTAAAATTAAAAAAAATAAATAAATAAAATAAAATTTAAAAAAATAAGAATTAAAAAAAACAGAAAAAAAAAAGAAATAAAAGAAATTCAGATCAGAAAAAAAGAAGCAAAGCTCTCATTGTCTGCAGATGACATGATACTGTATATAGAAAACCCTAAAGATAGTATCAGAAAACTACTAGAGCTAATCAGTGAATTTAGCAAAGTTGTAGGATACAAAATCAATACACAGAAATCACTTCCACTTCTATATAATAACAATTAAAAATCAGAAAGAGAAATTAAGGAATTAATCCTATTCACCATTTCAACAAAAACAATTAAATATCTAGGAATAAACTTACCTATGGAGAAAAAAGAACTGTACACAGAAAATTATAAGACACTCATGAAAGAAATCAACGATGACCTAAATAGATGGAGAGATATTCCATGTTCCTGGGTAGGAAGAATCAATATTGTGAAAATGACTATACTACCAAATGCAATCTACAGATTCAATGTGATCCCTATCAAATTACCAACGGCATTTTTCACAGAACTAAAACAAAAAATTTCACAAGTCATGTGGAAACATGAAAGACCCCGAACAGCCAAAGCAGTTTTGAGAAAGAAGAATGGAGCTGGAGGAATCACCCTTCCTGACTTCAGATTATACTACAAACCAACAGTCATCAAGACAGTATGGTACTGGCACAAAACAGAAATATAGACCAATGGAACAAGATAGAAAGCCCAGAAATAAACCCATGCACTTATGGGTACCTTATTTTTGACAAACAAGCCAAGAATATGCAATGGGGCAAAGACAGCCTCTTCAATAAATAGTGCTGGGAAAACTGGACAGCTACATATAAAAGAATGAAAGTAGAACACTTCCTAATGCCATACACAAATATAAACACAAAATTGATTAAAGACCTAAATGTAAGACCAGAAACTATAAAACTCTTAGAGGAAAACATAGACAGAACACTTGATGACATAAATCAAAGCAAGATCCTCTTATGACTCACCTCCTAGAGTAATGGAAATAAAAACAAAGGTAAACAAGTGGGACCTGATTAAACTTTAAAGCTTTGGCACAGCAAAGGAAACTATAAACAAGGTGAAAAGACAACCCTCAGAATGGGAGAAAATAATAGCAAATGAAATGTGACAAAGGATTAATTTCCAAAATATACAAGCAGCTCATATAACTTACCAGGAAAACAAACAACCCAATCAAAAAGTCGGAAAAAGACTGCAGATATTTCTCCAAAGAAAACATACAGATGGCTGACAAACACATGAAAAAATGCTCAACATTGCTCAATATTAGAGAAATGCAAATCAAAACCATAATTAAATATCACCTCACACCAGTCAGAATGGCCCTCATCAAAAAGTCTACAAACAATAAATGCTGGAGAGGGTGTGGAGGAAAGGGAACATTCTTGCACTGTTGGTGGAAATATGAATTGATACAGCCACTATGGAAGATAGTAAAAACTAGGAATAAAACCACCATATGACCCTGCAACCCCAGTCCTAGGCATATACCCTGAGGAAACCAGAGTTGAAAAAGACACATGTATCCCATTGTTCATTGTAGCACTATTTACAATAGCTAGGACACAGAAGCAACCTAGATGTCCATTGACAGATGAATGGATAAAGAAGTTGTGATATACATACAAAATGGAATATTACTCAGCCATAAAAAGGAACATATTTGAGTCAGTTTTGATGAGATGGATAAACCTAAAACCTATTATACAGAGTGAAGTGAGTCAGAAAGAGAAAGAGAAATATCGTATTCCAGTGCACATATATGAAATCTAGAAAAATGATTCTGAAGAATTTGTTTACAGGGCAGCAATGAAGAAACAAACATAGAGAATAGACTTGTGAACATGAGGAGAGGGGAGGAGAGGGTGAAATGTGTGGAAAGAGTAACATGGAAACTTACACTACGGTATGTAAAATAGATAGCCAATGGGAATTTGCTGTATGGCTCAGGAAACTCAAACAGGGGCTTGTATCAACCTAGAGGGGTGGGATGGGGAGGGAGATTGGAGGGAGGTTCAAAAGGGAGGGGATATATCTATACCTATGGCTGATTCATGTTGAGATTTGACAGAAAACAACAAAATTCTGTAAAGCAATTATCCTCCAATAAAAAAATAAGAAAATAATGATTACCTACTAAGTCTCAGAGACCATTAATGATGTTGAAGATACAAAGAAGCATAAGATATGGCTCTCAGGGAGCTCATGGTTTAATCAGCAATTAAATACAAACAAATATAGCAATTAATATAAACCATTTAAAACACATGGTAAATATAATGTAAAGATATGTGCTAGAAAGCTAATAGTAACATAATGGAGAAAATGATTAATTCTGCTCGAGTGGATCAAGATTTATAGCTGGTCCACTGAAATAAGATTTGAAGAATGATCAGCAGTTTGCTACTCAAGTAAGAAAAAAGAAAATCAGTGTAGGTATAAGAAGTAGATACATGTGTCTGAGGCATGTGATATATTAGCTTATTTTTTCTAGAATCAAAGCTTAAGGGAAAAATGCATATGTGAATCCTTTATTGGTGAGAGAAGCCCAGGAATTCAAAAGGGAAGGAAATCAAAGGGAGGTATCATATGAAGGAGAGTAAATAGGAAAGAACTATAGAGCTGGTCAATGCTTGAAATCCAGCACAACTGATTTTGCTTCATCTCGTAGGTCTGTTTTTTGAGGGCATAGTTATTACTGCATTAAAAAAAAAAAAAGTATGCTTATTTACTTATTTGGAGTATAATTGTTTTTATAATGTTGTGCTAGTTTCTGCTGAACCACAAAATGAATCAGCTATATGAATACAAGTATCTCCCTCCTCTTGGACCTTCCTCCCACCAATGCCCCCAGCCCACCCATCTAGGTCATCATAGAGCATCCTGCGCTTTATAGCAGGTTTCCACTAACTACCTATTTTGTACATGGTAGTGTACATAAGTCAATCTTAATCTCCCTATTCATCCCACTATCCCTTCCCCACCACGTGCATTTTAAGAGAGTCCTTCAGGTAGAGAAGAATTAAGAATACAGTCACCATTTCCCACTTCCGCTTAATCAGAAGTTCAACTTCAGGGCTGTATAAGCATAGGTGCCAGTGTATTTTATTGCACTTCACTTCATGTGGCACTTCCAACTCAGTGGAAACCAGAAAGTCTCAGGCAAGAGACGAGATATAGAGGACAGGCACGAGACAAGGTGCTTATCATGTGAAGTTAGTCATCACAGAACTAGGGATAAAACAAGTGGCCACAGACTAGTGACAGATGAGGTCACAAGCAAATGGAAGTGGTACTTGGAAGGTGTCTCATATAGCCCATTCTTTGCATTACTCAGATCCATTCATACCCTCCCATTTTTTCCAGTTGTCATACTGCAGAATGACCCACCATGTTTATAAAGATAAAATCCCCTCACTTCTCCAAAAGAGGAAATGGAATTCACAGAAACAATATCTGCAAAGACTTCATGTAAGGAAGGTAGTAAAACAAGCTATGACACTTACTGCTACAACCAGTCCACCATTGACCTCTAACTAGAAGACCATGATGCTGTCTCAGACATTCTGTGTCACTGTCAATTCAGACCTCCTATTGAAAGGTCTAGGTAAGGGGTCTTTCCAAGGCACTGTGACCCTGACCAATGTCACAGATCTTTTGGATAATAAAACAATGGACTGTATAATATATAAACATATTTGTGGTGTTGTAAGGGACTTAGAATCTCCTTCTATCAATGAACTATGAGTCTGTGGACTGATTTAAATCTGGAAATTGACAGGACATGAGTTTCCATTTTAATGACTGATATTAATTTCTTTATTCCTACAACTCAAGAAATGCCATAGTCTACTGTCAATGTATATAACACCTGGGATTCTCAGATCCCTATGAGCTGGGCATCCTGATTACCATTCTGGACTTCAGTGTCAATTATGGCAATGACATCTGCCTTACATCTGATGAGCGAATGCTGTCATTGAGCTTCTGCATTTCTGACATTTATCTTATCCATATTTATTAAAGAAGCTAGTTTCATGAGAGCATTTCTCAGCACTCTAGCCTGAAGATAATAACCACATTTAACCTCAAAAATCCTACTACCTCCTCTTCCCATGACTGATTAGTGTATTCCCTATTATCTTAGAGAAGAAAATGTATCCTTTAGGAACTTCTTGGAAGCCTATTGGATAGTGGGTTCTCATATCTTTCCAAATAAGTCCATTTTGACTTTCTCACCTCTCTTTCCCTCTGACATCTGCCTCAGCTCTATACCTAATTTATCTTAGATCATCATGTGTAAGCTTCAGAGTTATCACTGCAGATCATTAGGGCTACCCACTTGCCAGGATATTTAAATCTGAGTCATGGGTGAGACTATCATGTAAATACATTATATTGTCCAGCCTAATATTCTGCTTCCCAGGTCTGACATCCTCAATAATCACCCCTCCACCTGTTTTCTATGTCCCTGCCAATATATATAGCCATATCAAGCAATTTCTTTCATTGATAGGATACTTTCTTCAAGATGGGGACCTTACCTCTTCTCTGAATATATACTAAGAAACTTATCCCTGATAACTGTCCTAAATGGAGTTAGTCTTGATGAAAACAGATCTAAAGGAGAACAAATATCATCTTAAAAGGCACTTGTCTAGGCTGAAGTCAATACAGTGTCTTTAGACAAGGAAAGGTTGTGGTATTTTTGAAGAAGGGAAAGGGCTCTTCTTAGTGCTCCTAAGTATTCAAAGAAATTTGGGGACTTAATATTCTCAGGCTTGTTCTTGTAAATGTCCCTAATCTTGTTTTGGGAGTCCTACTTATTATAATCATGGCTCTGAATTTAATGCAGGAGACCTGGTGAGCCTGTGAATTCAGTTTTCTTTTGCAGCTTTACCATCCTATAATCAGATCCTATGACTGATTTTCAGCAGAGGAGTTAGGAAAGCTATAACTTGAATTTTAAAATTTTCTTCCATTCACAGCAGGCTAGTATTAAAATTTGTTTTATACCTGCTTAAGAACACTCCCACTGAATCTTCCTGGGGTAGGCATGTCCAATGGTACCAGTAAACTTGTAATTCAGGATTTGGATGTGCCTCTTCACTGAATTAGAGAAGGAAATTTCTAGCCTCCAGTTAATAAGAGACTGGCTAAAAAGAGGAAGCATAAGCTCCCATGGAGAGTAGTGTGACTGAAGAAATCCAGAAAAGTGCCCTCCAGAGCAGACAACCACTTTTGCCTGGATCTAAGGATGCTATTGTTTGAGATCAGTAACCATTATTTATATAACTTTGTATCCATGGATGTCTGACAAGGTGATGCGGTATTCCAATGTATATTTCTTAAAACTGTGACCACGAAGCTAATAAAACATTTGATAATGGCCTTTTGAATGTTAGAATAGAGAAAGAGGTAGAGATTGGGTACCAGAGGACTTCCCCTTCATGAATCACTGCCTTGTCATGGAGAAAGTGCTTGAGTAACTCAATGAAGCTATGAGCCATGGTGTGCAGGGCCATCTTCGACAGACAGGTCATAGCAGAGAGTTCTCACAAAATGTGATCCACTGTAGGAGGAAATGGCAAACCCCCTCAGTATACTTGCTGTGAGAACCTCATGAACTGTATGAAAGGCCAAAAAGATATGACACCAAAAGTTCAGCCCCCCAGATCTGAAGATGTCCAATATGCTACTGGGGAAGAGTGAAGGAGAATAACCAAAAACCCCAGAATGAATGAAATGGCTGGGCAAAGTGAATATGAAACTCAGTTGTTGATGAGTCTGGTAACAAAAGTAAAATCTGATGCTGCAAAGTACGGTACTGTATGGGAACCTGGAATGTTAGATCCGTGAATCAAGGAAAATTGGATGTGGTCAAGCAGGAGATGGTAAGAATAAATATCAACATCCTAGAAATCAGCGAACTAAAATTGATGGGAATGGGTGAATTTAACTTAGGTGAACATTATATCCACTACTGAAGGCAAGAATCCCATAGAAGAAATGGAGTACCCTTATAATCAACAAAGGGTCCAAAATACAGTACTTGAGCGCAATCTAAAAAATAACAGAATGATCTTGGTTCATTTCCAAGGCAAGCCATTCAACATCAAAGTAATCAAAGTCTATGCCCTTATGACTGATGCTAAAACAGCTGAAGTTGAGCATTTCTATGAAGACCTACAAGATCTCCTGGAGTTCAGATCAGTCACTCAGTCATGTCTGACTCTTTGCAATCCCATGGACTATGGCATGCTAGGCTTCCCTGTGAATCACCAACTCCCATAGCTTAATTCAAACTCAGGCCCATCGAGTCGGAGATGTCATCTAACTACCTCATCCTCTGTTGTCCCCTTCTCCTCCCACCTTCAATCTTTCCCAGCATCAGGGTCTTTTCAAATGAGTCAGTTCTTCGCATCAGGTGGCAAAAGTATTGAAGCTTCAGCTTCAGCATCAGTCCTTCCAATGAATATTCAGGACTGATTTCCTTTAGGATGGACTGGTAGGATCTCCTTGAAGTCTAAGGGACTCTCAAAAGTCTTCTCCAACACCACAGTTCAAAAGCATCAATTCTTCAAAACTCAGCCTTCTTTATAGTCTAACTCTCACATCCATACATGACTACTGGAAAAACCAAAGCCTTGACTAGACAGACATTTGATGGCAAAGAAATGTCTCTGCTCTTTAATATGCTGTTTAGGTTGGTCATAACTTTTCTTCCAAGGAGCAAGCATCTTTTAATTTCATGACTGTTGTCACAATCTGTGTTGATTTTGGAGCCCCCCAAAATTAAGTCAGTCACTATTTCCATTGTTTCCCTATCTATTTGCCATGAACAGATGGGACTGGATGCCATGATCTTAGTTTTTTGAATGTTGAGTTTTAAGTCAACTTTTTTCACTGTCCTCTTTCACTTTCGTCAAGGGGGTCTTTAGTGCTTTGCTTTCTTCCATAAGGGTGGTGTCATCTACATATCTGAGGTTACTGATATTTCTCTCAGCAATCTTGATTCCAGCTTGTGCTTCATCTAGCCTAACATTTTGCATGATGTACTCTGCATATAAGTTAAATAAGCACAATGACAATATACAGCCTTTATGTACTCTTTTGCTGATTTGGAACCAGTCTATTTTTCCATGCCCAGTTCTAACTGTTGCTTCCTGACCTGCATACAGATTTCTTATGAGGCAGGTAAGGTGGTCTGGTATTCCCATCTCTTTCAGAATTTTCCACAGTTTGCTGTGATCCACACAGTCAAAGGCTTTGGCATAGTCAATAAAGCAGAAATAGATGCTTTTCTGGAACTCTGTTGCTTTTTTGATGATCCAACGGATGTTGACAATTTGATCTCTGGTTCTGCTGACTATTCTAAATCCAACTTTATCATCTGGAAGAGCATGGTTCATATACTGTTTAAACCTACCTTGGAGAATTTTGAGTGTTACTTTGCTATTGAGCATTCTTTTGCATTGCCTTTCTTTGGGATTGGAATGAAAACTACCTTTTCCAGTCCTGTGGCCTCTGTTGAGTTTTCCAAATTTGCTGGCATATTGTGTGCAGCACTTAAACAGTGTCATCTTTTAGGATTTGAAATGGCTCAACTGGAATTCCATCACCTCCACTAGCTTTGTTTGTAGTGATGTTTCCTAAGGTCCATCTGACTGCCTTCCAGGATGTCTGGCTCTAGGTAAGTGATCACACCATCATGGTTATCTGGGTCATGAAGATATTTTTGGTATAGTTCTTCTGTGTATTCTTGCCACCTCTTCTTAATATCTTCTCCTTCTGTTAGGTCCATACCATTTCTGTTCAGAAATGGTATAGACCTCCTAGAACCAACACCTAAAAATAAAGATGATCTACACATCATTGGAGATTGGAATGCAAAAGTTGGAAATCAAGAGATACCTGAAATAACAGGTAACTTTGGCCTTGGTGAACAGAATGAAGCAGGGAAAGGCTAACGGAATTCTGCCAAGAAAATGCACCAGTCATAGAAAATACTCTTTTTCAACAACACAAGGAACGACTTAACACATGGACATCGCCAAATGGTCAATACCAAAATCAAATTGATTACATTATTTGTAGTCAAAGATGGAGAAGCTGTATACAGTCAGCAAAAACAAATCTTGACCTGTGGCTGACTGCAACTCAGATCATCAGCTTCTCATAGAAAAATTCAGGCTTAAACTGAAGAAAACTAGGAAAAATACTAGGCCAGTGAGGTATGACTTAAAAAAAATCCTGTATGAATTCTCAGTAGAGGTAATGAATGGAGTCAAGGGACTAGATATGGATAACGATGTGTGTGAAGAACTATGGACAGAGGTCTGTAATATTGTATAGGAGGAGGCAAACAAAACCATCCCAAAGAAAAAGAAAAGCAGGAAGGCAAAGTGGTTATCTAAGGAGGCTTTACAAATATTGAAGAATAAAAAGAAGTGAAAAGCTAGGGAAAGAGGGAAAGGTACTTCCAATTAAACAGGGTTTCAAAAAATAGCTAGAAGAGACTAGAAGGTCCTCTTCAATGAATAGTGTTTAATAATAGAAGAAAACAACAAAAGGGGAATGACTAAAGATCTCTTCAGGAAAATTGGAAACATGAAGGCAGAATTCCACCCAAAGATGGGCACAATGAAGGATAAAAATGGTTTAGACCTAATAGATGCTGAAGCAGTCATGAAGACATGGAAATAATACCCAGAACTGTATTAAAAAAAAAATCTTAATGAACCTGATTACTTCGATGGTTTGGTTAGTCTCCCAGCCAGACATTCTGGAGTGCAAAGTCAAGTGGGCCTTAAGAAGCACTGCTATTAATAAAATTAGTGGATGTGATGAAATTCCAGAAGAGCTATTCAAATCCTTAAAAGAGGACACCATCAAGGTTTTGCATTCATTATGTCAGCAAACCTGGAAGACCCAGCAGTGGCACAAGACTGGAAAAGGTCAGTCCTCACCCCAATTCCTAAGAAGGGTAATACCAAAGAATGTGCTAACCATTGGACAATTGCATTCATTTGCACGCAAACGCTGGTAAAGTCATGCTTAAAATCTTACATGCTAGGCTTTAGCATTATGTGAACCAAGAACTTCCAGATGTCCATGCTGGATTTAGAAAAGGAAGAGGAACTAGAGATCAAATTGCCAGCATCTGCTGTATTACAGAGAAAGCAAGAGAATTTCAGAAAAACATCTATCTCTGTCTTGTCGACTATGTTAAAACCTTTAACATAGTGTGGGTCATGACAAACTGTGGGGATCATGACAAACTGTGGAAAGCTCTTAAAGAGACAGGAATATCAGACCATCTTATCTGTCTCCTGAGAAACCTGTATGTGGGTCAAGAAGCAACAGTTAAAACCCTATATATAACAACTGATTGGTTCAAGATTGAGAAAGAAGTATGACAGTGTTGTCTGCTGTCACCCTGTTTGTTTAACCTATATGCTGAGTACATCAGAAATGCCAGGCTGGATGAGTTATAAGCCAGAATCAAGATAGGCTGGAGAAACATCAACAACTTCAGATACGTGGATGATAACCCTCTAATGGCAAAAAGCAAAGAGAATCTAAAGAGACTCTTGATGAGATGAAGAGGAAAGTGAAAGAGCTGGCTTAAGACTATTAAAACAACAACAACAACAAAAAACTAAGATCATGACATCCAGTTCCATTCAGTTCAGTTCATTTCAGTTCAGTTCATTCGCTCAGTCATGTCCGACTCTTTGCGACCACATGAATCCAGTTCCATTACTGCATGGCTAATAAAAGCAGAAAAGGTGGAAGTAGTGAAGATTTCCTCTTCTTGGACTCCAAAGTCACTGTGAACTGTGACTCAGAGAAATCAGATGATTGCTTCTTGGAAGGAAAGTGATGTCAAACCTAGACAGTATGTTGAAAAGCAGAGACATTACTCTGTCGACAAAGGTCCATATAGTCAAGGCCATGGTCTTCCCAGTGGTCATGTATGGTTGTGAGAGCTGAACCATAAAGAAGGCAGAACACCAAAGAATCAATGGCTTCGAACTGTAGTGCTGGAGAAGACTCCTGAAACTCCCTTGGACAGCAAGGAGATCAAACCAGGCAATCTTAAAGGAAATCAACTCTGATTATTCACTGGAAAGACTGATACTGAAGCTGAAGCTCTAGTATTTTGGTCATCTGATATGAACATACGACTCGTTGGAAAAGTCTCTGATGCTGGGAAAGACCAAGGGCAGAAGGAAAAGAGGGTGTTTAAGGATGCGATGGCTGGATGGCATCACCAATGGAATGAACAAGAACTTGGGCAAACTCCAGGAGATGATGAGGAACAAGGAGGTGTGTTGCAGTCCATGGAGTCTCAGAGAATCAGACACAGCTGGGCGACTGAACAACAAAAACAATCAGAGACACGTGCTAACACAGGTATTTACATTAGTATTATTCTCTCATTAGGTTAATTTAGGTCACCAAAAGACTTCCTATCAAAAGAAACAAATACAACTATACACTATAATACTATTGCATTTACATGTCAAATCTCTTAAGAGAATAGATCTCATGTTAAGAGTTGTTAACACAAAAAATAAACAAACAGAAACAGAAAAAAAGAAAACAAAGTGTCACAAAGAAACACTGGGCGATGTTAGATCTATTCCTTGATCATTATGATGATATCATGGGTGTTTGAAAATATGTAAATTCATCAAACTGTACATATTAAATACCTGTAGTTTTTTTATATCAAATATACCTCAAAAAGGCTGTTTAAAAAATTAAAAAGATACCGGAGACTAAGACTTACAGAAGACCTGGGTTCTTATTTTCTACTCTTCTCTACCTTCCCCACTTTCTAAATATCCTGATCTTTTTCAAAATCCACCCATTTCTCCATAATTATCCAAAGATAATGTCCTTGGAACATAACATGCTTAGTTGCTCAATTGTGTCTGACTCTTTGTGACCCCAGTGACTGTAGCCCACCAGGCTCTTCTGTCCATGGTATTTCCCAGGCAAGAATACTAAAGTGGATTGCCGTTTCCTCCTCCAGGGGATCTTCCCAACCCAGGGACTGAATCTACATTTTCTGCATTATAAGTGGATTCTTTACCCACTGAGACATCTATGAAGCCACAAAGTGCTACATGAGGCCAATTTGTTTATTAGTCAATCCTCAGTCAAGTTTCACTTCCACTTCATTTGAAACAAAAAGATAAAAAGTGCATTGACAACTACATGCACCGAAATTTCAATTTGTAATTTGTACTTGCTTTCCTTTAATTGTGGATTGTGGTTACATACACAAAGACTTTTATTTACTTATTTATTTTTTGCTGTGCAAAGCAGCTTGTGAGATCAAATCTGGGCTCACAGCAGTGAAAATGCTGACTTTATCACTGGACCACCAGAGAATTCCCACATATAAGCTTAATTATCCATTTGTATTCTGAGTTAAATATGACTTATTGTCCAATTTACTATTTCTTTCTAGATTAAGTTTTGAAATTAGAGTTTTCACTAAGAATTTCTTTTTAGCAAGGAATGCTGTTAAATAGACTCTCATCTACTTTTATTATTATTATTCTTATTTAGTTTGAGTCATATTTCATTGATTCAAAATTATTTTCTATCTGATGCAATTAGTTCTAAACATAATCACAAGAATAGTAGAATGAAAAGACAAGGGTTCTGGTAGGGGAAGACAGTGAAAATGAATTGGATCGGAAGAAACAACAAAGAATTACCTGAGTGTCACAAGAGCAATCATTTAAAGCTATGAAAAATTTTCAGAAATAGCTGATAAAAACAGTAACTAGCACTTCCAGTCTGGTAATAAATATATTGCTTCTTGATATTTTCCTTTAATACTTATACTAAGAGATATGTACCCCTTATATATCACTATATTTTGTAGATGTTAGTTTGCTGAAAATTTTTCTTCTCCCTAAAAGGAGAGAACTGTAACTTTTGAATATTTTATAAAGATATGAAATATTAAGGTATATATTCTGACATTAGACTTTGTCAAGTGAGGTAACGTCTATAGAACTTAACTTTTAATGTATTTTGGCCACATTTCAACTTATAATTTTATTTTCTGTGTGCATGTCTTGCAGTAGGCTGTAATATGCTGTTGATAATGAGGATACATGTATGGATGTGAGGGTTGGACTGTGAAGAAGGCTGAGCGCCAAAGAACTGATGCTTTTGAACTGTGGTGTTGGAGAAGACTCTTGAGAGTCCCTTGGACTGCAAGGAGATCCAACCAGTCCATTCTGAAGGAGATTAGCCCTGGGATTTCTTTGGAAGGAATGATGCTAAAGCTGAAGCTCCAGTACTTTGGCCACCTCATGAGAAGAGTTGACTCATTGGAAAAGACTCTGATGCTGGGAGGGATTGGGGGCAGGAGGAGAAGGGGACGACAGAGGATGAGATGGCTGAATGGCATCACTGACTCGATGGACGTGAATCTGAGTGAACTCCGGGAGTTGGTGATGGACAGGGAGGCCTGGCATGCTGTGACTCATGGGGTCGCAAAGAGTCGGACACGATTGAGTGACTGAACTGAACTGAACTGAACTGAACTGAATGAGGATATTTTAAAACAGTACAAACTTAATTAAGTATCCCCAAGAATTATGGCATAAAAAAAACTTTGGAACTGCAAAGTTTTAGAGAAAATAAAAGGAGAATTCACCTTATGTCTACAGACATGGATTTAATTAACTAGTGTGTGAAAGTATAGATCACACATTTAATTAAGCATGTTCAGTAACAGCAGAGATGTTAGACGCCAAAGAACAATCAAAACTCAAAAGTAATACCTGAAACTACCCACTCATGACATCAAAATTACACGACTTAATAAAATGCCCTGAAATTGAATGTCTCAGTTTTAAAATTAATCTAGTTTATTTCATAACTGTTAAGAAATGGGTTTTTTTTGTTCTTCAATATATATATATTGAAATGTTTGTAGAGAATATTCATTTATAAAGGAACAGGGAGGAAACAGGATAAAATGGCAGAGTAGAAGGACATTGACTCACCTCCTCTCAAAAAAAAAAAAAAAAACAAAACAATATCACAACTGAATGCTGAACAACCATCAAGAAAAGAAGACTGGAACCTACCAAAAATGATATTTTGCATCCAAAGACAAAGTATAAGCCACAATGAGATGATATAAAGAACACAATCATGATCAAAGCAAATCACACACCTGCTGGGTGGGCAACCCAAGAACTGGAAACTAATAATCATATTGCAGATGTTTTCCCATAGGAGAGCTCTAAGAAATTGTTCAAATTCAAGTCCATCAAGTCAGTGATGCTATTCAACCATCTTATTCTCTATTGTCCCCTTCTCCTGCCTTCAATTTTTCCCAGCATCTGGGTCTTTTTTAAGGAGTCAGTTCTTTGCATCTGGTGGCCAAAGTATTAGAGCTTCAGCTTCAGCATCAGTCCATCCATTGACTATTCAGGACTGATTTCCTTTAGGATGGACTGGTTTATCTCCTTGCAGTCCAAGTGTCTTCTCCAACACCACAGTTCAAAAGCATCAATTCTTCAGTGCTCAGCTTTTTTTTTATGGACTAACTCTCACATCCACATATGACTCCTGGAAAAACTATAGCTTTGATTAGACAGATCTTTGTTGGCAAAGTAATGCCTCTGCTTTTTAATATGCTGTCTAGGTTGATCATAGTTTTTCTTCCAAGGAGCAAGTGTATTTTAATTTAATGGTAGCAGTAAACATCTACAGTGATTTTGGAGCCCAAGAAAATAAACTCTCACTATTTCCATTGTTTTCCCATCTATTTGCCACGAAGGGATGTGATTGGATGTCATGATCTCAGTTTTCTGAATGTTGAGTTCTAAGCCAACTTTTTTCACTATCCTCTTTCACATTCATCAAGAGGCTCTTTAGTTCTTTGTTTTCTGCCATAAGGGTGATATCATCTGCATATCTGAGGTTATTGATAATTCTCCTGGCAATCTTGATTCCAGCCTGTGCTTTATCCAGCCTGGCATTTCGCATGATATACTCTGCATATAAATTAAATAAGCAGGGTGACAATATACAGCCTTGATGTACTGCTTTCCCTATTTTGAACCAGTCCATTGTTCCATGTCTGGTTTTAACTGTTGTTTCTTGATCTGCTTACAAATTTCTAAGGAGGTACATAAGGTGTTCTGATATTCCCATCTCTTTAAGAATGTTCCACATTTGTTGTGGTCTATATAGTCAAAGCCTTTGGCATAGTCAATAAAGCAGAAATAGATGTTTTTCAGGAATTCCCTTGGTTTTTCTATGACCCAACAGATGTTGGCACTTTGATCTCTGGTTCCTCTGCCTTTTCTAAATCCATCTTGAACATCTGGAAGTTCTTGGTTCATGTTCTATTGAAGCCTGGCTTGGAGAATTTTGAGCATGACTTTGCTGGTGATTGGGACTGACCTACCTGCTGGTTTAGAGGGTCTCTTGGGGAGGCAGGGGCAGCTATGGCTGACTGTGCAGTCATACATTGGTGGCAGACCTACTGGGAAGTACTCATTGATGTGCACTCCCCAGAAGGGCTTTATTTTGACCTGACCTCATCCAAGACCTTGATCTCGTTAACAGCTGTAGGCTCCCATGCAGGGATACTTCAGGTCAAACACCCAACAAATTAGGAACCCAGCTCTACCCCAGCCTACAGCCACATCTCAACACACCCCTTGACACAGCCCTGCCTGCCAGAGAAACAAGATTCAGCTGCAGCCACCAGTGGGCAGGAAGCTGCCTCTCCCACTAGCAGAGGCTGCACAAACCTCTGAGATGAGCTTCATGTACCAGACGGCAGACATCAGAAGCAAGTGGAAATAAAAGCTTGCACTGTGCAGTGGAGACAATAATCACAGAAAAATAAAAGGTGAGAGCAGAGGAATATATTCCAGAAGGAGGGACAAGATAAAACCCCAGAAAAACAACTAAGTGAGATGGAGATAGGAAGCCAACCTAAAAAAGAATTTGGACTACTGACAGTAAAGGTAATCCAAGATCTCAGGTAAAGAATGGAGGCACAGACTGAGAACATGCAAGAACTATTTAACAAAGGCCTAGAAGAACTAAAGGACAAACAAATCAAGATGACTAATACAGAAATTGCAATGAAAAGTACACTAGAACAAATCAACAGCAGAATAAATGAGGCAGAAGAATGAGTAAGTGAGCTGGAAGACAGAATGGTTGAAATCACTGCCATAAAACAAAGTTGTAAAAGAAGTATGAAAAGAAATGAAGACAGTTTAAGAGACCTCTGAGACAACATTAAACACATCAACGTTCTCATTACTGATGTCCCAGAAGTAGAGAGAAAGTGCCTGAGAAGATATTTGAAGAGATAATAGCTGAAAACTTCCCTAACGTGGGAAAGAGTCACCCAAGTCTAGGAAGCACAGAGAATCTCATCCAGTATAAATCCAAGGAGGAACACACCAAGATATATATCAATCAAACTGATAAAAATTAAAGAATAAAGAAAATATTAAAAGCAACAAATTTCATACAGTGAAATTCCTGTAAGGTTATCAGCTAATTTTTCAGCAGAAATTCTTCATTCCAGAAGGGAATGGCACAATATATTTAAAGTGATGAAAGAAAAAGCTTTAACACAAAATACTCTACCCAGGAAGACTCTCATTCACATTCAATGAAGAAAAACTTTATAGTCAAGCAAAAGCTAAGATAATTCAACATCACCAAATGAGCTTCACAACAAATGCTTAAGGAACTTCTCTAGGGAAAAAAAGAAAGGTGACAACTAGAAACAAGAGAATTATGAATGGGAAACTTAATAGGTAAGGGCAAAAATACAGTAAAGGTAGGATATTATCTACACACAACTTTGCTATCAAAACCAGCAATTATGAGGAGAGCACAAACATAGGATATTGAAAATAAATTTGAAATTAAAAGGCCAGCAACTTAAAACAAACTTGTATGTGTGTGTATATATATTCATGTATGTAGGTATGTATGTACATGGACTACTGTATCAAAGCTTCATGGTAACCACACACTGAAAATCTACAATAGATAATAGGCACAGAAAAGAAAAAGAAATCCAAACACAGCATTAAGATTACTCATCAAATCACAAAAGAAGAGATTAAAAGACAAAGGAAAGAAAAAATATTTACAAAATCAAGTTTAAAACAATAAACAAAATAGCATTAGGAACTTAAATATTGATAATTACTTGGAATATAAACAAATTAAACACTCCAACCAAAAGTCATAGACTGGCTGAACAGATACAAAACCAAGGCCTGTATATATGCTATCTACAAGAGGACGAAGAATTGATGCTTTTGGTGTTGGAGAAGACTCTTTAGAGTTCCTTGGACTGCAAGGAGACCCAATCAGTCCATCCTAAAGTAGATCAGTCCTGGGTATTCATTGGAAGGACTGATGTTGAAGCTGAAGCTCCAATACTTTGGCCACCTGATGTGAAGAGCTGACTCATTTGAAAAGACCCTGATGCTGGGAAAGATTGAAGGCAGGAGGGGAAGGGGATGATAGAGGATTAAATGGTTGGATGGCATCCCTGACTCAATGGACATGGGTTTGGGTAGACTCTGGCTGTTGGACAGGGAGGCCTGGCGTGCTACGGTTCATGGGGTCGCAAAGAGTCGGACATGACTGAGTGACTAAACTGAACTGAAGAAGAGACCCACTTCAGATCTCAGGACACATACAGACTGAAAGTGTGGGGATGGAAACATTTAGTCCATGTAAACTGAAATTGAAAGAAATCTGGTATAGTGAAATCCATATCAGACAAATAGACTTTAAAGACTCTGATAAAGACAAAGACAGACACTACATGATGATGAAAGGTTCAATCCAAGAAGATGTAACAATTGTAAATATATAAACACCCAACATAGAATCACCTCAATATATAAGGCAAATGTTAACAACCATAAAAGGATAAATTGACAGTGACATAATAACAGTAGCAGACTTTAACAACTCACTTTCATCAATGGACAGATCATCCAGATAGACGATCAATAAAGAACACAGGCCTTAAATGACTTAAATATACAGAGGGTATTTCATTCATGTATTCAACTGACAAATAGTTATTAGCTATCAAATAACTGCAAAGCATTGCATTGTTTATTGCTTCATAACAAATTACTACAAACTTATCAGCCTTAAGCTCTGCACATTTATCATCTCAATTTCTGTAGATCATGAATACCAGCATGGCTTAGCTGGGTCCTCTCCTTAAGTGTTTCCCACAAGGCTGCAATCAAGGCATTGATCAGTGCTGGGGTTCTCATCTGACGCTTGACTGGTGAAGGATCTACTGCTTCCAAGCTTATGTGGCCATCAGCAAGATTCAGAACTTATAGGCTATCAGATAAAGGCCTTAGTGACTTGTTGACTGTCAGCCAGAGATCACCCTTACGTCCTTGTCATGAGGATCTATCAATGTGGTAACCTTCTTCATAAAAGCCAGCAAGTGCAGGAGTCAATTGTCAAAGTCTGCTAGCAAAATGAAAGTTACAATCTTTCATAAGGTAATTATAGAAATGACATTCTACCACCTTTCCATGTTATATTGGTTAGAAACAGGCCACAGGTCCTATCTACAATCAAATCTGAACAGCTCAAAATACCGTAAGGCAGAAGAGTTATCTTAGAGTCTGTCCATGGGAGTACCATTTTAGGTGATAGGGATAAAGTAGTAAACAAGACACAAGATATCTGTTCTTATGAAAAATTTAAAAAATGCAACAAAAATGCCACTGATGTATTAGCAATCTTTCTTTATTCTATATCTTGTCTGGTTGAGAATAATTATACATACATATATATGTGTGTGTATGTATATACATACATACACATGCACTGACTCTGCTATTTGAATTTGCATGGTGAACTGAAAAGAATGGAGAACATTAACTATAAAGTTATTAAAATCATCTAAAAATGAAGCAACAAAATTCTATCTTAGCCTGAAAACAGTGGCATGGAAAGAAATTAGCAATTGCAGAATATACTGATGACTGGCTCTTCTGAGAAAAGGGAGAATAAAAAGAGTGAAACAGAAAAGATGGCTAAGTTTTTATCTTTAGCAACTGGGAAAATAATAATGTCTATAAAAATACTTCAAAAGAAAATTTATTTGGAAAGAAAGATAGCAAATTCATTTTACTCATGATAGGCTGAAAGTAAAATAAAAACTTCAGGTGAGACTGTTCTTCAAACAGTAAGAGAGACAGCACTTAAGGTTCAAAGGGAGATCAGAGTTGCAGAAGTAGAAAACTTCTCACCAAAAATAGTTATGCTTTGGTTGAGCAGAAAAATCTGTTCCATAAAACTTGAAGACTATATAACGGGAATGATAGTTCTTTAAAATGAAATGATATAGTTTGATGTTAGAAGAGGCTTTAAGAATGATCTTAGTTTTTTCTGCATCAAATCTGAGACATGAAAACCCTGAGATCCTGAGCCTCCTTTCACACCCTGCATCTTTCCAGCTCTGCTGCCTTTGCCCCTGCTCTCTTGGCAGCCACTCCCCGACCCCTGTCTAAATATGGGTTCAATGCCTTGATGCTATCTGGTACTGCTTATCAGTCATAGAACACAGGCAAGTCATTTCACCTCTCCTTGTGTCATACTCTTCCAACAAATGGAGATAATCATGTATGTTCCCCAAACTTTGAATATTTATTAATGAAAATTGCCTAGTGATGTGCAGTTGTAATAAATCAGAGTGTAATAAATTAAACTATTATTATTAAAGATTCTGGTGATCATGCTATTCTCTTCCCTTTATATTTGTTACAAATGCTGCAAACTGTATTGGTTTCTAATTGTTTCACCTTTAGCTTCAGTTTAGTTAAGACAGACTGAGTTTTAAGGAAAACGACCAGGGGTGTACCAACTTTTAAGTATCATGGCACTTTACAAACACTGGGATATAGTAACTACTCAGTAAATATTTAATTATTTGATTTTGTTAGGTAGGTGGAACAGGGAAAAGGAGTCCAAAATGGCGGTGGCTACAAGAAAAGGAAGGAAAAAGCCTGCGAAAATGAAACAAAAGAAGGTCCCAGGACCAGAGTGAGGACCTCAGGTAAAACAAACAACACTCCTGGCTGCCCCAATTTACATAAGACAGGCCCAGGGAGAGATAAACATATAAATAGAAGAGCCAAAGCCAGCTCTTTCTCTCTCTCTCCCGCGCACTAGGGCGCTCTTCTCCTCGTGTCTTTAGATCGACGTGCCCTCACACCTTGAAGATGGATTTTCCTGCTATCTTCTAAAAAAAATAGAGCTGTAACACTGAGCTGTAACACTGATTTGTCTAAGAGCTATAACATGGTCCATTTGAGACCTGAGAGCTATAACACGGTCTATCCAAGACCTGAGAGCTGTGACATGCTAAGGGGGCTTTAATGTCCGTCACTCCAAACCTTTGTTGTGATGAGACAAAGAAACGAGGAACATACACTCGTGTGAAAATTTCATATGACAAACATTTTTCCTGTTTTTGCATCCACTATAAGCTCCTTACAGGCAAATATTGATGTCTTTTAGTCACTTTTTATTCACATCCTCTCTTCCTAGAGGGGCACGCAACACATACTAGGCATTCACTAAATATTATTGAATGAACATGACTAAATTAGTCATTCCTACATTCTTTAAGGTTAGATTTATTCAAAGAAAATATTCAGACAGTCAAGGTAACCATACACTTGATTTAATTATTTTGATGATTCTGAAAAAAAAATTATATTTTTGTCTCATGTTATATAGAATATTTGATGCCTATGAACCCAGTCTAAAATGAGATGTAGGACTTAGGAAATATATTTGTTTGATACACCAAGAGAAGTACACAGGTAGCAGAAACTCTTCAGGAATGTTTCCGTTGGTTTTTCTAACTTTACTGTTACAAATGTGCTCTGCTTCTACTCTGGGGCATTTTGAAGCTGAAATATAGCACAGATGATCTCTGCACAGTCACAGTTAGTAGTGGGTAGGGCTTGCCCATACAATGCAGATACCCAGTTATCGGCTATACAGCTGAGTTGCACAAACATTTGCCTTCAGACTTGAAGCCAGCTGTAGAAACAAAAGACTACCAGGACAAGACTCAGAAACTGTGAAAAGTTTAATGGCTAAAGTGAAAAGGAAATGAATAGGCATCGGCTTTGATTTCAGAGCCAGAAGCATGTTTCTTTCCACTAAACAAAAGTTGGGGTAGGTGAGAAAAAAGGACAAAATAAGCCACAGAAATGCCCAATAATAAAAGAATATCAAATGGAGTTTGAAAGCCTCTGAAAATGTTATATCAATGCAGCTATTATGTTCTGCTTGTTTTCTCTTTGGATATTATAGTAGGCCATGACCAATACAGACTTGAGTATAGGTTATCATGAATTACATGTCAACAAATTATTTAATGATGGCCTATTACAAAGCAAAAACTGTGCTGATATATTTTTCATCACAATCCTTGTTCTCCATTAGATTATGCACTAAAGGTGAAAATTCATTAACAGACCAATGTGATTGGTTCATTTTCAAAATTAATTTGTGCGCTGAAGCCACTGAAGTTTTCAAACCAAAGACATAATAGGTAATGGAGATCATTTTTTGTAAATATGTTAAGTGCATTTTAACTTCCTCTTTTATCATGGTTACACTGCAATTTTTTACCTAAATGAATCAAATTGTTCTCAAGAAGTAAACCATCAGTACTTCACCTCTTTGGCACACCAACAGGCAGAAAAGCCAAGCTTTTTAAAGAGAAATTACTTCACTCTTTTAGCTATCATTTAACAAGTCAAAGGCTAAAAACGTGAGAAGGTATAGAATTCTCCCTGTAACGTGGAGGAAATACTCAGCATCATTTCGGTTCAGCAAAGAAGCCCCTGCAGTCTCTTCTTCAGTCTACCCTCTTCAGTATTCAACTCAGAAAAGGAGGCTTAATGAGACAAGTGGTAGTGATATGGGTGGATATCCACCCTTCTTTGGAATTATAAGAGAAAGCCTGAGAGCCACAGTTGTAAAAAGTAAACCCAGTGGCTCGGGATAGTCACTAAAAGGCATAGTCATTAAAAGGAGAGTCACTAAAAGGCAGTAAGATTCCAAGATCGCTAGCCCTCTGAAACCAACAGGGAATTGACAGGACCCACAAATAACTGAAGATCTGGTTAGGGAACCTTATAGAGGAGACCCCAGGAGTAAGAGAAAATGGCTTTGATGAGAATTATATTTCAGACTCCTGGTACCTAGTTGAAGGGAAGACAGTCAGATCTAAAAGTGGTCTAGACCAAGAGCAACTCAGCTAAAGCTGAATGAGTGAGGCCCTGAAAAGAAGGGAGGACTATATCAGCTACACCTTCCAGCCAGGGATACCAGATGAGCAAGCCGCAACCTGGAAAAAGACTCTGTGTTGAGACTGGAAAAAACAGACACATTATCCCACAAGGTTTTATAAGTCTTCCTGTCCTACATGACATCATGTAAGTCTTATTTTTTCTCCCATATGCTCAGCCACCATCTTGGAGAAAATTTGCCTCTGTAAGGAAGAACTAAAATCTGAAAGCCTAAGCATTCTTTCCTAGGTGTGTTGAGCAAAATATGTAGGCATTGTATGTATAAATTGTAGGAACAGATGATATTTGAAATAAGAAATGACTAAAATAGCCCTTCCCCCATCCTACCACCCTCCAACTATAAAAACGAATAGTTGTTGAGGAAAAAAACAAATCAGCTGCGGATAAAGAAAAGAAGCTACAGTTTCCCCAAATATCATAGCTATATTGTTAGCAGTCAAATTTGAAGATCTGGGTAGATGAGTTTTACATAACCAAGAATGTCAAGAGGTTGCTTGTTTGTTCTCTGTCCAGACACATTTTAAGTTAGTAAAGGAAAGAAAAACTGCCTTTTGAAATCTTCCACTAGCAGAACAGAGCTTAACTCAAAGTGGATTTAAGGTCACAGCTGGCTTGATTTGAAGAGTCTCAGAAAGTTCCTTCCACTTTTCTTCCTCTTTCCTTTGAGTCAAATTTGCATCTACTTGTCTCAGTTACAGGGACAGAAATTCTACCCCTAGACTCAGGTCTTGAATATTAAAGGGAAGAGAAGTGACATAAGAATTACAGTGATTTTAATATATTCCAAGCTCTGCTCTGGGTGATTTAAATAGCAGAGCACAGCAGTGAGGGTTATTTATGGAGCCCTTACTTGGTGCTGTGCATTGTGTTCGATACATACATTATCTCATTTAATCTTCACATTTCATGCCAAACCAGAAGGTATTTATCTCCATTTTATAGATGGAGACATTTGGGATTAGAGAAGATAAATGACTTATCAAAAAAGCAGAAGCATATTAAATGGTAAAGCAGAAATAAAAAAAAAAAAAAGGTCTTATTCCAAAGCTAATGTCCTTTCTATCTATCCAACTGGTCTTATACAATTTTTTTAAATTGCAAATAACCTTATAAGATAATTCTTTGTGATTTCCTACCAATAATTACTCAGAAAATTCTGGGTAAACACATCAAAATAAAAATTCTTGAAGCAAGCCATGTGAGAGGAAGGCGATCAGTAAAGGGAGAACTGAGGCAAGGAAGAAAACTTGAAGTAATTACAAAATACATCCTAGCTTTAGCTCAGGCCACACTTCCAGTGTCAGGAAGATAATAAATAATGAATAACTTTTTGATAATTCAATAGATTTCACTTCTCTTTTTAATTCAATAGTCTTCACTTGCCCAACTCCACATTTTCCATGCAATTTAACCTAACCAGGTTTCAAACATGGTTTTGCTCTTTTACCATAAATGATTATAAAAGAACTGACATCAACTTGTATAAATGAAAACAGGTTTTGGAACTAACATTCCAGTTCCTACTCTTCGATCCCTGTTCATTTGGTTTTGTATTTTACTAAATGAATATATCCTGGGGGTAATATCTCCCATCTACCTTCAGTTACTGTGATAAAATTTACATAATAAGATGGACATCCGCCTTGGTTAGGCATTGCAAAATACTTTCCCTGGAAGAAATTAACTTCAACAATTTCATTCTACTGAAAACTGCCATGTATAAAAGTTCACGGAAGATGCTTACAAGACTGCAAGGCAAGTTCAAATACTAGCCTCAAGTAATGAAACTGATGAGAGAAGGCATATAAAGTGCAAGCAGCTAAAAGATAAAGGAAGAGGTTACAATAAATTGGTAACAAGGATCTGTAAGTTTTCTTGGTGGAACAGTTCTGATTGGACACAAGACAGATGAGGAACGGTTCTTTAAATTATGAAGCACCAAGGACTTGGATTTCTTTAGCTTTCTTTGCAATGCTTCTCTCCATCATTGCTCCAAGCACATATTTGCAACCACATACCCAAGAGTACTTTGCCTGCATCTCACTGTCCCAGGACCTGGCTCAAATTTCATCCTCCTATATTTATAGCCAAGAAAGGCTTAAGGCATTAGCCTCTCAGGAGGATTTGTGCACTGAAGAATCACTTAAACAGTCAAGTGTTTTAATGATCTAAATGGGTAAATCAGTTTTAGAAGTTAATCATCCAAGGAGAGAGATTATGAGAGGAATAGTACAATTCAAGGGAAGGCCAAATTACTCTATTTGGTCAGGCAGCACTGGCTAAGAAATATTAGAGAAGAGGCTTTGGTGCTACACAAAATGAAGAGCAGATCTTGTCTCTAGCACTCTCTGCCTGCATAGCTTTGGGCAGCATCAATAAATGAGCAAAAATTGTCTGTCATATAGTTGACAATTACATATTGTAGCTACAATTATTACACCGTGGATTAAACAGTATCATTAAAATATGTGGCAGTGTCTGGCATGCAGTTTTTGCTCAATAAGTGTTAGCTTAATCAGAGTCTGCATCCTAATAAACCAACACATAGGAGCATCCCTGGTGTCTGAATATTTAGAAAGAGAAAATACACCATTTGTGCAACATGATGGAGTAAGAGTTTGTTCTTTATCCTCTGGTAAAGAAATTTGATTAAATTTCTCATAAGCTGGTCTATTTTGGGCTGCAGTGATGAAATTTTTGTGAATGGCAAGTCTGGGAAAAAATGAATACTGAATTTGAACCACTAACTCTCTTTGGCTGTTTAAGTGTCAACATGAGAAACTAAAAACATTAATTTTGTATATCCATATATGAAGGCTAGGTGGAATGCAGGAAAATAGAGCATTTTCTTCCTCTAGGCTTGATTTCACTCAATCTAGTGAGTTTTTGTCTTTTAAAGACACAATGATGCCCTGGGGATCATATCACATAATACGCCAATTTATTATGTGAAAGCTTGTATTTTTGGTAGTGTGAATACCTGATAAATCTTTCAGACGTCTTGATATCTCTGCACATTCTGTAAGATGTCAAAGATGTGACAAGAGGAGAGGAATTAAACTCAGCTGAATGGAATTCCTTACCAAGTTACGGAAGATCACTAAAGGATATTTCAAACCACAAAAATTAGAGAGGGGTCAGTTAAAAAAATAAACTGCAGCTATTGAAAGTAACTCTATGGGAAGAGAGCAGTTTTCCTTGTTATGCCTCAAAGATGAAAAAAAAAAAATCAGATGTGCAACATCAGGCAAAAGTAAATCCAGCCCCGCGAGGCACAGCACTGAATTCTTGCGAGAAAACAAACCTCAAGTATCTTCTAGCTTGAATGGCGACAGATGGTTACATGATCAGTGGGTTTTTAAGACTATGAAACTCACTTAAGAGGATAAAAATCCTCAATATTTCTCACTTAATCATATTTCTGTGTCTTCAACAAGAGGAATGTAACTTCTTAAGGAGTATGGACCACAAACCACCAAATGCAGAAGGTGCCCTTGTCAGGTATGCATCCACAATTTTCCTTAATACCATAACTATGTGATCACTCTACCCTTGCGACCACCACCATAAGCATGGTAATAATTCCAGCAGCAGTGAGCAACACTGTAACACATCCAGTTAAAGACAAGGGCTAAGTAGCTTCAGTAGTGTCTGACCAGGCAACCCTATGGACTTTAGCCCAGCAGGTTCCTCTGTCCATGGGATTCTCAGGCAAGAATACTGGAGTGCCATGCCCTTCTCTAGGGTATCTTCCCAACCCAAGAATCAAACCGAGGGGTTGAATCCATCTCCTGTATCACCTGCACTGGCAGGTGGATTCTTTATCAGAAGTGCCATGGGGGAAGGCCCAAGAGGCCCCAATATTTCCTGCAAAGCTGCTATTTGCTTCTTAGCCAGCTGGATGATATGAAATTCCTTTACACTTAAATCCCCCACCATTTTCAAGAGTTCAAACTCTTCCTGTATTGTCCAAGGTTTCCTTAATGAGACAAATCTACAATTAGATAACTATAAATATAGTAATACCCTCAGTATTACATGAGGTAAGTTTGGATTGATGCCATTGGAGTTTTTATTTTTAGATGCAGGTGGGAGAGATTGTACCATTTGAAAGAATGACTGGAAATAATATCTGCAGATAATAATTTCTGTAGAGAAGAGGGATGACCTTGAGAGAAAAGTAGGTTCCATGATTCCTGTAAGTACAGTGGACCTCACAGGGGCTGAAATCAAGAACAAATGATTTCACAGTACAATCTTAGGCTGGCTGTCCTTGTGCTGGGATATATAAGGTTGCTACAGGGCCTCCACGACCCAAAGGCATGGTCTTGAATGTTTCCATATGTGTATTTGCGTGTCTCTAGGTGTGTATCTGTATGAGAGAGAGAGAGGGAGAGAGAGTCTGCCTATCAGGTTAAACATAATCCCCTGTGTACCTTCAGTGACCCCTACTTGTGTTTAAAGTCATAGTAAATATTCCAGTTTCACATAATAACCTGATTTCTTTGTCTTTAGAAGCTTCAGGCTTTTCTTTTTCTGCTTTTTTCAAATATAGCATTATTATATTTTATTTATTTATTTTTTAATTTAAATTTATTTTTTTAATTTTAATACACAACCAAAATACAAAACACCACAGCAAACTGACAATAAAATATGCTTTTTAATTTGCACTCCACCAAGACATTGATATACCAAGGAAAATGAAAGGAAAAAAAAAAAAAAAGAGCAAAATGAAATAACACAAGAGACTGGTAAGGAATAAGCTTATAAGAAGATGACAGAACTGACCAGTAACAGAAGAAAAGGCAATTTCTTTGTAACATCATATTGCCAAAGAGTAAAAATGTAGCATATGTACAGTTGTAGGAAATATATCTACATAAACACTCGTAGATAACATTGATGGTCTTCAGAAGCTTCAAGCTTTATACCTGGCAGACTTGTCATTCATTGTTCGGAGCTCTTAGAACTTCCCAGTCTTTCTCAGTGTGAACGCTTAAGGGACTTACGCATCTAAGTAAGTTCTGCCATTTCAAGTACAACTTTTTGAAATTAATGAGTATGCCATTGTCTTGATGATGGGAGGTATAGATATTCACATCTGGGGAAATGGAGGTGAACTTTTAATTTACTCCATGTAGCCCCCGAAGGATAAGAAGTATGTAGGTGATATTTTCGATGTGCATGGCTTTAAAGCTTGCATCTTTTCTAATTTATAATTTTAGCTGGGATTTCAGCCAATAATTGCAAAACCAGACCCAAAGGAGGAATAGGACATTAACTAAGGCCCTTCAGTACGAATCCAGTCCTTCCTGAGTCGAGCTCAGACTCTGGAGGCTTCTCCGGGGAATAAAGCAGCCTCAGACACAGCTTAGTCCCTTCTCTGAAGGGGATTTCTCTGTAGTTGAGGCAGTGGTTTCAGCAGCCCCATGTTCCACCAGCCCCACGTACTGAGCAGTTGTGGATGTGTTTATAAATGTTAATACTCCTTCTGGTGCTGAAGTGGACGTGTCTGTCTGTGCTGGTCCTACTGACTTATGATTATCACAAATAAATATTTTCATGGTGACTGTGCAAAAAATAATTAGTTTGTGAAATTCTTAAAAAATATATTTTCCACCTCACTAATATACTGAGCATAAGCTAAGTCTGCTTTGATAATTGTAATACTATTATCATTTGAATAATTAAGTTATAATTATCATTTTAATATTACTATAGAGTCATTATAATATCAATAGCACCCATTATAAAAGTGTAGGTTGTTGAGGGATGTAAAATGATTAACCCCTGCATTACATGATTCCTGTCCCTTGTACATTGCTTTTTTGTATCTGTTTTATAACTTCCATTCTTCTAAATAATAGGCTGTACCTTGTCACTGTGTCAAGTACTACACAGTGAGTCACTGCAACTAGTTGCTTAAATGCCTTATGAGCTAAGGAAAAAAGACAACAAAAGTATATGTTGAGAGAGTCAATAAAATCTAATGGGAATCTGAAGATCTCCTTGTAGAAGGCAGTGCCAGGAATTCAATGTATACATTTTGTGGCAAGACTGATAAACCATGATACAACTTAACTCTAAGATTATGGGTGAAGTTGTAGGAAAATCTAAGAAAATAAACTTGGCATTAGTTCAACAATGTATTTCAACCTACTCATGAACTAATGAAACATCCACTGGGAACCCAGAATTCTTTGTAAATATCTGATTTCTCTCACTACATTATTACTATTTATATTTCTCTTGTCTTCATTAGTCTCAGCACCTGAAAGGTAAGGATGACATTTATTTATACCTTCTCATCCCCAAAGACCAGCTTAGTCCTTGACACATATATAGATACTTAACTTATTGATTAGACAATAAATTAGTGAGTCCCCACCTCAGCTCTGAGTTCTTTGGTTGCAAGCAAACAAAATTGATTCTAGCTACAAGGCAAAGGAGGAAATTATTATAAAGTAGCTCAGAGAGTCAAAGAAATAGCAACAAAATCAGGTTCAAAATAGAAAGAGCCTTACTGTCTGGGGATCCAGATAGTAAATGTCACTGCCTAATTTCCCCAGGGAACTCTGCTGTCCAAAACAGCAGTTACTGTAAAAAGGTGGTTATTTACATTTTAATCAATCAAAATTAAATAATACTAAAAAGTCAGTTATTAAGTTACTCTAGCTGGTTATGCTAGTCATGCTTCAGTGCTCAGTATTCTCACGTGGCTAGCAGTTATTAGACAGCATGGATGTATCTTATTTTCATGATTGCAGTGTTATCCATGATAACACTATGCTAGAATGAATCAGCCTCTGACAAGAATCACATCCATTTTCCATTCTGGGTCATGCTACTAAAGATTAAAAACCTGGAAAGACTTTCTTTGGCTGAGCCTCAGGTATGTGTTTACCAGGATTGTACAGAGCACATCAATGGAGGACAATGCCCAGACCACATATAATGCAGAGAATACAAATTCCCCAAAGGGAATTTCATTTCTAACATTAGAAGAAGCAGGAGCGGAAATATGGGTGGAAGGAGAAATACAAATATTTACTACATATACCTATTCTTGCATGTTCATATATTCACTATAATTTTAACAAGAGAACGTAGATGGCATTGAGCATTGCCATTTATCTATCAGTTAATTGAAACACAAGGCAACCTCTTTAAACTATCCATTCCCTCGACAAGCATCTGGGTTGGGGTATGCAAGGCTGCTTGATGCTCTGCCAGAAATTCTGGCAGGTAGGGCAGAAACACAAAGAGCCCTGGAACCATTTGCCTGGTCTCTTTATGTCTGAACTGTACTTTCCTTTAAGCCCTGTCTGGTGATAAAAGGAATTAAATGTTCTTATCAAGTTTGGGAAGGCTAGCACTGCTGGCTTTAAAGGGTCATGTTTGATTATGCAGCAGCCTTCAGCTTCAACAAGGAAGGGGAAGGGAAAAAGAGGTTTTTGTCAGTACGCAGCATTACAATACTCATTTTCACAACACAAAGTGCCTTAGTTAAATATCTCTAGCTTGATTTATGATGGCAGATCATAGCTCACAGTTCCTTGTGGTCTCACAGTAGCGTGGATGCAGGAAAACACATCCAAAATCTAAACTGGTTGCGGCGTGAGTTTCACAGTCAACCTGCCAAGAACTCAGCACTTCACTCTTTACCAAAGTTTGAACAAGAAAAAGCAGGCATCCAAGACATGAAAAGTAAGAGCTTTAAATGGAGATTGGGCTGGTAATTAAGAGCCCTGGACCTTGGTTTCAGCTCGGAGCCTCAGATTACCCTAGTGTAAAAGAAAAGAATTGGATTATGTGATCTTCAGGGTCTTTTTGGCTCCTAAAATTATTTTTCTGACTGTGCTGTTAAATAACCATACTGTCTGTCCTCTCACCTCACTAAATCATTCTCCCCTAGCATCTCCTGTTTGTTGGACTCAGCATTGGATCATTTTAGCTTGACCCTTTGGGGTGCATTAATTTGCCTTCTGTTTATTTTTCCTCCCTCTCTCCTAACAAAGTAGCCAGGCCCTTAGTAGTTTCTTGCCTTTGGTATTTCCTTTTTTCCAGGGTTAACATCAGAAGCAGTTTGAAGTCAAGAGATATTCTTTTATTTGTATAGACATAAACTCACTGAGAGGATTACTCTGTAAATCTCCAAAGAGAGGGGATCAAAGAAAATGAGTTTTAGAAAGATGCAAGGAGAGGAAAGAACGTTTTTCCTAGACTGGGAAAGTGAGAGAAGAGTGGTTATTTGACAGCATGTTTCCTACAAGAGATGGCAGCCCACTCCAGTATTCTCGCCTGGAGAATCCCATGGACGGAGGAGCCTGGTAGGCTACAGTCCATGGGGTCGAAAAGAGTTGGACATGACTGAGCGACTTCACTTTCACTTTCCTGCATATGCTTTCCTACACCTTGAAGACAAGGGTGTGACTTGTCACAGCATATCTTAGGGGCCTGGACAGTCAGAATCAGTGTTCCCAGACTTGGAATCACACCAGCAGGTATGCCAGTCATACCAGCAGAGGTTGGCTGTGACTGAAGTGAAGACTGAAGGACAGAGGAAAGAGACAATGAGCATCAGTTATGATTTCAGGAAAAGCTGCTGCAGCAGAGTCTGCAGTGACCTTACTAACCTTCCTATTATAAGTTTTCACAGGAACAGAGGTGAACCATATCCTAGAATAGCTTAGATATAGAGGAAGAAGTAGATCTGACCAGAAGTACGTGGACTGTAGTGGACGCTACACTGCACTCACAGACCTTCCCTTCAGTTGTAAAGGCCAATTTTCCTTATTGCTTAGAAGCCTTCAGCCCTATAACCCTCAGTTGTCAGCCCTAACCAGGAATTTCCCTCAGCTAAACATAATATTTACTTCTCAAGGGTAGCCTGCATATCTGCTCAAAGTGAGGGTGCTCAGGAAAACTCGAAAAACCTGCTCCAGTCTCTGAGATCCCAGTGGATTTACTGAATCTTTTGAATATATCACCCAGCCCAATTCCCCTCTCTGCCCAACCTGCTTCCTTACCTTGTATGCTGTACATTTTAATCCTGAGACCATCTCTAATAATATTTTTGCGCACAAATCCCATCCTTAGAATCTGGGTCTCAAGTGCCTGACCTCAATATATTATATGTAAGAAATCATTTCTCCCTCTTTTGAAATCACTTAGTCCTTGATCTCTTCTTCTTTCAGGCTCTCTTATCCATTCAGTATTTACTGAAAAGCACAGGAATTGTGCTTCACTGGAAAGTGACAGGAATTGTGATAAGCCTCTAAATCCAAAACTAGACAAAAGACAGATATGTTTACTCCCCTCATATGTATGCTAACAATTTTTGCGCCCTTATGCTAAGTATGTCTGATCTAACTCATTTGAAAGGCTTTCCATAGTTTTGAGGAGCATCAGTTTCAGTCAGTTCCTTGGGAACAGAAACCACATCATCATATCTGCATCAGTTCCAGAATCATAAGGAAAGATAGGTCAAAAAGCAAAGGGAATTAACTAGTGTTGTGTGATACCACTTAACCAACTAAGAAAAGTATGCTATAATATTCATTTCTTCCTTTTATACATGGAGAAACTATAGCATAGACTAGTTTATGTAACTTGCCAGGAACAACAAAAAAAAAAGTCAGGTTTGAGAAGTGCCTTGATTTGCAATATGTGGGTTTTTTTTTTTTTGTAATCAACTCCTCTGCACATTACACAAAAGGACATATAAGAGACCTTAGTAATTGTCTGAAGACTGAGGGAATAAATAAGACAATAAATGAATGGGCAATTATCTATAGGTCACCAAGTCAGGAGCTAAATCTCTTAGTTTGTGATTTCTATGCTAGTTTTGGAGGCTTTTCTGTTGAGGAGAGGTTCACATTTCCTCATCATTTTGCAGCTCTTATGATGTGCTCTTCGTGGATGTTACAGAGTGGAAATAATGCCTACTCTATATTTGGCTCTATGAACTTTCAGCTCCAGGGGACAGGGTTAAAATTTACCATTATAAATCACTCCCAGATTTAGTAGAATTGATGGAGATGTCTGCTTTCAGGGGACACCATAGCCAGAGGAAACCTTTCTTATGTAAGGAAACAAATAGTCCACTGCTGAGGATAACTTAAGGACAAAAATCAAAAGTCAAGGAAAATAAGTCTCACATATACTGGGCTGCAGAGAACCAGAGTAGGAAGCTCCTAAAATGAAATCATGATTCTTCCTAATCTCCCTACACCACACTCTCTCTTTATCCCACTTAAAGGTAAGACAGTTTTACAGAAGATTATTTAGCAAGGATTTACTGCACAAGAGAATATGAGGTCCAAACTCCCTGGTCAAGTTTGCAGATGACTGGTTTATAATTCAGTCCTTAAATAGGTTTCACTACCAGTCTCCTTCTTCATGGTCTCTATGGCCCAGATATGGCATAAAGATAAAATAGGTATTATTTCTTACATCTAAGAAAAAACTGTTTTGGGGCCAGATCTCCAAAAATATAGTTGATTACAGAATAAGATAGTTTTGCAGCCCCCACTGGAACATTATACAGTACATTTTACTTTCTAACATCTTCAATATCTTATATCTATTTTTATTATTTTGATTTTGCTTCATTACATCATGGTAATGGCTGCCTTTGTCTATTATGACATCCCAAAGATGCATAAAGAATCTCTTTGTTATTATATGTGGCCCAAAGTTAAATCCACTTAAAAATGAGCTTTAACAAGGAATATTTATCCCGACAAATAGCTACCTCTTCTCGTTACCAAGAAAGATAGAGTAGAGTAGAGCAAATCTAAATGGGCTGTTAAAATGGGAGGTTTCTGATTGCCTGCTCTGGAGGACTACTCAAGGTACATTTTGGAAATGTGCCTTCATTATGGAAAGTGACAGCTAGCCTTGCTGATGAAAATTCTTTAGCTTTCACTGTCTTTGACATATGCTGGTGCCTGAAATCATGACTTCTATACTCCACTAGTTCAGTGCACTCTGCTTCTAATGTTCCCTATAAGAAGTTAGCAAATCTAAAGTGTGTGATAGTTTATTCTATCACTGTTTTGCTGGTCATCTTTAAGAAACACATAGATAGGATACTTTAGTTAAGAAAAAAACAAAAAAAAGACAAATGGTAAATTATTTCCATTCTTTAATTTTCCTAATATGAAAGTGGAAAAAAAAGGAAGATTAGACAGGAAAATAAAAACAGACTGCCTACTGGGTTAGGTATTGTACTTATTGTTTCTCTCATCCTCATGGCAACTATTAACTCCATTTTATGAATAAGATTTATGAGATTTCAAAAGTTCTGAGGATCAAATGAGACTATCCAAGGATGTGCATTGTAGGCTACAAAGCACATCACATATGAAAAGTCCTATTCTTTTATTTTAGGTATGATTAAAAAAATCTATTAACAGCAATTAATGGTATATCATATATATAGTTTTCTGATTTCTATCAGTTTTAATACCAGTAGCCAGAGGACATAACTTATACTCTTATTTAGTTAACCCATATTCAATTTGTCTTAGAGCTTAATAAGAATCAATCATATTATTTAGTTACCTTCAACTATAGCAAATATAAAATACTTATTTAACCTTATCTAGTTACTGATCTTCAAATTATAAAGGCACAAAATGATCATAAAAATAACTCATATATGCCAAAATATTAATACAGGTCTATCTTTATTCTAAGTTGAACTTATTTTTCTAATTCCCACAATATATTGATTGTAAGTCAATTTTCCCTAGTAGCTGCACTCACTAAGAAACAAATTACTATTACAAGCTAGAGACAAGCATTGGTAGGTGGTAGAAAAATGCACGATTCTGACTAGTCAGTGGTTTATTGAAGTGGAAGAAGGAACAGACTCTAATGATGAAGATGAGTATTTCTATTGAGAGTGCTTTACTGTCAGAAAGAGCCCAATGTCATGTTCCCTCAGAACTGCCTCCTTCATGCTCTCTCCATCACTCCCCCAGTCTGTGCCTTCTGTCTCACTCGCTGGACCACTGTAATGTGTCTTAATGGGGCTTCCTAACTTCAAGCACTTGCCTTCCAAACATGACCACATTTGTTTCAATTATTTTTAAAAACACGAAGGTAACCATGTCACTTTCTTCTTCATAAGAATTTAGTGGCCCCAAAGAATTTAATTGCAAAGGACCAGAATCTGCCAACTCAGCCTAGCACAGTCTGGGTAAACAGTTGTGAAAGTAATTCCATTCCCGTCTTACTTTACTCTCTTATTTCTTCCAATGCATAGCTGATATTTCAAGCACACTAGACTGAGTTCTAGTTTCAAACTCAGCTTGGCCTCTCCCACTTGATTCTTCTTCTGTGGTAATCCCTCTCTTTGAATTGCCTAATTCATCCAATCATTCCAGGTAGAGATCTACCTCTTTCAAATTCGTGTTCAAATTCTACCTCTAATTTATACAAACCTCGAGAATGACTAAACGTTGCCTTTCTCACTACTACCATGAGTGGTAACTCAGATTTCAAATTAAACTTAATTACAGGAAATATTTATTATAAATGGGAATTTGCAAACTGAAGTTACTATTAATCACATTTCATCTTCAAAACATTTCTGTAAGAGAAAATTAAGACTTTATTGTATAAAGCCAAATAACGTTTTCTAAAATATTCAGAAACTTCTTTTGCAAACAGTAATTTCCACAATTTGGTGACATTTATAAATAAGGGTAAACGATTAAATGCTCACATATGCAGTTGATTTTTAAAGAAAAAAAATCTAAGTTTTTAGTCCCTTCACAAGAGTTGTCACTTACATAAAATCCAATACATCACTGAAGGAGTATGTAAGTTATTTGTAATATAACATAATTCTAGATGCTTCGTTAAATGCCTTGATAGCACCTTGAAACAATTTATTCTATGCCCTAGCACCTCAGAATCGCTAATGAATCATAGATCAGAAGGACAGACAAAACTAACCCATTTGTCAGTAATGATGAATGAAATATCGGGCAAGTAGGTTAAAAAATTCAGCTTCACAAGTACCAGATGATGAAAGTTTAACTCCAGTTCATGTGAAGTATAAAGGCATGGGGTTTCAGCTAACAGTATATTTAATGTTATTAAAAACTGAGACATATCCATGAACAAACATGAAATCATGAGCTTTGGGGAAAAGGCAGAAAATCCAGGACAAAACAGCTCCCATATTCTCTGCTCCAGTTAGCAAGTATCTATAACAGGTATGAGTTCAACCTTGATAAAATATGGTACATTCTAATAATGGTGGAGGATAATGAAGAGTTTGAAAATCAAGTATTATGGGGAATTATTAAAGGAATTGATGATTATAGCCTAGTGTGGAGGGTGGGTGCCAGCGTGAGGAACTCCGCCCATGGCAAAGGTGATGAGGAAGGAGGCTTGGCATATGCAAGGGCGTGATCAAGCCTCAGGAAACCCCCTGTTCCCAAGCATCAACCCCAAAACCAGAGTCTGTTTTATGCTCTCACCTACACCTCTGACTTTACGGGGGGCTCTCCCCCATACCCGTTTCTCTCAGAGAAGGAGTAAACGTGCAGCTCAAAGGCAATAAAAATTCCTGGGCGTGACAAGAGTGTTTCAGCTTATGGACTCCTCTGAAGGTTATCTAGCCCGCCTGTATAGGTTCATCCGGCCACATGTGATTGTTTACAGCCTCCCAACCTGAGAGGCACGAGATGTTTTAGACTTACTAAAGGCAAATTCTTTTGGGGAGTTGGAAATTATTAGTATAGTGGATTGGTTAGGAATTATATTGGTGAAGGGTTTTTCATTTGTTGCGTCAATAATTGCTGCTAATTCCCTCCCCTGGGTGGGACAAGGATGTCTCAGGTCAAACCTCTCTGCTGACAGACTAGCTTGTGTGACAGGATTATCCATACTCCTGCCACTACTCACATGATTGTTTTCTACCTCTTAACCATAAATAGCACAAAGAGTTTTGGAGTATTTTGAGAGTCTTAATTAGTATAGGGCTTTTCTCATTGTTGAGTCAATGATTGCCGCCAGGCCTCCATATCCTTAGGCAACTGGAAATATGTTAATCAATGTATTTGGAGTATAGAAAAGGAAATATAGTAGTTTTTAAGGTTAGCAATACTAGACTTTTTGAGTTAATGGATTTTCTCTTTTGTAATAGATCACTGTGCTTTGTTATAAATCACTGTGTCCTTGCTATGTAAAAATGTAACTTTATCACTATCTTAAGACTAAATAGATCTTAAGGGGAACATTGGTGAAAGGATTTTTATTTGTTGGGCTGATGTTTGCTGCTAAATCTCCATATTCCCTGCCCTTATAATGAATATAACTAGCCTATAGGAGAAATAAATATTAACCTTTAAGATTAATCATGTTAACCTTGGGTTAAATAAATTCCTTTCTTGATTGTAACTCACTACACCCTCACCCTATAGGAATGTAACTTTATTTGGAGGGTGGTGCCTGGTTTAAGAAAAAACACCCTTGGAAGAAATAAGTTTTTTGGTTATCAGAAAGAAAGGATCATAAAATGTCAGCGGGTCTCATGGCCAGAAGATGATGTAATATTCCTAAGACCTTTTTTTTTTACATTTATGTGAAACACCTGATTTTGATAAAGGTCAGGACTGCTGACCCCCACGTGACTCTGTATTCATCCCTATATGTAACAAAAGGTATATAAGCAAACCCAAAAATAAAGAAATGGGATCAGTTTCCGGAAAGACTGATTCCCCCATGTCGCTTCTTTCTTGCTCCCGTTTCTCTGGCTGAATTCCCATTTGGATTCAGCCTCCTTTTCTCCACTGCACTATCTCCTACCACACTATCCATTTCTAATCTCTCTATATATCTGTAATTAAATATGTATTTCTTCCAAAGACCCCGACGCCAACTCCCCACCTTCAAATCACCCTGGATCCACTGGGGCTGGACCCCAGCAGGTGGGGAAGATTCAAGGATGTCCACCAGTGAAGCACAGAATAATAATCAACAAATGAAGGTTACAGATGGTAATTTTAACAATCTGAATAGAGAAACCCATTCAATTAGAACTCAACAAAAGCAGGCTATGATTCCCTTTGACCCCAAAGATATCCCTTTTCCTGACTCTTTATCGTTGCTTAAAATGATGTTACTCAAAATGAGGTCTTCCATGAACTAAGTTCAGTTCAGTTCAGCCGCTCAGTCGTGTCCAACTCTTTGCGACCCCACGAATCGCAGCATGCCAGGCCTCCCTGTCCACCACCAACTCCCGGAGTTCACTCACACTCACGTCCATCGAGTCAGTGATGCCATCCAGCCATCTCATCCTCAGTCGTCCCCTTCTCCTCCTGCCCCCAATCCGTCCCAGCATCAGGGTCTTTTCCAGTGAGTCAACTCTTCACATGAGGTGGCCAAAGTACTGGAGTTTCAGCTTTAGCATCATTCCTTCCAAAGAAATCCCAGGGCTGATCTCCTTCAGAATGGACTGGTTGGATCTCCTTGCAGTCCAAGGGACTCTCAAGAGTCTTCTCCAACACCACAGTTCAAAAGCATGCTTACACTAAACTGAGAGTTTCATGCCACTTCCTGCAGAAAGTCTTGCTACATATAAAACAGCTGAACTAACTGGTGTGCTTAGTGACCTAGTACATTTACATCCTGGTGAAGCTCTCAGTCTTGTAGATGAAAAGATCACACTTCATCTTGTTCTAAGGTTCTGTACTCCTTCTACCCTCTACCCACAACCACACGACGTAATCCTCAAAGCTATGTTGCCCAACTCTTATAAACAAAATCATTATATACACCCAGGATATCATGGACATTTCTTTTCTTTTTTTTTTTAATAGTCAAAGCTATGGTTTCTTTCTTTCTTTCTTTTTTTTAAATTTAAATTTATTTATTTTAATTGGAAGCTAATTATTTTACAATATTGTATTGGTTTTGCCATACATCAACATGAATCTGCCATGGGTGTACATGTGTTCCCCATCCTAAACTCCCTTTCCACCTCCCTCCCCGTACTATCCCTCTGGGTCATCCCAGTGCACCAGCCCCAAGTATCCTGTATCCTGCATGAAACCTGGACTAGCGATTCATTTCTTATATGATATTATACATGTTTCAATGCCATTCTCCCAAATCATCCCACCCTTGCCCTCCCCCACAGAGTCCAAAAGACTGTTCTATACATCTGTGTCTCTTTTGCTCTCTCGCATACAGGGTTATGATTACCATCTTTCTAAATTCCATATATATATACGTTAGTATACTGTATTGGTGTTTTTCTTTCTGGCTTATTTCACTCTGTATAATAGGCTCCAGTTTCATCCACCTCATTAGAACTGATTCAAATGTATTCTTTTTAATGGTTGAGTTCTAATAGTAAATATTCTATCCCTTTTTCCTCAAAGAGTAATCTTGAAGAGGCACGCTGATTTTTTTTCTCAAAAATATGATATAAATGAACTATCCTTTGGCTTTCTCACTGAAAGAATATTAGAAAATCATGATAATAACACTACATGGATTTTTTTCCATTCTATCAGTGATGAAAACATTGTCAAAAAATAAGATAAAAGTCTAAGCATGTCAACTAAAGTCATCAGCAGTGGGACAATGTCCATTGTTAGTGCACTGGGATACATTTTGATTCCCCTGAAATTCTGATGTACAGATAGCTCCCTGCTCCATCCTTGAATTTAGTAGCCCTGGTAAAAAAATAAATTTAATGTACACCTTTAATCTATTAAGGTTGAGGCTGTCATCCGTACAGCTGAACCACTTATCTCTGCCAGGGTGGTTGCTCAGACTGGAGGGATATACAGCAACTGTTGCACAGCCCTCCCACTAATATCCTCTGATCACTCCTGAGAACTTGAATAAAAGGTGTCAGAATCCATTATTACTATCAGGACAATAGCATCTCAATTCCAGAAACATGGTCCTATCTTAGATCTAAACTTATGTACATGCAAAAGTCACTCAGTTGAGTCCAACTCTTCACAACCCCATGGACTATAGCCCTCCAGACTCCTCTGTTCATGGAATTCTTCAGGCAAGAATACTAGTGTGGGTAGCTGTTCCTTTCTTCAGGTGATCTTCCCAACCCAGGGATCGAACTCAGGTCTCCCACATTGCAGGCAAATTCTTTACCATCTAAGCCACCAGGGAAGCCAAAGTATACTGAATTGGGTAGTCTATCCTGACCCAAGAATCAAACCAGGGTCTCTTGCATTGCAGGCGGATTCTTTACCAGCTGAGCTACCGGGAAGCCCAAACTTTTATGCACGGACTCTATGGGGGGGTGGGGGTGGGGGGAAGTACTTCAAGCTTGGGAAAGGAGTACAAGACTGTATATTGTCACCCTGCTTATTTAACTTATGTGCAGAGAACATTATGCTAAATGTCAGGGTGGATGAATCACAAGGTGGAATCAGGATTGCCAGGAGAAATATCAACAACCTCAGATATGCAGATAATACCACTCTAATGGCGAAAAGTGAAGAAGAACTAAAGAGCCTTCTTTTAACATGTTAAGTCAGAATACCTGTTGTACATTTAGGCTACCTATCAGCAAGGAAGAGTATATTAAAAGTACAATTGGGGGTGCTAGGTAATGCAAGTTACAGCATGGCGTGTGAACACATATAAAACTTGCTATTAAGTTTCCTTGGAAAATAAAGATTGTTACAGAAGAAAAGAGACAAACAATAAACAGAATATATAAATCTATATTAATTCATTATAATACTACAAATATTTATTAGTTACCTATGATGGTTCAAGGATTTGATAAGTCGGCCAGAAACAGTAATGTTACAAACACAAACTCTACCTTCAAGGAGCTCAGTATAATAGGGAAGCAAATGTACATACGAGTGATTATGTGGCAAGATGAGAAGGGCAATAAAAAAAAATAAGAAATAGAACTACAGAAAAATCAGTGATTAATTTTGATTTGGAAATTCAGGGAAAATCTTTAAAGGAGACAATGCCAGGTTTTGACTTTGATGAACAGATGGGTTTCTCAGGTTGATGAATAATGGAGGGGAAAGAGAAAATTCCAGATAGAGAAGACAGGTATGTAGAGGGACAAAAGTATGAAATCACATGGAACCTTCAGGGAATTAAAATTAAATTCATATATTCTGAACAGAGTGCATGTGGTTAAAAAAAAAAAAAAAAAAAACCAGAAGAGATGAACAAGACAGAAGACTAGAGAGACTGCAGGGGTCACAATGTAAGTGGTCTAACTTACAAAGCTGGTAAACTTTTGCCTTTTGCATTTAGATAATCAGATGCCACAAGAAGGTTTTAATTAGTGAAGCTATATAATCTGATTTGTATGTTAAAAAGGTGATTTTTAATGACAATATAGAGAATGAACTGGGGTGAAGTGTGAAAAAGGGAAATGCAACCAATTATATGTATTCAATAAGCTTTTACAATATACACCTAAAGTTTTTACTCCTACTATGACACTTAGGATCTCAAGCAATTGGGTAGTCCATGAGGGACTACATCAGGTTAAAGAGCAGAAATTCTGCCTCCCCAACATCATCCTGCGAGACTAAATTCAAAGTCCCTTCCTCCTTTTTTTGCTGCATCGTCCATTAAACCTAGTCCTATTTCTATTCCTCTAAAGAAAAATCAAAGTTATAGTCTAGCTAACTGTCATTTCCAGGCATGTGAAGCAGGAAAAACCCAACTAGGCACAGCCAGAACTTTGGCATAAATCAGCTAAGCACATGGAGAGGATAGAGAAGTGATTTTGGGAAAAGCAATGGATAAAGGAAAGTGAAAGTGAAAGTTACTCAGTGTGTCAGACTCTTTGCTACCGCATGGACTATACAGTCCATGGAATTCTCCAGGCCATAGTACTGGAGAGGATAGTCTTTCCCTTTTCCAGGGGATCTTTCCAACTCATGGATTGGATCCAGGTCTCCCACACTGCAGGTACCAGCTGAACCACCAGGGAAGCCCAAGAATACTGGAGTGGGTAGGCTATCTCTTCTCTAGTGGATCTTCCCAACCCAGGGATCGAACCAGGGTCTCCTGCATTGCAGGCAGATTCTTTACTGACTGAGCTATCAGGGAAGCCCATGAATGAATGAAGGAAGCTGCTTATTTTGTGAGTAACAATGAAGAGCAAGAGGTCATTGTGAATGCTTCACAGGCAAGGACATTTGCAACCATAGTTACATCCATAATGTGCGGCACATAGCAGTATTTCAGTTAATGTTGACAGAAAGAAACAATTTTAAAAATAAGAATGAGGAAGTGGGAAGGAGGGTAGGAAAGAGATAAGAAGAGTAGGAAGAAAGGGAAGGGAAGAAAGAGGGAAGGAAGTCAAACAAGAGGAAAATTTCATTGTGGGGGGATTCTAGCAAAATTAAATTAACTAAACTCATAAGGGAACAAATTTAGATAGCTATAAGATCTAAAGAGCCACCATTTTACATATAAAATCATGATTAAAATAAAATTATTTTTCTTAAATTGAAGGTTTCAATGATGAACATAGACGTTGACAGTTTATCCCTCAAGGGAAATTCCGGAAGCCAGGAATTGCTCACTCAGCTGTGACACCACTGACAAAGATCTAAAAAGAACAGAACATTTGGTGAAGGAAAAAAAAAAATAACTGAATTCATGAATGCTTTGATGTGATCAACAGCATTTTCTGATACGCAGAGAGCACATGTCAAAGAGATGGACAAGATCAGCTCTCAAGAGGCTGAAGAAATCAGCTCAGAAAAATTCCAGCCACTTCACCTTGGCCTGACTTGGCTGATTGTTAGAGATCCCTGAAGGATAATTGCATTAAAGCTGATAGAAGCATAATGTGTACTGTGTGTGTGTTAAGGAAAATATCAAATGAATCACTTTCTCTTCATTTCAGGTTGCTGCATTAGCAGCAGAAGACTTCTTCAGCTGCATGAAGTTGGTAAGATTGTAGTTTCATTTGTATTTCTAATGAGCTTGGGGCCTTTGGAAAAAAGTTAAAACCATTTGAGTAAATGTCCCTAAATCTTATTGTCATTTTAAAATTCAATGCATTGGGAAATCTGAGTTGTACAACATGTCAACTTGAGAGGAGCTAAATTTACTACTCTCTAGTCAGCCAGTACTGTTCTTTTATAAGCCTACAAGTCTATTGTATCAAGCTCATTAACCTGTAGACAGTTTTAAAGCCTTCTACAAAAAAACTCATTTACAACCCTGAATGGGTTAGGTACTGAATGCCCTGATTCTGTATGTTGTCAGCTCGCTGTCTGAAAACTCACTTTAGAGAGGATACTGTTGTATGCAGTCCTTGCTAAAAATAAATTTGAAGCAGCCAATTTTTATTTATTTCATGTTTCAATCCAATTTAACATTTACTGTAGTGTTTAAGAGCATAAGCTTCATGGTTGGATGTTTGAATCCTATCTTTGCCACTCACTAAGCTGAACAATTTTGATTAAGTTATAATAACTTAAGCATATCTGTATCTTCATTCTCTCAACAGGAAAATGGAAACACTAAGACTGCCTATATAACTTAGATCATCATTCAGTTAAGTTCAGTCACTCAGTTGTGTCTGACTCTTTACGATCCCATGGACTGCAGCAAGCCAGGCTTACCTGCCCATCACCAACTCCCGGACCTTGCTCAAACTCACGTCCATCGAGTTGGTGATGCCATCCAACCATCTCATCCTCTGTTGGCACCTTCCCCTCCTGCTTTCAATCTTTCCCAGCATCGGGGTCTTTTCCAGTAAATCAGTTCTTCACATCAGGTGGCAGATTGGAGTTTCAGCTTCAGCATCAGTCCTTCCGATGAACATCCAGGACTGATTTTCTTTAGGATAGACTAGTTGGATCTTGTTACAGTCCAGGGGCCTCTCAAGAGTCTTCTCCAACACCATAGTTCAAAAGCATCAATTCTTGGGTGCTCAGCTTTCTTTATGGTCCAGCTCTCACATCTATACGTGACTACTGGAAACTCCATTAGATTTGACTATACGGTTCTTTGTCAGTAAAGTAGTGTCTCTGCTTTTTAATATGCTGTCTAGATTGGTAATAACTTTTCTTTCAAGGAGCAAACATCTTTTAAATTCATGACTGCAGTCAACATCTGTCAAAGCATCATTGGGAACACTAAATGAGTTAACCCTTGGAAGGTTGTTATTATACCTGATATTTCTTAGAGCATGGTGCATGGTATACCTGGCATGAAATAAATACCATCAAAATATCTGGTATAGTAATAAATGTTGTATGCTTAGTCACTCAGTCATGTTCAATTCTTTGTGATCCCATGGACTGTAGCCTGCCAGGCTCCCCATCCATGGAATTTTCCTGGCAAGAATACTGGAGTGGGTTGCCATTTCCTACTCCTTCCCATTCCAGGGATTGAACCCACATCTCTTGCATCTCCTGCATTGGCAGGCAGATACTTTACCATCGTACTACCAGGGAAACCCCATAATAATATTTACTAATATTGTTATGAATACTCTATCCTTTTGGCCACTCTTTAGCTGCTAATGTCCCTACATTACCATTTCATAAGTTTTCTGTTTGCTTAAAATTTTTCTTTACTCCATACTAATTTATCTGCCATTAAAAAAAAAAAAAGAAACTGTTTCAATGTACTTCGCATACATACATATAAGTTTCTCTGTCTCTCTACATGAACCTGAATGCTCACCTACACACAGATATACACAGACATAAAACAACTTTTCAGAAAACAATATTTACCTTTAATTCATACTATGAATCTGATGGTCTAACCTGAAAAGAAATGCTAATTATTGCCCATTAAATTGATTTTATAATCAAAAATAAGTCATGGTCCATGATTTGAAAAAAATTTTCTAAAAGACAGGGGCTAATCAGATAAACTGCTATATTATTAAATAATGATGTTAAATAATAAGTTAGCCCTAGAACAACAGGTTTGCCTGTTATTAGAGGCCTAAAATGACTTAATCTAAAAAAAAGGTATGGGAACGATAGATTGGCAGGATCAATTTTGCACTGGAACATACACTTGCATACCATAAATCCATGTTAAATGTGATCCATTCCTGAGTCTGATAAGTTCTTCTATCAACAACTGTCTCTGTAATATCTTTGTGATTCAGAACTGGACATTAAAATAAAGGATACATGTCTAAGACCATTTCACTAATAATCTAAAACAAACAAATAATTTGTGTGGTGCATAGTCTCAGAAAAGGCTGACCAGAAATTATCCACTTAAGAAAGAACTGATAATGCCAGAGAAGATTCCATTAATAGTATTGTGACTAAAAGCTGATGGGTTCTTACTGGTGTAGCTTTCTGAATATTCTGCTAGAACAATACAAAATAATACTGCATCTCCTGGATAAATGAGACAATTGCTTAGTTGATTCTATTTAGAAAATAAACTTAAAAATAACTTGTTCCCATGACAGTCTAAAATAATTAATTTTGTCATCAGTATATGCTAGAAACTTTGTGCATGCAATCAATCTCTGGGAGCCCAGGGAAGTCAATGAATCTCCTCTTTTAAAAAATTTTTTCAATGCACAATATCAAACACTAGGAATGAAAAGTAGGATGATCATATTATAGTACTAATCAATTTATAAGGCCCCTGACAGTCCTAGAACCCAAGTCAAGATCTATATGACCGTGAAAAAAATATTATATACATAGAATGAGAGAGGGTTCTTTTCTTACCCAGTTCAACCACTTCCTTGAAGAGGTAAATAAAACAACTTACACTCTGATAAATTAGGTGTGATCTATTACAATTTAATCCAAGTTGTGTTTCTTTTAATTATCCATTTTTCTTTTTGATATTAGGGTAATACAGTAAGATATGAAAACACATTCCTGTAGAATGAATTCCACTAGTAGCACTACAAAACTAATCATGTTATTTTATTTATTTATTATTTATTTATTTATGAAATTTATTTCATAAAATGTCAGTACAAAATAGTCTTTAAACATCTATTCTTAGACATGCTAGGTTGGAGAAACAGAAAACTTCTGTATGCATTGTGCATGTTGCCAAACTCCATGATCACCTTTGTTTGGGATAATAGCCTATGTATTTCTTCATCTGGATGTTGTTAAAATGATGAGCATCTAAAACTGAAGAATCATGCTTACACCATTTTGTGACTATTTTGATGTTTCATCTTTGGAAAATTGCTGTCAATGAGTTTCCTCTATTCTGCCTTATTGTAATTGACCAAATGTATATTTCCATGTAATCAATCTAAAGAATTGGCTTTCTCAGACTCAATTCATGATTCCTGGGAGAGCTGTGGAAGAAAAGAGAACCTCTGAAAATAACATTTGTTGACTGATACAAGATGATGGCGTAGAAGGACATAAGCTTAATTACTCTCATGAGAACACCACAAACTGCTGAACAACCACTGACAAAAAAGACTGGGACCTAAACAAAAAATACATTCTACAATCAAAGCCAAAGAAGAAGCCAAAACAAAACTGTGGGAGGGGTGCAATTGCAACTCAAATCCCATGCTTGCTAGGCAGGCAACTTACAAACTCCAGATATATCACAAAAGTTCTTCCACAGGAGTGAGAGTTCTGAGCTCCATCTCAGTTCCACAGTCTGGGGGTCTAGTACTGAAAGGATGAGCCTCCAGAGTATTGGCTTTGAATGCCAGGAGGGCTTGATCATGGGGACTCTGCAGGACTGAGGGAAGCAGAAGTTTTTCTCTCTTGGAGGGCACACACAGGGTCTCATATGCACTGCATCTCAAAGAAAAACAGAGACTTCATAGGACACTGGGCAAGACCTACTTGCTGGTCTTAGAGGGTCTCCTGGGGAGGTGAGGGTGTGCCTTTGGCTCCCTGTGGGGACAGAGACAGTGATGGCAGTCGTTCTGGGAGTACTCATTAGCATGAGACCTCTTGGAGGCTGCCGTGTTCTCACCAAGACCTGGCTCTACTCAGTAGCTTAGAGGCCCCAGGGTTGCAACATGCCAGATGAATGCACCAACAGGGTGGGAACACAGTGCCAAGCATTAGCAGACAGGCTGCCTAAAGTTTTTCTGATCTCACAGCTGCCTGTTAAACACACCTCTTGACATGGTCCTGTCTACCATAGAAACAAGACTCAATTTCACCTGTCAATGTGCAGGAACTAGTCCTTCCCACAAGGAAGCATGCAAAGGCTTCTTAGTCCAGCCTCATCCACCAGGGGACAGACACCATAAGCATGAGGAGCTACAACCCTTCAGCTTGAGGAAAGGAAACAGCAATCACATAAAACCTGACAAAATGAGAAGACAGAGGAATGTGTTCCAGGTAAAGGAACAAGATAAAACTCCAAAAGAAAAACTAAGTGATGTGACAATAGAAATCTACCCAAAAAATAATTCAGTGTAAATGAATAGTAAAGATGATTAAAGATCTCAGAGAAAGAATGGAGGCCCAGACTGAAAAGATACAAGAAATGTTTAACAAAAAGTTAGAAGATCTAACATACAAAAAGAGATGAACAACACAATAACTGAAATAAAAATACAGTAGAAGGAACTGATAGCAGAATAAATGAGGGAGAGGAACAGATAATTGAGCTGAAAGACAGAATGGTAGAAAACAGTACAGTGCAACAGGATAAAGAAAAAAGAATGAAAAGATACGAAGACAGTTTAAGAGACCTCTGGAACAACATTAAACACACCAACAATCGCTGTAGAGGTCCCAGAAAGAAAAGAGAGAAAGAGCATGGGAAAATATTTGAAGAGATAATAGATGAAAACTTCCCTTACATGAGAAAGGAAATAGTCACCCAAGTTCAGGAAACTCAAAGTCCCAGGCAGGATAAACCCAAGGAGGAACATGCCAAGACACAGAGCAACTAAACTGACAAAAATTAAAGACAATGAGAAAATATTTAAAATAACAAGGAAAAGCAACAGAGGGGGAGTTTCCTGACCCAGGGATCGAACCCAGGTCTCCTGCATCACAGGCAGACACTTTAACCTCTCAGCCACCAGGGAAGCCCCAATAACATACAAGGGAATCCCCATAATGTTATTACAGTTTTTCTCAGCAAGACTCTGCAGGCCAGAAGGGAGTGGCAAAATATATTTAAAATGATAAAAGAGAAAAACCTACAAACCAAGAATACTCTACCCAACAAGGCTGTCATTCAGATTCAACAGAGAAATCAAAAGCTTTACAGATAAGCAAAGACTAACAGAATTCAGCACCACTAAATGAGGTTTACAACAAGTGCTAAAGGAACTTCTCCAGGCAGGAAAGAAAAGCCCCAACTAGTAACAAGAACATTATGGATGGGAAAGCTCATCAGTAAAGGGAAACACACAGTAAAGATAAGAAAATCATCCATACAGAGAATAGGACATCAAAACCAGCAATTATGAGAAGACATGAGCACAAGGCAGGATATTGGAAATTTATTTGAAATTAAAAGCAAAGCAACTTAAAAAAACCCTGTTGATATACAGAGCTCGATATCAAAACCCCATGGTAACCACAAATTGAAAATCTACAATAGATGACAAAAAAGAAAAAGCAATCCAAAAAACACACTAAAGTTAGTAATCAGATCACAAGAAAAGAGAACAAAAGAAAAGAAAGGAAGAAAAAAATGATTTACAAAAAATAATCAAAAGCAATTAACAAAATGACAATAAGAATATACATATATATCAATAACTACCTTAAACACAAAGTAAACTATATGCTTCAACCGAAAGACATAGACTGGCTGAGTGAATGCAAAAACGAGAACAGTATATAAGTGTCCACAAGAGACCCACTTTAGATCTAGGGGCATATACAGACTGAAACTGAGGGGAAAAAAGAAAGAATGCCATAAAAATGGAAATCAGAAGAAAACTGGAGAAGCTATACTCATATCAGCCAAAATAGACTGTAAAATAGAGACTGTTAAAAGATACAGTGGGACACTGCATAATCATCAATGAATCGATCCCAGAAGAAGATATAACAAATGCAAATATGTAGGCACCCAACATGGGCTTCCCTGGTGGCATAGATGGTAAAGAATCCATGGGCAACATAGGAGACCTGGGTTCGATCCCTGGGTTGGTAAAATACCCTGGAGAAGGGCATGGCAACCCACTTTGGTTTCTTGCCTGAAGAATCCTTATGGACAGAGGAGCGTGGTGAGCTCAGTCCATGGGGTTGCAAAGAGTCAGACATGACTGAATGACTAAGCACAGAATGGACACCCAACATAGGAGGATTTCAAAATACAAGGCAAATGCTAACAGCCATAAAATGAGAAATCAACAGTAACACAATAATAGTGGGGGACTTTAACACCCCACTTTCATCAAATGACAGATCATTCAGACAGAAAATGAATTAAAATAACAACAGGCCTTAAATAACACATTATACCAGAACAACAAAATCGATATTTATAAAGGATTTCATTAGAAAGCACAGAATACACATTCATTACAAGTGCGCATAGAACATACTCTAGGATTGATCACCTGCTGGGCCACAAACCATATCTCAGTAAATTTAAGAAAACTGAAATCATATCAAGTATCTTTTCTGGCCACAATGCTATGAGATTAGAAGTCAACTACAAGAAAAAAATTGTAAAAAACAAAACAAAACAAACATATGAAGGCTGAACAGTATGCTACCAAAAAACCAATGGATCACTGAAGAAATCAAAGAGGAAATAAAAAATATGAGAGACAAATGAAAATGAAAACACAGCAATCCAAAATCTATAGGACACAGTAAAAGTAGTTCTAAGAGGGAAGTTCATATTAATATAAATTTACCTTTGGAGACTAGAAATATCTCAGGTAGAAAACCTACAGCTAAAGCAACTACAGAAAGAAGAACAAACAAAACTCAGAGTTAGTAGAAGGAAAGAAATCATAAAGATCAGAGTAAGAGTGAATGAAATAGAGACAAAGAGAACACTAAGAAAAATCAATGAAATAAAAAGCTGGTTCTTTGAAAAGAAAGTTAAAGTTGATAAACCTTTAGCCAGACTCATCAAGCTAAAAAGGGAGTGGGCTCAAATCAATAACATTAAAAATGAAAAAGGAGAAGTTATAACAGACACCACAGCAATACAAAGAATCATGAAAAAACTTTAAACAATATGCCAATAAAATGGACAAATGTTTTTTCGGTTGAAGCATATAATTAGAAAAAATTGGACAAATTCTTAGAAAGGTACAATCTCCCAAGGCTGAACCAGGAAAACAAGAGGTATAAACTCAAGTTCATACTTGAAGATTGATCTCAAGTACTGAAATTGAAATGGTGATTAATAAACTCTCAACAAACCAAAGTCCAGGACCAGATGACTTCTCAGCCAAACTTCTGTCAAACATTTAGAGAAGAGTTAACAGCTATATTTCTGAAATTACTGCAAAAAACTGCAGCAGAAGGAACATTTTCAAACTCATTCTATGAGGTCACCATCACCCTGATAGACAAACTAGACAAAGGTATCACCAAAAAATAAATTACAGGGCAATATCACTGATGAACATAGGCACAAAGATCTGTAACAAAGTACAAGCTAACAGAATACAACGATATATTAAAAGGATCATACACCATGATCAGAGGAGATTTATTCCCAGGATACAAGATTTTTTCAATATCTGTAAATCAATCAATGTAATACACAACACTAACAAAGTGAAGAATAAAAACCAAATGATCATCTCAATAAAGGCAGAAAAAGCTTTTGGTAAGATTCAATACTGATTCATGGTAAGAACTCTACAAAAAGTGGGCACAGAGGGGACGCATCTCAACATAATAAAGTCCATATATGACAAACCTACAGCTAATGTCATGTTCAGTGGTGAAAAGCTGAAAGCATTTCCTTTAAGGTCAGGAAAAGAAAAGGATGCCTATTATTGCCAATTTTTATCAACATAGTTTTGGAAGATCTAGCCATGGCAATCAGAGAAGAACAAGAAATAAAGGGCATCCAAACTGGAAACAGTAAGCAAAACTGTCACTGTTTGCAGATGACATGATACTACACATAGAAAATCCTAAAGATGTTTCCCCAAAACTACTAGTTTCATCAATGAATTCAGTAAAGTTGTGGGATTCAAAACTAATACACAGAAGCCTGTTCTAACAACAAAAAATCAGAAAGTAGAAATTAAGAAATCAATCCCATTTACCATTTCATTGAAAAGAAGAAAATACCTAGGACTAAATCTACCTAAGGAGACAAAAGACCTGTACTCTTAAAAGTATAAGACTTTGATGAGAGAAATTGAAGATGACAAAAACAGATGAAAAGATACACTATGTTCTTGGACTGAAGAGTTTATATTGTTAAAATGACTATTACCCAAAGCAACCCACAGAGTCAATGCAATCCCTACCAAATTACCAATGGTATTTTTTCACAGAAATACAACTAAATAATTAAGTTTATATGGAGACACACAAAAAAATCTCAAATAATAAAACAATCTTGAGAAAGGAAAACAGCTAGAGGGATCAGGCCCCTTGACTTCAGACTATACTGCAAAGCTACAGTAATCAAAAGAGTATGTTTCAAGCACAGAAACTGATATAGATCAATGGAACAGGACAGAAAGCCCAGAAATAAACCTACTCACTAATGGTCAGTTAATTGATAAACTTAAAGGAGGCAAGATTTACAATGGGAAAAAAAGACAGTCTCTAGATAACTAATGGGAATTTGCTGTATGACTCAGGGAATGCCAACAGGGGCTCTGTGACAATCTAGAAGGGTGGGATGGGGAGGTGGATGGTGGTGAAGCTGGGGAGGGAGGGGACATGGGTGTACCTATGGTCAATTCTTGCTGATGTTTGACAAAAAACCATGAAATTCTGTAAAGAAATTATCCTTCAATTAAAAAAATAAAGTGGCAAAAAAATATGATACAAAGGAACTTATTTACAAAACAGAAACAGACTTACAGACACAGAAAATAAATTTATGGTTACCAAAGGGGAAAGGGGGGGGAGGTGGTATAAAACAGGAGTTTGGGATTAGCAGATACAAACTACTGTATATAAAATAAACAATAAGATCCTATTGGGCTTCCTTGGTGGCTCAGATGGCAAAGCATCTGCCTGCAATGTGGGAGACCCAGGTTTGATCCCTGGGTTGGGAAGAACACTTGGAGAAGGAAATGGCAATCCACTCCAGTACTCTTGCCTGGAAAATTCCGTGGATGTAGGAGCCTGGCTGGGAAAGGTCAGTTTTCATTCCATTTCCAAAGAAGGGAAATGTAAAAAGAATGCTCAAACTACCACACAATTGCACACATCTCACACGCTAGTAAAGTAATGCTCAAAATTATCCAAGCCAGGCTTCAACAATACGTGAACTGTGAACTCCCTGATGGTCAAGCTGGTTTTAGAAAAGGCAGAGGAACCAGAGATCAAATTGTCAACATCTGCTGGATCATGGAAAAAGCAAGAGAGTTCCAGAAAAACATCTATTTGTGCTTTATTGACTATGCCAAAGCCTTTGACTGTGTGGATCACAATAAACTGTGGAAAATTCTGAAAGAGAAAAGAATACCAGACCACTTAATCTGCCTCTAGAGAAATCTGTATGCAGGTCAGGAAGCAACAGTTAGAACTGGACATGGAACAACAGACTGGTTCCAAATAGGAAAAGGAGTACGTCAAGGCTGTATATTGTCACCCTGCTTATTTAACTTATATGCAGAGTACATCATGAGAAACGTTGGACTGGAAGAAACACAAGCTGGAATCAAGATTGCCAGGAGAAATATCAATAACCTCAGATATGCAGATGACACCACCCTTATGGCAGAAAGTGAAGAAGAACTAAAAAGCCTCTTGATGAAAGTGAAAGAGGAGAGTGAAAAAGTTGGCTTAAAGCTCAACATTCAGAAAATGAAGATCATGGCATCCAGTCCCATCACTTCATGGGAAATAGATGGAGAAACAGTGGAAACAGTGTCAGACTTTATTTTTTTGGGCTCCAAAATCACTGCAGATGGTGACTGCAGCCATGAAATTAAAAGGCGGTTACTCCTTGGAAGAAAAGTTATGACCAACCTAGATAGCATATTCAAAAGCGAGACATTACTTTGCCGACTAAGGTCCGTCTAGTCAAGGCTATGGTTTTTCCTGTGGTCATGTATGGATGTGAGAGTTGGACTGTGAAGAAGGCTGAGCACCGAAGAATTGATGCTTTTGAACTGTGGTGTTGGAGAAGACTCTTGAGAGTCCCTTGGACTGCAAGGAGATCCAACTAGTCCATTCTGAAGGAGATCAGACCTGGGATTTCTTTGGAGGGAATGATGCCAAAGCTGAAGCTCCAGTACTTTGGCCACCTCATGTGAAGAGTTGACTCCCTGGAAAAGACTCTGATGCTGGGAGGGATTAGGGGAAGGAGGAGAAGGGGAAGACAGAGGATGAGATGGCTGGATGGCATCATGGACTCGAAGGATGTGAGTCTGAGTGAACTCCAGGAGTTGGTGATGGACAGGGAGTCCTGGCATGCTGCGGGTCAGGAGTCAAAAGAGTCGGACACGACTCAACGACTGAACTGATCTGAGGAGCCTGGTAGGCCAGATTCCAAGGGGTCGCAAAGAGTCAGACATGACTGAGCAACTTCACTTTCACTTTAATACAATACAGGGAACTATGTTCTATAACTTGTAATAGCATATAACAGAAAATAATCTGAAAAAAACATAACTGAATCACTTTGCTGTACACCAGAAACTAACACAACATTGTAAATCAACTATACTTCAACAAAAACCAACCAACCAAACAAAAGAACATGAAAAACATGAAGACTCTCTTCAACAAGTGGGCCTGGGAAAATTGGACAACTACATGCAAATACATGAAATTCAAACATTCTTTAACACCATATACAAAGATAAACTCAAAATAAACTAAAGACCTAAAAGTAAGACCAGATACTATAAAACTCTTAGAGTGAAACAAAGGAAGAAACCTCTTTGACATAAATTGCAGTGATATCACTTTTGATCCACCTTCTAGAGTAATAGAAACAAAAATAAACTAATGGGACTTATGAAATGTAAAAGCAATTGCACAGCAAATTAAGCAATAAACAAAAGGGCAGTCTGCTGAATTGGAGATATTTGTAAACAGTGGGACTAAAAAGGGATTAATTTTCAAAATAAACAATAGTTCATGCAGCTCAATATCAAAATAAATAAATAAAAACAGCCCAATCAAAAAAAATGAACAGAAGAATTAAAGAGACATTTCTCCAAAGAAAACATACAGATGGTCAAGAGGCAGGTGAAAAAAATGCTCAAAATGCTAATTATTAGAGAAATACAAATCAAAACTATGATGAGATATCACCTCACACCAGTTAGAATGGCCTTCATCAAACAATACATGCTGGAGAGGGTGTATAGAAAAGGGGAACCCTCCTACACTATTGGTGGGAATGTAAACTGGCAAGAGCTACGATATGACCCAGCAGTTCCAGTCTTGGGCACATATCTGGAGAAAACCATAGTTCAAAAAGATACATGCACAGCAATGTTCATTGTAGCCCTATTTACAATAACCCACACATTTAGGAAGCAACCTAAATGTCCATCAACAGATGAATGGATAAAAAGAAGTGGTACATTTTATACAATGGAATATTGTTGTTTGGTCATTAAATTATGTCCCACTCTTTTGGGACCCCATGGACTATAGTCAACAGACTTGACTGTCAGTGGGATTTCCCAGGCAAGAATACTGGAATGGGTTGACACTTCCTTCTCCAGGGAATCTTCCCAAGCCAAGAATCGAAACCAAGTATCCAGCACTGACATGGCAGATTTTTTTACCACTAAGCCACCAGGGAAGCCTCACAATGGAATATTATTCATCCCTTAAAAAGAATGAAATAATGCCATTTGCAGCAACATGGATGGGCCTAGAGATTATATTACTAAGTAAGGTAATTCAGACATAGAAAGAAAATTATATATGATATCATTTATATGTAAAATCTTAGAAAATGATAGAAATGAACTTATTTACAAAACAGAAACAGACTCACAGATTTAGAAAACAAAATTGTGGTTACCAAAGGGGAGAGATGTGGGAAAGGAATAAAGTAGAAGTCTGGGATAAACCTATACACACTACTATATTTAAAACAGATAATCAACAAGGACCTATGGATAGCACAGGGAACTCGGCTAAATATTCTGTAATTGGTTAAAGGGGAAAACAATTTGAAAAAAGATAGATATGTGCATATGCATAACTGAATCACTTTGCTGTACACCTGAAACTAAAGTAACACTGCCAATCAACCATATTAAAAAAAAAAAAAAACAGATAAAGACCAAAACCTCATGGGGTTTGCATTCTAGATGAAAAGAGAAAATAAATGAGAGAATAAATAGTTACATAAAGTAATTTCACATGATGATGAAGAGAAAATTAGAAACTAAAATGTTCATTTGTAAACAAGAGAAAATTGTTATCTCTGGGAGATTTTTGAGTCTTTCTTACATGGTCCCAAGATGACTAGAAATATCATGGTAAAAGTAGAAAAATAAAAGAGAAGGTCCACTCAAAAGAATACAGAAAAATATGAGATTAGGGACCTTAGAAATTCATATACTCATGACAATGAGAACAGGATGTATGTGGTTCTACAATTCCCAAACCCTATGACTGCAAATTTTCTCCCTACTAGTGCTGCTTGTATTTTGACAGTTTCCTCGGGATCTATGGCCTTAAATGATGCATGGTGAAGGAGGAAAATGGGATTACTCCTTTGTGCCATACCTGAATTTAATGTCTCGCAGCGATGCCCAAGATTTTTACTTTGGGTCTTGCAAAAGTAGTATCTCTCCATGAGGGGTAGGCAAAACTGGAGGCAAGAAAGACCTGAGTGCCTGAAAACAGAGCCGTCATATTTAGCCTAAGAAAAAGAAATGGCAGCCAGAAGTAATTATGAACATTATAGCAAGTATAATTTGTTGAGTTTACACTATTACTTATGTATCGAAGAGGCATCTGTATATTTTCCCCAAATAAATTCAAAGACCCAGTGTAACCTAATTTCAAGGAAAAGTCACATTCAAAGTAACACAATCCAGCTCTCAAAAGACACTTTTAAATAGTTCCATTCATTATTTGTATTTGAATTAAACTTCTTAAATTAAAAAAAAGTATGCTTTTATTTTTCTCAGCAATAAACTATGGTCATTAGAATATTTCTGTAAATATGTAAATTAATCCCTGACTCACCCAAAAAAGGAAAGAAAAGGAAGAAAAAGTCAGCTACCTGGTCTGGCTCAAGAAACCCAAAAAGTAAAAGAGGATGAAGGCTTGGACAAAGCCATATGAAGAAAGGACTAGGACTGAAACCGGAAGCACACCTGAATTCAGTTGAAATGAACACTACTGTTATTACAGCTATTTTCTAACACTGAATCAAAAAAAATCCAGGAGATTTGAAGGCTTATATTAGTCTTTTGCTTTTCTATTCAAAAAAGCTTCCCCTGCCCCCTTCAGGGTGTTTTTAAAATCTTTACATTATTTTGATCTTTCATTGCTAGAAAATTTTATAACACTGTGACTGGTATATTGAGGTCATCTTGTTTCTGAAGTATCAGTCAATCATAGATGTTGCTGAAATGAAATTCTCTCTACCACTGATGAATTTCTCCTATGTGATCAGTCTTGCTAACTTGCTGGAAACAAATGAGTGACAGACAGTTCTGAGGGATGGAAACTGGAACTGAGATAAACAAACAGAGATATGAAAGTGCAAAACAATATAATGTAGAGCATTGTCCAACTGCAGCTTCCAGTCACTACATGTAGCCATCCAACCCATTCATTTTCATGATATCCCCTAAGGAAGTTATATGACATAGGAGCATAGATTTGTTTCAGAATGAGAAAAATCAACCTGAAAATTTTCCCTACTTTTATATTTACAGTCAACTACATGAAATATTCAAGTAGGAAATTACCCTGTTATCTAAATCATACATAAATAATTCAAATTGTCATCTTTTGGCAGATCCACTAAAAGCACTGTTTTTATTTTTGAAACAATTGAGAATTTTAATGTAGAAGAACTTATGTATAGGGAATACACCCACAGTGTTTCATTATAAAGACTGTCAAGCTCTCATGTTCCCAAATGATGTACCTGATGTACAGGTTCAGAAACTGACATCCTATTAAGAGCTAGTGATAAGCAGGCCAGAGGGAATGCCTTACTTTGCATAAAGACATCTAATAGAGTTTCACATGGTAGATGACATTTATAGTAATAATTTTATGATACTGTTCTAAAGACAGAAAACAGTTTATTTGGAAGTTTAGGCTAACTGATTAATGACCATTTAAGAAATGATTCAAGTGTTTAATATCCAACTGTCAGTCTATTTGCTTCTTTAGATGAGAAAGGTGAGATAAAACACAATCCTTACAACAAAAAGGTGGTGCTAGAAGGTAAAGAACCTGCCTGCCAATGATACCTGGGTCACGAAGTTCCTTTGGAGGAGAGCATGGCAACCCACTGCAGTATCCTTGCCTGGAGAATTCCATGGACAGAAGAGCCTAGCGGGCTACAGTCCATAGCGTCGCAAAGAGTCAGACACGACTGAAGCAACTTAGTACACATATACCACATAGAAGTCCCACTACACTGAAGGAGCAATGTATACATATTTTTTAAATGAGCTTTATATAAACCATATGCTGTACAGCAGCTTCCTTGTAAATTAAAATGATATATAACATTTCAAAAAATTCTTCATTTGCTTTATTAAACTACTTGTGATCAGAGATTCCATTTTATAATTTTCAGTCTATTGACTATCACCCAAGGTGGGAGAGAGAACACTAATAAATTCAGTTGTCCTCATGTCAAATATTTGGCAGATCCTGAAGAATTGATGCTTTTGAACTGTGGTGTTGGAGAAGACTCTTGAGAGTCCCTTGGACTGCAAGGAGATCCAACCAGTCCATTCTGAAGGATATCAGTCCTGGGATTTCTTTGGGGGGAATGATGCTAAAGCTGAAACTCCAGTCCTTTGGCCACCTCATGAGAAGAGTTGACTCATTGGAAAAGACTCTGATGCTGGGAGGGATTGGGGGCAGGAGGAGAAGGGGACGACAGGGGATGAGATGGCTGGATGGCATCACTGACTTGATGGATGCGAGTCTGAGTGAACTCCGGGAGTTGGTGATGGACAGGGAGGCCTGGCGTGCTGCGATTCATGGGGTCGCAAAGAGTCGGACACGACTGAGCGACTGAACTGAACTGCACTGAACTGAAAGTTGCTATCTATATAGTTACAAGGTTTTAGTTGGAAGGAATACAGATATCCAGGTAAGCGAAGCTTCCCATGCCATACTAGGTTATGGTCAGTTGGACCATAAATCACGGAAATGGTGGTTTTGTACCCATGGAGAGGTATACAAAAATAAGTTTTGTAATTGGTCATGATGAATTTATCCATTAAATATTTAGTGAAAGTATACTATGTACTGGCATGTGTTCTAAATACTTATTTTGAATACAGAGATGAATTAAATACACAACTCACAATGAAAGATAAAAAGATCTATATTGTTAAAATTATTATAGTAAATTTATACTAATATTTTGGATGATATTTTGGGAGTCACAGCAAAGTACAACAAATTCTTGAGGGTTGCAGGGTGGGCAGGAAATTAGTAGAGATTGCACTAAGGTAGTGATATTTGAGGTGGGTTCTAAAGGGTAATCTAGACATTGCATTCTAGGGTAAGTCAAGAAATTTACATGAAAAGGTAAAATACCCAAATTAGCCAATGAATATTGACGAAGAGAGTCAGAGGACTGACACTACTTGAATTCAACACTTACTGCAAAGCTACAGTGATCAAGACAGTATAGTGCTGACAAAAGATTAGACAAACAGCAAGCAATATAACAGAATAAAGAGGCCAGAAATAGACTCATATAAATATAGACAATTGATCTTTGATAAATAAACCCAGGCTATTCAACAGAGTAAAAATAAGTCTTTTCAAAAAAATGTTGCTAGAAAAGCTGGACATTTGCATACCAAAAAGAAAAGGAAAAAATGAGTCAAGACACTGAACTTAAATATTCATAAAAATTAAGTCATACTATAGACTTAAGAGTGTGATATAAAGTTATGAAACTAGAAACTAACAGGAAAAATTCTAGTTGAACATTGTTTTGGCCATAGATTTAGATGAAATACTGAAGGCACAATCCATGAAAGAAAAAAAATTGTAAATTGGATTTCATTAAAATTTTAAAAACGTTTTCTCTGCAAAGGAAAGAATGAAAAGAACCATTAAACTATTAAAAGAATGGAAAAAAAATAAGACATAGCTGGTAGAAACTGTTTGCAAGGATTTTCTTGTGTCTAAAATATTTAAAGACTTCTTAATTAACAATAGGAAAACAAACAACTCAGTTAAAAAGTGGGCAAAAGTTCTAAATGGAAATTTCACCAAAGAAGACATACAAATAGCAAATAAGTATATGGAAAAACATTAATCAAATGTCATTAGAGAATTGCAAATTAATACAACAATGGCACAACACTATAAACCTATTAGAATGGCTCAAATCCATAGCACTAATAACATCAAATGCTGGAAAGGGTGTGGAGGCATAGGAACTCTCATTCATTGCTGGTGGGATTGCAAAATGGTACAGCTACCTTGGAAGACAGTTTGATAGTTTCTTGAAATACTACACATACTTTTACCATAAGATCCCACAATCACACTCCTTGATAGCTACACATGGGATGTTTACAGCTGCTTTGTTCATGGTTATGAAAAATCAGAAGCAACCAAGATATCCTTCAACAAGTGAATGGAGAAATAAACAGTGACACAACCATGCAATGGATTACCAGTCACTGATGAAAAAGAAATATGTCATCAAGCCACAAAAAGACATGGAAGAACCTCTAATGCATATTGCTAAGTGAAAGGAGCCAGTCTGAAATTCTACACACTCAGTTCGGTTCAGTTCAGTTCAGTTCAGTTGCTCAGTTGTGTCCAACTCTGCGACCCCATGAATCGCAGCACACCAGGCCTCCCTGTCCATCATCAACTCCCTGAGTTCACTTAGACTCACGCCCATTGAGTCAGTGACGCCATCCAGCCATCTCATCCTCTGTCTTCCCCTTCTTCTCCTGCCCCCAATCCCTCCCAACATCAGAGTCTTTTCCAATGAGTCAATTCTTTACATGAGGCGGCCAAAGTACTGGCATTTCAGTGTTAGCATCATTCCTTCCAAAGAAATCCCAGGGCTGATCTCCTTCAGAATGGACTGGTTGGATCTCCTTGAAGTACAAGGAACTCTCAAGAGTCTTCTCCAACACCACAGTTTAAAAGCATCAATTCTTTGGCACTCAGCCTTCTTCACAGTCCAAATCTCACATCCATACATGACCACTGGAAAAATCATAGCCTTGACTAGACGGACCTTAGTCAGCAAAGTAATGTCTCTGCTTTTGAATATGCTATCTAGGTTGGTCATAACTTTTCTTCCAAGGAGTAAGCATCTTTTAATTTCATGGCTGCAATTACCATCTGCAGTGATTTTGGAGCCCCAAAAAATAAAGTCTGACACTGTTTCCACTGTTTCCCTATCTATTTCCCATGAAGTGATGGGACCGGATGCCGTGACCTTCATTTTCTGAATGTTGAACTTTAAGCCAACTTTCTCACTCTCCTCTTTCACTTTCATCAAGAAGCTTTTTAGCTCCTCTTCACTTTCTGCCATAAGGGTGGTGCATCTCTGAGATTATTGATATTTCTCCTGGAAATCTTGATTCCAGCTTGTGTTTCTTCCAGTCCAACATTTCTCATGATGTACTCTGCATAGAAGTTAAATAAGCAGGGTGACAATATACAGCCTTGATGTACTCCTTTTCCAATTTTGGAACCATTCTATTGTTCCATGTCCTGTTCTAACTGTTGCTTCCTGACCTGCATACAGGTTTCTCAAGAGGCAGGTTAGGTGGTCTGGTATTCCCATCTCTCTCAGAATTTTCCACAGTTTATTGTGATCCACACAGTCAAAGGCTTTGGCATAGTCAATAAAGCACAAATAGATGTTTTTCTGGAACTCTCTTGCTTTTTCAATGATCCAGTGGATGTTGGTAATTTGATCTCTGGTTCCTCTGCCTTTTCTAAAACCAGCTTGAACATCAGGGAGTTCACAGTTCACGTATTGCTGAAGCCTGGCTTGGAGAATTTTGAGCATTACTTTACTAACATGTGAGATGAGTGTAATTGTGCAGTAGTTTGAGCATTCTTTTGCATTGCCTTTCTTTGGGATTGGCATGAAAACTGACCTTTTCCAGTCCTGTGGCCACTGCTGAGTTTTCCAAATTTGCTGGCATATTGAGTGCAGCACTTTCACAGCATCATCTTTCAGGCTTTGAAACAGCTCAACTGGAATTCCATCACCTCCACTAGCTTTGTTCATAGTGATGCTTTCTAAGGCCCACTTGACTTCACATTCCAGGATGTCTGGCTCTAGATGAGTGATCACATCCTCATGAAGATCTTTTTTGTACATTCTTCCGTGTATTCTTGCCACCTCTTCTTAATATCTTCTGCTTCTGTTAGGTCCATACCATTTCTGTCCTTTATCGAGCCCATCTCTGCATGAAATGTTCCCTTGGTATCTCTAATTTTCTTGAGGATATCTCTAGTCTTTGCCATTCTGTTGTTTTCCTCTATTTCTTTGCATTGATTGCTGAATAATATTACATTCCAGAAAACAAAACTACAGAGACAATAAACAGATTGGTAGTTTCCAGTTCAGTTGTGGTAGGAGAAAGGAATATGGTAAGAAGGGGAGAAAAGAGAGAGGGAGATAAGTGGAGCAGAGGGAATTCTTAGGGAAGTGAAACTAAGCTCTGTGTGATACTAAAATGGTGGATACATAATTTTTTGCATTTGTCAAAATTCATAGAATGTACAACCAAACAGTGAACTCTAATGTAAATTAACATCAGTTAATTGTAATGCATCAGTATTGGTTAATTAATTGTTAAAAACATACCACATCAATGCAAGATATTAAAACAGAAGAAATGACAGGAGTGGGGAAAAAAGGAGTATATGAATACCTATATTTTCTGTTCAGCTGTTTTACAAATTTAAAACTGACGTAAAAAATAAAGTCTAATTATCTTAAAAGTATAATTGATATACTAAAGAGAAGAGATAAGATATAATCATATAAAATACTGATAATCAGAAGAGAGAAAAATGAGGGTAAGAAACAAAAACAAATACGATGAATATTTACACACATAGAGGATAATGATCTAACTATATCAATAACTCATTTTATATATAAATGGTCTGAACACACTCATTAAATGACAACTGTTTTCAAAGTATGTATTAAGAAAACAAGATCCAGTTGTGTGCAGTCCATAATAAATAGACCTTAAATTTACACCCACTCAGATGGGTAAAAATTATGGGGACAGAGAGTAAGCTTTACTATGCTAACACTAATCAAAAGCAAAATGGGTGATTATATTAATTTCCAGTTAAGCAGGGATCATTAGGCGCATTATATAATGCTAAAGGGGATAATTTTTAAAGAAGACGTGACAATCCCAGATGTGAATGCACCTTACAAAAGAATGTCAAAAAACATGAAGCAAAAACAGAAAACTGCAAGGGTAAGTAGATGAATTCAGTATTATAGTTCGAGGTTTCAACTTCTCTCTGCCAGTTATTGATAGCTCAAGTAGGCAGAAAATCAGTAACAATATACATGACCTGAATAGTACTATCAATCAACTTGATCTAGCTGCTATTTGTAGAATACTCCAGCCAACATCAAAAATCACATTCTTTTCAAGCCTATATGTTCACCAAGAGAGACCATGTTCTGGAACCATAGTAAATATGCCACCAAATTTTAAAGAATAGAAACCATACAAAGGATGTTTCCAGGCCTCAGTGGAATTAATCTAGAAATCAATAACAGAAAGGTAGCTGGAAAATCATCAAATATAAAGAAACTAAACAGCATATTTCTAAATAATCTATGGGTCAAAGATATTTTAAAAGAAACAGTTTAAATGACTTAAATGGCATGACAAATGCATTGAGCTCTAATGTATCTTGCTGTGTGGAACTGATAGAAAGTAGGACTGGAAAACAGACAGGAGGACAGGATTCAGAATGCAAAAAGCTTTCCTGAGCATAATAAGTGTATTATGTATTCTGTAAGTGAAACTGCACCACTGATGTCACTGAGCTCCTATATGCATTTTGGAACTATCTTTACTAGAGATACAGACAAACCAATATGTATAGACAAATCAATATAAAAATAGAGAAATGTAAATCAAAACCACAATGAGGTACCATCTCACACCAGTCAGAATGTCTGTGATCCAAAAGTCTGCAAGCAATAAATGCTGGAGAGGGTGTGGAGAAAAGGGAACCCTCCTACACTGTTGGTGGGAATGCAAACTGGTACAGCCACTATGGAGAACAGTGTGGGGATTCCTTAAAAAATTGCAAATAGAACTGCCTTATGACCCAGCGATCCCACTGCTGGGCATACACACCGAGGAGACCAGAATTGAAAGAGACACATGTACCCCAATGTTCATCTCAGCACTGTTTATAATAGCCAGGACATGGAAACAACCTAGATGTCCATCAGCAGATGAATGGATAAGAAAGCTGTGGTACATATACACAATGGAGCATTACTCAGCCATTAAAAAAATACATTTGAATCAGTTCTAATGAGATGGATGAAACTGGAGCCGATTATATTGAGTGAAGTAAGCCAGAAAGAAAAACACCAATACAGTACACTAACACATATATATGGAATTTAGAAAGATGGCAATGATGACCCTGTATGCAAGACAGCAAAAGAGACACAGATGTGTAGAGTGGACTTTTGGACTCAGAGGGAGAGGGAGAGGGTGGGATGATTTGGGAGAATGGCATTGAAACATGTATACTATCATGTAAGAAACGAATCGCCAGTCTATGTCTGATGCAGGATACAGCATGCTTGGGGCTGGTGCATGGGGATAACCCAGAGAGATGATATGGGGAGGGAGGTGGGAGGGGGGGTTCATGTTTGGGGACACATGTACACCCGTGGTGGATTCATGTCAATGTATGGCAAAACCAATACAGTAAAGTAAAATAAAGTAAAAATAAAAAAAAAAAATAGGATCTACCATATGGTAACTCTTTTTAAGGAACCATCAATTCCTCTCCTGGGAATATATCCAGAGAAAAACATAATTTGAAAAGATACATACACCCCAATATTCACTGCAGCACTATTTACAATAGGCAGAACATGGAAGCAACCTAAACGTCCATCAACAGAGGAACAGATAAAGAAGATGCGGTACATTTATACAATGGAATATTACTCAGTCACAAAAGAGAACAAAATGCCATTTACAGCAACCTGGATGAACCTAGAGATTGGCATGTTGAGTGAAATAAGTCAGACAGAAAGATAAACATCATATGCTATCACTTTCGTGCGTGCATGCATACTCGTTCACTTCAGTTGTGTCTGACTCTTTGTCACCCTATGGACTGTAGCCCTCCAGGCTCCTCTGTCCATGGGATTCTCCAGGCAAGAATACTGGAGTGGGTTAGCATGTCCCCCTCCAGGGGATTTTCCTGACCTAGGGATCAAAAATATGTCTCCTGCATTGTAGGCAGATTCTTTAGCTACTGAGCCACCTAGGAACCCCTTGGAATCTGAAAAAATAAAAAGGTACAAATAAACTTATCTACAAAACAGAAACAGAGTTACAGATATATAAAACAAAGTTATGATTACTGGGAGATAATGGAGGAGGCAATAAATTGGGAGACTTATATTGACATATACATGTGCTGTATATAAAAGAGATACCTAGTAAAGACCTCTCCTTCATGGATCGCACTCATGTGGTGGCAAAGGGGCTTGCATAACTCAATAAAGCTATAAACCATGCCATGCCAGGTCAGTCAAGATGGGCAGGTCATGGTGGAGAGTTCTGACAAAACTGGAGGAGAGAATTGCTAGCCACTCTAGTATTCTTGCCATAAGAACCCCACAAACAGTATGAAAAGGCAAAAAGACATGACACTGGAAGATGAGCCCCACCCCCCAGGCCAAAAGGGGTCCAATATGCTATTGGGGAAGAGCGAGGGGCAATTACTAACAGCTCCAGAAAGAATGAAGAGGCCTGGCCAAAGAGGAAATGAAGCTCAGCTGTGGATGGGTCTGGTGGTGAAAGTAAAGTCCAATGCTGTAAAACACAATACTACACTGGAACTTGGACTGTTAAGTCCATGAATTAAGGTAAATTGGACGTGACCAAGCAGGAGATGGAAAGAGTGAACATCAACATCTGAGGAATAAATGAACTAAAATGGACAGGAATGGAAGATTTAATTCAGATGACATTATATCTACTACTGTGGGCAAGAATCCCTTGGAAGAAGTAGAGTAGCCCTCACAGTCAACAAGAGTCCAAAATGAAGTACTTGGGTGCAATCTCGAATATGGCAGAACGATCTTGGTTCATTTCCAAAGCAAATCAATCAATATAGAATTCAACATCACAGTAATTCATCTTCAAAGTAATTCACGTCTATGCCCCAACCATGAAGGCCAAAGAAGCTGAAGTTGATCAGTTCTCTGAAGACCAAGACTTTCTATAACTAAAACCAAGAAAAGATGTCCTTTTCATCATAGGGGATTAGAATGCAAAAGTAGGAAGTCAAGATATACCTGGAATAATAGGCAAATTTGGTCTGTATTGCAGAATAAAGCAGGGCAATGTCTAACAGATTTGTCAAGAGAACACACTAGTCATAGCAAACACCTTCTTTCAACAACACAAGAGACAGCTTCACACATGGACATCACCAGATGGTCAATGTCAAAGTCAGAATGATTATATTCTTTGCAGCCAAAGATGGAGAAGCTCCATACAGTCAACAAAAACAAGACCAGGAGCTGATCATGAACTCCTTATTACCAAATTCAGACTCAAATTGAAGAAAGTATGGAAAACCGCTAGACCATTCAGGTACTTGTTGTTGTTCAGTTGCTAAGTCATGTCTGACTCTTTGCAACTCTATGGACCACAGCATGCCAGGCTTCTCTGCCCTTCATTGTCTTCCAAAGTTTGCTCAAACTCAAATCCATTGAGTTGGTGATGCATCTCATCCTCTGTCCTGCCTTGTTCTCCTGCCTTCAATCTTCCCAGTAGTAGGATCTTTTCCAGTGGGTTAGCTCATCACATCAGATGACCAATGTACTGGAGCTTCAGATTCATCATCAATCCTTCTAAAGAATATTCAGGGGTAATTTCCTTAAGGATTGACTGGTTTGATCTTTTTACTGTCCAAGAGACTCTCAAGAGTCTTCTCCAGCACCACAAATCAAAAGGATCAAAACTTCCATGCTTAGTCTTCTTTATGGTCCAGCTCTCACAACCATACATAACTACCGGAAAAACCATAGCTTTGACTATATACTCCTTTTGTTGGCAAATTGATGTCTCTACTTTTTAATACGTTGCCTAAGTCTGTCATAGCTTTTCTTTCAAGGAGTAAACATCTTTTAATTTCATGGCTGCTGTCACTATCCACAGTGATTTTGGAGGCCAATGAAATATAAAGTCTGCCACTGTTTTTGACTTTTTCCCCATCTGTTCACCATGAAATGATGGGACCAGATGCCACGATCATCATTTCTTGAATGTTGAGTTTTAAGCCAGGTTTTTCATGCTCCTCTTTCACCTTCATCAAGAAGCTCTTTCTTTCCTTTTCTCTATCTGCCATTCAGCTCAGTTCAGTTCAGTTCAGTCGCTCAGTCGTGTCTGACTCTTTGGGACCCCATGAATCGCAGCACGCCAGGTCTCCCTGTCCATCACCAACTCCCGGAGTTCACTCAGACTCACATCCATCGAGTCAGTGATGCCATCCAGCCATCTCATCCTCTGTCGTCCCCTTTTCCTCCTTCCCTCAATCTCTCCCAGCATCAGTCTTTTCCAATGAGTCAATTCTTTGCATGAGGTGGCCAAAATACTGGAGTTTCTACCATTAGAGTGGTATTATTTGCATATCTGAAGTTGATATTTCTCCCAAAAATCTTGATTCCAGCTTGTGATTCATCCAGCTGGCATTTTGCATGAAGTTAAATGGAACAACAGACTGGTTCCAAATAGGTCAAGAAGTACAGCAAAGCTGTATATTGTCATCCTATTTATTTAACTTCTATGCAGAGTACATCATGAGAAATACTGGGCTGGAGGAAGCACAAGATGGAATCAAGATTGCTGGGAGAAATATCAATCACCACAGATATGCAGATGACAGACTCTTATGGCAGAAAGTGAAGAAGAACTAAAGAGCCTCTTGATGAAAGTGAAAGAGGAGAGTGAAAAAGTTGGCTTAAAACTCAATATTCATACAACTAAGATCATGGCATCTGGTCCCATCACTTCATGGCAGATAGATGGGGAAACAGTGGACAAAGTGAGAGACTTTATTTTTCTGGGCCCAAAATCATTGCAGATGGTGACTGCAGCCATGAAATTAAAACACACTTAGTCCTTGGAAGGAAAGTTATGGCCAACCTCGACAGCATATTAAAAAGCAGAGACATTACTTTGCCAGCAAAGGTCCGTCTAGTCAAGGCTATGGTTTTCCAGTGGTCATGTATGGATGTGAGAGTTGGACTATAAATAAAACTGAGTGCCGAAGAGTTGATGCTTTTGAACTGTGGTGCTGGAGAAGACTCTTGAGAGTCCCTTTGACTGCCAGGAGATACAACCAGTCCATCCTAAAGGAGATCAGTCCTGGGTGTTCATTGGAAGGACTGATGTTGAAGCTGAAGCTCCAATACTTTGGCCACCTGATGCAAAGAACTGACTCATTTGAAAAGACTCTGATGCTGGGAAAGATTGAGGACAGGAGAAGAAGGGGATGACAGAGGATGAGATGGTTGATGGCATCACTGACTCAATGGACATGTGTTTAGGTGGACTCCGGGAGTTGGTGATGGACAGGGAGGCCTGGCGTGCTGTGGTTCATGGGGTCACAAAGATTCAGACATGACTGAACAACTGAACTGAATTGAATTGAATAAGCAAAGTGACAATATACAGCCTTGATGTACTACTTTTTCCAATTTTCAACCAGTCCATTTCCCCAAGTCCAGTTTTAACTGTTCCCTCTTGACCTGCCTACAGGTTTCACAGGGGTCAGGTCTGGTGATCTGGTATTCCCATATCTTTAAGAATTTGCCACAGTTTGTTCTGAGCTACACAGTCAAAGGCTTTTGCATTATCAATGAAACAGAAGTAGAAGTAGTTTTTATATAATTCCCCTCCAAGGAGGCAAAGTGGTAGTCTTAAGAGGCTTTACAAATAACTCAGAAAAGAAGTGAAAGGCAAAGAAGAAAGGGAAAGATATATCCAACTGAGTGTAGATTTCCAGATAATAGCAAGGAAAGACAAGTAAGCCTTAAGTGAACAATACAAAGAAATAGAGAAAAAACAATTTAACGGAAAAGACTAGCAAGCTCTTCAAGAAAATTGGAGATACCAAGGGAAACTTTCACACAAAGATGGGCACAATAAAGGACAGAAACAGCAAGGGCCTAACAGACGCAGAGAGATTAAGAAGAAGTAGTTAAAATATGCAGAAAAACTGCCAAAAAATTCTTAATGACCTGGATAATCACGATGCCTAGAGCCAGACATCCTGGAGTGTGAGGTCAAGTGGACCTTAGGAAGTGTTACTACCAATAAAACTAGTGGAGGTGATAAAATTCCAGTCAAGCTACTTCAAATCATAAATGATGATACTGGGAGAGTGCTGTAGTCAATATGTCAGCAAATTTGGAACACTCAGCAGTGGCCACAGGACTGGAAATATCAGTTTTCATTCCAATTCCCAAAAAGACAACACCAAAGAATGTTCAAACTACCACCATACAATTGCACTCATTTCACATGCTAGCAAGTTAATGCTCAAAATCCTTCAAGCTAGGCTTTGGCAGTACATGAACTGAGAACTTCCAGATGTACAAGAAAGATTTAGAAAAGGCAGGGAAATTAGAGATCAAATTGCCAACGTTTGTTGGATCACAGAGAAAGCCATTTGGGTATGACCTAAATCAAATCCCTTTTGATTATACAGTGGAGGAGACAACTAGATTCAAGGGATTAGATCTGGTAGACAAAGTGCCTGAAGAACTATAGTCAGAGGTTCCTAACATTGGACAGGAGGCAGTGACCAAAACCATCCTAAAGAAAAATAAATACAAGAGGGCAAAGCAGCTGTCTGAGGAGGCCTTACAAATAACTGAGAAAAGAAGAGAAGCAAAAGGTAAGGGAGAAAGGGAAAGATATACTCACTGAATGAAGAGCTCTAGAGAAGAGCAAATGCCTTCTTAAGTGAACACTGTAAAGAGATAAAGAAAATCAACAGAATGGGAAAGATAAGAGATCTCACGAAAACTGGAGATATTGAGGGAACATGTCAGGAAAGGATGGGCATGATAAAGGATAAAAACTGTAAGGACCTAACAGAAGCAGAAGACATTAAGAAGAGGTGGCAAAAATACACAGAAGAACAATGTAGCACAGGGAACTCTACTCTACAATACTCTGCAAAGGCCTATTTGGGAAATAATTCTAAAAAAGAGTAGGCATATGTATAACTGATTCAATGCTGAAACTAACACAGCACTGTAAATCATCTACAAAAATTCTTTTTTAATAGAGTAGACCAAATATTCCCAGCTAAGGCTAAAGTAGCATGACTAGAAAGGAATAATGCCAAATGATACCCAGGTGGTCAAAGTTAAAGTCAAAAGAACTTTGTGCTTCCTTACAGATTGGAGGTAAAACAGAACATGACTTTAACATATTTGGTTTGGGCAACTAGATAGATGATGGTGCTCTTTACTGGGAGAAGTGAAAACATTTGTTTGTAATATGGAAATGTTAATTTTTAATAATTTAAGTACAATTTTTTTTTTTAACAAACTGGTAACCAACTTAGAGTATGATTCCAAAAGCCTTATTTTGAAACTCTCATTTTTATTCTTTTATAAACTACCTGAGAATAAAACTGTATAATTTTTATAAGCATGGTTTTCTTTATTCAAAAAGCTTCACTGAGGTATAATCCACATATCACAACATATAGCCAACTAAAGTTTACCACTGAATGGTTTCCAGTACATTCAGAGTTTTTTGCATCCACCACTGCTATCTAATTTTAGAATCTTATCATCCCAAAATAAAGCATATACCCACTGGCAGTCACTCCCCATTCCTCTCTCTCCCTAGCCCTAGGCAACCATTATCTACTTTCTGTCTCTATTAAATTTTCCTATTCTAGCCATTTCATAAACATGGAATTATATGATACATGGAATTATAAGATACATGGAATCATTTATGATTTACTTCTTTCACTTAGTGTGTTTCCAAGGTTCATCCGTGTTATAATATGCATCATTCACTTTTATTGCCAAATAATTTTTGATTGTATAGATATACCACATTTTGTTTATTCTTCAGTTGATACACATTTGAATTCTTTCCAGTTTTGATGGATGCTAATGTATAATGCTAATATGAGCATTCCTATACAAATGTTTTTTTTTTTTTTTAACTTATGTTTTCATTTCTCTTGAGCCGATACATAGGGGTAGATTAACCTAGCTTCAAAGTAGGCAAAGGATTTGAATAGAAGATACACAAAATGACCAAAAACCTGAGATGTTCAATACAATTAGTCATTGTGTGATATGTGAAGTCACTCAGTCATGTCTGACTCTTTGCGACCCCATGGACCCCATGGACCTACCAGGCTCCCTCCAGGCAAGAGTGCTGGAGTGGGTTGCCATTTCCTTCTCCATGGAAATGCAACTTCCAGCTACAATGAGATATTTTTCACATCCACTATATCTCTAACTACCTACATATACACAGACATGCATAAAATTTCTGCATTAATTACCTTCACTTTTTATCACTATATGAACGCTCATTATAGCAAGTTTCTACGTTTTGAAAGTGAAAGTTGCTCAGTCATGCCCGACTGATTGCAAGCACATGAACTATACCGTCCATGGAATTCTCTAGGCCAGAATCCTGGAGTAGGTAGTCATTCCCTTCTCCAGGGGATCTTCCCAACCCAGGGATCAAACTGAGGTCTCCCTCATTGAGGACGGATTCTTTACCAGCTGAGCCACAGGGGAAGCCCTTCTATGTCTTGAAATTACATTGAATATCTGTCATAGGAAAACAATTTCAATTCTACAACTTGCTTTATTACAGCAAGAATATTTTTTCTCCTATCTGTAAGAAAAAAGTAAACCCTACTTAATATATAAAAACATGTCATTTCACTGTTAAAACTTTATGTTTATGCAAAATAATATTGTTAAATGTGTCTTTTTATATACATTTCAAAAGGTACACCTATGAAAACAAGAATCTGATACAAGTCATATGTGTCTAAGTATATTTGTGATGTTCACAGCAAGTCTCCAAATGTCAGAGGTCATGAAACATTAACCATTTAAACAATTATTGAAACTTATATAAAAAATTAGGGTTGTGGAGAAAAGATTATTTTAGCTTTCTTTGTACTTAATTTCTATATCATGTAATCATATGACAAAAAATAATAATTCTGAAGTTCATATAGAAAAACCATATGCTGGAAAATTCATGCCAGGAATTAGTAATTCGGTATTATTATGCCTACTCTGCCTCTTTCTATCTGAGAGAGAGCCTGGACTAGTCACTTAACCAATCTGACTTTCAGTGTCCTTATATGAAAAAAATAAAGGCATTGTGCTGAATTACCCATGAAATCACTGCCTACTCTAAATAATATGATTCAACCTATACTCTTGCATTTAAGTTTTCAAATGATTCTAAAGACACATACATCAAAATAAAGAAAAGCTCTTCTCTTTTAAAAGATTATTTTCCATAAGAGGTCTGAGTACTAGGTTTCTATTTTAGATGACTTTCTGAAATAGGTAGTGGGAGGAATGATCAGCAGAATGAATAAAGAGTAATAAAAACTTGTGTATCAGGCCACTTGACTATTCTACTAATCATTATTATTATTTTATTTCACAAAAACCTGAAAATTCAGCCAGGGATAGAGAGAAGCTGTGCAATTTGCTCAATTAGATGACAAATAATTTTATGGCTGATGATTTTTAAGATTCATACAAATGTCACCAGCTACCACAAGGCCACTTTTGATAAGCAGAGCAGAGTCTTCTTAATTTGTGCAAACTGCTGGAAATCTGAAAGTGCCAATTAAGAAATCATCTCAATCTCGTAGTTGCATGGAATATTAAAGTACATGGTATAGTACTTGATATCAAAGGAGAACATCAGTTAGTAATAAAGCCTTGGGTTATCTTAAGATGGGAAATATGTTTGCTAAAATAAGGACTATTCATTATGAATTTAAGCAAGGAACAACACAATAAAATATAAAACAAAATAATAACAGCATGAGTGATTTAAGCTGAAGTTTAACAATTAACCCTGTTGAACTTTAACCCTTATGAAGCAGAACATTCTGTAAGTGCTAGTCATGAGTAATACATCATGTCAAGTCATAAAAAACAGTAAACTAGTCATCTCTGGCATTTGGTTCAATCAACTGAACATTTCATTTATTCATGCCAATTTAGTGGCTTTAACCACTTCTCTGGATATTATTCATTCTTTAGTAATCATACAAGAGTAGCAGAATCAGGCAGATTCTTACATACAGGAATGAATACATACACATGCATTATCTTTCATTAATGAAAACAAGTTCTAATTTTTGTTACTAATATAGGGTCCGCAGTTAATGCTAACTTATGTTAAGTTTCATTTTGGTCAAAGATTTCAAAAACGTCCCTGGAGTGACTATTCCTTTAGAGTGGAAATTGATTTTCATTCACACTAGTATTTTCAGCACCTAGCATAGAAAAGCAATCCATTTATTGAAATTTCTGTCAGTCAGAACATAGACAGTTGTAGTCTGTAATGGAATAATCCTTCTGCAAAAAGAACTCCCCATCTCAAAATTTTTTCAAAATTTATTTGAAGTATAGATGATTTACAATCATTTCATGATTTCTTTAGGAAAAACTCTAGGCACTGAGATCACTCAGCATGAAAACCAAACCTAAATTTCAGGGTGGCTGCAGAATCAGGCTTTCATCATTTCATGGGGACCCAAATAAATTTCTCTCTAGAACAGCTGTAACAACAAACTGGTTCCAAATCGGGAAAGGAGTATGTCAAGGCTGTATATTGTCACCCTGCTTATTTAACTTATATGTAGAGTACATCATGAGAAATGCCAGGCTGGATGACGTGCAAGCTGAATGAAGATTGCTGGGAGAAATATCAATAACTCCAGATATGTAGATGACATCACCCTTCTGGAAGAAAGCAAAGAACTAAAGAACCTCTTGATGAAAGTGAAAGAGGAGTGAAAAAGTTGGCTTAAAACTCAACATTCAGAAAACAAAGATCATGGCATCTGGTCAAATCATTTCATGGCAAATAGATGGGGAAACAATAGAAACAGTGACAGACTTTATTTTGGGGGGCTCCAAAATCACTGTAGATGGTGACTGCAGCCATGAAATTAAAACACACTTACTCCTTGGAAGAAAAGTTATGACCAACCTAGATAGCATATTGAAAAGCAGAGACATTACTTTGTCAACAAAGGTCGATCTAGTCAAGGCTATGGTTTTTCCAGTAGTCATGTATGGATGTGAGAGTTGGACTATAAAGAAAACTGAGTGCCAAAGAATTGAAGCTTTTGAACTGTGGTGTTGGAGAAGACTCTTGAGAGTCCCTTGGACTGCAAGGAGATCTAACCAGTCCATCCTAAAGGAAATCAGTACTGAATATTCATTGGAAGGACAGATGCTGAAGCTGAAACTCCAATACTTTGGCCACCTGTTGCAAAGAGCTGACTGATTTGAAAAGACCCTGATGCTGGGAAAGATTGAAGGTGAGAGAAGGGAATGACGGAGGATGAGATGGTTGGATGGCATCACCGACTCAATGGACATGAGTTTGAGTAAACTCTGGGAACTGGTGATGGACAGGGAGGCCTGGCATGTTGCAGTCCGTGGGGTCGCAGAGCCGGACACGGCTGAGCGACTGAACTGAACTGAGAACAGCTGTTCTCAATCTGGGAGCAATTCTGCCCCCAAGGGGCATTTGAGAAGAATTAAAGATTTTTTCGTTGTCACAGTTGTATGTATGAGTACTGCTATCATCTAATAGATTATTGAGCCTGGGGAAGCTGATAAACATCCTACAATGCGTAGATCAGATCCCATGACAAAGAATCAACAGCCAGCATTGAGAAACTGCCCTAGATGAACCAATCAGTGGAGGCTGGCAAGGGGTGAGACCATCTGTGATTTTAGAAAGGAGATTGGGTTAGGTCCAAGGATGATGCTTTTGTAAACTTGTACTTCTTCCAGAAGAACAGGTAACTTCCAGGCTGCTTGAATGCAGCTGAGAATGTGTGAGATTCGGTAGAAGATAAAAGCAGGAGTCTTTAATAATACACAGTACAGGAACACATGATCTATGAGGCACACTCAGAATCTTGATAACCTAGGATCGAATCCCTGGAATATTAACTTTTCTTGAAGCTTCTCCTTTAGCAAACTGGATACTGATTTTGACTGCTGAGAATGCAAATCAGAAACACCATCTTGCCCCTGAAATGCCTGAGTATAACTTGGCAAAATGACTTTGCAGAAAGTCTATAAAAGGTTTATTTTATTATAAGGAGAGGACAGACAGGTCTTTGAGTCTCTCCCTTTTATACTATCAAGATATCATTTGGTGTTTGGTCTGTTTTGTTGCTTGTCTAGTTTCCCACTGGTGAATTCTTGGAACCTAGCTAAAAAAAAAAAAAAAAGAAATTATAATCCATGTTTGGTTCAGTGAACAAAATATATTAGAAAAGTTTTTTATTCTTAACTGAAATGAACTCTCAATTTACCAGGCTTATTTTCTCCACAAATGGTATAAAACTGCTTAAAAACCTAAATACTGTATTTACTTTAGTTTTAAACATATACTCATTCTTCACAATTCAGAATAAAGGATGAGGTCATAAAATTAGTCAACACTGGAAAAGCGACACCTATCTAATAAAACTGACACATAGTTGAATCTAGGATGTCTCGTAAGCATAGTTTCATTCTTATGCAACTTCACTTGGTCACTTTATTAATACTTAATAGTATTCATTAGCTCTTTTCATACCCTAAAAAAGAGGATCAGCACTAAGTATAGAAGCACCAGTTTCTGTGATTTGCCAAGAATTTGATCAGGCACAAGGAAACCATGCTCTGGTAAAATTGCACATAACTTTGGGTTATGAAGGTTAGGATGAACTATTTCTGTGACTCCCTCCCATTGCTTAAAAGTATAACAATTTTTAAAAAAGATCCTATATCTAGAACTAGCACAGAAATTAAATGACCACAAAGCAATATGCAGCAAGTTCTGATCAATTAGCAACATCCACAAAAGTCATGCTGGGTTAAAAAGTGCAGCAACACATGTTTTTCACCCGAGTTCTTATGAGCAGTGAAAGCCTTGCACAATGTGCTTTTCAGGGCCCTCTCCAGTATACAGCTCAGCATATTGTGCAGTCTCCAGCCAGCATCTTTAGGTAACATCCCTTCCCTGACAGGTGATTCTCAGCTGCAGACACTATTTCAATCCAATCAGCATTTCCATAGTCCAAAGTCCATACTGTCCGCAAGTAGGACCAAGCAATATATCTTTCCTAAATCACCTCACGCCAGCTAGTTCTGCAATAACTGCGAATATGCCATCTAAATGACCTACTTTTTTAAACAGAACATTTTAACTTAGACTTTTCAAAAGGAAGCAAGTCATATCAGAAAATTCCTTCTGGCAGAGGCTCCAGGATACATTTTTTAGGATATACAACACCTCAGAAGTGTTGCAACAAACATACATTGTAAATATTAAAATTACTTCACCCCTAACCACCAACATCATGCTTTCTGCATGTATTCTCTAGCAATAGAAGTCATCTTATTGTCCACTAGAAGGCTCATGATAGAAATATTAGAACCATCTTTGCATCAGCCTTTTCCAAAATTTTCAGTTTCAAGTTGTCTCACAAGTATCCATTCCACTTCCTAAATGGTTTTCAGATTCAGTATTTTCTTCCATCTGCTCCTGCAATAAAACTCAATGGTGTCTCACACTCCCTCTTACCTAATCTGATCCACTATCCACACACTAGCAAGTATAACCTTTTAGAAAATAACACGTTTAAAATAGCAGCAAAGTAACAAGAATACTTACAGATCTACCATCCACTTTACTGTGCATGCTTCAGATAAGCAGATGACAGATGATTACTGGTAAAGAAACAGATGATAGATACATGAACGATATATAGTGGACAGATGGATGGGTGATAAGATAGGATTGTGAAATAGTTAAGGTATACACAAATCATAAAAATAGCATAATAAACATCTATGCAACAGGACCTCAGCTTAAAAAAAATATTTCATGAAGCCCCAAAGCATGTCTTTTCCATCCTCTTCCCTTCTTTTTCCCCAGAGATAACACTGTCTTGAAATCTGGTATTCATCATTCCTGTGCACATTATCTATGACTACTTGTGCATGTATGAATACACATTATGTAGAAGAGCTGTTTCTTTTTTCAAACTTTACAAAAATGCACCTCACTAGGAGACTTGATTTTTTTCTGCTTCATGTGATGATTTTGAAGTGTAACTGGGTAGCTGCAGTTCATTCATTTGAGCAACATGTGGTAAACATTCTACTGTAAAGTAACAACATTTATGTTTTCTTGTTAATGGATATGCAAGTCATTTTCAGTCTTTCCTATGACAAGCAATATTGCCAAGAACATCTTTTTTTAAACCTGTGTTAGCAAAATCTCCCCAGGATGTATAAAAAGTGTGAAGGGTATGACCACCATTGACATTGTTGAATCATGCTAAATTCTACTGCAACATAAATGAGAGTTCATATAGTTCCATACTCTCATCAACTTACTGAATTGTCAAAGTGGATTTTAATTCTTCAAATTTAATAGCTATTAAATGGAGTCCTCCAAATAATAAGTGAAATTGAGGATATGTTTATGGGTCTGGGTTATGCTTCCATTTCTGTCCCCTCTTCCTCTCCTATGTTCATTCACTTGTTGTATCATTACTTTTCTCTTATTTATATGTAGGAAGTCTTTCTTAATTCTAGATCCCAACTTTTTGTTAGATGCATTTCAAATACTTTTAGATATTTCAGATATTTGCTTTCATGTATGGCTTATATTTTAATTTTTATAGTGTCTCTTGATGACCAGAAACTTTTGATTTGAATATAGTCAAGTCATTAATAATTTCCTTTAAGATTTATGCTGTTTTGAAACTTAACTCATTTCTTAATTCAAGCTCATAAACCTAATTATTTCATCCACCTAATTATTTATGTAGGGTGAAATAGGAATCCAACTGTCTTCATCAGGAAAACTAATTTTCCAGACTGTTTACATACTTGGTCACTCTTTCCCAATAATTTTAATGACACCTCTGGAATATAAGTATTTAAGTATTCACATAGGTGCTTTCAGCTCCCTAAAAAAATCCCAATTTTCTATTTGCCTATCTCAAGCAACTGCTGTACAACATAATCACAATCATTATGCTGGGAAATAAGTTAGGTAAGGTCTATTTTCCATTAAAAAAAATTGTCTGAGCTATTTTTGGTCTTTTGTAAATTCACTCATTTTATGAAGAGCTATTAAAGACCCCCAATAAATATTTTACAGTTTCAGTAGACATTAAACAGACAATATAAAATCTAGTATTAAACTGAGACAAATCAATGTCTCTTTAAGATGAGTAACTAAATTAAAAAACTTCTCTTCTTTTATTCATCTTTAAGTACTTCAGTAACACTTTGGAATTATTTCCTTTTGAAAAGTGTATACAATTCTGTTAGGTCAATTCCTAAGTGTTTTATAATGTATTATATGTTATTTCTTTTTACTGGTGAGTAGTAGCTATGTAGTCTTTTTTTCAGTTGATCTTGAAATAAGTAAACTTGCAAAACTATATTACTGGTTATATAATTGTCTATATATGCTTTCCAGTTTTCCATGAAAGCAATCATATTCTTGGCAATTTTTCCCTTTTCTTTTCTAATGTTTTAACATTATGTCTCTATCTTGTAGCACTGACTAGTTTCTGTAGTCTGGCATTTTTTTCATTTCAGAATGTAGTGGGAGACTGCTAAACTTTTTTCAACTAGTATGATACTTGCTAAAGAATATGAATAGATACCTTTTTTAAGGTTAAAAAAGCTTCCTACTTTATCAGTTAGGACTACTTTGGGCTGAAAGTAAGAGTATCTAGCATTGTTATTTACAAAAAAGACAGTTAATTATCTCATACAGCAACTAAAACCAATGGAGCTACCCTGTGTCTGAGGTCAGGGGCGGTGGCGAGAGGAGCTACCCTGTGTCTGAAGTTAGTGGATGCCGGAAGGAGGTACCCGGCATCTGAGGACAGTGGTGGCCGGGAGGAGACACCCCGCATCCGAGGTCAGGGCAGCGGCTAGGAGGAGACACCTCGTGCCCAAGGCCAGGGGCGGTGACCCTGAGGAGACACCCCGAGCCTAAGGCCAGGGGCAGCAGCTGGGAGGTGCCACCCACGCCTGAGGCCAGGGCCGGCAGCCTGGAGGAGCAACCTGACAATCTGTGGCTGCGCAGGCACAAGAGGGCCTAGAGGAACTATCCTACGTTGAAGGTCAGGAACGACAGCAGTAAGGAGATACCCCTGTCCCAGGTAAGGAGCAGTGGGTGTGCTTTGCTGGGGCAGCCCTGAAGAGATACCCCATGCCCAAGGTAAGAGAAACCCAAGTAAGATGGTAGGTGTTGCAAGAGGGCATCAGAGGGCAGACACACTGAAACCATACTCACAGAAAACTAGTCAATCTAATCACTCTAGGACCACAGCCTTGTCTAACTTAATGAAATCAAGCCATGCCTGCAGGGCAACCCAAGACGGGTGGGTCATGGGGGAGAGGTCTGACAGAATGTGGTCCACTGGAGAAGGAAATGGCAAACCACTTCAGTATTCTTGCCTTGAGAACCCCATGAACAGTAGGAAAAGGCAAAATGATACGATACTAAAAGAGGAACTCTTCAGGTCAGTAGGTGCCCAATATGCTACTGGAGATCAGTGGAGAAATAACTCCAGAAAGAATGAAGGGATGGAGCCAAAGCAAAAACAATACCCAGTTGTGGATGTGACTGGTAATAGAAGCAAGATCTGATGCTATAAAGAGCAATACTGCATAGGAACCTGGAATGTCAGGTCCATGAATCAAGGCAAATTAGAAGTGGTCAAACAAGAGATGGCAAGGGTGAACATCAACATCCTAGGAATCAGTGAACTAAAATGGACTGGAATGGGTGAATTTAACTCAGATGACCATTATATCTATGACTGCAGGCAGGAATCCCTCAGAAGAAATGGAGTAGCCATCATGGTCAACAAAAGAGTCTGAAATGCAGTACTTGGATGCAATCTCAAAAACGACAGGATGATCTCTCTTCATCTCCAAGGCAAACCATTCAATATTACAGTTATCCAAGTCTATGCTCCAACCAGTAACACTCAAGAAACTGAAGTTGAATGGTTTTATGAAGACCTACAAGACCTTTTAGAACTAACACCCAAACAAGATGTCCTTTTCATTATAGGGGACTGGAATGCAAAAGTAGGAAGTCAAGAAACACCTGGAGTAACAGGCAAATTTGGCCTTGGAATGTGGAATGAAGCAGGGTAAAGACGAATAGAGTTTTGCCAAGAAAATGCACTGGTCATAGCAAACACCCTCTTCCAACAACACAAGAGAAGACTCTACACATGGACATCACCAGATGGTCAACACCAAAATCAGACTGATTATATTCTTTGCAGTCAAAAATGGAGAAGCTCTATACAGTCAACAAAAACAAGACCAGGAGCTGACTGTGGCTCAGATCATGAACTCCTTATTGCCAAATTCAGACTCAAATTGAAGAAAGTAGGGAAAACCGCTAGACCATTCAGGTATGACCTGAATCAAATCCCTTATGATTATACAGTGGAAATGAGAAATAGATTTAAGGGCGTAGATCTGATAGATAGAGTGCCTGATGAACTATGGAATGAGGTTCATGACATTGTACAGGAGGCAGGAATCAAGACCATCCCCAGGGAAAAGAAATGCAAAAAAGCAAAATGGCTGTCTGGGGAGGCCTTACAAATAGCTGTGGAAAGAAGAGAAGCGAAAAGCAAAGGAGAAAAGGAAAGATAGAAGCATCTGAATGCAGAGTTCCAAAGAATAGCAAGAAGAGATAAGAAAGCCTTCTTCAGAGATCAGTGCAAAGAAATAGAGGAAAACAAAAGAATGGCAAAGACTAGAGATCTCTTCAAGAAAATTAGAGATACCAAGGGAACATTTCATGCAATGATGGGCTCGATAAAGGACAGAAATGGTATGGACCTAACAGAAGCAGAAGATATTAAGAAGAGGTGGCAAGAATACACAGAAGAACTGTACAAAAAAGATCATCACAACCCAGATAATCATGATGATGTGATCACTCATCTAGAGCCAGGCATCTTGGAATGTGAAGTCAAGTGGGCCTTAGAAAGCATCACGAAGAACAAAGCTAGTGGAGGTGATGGAATTCCAGTTGAGCTGTTTCAAATCCTGAAAGATGATGCTGTGAAAGTGCTGCACTCAATATGCCAGCAAATTTGGAAAACTCAGCAGGGCCACAGGACTGGCAAAGTCAGTTTTCATTCCAATCCCAAAGAAAGGCAATGCCAAATAATGCTCAAACTACCGCACAATTGCACTCATCTCACATGCTAGTAAAGTCATGCTCAAAATTCTCCAAGCCAGGCTTCAGCAATATGTGAACCGTGAACTTCCAGATGTTCAAGCTGGTTTTCGAAAAGGCAGAGGAACCAGAGATCAAATTGCCAACATCCGCTGGATCATGGAAAAAGCAAGAGAGTTCCAGAAAAACATCTATTTCTGCTTTATTGACTATCCCAAAGCCTTTGACTGTGTGGATCACAATTAACTGTGGAAAGTTCTGAACGATATGGGAATACCAGACCACCTGACCTGCCTCTGGAGAAATATGTATGCAGATCAGGAAGCAACAGTTAGAACTGGACATGGAACAACAGACTGCTTCCAAATAGGAAAAGGAGTACGTCAAGGCTGTATATTGTCACCCTGCTTATTTAACTTCCATGCAGAGTACATCATGAGAAACACTGGACTGGAAGAAACACAGCTGGAATCAAGATTGCCAGGAGAAATATCAATAACCTCAGATATGTAGATGACACCACCCTTATGGCAGAAAGTGAAGAGGAGCTAAAAAGCCTCTTGATGAAAGTGAAAGTGGAGAGTGAAAGAGTTGGCTTAAAGCTCATCATTCAGAAAACGAATATCATGGCATCTTGTCCCATCACTTCATGGGAAAGAGATGGGGAAACAGTGGAAAGAGTGTCAGACTTTATTTTTGGGGGCTCCAAAATCACTGCAGATGGTGACTGCAGCCATGAAATTAAAAGACGCTTACTCCTTGGAAGAAAAGTTATGACCAACCTAGATAGCATATTCAAACGCAGAGACATTACTTTGCCGACTAAGGTCCGTCTAGTCAAGGCTATGGTTTTTTCTGTGGTCATGTATGGATGTGAGAGTTGGACTGTGAAGAAGGCTGAGTGCCAAAGAACTGATGCTTTTGAACTGTGGTGTTGGAGAAGACTCCTGAGAGTCCCTTGGACTGCAAGGAGATCCAACCAGTCCATTCTGAAGGAGATCAGCCCTGGGATTTCTTTGGAAGGAATGATGCTAAAGCTGAAGCTCCAGTACTTTGTCCACCTCATGTGAAGAGTTGACTCATTGGAAAAGACTCTGATGCTTGGAGGGATTGGAGGCAGGAGGAGAAGGGGATGACCGAGGATGAGATGACTGGATAGCATCACGGACTTGATGGTCGTGAGTCTAAGTGAACTCCGGGAGATGGTGATGGACAGGGAGGCCTGGCGTGCTGTGATTCATGGGGTTGCAAAAAGTCGGACACGACTGAGCAACTGAACTGAACTGAGCTAAACTGAGCACTGAAGAATAGATGCTTTTGAACTGTGGTGTTGGAGAAGATTCTTGAGATTCCCTTGGACTGCAAGGGAATCCAACCAGTCTATCCTAAACGAAATCAGTCCTGAATATTCATTGGAAAGACTAATACTGATGCTGAAACTTCAATACTTTGGCCATCTGATGCGAATAACTGACTCAGTAGAAAAGACCCTAATACTGTTGATAATTGAAGGCTGAAGGAGAAGGGGACAACAGAGGAAAAGATGGTTGGATGGCATCACTGACTCTATGCACAAGAGTTTGAGTAAGCTCCAGGAGTTGGTGATGGACAGCAAAGCCTGACATGCTGCAGTCCATGGGGTCACAAAGAGTCAGACACAAAGGAGTGACTGAACTGAAAGGAAATGAAACCTGAATATTCACTGGAAGGACTGATGCTAAAGCTCCAATACCTTGGCCACCTGATGTGAAGAGCTGACACATTGGAAAAGACCCTGATGCTGGGAAAGACTGAAGGCAAAAGGAGAAGGGGGTGGCAGAGGATGAAATGGTTAGACAGCATCACCAACTCAATGGACATGAATTTAAGCAAACTCCTGGAGATAGTGAAGGGTGGCAGAGTCGGCATGCTGCATCCCATGGGGTTAAAAAGAGTCGGACATGACTTAGTGACTGAACAACAACACCGCTGGGACTAGATTTGGGCAGCAGTTCACTGATAGCAAGGTACTGGATTAGAATCTTTGGTCTTCTCTTATGCCATAATTACAAGCATCACATCCACTTACAACCATGGTCAGTAAAAGAAAGAATGCATATCTCTTTTACCAGGGAGGAAAGTCATTCCTAGAATCCTTCCATCAGAATTCTCTTTTCACTTCATTGTCCAGAACTGGGTCATATGACCATTCCTACACAAGACAGACTAGAAAAGCAAATGGTTGGCTTTTTCACCTGGACAGTAAGAAGTAGGTAAGAAAAAAGTGTTTAGGAATGGGTATTGGATGGATTAAAAAAAAAAAAGTGACACATTTTATCTGTCTTTCATCTGCTAGGAGATTTTATTTTTTTTATCTATGAAGCATTGCTGAAATTACATTTATTTTTATGGCTTCTACAGAAATAATCATATAGACTTTTAAATTTGATCTATTAATTATATATGATTTTGATAGATTTTTAAATACTGAAGGATTCTTGCTTTCCTGGGATCAACTGCAATTGGTCAAAATGTATTTTTTTATGTACTGCTCAGTTAAATAGATTAGGATTTTGGGAGACTTTTTGCATTCAAATTCATAGGTGAGATTTTCTATAATTTTTTCTGAAGTTTTTATTATGTCATTTTGATCTCAGTATTACACTAGACTCACTAAAATGAATTTTATCATTTCTAGCTTCTGTTTTCCACAGACAAATTCACATAAAGACTGTTGATTCGATAGGCTAATTCACCATTATGTGTTTTCTTATTTTTATTTTTTGGAATTGTGTGCCCAATAGGGTACAGAAGCCATTAATTTTTTGTGCCACCACTGACAGTGTAAGCTCATGGCTTTATACTACTTGAGTTTCTGTTACGTTTTTGATCTGCATAAATAAGTTTGTTCTGGATCCCAACTGCATATTTGAGGGGGTGGGGTTGCTATTGTTTTAATATATACTGTTTTTTACCATTGGTATTTGCTTAATATTGAAGAACTTCATATAAACTCATGTACAATCTTGATCAAAAGCCCAAAACAATTCTTCGAAATGTGGTCTAGCATAGCCTGCAATATTTAGCTCTTGCCTATCTCTCCTCCTGTGCGCCTACCTATTTCTCTCCTAATCTTTGTGCTTCATTCAAGCAGGCCTACATTTGGTTCATAAATCGAATATCTTTCCATCTTAAGGATCTTTTAATATTTCCAAACCTAGCCTGAAATCCTCTCCCATCCATGCATAGTCTGGTATATCATTACACCATATCATCTTACTAAACATCACTCAAGTTTAATACATGTGTCCATTCTCAGAGAAGCCTTTTTTCCCCTTTCTCATTCTTGCTTAGTTCCAGTCCCCATTAAGGCCCACACAGCATCATGTGTTTTCATTTCACAGAATTTATCACAATTGTAATTAAATAAATATTTGGTTACTGATGTACATCCAAAACTAGATAGCAATCATTATGAAATATAGATTCAATTGCTCAGATTAGATGTATCCATAGAACGACTCAATGTGCATGAGTTTGAGCAAACTCTGGGAGATAGTGAAGGATAGGGAAACCTGGTGTGCTGAAGTCTATGGGGTCACAAAGAATCAGACACAATAGAGCAACTGGACAACAACAACAGTAGAATTAAGGCTAACATAGATAGAGTAAAAAAAAAAATCATGTAGCAAAGAATGACTGCTGATAGAAAGTGGAAAATATGAATCAACACTTTTAGGCAAAGAAGTAGAAATGCACTTAAGAACTTAGCCTTATATGCACACTACAAATTTATCATTGTAATTCAGAGCCACCATTTATAATTATTTCTGGACAATATAACGTAGGAGTAGGTTGCATATTATTTATCACTAATAATTGGGAAATGAGGCTTCCCTGGTAGCTCAGCTGGTAAAGTATCTACCTACAATGCAGGAGACGCCAGTTCAGGAAGATCCGCTGGAGAACGGATAGGCTACCCACTCCAATATTTGGGGGCTTCCTTGATGGCTCAGATGGTAAGAATCTGCCTTCAAGGCAGTAGACCTGGCTTTGATCTCTGGCTTGGGAAGATCCCCTAGAGGAGGGAATGGAAACCCAGTCCAGTATTCTTGTCTGGAGAATCCCCATGGATAGTGGAGCCTGGCAAACTACAGTCCATGAGGTCACAAAGAGATGGACATGACTGATTGACTAAGCACAGCACAGAAATAGGAAAATTATTAAATTTTTAAAGATTAAAAATGAATTACAACAGATTCATGATTAGACATAATAAAATCACTTCAATTCACTCACATTATAACACATATTAAGTGGGAGAGAAGGAGATGGAGACACAGCTTAAGAATGAGAAATTTCTACAATGAGATATAACCTCACATCCAGCAAGATGGATACTATCAAAAAAATATACAGAAAACAGCACGTGTTGATGAGGATGTGGAAAAATTAGAGCTCTTGCATACTGTTGGTAGGAATGTAAAATAGTCCAGCCCCCATAAAAACTGGAGACTTCTCAAAAAATTAAAAACAGAATGACCATATGATCCAGCCACTCAATTTCTGGGTAAATAACCAAAATAACTGAAAGCAAGGTCGTGAAAAATTTTGTGCACGCTTGTTCATAGCAGTATTAGTCACAATAACTAGAAGGTGGAAACAATCCAAGTGTTTATTAATGGGTGAAAGAATAAACACAATGTGGCAAATGCATATGCTATAGACCAAAGACTTGCATTATCCCCAAACTCAAATGTTGAAACTTCATCGTATCAAATAACCCAAACAACACAATTTTAAAATAGGCAGAAGACCTGAATAGGCATTTTTCAAGGAGATATACAAATGGCCAACAGGCACATGGAAAGATGCTCAATATTGCTAATTATCAAATAAGTACAAATCAAAACCACAGAGACATGATCACCTCACACCTGTTAGAATGGCTGTCAAAAAGACCACAAATTAATATTGATGAGGAAATGGAGAAAAGGGAACTTTTGTATACTGGATATATATCCAAAGAAAATGAAAACACTAATTTGAAAAGATACATGCACCCCAAGGGTCACAGCAGCATTACTTATAGTAGCCAGGATGTGGAAGCACCCTAAATGTCCATCAAGAGATGAATGTATAGAAAAGATGTGATATGTATGTATGTGTATATATATATATATATATATATAAACAGAATATCACTTAGCCATATCACACTTAGTGAAATAAGTCAGACAGAGACAAATATGTTGTTACTTACATGGGGAACCTAAAAAATAAATGAATATATATAACAAAATATAAACAGATTAGATACAGAGAATGAACTAGTGGCTATCACTGGGGAGGTTGGGGAGAGGGGTATGGAATTAAGAGATACAAGTTACTATAAATAAAATAGATAAACACAGGGTATAATCATACAACAGAGAAATATACCTATTATTTGGTAATAACTTTAAATGGAGTATTATCTATAAAAGTGTTGAATCCTATGTTGTACATCTGAAATTAATATAATTATGTAAATCAAATATATTTCAATAGAAAAAAGAAATGATAGCCTTGTATGTGAGACAGCAAAAGAGACACAGATGTATAGAACAGTCTTTTGGACTCTGTGAGAGAGGGAGATGGTGGGATGATTTGGGATAATGGCATTGAAACATGTATAATATCATATACGAAACTAATTGCCAGTCCAGGTTCGATGCATGATACTGGATGCTTGGGGCTGGTGCACTGAGACGACCCAGAGGGATGATACGGGGAGGGAGGAGGGAGGGGGGTTTAGGATGGGGAACACGTGTATACCTGTGGCGGATTCATGCTGATGTATGGAAAAACCAATACAATATTGTAAAGTAACTAACCTCCAGTTAAAATAAATAAATTTATTATTATTATTTTTTTTAAAAGAAACAAAATGCTATTGGGAAGTGGAGTCTTTGGGAAGTTATTAGGACTAGAGATCATGAGGGTACAGACTTCATGAATGGGATTAATGACCTGATAAGATTCATAGGACAGCTTGCTTTCTCTTTGCTCTCTTCCATGTGAGGATACATTAGGAAGTCAGCATTTGGCAACCCAGAAGACGAACTTGACTATACTTGCACCCTGATTTCAGACTGCCAACCCCCATAACTCTGAGAAATAAATCTCTGTTGTTTATTAGCCACCCAGTCAATGACATTTTTGACATAGTTGCCCAAGTTGACTAAGACAGAAATTAATACTGAGAAGGGGATATGCTGCTGTAACAAATAACCTAAAGATGTAGAAGGAACTTTGAAACAGGTAATGGTAGAGGCTGGGACAGTTTTGAGGTACATGCTAGAAAAAGCCTACATTGCCATGACTGGATCATTAAGGGAGAGTCTGGAGAGAGCTCAGAAAGAAAACCTGTAGAGTAAGTTTCAAATTCTTTAGAGGATACTTAAGTATTCCTAAACAAAATATTGATAGAAATACAGATGATGAAGTCGATTCTGACGTTATTTAGGACAGAAATGAGGAGCATGTTATTGGATACTGGAGAAAAGGTAATACTTGCTATAAAGTTGCAAAGACATTGGCTAAATTGTGTTTATGTTCCAGTGTTTTATGGAAGGTTCAGTTCAGTGCAGTTCAGTTCAGTTGCTCAGTTGTGTCCGACTCTTTGTGACCCCATGAACTGCCACACGCCAGGCCTCCCTGTCCATCATCAACTCCTGGAATTTACCCAAACTCATCCCCATTGAGTCGGTGATCCCATCCAACCATCTCATCCTCTGTCGTCCCCTTCTCCTCCTGCCCTCAATCTTTCCCAGCATCAGGGTCTTTTCAAATGAGTCAGCCCTTCGCATCAGGTGGCCCAAGTATTGGAGTTTCAGCTTCAACATCAGTCCTGCCAATGAATACCCAGGATCTGATCTCCTTTAGGATGGACTGGTTAGATCTCCTTGAAGTCCAAGGGACCCTCAAAAGTCTTCTCCAGCACCACAGTTCAAAAGCATCAATTTTTCGGCGCTCAGCTTTCTTTATAGTTCAGCTGTCACATCTATACATGACCACTGGAAAAACGATAGCTTTGACTAGATGGATCTTTGTTGGCAAAGTAATGTCTCTGCTTTTGAATATGCTATCTAGGTTGGTCATAACTTCCCTTCCAAGGAGTAAGTGTCTTTTAATTTCATGGCTGCAGTCACCATCTGCAGTGATTTTGGAGCCCCCAAAAATAAAGTCTGACACTCTTTCCACTCTTTCCCCATCTATTTCCCATGAAGTGATGGGACCGGATGCCATGATCTTCGTTTTCTGAATGTTGAGCTTTAAGCCAACTTTTTCACTCTCCTCTTTCAATTTCATCAAGAGGCTTTTTAGTTCCTCTTCACTTTCTGTCATGAGGGTGGTGTCATCTGCATATCTGAGGTTATTGATATTTCCCCTGGCAATCTTGATTCCAGCTTGCGTTTCTTCCAGCTCAGCATTCCTCATGATGTACTCTGCAAATAAGTTAAATAAGCAGGGTGACAATATACAGCCTAGATGTATTCCTTTTCCTATTTGGAACTAGTCTGTTGTTCCACATCCAGTTTTAACTGTTGCTGCCTGACCTGCATACAGGTTTCTCAAGAGGCAAGTCAGGTGGTCTGCTATTCTCATCTCTTTTAGAATTTTCTACAGTTTATTGTGATCCACACAGTCAAAGGCTTGGCATAGTTTGTGGAAGGTGGAACTTATAAAATTGAGTATCAATGTAAAACTATTTCTAAGTAAAGAGTTGAAGGTACAGTTTGGGTTCTCTTGACTACTTAAAACGTGAGAAGAGAGAAATGATTGAAAGATGGAATTATTAAGCAAATATTGAGGCAGAAGTTAAAGATTTGGAAAATTCTCAGCTTATCCATAATGGGAAAAATAAGAACATGAAGGATGTGGACAGGCAGTTCTTTATTAAGATTAGCATGAATCAGTCATTTCAACAGAAGCCAGGAATTATTCAAGACAATTGAAGAATGACTCCAAAGGTGAAATGAAGGCTGCTCAAGGCACAGAGTCGGTGTGCAGAAGACTGGTGGGGATAAGGGGTTGGGAAGAATGGTTCCAAAGGAGAGGGTCACCAAAAAAGCCAGGATGCTCCTATCAAATGCCTCAAAGGTTGAGCCCCTGAAGAGAACTAAGCATGGGCTGTATTCAGCAGAGCCATGGGGCATCATTTCCACCTAGATTTCAAAGAATGGGACCACTCAGCAAAGCCTCAAGCTCAAGACCTCAGAAGAACCATGGGCTCATGATCTAAATCTGCTGCTGCTAAGTTGCTTCAGTCGTGTCCAACTCTGTGCAACCCTATAGAGAGCAGCCCACCAGGCTCCCCCGTCCCTGGGATTCTCCAGGCAAGAACACTGGAGTGGGTTGCCCTTTCCTTCTCCAATGCATGAAAATGAAAAGTGAAAGTGAAGTTGCTCAGTCGTGTTCGACTCCTAGAGACCCCATGGCCTGCAGCCCACCAGGCTCCTCCATCCATGGGATTTTCCAGGCAAGAGTATTGGAGTGGGATGCCATTGCCTTCTCTGATATAAACCTAGAGAGTCATAAAGTTTAGGCAGAAAGTTGCTGTGTGAGCAGGGCCCTTGCAGAAAGTCACTTAAGACTGTCCCACACTGTCATGCTGATGACACCATCTCTATGACAGAAAGTGAAGAGGAACTAAAGAGGCTTTTGAAGAAAGTGAAAGAGGAGAGTGAAAAAGTTGGTTTAAAACTCAACATTCATAAAACCAAGATCATGGCATCCGGTCCCATTACCTCATGACAAATAGATGTGGAAACAATGGAAACAATGTCAGACTTTATTTTCTTGGGCTCCAAGATCACTGCAGATGGTGACTGCAGCCATGAAATGAAAAGATGCTTGCTCCTTGAAAGAAAAGCTATGACTAACCTAGACAGCATATTAAAAAGCAGAGACATTACTTTGTCAACAAAGATCTGTGTAGTCAAAGTTATGATTTTCCCAGTAGTCATGTATGGATGTGAGACTTGGGCCATAAAGAAAGCTGAGTTGTCCAAGAATTGATGCTTTTGAACTGTGGTTTTGGAGAAACTCTTGAGAGTCCTTTGGAATGCAAGGAGATCCAACCAGTCCATCCTAAAGGAAATCAATCCTGAATATTCATTGGAAGGATTGATGCTGAAGCTGAAGCTCCAATACTTTGGCTGCCTAATGGGAAATACTGACTCATTGGAAAAGACCCTGATACTGGGCAAGATTGAAGGCAAGAGAGGAAGGGGACAACAGAGGATGAGACGATTGGATGGCATCACCAACTTGATGGACATGAGTTTGAGCAAGCTCCGGGAATTGGTGATGGACAGGGAAGCCTGGTGTGCTACAGTACATAGGGTTGCAAAGAGTGAGATATGACTGAGAGACTGAACTGAACACTGTCATGAGGGTAGTATGCCACCCAGTGGGATTGGATGGCAGGACATCAAGCCAAAGAGGCTTATTCTTAAGCCTTGAGGTTTACTGCTGCGTACCTTATGTTTTAGACTTATTTGAGACTCATTACTCCTTTCTTCTTTCCTACTTCTCCCTTTTGGAACAGGAATATCAACCCTATGCCTGTTCCACTATTGTATTTTGGAAACACATTACATATTTGGTTTCACAGATTCACAACTGAAGAGAAATTGGCCTCAGGGTGAAGGACACCTTAAATCTCACCCATTTCTGATTTAGATGATATTTACATAAGCCTTTGGATTTTAGACTTTAGAGCTGATGTTGCAGTGAGTTGAGACTTTGGGGATTGTTGAGATGATTTTTTTCATGTGAGAGGACATAAATTTTGGTAGCCAGGGATGGAATGTTATGTATTGCATGCTGTTTCCTCAAGAATTCATATGTTGCTCTCCAATGGAATGGTATTAAGAGAAAAAGCTCTTGGGAAGTACTTAGGGTTTGATGAGATCATGAGGGTAGAGCCAACATGAAGAAACCAATGAGAGAATCACAGTCAAATGTAAAGGAAACCATGAGTTTGTCTGAATGCAGATTCCAGTTATCCCAGAGTTACTGCCAATACTGGTTTTGAGATTTGGCTATGTGGCTCAGAAATTATTCTTTTTTTTTTTTTTTTTTTTCTTTTTTGGGCTTTAGCCTACTTTGTCTCAATTTAACCTAAAATATCACTTGAATTAGAGGGAGAGCTGAGAAATGAGACTTCTTCTCCCCTGACTAGTGAGACAAGGCTAGAAGTGTTGCTGCGATGGCAAACTTAAGAAGGGGCCACTAGGAAGTCTCCTTCCAACATCTATATCTGATGCAGCATACTAATACACTCTCTTAAGAATTATTAAAATTATTACTCTTAAGTAATAAGAGTACTTTATGACCATGATTCAGCTTAGTTTTCAAACATCTTTCATTCTTATTCCCCCCAGACACATGATAATACTGTAAACAAACAGAAAAACAAGACAAAAGAGTCTGTCTTGAAACTCATTTTCCCCTCCACCCATCCAGACATGTGTTTTCACAGAAGAATGCCTCTGATTACTACTCTTACTGAGATTCAGAACACTGACTTCTCAATAAATGTTCTTTAGGTGTATACAGAGGTTATTCCATTTCTTGTAGAATTCAAATATCAATAGTTTACTTTTAAATCAAGCACACTTCTATTCTCTTTGGCTGTCTAGACTTATTTTGGTATTTCCAAAACTCTGATACATGTTAAAGGTAATTTTGAATAGTGGTATGACTTTCGTTCTCTCCCAAGGTTGGAAATAAAGGCTCAAGTAAAGTTAACCCAGTAGATACTTTAAACTTAGGTAGTGAAACAACTTTTAAACTTCTCACAGAAATTAATCCCTTGGTTGCATTTGTACCACAGGCAATTAATTTGGCTGAAACAAATATTCTTTGATGACCATCAAGGATAAAGCAGAGTAATTTTGATATGATAGAATTATTGTTGACTGGGGAGTATTATGCAAAATTGGTATAACCAAGCAAGATCAAAAAGGCTCTCTAATTATAAAACATCAAAGAGTTCAAGCAAGTCCCTCCTTGGAGACAAGCTTAAAATATTGGAGAACCCATTTACACCATTACGTTAAGGAATGATTTTAATGATGGTCCCCTTGAGATGATGTACTAAGGTACAACTTCAGAACTGTATTCAATCAGCTCCATGAAGTGCTTAGTTAGAGAAATGATTCACACTAAGCATCTGTCACTCAAGCATGTACACATTATTTTTAAATGTATGGTACTGAAAACAGTATATGATTTATAGTTTATCTCAGTTTGGTCAATTACTATAGATTTGACCTCAGGTTATCCTCAACATTTCTGAATATTTTCCCCTTTGTGATTATACTTTTTTATAATTTAAAGAGACAGTAATATGAAAAAATTGTCCAAATTTATTATCACAAATTTATAAACCATGCACTTCATATCAATTACTAATATCTAGGAGAAGACAATGGCACCCCACTCCAGTACTCTTGCCTGGAAAATCCCATGGATGGAGGAGCCTGGTAGGCTGCAGTCCCTGGGGTCACTGCGAGTTTGACATGACTGAGCAGCTCTGCTTTCACTTTTCACTTTCATGCATTGGAGAAGGAAATGGCAACCCACTCCAATATTCTTGCCTGGAGAATCTCAGGGACGGGGAAACCTGGTGGGCTGCCATCTATGGGGTCGCACAGAGTCGGACACGACTGAAGCGACTTAGCAGCAGCAGCAGCAGGGTATATATTTGAATAATAGGAACAACTTCCCAAAGTCTCTTTACTAAAATTAAACAAGTTGAAACAGTATTCTAGAGCTTTATTTTCAACAGTAGTCAATAATTTCTTTAAGCATATGTAATACAGAGAATATGCAAACTAAACAATATTCAAAGTAGAAAAGTCCTTGTTTACCATTCTAGTATCTCCCTGTATAGCTGCAGAAAATTATATTTTTTTGAAAACAATTTTAAGTCAATATATATCTCCCATACAATTCTACTCTTATGTGAGGATGCCACATTTGAGAGTTAATAATGCTGGGGAAGTACCTACAGAGAAGAGAGAAGCACAGAAGTACATTTGGTATTTATTAGTGTGTGATACTGAAGGTAATCATTGTTAAATGGAAAATATTATCTAATGATAACTGCTAACTGACTACACCAACACTGAGTCTTGGCAAGGGGGGAGGACAATAATGAAGAAGGTTAAAGAGGCTTTAACTCTCCTGTTTTTTATACCAAGTTCTAATTATTGAAAAATAAAAATATATACAGATTAAAATGGGTCAAGGTATGGGGTACCATGTAGGTTATATATAATGTAATAAAATATATCACACTGCATTAAGATATGGATATTTTAGCTTGGATTCTCATTAGTATATATTCAATGTTATAATTTATTAAAATCCTGAAGAGAATAATATTAACAAAATATAGCACAGCAATAAAATCTGAGTCTGTCTTGCCATAAAATCATAAAAACACTGGCAGAATCTATCAGAATGCACTTTTTTTTGGAATTCTGGAAAATAGCAGAAGCTTGAAGCAACTAAGATAAAGTTTAAACAAGAAAAACAGGTGGAATTTTGGTAAAAATTGAGAGCACATGGTACTTTTACATTGGTCCTATTAACCAATTCTGTGCTCAAAAGTGGCCTTGACTTGACAGCTCACAGTCCCAATGCAGAGAGTGCTACTAGAGAGACTTAAAATAGACTTCATTCACAAAGATGTGGGTTGATGTTGACCTGTCTGGTGACTCCTGGGATCAAACTGCTTTCATTTTGCCTAACTTACAACTTCTGCAGAGCTGAAAGGTGGCTATCTGAGGAAGGGTATTTACCAAATTTAAAGCAAAAATACTAGTTATGGCTGCCTAAGGGCAATGGATGACAGTTGGGGCAAATAATAGACTAACCAGAAAGCTTGGGAAGATTATAGAATGAGATACTTTGAGGAATAAAGGTTTTGAAAAGCTCCAACATAATACTAAGAATCCAAAAGGCCATATATGCATGTTCAGAAAAGACATGAGAAGGCCCTAAATTCTCCCCTTAACCGATTCTCAGGCTATGCACAAGCAGGAAGTGAAGGCTAAAACAAAGCTATATACTTTCTGGCTGAGTACTGAAGATATCTCCCAAAATGATGCACAGAGCCCATCTGAAAACTGAGAGACTGTACTTTAGTTCCAAGAATTTAGGGATCACCAGCTGATCACTAAGGCAACAAAACAGAAAATTCAGCAACCAAACATAAGAAAGAACACAGGTTTTACAGAATTAGTTCAGAAAAGCCACCAAATATATAACAACAAGCTGCAAAAAAAAGCCAAAGGGAAGAGGAGAATATAATTTCCAAGTTTGCATAATTATAATATTCAAAATGTCAAGGTTTCAAAGAAAATTACAAGGCAATAAGAAAACAAGAAAGCATGACTTGTACCACACCGAAAAAGAAATTAATAGGACCTCTCTCTGAGGATGCTTAGACATTGGAAATATTAAGCAAAAATTTAAAATAGCCATTTTTAGTATGTCCAGGGACTTCCCTGATGGTCCAATGGCTGGAACTCTGCACTCCCAATGCAGGGAGCCCAAGTTCAATTCCTAGTCAGCAGACTGGATCCCACATGCTGCACCTAGGAGTTCACATGCCACAACTCAAGATCCCACATGCCACAACTAAGACCTCATGCACCTAAATAAACAAACAAATATTTAAATATGTTCAAAAACTAAATGAAATCATGCCATAAGAACAAAAAGAAACTATGAGAATAATTCACCAAATTGATAATATCAACAAAAGGGAATAATTATAAAAAGGTACCAAAAGTTATACACTCACAATGAATAATCTGAAACAAAATTAAGAAAACAACCCCATTTACAACTGCAACAATGAAATAAAATACTTAGTAATAACCTAACCAAAATGGTGAAAAACTTGCACAGTGAAAACTACAGAATATTGCTGAAGCAAATTAAAGATGACACAAATAATGGAAAGGCAGGCTGCACTCATGCCTTGGAAGCTTAATATTGTTAATATGATCATACTATCCAGAGTGATCTGCATATTCAATGAAATTCCAATCAAAATTCCCACATATATTTTTCAGAAATAGAAAAAATTATTCACATAAAGGACACTTACAACTCAACAACAAAAAGACGAACAATCCAATTAAAAAATGAGCAAAAGTTTTGAATAGACAGTTCTCCAAAGAATACACACAAATGGATAACATAAAAAGATGCTCAATATCTTTACTAATTAGGGAAATGAAAACCAAACCACATTAAGTTATCACTTCATGCCCACTAGGATGGCTATAACACACAAACAAAACAGAAAATAAAACATATTGCAATGATGTAAATCAACTGGAACCCTAATATCTTGCTGATGGGAATATAAAATTGTGGAGTTGTGGTAAGAAAAACAATTTGGCAGTTCCTCAACAAGTTAAATATGGAGTTAACATTACTCAGCAATTCCACTGTGAGGTATACACCTGAGAGAAAGTATATACCATGCAAAAAACTATACATGAGTAATACATCAGTATTATTCATAGTAGCCAAAATGTGGAAACAACCCAGATGTTCATCAATCAGTGAGTGAATAAAGATGTGATATATTCATACAATGAAATATTATTCAGTTTTGAGGACTGAAGTGCTGATGATACAACATGGATGAATCTCAAAAATGTTATGCTGAATGATAGAAGCCAGACATAAAATACCATATATGATTACATTTATTTGAAATATACAGAATAAGAAAATTCACTGACACAGGAAGGACATTAGTTCTTGCTAGTGGTTTGGGAGGAAGGAAAGAATGGTGAGTAACTGCTAATAAATGAAGAGTTACATTTTGGGATGATAAAAATGTCTTATTAGTGGTGAAGGTCATACAACTTTGTGAAAATACCAAAAATCAGTGACTTGTATACTTTAAAATTGCTAAAGTAATAAATTGTATGCCATTCAAATGTCTCAATTTTTTAAAAATCTGAATATTCATGATACTTAAAAAGTAAATGTTAAGTTAAATGTAAACAGTTAAGTCCATTGACAAGAGGGAAATACATTCTAGACCTTCTCTATAGTATAGTTATACAGGCACCACACTCTAGATTAAAGATTTTGCTAAGTACTTCTTTATATTTCTTTTCATAATAATCCTTATGGAAACTCAAAAAACTCAATCATTATTTAATTTTACACTGCCTTATTTCCCAGGGGATTTAAGAAAGTCATAATGAGTAGATCTTAGACTCTCATTGGTAAAGAAGAGTTTGAATTGTAGCTCATGCTGAATGTTACAGAAACTAATCTAAGAATTTTAGCATTAACTAATTCATATGCAATTAAGAGCACAATAAGTAGTATTTTATTAGATGACTTTTGCTTTTTTGTCATGAAAATTTTTTATATCAAGAAGTCACAACATTTCTGGAAAAAGACTATGTGATGAGAATTAGTCTAAAAACATAAACACAGGCACATCTCAGAGATATTCTGTCTTTGGTTCCAGACCATTATAATAAAGCAATATGGCAATAAAACAAGTCACAAGAACTTTCTGGTTTCCTAGCTCCTATAAAAGGTATGTTTACACTCTATTGTGTGCAACAACACTATGCCTTAAAAAAATGTACATAGCTTAATAAAAAATATTTTATTGCCAAAAAAAGATAACCATCATCTAACAGCCAAGGGTTGCCACTAACTTTCAATTTATTAAAAAAACACACAATATCTGTGAATTTCAATAAAGTGAAATGAGTGCAATAAAATGAGTTATGCCTGTATCTGTGTAATAAAATATAATCAATTGCATAAATTCAAATTTCTACTGCTAATAATTTATTTTTTTTTACTGCTAATAATTTCAAAGAACATTTCTTCAAGTTATATTTCCCAAGGTCATTACAATTCATATTATAGACACTGAACATCTTGGAAGTATCCTATAATATAACCTTTACCCTCTAAAGAAATTATATGAGCAGATCAATAATGTCTCTTGCCAGATCCATTTTTCTCTATAGTGAAGCTTAACCAAAGGTTCTATTGGCCTAATTTCATTTACTTTATACACTTAAGCAGGAGTTAAAACTGATGCTAATATACATACAATTAGCCTTTGTAAAAGATCTTGTGGCTTCTTTCTTTTGTCAGACTTACTGCTCATTGCCTAATTCCGCAAACACCAGGTGACTGGTTGCTAGGCAACCAAACATTACCACCCAGAGAATTCTATCCATCTCAACAGATGCCATCTCATTTGGATACAAAGGTGTTCAAAGCCTCAGAATTTGTTTATGTGACCCAGTAATACAATGTTATTTGGTGGTGAATTTCTGATGAGTAAATATATAAATGGATTGCACTGAAATTTTCATATTAACACATTATTATCAACATTTTATGATTGTATGGTATAATACATGCTAATGGTGAAAAGTTTTGGAAAACTTGTAAATTAAATATACTTGTAGCTAATTTTAAAATAGCACTTTTCTTTATTCCTGCCACAAGAACTAATACCATGTAGATTCTGCCTTACTGGTTTAGAATCATCTAATTGAAATTAAAAGAAAGGACAGAAATGGTATGGACCTAACAGAAGCAGAAGATATTAAGAAGAGGTGGCAAGAATACATGGAAGAATGTACAAAGATCTTCATGACCAAGATAATCACGATGGTGTGATCACTCATCTAGAACCAGACATCTTGGAATGTGAAGTGAAGTGGGCCTTAGAAAGCATCACTATGAACAAAGCTAGTGGAGGTGATGACATTCCAGTTGAGCTATTACAAATCCTGAAAGATGATGCTGTGAAAGTGCTGCACTATTATGCCGGCAAATTTGGACAACTCAGCAGTGGCCACAGGACTGGAAAAGGTCAGTTTTCATTCCAATCCCAAAAAAAGGCAATGCCAAAGAATGCTCAAACTACCACACAATTGCACTCATCTCACATGCTAATAAAGTCATGCTCAAAATTCTCCAAGCCAGGCTTCAGCAATACATGAACCGTGAACTTCCTGATGTTCAGGCTGGTTTTCGAAAAGGCAGAGGAACCAGAGATCAAATTGCCAACATCCGCTGGAGCATGGAAAAAGCAAGAGAGTTCCAGAAAAACATCTATTTCTGTTTTATTGACTATGCCAAAACCTTTGACTGTGTGGATCACATAAACTGTGGAAAATTCTGAGAGAGATGGGAATACCAGACCACCTGACCTGCCTCTTGAGAAATCTGTATGCAGATCAGGAAGCAACAGTTGGAACTGGACATGGAACAACAGACTGGTTCCAAATAGGAAAAGGAGTACGTCAAGGCTGTATATTGTCACCCTGCTAGTTTAACTTCTATGCAGAGGACATCATGAGAAACACTGGACTGGAAGAAACACAAGCTGGAATCAAGATTGCCAGGAGAAATATCAATGACCTCCGATATGCAGATGACACCACCCTATGGCAGAAAGTGAAGAGGAACTAAAAAGCCTCTTAGTGATAGTGAAGTTGCTCAGTCGTGTCCGACTCTTTGCAACCCCATGGACTGTAGCCTACTATGCTCCTCTGTCCATGGAACTTTCCAGGCAAGAGTACTGGAGTGGATTGCCATTTCCTTCTCCAGAGGATCTTCCTGACCCAGGGATCAAACCCAGGTCTCCCGCACTGTAGGCAGATGCTTTATCATCTGAGCCACTAGGGAAGTCCCAAAAAGCCTCTTAATGAAAGTGAAAGTGGAGAGTGAAAAAGTTGGCTTAAAGCTCAACATTCAGAAAACGAAGATCATGGCATCTGGTCCCATCACTTCATGGGAAATAGATGGAGAAACAGTGGAAACAGTGTCAGACTTTATTTTGGGGGGGCTTCAAAATCACTGCAGATGGTGACTGCAGCCATGAAATTAAAAGACGCTTACTCCTTGGAAGAAAAGTTATGACCAACCTAGATAGCATATTCAAAAGAAGAGACATTACTTTGCCGACTAAGGTCCGTCTAGTCAAGGCTATGGTTTTCCTAGTGGTCATGTATGGATGTGAGAGTTGGACTATGAAGAAGGCTGAGTGCCGAAGAATTGATGCTTTTGAACTGTGGTGTTGGAGAAGACTCTTGAGAGTCCCTTGGACTACAAGGAGATCCAACCAGTCCATTCTGAAGGAGATCAGCCCTGGGATTTCTTTGGAAGGAATGATGCTAAAGCTGAAACTCCAGTGCTTTGGCCACCTCATGCGACGAGTTGACTCATTGGAAAAGACTCTGATGCTGGGAGGGATTGGGGGCAGGAGGAAAAGGGGACGACAGAGGATGAGATGGCTGGATGGCATCACTGACTCACTGGATGTGAGTCTGAGTGAACTCCGGGAGTTGGTACTGGACAGGGAGGCCTGGTGTGCTGCGATTCATGGGGTCACAAAGAGTCAGACACGACTGAGCAACTGAACTGAACTGAACTGAACTGAATTGTTAATTTAATAAATTTGATAAATACTGTGTTCTGTAAGGTCTAATATAATACACAAAAATATTTTAAAACATTGTATCAATTTGGATACCTCAAAATGACTATTACATTTTTGTAAAATTGTGGTTTTTTCCAACTGGTCTTAAAGTTATCAAATTAAAAATTTGATTTTGCCCTTCAGGTAATCTGGGATTACTTCTGTAAAGAGTTAATCAACTCTTTAATTATTTGACATATCAGATCCCTTTATTGATATCAACCGATGTTAAGATCAAAAAGAATTAAATAAAAATGTCTTTTTGTAGTAATTCTTTTCATAAGTTATTTATAGCACTCCATTAGAAATATTTTCAGGATCTGTTGATGTGTAGCAGAATATTTTACTGTATCAAATAAGCAAACACACAATATTGTATTAAATGATGATATCCTAGTAAAAGATTGCAAGCTCAAACAAATATTTTGGTTTTTCTCCCTCTGACTTTAGGATCCCTTTCAAATATGTAAGAATTTTGTGTTTTTAAAATGATCAGGGAACTTTCCAGAAAGCTAGGTGAAAGGCAGAGGAGTGGCGGCTGCCCGGGCTGCGCACAGCAACGCGCTCCTTCCCGCTCCCCAGCACTGGCATTGGCCGCTCACCGGCTGTAGAAAATGGTGAAAGAAACCACTTACTATGATGTTTTGGGGGTCAAACCCAATGCCACCCAAGAAGAATTGAAAAAGGCTTACAGGAAACTGGCCTTGAAGTACCACCCTGATAAGAATTCAAATGAAGGCAAGAAGTTTAAACAGATTTCTCAAGCTTACGAAGTGCTCTCTGATGCAAAGAAAAGGGAATTGTATGACAACGGAGGAGAACAGGCAATTAAAGAAGGTGGAGCAGGTGGTGGTTTTGGATCCCCCAGGGACATCTTTGATATGTTTTTCGGAGGAGGAGGCAGGATGCAGAGAGAGAGGAGAGGTAAAAACGTTGTGCATCAACTTACAGTAACTTTAGAAGATTTATATAATGGTGCAACAAGAAAACTAGCTCTGCAAAAGAATGTGATTTGTGACAAATGTGAAGGCCGAGGTGGTAAGAAAGGAGCAGTAGAATGCTGTCCTAATTGCCAAGGTACTGGAATGCAAATAAGAATTCATCAGATAGGACCTGGAATGGTTCAGCAAATTCAGTCTGTCTGCATGGAATGCCAGGGCCATGGGGAGGGGATCAGTCCTAAAGATAGATGTAAAAGCTGCAACGGAAGGAAGATAGTTCGAGAAAAGAAAATTCTATAAGTTCATATTGACAAAGGCATGAAAGATGGCCAGAAGATAACATTCCATGGTGAAGGAGACCAAGTACCAGGACTGGAGCCAGGAGATATTATCATTGTTTTAGATAAGAAGGACCATGCTGTTTTTACTCGACGAGAAGACCTTTTCATGTGTATGGACATACAGCTGGTTGAGGCATTGTGTGGCTTCCAGAAGCCAATATCTACCCTTGACAACTGAACCATAGTCATCACTTCTCATCCAGGTCAGATTGTCAAGCATGGAGATATCAAGTGTGTGCTAAATGAAGGCATGCCTATTTATTGTAGGCCATATGAAAAGGATCACCTAATCATTGAATTTAAGGCAAACTTTCCTGAGAATGGCTTTCTCTCTCCTGATAAACTCTCTTTGCTGGAAAAACTTCTGCCTGAGAGGAAGGAAGTAGAAGAGACTGATGAAATGGACCAGGTAGAATTAGTGGACTTTGATCCAAATCAGGAAAGACGGCGCCATTACAATGGAGAAGCATATGAAGATGATGAACATCATCCTTGGGGTGGTGTTCAGTGTCAGACTTCTTAGTAGGGCCTGTGAATAACACTCACTGCTGGTGTTTTATTTGCAGTAGTGATTGAGTGAAGAACTATAATCATAATATGCTCACTACTTGGTTTTGTTTTAATATCCAACTATAGTAGTGTTTAAAAGTTAAATGAAGAATAAACTCGAATATAAAAGCTCTGACTTTGCCCTGTATGTATGATGACTTCAGTGTGCAAGATAAGTTTAATACTTGCAAAAACGACTTAAAAAAATTTCCCCTAGCATTTGTTAGGCCATACTTTGTGATTGATTTCAGCTATGTACATGGAATAGCTTAGACTGAAATGCCAGGTATATGTATTGACTTCAGTATATGACCCTTAATTGTTAAGCTATGAAATTAGAACTGTGTTTAACTGGCAGTCAGACAAAGAAACTAATGTAGAGAAGTGTTGGTCTGTATAGTTGTAGTAAGTGGGATTCATTGTGATGCTTCTGCATTTATTCTATTGCCTCAACTGTTACTTGAAGATGGCATGCTGTATAATTTAATTTAGCCTGTGGTATCAGTGATAGAAATGATACCTTTGTAAAGAAGGGGTTTATCATAACTTGCTGCTTCTTGAGGGCTTGCACTTGTAGAATTGCATTCCCTTCTTCTGCTGTGCCATCTTTTATTAATACATATAGCTATTGGTCCTGGTTACATTTTTGCTGCGCCCCTCCACTTCGGACCACAGTAAGCCTTAGAGTAGTGACTTCTGGAGCAGGGAAACTTAGAGCTTAGAGTGATGAGACGTTTACATGAAGAAGTAATTTGCATGTATGAGATAGGAAGGTGTTTTTGTAGATATGTTACAGGGTTACTTTAAAGCATTTAACTTATGCTCCAGAGTAACTGTAACTTAATGTTCGTAGTATAGCAAATTATGATGAATAGGTTTCAGTTCAGTTCAGTTCAGTAGCTCAGTCGTGTCCGACTCTTTGTGACCCCATGAATAGCAGCACACCAGGCCTTCCTGTCCATCACCAACTCCCGGAGCTCACTCAGACTCATGTCCAGTGAGTCAGTGATGCCATCTAGTCATCTCATCCTCTGTTGTCCCCTTCCCCTCCTGCCCCCAATCCCTCCCAGCATCAAAGTCTTTTCCAGTGAGTCAACTCTTTGCATGAGGTGGCCAAATTACTGGAGCTTCAGCTTTAGCATCATTCCTTCCAAAGAAATCCCAGGGCTGATCTCCTTCAGAATGGATTGGTTGGATCTCCTTGCAGTCCAAGGGACTCTCAAGAGTCTTCTCCAACACCACAGTTCAAAAGCATCAATTCTTTGGCGCTCAGCCTTCTTTACAGTCCAACTCTCACATCCATACCTGACCGCTGGAAAAACCATAGCCTTGACTAGACGGACCTTAGTTGGCCAAGTAATGTCTCTGCTTTTGAATATGCTATCTAGGTTGGTCATAACTTTTCTTCCAAGGAGTAAGCATCTCTTAATTTCATGGCTGCAGTCACCATCTGCAGTGATTTTGGAGCCCCCAAAAATAAAGTCTGACACTGTTTCCACTCTTTCCCCATCTATTTCCCATGAAGTGATGGGACTGGATGCCATGATCTTCGTTTTCTGAATGTTGAGCTTTAAGCCAACTTTTTCACTCTCCACTTTCACTTTCATCAAGAGGCTTTTTAGTTCCTCTTCACTTTCTGCCATAAGGGTGGTGTCATCTGCATATCTGAGGTTATTGATATTTCTCCCGGCAATCTTGATTCCAGCTTGTGCTTCTTCCAGTCCAGCGTTTCTCATGACGTACTCTGCATAGAAGTTAAATAAGCAGGGTGACAATATACAGCCTTGACACACTCCTTTTCCTAGTTTTAATTGTATGTTTAAAGTCATATGTTCACAAGCTTAAATCTGGTATCAGAATTTAAGCAATTCTTGAAATGTGTGAATGTCTCTTTAATATACTGATTACAAAGCAAATAAGTAAATAAATAAATAAAATGATCAGTTTTCTCAAACACAGGTTTCACTCAGATCAATCAGAAGTTACTTAAATAGGTAGATGAAGCTTGGGAGTTTCCAAAAGAGAGGGTTAAATAAGTAGTAACTCGTTGTGGAAAGATGTTGTTCAGTCACTCAGTTGTGTCCGACTCTTTACAACCCCATGGACTGCAGCACTTCCAGGCTTCCCTGTCTTTTACCATCTCTCCACTGTCCTTTCCTGTTCTGTCCTATCCCTGCAGAGAGATGACCTTCAATAAAACACAGATGAATTAACCAAAACTGGAAAACTTGCTCAAGGGTCTGGCAAGAGAAAACCTGGATATTAGAAGGACAGTAGAAATGATTTTCTGGCTGTACAAACTTTTCTTGTTCAGTCGCTCAGTTGTGCTGCCTCTGCAACCCCATGGACTGCAGGATGCCAGGCTTTGGTGTCCTTCACTATCTCCCAGAGTTTGTTCAAACTCACGTTCGTTGAATTGGTGATGCCAACCATCTCAGCTTCTGTTGCCCCTTTCTCCTCTTGCCCTCAATCTTTCCCAGCATCAATGTCTTTTTCAATGAGTGACTCTTCGCATCAGGTTGCAGAGTATTGGGGCTTCAGCATTAACACTTCCAAATAATATTCAGGGTTGTTTTCCTTTAGGATTGATTGGTTTGATCTCCTTGCAGTCCAAGGGACTCCCAAAAGAGTCTTCTCCAGCACCACAGTTCAAAAGCATCAATTCTTTGGTGCTCAGCTTTCTTTATGGCCCAATTCTCACATCCATACATGACTGCTGGAAAAATCATGGCTTTGACTATATCAGCAAAGTGATGTCTCTGCATTTTAACAGGCTGTCTAAGTTTGTCAAAACTTTTCTTCCAAGGAGCAAGCATCTTTTAATTTCATGGCAGCAGTCATCATCTGCAGTGATTTTGGAGCCCCCAAAGTAAAATTTGTCATTATTTCCAGTTTCCCCATGTATTTGCCATCAAGTGATGGGACTGAATGCCACGATCTTAGTTTTTTGAATGTTGAGTTTTAAGCCAGCTTTTTCATTCTCCTCTTTCACTTCATCAAGAGGCTGTTTAATTTCTCTTCTCTTTCAGCCATTAGGTTGCTGTCAAGTGCATACATGAGGTTATTGATATTTCTCCCAGTATTCTTGATTCCAGCTTGAGCTTCATCCAGTCTGGCATTTTACATGATGTACTCTGCATAGAAGTTATATAAGCAGGGTAATAATATATAGCCTTGATGTACTCCTTTTCCAATTTGGAAACAGTCCATTGTTCCATGTCCAGCTCTAACTATTGCTTCTTGGCCTACAAACAGATTTCTCAGGAGACTGGTATTCTTATCTTTTTAAGGATTTTCCACAGTTTATTGTGACCCACACAGTCAAATACTTTATCATAGTCAATGAAACAGATGGTTTTTTTTTTTTTTTCTGGAATTCCTTGCTTTTTCTATGATCCAGTGGATGTTGGCAATTTGATCTCTGGTTCCTCTCCCTTTTCTAGATCCAGCTTGAACATCTGGAAGTCAACGGTTGACAAACTGTTGAAGCCTGGCTTGAAGAATTTTGAGCATTACTTTGCTAGCATGGGAGATGAGTGCAATTGTGCAGTAGTTTGAACATTCTTTGGCATTGCCCTTCTTTGGGATTGGAATGAATATTGACCTTTTCCAGTCTTGTGGCCACTGCTGGATTTTCCAAGTTTACTGGCATATTACATGCAGCACCCACAGCATCATCTTTTAGGATTTGAAATAGCTCAACTGGAATTTCATCACCTCCACTTGGTTTGTTTGTAGTAATATATATTATTATTATCAACCTTAACAAAGTTTAGGTTAATAACTATATATCAATTATGAAAAATGACTAGAATAATTAAAACTTGCCTACTAAGGGCAATTTGCAAAGCTCCTTGACATAATTTTTTTTCTTTACTCAAAACAGCCACATGATATAATATGTTTTTCTATTTTTAGGAAAGAATAAACTAAAATTCAGAGAGGCAAAGACCTCAGGATTAGAACCACAGCCATGTGACTCACAAATCAGTGGTTTTGCATCTATACTTATATCCTAACAGGCAAGGCTGTGCATTTTAGAAATTATTATGAATGAAGACCTTTTTATTTAAAATCTCTTAAACAATGTGGCATTTTTAATGTTTAATATAATCTCGTTGCTGGAGACATAAATTGCATATTATAGCCTATTGGAGTCAATCAAGAAATTATCATCATACCTAAAACATACTAAGATATTTTTGGAAGGTAACAAATCAGTCACGTCAAGGGCTTCTTGTTTCTCTGTAAACAGATTCACCCAAAGAAAATAAAATCACTGAAGCTCAAAATGAACTCTAATAATCAAGCAGTTTTGTTAAATCATGAACTTCACTGTACACTTTTTGCTTAGGGATTTGTGCCACCCCTATTCAAATCTTGTGTTGCAAAAAAAGTTACTTTATGAGACTCGTTGCTTCACTGCTTTATACCCTCAAGTATATTGCAGATTTTATGAACTCTGTACCTAAAACCATCTGAATTCAGTTTCTTCTAGATAGATCCACCTTGAAATTAATGTGTTTATATTAGCCTAAATATTCATGGCTTCAATATACCTTTATTTGAAGGTGTTCTGTATTTTAAAATTGCTGATTCTTTGGGAAAGCTAGGGTTAGAATTATTCCTACTGAGGTTGTTTTTTCAATAAATCAACTGTTGAAGACACTTTCAAGCAAATCTTTACTTTTCCTCTTTCTATACAAAATCTAATGTAAGCTATAACTAAAGTAGTGATGGTCTACATTGAAATGGAAAGAGAAAAAAATGCTCAACTGATTTTCTAAAAGGCTTTTTCTTACAATCAAAGAAAGTCATCACATGACTTCACTTTTGTATAGTCATATGACTTCATCATAAATTTTCAGTCCTATTCATTCAGACTGAATGCAGTTATTTCAAAATTTTGTGAATGTCCAAGGTATCATGAAGAGGAACTTTAAAATGAGGTAAAAATGAAGGTGTATTACAAAAACATATATCAAAAAACTTATGTGGACTACAGCCAGACATTTATTATTACTGTATGGCTATTTTAATTGGACACATTTGCAAGATATTGAGAATATTTTAGTCTAATTAACTTGGCAAAAATTCAACAAAAGCCATCATTTTAAGCCTAATGCATATGTGGGTAGGCTAATTGATTTATATATGCAAGCAGGGTTTCAGTTTGTGTATGAGTTCCAAAGACGCAAAACTTCAATCAGTACATTTTAAAAAATGTGTACAGGAAAAATACCTTGAGTAAACTTGCATAATTCTGGATTTTGCTATCAAATTGGATTTTCAAGGGGATTGTTTAAGTAAGCAGGTACAATAGAAAATACAGAAAGGAGGAAATGGGCTACAATGATAAGGAGAACAAGCTCTGGCATAAGACTGGGTAGAAATTCTAGCTCTATTACTTAATTATTGTTTAGTCACTAAGTTGTATCTGACTCTTTGTTAAATAACTGTGTGATTTTGGATGTTTGTTAAAATTCATAGGACTTTACTTTGTGGTTACATAGAGATAGTAACTATGGCAGTACAAGAGTTTTTTGTGATTTTTAAATTTTAGTAATGCATAAAATTCTTTGGAATGGTGTTAGATGCATCAGTTCAGTTCAGTCGCTCAGTCATGTTCGACTCTTTGAGATCCCATGGACTGAGCACACCAGGCCTGCCTGTCCATCACCAACTCCCAGAGTGTATCCGAACCCATGTCCATTGAGTCAGTGATGCCGTCCAACCATCTCATCCTCTGTTGTCCCCTTCTCCTCCCACCTTCAATCTTTCCCAGCAACAGGGTCTTTTCAAATGAGTCAGTTCTTCACATCAGGTGGCCAAAAGATTGGAGTTTGAGGTTCAGCATCAGTCCTTCCAGTGAACACCCAGGACTGATTTCCTTTAGGATGGACTGGCTGGATCTCCTTGCAGTCCAAGGGACTCTCAAGAATCTTCTCCAACACCACAATTCAAAAGCATCAATTCTTCGGCACTCAGCTTTCTTCACAGTCCAACTCTCACATCCACACATGATCACTGGAAAAACCATAACCTTTACTAGACAGACCTTTGTTGACAAAGTAATGTCTCTGCTTTTTAATATGCTGTCTAGGTTGGTCATAACTTTCCTTTCAAAGAGGTAGCATCTTTTAATTTCATGGTTGCAATCACCATGTGCAGTGATTCTGGAGCTGCCAAAAATAAAGCCTGCCACTGTTTCCCCATATATTTGCCATGAAATGATGGGACTGGATTTCATGATCTTAGTTTTCTGAATGATGAGCTTTAAGCCAACATTTTCACACTCCTCTCTCACTATCATCAAGAGGCTCTTTATTTCTTCTTCAGCTTCTGCCATAAGGATGGTGTCATCTGTATATCTGAGGCTATTGATATTTCTCTCAGCAATCTTGATTCCAGCTTGTGTTTCTTCCAACCCAGCATTTCTCATGATGCACTTTGCATATAAGCTAAATAAGCAGGGTGACAATATACAGCCTTGCCATACTCCTTTCCCTATTTGGAACCAGTCTGTTGTTCCATGTCCAGTTCTAACTGTTACTTCCTGACCTGCATACAGATTTCTCAAGAGGCAGGTCAGGTGGTCTGGCATTCCCATCTCTTTCAGAATTTTCCAGAGTTTGTTGTGGTCCACACAGTCAAAGCCTTTGGCATAGTCAATAAAGCAGAAATAAATGTTTTTTTTTCTGGCACTCTCTTGCCTTTTCAATGATACAGCAAATGTTGGCAATTTGATTTCTGGTTCCTCTGCCTACATAAACATAAAATATTATTGTTGTTGATGGTCTCAAAATTAGGAGCAGTAACAATGTTATTGTCTTGACCTCAAGCTATTAATGTTAGTGTATAGCAAGCAGAGACTCTTTCTAAATAAATCTTCAAATGTATTCCACATAGTAAGAACTCAAAAATGTTGATTTACCGAATCTAAGAATATTGCTATTGTAACTCTTCAGAAGGAAGAATTACAAGCCCAGCCCTTACAATATGTGGGCACAAAGATAGCTGATTACACAATTAGTTTGTATACACCAACAGTGACCTACTCTACATCTAATTTTGGATCCTGGTATAATCAAGGTCCGTCTAGTCAAGGCTATGGTTCTTCAGTGGTCATGTATGGATGTGAGAGGTGGACTGTGAAGAAAGCTGAGCACTGAAGAATTGATGCTTTTGAACTGTGGTGTTGGAGAAGACTCTTAAGAGTCCCTTGGACTGCAAGGAGATCCAACCAATCCATTCTGAAGGAGATCAGCCCTGGGTGTTCTTTGGAAGAAATGGTGCTAAAGCTGAAACTCCAGTACTTTGGCCACCTCATGAGAAGAGTTGACTCATTGGAAAAGACTCTGAAGCTGGGAGGGATTGGGGGCAGGAGGAAAAGGGAACGACAGAGGATGAGATGGCTGGATGGCATCACCGACTTGATGGACATGAGTTTGAGTGAACTCCATGAATTGGTGATGGACAGGGAGGTCTGGCATGCTGGAATTCATGACGTCGCAAAGAGTCAGACACGACTGAGGGACTGAACTGAACTGAGCTGAATAATCAAATAAAGAGGTCAAATAGCCACTGTAATCAACAGACAATTTGGGGGTAATTTATCTCATTTAGTTCAAAATTTCTTGCTTAAGGACTTCATCACAGACCATGTTTCAGCACATCTTCAGATAAATTTACAACAGCTAACATTTCAACACTCAATAAAATATACAGAATTACATTTTATACACAGAACACCATTTTTTCTGTAGCTAAAGATTGATAGTTCAAATTTCTACAAATTTTTGAAGTAAAAGAATAAGTATTATGTATATAAATTCAGAAGCATTTAAATTCAAATACATGTACAGACTACCTATGGGACGATGCTAGAAAATCCAGACAAATAATTTTTTGATGAGTTTAATGCTTTGAAAGTGAAGAAACTACATAATATTTGGTATGTTTTATACATCTAGACAATTCAACAAATTCTAAATGTTTATCTGTTTCTACTAAATTTCAGTGTATTATGGAATCATAAGTCCAGAAAGTTCCATGGGAGCTAACTGAACCTGATTCAACCTATTCTATTTTATCCTGTTTAGTCATCATTCTTATACTAACAATCTTCCATGTGTCCAGGATTGAATAAAGGGTTAAATAATCAGATTAAGAAGATGCTAGCTATGCTTGAATCCAAAGAACTCAAAATCTAGTGAAAAAAAAAAAAACACATGAATTTAAAATAACAACATCCTTGTTAGTCAACAGTTTGATGGGATATATGCTGTATCATCACTAGAGAAGATAGAGTAGCAGTTAACTATTAGTGAAGGCTTTGGAAATGAGGAATATAAATTGTGTTCACACCAACAAACTAGAGGTATAAGACTTTTCCTATCAAAAACTATGTACCAAAGCAGAAAATTTAAAATGTTAGTTGCTCAGTCATGTCTGACTCTTTGCAACTCCATGGACTATATTCCACCAGGCTCCTCTGTCCATGGAATTCTCCAGGCAAGAATACTAGAGTGGTTAGCCATTCCCTTCTGCAGGGGATCTTCCTGACCCAGGGACCAAACTGCAGCTCCTCTATTGCAGGTGGATTTTTACCATCTGAGCTCCCAAGGAAGGCTGAAAGCAAAAAGATGTGAATAATATGGAAGAAATGCTGTGTCACTGATGAATTCATTTGATGTAATAATCAGAATGAGGCTGGTTACTCTCAGCAGTGGCCACAGAACTGGAAAAGGTCAGTTTTCATTCCAATCCAAAGAAAGGCAATGCCAAAGAGTGATCAAACTACCACACAATTGCACTCATCTCACAAGCTAGTAAAGTAATGCTCAAAATTCTCCAAGCCAGGCTTCAGCAATACATAAACTGTGAACTTCCAGATGTTCAGGTTGGTTTTAGAAAAGGCAGAGGAACCAGAGATCAAATTGCCAACATCTACTGGATCATGGAAAAAGCAAGAGAGTTCCAGAAAAAACATCTATTTCTGTTTTACTGACTATGCCAAAGGCTTTGAACCTGTGGATCACAATAAACTGTAGAAAATTCTGAAAGAGATGGGAATACCAGACCACCTGACCTGCCTCTTGAGAAACCTGCATGCAGGTCAGGAAGCAACAGTTAGAACTGGACATAAAACAACAGACTGGTTCCAAATAGGAAAAGGAGTACATCAAGGCTGTATATTGTCACCCTGCGTATTTAACTTCTATGCAGAGTACGTCATGAGAAACGCTGGGCTGGAGGAAGCAGAAGCTGGAATCAAGGTTGCCGGGAGAAATATCAATAACCTCAGATATGGAGATGACATCACCCTTATGGCAGAAAGTGAAGAAGAACTAAAAAGCCTCTTGGTGAAAGTGAAAGAGGAGAGTGAAAAAGTTGGCTTGAAGCTCAACATTCAGAAAACGAAGATCATGGAATCCAGTCCCATCATTTCATGGGAAATAGATGGGGTAACAGTGGAAACAGTGGCTGACTTTATTTTTCTGGGCTCCACAATCACTGCAGATGGTGATTGCAGCCATGAAATTAAAAGACACTTACTCCTTGGAAGGAAAGTTATGACCAACCTAGACAGCATATTAAAAGCAGAGACATTACTTTGTCAACAAAGGTCCATCTAGTCAAGTCTATGGTTTTTCCAGTGGTCATGTATGGATGTGAGAGTAGGACTATAAAGAAAGCTGAGGGCTGAAGAATTGATGCTTTTGAACTGTGGTGTTGGAGAAGACTCTTGAGAGTCCCCTGGACTGCAACGAGTCCCAGCCAGTCCATCCTAAAGGAAATCAGTCTTGGGTGTTCATTGGAAAGACAGATGCTGAACCTGAAACTCCAATTCTTTGGCCACCTGATGCGAAGAACTGACTCATTTGAAAAGACCCTGATGTTGGGAAGGATTGAAGGTGGGAGGAGACAGGGATGACAGACGATGAGATAGTTGGATGGCATCACTGACTTAATGGACATGGGTTTGGGTGGACTCTGGGAGTTGGTGATGGACAGGGAGACCTGGCGTGCTGTGGTTCATGGGGTTGCAAAGAGTGAGACATGACTGAACGACTGAACTGAATTGAACTGAACTGACTCAGAAGGATGATATAATGAAGGATCATGTGCCTCCCAAAGACAATGAATAATGTATCTTAAACATGAGATCATATCTCATTTTGGAAATACACTTCCAGAGTCACAGTAGGGGATGACTTCAAGAAAATGAATCTAGTTAAGAAATTAATACACTGGCTCAGGCAAGGTACAAAGAGATAAGAGCAACAGGAACTGAGAGGATGATAAAAAATATGATAGGCACTCAAAATGTGTCATAAACTCTAGCAGTTAATAAGTGGAGAAAAACAGGCATTGAAGACAACTTCCAGGTTTATAATTTGAATAACTTGGGGCCTGGTGATCATATCAATAGTCGGTACAAAGATAAAACAAGCTTGGGTGAGAAGCCAGAAATTAAAATAGAACAAATATATCAATAAAACAAGAAAAAGATTTAAAAAGTTATACTAACAACTAGTACTTACTGCAAACTTGCCACATGCTAAGGATTGCATCAGCTCTTTATATATTTCATTTAATCTTGAGCAAGATACAGTATGAGTGTAAGCTAGAGAGAGATTGACATTTCTGGGAAGACATTACTACCAAATATTAATCTTATGGACCTTGGGTCAAGCAACAAAGGTTAGGGGATCATACTTGTATTGGGCATCCCACTGAAAGGAATGGAGAGAAAAAGGAGGCAATGGCATTTAATCAGAGTCCTAAAGTAATACCAAGGGTCCAGATAAAGAAATCAAGATCAATCTCACGTCAAAAATACAGGAGCATGAGTGAAAATAAAAGCTAAAACCAATGAGGAATGATCAGCAGATTCAATTATAGTACTCTGTTGACTCTTAGCCACAGGATGTGAGGGTGGTAGAAGCATATCTAGAGGGGGCTGCAGGTAAGTCAACAAAGAGTTAAGAGGTTTGGGTACTTTCTGGAAATTTATTATTTCTAGTGTAACTCCTCTAGGATCTAGAACACATTTTGTATGCTTTCTACTATTTTAAGTTTGTAAGGTTTATCTTATGGTCCAGAATATGGTAAATTTAGTGATTATTCCTTGTGTATTTGCAAAAAATATATATATATATATATATTGCATTGCATGTGTGTGTGAGTGTGTACATGTGTGGAGAGGCGTGTTCTATAAATGTCAATTAGATTGACTTGGTTTGTATTATTCAGGTCATCTATATGCAAGTTTAATTTCTGTCTTGGTTAATGAGAGGACAGTTGAAATCTTTAACTAAAATTGTATATTTGCTTATTTCTCCTAAATTCTTTCCATTTTTGCTCTTCTTTTGGTACATACCTATTTATAATAGATAAGCCTTCTTGGAGAATTGACTCTTTTGTGTTATGAAATATTCTTTACTTCTGGTGCTGTTTCCTGTTATGAAGTCTTATTTAATTGATATTCGTCCAACTACTCTAGCTTTCGTTATTATTTACATGGTTTATATTTTTCAATCCTAATATTTTACCCTTTTTATTTTTTCTATGTTTTAAATAGGTTTCTTGTAGAAAGTACAGAATTGGATCTTTCTGTTATTTCCAATATGACAATATATGTCTTTTACGTGGTGGGTTTAAAGCATTTATATGATTATCAATAGGTTGTACTAAAGTCTACAACTTTCTAGCGTCTTTATTCCATTTGTTCTTTTTTAATTTCCCTTTTGCCTTCTTTTATATTAATTGAGCATTCTTAAGATTCTATATCTCCCCTTTTTATCAACCATACATTTTTATTATTTTACAGTTTTTATAATTGCCCAAATACCATGCAGAATCTGCACCACCCTCACTCACTGACTGCTCCAGCCACTTGGCTTAGTTGTTTTTGCATATGGCAGGCATGCTCCTCTCAAGATCTGTCTACTACGTGTTTCACCTGCTAAAATGTCCTTCTGCAGATCAGCGTGTTTTACACTCTAGCCGCTTTTGTACAAATATCACTTTAGTGAAGCCTTCCTAGATTACCGTATTTTACAGTGAATGCCTCATTGGTCCCTATCATCTTCTGTATTACATATTTATTTAATTTTAAAATCTATTCTCTGCTTACCAGACTCTAACCTCCACAGAAATATATATTTTTGTCCATTTCAATCAATACCATATTTCCAGTGCCTAGAAAAGAGCCTGCTGTCAAACAGAGTCTTGATAAAGAGTTGTTGAATTAATGAATATGTGTAAATTGAGAAAAAGAAACCAGTGAAGTTCAAGAGATTAATAGCTAAGAAGAGATCAAATGATAAAACATATAATAAGAAACTAGAGGTAGATAATCGGAGGAGATGGGTTACAGAGCACCAGAAAATGATAGGTCTTGACCCTTTCCCTCCGTAAGTGAAGCAAGTATACAGAAGTAGATAAATTAATGGGTGGTGGGGCAGAAAGCTGAAGAGTTTATGTTATGTAGCTCCCATTTTCTTTCTGATACAGGGGCATTTGCTAGGATTTGGGCACGGTATGTGAATGATAAGTGCTTCCCAGGTGGTGCTAGTGGTAAAGAACCCAACTGCCAATGCAGGAGACATGAGATGCGAGTTTGATCCCCGGGAAGGGAAGATTCCCTAGAGGAGGGCATGACAACCCACTGCAGGACACATGTGAGTGGTAAAGGGTAGGGATTCAAAAGGACCACAACCAAAGAGCCAAAATCACCGTTGTGTCCTCTAGAGTTACATAAATTCCACTTAGTGAGAGAGTAGCACAAGTTTATAAAACACGATCCATGAAGCATTAAGGGAAAACTCTGGAATGATTGGCAATTTTATTTTCATTCTATCTATAACCTGAAAAATAAGTGCAACTTATTTTTGTGTTGCTTAAGTCTTTAAGTTAAAGGTTTTCAAGCTCAAATACTGTCTTAAATAGCAACTTTAGTTGCATTCTGCATACAGGTTTATCTACTTTGTGAAATATCTGCTTTTCATTACCTATCTACTATCTTCAAATAGAAAATATAAATTTAGCTATGAACAGGAGGAAGAATGCCAATTTAATTTACTTTGTTTCTGAATTCTCCATTTTTCTCAAAAGACTGGATTTGGTCACAGCTGGATCTGACATATAAGAATATCAAAAATCAATAATTCTACTTTCTTCCAATTTCAGATCATTTTGGAGCTGACATATGAGTGCAGCTGCAAACTATCTTGCTTTCTGTGCCCTCTCTGCAATCCTTTTGGCAGGTGGACAGAGAGAGAACAGCACTTACACTCATAGAAGTCATATTATTAATATCCCCTGACAGCTATGAATGACTTCATCTTTCAGCCATGCCTGATTCTACCGCAGATATACAGGCCTTCCCTTTGTATAGTATAAATCCATGTGTGATTTAATGAGAAAAATATTAGTAAACCTATTATATTTGATAATTTTTTTCTCAATGGTATCAAGGAATTTAGGACTACTGGCCTTTTGCTTATTGAAGGCATATCAAATGAATGTGTTTGCTTTCAAAGTTGCACAATAGTGCTGTAAAATAACCTGTGTAAATCACATTTCTCTTTATTATACCTGTTAACCAGAAAATCAATAGCATGAATTTCCTGACAGTTAAAATGGATAGATACATATTTACAAATCCTAAATCAAGCAGGTATGTAGGCTACAGTAAAGGACACAGGCTTATCATAGGAAGGAATAAACTAATCAATAGGAAATGATGATGTTTTTGGTGATAATAAAGAACAGAGATCCAGGAACATAATACATTTCATGATAACAGAATCTGGTTTCTGATAATATACAAACTGAGTAAAGTTATGGCATTATAAACCTCTATAAACCAGCTCAAGACTTGGTTCCTTCACCTGGCACAACAAGGTAAGGGAACTAACTGGACTGCTATGTGGATTAAATGAGATAAATGTATATAATAATCATCCAACATCTATCTACATGCAGTATGTGGTTACTTAAAACCTGTCAGTTGACTTTTTGCATTCTTGTCTCAGTAACTTGATTCAGAGACAAAGCTTTTCTGAACAGATATCTTGTACTATGAATTTTTAAAAAAAAGACTTTCTTTGCATTATCTAAGTAATAAAGTTCTAGATAAAACTTAAAATGATGTGAGAGATATTATTATGATTTTATAGATTTCTGGACTGAAAATCAAAGGCTAAAATTCAATATAATCTCAGGAAAAGACCAACATACCCTCTAGATTACTTAATTTATATATAGCCTTCCTCAGTTCAGTTCAGTTCAGTCGCTCAGTCGTGTCCGACTCTTTGCGACCCCATGAATTGCAGCACACCAGGCCTCCCAGTCCATCACCAACTCCTGGAGTTCACTCAGACTCATGTCCATCAAGTCGGTGATGCCATCCAGCCATCTCATCCTCTGTCGTCCCCTTCTCTGCCTGCCCCCAATCCCTCCCATCATCAGAGTCTTTTCCAATGAGTCAACTCTTCTCATGAGGTGGCCAAAGTACTGGAGCTTCTGCTTTAGCATCATTCCTTCCAAAGAACACCCAGGGCTGATCCCCTTTAGAATGGACTGGTTGGATCTCCTTGCAGTCCATGGGACTCTTAAGAGTCTTCTCCAACACCGCAGTTCAAAAGCATCAATTCTTCAGCACTCAGCCTTCTTCACAGTCCAACTCTCACATCCATACATGACCACTGGAAATCCATAGCGACAAATGAAAAGGTGAGTAATAAACTTCAAGATCTCACTCCTCTTCACAAGCAACACCACCTGTATCTCCATGAGGTAAAATTAACCAGTTCACAAGGCAAATCTGAACATGTCCCAAGATGCAAAGACCAGTTCTTCAGGAACCATCAATTTCCCTATCAACTACTATCACTATGTCTTCCTTAATATATAATTAAAATCTAAAAGGAATGACCATGCCCTTCTTTTAAAACACCTAACAAAAATGAGGTATAGTACATAAATGCTTGTGTCTTTAAGAGGTTTCTGCTTTTTAAACTAAAAGTGAAAAATTGAGTAGGGAAAATCACAGAATAAAGATTTCACCCCAACAAAATATCTGACATCATCAAAGTGCTCAAGATTTTAAAAATGTGAGTATTAAAGAAAAACATTTTAATTGTTTACCAGCTAATAACAATAACTACCACTTATTGTAAAACTACTGCATGCCACACACTGCAAAGTAACATGTAAAGATGAAAAGAACACAACTACTACATGGGAGAACTGGGAATTGACTCTGCTGACACTCTCCACATTGTAATCTTATCTGCACTACTTAAGTTCAGTCACTTAGTCGTGTCCGACTTTTGCGCCCCATGGACTGTAGCACTGCAGGCCTCCCTGTACATCACCAAATACTGGAGCTTACTCAAACTCATGTCCATTGAGTCAGTGATGCCATCCAACCACCTCATCCTCTGTCATCCCCTTCTCTTCCCACTTTCAATCTTTCCCATCATCGGGAACTTTCAAATGAGTCAGTTCTTTGGACCAGGTGGCCAAAGGATTGGAGTTTCAGCTTCAGCATCAGCCCTTCCAATAATTATTCAGGACTTATTTCTTTTAGGATGGACTGGTTGGATCTCCTTGCAGTTGAAGGGACTCTCAAGAGTCTTTTCCAACACCCCACTTTAAAAGAATCAATTTCTCGGTGCTGTTTTCTTTATAGTCCAACTCTCACATCCATACGTGACTACTGGAATAACATAGCCTTGACTAGACAGACCTTTGTTGGCAAAGTAATGTCTCTGGTTTTTAATATGCTATCTAAGTTGGTCATAACTTTCCTTCCAAGGAGTAAGCGTCTTTTAATTCCATGGCTGCAATCACCATCTGCAGTGATTTTGGAGCCCAGAAAAATAAAGTCTCTCACTGTTTCCTCCATTTTCCCATCTATTTGCCATGAAGTGATGGGACCAGATGCCATGATTTTAGCTTTTTGAATGTTGACCTTTAAGTCAACCTTTTCACTCTCCTCTTTCACTTTCATCAAGAGGCTCTTTAGTTTTTCTTCACTATCTTCCATAAGGGTGGTGTTATCTGCATATCTGAGGTTATTGATACTTCTCCCAGCAATCTTGATTCCAGCTTGTACTTCTTCTAGCCCAGTATTTCTCATAATGCACTTTGCATATAAGCTAAATAAGCAGGATAACAATGTACAGCCTTGACGTACTCCTTTCCCTATTTGGAACCAGTCTGTTGTTTCATGTCCAATTCTAACTGTTGCCTCCTGACCTGCATACAGGTTTCTCAAGAGGCAGGTCAGGTGGTCTGGTATTCCCATCTCTTTCAGAATTTTCCACAGTTTGTTGTGATCCACACAGTCAAAGGTTTTGGCATAGTCAATAAAACAGAAGTAGATGTTTTTCTGGAACTCTCTTGCTTTTTCCATGATCCAGCGGATGTTGGCAATTTGATCTTTGGTTCTCCTGCCTCTTCTAAAGCCAGCCTGAAAATCGGGAAGTTCTCAGGTCACATACTGTTGAAGCCTCACTCAGAGAGTTTTGAGCATTACTTTACTAGCATGTGAGATGAGTGCAATCGTGCAGTAGTTTGAGCGTTCTTTGGCATTGCCTTTCTTTAGGATTGGAATGAAAACTGACCCTTTCCAGTCCTGTGGCCACTGCTGAATTTTCCAAATTTGCTGGCATATTGAGTGCAGCACTTTTACAGCATCATCTTTTAGGATTTGAAACAGCTCAACTGGAATTCCATCACCTCCACTAGCTTTGTTCATAGTGATGCTTCCTTAGGCCACTTGACTTTGCATTCCAGGAGTGATCATATCATCTGGCTCTAGGTGAGTGATCATGTCATCATGATTATCTGGGTCATGAAGATCTTTTTTGTACAGATCTTCTGTGTATTCTTGCCATCTTTTCTTAATATCTTCTGCTTCTGTTATATCCATACTTAGACCTAACATTACTTAGACATCTAATAAACTCTTCTCACCCCTCCCAACATTGCCACAACTTACATCTGCATAGCCTGTTGATTTGTTTATAAATAACTGCTATGAGGATATTGCTATCATATACTGTCTCCTTTCCTCTGAAAGTGCCTCACTTCATCATTTTAGGATAAAGCAATAAAGTGTTGCTTTCTGTATCCACCTCCTTCACCAAACTGAAAACACAGAACCATAAATTAACACCTAGAAACTATATATAAAAAGACACAAGATCCTGTAACTTATGCACATATGTCATTTCCCACATAACCAAATGACAACTACGTGTATGATGAAAATTCACCAATGTTCACCAATTATCCATCCATGGAAGAAACTGTAAAATTAGGTAAATGGATTCTAATGCAGGAAGGAAATTTCCCAGAGCATATAGCAATTATCGAACTTGGCATTTGACCAGAGTCTTGAGGTTAACTAGAATTCAATACGGAATTTTATCCTTGCAAAATAACCTTGAATTCGTAATCATCTTGGTCTCTGTTTAGGAGTTTCTGTGGAAATGCACTTGACATTTTTAAAAGGAGACCTGAAGTTTCTAAAGTTCTACAAGTGTATTAAAAAATACAAAAACTAACTGCCATTGGCATATTTCAATCAAGGGCTTGTCATCGAGAATCTTCAATGAGGTCGGAAATGTTTTTTAGTTCAAGGTAGTATTAGAAAATGAAATAATATATAAAAGACAGAAAATAACCTCTGTTCAGTTCAGTTCAGTTCAGTAGCTCATTTGTGTCTGACTCTTTGTGACCCCATGAACTGCAGCACTCCAGGCCTCCCTGTCCATCACCAACTCCCAGAGTTACTGAAACTCATGTCCACCGAGTCAGTGATGCCATCCAACCATCTCATCCTTTGTCGTCCCCTTCTCCTCCTGCCCTCAATCTTTCCCAGCATCAAAGTCTTTTCAAATGAGTCAGTTCTTCGCATCAGGTGGCCAAAGTATTGGAGTTTCAGCTTCAACATCAGTCCTTCCAATGAATACTTAGGACTGGTCTTTAGGATGGACTGGTTGGATCTTCTTGCAAGGGATTCTCAAGTGTCTTCTCCAACACCACAGTTAAAAGCATCATTCTTCAGCATCACCTTTCTTTATAGTCCAGCTCTCACATCCATGCATGACTATTGGAAAAACAATACGTTGACTAGACGGACCTTTGTTGGCAAAGTACTATCTCTTTTTTTTAAATATGCTGTCGAGGTTGGTCATAACTTTTCTTCCCAGGAGTAAGCGTCTTTTAACTTCATGGCGGCATTCACCATCTGCAGTGATTTTGGAGCCCCCCAAAATAAAATTAGCCACTGTTTCCATTGTTTCCCCATCTATTTGCCATGAAGTGACAGAACCAGATGCCATGATCTTAGTTTTCTGAATGTTGATCTTTAAGCCAACTTTTTCACTCTGCTCTCTCACTTTCATCAAGAGGCTCTTTATTCTTGTTCACTTTATAAGGGTGGTGTCATCTGCATATCTGAGGTTATTGATATTTCTCCTGGCAATCTTGATTCCAGCTTGTGCTTCTTCCAGCCCGGCATTTCTCTTGAAGCACTTTGCATATAAGGTAAATAAGCAGGGTGACAATATATAGCCTGACGTACTCTTTCTCTTATTTGGAACCAGTCTGTTGTTTTATGTCCAGTTCTAACTGTTGCTTCCTGACCTGCATACAGATTTCTCAAGAGGCAGGTCAAGTGGTCTGGTATTCCCATCTTTGAAGAATTTTCCAGTTTATTGTGATCCACACAGTCAAAGGCTTTGGCATAGTCAATAAAGCAGAAATAGATGTTTTTCTGGAACTCTCTTGATTTTTTGATGATCCAGTAGATGTTGACAATTTGATCTCTGGTTCCTCTGACTTTTCTAAAACCAGCTTGAACATCTGGAAGTTCACAGTTTAGGTATTGCTGAAGCCTGGCTTGGAGAATTTTGAGCATTACTTTACTAGCATGTGAGATGAGTGCAATTATGCGGTAGTTTGAGCATTCTTTGGCATTGCCTTTCTTTGTGATTGGAATGAAAAGTGACCTTTTCTAGTCCTTGGCCATGGCTGAGTTTTCCAAATTTGCTGACATATTGAGTGCAGCACTCTCACAGCATCATCTTTTAGGATCTGAAAAAGCTTAACTGGAATTCCATCATCTCCACTAGCTTTATTTGTAGTGATGCTTCCTAAGGCCCACGTAACTTCACATTCCAGGATGTCTGGCTCTAGGTGAGTGATCACACCATCGTGATTATTTGGTCATGAAGATCTTTTTTGCACAGTTCTCCTGTGTATTCCTGACACCTCTTCTTAATATCTTCTGTTTCTGTTAGGTCCCTACCATTTCTGTCCTTTATTGAGCCCATCTTTGCATGAAATGTTCCATCAGTATCTCTAATTTTCTTGAAGAGATTTCTAGTCTTTTCCATTCTATTGTTTTTCTCTATTTCTTTGCATTGATTGCTGAGGAAGGCTTTCTTATCTCTCCTTGCTATTCTTTGGAACTCTGCATTCAAGTGGGTATATCTTTCCTTTTCTCCTTGCTTTTCACTTCCCTTCCTTTCACAGCTATTTGTAAGGCTTCCTCAGACAGCCATTTTTCTTTTTCGCATTCATTTTTCTTGGGGATGGTCTTGATTCTTGTCTCCTGTACAATGTCATGAACCTCCATCCATAGTTCATCAGGCACTCTGTCTATCAGATCTAGTCCCTTAAATCTATTTCTCACTTCTACTCTATACTCATAAGGGATTTGATTTATGTCATACTTGAATAGTCCAGTGGTTTTCCCCATTTTCTTCAATTTCAGTCTGAATTTGGCAATAAGGAGCTCATGATCTGAGCCACAGTCAGTCCCGGTCTTGTTTTTCTGACTGTCTAGAGCTTCTCCCTCTTTGGATGCAAAGAATATAATCAATCTGATTTCAGTGTTGACCATCTGGTGAAGTCCATGTGTATAGTCTTCTCTTGTGTTGTTGGAAGAGGGTGTTTGCTATGACCAGCGCCTAGTAAAAAGCGGTAAAGTTCTCTATTATTTTGGTTGAAATATGGGCTTATTCTTTAAGTTAGATAGGTTGAAAGTCTAAAAAATAACTTTTACTAAGACGGAATAAGTTGCTTCACCATTTTTCTTATAAATTTGATGCACATCTATTTCTTTGAACATGAGCTATCCCTATTGGTCATTATATCAAACTAAAACATTGACTCAACTGTGTTCCAGTCCAGATACTTTATATATATTATTCAGTCAGTAAGTAAGCATTTATGGAATCCCTACTTTATGCAAATACCATTCTGAGGACACAGAGTCAAATACGCTATAAAGCTTACTCTCAAAGAACGCATAGTCCAAGGAAACACATACATATGAGCATAGCTCACTCACTATTCTAACCTAACTAGCTGTATCTTATAAATAAAAATAATAAAGTACATGGATTCTAAGACATTTATTGCTACCCACAAAACAATTTTCCTTTCATCTGCAGATAGCAGACATAGAAATGAAACCACTTACCTTCTTACATTGCTTTGGTCTCAAGAACTTAAACAGTGTATTTTGACTGTAAATTGACAAAAGCTATTTTATAGCTAATACTTTCCTTTCTATGTCAATAACCAAGCATTTCAGTTCAGTCAGTTCAGTTGCTCAGTCATGTCTGATTCTTTGCGACCCCATGAATTGCAGCACGCCAGGCCTCCCTGTCCATCACCGACTCCTGGATTTCACTCAAACTCATGTCTATCGAGCCGGTGATGCCATCCAGCCATCTCATCCTTTATCGTCCCCTTTTCCTCCTGCCTCCAATCCCCCCCAGCATCAGAGTCTTTTCCAATAAGTCAACTCTTCACATGAGGTGGTCAAAGTACTGGGGTTTCAGCTTCAGCATCAGTCCTTCCAGGAACGGCAGGACTGAACTCCTTTAGAATGGACTGGTTGGATCTCCCTGCAGTCCATGGGACTCTCAAGAGTCTTCTCCAACACCACAGTTCAAAAGCATCAATTCTTCAGCACTCAGCTTTCTTCACAGTCCAACTCTCACATCCATACATGACCACTGGAAAAACCATAGCCTTGGCTAGATAGACCTTTGTTGGCAAAGTAATGTCTCTGCTTTTTAATATGTTATCTAGATTGGTCATAACTTTCCTTAAAAGGAGTAAGTGTCTTTTAATTTCATGGCTGCAATCACAATCTGCAGTGATTTTTGGAGCCCCCCAAAATAAAGTCTGACACTGCTTCCACTGTTTCCCCATCTATTTCCCATGAAGTTACACATGGCCAATCCTGGTGGCTCAGACTGTAAAGAATTTACCTGCAATGCAGGAAACCCAGGTTCCATCCCTGGATTGGGAAGATCCCCTGGAGAAGAGAATGGCTACCCACTCCAGTATTCTTGCCTGGAGAATCCCACAGACAGAGGAGCCTGGTAGGCTACACATGTGGTCGCAGAGTCAGATATGACTGAGTGACTAACATACACAATCCTGTTGGCATGGTTTAAGTCCCTTTCCTAGGGACAAAAGGCCATTCACAAATTCAGACAACCTACGTCTAACATATTTATTTCTAGCTTCCAGCTGTAGTGAGCAGCAAAGAAATAAAACATATTGAGATTCTTCTTAAACACACATGATACATTTCATACCATTATATGTATGGATGTACAAGAAATCTTCAAAATGAAAAGATCGGGGACTATATATTGCACTATATGTATGGCTGTATTTAGGCAGAAAGAGAAAGGAGTAAGCTGTACTGAGCAATTAGAATTATGAGTTTATGTGTTTTTTTGTTTGTGTGTTTAATGGAAAGTGGATAAGTAAAAATGTTTGATATTTGGTCTGTTTAAAAATTCTGCATTGTATCTGAACTTTCTCTTTTTCTTACTTTTCCGTCAGATCTACCAGTCATCTAACCATGAATTTCTGGATTAATTAAAAAATGTGTCTTTTCTGAAAAAAATAAGGAGAGGGGCAGCCAAAATAGGAGACATACATTGAGTCAGTGTACTTTTAGTCAGACAGATGGCAACACATTATGATTTGCAAACACTGCTTTCTGGGAAATCTGGAGGAATCAACTACAATACTCAAAGTAAAATCCCAGGTAATAATGTTATTATGGACTGAACTGTATCCCCCCAGATTCACAAAGTTAAGCATCTGAAGGTGGGTCCTCTGGGAGGTGTCAAATATAAGCGAGGTTATAAGATTGGGGACTTTGCTATGGAATTAGTGCTCTTATAACAAGAGACACCGGAGAGCTTGCTGTCTCTTCTCTGTGAGGATATGGAGAAAAGGAGGCTTATGCAAGTCAGGAAAAGAGTCCTTACCAGAATCTGATCATACTACAGCCTGATCTGGACTTCAAAACTGTGAGAAAAGAAAGTTATTTTGCTTATGCCACTCAGTCTATAGCATTTTATCATGGTAGCCCAAGTAGATGAAGACAATTATCTAAAATTTCTAGCACCGAATTTGGAAGGAAATAAAAATTATGCTTTAAACTACTGACCATCAAACTTTAAGCTTATGTTTTTGAATTGGGAGGTAATTTGAAAAGAATATGGTATGTATCTAACCCATTCAGGTACTTTCTGAATATTCAGCTTCTGATATCAACAAGAATATTTTCTATATGTGCAATAAAAAAAAATTGGACATATCTTTACCCATACCAAGGAAAATAGAGAAGTGAATCTGAGACTATATCACAAGTTATAAATATTATGGAGAATTTCAGTTACAGGGATGTAATTATGATTACTTCAGGGAAAATAATTCTCCCATACTCCTGAATATCTACAGAAGAACTAAATTTCCTATAGGAATCCTACAGAATCTTACACTTCCTTCTACTGATACTGGAAAGTATCCAATGGATGTGCTGACATCCATTTGTCTAATTCCTTAAGACCATTCTGAGATTAAACCAACAAACAGTAAAGCATATTTACCACAATATCATAACCCTTCAAAGAAGTGCTTTTACTAAGGCCCAGCTTAATGTAATGGTCTTTGCCTCTACTGAAGGTTGACATAGGGACCATTAATTTAGGCAATGGTTCTTTGTTGCTGCTGCTGCTGCTATTTAGTTGCTAAGTCATGTTCAACTCTTTGCAACCCCATGGACTGTAGCCCACCAGGCTCCTCTGTCCATGAATTCTCCAGGCAAGAATACTGGAGTGGGTTGCCGTTCCCTTCCCCAGGGGATCTTCCTGACCCAGGGATCGAAACTGCCCCTTCTGCTTGGCAAGTGGATTTTTTTTTTATAACCATTGAGCCACTTTTGGGTTTGAAGATTTTATTTCTAGACATTCTCTGTATAAGGATATGAGAAGAAAATTTCCACTTTTTGTCAGGAAAAAAAATTGTCCTCAATCTTCTTTTTGTCAAAAAATAAGTTGTTAAACTCTCTACATTTCTATTTTATTTTCCTTAACATCTGAAAATTTAAAACCAAACCTCATTTCTCCTCAGGATGTGTAATCTACTTAATTAGAGTGCAGAAAAAAAAAGTCTACTCTTAATATACATAAGGCAACATACCTCTTAATGGTATCAGTAAGCATTTCTCTAAGACACATGGTTTAGTAACTGAAAGAAAGTAATTTGCTTTACCCAGGGATTCAGTCTTCCAGCTTTTCACTGATGCTGTTTAGAAATAATCAAAAATAAAATACAACCACTTAATCCCAAATAGTATTTCAAATGCTGTGTCATTTGAGAAGTGATTTGCACTTAATGGGCAGATCCTGAGTTAAGTTGAGGAAAAGTGCAAAATCCACTACAGATTCAGTAGAATCCAAATAATAAAGCCATGTCACCAAATTTATGATGGAAGGTATGTATAGTACCTCACAAGTCAGGTAATATAATTCTTAAACAATGATTTTAATAAAAAATCCTCCACATTAATCATATACTAGAAAATTAGAAAAATACTTTAGAAAGCCAGTCGACCACTGCAGACCTATTCCTCTCTACTTCCGCTACATCTCTTCCTAGCAGTGCTATGCTGTGCTGGTGAGGAGCAACCTGTTCATTTAGAATTCCTCCACTAAAAGGAACTGTTTGGAAGATCCCTAATTGTTCTCATTGAATTTCAACTCAATATTAAGAATGAGATAAGATAATTCAAATATTCTTTATTCATGATAGCTAATGGGAACCTTGGTCTGGAAGTGAAGGGTAAAAGTGATACAAAATATTGACACATTAGCTAAAAAATTCTTTTTTATCAGATAACCACCCAGCATCTTTCAAATCTTGGCATATTTGATTTATTTACCCTGATAGAAGTAGCAGTTGTATGAGCAACCTTGATAAGGAACACAGAAAGTGGAGATTAAAACATATAATCTCATTATGTTCTGTTGGCCAAACAGTTCATGGCACCAAATGTCAAAACACCAATGGGTAGACCAGCCCCTAAAGTCAGCTCAGGGTAATAGATCTTTCTGTTGTCTTAACCTCACTACATTAAAGTGTTCTTTTACTTATACATTTGAGACTATTTAAATATTACCCAGTGCAGTTATAATAAATTAAAGCAAACAGATAAACATGGCAGAGAGAACAAACTTAAACAATAATACCACCAAAATGAAAATAAAACAATAAAAATAGACAAACGACAAGAGCAAAGCAAATAAAATAGTTAATCAGAGCACACAAAATATATCAATAATGAAAATAAGATTCGCGAGTGGTTACTGTCTTAGGGGAGACACCTGAAACCAATTCCAGCCAGACAACCTCTAGAGGCTCACTAATTGAAGTAAGCACGTGTGTACACAGAAGTAGGAGATGAGTCTGGAAAAGGGAGGATTTGCCAGAATCTTTATATAGATAATTTAGGCCCTCAGATCTGCTCTTCTATCATGCCATCTGGAGTAAAGTTTCTGGAAAATTTGAACTTAAGAATAAGTGGATTTGAAGCTGTACAAATGAGGGCAGAGATATTGTGCCATATTGAAAACAGAAAAATCAATTCAATTCCACATCCTTAAAGGTTTGCACTCTAGTTCTTATGCACCACTCCCAGAGAGCTAATAGACAAGTTTAAAGCCCTGCCCTGGGCAGTGGGTTAGAACAGTCTTCCACAGAGAGTCTGATCAGAACAAGAAAACACGATATACATGTATTAAATCATTATCTCATATACATTAAACTCATACAGTGTTACATGTCGACTGTATCTCAATAAAATTGGAAACAATTCTATTCACAGATATTAAATTCTTTGGAATTCTTTGGAATTCTCCCTATGAAATGGTCAAGATCCCACAACTCAGTGTTACAGGAAAATGATAAGCTCTGTGCAGTTTCCAATTACCTGCTAAGCACCTCACAATTAAAGTGAAATATATTATCAACACATTACAAGATAATTAGTGAAAAGAAAATAAGGAAACAGGAAAAAAGCACCTTGGAGAATCAGAAGAATATATTAAAGCTTTATTATTAATGGCCTCAGAGAGGGAAGTTATTGAAACCAGGATGTAAAAAGAGATTGCTATAAAATAGAAAACAAGAAAGATAATATCATTGGACAGCAGAAATATGAAATTCAAGGGAAGAATTTGAAGATAAAATTGGAAAAAATAAAATAAAAACACAGAACCAAAAAGAAACTAACTGAAAAATAAAAGAGAAAAAAAATTATAGGATCAGTTCGGGAATTCCAACATTCAACAAATTAGAGCACTAACATCCAGAATCAAAATACAGAAAAAGTAGATGGGGGTAAATTATCAAAGAAATATATTGTAAATCAACTATACGTCAATAAACTTTGTCTAATATTTTAAATGAGAAAAGAAAGTTTAAATGAAATAGCGTAAGAAAATGGTTTGAAAGAAATTGACTCTCCAGACTGAAAATCTCCAAATGTCTGCCACGTGAAGGAAAAAGATCCAAAACAAGATAACTATCATGAAATTTAAAAAACAATATAAAAGAAAGATGCTAAGGGAAACTAGATGGGGGAAAATGACAAAAGAATCAGAAATCAGAATAACGTGACTTCTCAGTACCAACACTGAAATCCAGAAGACATTGAGGGAATGGTTTCAACATTTTAATCTAAAGGAAAATTATTTCCAACATATAGCTTCAAATAAAGTCAAAACAAATTTTGCATACGAACCCTTGTCTCTTTTCCCCACTTCTTCCTCCTGTTTGTGCTCCTAGAGCAGATGCGATGCCAGCAATTCAACCCTGCATAAGCAGGTTTAACAGAAGGAGAGAAGCAGCCAGGATCCCTGATGACTTTCGGAGCTACCATAACTGAACTGGCTCTCTACCACTGTTACATTAGCAAAAAGTCAATTTATTGCTGTGAAACTCACTGTTGTTTTAGTGTCTTTTAAGAGTTTGTTGTTGTCGTTCAATCACTAAGTTGTGCCCTAATCTTTTGCAGCCCCATGGACTGTATATAGCCAGCCAGGCTCTTCTGTTCACGGCATTTTCCAGGCAAGAATACTGGAGTGGGCTGTCATTTCCTTCTCAGGGGATCTTCCTGGACCAGGGATCAAACCTATGTCTCCTGCACTGGAACGCAGATTCTTTACCTCTGAGCCACTGGGGAAGCCTGTCTTTTATGAGAAGCCAAGTACAATTTATAACCAATATATATGAATCCCAGAAATGGGCTTAATCAGATTAGTAAGGCAAAGGAAATTTTTAGTAAGACAAGGAGAGAAACTGCAAGATGATACTAGCATATCTGACTGAGAGCAACTAGTCCATATGGTAACTGGAGGATATAGCTATCTCCAGGAAAAAACGGAACTGACAGGTTAATGGATGTCTTTGACAAAGTCTTATATGTCTGCTAGTGAATTTACATATATAATGAAGCAAAGACACACAAATAATGCAGTTATTAAGTCCAATAAAAACAAAATATATATGCAAGACAGTAAAATAATTATTTGACATGTAATTTCAGTGGTGAACAACAATTAATAACATGGTCATTTTTCAGAAGATGAAATGAGTGGTTTTCAACCAGAGGCAATTCTGTCCTTCAGGAGATATTTGGCAAGGTCTGGAGATATTGTTGATTATCGCAACTAGAATGTGTTCCAGGCATCTAGTAGACAGACACCAGGGATGCTGCTAAACATCCCTAAAATGGACACAACAGCCCCTCACAATAAGGATTATCCAGCTGAAACATCAACAGTGTTGAGACTGAGAAATCTCAGGGAACAGTTATATTTTAGAAACAAAGAATAGTGACTTCAACAAAAATTACAATTTTGAGAAACATAGGAGAAATGCAGGTGTGTGTGTGTATTTATAGAGTGTAACAAAGTTAAAGCCCATGCTTCTTAACTTAATAATGATTTATAACATCTAAAATTTGAAGATCAAAATATAGATGCTTAAATATATTATTTACAAATATACAGGCAAATATCTCTTCTAAAATGAGAAAAAGTGGCTGCTTCTATTCAGTGGTACAGAGGATGTGGAGGGACAGGGTACAGTATTAATGTTCTTTTAGTTATAAGCTGCTTAATATTACTAGATTTTTTAACTGTGCTCATTAAATTTATACTTGTAATAAATTATTATAAAGGAAAAAATGTAAAATACAACAATATGAATTATGAAGTCAGATTTCTTATAGTGTGGCAATGTAAACACAATCAACATCTGTCTTAGTTAAAACAGATTTTTTGGTGTGAAGACCATCTTTTCCTTCTCTTTTATCTTCCTTGGCTTGATCATTAAATAATCGCTTAGCTTAGCTGTCATATCTCTTTTGTTCAATTTAGTGCCCTCCACTAAACAGAGTATTGGTCAATAACTACTTTTCTAAATGTTGTTAAACTGAGACAAAGTTTTAGTACTTTTTTCTGGATAAGGACATAAAAAATAATGTGAAAATTATGTAAATAAATAACTCACAAATAAATGCATTTGTCAAGAAATACATGAAACCTTACCTAAATTTTTGCAACCATACACAATAAAACAAAAATTATTTGAGTTGCCATTGAGACTGGTGAAGAGTAAAAAGAGAATAAAGACAGTGAGTTGAGAATTAATCATTTTCATGTACTGCTGGGTAAAATATATACACCCTTTATGGAGAGTTATTTAACAGTATCTATCAGAAGCTTTCATGTATATTTATTTTAAAATCAGTAATTCCACTTCAGAACATGCTTTAAAGTCATAAGTGGACAAGATTCTAAAGACTTATATACAAACATATTTGTTCTGGGATTATTTATTGAAGCAAAAGACAAATATTATACAATATCCCTTATATGGAGAATCTAAAGTGAAATGATACAAATTAATTTACTTACAAAACAGAAACAGACTCATAGACTTAGAGAAGGAATTTGTGGTTGCCAAGGGGAAGGATGAGGGAAGGGAAAATTATAGAGTTTGGGATCAACATGTACAAACTGCTATATTTAAATGGATAAGCAACAAGGTCCTATCGTACAGCACAGGAACTCTGCTCAATGTCATGTGGAAGCCTGGATGGGAAGGCAGTTTGGGGGAAAATGGATACAAGTGTATGTACGGTTGAGTCCCTCTGCTGTCCACCTGAAACTGTCACCTATATACCAACACAAAATAAAAAGTTAAAAAAAAATCTTAGATGTTTAAGAATATGACATAAATTATAAACTTTATATTATAATAAATTATAAAGAGTGATTTTTGGTTCATAACTAAACTGTGGTACAGAAATCATGGATAAAATCTGGGCCCTAAGAAAGCCTCCTCCAACTGCCCTGTCTACCTCCCCAGGTCTCCTCTGATTTCCTCTCTGCTTCTTCAGGACCTCTCCAATAGCACTGCAGAATTTTGCAACACTGCAAAAACCTACATATTCAATAACAAAATTATAAGGGATGTTCTGATATAAGGGTAGTAAACAATACTCAATAAATAATATTTTCACTTATTAAAGGTTCTTCTGCTACAAAATTATTACAAATCTAAATGTTCACAAAAAAGTTCTTTCTCTTTGACTTTGTCATTCTATCTCATAAAATTTATCTTAAGAAACTGTGTAAGTGGACAAATATTCCAGACTGTATTCATGCTAGACCCAACCCTAAAATTTGCAACACCCAAAGCAAGAGTACAAATGAAGCGCACAAACCATATGTCTCAATATTTAAAAGTTATAAAGCAAGCTAACACACTGTGACATAAAAAGTTTCTTGTTATAAATCTACTTATAAACCTATGGTTTTTATGTGACAAGTTATCAAAATATCAAAGATGACTGAATTTAATAAATATTGTATATGTTAGGTATTCTCCTGTTGAGCTTGCAAAGTACAGACATGTAATAGACAAATGTTAGTCACTCAGTCATGTCTGACTCTTTGTGACCCTGCCAGGCTCCTCTGTCCATGGAATTCTCCTGGTGAGGATACTGGAGTGGGTAGCCATTTCCTTCCCCATAAGGACTTCCCAACCCAGGTATCAAACCCAGGTCTCCTGCATTGCAGGCATATTTTTAACACATACCTAACTCACAGAGTATATTCCAAAATATTTTTGCCTTTCTTATATTAAAATCTCAAATTGTTTTTATAAGTAATATTATAGTGGTATTTTTGTTCTACTGCCTGGAATGATCTAAGAATTAAAGGTAAAGTGTTACTGATCTCAAAGCATACAAATTTTGAATTTACTTTCATCAAAAAACATAAAGTAAAAATAAATAATTTAAAAATCATTATATAGTGTGATTTGTTTAACATTACAAACTGATTCTCGGCTGCCACACAAATGTTGCAAATACTGTAGCATTTTGAATGACTCCAGAATCAGGAATTGGAATGCAGAGGAGCAAAGAATGGAAGCTCAGAGCTGCTGGGATGCTTACTTTGTCATGAAAGAATCTCCATGTGAGAGGAAGAATTTGACAAGTTAATCAATATTATCTTTTATACCTAAGCAATTTTGATGCTCAGATCATTCTTGCACCTTGAAGCTATAGTCATCTCTGATTTTGACACTGGTCTGACACACAAATTTCATGCCGTTCATTCATTTTTTGTTTTGAAGATATGATATAAAGGGAAAAGAAGTATTTCCCTGAAGACTGAATGGTATGTCACAGAAGAGGAAAATTAGGTCCACTGCATGTTTTACAAAAGCACTGAGTTCTAGATCAGCACTCCAATTGCTGTCTAGTAACAGCACTGCCATATGTTTTATTTTTTTCTTTAAACTTTTTATGGTATAGCCTATTAACAATGTTATGATAGTCTCAGGTGAAGAGCAAAGGGACTCAGCCATACATATACATGTATCCATTCCCCCTCAAACTCCTCTCCTGTTCACTGCCTATGTGCTCTTTAATAAACATGTGAGCCTGTGTGCTAGTGATCTTGTACGTCCTTTTTATAATGCAGGTCTGAGAGTAGGGGCCACTCTCCCAGTTGAAAGAGCGGTATTGATAAGGATGGCATATCCTCAACTCCTTACTTCATCTCAACTCACTTGGCTTAAACCTAACTGAGTTTGGCTTGTACTTAATGAACCTACTAAAATGTGATCTTGAAAATTCATTAGTACCATCCTAAACAATGAATCCAAAAGAATACTACCAAGATATAATTCCTCTGTATCATTCCCATGGACTCCCACAGCTCCTTGAAACTTTTCTTTTCCTAGACTTTCAATGCAATACTCTATTTTTTTCTACTCTCTCTGATTACCTCATATGTTTCCTTTACTGAAACAGATTGATAATACCATTTTATATTTATAAACATCAATAAATATAATATTATGTATGCATGTAAGGACAAATGGACCGATAGATCAATGGACTTATGGATCAATGAATCAAAGGATGAGTTGGTGGATGAAACATGCTATGGCTTTGAACTGAGACACTAGGTTTTGTTCTATGGTTGATTGATTGATTGTGGGGAATGTTTATGTCTGTGTGCATGCATGTATGTATAAGTGCTTGTGTTTGATTATTTTTACTGTAATTCAGAATCCTAACTTTATATTTCCAGAAACTAGAGTACATAACAATCAAGAATTAAAATTAAGGAGCTGCTGCTGCTAAGTCGCTTCAGTCGTGTCCGCCTCTGTGCGACCCCATGGATGGCAGCCCACCAGGCTCCCCCGTCCCTGGGATCCTCCAGGCAAGAATACTGGAATAGGTTGCCATTTCCTTCTCCAGTGCATGAAAGTGAAAAGTGAAAGTGAAGTCAATCAGTGGTGTCCGACTTGTAGCAACCCCATGAACTGCAGCCTACCAGGGTCCTCTGTCCATGGGATTTTCCAGACAAGAGTTCTGGAGTGGGTTGCCATTGCCTTCTCTGTAAGGAGCAAAACAAGTTAAAAAAAAGAGGAATAAATCTGCAAACTTTGACTATTTGATTAAACACTAGAATCACAAGCCTCTATTATGTCTTATATAAACAGCTGGATGTAAATTTTAAAGTAATATTCATTTAATAGAAAACAGCTACACAAACATATGTACATATATTCATCATATATGTATATATACAGAGTATCAATATTGCAATATTTTTACATCACAAAAGCATTTCCCAAACTATTTTCTACATATTCCACAAGGCTGAGTCATTAGCTATTCAACAAATAGCTCATGGCTAAGTCTAACAATATTCAAAGCATTAGAGATAACAAAAGAGGAGAAAAACAGTCTTTTATTTACTTCCTCAATATGTCTTAAATTTGCTTGTATGACAAATTTTGAGATTATTCCCAGAAATTTGATATTTTACAACTTCAGTGTAATTTTTGTTCTGCTTAATATTTCTTACTGATAAAGCTATTGATCTGTAATATTTATTTTGAAAATAGTCACTTTACCAATGTTCTTAGCTTTAATATTTTTCCCATTGACTTGCTTTGATTGGGAAACATTAACAAATAATATCATTCTTAAGCAGCACTTGCAAATACTAAAAGATTGCAGTAAAATATACTTTCTCCGTTTGCTAAGAAATATGTTGCTCCTTATCTTTTCACTATTTTCCATCAAGCTATTCCTAATGCAATATTTAAAAACTGGATATAGTTACTTCTATTAGTTAGTTCTTTTATCTTAGTTACTTCTATTATCTTTCAGGTTTTTCTTTTGGTATGAATTCAATAGAAAACAACTTTTGTGTCACTATTTAGCATGCATTTTTTTTTAAGTTTTCTAATTTTCTCTCTGTCCCTGCCTATGCACTACTTGGAAAAGTGCATATAAAGTACGTTAATATTTTCTTATTCATAATAACTTACATGAGAAATAACTTTTTAAGAATTATCTTTTTTTCCAAGGAAGAGGGATTATCTAATTGCAAACTGAACTTATAAGACTAATTTCAGATAACTTAATTAAGATGCCAAACAAATTACATTATTGCAAAGTGTTTTATTTCAAACCTATAGTTTTTCATTACTTGGTTTTACATTTAGGATTTTTCTAGTGCTTATTAAAAGACTTTATTATTCTATTATAAGCATCAAGTTTCATGAGAAAACAATTTATACTATTAAAATACAATTGTCTGTTTGATCTGTTATAGAATTTCCTGATACTAAGCCCCAGTTTTATAAGATTATAGTAAAACATGCAAATAAACACATACAACTTATTTATTGATGACAATGAAATTTTGTATTCACCTTCTCTCTCCTACTTTCTTCTTATTCTACCTCTTCCTAACCAGACTTGATAATTAAGAGGGAGAGACATGATTAACATATATCTTTCTTTATAGAAATTCGTTTTACTTACCTTATCTTTAAATTTTTATCATTGTTATCCTTCAGGCTTCTTCTTCTTCTTTTTTTTTACAAGACTTGCATCTTGCCCTCAAAGGCATCAGAAATCACCTAGGAATTTTTTTTTTTTTATATAAATAGTAAGAACTTTGTTAGATCAGTCAGTCAAAGTCAAATGACTGAAGTCAGTTGGCTCCTCCCTACTCTGCCCACCCCCATACACAAGCACACCTGCTTTCAATTCTAGGTCCCAAACACTTTATTAAAGAACTAATGCAGTAAGCAATTCACCTATGCAATGAAATATGTCAATGTGTGAGGTATTAACTAGTAAGAAGAAAAATCCTGGTTTCATTGAGTTTTTGTCTAAAACTCAACAGGGATTGTCAGTTTAAAGAAATATGTCCTGTGCTCAATCACTTCAGTTGTGTCTGACTCTTTGCAACCCTATGGACCATAGCCCACCAAGCTCCTCTGTCCATGGGATTCTCCAGGCAAGAATCCTAGAGTGGGTTACTATTTCCTTCAGGTGATCTTCCTGACCCAGGGATTGAACCCATGTCTCTTAAGTCTCCTCACTGTCAGGAGGGCTCTTTACCAATAACACCACCTGGGAAGCCCTCTAAATCAATTACTTAATTTCCTTGTCTGCAATAACACATAATTACTTAACTTTTACTTTGCTAAATTGACTGAATATGTCTCCAGTCAAAAATTTTTACTGAGGATTTGAACTAAAATAATTAAATAGACCACATACTCTGTACTCCTTTTGTTTTTTCTTCTTGTTATTGTCTGAGAAATGATCTCAGACTGACAATTTGCATTTAGTTATCTGAGGTACAGTTTAAGAGCCTTGACAGTTTCAAAACAATATTCACCTTAGTCTGTTTGGTCACATTTGAATCACAGCTTCAAAAAAAGTCAAAATTCAATTTAAAAAACTTTTAATTTTAGTCTTCTTACATTCTACATACCTCTGTTTTTAGCAGTCTCTGATAAAGCTTTAAGTCTGTCTCAGGCTCATCTACATTCTTCTACACATAAAATAACTATAAATACTTATACCTAATGAGTTTCACTTTTAAAAACCGCTCATTTGCCAAATAAAATTAGCTCTTTCTATTTTAAATACAAAAAGACAATAGTAAACTGCATTCTCAATAATTATAATATGAATAACTATAGCATTAGTTGAGATTCTAACACTCAGCTCATCAAAGCAACACTAGAAAGGGGACGTGTGTTATCTTCATTTTACAGTAATGGAACTAAGGAGGCACAGATGATTAAAGAATGTCCCTGTATTGGTCTCATTTGAGGTAAGGCTTTTTTCTTGACCTGCAGGTAGCTGCTTTCTTGCTTCATGGACATGTGGTCTTTGCTCTGTATAGGGGGAAGCAGAGAGCCAAGTGGAGAGGGAAAGGGCATTCTCAGGTGTTTCTTCTCATACAGACTAACCCCTTTAGACCAGGGCCTCACCCTATGACCTCATTACACTTAATTACTTTCTCACAGGTCCCATCTTCAAACACAGCCACACTAAGAGAGCTTCAACATAAGAATTTTGCAGGAGCAAGAACACTGAGTCCATAACATTTCCTAAGGTCACACAGGTAATAAGTTGTAGAACCATGACTGAAAACCCAGCGTTTATATTCAGAGCCTGAGCTCTTAATATTATTGCCTACTTTATACTGAGCTCCTTATAACTAAGTTTTGCTGCAGATTAAACAGATTAAAACTAATCACATCTATTTTTCCCCATCAGTTCAGTTGAGTTCAGTCGCTCAGTTGTGTCTGCCTCTTTGCGACCCCATGAATTGCAGCACGCCAGACCTCCCTGTCCATCACCAACTCCCGGGGTTTCCCCATAGGAAGTATCTATTGATAGGAGGGGAGTAGAAAAGAAAGTAGCCCCTATACTGGGCCCTGCTCAGCTTAGTGCTCTGTAAGGTTAAGGAAGAAATTGAAAAGAACAGTTCAGAAAAACTCGGTCATATTTTGTACGTTACAAAGTAAAAAGTTTGCAGTGAGGTGTGAAGACCCCTCACACCACCAGGGGGCCTTACATCCAGAGTCAAGCTCAGATAGAGTTACATAGACAGTATGTCTGCAAAGACGGCGAGATGCTCACCTGGAATGGTCCACACACACTCAGCCCCACTCGGACATAGCCTGCACACAAACTGGAGGCTGGAATCTGAAAGGTTTGAAACCTCTGACCCAGCACTTCTGCCCATTGCACAGCAGGCAGTACTGCCTCTCTAGCCCCACAGCCTCACCTCCTGTCTGCAACGACCAGCTTTCAGGAAAACAAGTAAAACGTGCCTCTGGGACCACATCTCACTTTTTCTTCTCTTTCTGAAACTGCACCTCAGATAGAGACTTGAACCCACAACCTTCCAACTGAAACTGCACAACTTGTCTCACGACTTAGTGAGGCTTAGGTTATGGCTTGTTGCATAAGGAATTCACCAAGCAGCAAAGTGATATATAAGAAGTAGATTTACTAATATAGGATGCTTCTAAAGGATATAAGCAGACAAGCAATGGGACTCTGCCCTGATAGAACTAAGTGGCCTGCATTTTTATAATCAAAGGAGGGAGGGGGAGAAAACCACCTCAGGTCCCAATTCTCAGGTGAATCCAGGGGAGATGGGCCTTAAATAGGAAAAAATTCAAGTGAGACCCATAATAAAGTGAAAGCAAAGCATGTTTTTTTAGAGAGATACACATTGTGTGGGCAGAATGTGGTCTAGCCTGGGGAAAACAGATTCCAGAGTATGGGCCTTCCCAGAAAATGAGGGCAACCAGGGTGTAGGGTTAGTTATTTATGGGTTGGGTGAATTCATAGGCTGAGTGAGAGGATTATTTGAACAATTATAGTGAAGGTGTGGGAATTCACAGGAAGTGAGTCATAGAACACTCTTCAGCCTTTTATGATTGGCCTGGGAACTGCCATGGCACCTGAGGGTGTGTCATTTAGCATACCCCACATCTGAGGTCAGGGGCAGCGGCCGGGAGAAGCTATCCCACATCCAAGGAAAGGAGCAGCAGCTGCGCTTTGCTGGAGCAGCTGTGAAGAGATACCCCACGTCCAAGGCATGAGAAACCAAAGGAAGACAGCAAGCACTGAGAGAGGGCATCAGAGGGCAGACAGACTGAAACCACAATCATAGAAAACTAGCCAATCTGATCACATGGACCACAGCCTTGTCTAACTCAATAAAACTAAGCCACGCTGTATGGGGCCATCCAAGATAGATCATGGTGGAGAGTTCTGACAGAATGTGGTCCACTGGAGAAAGGAATGGCAAACCACTTCACTATTCTTGCCTTGAGAACCCCATGAACAGTATGAAAAGGCAAAAAGATTGGACACTGAAAGATGAACTCCCCAGGTTGGTAGGTGCCCAATATGCTACTGGAGATCAGTGGAGAAGTAACTCCAGAAAGAATAAAGGCAAGGAGCTAAAGCAAAAACAACACCCAGTTGTGGATGTGACTGGTGATAGAAGCAAGGTCCGATGCTGTAAAGAGCGATATTGCATAGGAACCTGGAATGTCAGGTCCATGAATCAAGGCAAATTGGAAGTGGTCAAACAGGAGATGACAAGAGTGAACATCAACATTCTAGGAATCAGTGAACTAAAATGGACTGGAATGGGTGAATGTAACTCAGATGACCATTATATCTATTACTGTGGGCAGGAATCATTTAGAAAAAAATGGAGTAGCCATCATGGTCAACAGAAGACTCCTAAATGCAGTACTTGGATGCAATCTCAAAAATGACAGAATGTTCTCTATTTGTTCCCAAGGCAAACCATTCACTATCACAGTAATCCAAGTCTATGCCCTGACCAGTAACTCTAAAGAAGCTGAAGTTGAACAGTTCTATGAAGACCTACAAGACCTTTTGGAACTAACACCCAAAAGGGATGTCCTTTTCATTATAGGGGACTGGAATGCAAAAGTAGGAAGTCAAGAAACACCTGGAGTAACAGGCAAATTTGGCCTTGGAATACAGAATGAAGCAGGGCACAGGTTAATAGAGTTTTGCCAAGAGAACACATTGGTCATAGCAAACACCCTCTTCCAACAACACAAGAGAAGACTTTACACATGGACATCACCAGATGGTCAACACTGAAATCAGATTGATTATGTTCTTTACAGGCAAAGATGGAGAAGCTCTATACAGTAGGCAAAAATAAGACCAGGAGCTGACTGTGGATCAGATCATGAACGCCTTCTTGCAAAATTCAGAGTGAAATTGAAGAAACTGGAGAAAACCACTAGACCATTCAGGTATGACCTAAATCAAATCCCTTATGGCTATACAGTGGAAATGAGAAATAGATTTAAGGGACTAGACCTGATAGACAGAGTGCCCGATGAACTATGGATGGAGGTACATGACATTGTGCAGGAGACAGGAATCAAGACCATCCCCAAGAAAAAGAAAAGCAAAAAAAGTAAAATGGCTGTCTGAAAAGGCCTTACAAATAGCTGTGAAAAGAAGGGAAGTGAAAAGCAAAGGAGAAAAGGAAAGGTATACCCACTTGAATGCAGAGTTCCAAAGAATAGCAAGGAGAGATAAGAAAGCCTTCCTCAGCAATCAGTACAAAGAAATAGAGGAAAAGAACAGAATGGGAAAGACTAGAGATCTCTTCAAGAAAATTAGAGACACCAGGGAACAAGATGAGCTCAATAAAGGACAGAAATGGTAGGGACCTAATAGAAGCAGAAGATATTAAGAAGAGGTGGCAAGAATACACAGAAGAACAGTACAAAAAAGATATTCATGACTGAGATAATCACGATGGTGTGATCACTCACCTAGAGCCAGATATCCTGGAATGTGAAGTCAAGTGGGCCTTAGGAAGCATCATTATGAACAAAGCTACTGGAGGTGATGGAATTCCAGGTGAGCTTTTGCAAATCCTGAAAGATGATGCTGTGGAAGTGCTGCACTCAATATGCCAGCAATTTTGGAAAACTCAGCAGTGGCCACAGGACTGGAAAAGGTCACTTTTCATTCCAATCACAAAGAAAGGCAATGCCAAAGAATGCTCAAACTACCCCATGATGCACTCATCTCACATGCTAGTAATGTTCAAAATTCTCCAAGCCAGGCTTCAGCAATACGTAAACTGAACTTCCTGATGTTCAAGCTGGTTTTTGAAAAGGCAGAGGAACCAGAGATCAAATTGCCAACATCCACTGGATCATGGAAAAAGCAAGAGAGTTCTAGAAAAACATCTATTTCTGTTTTATTGACTATGCCAAAGCCTTTGACTGTGTGGATCACAATAAACTGTGGAAAATTCTGAAAGAGATAGGAATACCAGACCACCGGACCTGCCTCTTGAGAAACCTGATCAGGAAGCAACAGTTAGAACTGGACATGGACCAACAGACTGGTTCCAAATAGGAAAAGGAGTATGTCAAGGCTGTATATTGTCACCCTGCTTATTTAATTTATATGCAGAGTACATCATGAGAAACGCCGGACTAGATGAAGCACAAGGTGGAATCAAGATTGCTGGGAGAAATATCAATAACCTCAGATATGCTGATGACACCACCCTTATGGCAGAAAGTGAAGAACTACTAAAGAGCCTCTGATGAAAGTGAAAGAGGAGAGTGAAAAAGCTGGCCTAAAACTCAACATTCAGAAAACTAAGATCATGGCATCTGGTCCCATCACTTCATGACAAATAGACGGGGAAACAGTAGAAACAGTGGCTGACTTTATTTTCTAGGCTCCAAAATCACTGCAGATGGTGATTGCAGCCATGAAATTAAAAGGTGCTTACTCCTAGGTGGAAAGTTATGACCAACCTAGACAGCATATTAAAAACCAGAGACATTACTTTGCCAACAAAGGTCCATCTAGTCAAAGCTATGGATTTTCCAGTGATCATGTATGGATGTGAAAGGTGGACTATAAAGAAAGCTGACCACCCAAAAATTGATGCTTTTGAACTGTGGTGTTGGCAAAGACTCTTGAGAGTCTCTTGGACTTCAGGGAGATCTAACCAGTCCATCCTAAAGGAGATCAGTCCCGGGTGTTCATTGAAAGGACTGATGCTGAAGCTGAAACTCCAGTACTTTGGCTACCTGATGTGAAGAGCTGACTCATTTGAAAAGACCCTGATGCTGGGAAATATAGAGGCAGGAGGAGTAGGGGACGACAGAGGATGAGATGGCTGGATGGCATCACTTACTCAATGGACATGGGTTTAGGTGTAATCCAGGAGTTGGTGATGGACAGTGAGGCCTGGCCTGCTGTGGTTCATAGTGTTGCAAAGAGTCGGACATGACTGAGCGACTGAACTGAACTGAATGTATTACAATGAGCCTATAATGAGGCACAAATGTCTACTGGAATTCGAATCTTCTGCCATCGTGGGCCTAGCTTTTTCTTACCAGTTTATATCATATTCTCAGTAGTAATGTCATTCTTTTGAATGTCATGCCCTGCTGCCTTCCCTCCCGTCTCATTTCCAGGTTTATTATCCTCGGACAAGAATGTTCTATTATAATTTTGCCTAACTTGAAAACCATCCTACTTTATTCTTTTATAAATTCATAGATACACTCCAGGTGTCACACTAAATCCTCTTTGGCCCATATCACTGGATATGTCCCACAGATAATGCTAAACAGGACGTTTCATGTTTCAATGTGGTGGACATTGTATCATAGCTTCTCAAATTGACTGGAATCTTTATCATCAGCAACTGCAGTTCTGTTCATAGGAGTACACAGTTGCTTTATTTCTATCCATTTCTCTCAGTCTTAGAAGCTTACCTCTTTCTACAGTGAACACATACATGAGTCGTAGAATATGTATATTTCTACATATGTAGAAGCATGTATATTATATATGTATATATGTGTATATTTCTACATATATCATTTGTGAAAGCACATAACAACACATAAGTTTATTTTCTGTATCATCACTGAAAAATGCTAACATTCAGTGACTGTTATTATATGGTAAAGTCAAATTGCCCTTACACTCTATAAATGTTATTGCCATCTTCATCTCCTTTGGTGATTTTGAAACATTCTTTAATATAATTGGAATTGACATTAATTCCACAAATAGAATTATCTCATGGAAACCAGCTGAAATCCTAACATAATTAAGAGATCATTTTACTAGATCCTATGAAACAAGCATGTGGTTCTAGAGAAAGCAGTGGATTAAATTTCAGCAAGAAGAATTTAGAGTAAATATGATATTTCCTAATGGATATAATTTCAAAATTTATAGAAATTATAAAGTGTCCTTCAGTGGAAATGTTAAAAAAACTTTTGTTTTCTGTAGTACATTGCCATCTACATAGTAAAACTTTGTAGTATTGTTATAGTATTAAACAAATATGCCCCTAAAGTGAGCTGGCTTTCAGCCAAGGCATGATTCTACAATTATTTGTACTTATAGTAAACACATATTTGGTCTTTTTCCTCAGTTCCTAACACAGACTTTCTAAAATCCTTGGAATTTCCTGAGTGATAGTGGTGATAGTAACATCTTTTGTTATTTGTAAGAAGACTCTTTCAACTCTACAGAAGTGTATGTTAATTAGTTGACTCTTGCTGGGCCCCTAGATACCTTCAGGATGGCCAGAGGAACCAGTCATGTCCACAGAGGACTGGAAATTTCACCCCAAACCTCAGACCTCTGAGGAAGAGAGAGAGACTTGAGACTGGGTTCAATCACCAATGGGCAATGATTTAAATGATCTTAAATGACGCGTTCAGAAAATTACCAGGTTGGTGAACACATCCAGACATTGGGACAGTATTGCACTCAGAGATGGCATGGAAACTTTCTGTCCCTTCCCCTTTCACTTGCCTTACGCATCTCTTCTATTTGGCTGTGAAGCCACGTCCCACTGAAACTAAGTTCACATGATGAGTTTATGATTTACTCCTGTATCCAAAACTTTTCCTTTTCTTGTCCCACCTCTGTTCCCCTCAGGATTGAAGAGAATCAGAAAATGCAGGAACTGAAACAGAGCAAGGATCTGTGGGCCCTCACAGGAACAAAAGTCCTTCCATGTTCCCCTGTTTCTTGTTTGCAGAAAAGGCTTTAGTCCTCTAGACCTTCCCTGATTCAAGCAGTTACTAATTAGGGACGTGAGGGACTGCAGAAACAAAGGGAAAGCAGTCAAGTAAGAAAAGTAATAATAGCTCAAATACTTTTTCATATATATATATATATAATTTGATGCATACTTGAGAGTTGTTCTGCAGAAATCAAGACTCCCCCTAACCCAGGTGGAGGATGGTAGCTCCATGCTGACCACAGACATGTAGACCCCAAACTGGTTTGAACCAAAAGATCGATGATTAAGATCCTCAAAATATCACTCTGTTACTTAAACACTAAGCAATCAAAAGAAAGTCCATGGGCTGCAAATTGAAAGTCTTTCAGTCGTGTCTGACTCTTGGTGACATCATGGACTGTAGCCTGCCAGGCTCCTCTGTCCATGGAATTCTCTAGACCAGAATACTGCAGTTGGTTGCCGTTCTTTTCTTCAGAGGATCCTTCCAACCCAGGGATCAAATCCAGGTCTTCTGCATTGCAGGTGGATTCTTTACCATCTAAGTCACCATATGATGTCTTTAGAAATCCTTCTCTGAAAGCCACCTGGAAGTTCAGCTTTTTTGAGCATGAACTATTCATTCTCTTTGCTTGGCACTCTGAAATAAATGCTATTCTTTCCTTCACTACAATTGGAGTCAGTAGATTGACTTTGTTATAGATGGGAGAGTGGATCCAAGTTCATTTTGGTAACAGTTCTTCCTGAGTTGTATGTTTTATAATAAAACAGAGAAATTAAACTCTTTTCTTGGGCTCTGTGAATCATGGAACAAATTATTAAACTTGAGGAGGGGTAGAAACCCAATTTGCAGCCAAGTTGGACAGAATGTGGGTAATCTTGGGATCCAATATTTGTGACTAGCATCAAAAGTGAGGACAATCTTGAGGGTTTGAACCCTTAAATCTGTGGAGTTTGGCATTAGCTCTAAAGAGTTAGTACCAGAACTGAATTGAATTGTAGGACATAGTTTGTATCCAGAGAACCAGAGACTTGGCTGTTGATGTTGGAAAATACCACTGAACCCTGTAAACATATTTTGAAGACATATACCATTATAGCCATGCCAGTCGAGGCCAACCTTGGTCTAGGCCACCGTCACCTCCCAACACTTCACTTTCTCAACAGTCTTTTCTCCCCAGAGCAGCAAAAGTGATCATTTAAAATCATAAAGTCACCTGCTCAAAATTTTCTCTGCATGATACTAAGAATACAATGAACACTTTACCATGGTGTAAAAGATCAGGCATTCTCTACCTCTTTAAACTGGTTTTCTTTAGCACTCTTCCTCTCTCTTCCTCTTTAACTGTACTGGATTCTTGTTCTTTCACCATACACTCCTCCTCAGAGTCTTCATACTTACTGTTCCTTCAGTCTGGAAATTTTTCCCTCAGATTGACTCCCTCTTTTTGTCCTTCAGGACTTGACTCAAGTATCACACGAAAGAGTCCTTTCCTGATTACTGCTCTGAAAACGATACCCTTCCATCAATATATGTCCTATTATTGTTTTCTTTTCGTCTTAATGAAGATATAAGGTACAAAATAGCCTCTACCTTGCCTCCAACTAGTACACAGCTCTGTGCTTGCAGGCACTTTGTTTTGTCCCCTATCTTACTTCCAAATTCTGGACAGAACCCATTACAGAACTGAGTGAGTTAATACTATTTGACAATAATATTAGGCAAGAGTGAAGGCAGACTGTTTCATTGCCCCCTTTTCATACACTTAGATGTATCAGAAGCTACATGCACAGTGACAATGTATTACAAGGTATAAGCCAGTGTTTCTCACTGGGGAGCAGCTACACACCACCTGAATTTGTTATTGCTAAGATCAAAATTCTAGGCTCTGCTCCAGGCAGAAAAATCACAACTTCTGCAAAGGAGATCTGGGAAACTACATTTTAACAGACTTCAATAAAAATTTAACAAACAGAAACATCAATTAAATAGAGTTGGTAAGCCAGATGGGGATCTCTCACGCTCTGCAATCATAGCAGAGCCCAACAGGAAGAAGAGAGATGCCTTTTCTTTCGTGGCAAGAACTCATGGACTTTGTTTCTTGTAGCCAGCCCAGCCTTCTTTTCCTCTCTATAAAAGGGTTCTCCATCCCTTGCCTACAGGGACTTGCAGGTAGGTGGCTGGCCAGGGCTGCTTGCAGAGTCCGAATTGCAATTCTCTGCTGATGAATAAACCCATCTTTGCAGGAGAAATATCTAGCAGTCTATTTGTGTCAAGTCAACACTTCATTTGGAGATTGCTTGAAACTCCAATAGATAGCTCATAGAAACACTGGAAAGACATAAAGGATGAGAAGAAATAAAGGAAACTAAGGCAGAGCCAAGACAGTACCCAGGTGCACTCTGAATTGATGTTGTCAACTCTCACATCCATTTTGCAGTGGACACTTGCCCCTGAAAACTCACTGTGACAGTTCTATGAGTAAACTTAATTCCCTTATTTTTAAGTGATTCCCTTAATATTAAATGTTCCATTCATAGTGTCCACGTAGCCAAACCTGTGATATCTGCCTGCAGTTTAGCTTCCAGAAGTCAAAGAATTATCCACCACTTTCACTGCTTTAGTGAGAGGCAGGGTCCTGCTTAGCAGCACTGTTAAGGTTATCCCACAGTAAGAGAGATGTTTGAATCTGGGGATGCTGAGCAGCCAAAAACAAGACATGCTCACTGTGAGACTCATTTTTCTGTAGGAAACTTTGAAATCATGTTAAGTGTTCTATTTTGCTTAAAATAATTAAAACTCACTATTAAATTTTACTAAGCACCTATCAGGTACCCAATAAATTTAACTGGATTGAAATAACTGAAATATATTTCAAAATAAAAGAGTAAACCTAAAAATCTGATTACAGTATGTATGTATGACAAAGTTATTACACAGACTGATAGCCAGGACTACGTGGAGAAGTAATCTTAAGTAACATAAAATCTGGAAATGTATAATGAATAAACCTCTAACTGTATCAGAAATCAAATTTAAAAGCCCCCACCCCCCACAATTGGAAGCTTGGTTTAAATCCCTGTACCAAACCAGCAATTTTATTTAGCTTAAACATAAGAGGGAGAAAGATAAAAGAAGAAATTAGCAATAGTAAAAGACTGTATCAGCATAAAATTATTCATGCTTTCTTTCATATGTATGTATTATCTATGTTATAAAGCAAGACAGTCAATTTTACATATTTTTATAAGAGAATCCAAATGGATCAGGAACAATTTTAAAAGCCATGTATTAAATATGGGCATGGCCTAGTTTTTTTTCCCAGAGTCTTTGAAATTGTGGAATAGCAAAAGTTGTCATGTCTATTGCAGTACTGAGGAACAGTTTCAGTATTTATGAACACAGGAACATAAAAAGTGTCACACCACCCAACACTGAGCCACTAAGTAAACTTAGACATGAAGATACCCGCAAATTATGTGCATCTTCTTCAAAACAATTCGTCTCTTTTTTAAGAAGTTTCCCTGTGAAAAGTGAAACTTTTCTTCCAGTTTAGACAATTCAGATTGCCTTGCTTTCAAATAAGCCAAAGTGAAAAAATTCAGTCTTTGAAAAGAATTCTGCTAACACAACCACTGGAAACTTTAATATGTATTATTACTCTCACTTTTTCCCTGAAGAGATTCAACACAATTATTGCCAGAATTTGCCCTAGATTTTTAGTCAGCTGCTGCAAGAGAAAAATAATACTGCCAAAGGAGTTAATTAAAACTTTTGTTAATAAACGACAACAGAGGGAAACAAAAAATGGCCAATAGTTTTCAAATATTTCTCATTGGCAGCAATTACATTTATTTTTAAACATATGTAACCGCAACTGACACCGTCCATAATTCTCATGGTGGCTTCTCTTCCCAAGAAAACCAGTTAATTTACTTCGTGATGTTTCACAGTATGTCAGTCCAGACAGCCTCTGAAGATGCGCTATCTAGGTTAGGACCTAACGTGTGTGTGTGCTAAGTCACTTCAGCTGTGTCTAACTTTGTGACCCACTGGACTACAACCCACCAGGGTCCTCTGTCCATGGGATTCTCCAGGCAAGAATACTGGACTGGGTTTCCATGCCCTTCATCAGGGGATCTTCCCGACCCAGAGATTGAACCCACGGTCTTACATCTCCTAAACTGGCAGGTGGATTCTTTACCACTACCACCAACATGGGAAGCCCTTGGGCCTAATAATGCTTCCTTAAATTATAATACATTTCTAGGTATATTATATTTCCCCTCAATTTCCTTTATTAATTTGAGAGGTAGGATTCTGTTTTATTCCTCTTTTTTTCTCCTTCCCTTTTTTTCTGTCTTATTTTGCTAGAGCTACCATAACAAAATACCTGGGTGTCTTAAACAAGAGAAATTCATTTGTTCACAGTTCTGGAGGCCACAAGTCCAAGATCAAGGAGCTGTCAGGGGTGGTTTCTAGTGAGAACCCTCTTCTGGTTTGCACTTTTTCACTGTGTCCTCGCATGACCGTGCAAGACGGGGGAGAGAGAGAGAGAGAGAGAGAGAGAGAGAGAGCGAGCTTGGGTGTCATTTCCTCTTCTTCTAAGGGCACCAAATCCTAGATTAGGGTCCCATCCTTATAATCTCATTTAGCCTTCAGTTCAGTTCAGTTCAGTTCAGTTGCTCAGTCATGTCTGACTCTTTGTGACTCCATGAACTACAGCATGCCAGGCCTCCCTGTCCATCACCAATTCCCAGAGTCCACCCAAACCCACGTCCATCAAGTTGGTGATGCCATCCAACCATCTCATCCTCTGTCATCCCCTTCTCCTCCTGCCCTCAATCTTTCCCAGCATCAGGGTCTTTTCAAATGAGTCAGCTCTTCGCATCAGGTGGCCAAAGGATTGGAGTTTCAGCTTCAACATCAGTCCTTCCAATGAACACCCAGGACTGATCTCCTTTAGGATGGTCTGGTTGGATCTCCTTGCAGTCCAAGGGACTCTCAAGAGCCTTCTCCAACACCACAGTTCAAAAGCATAAATTCTTAGGCACTCAGCTTTCTTTATAATCCAACCCTCACACCTATACATGACCACTGGAAAAACCATAGACTTGACTAGATAGACCTTTGTTGACAAATAATATCTCTGCTTTTTAATATGCTGTCTAGGTTGGTCATAACTTTCTTTCCAAGGAGTAAGCATCTTTTAATTTCATGGCTGCAATAACCATTCTTACTTACCTCCTAAGAGCCCTATATCCATATACAGTTACGTTGAGAGTTTGGCTTCAACATACAAACTTCGTGGAGACACGAGTCAATCCATAAACACTCATGTGTTAGGTTTAGTTGAAAGTCTAGAAATGAGTTTTCCACATAATAAGAATCTCAAACAAATTACATCTCAGCTTCAAAGCATTTCTTATATAAGTCTCAAGAGTCTTCAGCAGAAATCCAATAACAGCACAGAATTTTATGTTACTTATCACATATTGGAACATTAGAAATTTGAGAGTTAAAAAAGTTATTTCCTAATACTTGAGGTCATTTATAAGACCTCAGACATTTCAGAAAGCTGAATTCTCCCATTCTGAGTCCTCTTTTCCAATATTAAAGCAACTGCTAATGTTCATAGTATAACGACAAGAAAATAAATTCAATAAATCCTCAGGTATCTACAAAATTAAAGTTAAATCTCTGTGCCCAAATTCAAGGCTGCCACAAAATTTTTAAAAATATTTTATTCAAATATAGTTGATTCACAAAGTTGTTTTAATTCCTGCTGTACAGAAAAATGATTCAGTTACACATCAGTTCAGTTCAGTTCAGTTGCTAAATCATGTCCAACTCTTTGTGACCCCATGAATCGCAGCACGCCAGGCCTCCCTGTCCATCGCCAACTCCCAGAGTTCACTCAGATTCACATCCATCGAGTCAGTGGTGCCATCCAGCCATCTCATCCTCTGTCGTCCCCTTCTCCCCCTGCCCCCAATCTCTCCCAGCATCAGAGTCTTTTCTAATGAGTCAACTCTTCTCATGAGGTGGCCAAAGCACTGGAGTTTCAGCTTTAGCATCATTCCTTCCAAAGAAATCCCAGGGCTGATCTCCTTCAGAATGGACTGGCTACACAAATATCCTTTTTCATATTTTTTCCATTATAGTTTATCACAGGATACTGAATATAGCTTTTCCCTGGTGGCTCAGACCATAAAGAATCCTCCTGCAATGTGGGAGACCTGGGTTCTATCTTTGAGTTTGGAAGATTCCCTGGAGAAGGAAATGGCTACCCACTCCAGTATTCTGGCCTGGAGAATTCCATGGACAGAGGAGCCTGACAGGCTACAATCCATGACATCGCAAAGAGTTGGACATGACTGACAGACTTTCACTTTGCAGCCTGTGGACTTTCTTTTGATTGGTTAGAGTTGGACGTGACTGAGCTGAACTGAACTAAACCATTTATTTAGCTATTTACCATAGATCTAACTCTCTGATGTCCTTTCATAAGATGCTGTTCATTTATTTTGGTTCCTACCAGCTTGTGTTTCACATGTTTAGGTACCATCTCCCCAGTTTATTTATGAAGTCAGTCACTGTTCTGAGTCACCACAACACCTAGCAAAGTACACAGCATGCAGTAGATACTCAGTAAATATCTCCCTGTGTCGTATTGTGTTTGGCTTATGTATCCAAATTACTCATGAATATTTTAACTGCTGCCTCCTCATTCCCAACTCTCAGCTTTCAGAAAGCAAGAATATTCTTTTTTTTTTTTGGACTTCTAGTATACTGCCTTGGAAATAGCAAAGACTTTAAAAAATTGTGGAATGAAGATTTGCTCTCATTATCAACACTTTAAGTGGCAGGCTAAGGAGGCCAGGAAAAATCAGAAAAGCTCAACCAGGAGTGGTGCCTGTCCATTTTAAAATGTGTACAAATCCACTGATTATGGCACAGGAGAGACAGTAGCACTTCCCTTGCTGAGGAGACTGGAGAGGAAAGAACTAAGGGGAAAGATCGAAGGTTTCAAAGAATGGTGATGATCCTAGCACAGGCTCCAGGTTTCATGATATGGAGTACCCTAAAAGGAAAAGCAAGTAAACTGCTCCATTGCAAAAAAAAAAAATCTCTAATGAGAACAGAACTGTAAATCATTTAGGTAAGTTGTCACATTTAAATGACATTTTGTGAATAATGACTTTCCCACCAAAAGGACTAAGCCTATTGTATTTTATCTGACCATTTAAAATATATTTTTTATGCTTATGTTTCTCATATGTATTAACTGATTCCTGAAAATTTTCATTATGTCCAAGTGGCTCTAAGAGGTCTAAAAAATCATGATCCCAGTCTTAAAATACAATAAGTTGATTGCCAAGTGAGCTGACATACACATTTTCTAGGCATTGTATGTGCTATTGACCTCTGAATGGGAAATTCAAGCAGAGAAGCACTTAAAAGGATGACCTCAAACATGATTTTTTTTTTTTTTAATGTGCCCAATTTGTGTATGGGGGACAACTTACCACAGTCAACCCAGTCTAGCACTATTTTAGCAACTACCCCAATGCAGGTATATATATGAGACTTGGGTTCAATCCCTGGGTTGGGAAGATCCTCTGTAGGATATCATATCAACTCACTATGGTATTCTTGCCTGGAGAATCTCATAGACAGAGGAGCCTGGCAGTCTGCAGTCCATAGGGTTACACAGAGTTGGACAAGACTGAAGTGTCTTAACAGGCACACATGCCAAGCCATCTGCGAGGCTAATATTTAAATAATGGAGAAGGTGATGGCACCTCACTCTAGTACTCTTGCCTGGAAAATCCCATGGATGGAGGAGCCTGGTAAGCTGCCGTCCATGGGGTCGTGAAGAGTAGGACACAACAGAGTGAATTCCTTTCACTTTTCACTTTCATACATTGGAGAAGGAAATGGCAACCTACTCCAGTGTTCTTGCCTGGAGAACCCTGGGATTCTCCAGTGTAGAAAGGCCAGAGTACACATATATAAAACTGTCATCATAGCTGACTTGTGAAGGCTCTGGTCTCTCAGTTCACTCCTCTTTATTCCTTCCAGTTTTATGATATTGTTTCTTCCATCTAATGTACTCTTTCTCTATTTACTCTTCTTCCATTCATCAGAATGGCACTTTGGAAAAGAAAAAATTTTATACCTTAGTATGAACTTGAATCAGAATGTCTCCTGTTCCAGAGAAATTTACATTTAATTTTCTTTCCTCATTATGGAACTAAAAGTTATCCCATATTAATTTCTGCACCAGGGATGCTGATATTATCTTCACACTAAGTAGGTAAATATGCACCTGAAGGCTTCAGAAGAAAACAGATATCCTTTCAAACACTGCTATGAAAATGTGCACCTTAACCCTCTTCCTCAGTGAAATCCTTCTTGAGAACTTCACTCTGCTGAGATCTCCCAGAACACTAAGATTCAGACTGATTCTGAAAGAACACAGTGCTTTTAATAAAAATGAAAAGTGTAATCCTTGGATCTGTTCTCCTATTTCTCTGGGTCAGTGAAGCTCCAAAGTATCAGGTGCTTTGCTGAAACACGAATAACAGTAGGAAAAGTTAAGAAACCTTCTCAGGTCACTAAAACTTTTAGGAGGCCTGGAGGCATTTTTCACCTCATCTCTGAGCCTACTCTAAAGTCTCTTTTTTAAAATACAGTCTTCAAAAGCCAAAGAAAACGTCAAATATATAAAATTCCCTTCGCAGCATATCACTGCACTATTTGGTGTCATAGACTGACTGGATGTTTCACTTTTCAATGCGACCATTGTTTCATAGAAAATACATTCTCTCCCTCTTAGAGAATGAAGAGGAGACATTGAACAAAAAGAAAATTGCTTTTCCTTAGTTTATTTTGGTTTATTTTTTAGTTGATGTTAAGATCAAACTATATCAGGAAGAAAAAAATGGGCATATTAAATGTTCACCTGGACTTCCCTGGTGGCTCAGAGGTTAAAGCATCTGCCTGCAATGCAGGAGAGCCTGGTTTGATCCCTGGGTCGGGAAGATCCCCTGGAGAAGAAAATGACAACCCACCCCAGTATTCTTGCCTGGAGAATCCTACGGATGGAGAAGCCTGGTAGGCTACAGTCCACAGGGTTGCAAAGAGTCAGACACGACTGAGCAACTTCACTCACTCAAACATTCACCTAATCTTCAAGTATATGAAATTAATGACTAAGTCTGGTTTAGAGCCCAAAGAATTATGTATTGTGAACATCAGTTTAAACCACTGAAATTTTATAATTTCTTCACTTTGCACAAGTCTTCATCATGCCTCTCTAGCCTCAATCACAAGTTGAACAGTGGAAAAAAAAAAAAAAAAAAGCCAATCCAGAGGTTGAGGGCTAATAACATAAGATAGCATCTAAAGAAACATTTCTGCAACAACATGCAAACACCTGTGTTGTCCTGAATGAACACATACAGACACACAAATATTTATAAACAACCCTATGTAAAGTCACAATGATGAAAGTTTAGTAAACAAAATGATACATGGAAAAAATGTATTCTTCATCTAAGTATCTGAAGGACATAAAAGACATTAAACAAACCTGGTGTCCCTTGCTGCACATTTTACAAATGCAGTTGCTGTTTCAGAACAAAACCTTAAAAAAAGCCAGTTCAGAGTAAGGATCTCTGTATCATAAAGATAAGAATATAAATCATCTCTTAGAAAACAATACAGGCTTCTCAAATCTGTCAAGCTTATCGTACATAAAGTTGTGCAAATATGATTACCTTTCAGTTTCTCCATTGAGAAATGCCTAGAGGTGTACTGGCTTATAATTTAAGACTGGAAAATGGTATCATCTACTTCTGATAGAGGAACATAGTTTCTAAGAAGAGGAAAAAGATTTTCAATACTTAGAGTCTGATGAGGTGTTGTTGGGTTTTTCCAGTTGATTTCCCAGTAACTTACATTCAAAAGCATAACTGATGTTTAAGGTGAAATATTATATATTATCAAAAACTACATATATTTCTATATTTATGGAAACTAAAAGTCTTATTGAATTAGTTGGACAAAGAAAAGTTTCTTATTTTTACCATCTGACTTAAGTCACTATTTAAATGTATAGTTTCTGGAGCCCTTTCATAATACTGCTATAGAGAAGAATGTGGTTTAGAATTTAGAAAAAGTCCTTGGTAAAACACATATCGTAAATTTGTACTTAAAAGTAAATTTATTCACAACACAGAAGTCATATAAACTACTTGAGAACAGTCATGCTCATAATCAGAGTAGATTATTTTGTATTTTAGTGCACCTGTGAGTGGTAGTAATTTTATTCTTCAGCAAAAATACTTCCTTCATGTCTAAAGCATTCATTCATTTATTCATTCAACTTAACATTTATTAAGCCCCATAATTATGCTAGGTGTCTACTAGAGAAAATGTGACATAAAACTCACAGTATAATTTGATGAGTTTGGTAATATTAATAACAAAATGTGTGAAATGTTATGGAGAAAAGAGAGAATGATTTTACCTGCTCAAGTTAGGAATAGAGAAAAAATACCAGAGGGGCTTTTTAAGATGGATTTTGAAAGATGAGTAAGCATTTTTCAGCTAAGAGAAGAAAGAGAACGTACTGTAGATATATGCAATGGCATATACAAAGATCAAAACACAGGAAACTCTGGAAAGAGCAATGTTGGGAATCTGAATACACTGATTACAAGAGCAAGGGATAAGGTTGGGAAAATAGTTGATAGTACCATATCGTGCAGACCTTTGCATACCATGATAAGGAGATTTCTCTTTATCACTGAGGTAGCAGGGAACTGTCAGGAGCTTTTTATAGATGAATAATGATAAGATCTTGATTTAAATGCCATGGACTGGACCAGCATTGATACTGAAGTAGAAGGACTAGGTCACTGTGATTATCTGACTGAATAGCATGAGGCCATAAATAAAGGAGGAGGAAAATGTAAACTATAAATCTGGAGGCAAGTGATAAAGCTGAAGCTCTAAGACACTATAGAGCATTTGGTAACTTCTTAGAGAATATCTGGTGGCTCAGACGGTAAAGCATCTGCTTACACAATGTGGGAGATCCAGGTTCAGTTCCTGTGTCAGGAAGATCTCCTAAAGAAGGAAATGGCAACCCACTCCAGTATTCTAGCCTGGAAAATCCCATGGACGGAGGAGTCTGGTAGGCTACAGTCCCTGGGGTCTCAAAGAGTCGGACACGACTCAGTGATTTCACCTCACTTCACTTAGAGAGTATCAGGAAAAGTTTCAATGACAGGTGATGCTAAAGTTTCTAAAAAGAACAGGAAGATGAATATGGTATTAATTGAGATGGAAGATAGAAAAGATTATTTGAGTGTGATAAAATACTGCTTACAATTTGTAACCTATAGTGTTTATAGTTATTTCTGAAAGGACTTTGAGGGCCTTGGATAAACCACTCCACAGGAATGGATCACATATATAATGAGTTTAATTATTTTCTGGCAGGTAAGCTGATCTAATGGAGAACACTGGCTGAGAATCAATTGGTAGGAAAGGATATCCAACCCTGAATGAATGTTACCAACAGGTGAGGTGAAAGCTCTAACCATACACTTTACCACCACTGCAATTCTCACACACACAAGAAAAGCTTTACACACTTGTATAGTGCCTGTATTCATAATAAGCCCAAACCGGAAATTATCTGAATGTCCTTCTAGTGAGGGCACGTGTGCTGATTTGCTCAGTCATGGTGGATTCTTTGCAACCCCATGAACGGTAGCCCACCAGGCTCCTCTGTCCATAGAATTTCTTTCTGGGTGCCTGGTGTCCTCTGCCAGCAGTCAGAAGTTGTTTTATGATATTTGCTCAGCGTTCAAGTGATCTTTCAATAAATTTGTGGGGTAGAAAGTGGTCTCCCTATCCTATTCCTCTGCCATCTTAGGACCACCTCTGTCCATAGAGTTTCCAAGGAAGGAATACTGGAGTGGGTTGCCATTTCCTCCCACAAGGGATTTTCCTGTCTCAGGGATTGAACCTGCTTCTCCTGCACTGGCAGGTGGATCCTTTACCACTGAGCCATGTGGGAAGCCCCTGTCCTTCTATTAATGAATGAACAAATAAACTGTGATACATCCATCATACAATGAGTATTGCTAAGCAAAAAATAATAATAATTAGATTCTGATGTATGCAATCATATGTATGATTCTCAAATGCTTTGAGTGAAGTGAAACAAGCCAGATTCAAAGGGCTAAATATTATTAAATGAAAATAAATGGTACGAGGGAGTTTTTGGCAGTGATGGAGCTGTTCTTTGATTGTGCCCATTGCATAATTTACATATTTGTTATATCTCCATAGGTTATAGAGAATAAAGTTTTAGATTAAAAAATTATACTTTTACCCAAAATTATCAATTATAAACATGTGGAAAAATTTTGTTTCACAGAAAAATGGTTTCCCCATGCTATTAAAAATACTTTATTAATATAGTTTTGAAGTTTACTGACTATAAATCATTTAATGATATATGCAGACTTCTATTTCTTTTATATTGAGCACCTTAAATCGTTGAATTTTAAACTAACGTTTAGTGAGTATTAGCAATGGCACCCCACTCCAGTACTTTTGCCTGGAAAATCCCATGGACGGAGGAACCTGGTGGGCTGCCATCTATGGGGTCGCAGAGTTGGACACGACTGAAGTGACTTAGCAGCAGCAGCAACAGCAGTATTTCCTGAAGATACGCTGCTTTCTTCAAATTGTGTGTGTGAAGAAGATGTTCTATATAAATGAAACGAGTATGCGGCAAGCTTTCTAAAGACTGTAGAGGATGATCACCATTTTGAAGTTTCAGAAATCAATTTTATTTTTAAGAATTTTAATATTCAAGTACTTTTAGAAATTAAATGGTGCAAAAATAACACAGAAGATGTATGTATATATCACTGAGTTTGCCCAAATGTTTACATCTTTCATAACTAGAGTACAGTCACAAGAATTCAGTCAAGTCAGTCGCTCAGTCATGTTCAACTCTTTGTGACCCCATGGACTGCAGCACGCCAGGGGCCTTGTCACAAGAATTAGGAAATTATATTGGTGAAATCAAATCAAATCTAAAGTCCTCATTCTAATTTTGCCAGTTGATAAGTAATATCTTTTTTCTCTTCCAATATGATCCATTAAGATATTTGTTTGTCATATACTCTTCGTCTATTTTAATCTGGACTAATTCCTCATCCTTTGTCTTTCATGACCTTGATACGTTTAAGGAGTACTGACAAATTATTTTGCAGAATGTCCTTTCATTTGGGTTTGTCTACTATTTTGTCATTGTTATTGTTTAGTAGCTAAGTCATGTCCTACTCTTTTGTGACCCCATGGATCATAGTCACCAGGCTCCCCTGTTTAACGGATTTCCCAGGCAAGAATACTGGAGTGGGTTTTCATTTCCTTCTCCAGGGTATCTTCCCAACCCAAGGATGTTACCTGTGTTTCCTGTATTGGCGTGCAAGTTCTTCACCACTGAGCCACCAGGGAAGAGCATGTTCTCATTTTTGAACTGAAAATAATAATAATGAGAACTATTTTCTCATTATTGAACATCACTTTTTGTAAAATATCAGGGAAGTGATGTAGTTCCTTCTCAGTGTATCATATTAGGAGACACATGATGTCAATTTATCACTGTAGTTCCATGGTTCTTCACTATGAAGTTACAGCTTCCCCACTGTATCTTATGGGAAGATACTTTGAGACTATGCAAATATCCTATCTCTCATTACTAATGTTAGCATCCATTGATAATTGTTGTCTAAAAACACCCTTTAGTGGTATTTATATTTCTATCATTTCTTCTACATTTGTTAATTTGGATTAAACTATAATGAAAAACTTTCTCTTCCTTCTCCATTTGTTTATCCATCTATTTATTTAATTATTTATGTGTACTAGCAAGTTTCATCAATTCTTATTTTACTGTAAGGATTATAATCTATTACTAACATTATTTGTTGTTCATATTGCCACAGATTTGGCTACTGAGAGTCACTTCAAGATGGCTTGTGTCTTTTTGATATATCTCAATCATTGTTCTGAACATTTCCTTACTTTCTGACACCACACTTTGCTCTAGTTTCATCATGCAATCTCCCAGATGCAGTCACAGAACTAAGCATTTTTCCAAGGAGTTCATTTTTCTTTTATTGGAGACCAATATTTAAAAATCAAGATGTTGATAGGTGTGCTTATTTTTACTGGTGTGTCATTGTTTCTAGACCCTTTTGGGGTCAGAGATAAGAAACATATATGTGCATAAATTATTAGTTCATACCGATTTCTCCAATTCTAATCTACTGATGGTGGTACAGCATTCACAGGTAGCCCATGTTATCCTCCTGTTGAACATAAACATTCTCATATAATACCAGCATCAGGAAAGTTTACCCTGAAACTATGAGATTTGCCTTTTGACTTTTTCATGCATTTGAATAATTTCTGTATGGTCAAATTTATCAAGTTTTTTTCTTTTTTCTTATTGTCTCTGATTTTACAATGGTTGGATCCCTAGTAGTTACTCTGTTGGACAGAAGTCAGAGTAGCTCAGTGTTTGACCAAAAATATGGGGTAGAGAAGGAGTAGGTACCCACATGAAAACCCCTTAGACTTTTTAGTCAATTCATCACCAACAAATGTCCAAATCCTATGATAGATTCTTTCTAACAATTTCTGAAACACTTCATGGTTCCCTAGAGTGTGTATTCTCCCTCAGTGCAACAAATAGTAAGCCAAACTTGTCAGTTATAGGAATGTTCCTCATGGGCTCTGGCTGAAGGACTGACACCCAAAAGATGTGTTCCAGACTTCTGTGTGTGTGCTAAGTCGCTTCAGTCTTATCTAACTCTGTGCAACCTGCCAGGCTCCTCTGTCCATGAGATTGCAGGCTGCCAGGCTCCTCTGTCCATTGGATTCTCCAGGAAAGAATATTGGAGTGGGGTGCCATGCTTTCTCCAAGGGATCTTCCTGACTTATGGACAGACCCTGGTCTCTTACATCTCCTGCAGTAGGAGGGCTCCTTACCACTAGTACCACCTGGGAAGCCCCATTCCAGCCTTTCCACCTCTCCTTAACTCTAACTGCTTCCTCAGACAGTGAGAAATCTGCTCTCATATACACAATGCATTTGTTTATTTGCTTGCCTCTAGAATACATACTAAAGAATTTCAGAATTACCTATGCACTTCTGAAAAACAATTCTCCTAACTGGAATTCAGTTTTGTGTACAGTTTTTTTTTTTTTCCTTTTAATCTTTAGCCTTAGAGTATATTTAGTCAAAATACTGTTGTTTAAAGTTACTTAGGTTGATTCTTTTCTTCCTCTTTCTCTCTCTCACTATGGTTATGGCATTTATTGTAACTATAGTTAGGGCCAATTGTTTGCATTTGTTTTCCTTGTTGGATTCCTTATATCAAAATATAATTTATTTTTAAATACATATGAACATTGATACATTTCTAAAGGTCAGAACTGAATAAAAAAATATATTCAGAGAAGTGTTACCCCCCATCCTTTCCACACTATTTTAATTGTCCCTTCTTTTCTTCCTCAAATGAAATAAACACATACACATATTTTTTTCTTATTTCCCTTTCTTTCTTATATGGATGATATAAGAAAGGATAATAATAATATTATTTATTAATAATACAATATATTATTTAATAATATATTAAACTTAATAATATATCCTGAAAAGGATTTTTTTAATAATTTGATAATAAACCCTGCAAATTCCTACATAGCAGCTTTAGAGAGCTATCTCTTTTTTTATACTGTGCTAATATATGAATATTCATTTACCTAATTTCTTATGTTTCCAGAATCTGCAATTTCAAACAATGCTAAATAACTTTGTACATATGTATCTTTATATCATTGGGTGTATACCTTCAAGGAAAAGTCCTGTAAGTGGGATTATTGAGTCCATATATTTTTGTTCAGTGTTGCCAAATTCCCATCTGGTAGAATTATGATCATTTGCATCCTGCCCTCCAGCAAAATATGTGAGTGCTGGTTGCCTCACAGCCTTGCCAACAGAATCTGGTCATACTTTTTAATTTTCACTACTTGGGAAAAGTTATAATGGTATCAGTGTAATTTTCAAATTTCTAATTATGTCTAAAGTTGGATGCCTTTTTATACTTTTATTTTGCTCTGTTTTATTGTTTTGAAACAAGTTTACTGAGGCATAATTGAGATACAAGAAACTGCATGTATTTAATGTTTACAATTTGATATGCATATGCACAAAATTATAATCACAATTAAGGTAGTCCTCCATATCCATCACCTCCAAAATGTCCCTGTGTCCCTTTGGTTTTCTTGGTTCTGTTTTCTTTTGTGTGAAGAATATTTAATAAAAGATCTACTCTTTTAATAAAATTTAAGTGCATATTACATACTATTGACAATAAACACTATGCTGAATAGCATATCTCTAGAACTAATTCTTTGAGCCCTGTTTTTGGGAGTGGAGGGGCAAGAATACTGGGGTGGGTTGCCATTCCCTGCTCCAGGAGACCTTCCCGACCCAGGGATTGAACCCGGGTCTCCCACATTGTAGGAAGATGCTTTACCATCTGAGCCCCCAGGGAAGTCAGCTTGTATAACTGAAAACTTATATCCATTGAGTAACAACTGCCCATCTCTCTCTCCCCACATCCCTTATAACCACTGTTTTACTCTCTGCTTCTGTGACTGACTATTTTAGGTATCTCATAAAATTAAATTGCACAGTATTTATCCTCCTGTGACTGACATATTTCAGTTGTCATAATCTCCTCCAGGCCCACTTCAGTGTTCTTGCCTGGAGAATCCCAGGGACGGGGGAGCCTGGTGGGCTGCAGTCTATGGGGTCGCACAGAGTCGGACACGACTGAAGTGACTTAGCAGCAACAGCAGCAATCTCCTCCAGGTTCACTCAGTACAACTCAGTAGCAATAATAATTAATAATAATTTTTAAATAAAAAACTTGAATAGACATCTCTCCAAAAAGAAGCTATATAAATTAGTATATGTATGTGAAAAGATACTCAATGTAACTAATCATTAGGGAAAAGCAAATCAAAACCACAAGGAGGTATCATCTCACAGCAGTTATCAAAACAATAAAAGGTAAATGTTGGCAAAGATGTGGAGAAATTAGAAACATTGTTTATGTTTAAGGGCTCTTTTTATTGTGTATTATCTGTTTATATCTTCTTCTTAATATCTACTAGTTTTTTCCCCATTCTAATTTTAAAAGTTTATTATGAATTAGTGATGTTAACCCTTTATGAGCTTCCCTGATGGCTCAAATGCTAAGGAACCTGCCTGCAATGCAGGAGACCTGGGTTCGATTCCTGGGTTGGGAAGATGGAAGATGTGATGTGCCTTGAAAATATATTCTTCAAGTTTATCAAGTGTTTTTTATTTTGCTTATGAATTTTTTATGCATTTGAAGAATTTTGTATAGTCGAATTTGTCAACTGTTTTTATCATCTCTGATTTTATAACTGTTTGACCCTTAGTAGCTACTCTGTTAGACAGAAGTCAGAATACCCGACACCTTGACCAAAACTATGAAGTAGAGAAGGAGCAGGTAGCCAAATGAAAATATACTGGGCAGACAGGAAGAGCAAATATCTATTACAGAAAAGTCTCTGACTGGGGAGTTCCACCACCTCTCTTCCTTTCCTAATCCACACGCATTCCAGTCCCCTGTGGTTACTCAATTCTTCACAAGTGAAAATTTCTAAGACCAACCTCCCATTTGTGCCAAATGGCAGCATAGTATTTACACAGCTGTGCAAAGAGATTCATCATTCCCTAGAGCAAAACTTCAATGGGAAACAAAACCAACCCAGAATTTATGTTGATGCTCTTATTATTTGAAGTGTTAAACAAACAGCTAGTGAAACTGACACTTTGGTTCTTTCTCACTACCCAGGAACTGAAGATGTTCTCAATTCTGAGTCATTCAGGCCCCATTTTCATGTCCCTTGCACACTTATATGATCCCAAAAAATATCCTCAAGAAGAGAAAACAACACAACATCAATTGATATCTAAAAGTTGAAGGAGATATCAGACTTGTAATGGTTAATGTGTTCTGAAAAGTGAAAGAGTGTGAGTATAAATATTCTGACCTTTCAATAGTTGGATTTGTTGGTATTTATTTTCTCTCTTTCCAATAAACTGCGGAAAATTCTTAAAGAGATGGGATACCAGAACACCTGACCTTCCACAGTTTATTGGTATTTCTTTCTCTCTAGGTATAAGCCCATAAACAAAAGACAGTGAGAATGAGTGTTCAAAAAAGCAAAAGGAAAATAAGATATTTAATAGAAATTTTAAAGCTTATAATCAACAATATTCCCATTGCAGTAAATGGAAGTAGAAATAGTTTGGATTTCTACTCTAGGATATTTTACACCATATATCAAGAAAAATTAGGCTGTGTTATATGAATTTTTTAGTACAAAATTTAGAGATAATGATATTTTTCTTTGTTCATGTAATTTTTCATTTTTTTCATAACAAATAATAAAATTACTCAAGGAAGTCGAATATTCTTCATTTAATCTAATGGAATTTTCAGTTCAGTTCAGTCACTCAGTCATGTCTGACTCTCTGTGACCCCATGAACTGCAGCATGCCAGGCCTCCCTGTCCATCACCAACTCCCAGAGTTCACTCAAACTCACATCCATCAAGTCAGCGATGCCATCCAGCAATCTCATACTCTTTTGTCCCCTTCTCCTCCTGCCTCCAATCCCTCACAGCATCAGAGTCTTTTCCAACGAGTCAACTTTTCGCATGAGGTGGCCAAAGTACTGGAGTTTCAGCTTTAGCATCATTCCTTCCAAAGAAATCTCAGGACCAATCTCTTATAGCCTTGACTAGACGGACCTTAGTCAGCAAAGTAATGTCTCTGCTTTTCAATATGCTATCTAGGTTGGTCATAACTTTCCTTCCAAGGAGTAAGCGTCTTTTAATTTCATGGCCGCAATCACCATTTGCAGTGATTTTGTAGCCCAAAAAAATAAAGTCTGACACTGTTTTCACTGTTTCCCTATCTGTTTCCCATGAAGTGATAGGACCAGATGACATGATTTTAGCTTTCTGAATGCTGAGCTTTAAGCCAACTTTTTCACTCTCCTCTTTCACTTTCATCAAGAGGCTTTTTAGTTCCTCTCCACTTTCTGCCACAAGGGTGATATCATCTGCATATCTGAGGTTATTGATATTTCTCCTGGCAATCTTGATTCCAACTTGTGCTTCTTCCAGCCCAACGTTTCTCATGATGTACTCTGCATATAAGTTAAATAAGCAGGGTGACAATATACAGCCTTGATGTACTCCTTTTCCTATTTGGAACCAGTCTGTGTTCCACGTCCAGTTCTAACTGTTGCTTGCTGACCTGCATATAGGTTTCTCAAGAGGCAGGTCAGGTGTTCTGGTATCCCATCTCTTTCAGAATTTTACAGTTTATTGTGATCCACACAGTCACAGGTTTTGGCATAGTCAACAAAGCAGAAGTAGATGTTTTTCTGGAACTCTTGCTTTTTTGATGATCCAGCGGATGCTGGCAATTTGATCTCTGGTTCCTCTGCCTTTTCTAAAGCCAGCTTGAACATCTGGAAGTTCATTTTACATGACTTCTTTCAATTTTTTCACCATCAGTACTAATCACCATATGTCTCTACTTTGCATTCAAAAAGGAAGAAAGGAGTTCAGAAATAAAAATAAATTAAATGCAATTTTTCCAAAGAAGGGAAAACTAACAATTATTAAGTACCTAATTCAAAAATACAAGAGATAACAAATGTTAGTAAAGATACAGAGAAAAAGGAACATTTTAGCACTGTTGGTGGGGATGTAAATTGATACAGCCACTGTGGAAAACAATATAGTGATTTCTCAAAAAATTAAAAATATAAGTAACATATGATCCAGTAATTCCACTTCTGGATACATAGCCAAAGAAAATGAAATCACTATCTTGAAAATATACGTGTGTGTACTCAGTAGCTTAAGTTGTGTCCATCTGAGTCTCCTCGGACTATAGTCTGCCAGGCTCCTCTGTCCATGGGATTATCCAGGCAAGAATACTGGAGTGGGTTTCCATCCCTTCCTCCAGGGTATCTTCCTGACCCAAGGATCAAATCCACATCTCCTGTGTCTCCTGCCCTGCAGGTGGATTCTTTACCACTGAGCCACTGGGGAAGCCTGAAAAGATATTAGCACCCCCTTATTCATTTCAGCATTGTTCACAATAGCCAAGACATGTTTTCAGGAAACAACTGTCTGTCAGTGAATGAGTAGATAAGGAAAATGTAATATATGCATTTATACCATGGAATATTTTTCAATCATTAAAACAAGAAGAAAATTCTGCCATTTGTGAGAACATTATTGGAGGGTATTTATGCTAAATGAAATAAACAGAAAAAGACAAATACTATGCAATCTCTTTTACATGTGGAGTAAACTCTAAAAAAACAAACTCATAGACACAGATCACAGACTTGTCGTTGACAGAGGTGGGGTGGGAGATGGACAAAATGGATGAAGGCCATCAAAAGGTACCATCTAGTTGTAAGATGAATATGTTCTGGGCATGTAACATATGCACCATTGGAAGGAAATGCCAATCCACTCCAATATTCTTGCCTGGGAAATCCCATGGACAGAGGAGCCTAGTGGGCTACAGTCCATGGGGTTGCAAAGAGTCAGACACGACATAGTGGCTAAACAACAACAATGTACAGCATGATGACTATAATTAACAATACTGTACTGTATGTATATTTGAAAGTTGCTAAGAGAATAGAGCTTAAAAGTTCTAGTCTCAAGAAGAAAATATTTGTAACCATATTGGCTACGAACGTTAGCTTAGAATTTGAAGAAGTGAAGTCAAGTCACTCAGTCATGTCCAACTCTTTGCAACCCCGTGGACTGTAGCCCACTCAGGCTCCTCTGTCCATGGGATACTCCAGGCAAGAATACTGGAGTGGGTTGCCATTTCCTTCTCCAGGGCATCTTCCCAACCCAGGGATCGAACCTGGGTCTCCTGACTTGCAGGCAGATGCTTTATCCTCTGAGCCACCAGGGAAGCTTTGCAATATATGCATATAGTAAATAGTTATGTTGTACACCTCAGACTATTACAATGTTATGTAGAAATTATATCTCAGTAAAACTGGGGTGAGGAAGCAAACACTCTCTCTTATGTGGCCATAACTGGAGGCAGCCACTGTCATTATATTACATTTTACATGTTTGGGCAGATCCTTGGGACCTGAGTCAACGTCTTGAGTCTACCAGAAAGAACATCTTTGGTGCGAAAACATCAGCTGTCATGATTTAAGCGAACTCACCATCATCACATACAGACAGATAGATTCCTCCCAGAGGAGGCTTTCCATTATTTTCTGGTCTGAAATCCCAACTCTTTTTCAAAAACTAGTTGTGTGACAGAAAACATGTGCTTTCACTCTCTGAGCCTGTTTCTTCACCTAAATAATACTGAAAATAATTGAAGCCTCTTAATTTTGTTATGAGGATGAAATGATGTATTTTAACCAGATACTTTTGATTTACTTTTTACTTCCACTGTTTTTCAAGCCTTTAGTGCTTTCATCTCCTAATTCCTTAATGTTGTGTTGCCTTGGGTTTTGGTCTTTCTTTCCTCTTATTACTTCCTTGGTGATTTCATTCAACCTAATTACTTGAAATACCATCTCGATTAGCACTGTACATCAGAATTTTCTTTGATGGTGTAAATACTCCATATGTGCACTACCTAATACAACCGCCACTAACTGCACGAGGGCTGCTGAGCATTTTACGCTAGTGCATGTGACTATTGTATTGGACGGTGCAGAGCTTTAGCTTTATGTGCTGTGCTTAGTCACTCAGTTGTGTCTGACTCTTTGCAACCTTCTGGAATGTAGCCCGCCAGGCTCCTCTGGCCATGGCATTCTCCAGACAAGAATACTGGAGTGGGTTGCCATGCCCTCCTCCAGGGGATATTCACAATCCATGAATCGAACCTAGGTCTCCTGCACTGCAAGCAGGTTCTTTACCATATATAATGACTCCCAATGTATTACTCCAGATCATATATCTGATTTCTTACTTATGATTTCCAATTGGAGATATCAAATATACATGCCAAATATATTTGGCATGTCCTAAGTCAGGCTGATCTCCCCACACTCTATCTGAGGTGATACAAGTCCACCTTACCAATAGTCAAAGATGCAAACCTTGGAGTCATCCCTTACTCTTCCTGTTCTCTTATAGCCCAGATTGTACCTGGGCTCTGACCAATTTGCATCACCTTTGATATCACCAAGGATAGAATCACTGTCATTTTCCAAGAAAACTGCTATGGTCATCTCCAACTAGTTATCTTCCCTTCAGTCCCTCTCCCTGCCTGCAGCTAATTTTAACTAGGTATCCAAATCTATCATGTTAAAATGTGTCAGATCATATCACTGTTTTGTTTAATATTGTGCAGTGACACCCAATTTCGGAGTAAAACCAAGTTTATTTGCAATAACTTTCAATAGTTCCATGGTCTCTGATCTTCTACTGTTATAAGCCAATGTACTCACTATGGTCCACAGCCTTCTGTCTTCCACTTTTTCTTGATTGAGTAGGACACATCATTCTAGGTACCTTATCTATAGTTGCTCCTTCAGCCTGAAATGATCCTACCCCAGATATCCACTTGAATAATGCCTTCATCTCCTTACAGGCTTTACGTAAACGTCTCATTTTTAATGAAACTCAACTAACTATCCAAATTACCCTCTCACTTCTGACAATCCTGAACCCCCTTATCATGGTCAGTTTTTTCCCTCTTTTTACCTGGTACTTATCACTAGTCAAGGTTGGTAGAAAACAAATGGTATGCTCAAATAGGGAGTGAAAGGACTGAAGGTGCTATTGGGCAAATACAAGGGAGATAAACTAAGAATGTTGAAACACATCAAGGCTAGAAACAGCAGAATTCTAGGGCCAATCTCTGCTAAAAGGGTGAGGAAGGGAGAAGCAGTTTCCTGGAACCTTGAGAAACCTATAAGAGAGAGCATTGTGCAGAAGTTGAGCCTACTGCTAGATAAGCCCACTTATCATCAACACTTGGTTTATAGGAAGAGAGAACAACTCTCTCCTCTGAAATTCTGATTTCCTTTCGTTGCCTCTCATTGGTTAAACTTAATTGGAGGCCTGAAAGCAAAAAAAGCGCATTGATTCATCTGTAAAAGTCAGACTTCCAGAGCTCTGGGCAGGAAGAGGAAAAGATAAAATAAATATAGAGAAGCAAGTAGAGAATGGATACCAGACATATTGACTTCTAATATATTACATACTTATTTGCCACTGTTATTCGCTTATCATCTGTATTCAGACTTCCCTGATAGCTCAGTTGGTGAAGAACCCACCTGCAATTCCAGAGACCCCAGTTCAATTCCTGAGTCTGGAATATCCCCTGGAGAAGGGACAGGCTACCTCTCCAGTATACTTGGACTTCCCCTGTGGCTCAGCTGGTAAAGAATCTACCTGCAATGCAGGAGACCTGGGTTCAATCCCTGGGTTGGGAAGATCTCCTGGAGAAGAGAAAGGCTACCCACTCCAGTATTCTGGCATGGAGAATTCCATGAACTGTATAATCTATGGGCTCGCAAAGAGTTGGACACACTGAGCAACTTTTACTTTTTTACCTGTATTCAACCCTAAAAAGTAAACTACAAGAGCAGGAATCATTGCTTTGTCCACCAATACTTCCCAAGCATATGGAACAATGTCAGGCTCATTGCAAGTATTCAGTAAATTTTGTTGAAGAATTGAACATATGAAAATATCTAAAAATTTCCTGAAATATGGTAAAAGCTTAAAATATTGGTTTTGTCATGCGAGTGTATGTTCCTCAATTCTTTGTCTTGTCACAACAAAGATTTGGAGTGACGGACATTAAAGCCCCCTCTGCGTGCCGCAACTCTCAGGTCTTGGATAGACTGTGTTATAGCTCTCAGGTCTCAAATGGACTGTGTTATAGCTCTTAGACAAATCAGTGTAACAGCTCAGTGTTACAGCTCTATTTTATTTAGAAGATAGCAGGAAAATCCATCTTCGAGGCGTGAGGGCGCGTCGATCTAAAGACACAAGGAGAAGAGCGCCCTAGTGTGCGGGAGAGAGAGAGAAAGGGCTGGCTTTGGCTCTTCTATTTATATGTTTATCTCTCCCTGGGTCTGTCCTATGTAAATTGGGCCAGCCAGGAGTGTTGTTTGTTTTACCTGAGGTCCTCACTCTGGTCCTCAGACCTTTTGTTTCATTTTCACGGGCTTTTCCCTTCCTTGTCTGTAGCCACCGCCATTTTGGACTCCTTTTCCCTGTTCTACCTACCGAACTTCCCCCCCTCAAGAGATGGGAGGCCTAATTCTTGGGAATAGGGCCATTGAGGTCTTTCTGGCTACTTCCTGCTGAGCTGGGACAGCGAGGGGTATTGGGCCTCCCCCTCTTGTTAGTCTCAAGCCTCAGAGTCCTTATAGCGGTGTCCATCTAAAGGTGTGTGATATTTTTGTGGTGGGCTGTAGTTTTACATCTTTGTTGAACTGGCACTGTGTGTTGTAGCTTGTTGACCTGGTCAGAGACAAAACAGGTTAGACAATTGACAGTACATGGGATAATCATAAGCGTCATCAATATAGCATAACAAGGACTGGTAGGGGCATTAGCCAATTATAAATTCACATCACCAGGATGGCTCAAGTCCCTTCTTGTTCAGGGATCAGAAGATCTATCTCCTGTCTGTTTTGGAGTATAATCTCTGTCAAGTTTTGTTGACTCTTCAGAGCTATCTTGAGAAATCTTATCCCCAGAAACTAGGTTTTGGGGGTGTTCATTAGAATGGCACTCATTGGTAGTCCTGAATAGGTATCTGAGATCTCCCAGGGGCTCACAAGTGTATTTAGTGTCCTCTTCTGTTTTTTTTTCCACGGCTTGACTCTTGAGTAGTGAATCCAGGTGTCATGTCCTGGTACCTTGACTGCTGTGGGGGTAGAAAGTATTACAGGGTAGGGGCCCTTCCATGTGGGCTGGAGTTGACCTTTTGGGGACCCATCTTTCCAGACTTTAATTAGGACTTGAGTCCCTGGAGCATATAGTGGTGACTTCTTAGAATCTTTTGGGTCCTGGTTCACACCTCACAAGCATGCATCCTGTTGGAATTGCCCAATGGCCATGGTATAAGACCGGAAGGGACTGAGCCTCTGGATCTAGGAAGAGGTCATTGACATAAACAAAAGGTCTCCCATAGAGCATCTCATAAGGACTAAGACCAGTCTGTTCCTTAGGGGCAATGCAGGTGTGGAGGAGAGCTATCGGTAAAGCCTCCTTCCATCCCAGGGAGGTCTCCTGGGTTATCTTTGTTATTGCTGATTTTAAGAATTGTTTGGCTCTTTGTACTTTTCCCGAAGATTGAGGCCTCTAGGCACAATGGAGATAATAAGTAATGTCCAATGTTTTTGAGACCCCTTGGGTGACCTTAGAAGTAAATTATGTCCCATTGTCACTTTGTAATGACCTAGGCAGACCAAATCTTGGAATGACTTCATGGAGCAGTTTTTTTTTTTTTTACCACTTCCTCAGCCTTCTCAGTCCGGGTGGGAAGGCCTTCAATACATCTTGTGAATGTATTTATCATGACTAATATGTATTTATACCCTTGAGAAACTGACATCTGGGTGAAGTCCATCTGCCAGTCCTCTCCTGGGTAGGTCCCACATCGTTGGATGGGCTGGGCCAGCTGGGGTTTTTGAGCTCCTTGGGGGTTGTTTAATTGGCAAGTGGGACAAGAGGACACCACCTGTCTTACAGTTGTTTGGACGCCTGTTCCTCTGAAGGACCTTTCTAATAATCTTTGGAGGTCCTTTTCTCCTAAATGAGTAGTGGCATGTAAGGAGTTAACCAACTTCCATTGGAGGTTCCCAGGCAGAAAAAGGAGTCCCTCCTTTTGGAACCACCCCATATGATCTTGAAAGCCCTTGCTCTTAGCTTTAAGAGTCTCACCTTCAGTATAGGAAGGAGTTTCTGGCAACTTTGTGGAACTAAGGTGGCAATCCCTATTAGGTCATGGTTCTGTAATGCTGCTCTCCTAGCTGCCTGATCAGCTGCTTGGTTCCCTCATGCCACTTCTGTGTTCCCTTTTTTGGTGTCCTTTACAGTGGGAGACTGAAACCTCAGTGGGCAGATGGACTGCCTCCAAGAGTCGAAGAATTTGATCACCATATTTGATTGGGGACCCTCGGGTGGTCAAGTGGCCCCTTTCTTTCCAAATAGCAGCATGTAGCACCAGAAAGGCATACTTGGAATCAGTGTAAATGGCTATTTTTTTTTTTTCCTTTTCCCTAAAGCTCGAGTCAGGGCTATGAGCTCAGCTAATTGGGCTGAAGTACCTGGTGGCAGAGGCTTAGCCTCTATGGTCTCAAAATTCGAGACTACTGCATACCCGGCTCTTATTTTTCCATCCAAGACAAAGCTGCTTCCATCAGTGTAACAGATTTCCTCAGGATTAGTCAGAGGATCTTCTGACAATCCCTCTTGGGGTTTTTCCAGTGGTCCAAGGTTTCTAGATGAGAGTGAAAGGGGAGAGAGCCCTCGGGGGTAGGCAGAAGGGTGGCTGGATTAAGAACCTCACAAGGGGATATAGCGAGGCCTGGATTTTCCATCAGCATTACTTGATATCTGAGGATTCTTTGATCAGACATCCATAAATGGCCTCTCCCATTTAGGAGTTGTTTTACTTGGTGGCTGGTAAAAATAGTTAGTTTGCCCTCAAAGGAGAGTTTTAAAGCATCTTCTATCATGATTGCAATAGCTGCAAGATTTCAAAGGCAGGGGGGCCAGCCTCAGGTAGTTGGATCGAGCTTTTTGGATAAGTAAGATACAGGCTGGGGCTCAGATCCCAACCTTTGATTTAACACTCCCAAGGCTATTCCCTCTCTTTTATGGACATAAAGTTGAATGTTTTTTCTGGGTCTGGCAACCTCAAAGCAGGTGCCTGAGTTAAGGCCCGTTTTAGTGTAGCCTCTGCCTTCTTTTGAGGAGTTCCCCATATCAGTGGGATTGAATCATCTCATCCCTTTAAGCTTTCATATAAGGGCTGGGCAATTAGACCATAGTTGGGTATCCAGATTCTACAATACCCAGTTAGCCCCAGGAAAGCTCGCAATTGTTTTTGAGTTGTGGGGGAGGGCAACTGGAGGATTCCTTATACCCGATCAGAGGACAGCCTCCTGGACCCGTGTGTAATCTGAACTCCCAGGTAAGTGACTTTTGTCTCGACCATCTGTGCCTTAGCACAGGAGACCTTATATCCTCTTTCTGCCAAGAAGTTTAGAACCTGAATTGCATGTTGTTGGGCACTTTTCTCATCTGGAGATCAGAGTAGTAGGTCATCTACGTATTGTAATATTTTCCCATTAGGTCCCAGGTCCAGATCTAGGAGATCTTGGCTAAGAGCCTGTCCAAACAGGTGGGGGCTATCTCTGAACCCCTGAGGTAATACTGTCCAAGTCATCTGTTGGTGTTTTTCTCCTGGGGCCTCCCACTCAAAAGCAAAAAGATATTGTGATTCTTTCACCAGTGGTATGCAAAAAAATGCATCTTTGAGATCCAAGACTGTAAACCACTTGGCACTGGGTGGGATTTCTGCCAAGATTACATAGGGATTGGGTGCTGTGGGATGGAGGGGGACTACAGCTTCATTTATGATCTGGAGATCTTGAACCATTCGCCAGGTTCCATCTTTTTTCTTTACTGAGAGGATTGGGGTGTTACATGGTGAACTGGTGGGGACCAATAGCCCACAAGCAAGGAATTTATTTATTAAAGGCTGTAGTCTCTCTTGAGCCTCTCTTTTGAGAGGGTATTGTTTCCGGTTAGGAAACCAAGTGGGATCTTGGAGGACAATGATGACTGGTTCAGCTTGGTGGGCTCATCCAGGAATCCCCTGGTCCCACACCTGGGGATTAATTTTTGCGGGGGACGGCCCGTGAAGGGTTAAGTCCTGGGAGCTGCTCCGCAGGTATGCAGAGCCTTAGGCATTGTCCTAAGCTCCCTGTCCCGCCACCCTCAAGAATTCTTGTAGCCCTTAAGGCTCCAGGTCGTCTTGCTCCGGGATGTCTTGTTCCTGCAACATGTCCTAGAAGATAGATTATCCTATACACGTGTCATAAAAGATAGATTATCTTATTGAATTCTGTATACAATGGTAGGGGTCTGGTGATTGTATTTGGAGATTAAAGAATAATCTTGTACATGTCTTAAATCACGTACTTTACCCTATAAATACTGTGGCCTAATAAAGGAAGGCATCAGACATAGTGGGTCTGATCCTCTCAACCCCATCTTTTGTCTCTCTCTCTTATTTTTCCACGCGGGGACGCTCCGTTTCTCTCCCCTTGCAGGTGCGACTCTTGCTTGTGCTGGCCGCGGCAGGTGGCGCCCAACGTGGGGCCCGAGATCGACAGCTTCTCCTCGCCACTGCTCATATTAAGTCGAAAAGAGTGAGTATATAAGTATACTAGCGACTATCAAGGAAGGAGCAGTAAGGTATATCGTTGAGAGTATAAATATGGGACAGACGCATAGTCGTCAACTCTTTGTACATATGCTATCTGTAATGTTAAAACACCGGGGAATTACTATTTCTAAACCTAAATTAACCAATTTTCTTTCATTTATTGAAGAAGTTTGTCCTTGGTTCCCCAGAGAAGGCACGGTGAGCTTAGAGACGTGGAAAAAGGTAGGGGAACAAATTCGGACTCATTATACTTTACATGGCCCTGAAAAGATTCCTGTAGAAACTTTATCCTTTTGGACACTAATTCGTGATTGCTTGGACTTTGATAATGATGAATTAAAGCGTTTAGGAAACTTATTAAAACAGGAAGAAAATCCTCTTCATGTTCCCGAGGGAATTGAAGGTGACCCTCTGTTTTGTAACCTATCGCGTCTTTCAGATAGTGATGACTCACTTTCCTCCACAGATGAGGCAGAATTAGATGAAGAGGCTGCTAAATACCATCAAGAAGATTGGGGTTTTTTGGCACAAGAAAAGGGGGCGTCAACATCTAAAGATGATTTGGTTGAATGTATAAAAAATCTCACTGTTGCCTTGCAGAACTTAGGAATTAAGTTTCCTAGTAACAGTTTAAAATCCCCTTCTGCTCCACCTCTCCCTCCTGCCTATGCTCCTTCCGTTGTTGCTGGTCTCGACCCCCCTCCGGGGCCTCCTCCTCCTCCTCCATCTGAGATGGTGTCTCCGCTACAAAAGGCATTGAGACAAGCACAACGACTTGGTGAGGTTGTCTCCGATTTTTCCCTTGCTTTTCCTGTCTTTGAACATAACAACCAGCGTTTCTATGAAGCACTGCCTTTCAAACAGTTGAAAGAGTTAAAGGTCTCTTGTTCACAATACGGTCCTACCGCTCCATTCACTATTGCTATGATAGAAAATCTGGGTACTCAAAATCTACCCCCAAATGATTGGAAACAAATAGCTAGAGCTTGTCTTTCAGGGGGAGATTATTTATTATGGAAATCTGAATATTTTGAACAATGTGCCCACATAGCTGATATTAATCGGCAGCAAGGTATACAAACCTCCTATGAAATGTTAATTGGTGAAGGTGCTTTCCAGGCTACTAATACTCAACTTAACTTCTTACCTGGTGCATATGCACAAATATCAAACGCAGCCAGACAGGCATGGAAAAAACTTCCTAGCTCCAGTACTAAGACAGAAGATCTTTCAAAAGTCCGACAGGGACCTGATGAGCCTTATCAGGACTTCGTGGCACGACTCTTAGAGACTATAGGTAAGATAATGTCGGATGAAAAAGCTGGGATAGTATTGGCAAAACAATTGGCTTATGAAAATGCTAACTCTGCCTGTCAAGCTGCTTTACGACCTTACAGAAAGAACGGAGATCTGTCTGATTATATTCGCATTTGTGCTGACATTGGACCCTCCTACATGCAAGGCATTGCCATGGCAGCGGCTTTACAAGGAAAAGGCATTAAAGAGGTACTTTTTCAGCAACAAGCCAGGAACAAGAAAGGATATCAAAAGTCAGGTAATTCAGGTTGTTTTGTTTGTGGTCAACCTGGTCATCGGGCTGTAATGTGCCCCCAAAAACAACGGCAACAAACTCCTGCTAATCCTCCTACTCCATGCCCACGATGTAAAAAAGGAAAGCATTGGGCCCGAGATTGTCGTTCTAAAACGGATGTTCAAGGTAATCCTTTACCCCCGGTTTCGGGAAACTGGGTGAGGGGCCAGCCCCTGGCCCCGAAACAATGTTATGGGGCAACACTGCAGGTTCCCAAAGAACCATTGCAGACCTCTATCGAGCCACAAGAGGCAGCGCGGGATTGGACCTCTGTGCCACCTCCTACACAGTATTAACTCCGGAGATGGGGGTTCAAACCCTTGCTACAGGGGTGTTTGGGCCTTTACCTCCAGGAACTGCTGGACTGCTTTTGGGGCGTAGCAGTGCATCTTTAAAAGGAATACTTATTCATCCTGGTGTAATTGACTCTGATTATACAGGAGAGATAAAAATATTAGCCTCCGCTCCTAACAAAATTATTGTAATCAATGCAGGACAACGTATAGCTCAACTCCTTTTAGTTCCATTAGTTATACAAGGAAGAACAATTAACCGAGATCGTCAAGACAAAGGTTTCGGGTCCTCTGACGCCTATTGGGTGCAAAATGTTACCGAGGCACGACCAGAATTTGAACTGCACATCAATGGTAAGCTTTTCCGCGGAGTGCTTGATACAGGGGCTGATATTAGTGTTATTTCTGATAAACACTGGCCCACTACATGGCCTAAACAAATAGCCATTTCTACTCTTCAAGGTATTGGCCAAACTACTAATCCAGAACAAAGTTCATCCCTTCTTACTTGGAAGGATAAAGACGGCCATTCAGGCCAATTTAAACCCTATATTCTGCACCATCTTCCAGTTAATCTGTGGGGGCGTGATATATTGAGCAAAATGGGTGTATATTTATATAGTCCTTCACCCATCATAACAGATTTAATGTTAGATCAGGGTTTACTCCCCAACCAAGGTTTAGGCAAACAACATCAAGGCATCATTTTACCCCTTGATTTAAAATCTAATCAGAGTCGAAAAGGCTTAGGGTGTTTTCCCTAGGGACCTCTGATTCTCCTGTGACACATGCCGATCCTATTGATTGGAAATCTGAGGAACCGGTATGGGTCGATCAGTGGCCCCTAACACAAGAAAAACTTTCCGCCGCACAACAGCTGGTGCAGGAACAGCTGAGACTTGGGCATATTGAACCTTCTACCTCTGCATGGAATTCCCCAATTTTTGTTATTAAAAAGAAATCAGGAAAATGGAGATTACTACAAGACCTTCGTAAGGTAAATGAAACAATGATGCATATGGGAGCCCTACAACCTGGGCTACCCACCCCTTCTGCTATACCTGACAAATCCTTTATTATTATTATAGATTTAAAAGATTGTTTTTACACTATTCCTCTTGCACCCCAAGATTGTAAAAGATTTGCTTTTAGTTTGCCCTCTGTTAATTTTAGAGAACCTATGCAACGCTATCAATGGAGAGTCCTTCCACAAGGAATGGCTAATAGCCCTACATTGTGTCAAAAGTTTGTTGCCGCAGAGTTAGCTCCTGTTCGTCAGCGTTTTCCTCAGTTATATTTAGTTCATTATATGGATGATATATTATTAGCTCATGCTGACGAACATCTATTGTATCAAGCCTTTTATATTCTAAAACAACACTTGAGTCTTAATGGTCTTGTCATAGCTGATGAAAAAATTCAAACTCACTTTCCCTATAATTATTTGGGCTTCTCCCTATATCCTCGGGCTTATAGTACTCAATTAGTCAAGTTACAGACTGATCATTTGAAAACTTTAAACGATTTTCAAAAGCTCCTGGGAGATATTAATTGGATACGTCCTTATTTAAAATTACCCACTTACACCTTGCAACCATTATTTGACATCCTTAAAGGTGACTCTGACCCTGCGTCACCCCGAACGCTTTCTTTAGAAGCACGATCAGCCTTACAATCAATAGAAGAAGCTATTAGACAACAACAGATTTCTTATCTTGATTACCAACGATCATGGGGTCTGTATATACTTTCCACCCCACGAGCACCTACAGGGGTTCTTTATCAAGATAAGCCTTTGCGATGGATATATCTATCGGCTACTCCAACTAAACATTTGCTTCCTTATTATGAGCTTGTTGCAAAAGTTGTAGCAAAAGGACGTCATGAAGCCATCCAATATTTTGGTATGGAACCCCCTTTCATTTGTATTCCTTATGCTTTGGAACAACAAGATTGGCTTTTTCAATTTTCAGATAATTGGCCTATAGCTTTCGCAAATTACCCGGGACGGATTACTCATCATTATCCTTCTGATAAATTGCTACAATTTGCTAGCCTTCATGCCTTTATTTTTCCAAAAATAGTTCGCCGACAACCCATTCCTGAAGCAACACTTATATTTACAGATGGATCTTCTAATGGTACTGCAGCTTTGATTATTAACCATCAAACCTATTATACGCATACCAGTTTCTCTTCTGCCCAGGTTGTAGAATTATTTGCAGTCCATCAAGCATTACTAACTGTACCCACTTCTTTCAATTTATTTACAGACAGTTCCTATGTGGTCGGTGCTTTACAGATGATTGAAACTGTTCCAATTATTGGCACAACCTCTCCTGACGTTTTTAACCTATTTACATTAATTCAACAGGCCCTTCACTGTCGTCAATACCCGTGTTTTTTTGGACATATTCGTGCACATTCCACCCTTCCTGGTGCCCTGGTACAAGGCAATCACATTGCGGACGTTCTTACTAAACAGGTGTTTTTTCAATCAGCTATCGATGCGGCTCAAAAATCTCATAACTTACATCACCAAAATAGTCATTCTTTACGGTTGCAATTTAAGATTTCCCGTGAAGCTGCACGACAAATCGTAAAATCTTGCTCTACCTGTCCTCAATTCTTTGTTCTCCCTCAATATGGCATTAACCCTCGAGGTTTACGCCCTAATCACCTTTGGCAAACAGATGTCACTCACATTCCTCAATTTGGGCGTCTCAAATATGTTCATGTCTCTATCGACACTTTTTCCCATTTTCTCATGGCCTCCCTTCATACTGGAGAATCAACTCGTCATTGTATTCAACATTTGCTTTTTTGCTTTTCTATTTCAGGAACCCCACACACCCTTAAAACTGATAATGGACCTGGTTATACTAGCCGTTCTTTCCAACGTTTTTGTCTTTCTTTTCAAATTCATCATAAGACAGGAATTCCCTATAATCCACAGGGACAAGGTATTGTGGAACGAGCCCATCAACGCCTTAAACATCAATTATTAAAACTAAAAAAGGGGAATGAACTGTATAGTCCCTCACCGCATAACGCCTTAAATCATGCTCTTTTTGTTCTAAACTTTTTAACTTTAGACGCAGAAGGCAATTCAGCAGCCCAACGTTTTTGGGGAGAACGGCCCTCCTGCAAAAAACCACTTGTACGATGGAAGGATCCACTTACCAATCTGTGGTATGGGCCAGACCCTGTATTAATATGGGGACGGGGACATGTTTGTGTTTTTCCACAGAATGCCGAAGCGCCGCGCTGGATCCCGGAGAGGCTGGTGCGCGCGACGGAGGAACTCCCTGATACATCAAATACGCCGCATGACATTGAGCGAGCCCACGAGTGAGCTGCCTACCCAAAGGCAGATTGAAGCGTTAATGCGACATGCTTGGAACGAGGCTCATGTACAACCCCCAGCAACACCTACCAATATCTTGCTCATGTTATTGTTGTTGTTACAGCGGATACAAAACGGAGAGGCTATGGCTTTTTGGGCATACATTCCTGATCCGCCTATGATTCAATCAGTGGGATGGGATAAAGAAATAGTGCCTGTCTATGTCAATGACACAAGTCTTTTAGGAGGAAAATCCGATACTCATATTACCCCTCAGCAAGCTAATATTTCCTTTTATGGTCTTACTATGCAATATCCTATGTGCTTTTCTTATCAATTACAGCATCCTCACTGTATACAGGTGTCAGCTGATATATTATATCCTCGAGTGACTATTTCTGGCATTGATGAAAAAACCGGGAAAAGATCGCACCGTGACGGGGCGGGACCTCTCGACATTCCGTTTTGTGACAAACATCTAAGCATCCGCATAGGACTAGACACTCCTTGGACTTTATGTCGAGCCCGGGTTGCGTCGGTGTACAACATCAACAATGCCAATACCACTTTTTTATGGGATTGGGCACCTGGGGGAAAGCCTGATTTTCCTGAATATCGAGGACAGTATCCACCCATTCTCTCTGTAAACACTGCTCAGATATTTCAAACAGAACTGTGGAAACTTTTGGCTGCTTTTGGTCATGGTACTAGGATATATTTCCAACCCAGTATCAGTGGGAGTAAATATGGTAATGTAAAAGTTACGGGATTTTTATATCCCCGAGCTTGTGTCCCTTACCCATTCATGTTGATACAAGGCCATATGGAAGTAACATTGTCATCAAATATTTATCATTTAAATTGTTCTAATTGCATACTTACCAATTGCATAAGAGGTGTTGCAAAAGGAGAACAAGTTTTAATAGTAAAACAACCTGCTTTTGTAATGTTACCTGTTGAAATAACTGAAGCTTGGTATGACGAGACTGCTTTAGAATTGCTACAACGCATTAACACAGCTCTTAGCCGCACTGAAAGAAGTGTGAGCCTGATTATTCTGGGTATAGTATCCTTAATCACCCTTATAGCAACTGCTGTTACTGCTTCTGTATCTTTAGCACAATCCATTCAAGCTGCTCATACTGTAGATTCCTTGTCATATAATGTTACTAAAGTAATGGGAACACAAGAAGATATAGATAGAAAAATAGAAGATAGATTATCAGCTTTATATGATGCGGTTAGAGTTCTAGGAGAACAAGTTCAGAGCATTAGCTTTCGCATGAAAATCCAATGTCATGCTAATTATAAATGGATCTGTGTTACTAAAAAGGCTTATAATGCATCTGACTTTCCTTGGGATAAGGTGAAAAAACATCTACAAGGAATTTGGTTTAATACTAATGTCTCTCTAGATCTATTGCAATTACATAATGAAATTCTTGATATTGAAAATTCTCCTAAAGCTACTTTAAATATTGCTGATGCTGTTAACAATTTTGTGCAAAATTTATTTTCTAACTTCCCTAGCCTGCAATCACTATGGCGAAGCATAATTACTATGGGCACGGTTTTAATTGTTGTACTTATCGTGATTTGTCTGGCTCCTTGTCTTATTCGTAGTATTGTTAAAGAAGTTTTACATGTAAAAATTCTGATACATAAAAACATGTTGCAGCACCGACATCTTATAGAGCTTTTAAAAAATAAAGAGAGGGGAGCTGCGGGGGACGGCCCGTGAAGGGTTAAGTCCTGGGAGCTGCTCCGCAGGTATGCAGAGCCTTAGGCATTGTCCTAAGCTCCCTGTCCCGCCACCCTCAAGAATTCTTGTAGCCCTTAAGGCTCCAGGTCGTCTTGCTCCGGGATGTCTTGTTCCTGCAACATGTCCTAGAAGATAGATTATCCTATACACGTGTCATAAAAGATAGATTATCTTATTGAATTCTGTATACAATGGTAGGGGTCTGGTGATTGTATTTGGAGATTAAAGAATAATCTTGTACATGTCTTAAATCACGTACTTTACCCTATAAATACTGTGGCCTAATAAAGGAAGGCATCAGACATAGTGGGTCTGATCCTCTCAACCCCATCTTTTGTCTCTCTCTCTTATTTTTCCACGCGGGGACGCTCCGTTTCTCTCCCCTTGCAGGTGCGACTCTTGCTTGTGCTGGCCGCGGCAAATTTTGTCTCCCCATAGTGTTTGGTCCCTCTCTATTGAAGGTGTAATGGGTTCTTCAGTAGTAACCAGGAGCTACAGGGCTCTAGGGGCTGAAAAACTTCCCATCACAAGGGTGGTCCCCAGTTTAGTGAGTATATCTCTTCCCAATAAGGGAGTAGGGCACTGAGGGACCACCAGAAACTGGTGGGAAAATATTTGTCCATCCCAGCAACAAAGAAGTGCTCAGGTGAATCTTTTAGTGGTTGCTTTTCCTGTAGCGCCCAAAATGGTACAGGTTTGGGAGGAGAAGGGTCCAAAGTAGGAGATCAAGACAGAGTAGGGAGCCCCTGTGTCAACCAAGAAATTCTCGGACCTACCTGCCACATCCAGTTGCACCCTTGGCTCCAGCCCCGTGATGGTTATCTGTGACAGGCAGGCTGGCTGGAGAGAGCCGATTCAGTCCTCTTGAACCATCGTGAGGGTGGGCTTGGCACTTGACCTTGAGGCTCTTGGGTCCTGAGGGCAGAGTGCCTCCCAGTGTCCCAGTTGATGGCATTTGTGGCAAGCCGTTTTAGGAGACTTGTCACAGTTTGGACACTCTTTGGCCCAATGCCTCGCCTGTCTACAGATCAGGCATTTGTCTCATGCCTTGTCCTTCAAGGACTCAGGGTTTGCCACAGGGCTTCTCTGGAGGGAGGCCAGCATCTGGGCATGCCTTGTCTCTTTCTTTTTTTTCCTTTTCCTGGACCTTGGCCTCCTTCTCCTGTTCTCTGTTATAAAAGGTATTGGTGGCTGTCTGGACCATCTCATCTAAAGAGGCAGCAGGGTCCTGCTGTTGTAGCTGTTGTAACTTAATTCTGATATCTGATGCACGTTGGGACAGGAATTTGTCTTTTAAAATCACCTGTCCCTTGTAAGAGTCTAAGTCCAGACAGGTAAACTTTTGGAGTGCCTCTTTTAGCCTTTCCAGAAAGGCAATGGGGTTTTCACTGGGCTCCTGAGTTATTGCTGAGACTGGGCACAGTCCTACAAGTCCTTCTGTTTCCATGGGTGGACTTCCTTAGGGGGTGAGTCTTTCTGAAGCTTATCCTACCCAGAACTGTTGCAACCTGAGAGCCAGGCATCCCCAGGTCAGGGTGCAGATCCCCAGGCAGGCTGAGGCATGACAGCCTTCTAGAGATAGAATCCCTGGGTGGGCCGAGGCGTGATGGCCTCCCGAGAATTGAGTCCCTGGGCAGGTTGAGGCGTGATGACCTCCTGGGACCCCTGGGACTGGTGGATCCCCAAGCAGGTTGAGGCGTGACAACCTTTTGAGGACCAGATCCCTAGGCAGGTCAAGGCGTGATGACCTCCTGGGACCTCGAGACTGGAGTTTGGGTGTCCCCAAGGTCTCCAGCGTGACCAGTGCTGGGTAGAATTAAGTGGTTTTTAACTCATTGCTAGTTTGCCCACTGTGGATGGGAATAGATATGATGTAAGCTCATCCTACCTAGTACTGTTGCAATCTGAGAGCCAGGCGTCCTGGGTCGGGGTACAGATCCCCAGGCAGGCTGAGGTGTGACAGCCTCCTAGAGATCGAATCCCCAGGCAGGCTGAGGCGTGACGGCCTCCCGAGAATTGGGTCCCTGGGCAGGTCGAGGTGTGATGACCTCCTGGGACCCCTGGGACTAGCGGATCCCCAAGCAGGTTGAGGTGTGACAACCTTTTGAGGACCAGATCCCTAGGCAGGTCAAGGCGTGATAACCTCCTGGGACCCCCAGACTGGAGTTGGGCATCCCCAAGATCTCCAGTGTGACCAGTACTGGGTAGGATTAGGGGGTTAGATATTATAGTGTATTTCCCTCCCAAGGCCAGCTATTTTCTGGTTGTCTTTCCAGAAGATTGTAGAGGCAACCTTGTGGGTCTGGATGGGGCTCAGAAAAAGAGCAAGAAACAGGAGGAAAGAGGGCAGAGCACAACCTTTGAAAGAATGACACAGCACAAGGGTATAATGTAAACCAATTAAAATCAATTGGGTCTAAGATGACAAGCCAAATTCAAGTAAAGCTTAATCTCCAATCTATAAGCCAACAGACACACCCAGAGGTGGCAAGACAGATCCAAGGCACTGTGAAAAAGATGGAGGAGTGGGTGGTTCCCCAATGGCTGGGATGATCCTCCCACTCATTAGCGTATGAATTCACCCCATATGAATTCACCCCGCTCGCAAAATCAAGCCAGGCCGCATTCAATGGCCAGTACCCTGTAGAGTGCAGCACTTTTTTCTGAATCCTAACAAGTCTACCTCTTATCTATCGCATTGACTCTCAATGAATTTTTGTAATGAGACCTCAGAGCCTGAACTTTATTAGTTTTGGCCAGACTTGAGTCCCGGGAGAGAGCTGAAGGACAGGAGGAAAAAGCAGTGGGAAAAACGTGCAAAGGAATCCCCTTCATAGCCCGCCAGAAAATTTGCTAAACATCTGACCGGTGCTCACCGTTTCTTTGGTCTGATCCTTGGCACAGAGAAGAGAAAGGACAGAAGAACCCCCACCAGCTTGTGTAACAGCTACTAGGGTTCAGCAGATAGCACCTTTGGGACATGCTGAGGAGTAGCCTCTCCAGAGTCCCTCAAATGTGCCCCCTTCCGCCCACCTGTTTGCGGGAGGTTCCAGGAAACAATACGCGAGACTGTAAAGGAATTAAGATTTCGTTAGGCATGTCCCTCCAGCCAGAGGAGTGAGGACCTTTTACCTTAACTGGAGGTCTTCTGGGATCTGAGACTGGGCCGCGTGCACTTTTCGCTGTCCCAGTTTCCAGCACGATAGGCCTTCCCCTGCGCTGGATTTTCTGCATGTTCCACCTCTACCGCGGGAGCTTCTCTGAGTTGGGCTCTGGCTGTGCTTGGCCTTTTCCACGCGGAGGTTGTTTCAGCCAGGTTAAATCTGGGTCACGGCACCATAGATGTCATGCGAGTGTATGTTCCTCAATTCTTTGTCTCGTCACAACAAAGATTGGAGTGACGGACATTAAAGCCCCCTCGGCGTGTCGCAGCTCTCAGGTCTTGGATAGACCGTGTTATAGCTCTCAGGTCTCGAATGGACAGTGTTATAGCTCTTAGACAAATCAGTGTTACAGCTCAGTGTTACAGCTCTATTTTATTTAGAAGATAGCAGGAAAATCCATCTTCGAGGCATGAGGGCACATCAATCTAAAGACACGAGGAGAAGAGCGCCCCAGTGTATGGGAGAGAGAGAGAAAGAGCTGGCTTTGGCTCTTCTGTTTACATGTTTATCTCTTCCTGGGCCTGTCCTATGTAAATTGGGCCAGCCAGGAGTGTTGTTTGTTTTACCTGAGGTCCTCACTCTGGTCCTCAGACCTTTTGTTTCATTTCTGCGGGCTTTTCCCTTCCTTGTCTATAGCCATCGCCATTTTGGACTCTTTTTCCCTGTTTTACCTACCTAACAGTTTTCTTCCCCTTTTCCATTGTTTAAAATCTCAGCCTCCAAATATTCCTGCATAGTATTTATAGTTGGTTATAAAAACATATAAATTTTACCTCTGTAATAACTCTTACATGCGTATCCTCTTTTCTGTTCTTACTGCTCCTTTCATTATTATAGGTCCTTAGGACAACATTCCTTTGTTAATATAGCTTCCTAAGGGACTCCCTATCTCCAGTCCTTCAATTCCTCTTAAATAATCTGTCTAGATTTAAGTGAAAAAGAAAAAAAACACACACACAAAGGAAAAGCATTATAGCTAAACTATTTTTAAATTGTTAAATTCATTATGCAATAAATATAATTGAAAATTTTAAAGTACAATAATAAACTCGGAAGAATGAAAGTCAAGTATAATTCTACAAAGAGCTAATATCTTCATGATATGGAAAATCAATATGGATTGATATTAAGGGCTGTAATTAAAAAAGGATTCACTGGACAAAATTTGTGGTGACACCAAGCAGGACCCTGTGGGGTTTTGGGGCACAAAAGCCTGTATCCTGCATTTCTTAATTACAGGAAATATGCTTCTTTTAGCCTCCAAGACACCCACTGAGTTCCAGTCAGCAGATTCAAATAGTTGCAATGAGGGAGGTGACCCAGTGAATAGAAACAATAGAGTGGCCTTGGGGCAAAGTCCAGGTTCCCCATTAAGGGATATACGAAGCAATATCTTTGAACTGTTTTGCAGATACTGAAACCCCGACCTGGTGATAGTGAAGGACAGAGAAGCCTGGCTTGGTGCAGTCCATGGGGTCTCAAAGAGTCAGACATAATCCAAGCAACTGAAGAACAAATGAACACCACCACCGGGTGGGAGAAATTAACTGTATGCTGCCCATAAGCTCCTAGACCTCAGACCTGTGGGAATCAGTTCTGTTGAGAGTTGCTCAGTCATGTCTGACTATTTACAACCCCTTGGACTGGAGCCCCTGGACCCCCTGGAGCATGCCAGGCCTCCCTGTCCATCACCAACTCCCAGGGTTTACTCAAACTCATGTCCAATGAGTAGGTAATGCCATCCAAACATCTCATCCTCTGTGGTTCCCCCTCCTCCTGCCCCCAATCCCTCCCAGCATCAGGGTCTTTTCCAGTGAGTCAAGTCTTTGCATGAGGTGGCCACAATATTGGAGTTTCAGCTTCATCGTCAGTCCTTCCAATGAATATTCAGTTATTCCTTTAGGATGGACTGGATGGATCACTTTGCAGTCCAAGAGACTCTCAAGGGTTTTCTTCAACAGCATAGTTCAAAAGCATCACTTCTTCAGTGCTAAGGTTTCTTTATATTCCAATTCTCACATCCATACATGACTACTGGAAAAACCATAGCTTTGACGATGTGGACTACTGTTGGCATAGAAATGTCTCTGCTTTTTAACTTGCTATTTAGGTTGGTCATAACTTTTCTCCAAGGAGTAAATGTCTTTTAATTTCATGGCTGCAGTCACCATCTACAGTGATTTTGGAGCACAAAAAAATAAAGTCTGACACTGTTTCCACTGTTTCCACATCTATTTGCCATGAAGTGATAGGACCAGATGCCATGATCTTAGTTTTCTGACTGCTGTGTTGTAACCCAACATTTTCACTTTCCTCTTTCACTTTCATCAAGAGGCTCTTTAGTCTTTCTTCACTTTCTGCAATAAGGGTGATATCATCTGCATATCTGAGGTTATTGATATTTCTCCCAGCAATCTTGATTCCACCTTGTGCTTCATCCAGCCTAGCATTTCTCATGTGTACTCTGCATGTAAGTTAAATAAGCAGGGTGACAATATATAGCCTTGACGTACTCCTTTTCCTATTTGGAACCAGTCTGTTGTTCCATGTCCAGTTCTAACTGTTGCTTCCTGACCTACATACAGGTTTCTCAAGAGGTAGGTCAGGTGATCTGGTATGCCCATCTCTTTCAGAATTTTCCACAGTTTATTGTGATCCACACAGTCAAAGGCTTTGGCATAGTCAATAAAGCAGAAATAGATATTTTTCTGAACTCTCTTGCTTTTTCCATGATTCAGTGGAGGTTGGCAATTTGATCTCTGGTTCCTCTGCCTTTTCTAAAGCCAGCTTGAACATCTGGAAGTTCATGGTTCACATATTGTTGAAGCCTGGCTTGGAGAATTTTGAGCATTACTTTGCTAGTGTGTGAGATGAATGCAATTGTGCGGTAGTTTGAGCGTTCTTTGGCATTGCCTTTCTTTGGGATTGGAATGCAAACTGACCTTTTCTAGTCCTGTGGCCACTGCTGAGTTTTCCAAATTTGCTGGTATATTGAATGTAGCATTTTCACAGTGTCATCTTTTAGGATTCGAAATAGCTCCACTGGAATTCCATCATCTCCACTAGCTTTGTTTGAAATGATACTTTTTAAGGCTCACTTGACTTCACATTCCAGGATGTCTGGCTCTAGGTGAGTGATCACACCATTGAGATAATCTGGGTCATGAAGATCTTTTTGTAGAGATCTTCTGCATACAGCAAAATGTGTATTTTTGGTGTTAGCATATTACTCTCCAATCAGAAGGCCACACAAACTGTGTATCTTGAAATTTTATAAAGTTTATATTCTTGCCACTTCTTCTTAGTATCTTCTGCTTCTGTGAGGTCCACACCATTTCTGTCCTTAATTGTGCCCATCTTTGTTGCATGAAATGTTCCCTTGGTATCTTTAATTTTCTTGAAGAGATCTCTAGTCTTTCCCATTCTATTGTTTTCCTCTATTTCTTTGCTTTGATCCTTGAGGAAGACTTTCTTATGTCTCCTTTCTATTCTTTGGAACTCTGCATTCAAATGGGTATATCTTTCCTTTTTTCCTTTGCTTTTTGCTTCTCTTCTTTTCACAGCTATTTGTAAGGCCTCCTCAGACAACCATTTTGCCTTTTTGAATTACTTTTCCTTGGGGATGCTCTTGATCCCTGCCTCTTGTACAATGTCATGAACCTCCATCCATAGTTCTTCAGGCACTCTATCAGATCTAATCCCTTGAATCTATTTGTCACTTCCACTGTATAATCTTAAGGGATTTGATTTAGGTCATACCTGAATGGTCTAGTGGTTTTCCCCACTTTCTTCAATTTAAGTCTGAATTTGGCAATTAGGGGTTTATGATCTGTGCCATAGTCATCTTCGGGTCTTGTTTTTGCTGACCTTATAGAACTTTTCCATATTTGCCTGCAAAGTATAAAATCAATTTGATTTCTGTATTGACAATCTGGTGATGTCCATATGTAGAGTCTTCTATTTTGTTGTTGGAAAAGGGTGTTTGCTATGTGGGAATCTAAAGGATGATAATGCTGACTCCCACTTATCTCTTCACCAACAAATCAGAAGAATATCCACAAACTGATCACTCCCTCTTTTGTTTTTGTTGTTCAGTTGCTCAGTCATGTCCCATTCTTTGCAGCCCCACGGACTGTACCACGCCATGCTTCTTTGTCCTTCACCATCTCCTGGAGCTTGCTGAAACTCATGTCCATTGAGTCGGTGATGCCTTCCAACCATCTCATCCTCTGCTATCCCCTTCTCCTCCTGCCTTCAATCTTTCCTAGCATTGGAGTCTTTTCTAATGGGTTGGCTCTTTACATCAGGTGGCTAAAGTATTGGAGATTCAGTTTCAGCATCAGCATCAGTCCTTCCAATGAATAGTCAGGGTTGATTTCTTTCAGGATTGACTGGTCTGATCTCTTTGCCGTCCAAGGGACTCTCAAGAGTCTTCTCCAACACCACAGTTCAAAAGCATCAGTTCTTTGGCCCTCAGTCTTCTCAATGGTCCAACTCTGACATCCATTAATGACCACTAGAAAAACCATAACTTTCACTAGATGGACATTTGTCAGCAAAGTGATGTCTCTGCTTTTTAATATGCTGTCTAAGTTTGTCATAGCTTTTCTTCCAAGGAGTAAGCATCTTTTAATTTCCTGGCTGCAGTCACCCTCCACAGTGATTTTGGAGCCCAAGAAAATAAATTCTATCACTATCTCCACGTTTTCCCATCTATTTGCCATGAACTGATGGGGCCAGGTGCCATGATTTTACTTTTTTGAATTTTGAGTTTTAAGCCAGCATTTTCTTTCTCTTCTTTCACCTTCATCAAGAGGCTCTTTAGTTCCTCTTCACTTTCTGCCATAAGGGTTGTGACACCTGCATATCTGAAGTTATTGACATTTCTCCAAGCAATCTTGATTCCAGGTTGTGCTTCACCAAGTCATGCATTTTGTATGATGTACTGTACATATCAGTTAAATAAGCAGGATAATAATACACAGGCTTGATGTACTCTTTTCCCAATTTATAACCAGTCTGTTGTTCCAAGTCCAATGCTAATTATTGTTTCTTGACATGCATACAGGTTTATCAGGAGTCTGGTATGGTGGTCTGGTATTTCCATCTCTTTGAGAATTTTCCACAGTTTGTTGTAATTCACAGAAAGATTTTAGTATTGTCAATGAAACAGAAATAGATGTTTTTCTGGAATTCTCATTCTCTTTTCTATGATCCAATGGATGCTGTCAATTTGAACTTTGGTTCCTCTGCCTTTCCTAAATCCAGCTTGAACATCTAGAAGTTCTCAATTCATGTACTATTGAAGCCTAGCTTGGAGGATTTTGAACATTACTTTGCTAGTATGTGAAATGAGTGCAATTGTGCAGTAGTTTCAACATTCTTTGGCTTTGATCTTCTTTTGGATTGAAATGAAAACTGATCTTTTCCATTCCTGTGGCCATTTCTGAGCGTTCCAGATTTGCTGGCACATTGAATGCAGCATTTGAACAAAATCATCTTTTAGAATTTGGAATAGCTCAACTGAATTCCATCACCTCTACTGGCTTTGTTTGTCGTGATGATTCCTAGGGCCCACTTGACTTTGCATTCCAGCATATCTGGATCTAGGTGAGTGATCACACCATCATGGTTATCTGTGTCATGAATCTTTTTGTATAGTTCGTTTGTGTATTCTTGCCACCTCTTCTTAATCTCATCTGCTTTTGTTAGGTCCATACAATTTCTGTCCTTTATTGTGACCATCTTTGCATGAAATTTTCCCTTGATATCGCCAATTTACTTAAGAGATCTCTAGTCTTACCCATTCTATTTTTTTCCTCTATTTCTTTGCATTGTTCACTTAGGAAAACTTTCTTATTTCTCCTTGCTATTCTTTGGAAATCTGCATTCAGATGGGTAATATCTCTCCTTTTCTCCTTCACCTTTCACTTCTTCTCTTTGAACCATTACTATAAAAGTTCTTTTGGGCTTCCCTGGTGCCTCAGAGGTTAAAGCATCTGCCTCCAATGCAGGAGACCTAGGTTCAATCCCTGGGTTGGGAAGATCCCCTGGAGAAGGAAATGGCAACCCACTCTGGTACTCTTGCCTGGAGAATCCCATGGACGGAGGAGCCTGGTAGGATTACAGTCCACAGGTTGAAGAGAGTTGGACCCGATTGAGCGACTTCACTCATAAAAGTTTGCACTATCCTCTTCAAGTTGGAACATACAATTCTGAGAGCATTAGCCCACTCTGGTCCCCTTTGCCAGGCAAAGTAATAAAGCTGTTGTTTTCTACTTTACCCAAGACTGTGTCTTTGAAAATTAATTTAGTGTTGGAGAACAGAGGCCAGATTAAGCTTCAGTGGAGATAATATTTTTTCTAAATGCACTTATCCAACAAATATTTTTGACTCTTCAACCCTGATTCATCTTTTTGCCTTGATATTTGTTCTTTGCCTCTGCTTTCTTCTCCTTCTGCCTCTTCCTCCTCTGTTTGGCTTATTTCCCAACCCTCTGTTTTTGGCCCTGATTCATTCTACACATGCTCCCTCAGTGATGTCATACACACAAATATTTTCAAATGCCATGTGTACAAATGACTTTAAAATCTTTGGTTCTCTTCTGAGTCTGCAAACACATACAACTCAATGTGCCCAAAGCTCCTTTTACCTCCTATCGGAACTATCAACACAAGTGTAGTTTTATCTACCTTCAGCAACTTGTCATTCTCAAATCTTTACTCCTTAAAACTTACCAAAGATTCTTTTATAGTAGAAAACTATGTTGGATATTTAATCTACTAAAACCCTTCATTAAAACCATCACTGCCTACATGTCCAGTTCCTAAACTGGGTATATAAGGCTTTTCATCATCTGTGTCCCATTTAGCAGACCTCAGTCTCCTTCATACTGCCCTGTTGCTAATGAGTGGAACAATTCAAGAAAATCCAGTTTACCAGACTTCCATGTCCTTGCACAAGTTCTTTCTTATGTCTGTAATCCTTTCTGTGTTCACAAAACTAGTTTAAAACAACACATTTTTCAAGACTTGGTAATAGCATCAGGTCCTTTACATATTAAAAAAAAATATGACCTTTTAGGAATTTACCATTGTCATTCTCTCACTGTACCCAGCTGCTATAGCAACTGTTGCCCAGTTATTTCATGTCTATCATCACTAAAATGTAAATTTTAGGCAATGGATCATCACCACACTGTGCTACTTTTAAAAGAAGGAAGAAAAAATTACATATGTTGCTCTATTATATAACTGCTTGTCTCAATGCTTTTAATCATAGAAATCCTTGGAAGCTCTCTAAATAAGCATCAATTCTTAGAGAAAATTTTAAGACACAACATATCTACCAAAAGGATATAACCACAAATATAATTTATGAAAATGATTCAACAAGGAAAATATATATGACATCAATTTTAGCATAAAATCAGACATAATTCTATCTGCACCTTGATTAACACTATATAGTATTTGTATGAACACAATGTCTATAAAGAAAAATGAAAATTTAAGACATTGTCTATAATTGAGTGGTGATATTTCAGACAACTTCCTTCTTTGTTCTTTATGTCTTGGTTGTTATTTTATGCTAATTGCACAATAAACAAATAAAGAGAAGAAAAAAATGCTGATAAAAGCACAATAAAAAATATACTTCATGGGTATGGAGCAGGAAGTAGAGGAATTTCAAAATGTCCTTTTGTCATAAAGATATGAGCTTTATATGGCAGTTTTGAAAATATTCGTCAGGTCCCTAAAAGTCAGTGAACCCAGGAAAATTATTTTCCCCCAAGCCACACATTAAGTGTTAGATTAATTTGTCAATATCCAAGAATCCATAATGTCTTGGAGTCACATCCCCACAATTATACAAGGACAGGAAAAGAAAAAAAAAAATCAATTTTGAAAGTTTTGGTGTAAACTGCATCCAATCCAGAGCAAACTTGGGCATCTGTTTCAAATTGCTAAGTTATTGTTTTAAAAAAATATCCTTCCTTCCTTCATTACTGCCCAAAGAGATTAATACAGGAAACAATTTCTGAGGTTCTGAGTGGGAAGATACTGACTGAGTTAGGTTGGCCCCAGGTCTGTGCCCCATGTTTCTTCTGCCACAGCCATCCTAGCTTCTGCCCAGGCTACCAGAACACAAAGCTGGGAAAATTGTTATCTTTGGCAGCCATTTCTTGGGGTGAAATCCAATAGAAAGGCTGCTGCTTCTGCTAAGTCGCTTCAGTTGTGTCTGACTCTGTGCGACCTCATAGACGGCAGCCCACCAGGCTCCCCCGTCCCTGGGATTCTCCAGGCAAGCATACTGGAGTGGGTTGCCATTTCCTTCTCCAATGCATGCATGCTAGGAAGCCAAAATTCACTGTGCCACTGACTTGTCATTGCTTCTCATCAAGCCATTTAGAGAATTAAAACTCTCTACTGTACCAAAAACAGCATTTTTCCACAAATATTTGTCAAGAACCCACTTTGTGCAAGGCCTTATGTTGAGCATTGATTAATTTAGCTGAAATGAAAGGGCATGAGTCAATGATTGCTGAATATCATGTACACTGCCAAAATACTTCTTGATATGCAGGCAGAGAGCCCTGCCTGGAATAGCAGAGCTGAAGTACTGTCATAAAAACTACTCTCTGCCCTAAGGTAAATCCATTCAGGCCAAATGATGATCTGGCTCATTGTTTTTCACTCAGACTATGCTTTTGGGATTCAGGGACCCACAGGTACAGGGGATTCTAAGTCTACCTCCACTTCCGCCTGCTTTATATAATGGGCTTCTGGCCTTTTGAAGAGGTGGTTTACAACTAAACACACATACATATACACCTAGATATCTAGATTATTTTTCAAAAATATATCAGTGTTTTAAAAAATATAGGTCTATCTTTTTTTCCCCAGAAATATATTTCTACATTTAATTCCAGGGAATTCTTTATACCTCACCCCAAATCATCATGGTACAACTTAAATATAATTTGTTGTTTTCATGCCTTCAATCAATAGTGCTGGTCATTACAACTTTTGCTGTAAGAACTGTTTTATACCCTTAAATGCAGCTAGCTTTGAAGTTTCCCATTAGCCTATTCTTGTCCATGCCAAATACTTACAAATTCCAGATTGGGTCTAGTTTTCCACCATTTAGTTCTCTCTGGGCTCACTCTGCTTTAGGTTCTCCCCAAATCCAACATGTTGTGATTGTGCTTGTGCATGCTCAGTCGTGTCTGACTCTTTGCGATTCCATGAATTGTATTCTGCTAGGCTCTTCTGTCCATGGAATTTTCCAGGCAGGAATATTAGAGTGGGTTGACATTTCCTCCTCTAGGGGATCTTCCCAACCCAGGGATCAAACCTGTGCCTCCTGCATTGGCAGGCAGATTCTTTACCACTGGAACACCTGGGAAGCCCAACATGTTAGAGTTACACTAATCAGACATGGGTTTGATCCCTGGTTCAGGAAGATCCCCTGGAATAGGAAATGGCAGAGAGTCAGAAAAGCTAGGTTCTTCGTCCAATGGTGGGGACTCTGCCCTTTCACTGTAGGGGGCATGGGTCCGATCCCTGGTCAGGGGACTAAGATCCTGCATGCCACATAGCTTGTCCAAAAAAAAAAAAAAAAAAAAGCCAGGTTCTGATATGTATTTTTATACAAATCTGATGTGAGGCATTTGGCAACTCAAAATGTCTATCGCCTCAGATTTCCTACTCTGTTAAGCACAAGTGGAACAGAGCAAGATCCTTGGGATGCTTTTATCAAGCTTCTGGTTAGCTGTGAATGTCAGAGAGGCTATGCACCTACCCATAAACAGTGATACTAAGACAAATAATTTAGCCATTTGCAGGTTAACACCAAATTCCCTTAGTAAAACCCAATACCTCTACATTTATGTAAGACTTCAGATTTATTATCCCTAGAAGAGAGAAGTAAAGTTGACTTCTATTCACAGTTGAGAATATATGACTTATTGCAATTCCGTCTCTAAAAGCAGTTTGAGAAAGCTATAAAACCACTGGAGGACTAAGGTAGTACTGAGTACATTATAGATACTCAATGAAAAGTTCTAGTCCTTCCCAATTTTGTTAAGAGTATGCCCTGATCATACTAATCATTTTCATGACCTAGAACTAGAGTCACAAAAGTTCCAAATAAATAGACTTCTACACAGAGGAAAAAATGAATGATCTACACAAATTACAGTGACAAACACATGCTGCCTAGACTAGAGCCCCACTTTAGACTGCGAGGTATCTAAATGAAAATACATATTCAGAAGTTTGAAGCATAAGACATAAAACTGTCTCCTCAAAATAATAGAATACAAACAGTATCACTAAAAAACACAGATATAAGAAATCACCACAGAGCAATGTTTTTGTATAAAAGATCTGATTTTAATTGAGTATAAGGTAAACTAAGGACTTCCCTAGCGGTTCAGATATTAAAGGATCTGCCTTCAAGGCAGGAGATTGAGTTTGATCCCTGGGTCAGGAAGACATCCTGGAGAAGGGAATGGCTTCCCCTTCAGTGTTCCAGCCTGGAGAATTCCATGGACAGAGGAGTCTTGTGGGCTATGGTCCATGGGATCACAAAGATTCAGACACAACTGAGCAACTAACATGCACACACACAGACAAAATGTAAAGTAAACTTTTCAGTTGCCATAATAATAACTTAATAATAACAAATCCTTTGAAATAAGTTTAATCTGTGGTTGAAATTGTCAAAAATAATTTACATGAAATTCTGCAGGGATAAAGGTCTACTGCCATAAGAAATGTATACATATTTGTGGTTTGTGGGATCTTAGTTCTCCGACCATGGGCTGAACCTTGGGCCCAGGGCTGTGAAAGCACCAAGTCCTAACCACTGGAATGCTAGGGAATTTCCTGCCACAAGAAATTATAAGTATTTTCATTTCTTGGTTTCAACTGGAATGGCAAAAAAAAAAAAAAAAAAAATTAGTGCAATTTAAAGGGTTGAAAGTGTGACTTTCTTTGGAACAAACATATCATGATATTTGCCTTTGTAAGTATCAAATTTGGATTATTTTGAAGATATTTTATATTTTTCTGACTTTCACACCCCTATGGTCAGGTAAACATGAGTGCACAGCAAAGCAGGCATTCACTATCTGGTAATTACACAATTGCTATAAGGGCTCAGAAGATTCCAAGTCAGCAAGTCAGACAGCTTACTTTTTATATGAGGTCCACTGCATGGTGAAAAATGTTATGGCAAGGACAATTCAAAGATCTGTGTAATCCTGAAAACTGGAAGCAAAACTTTTCATTAGTATCAACCAGGAGGCATCTTGAACAAGCATTTTTAAGGAACAGCATTCCTTTTCCATAGCCTAGAATGCTTTTTGCTGATTTTCTCCAATAACATTAAAGTCTGTCTAAATGACTGTGGAACGTGGAACACTGGTGCACTGTCCTCTATGTATGGGATCACTAAACTGTCATTATTGGGCCAGGCTCTGATAAGCATGCCTACTATCATACCCATATGTCTGGTCCATGGCTATATCAGCACTCCTGGTGTGAGAGTCTGCTTGAGTTATCCTGGTAGCTACACAGGATGAAAAAATTTTTTTCACTGGGTTGCTACTGTTTAGCACAACATCTGCATGACAATGTGTTAGAGAAAAGCATAAGAACAGAAGGGGAATATGATGTGAAAGACAAGAAAATAGGTTATAAACCTGTATAGAAATGCAACCACATAAGACTTACATGACCTTGTCAAGACAGACGGTAGACTTTGTGCTCTTACCAAAGTTACAAATTAGCCTAGACAACATTGGTCACATTTCAGTGAAGACAGGAAAGGATAATGGGGAAGACCAACATCAGTCTCTCAAAAGCAGAATATTTTGTAATTAGGACTACGAGAACAAGACATCCAAAGGCCGTGTAACTTCCCTTTGTTCTTTCAGTTTCCCAGGATGACCATGAGGTTTAGAAGAACTTTACAGACCCAGAGAAACCCTTTGATACTCCCTTCCTTCTGCACACACTGGATGAAAAGCACTGAGGAAACATATACTCCCCAGCTGTCCATACACTCTCTTACCTGCCTGCTAGCCAAACTCTACTTAGCTAAACAGAAATTCCCATCCACTTAGAAGCAAAAAATGTAGCTAAGGAAATTCCCTGGTAGTCCAGTGGTTAGGACTCCATGCTTCCACTATAAGGGGCACAGGTTCAATCAGTGGCCAAATGCAGCCAAGCTTTAGCAAAGCAATATTCAATGTTTGGGCACTAGACTCAGAATACCTGGGTCTGAATCCCAGTTCTATCACTTAACTAAGCTATGTAGCCTTGAATAAATTATTTAAATTTCTTTAAGCTTCAGTTTCCTCTTCTATACAAGCTTCCTACAGGATTCAGTGTTCTGGATGCTGCAGATTCCTAAGTGTTAACTGCTGCTGTCATTAATGAAAGGTTCTCACTGTGTAACAGGGAAGAGCAAACTCTGATTCCATGTTGGATAACTCACTTTTTAGAGTTAGAATTAAAAGAAGAAAAAGAAAATAGAAGACTCTGTGGAAGTGAAATCTCTCAGTCTTGTCCGACTCTTTGCAACCCTGTGGACTGTAGTCCACCAAGCTCCTCCATCCAGGGGATTCTCCAGGCAAGAATACTAGACTGGGTTGCCATTTCCCTTCTCCAGGGGATCTTTCCGATCCAGGGATCGAACCTCGGTCTCCCGCATTGGAGGCAGACACTTTAACCTCTGAGCCACCGGGGAAGACTTTCAGTTCAGTTCAGTCGCTCAGTCATGTCAGACTCCACGCCAGGCCTCCCTGTCCATCACCAACTCCTGGAGTTCACTCACACTCAAGTCCATCGAGTCCGTGATGCCATCCAGCCATCTCATCCTCAGTCGTCCCCTTCTCCTCCTGCCCCAATCCCTCCCAGCATAAGAGTCTTTTCCAATGAGTCAACTCTTCGCATGAGGTGGTCAAAGTACTGGAGTTTCAGCTTCAGCATCATTCCCTCCAAAGAAATCTCAGGGCTGATCTCCTTCAGAATGGACTAGTTGGATCTCCTTGCAGTCCAAGGTACTCTCAAGAGTCTTCTCCAACACCACAGTTCAAAAGCATCAATTTTTGGGTGGTCAGCTTTCTTCACAGTCCAACTCTCACATTCATACATGACCACTGGAAAAGCCATAGCCTCGACTAGATGGACCTTTGTTGCCAAAGTAATGTCTCTGTTTTTGAATAGGTTGGTCATAACTTTTCTTCCAAGAAGTAAGCGTCTTTTAATTTCATGGCTGCAATCACCATCTGCAGTGATTTTGGAGCCCCCCAAAATAAAAAGTCTGACACTGTTTCCACTGTTTCCCCATCTATTTCCCATGAAGTGATGGGACCAGATGCCATGATCTTTGTTTTCTGAATGTTGAGCTTTAAGCCAACTTTTTCACTCTCCTCTTTCACTTTCACCAAGAGGCTTTTTAGTTCCTCTTCACTTTCTGCCATAAGGATGGTGTCATCTGCATATCTGAGGTTATTGATATTTCTCCTGGCAATCTTGATTCCAGCTTGTGCTTCTTCCAGCCCAGCGTTTTTCATGGGGTACTCTGCATATAAGTTAAATAAGCAAGGTGCCAATATACAGCCTTGACATACTCCTTTTCCTATTTAGAACCAGTCTGTTGTCCCATGTCCAGTTCTAACTGTTGCTTCCTAACCTGCATATAGGTTTCTCTAGAGCCAGGTCAGGTGGTCTGGTATTCTTTTCTCTTTCAGAATTTTCCACAGTTTATTGTGATCCACACAGTCAAAGGCTTGGGGGCAAGTAAAAAGTGATTTTCTCTGCATTAGGGAAAAATATGAATCAGAAACTGAGTTCATGTCACTCAGCAATAATAACACTTTCAGGCAAATCATTTGAATTATCTAGAACACTGAAGCCACTTGAAAGCAAAAATATCTTCACATTCACCTTAAAGAGATATACTGAGAAGAAAACACAATATATGACATTTATCTGAACAAATGACACTTTAAAAAAATCACAGTAGAAATACTATGAGAGTCATTTTTCATTGGTCATTAGATTTAAAAAATTAAAAAAAAAAAAAAAAAAAAGCAAGTGATTTCAAAACGGAAGACACATACATTTCCCAGGTCACTAAAGGGACCTGCTGGTTTTCTGTAGCTTATAGTTTGCAAGACGTCTTGGATGATAATTCCTTCTATTCTTTGAGCCACATGGAAGCATAACTTTGGCATTAACACTATGCAAAATATGATCTCAGCTAGGTGTGCCACACTAATTGCCACAGTTGTAGGCTTTTGGCATCTTATACAAAATGATTATTGCTTTGCTTGCTTTCATAATTATATGTTTTCCATATTGTAATTTCAGAGTATGCTGAGCAAAACTGTAACAAAAACAAACCTAGCGCATTCATCCTTCAAAAGAAACAGAACAAGTGAGAACGACAAAGGGCTCAGAAGATTTCTGCGGACCCCTGAGGTGGTTACAAGAGCATCTAAAGGAAAATTGTTTTGCCTTTCAGTAAATGACTAATCTGGCACAGTGATTTTGACTCCATTGTCCTGGAAATTTAATGAACCTTTCCGGCTTACCCATCTCTTCTCAGTGCTTGCTTGTGGATATATATCGGCCACAGTCCTCTCTGGTTGGAGGAACAGTGGCAGAAGAGAAGAATAACAATACCAGGAAATAAATCAAAAGGAATCAATAAACAATCTGGGAATAGCTTTAGGTTATTTGAGACTATGAAATCACTTGATTATAATACTTCAAACTCCTGGTTGAGACTCATAATGTAGAACTCTAGTTCATTTAAAAAAAAAATTTAAAGGTCTAATAGAAAATGAAATTCTATGCTGAGCCAAATCAATGGGCCATCCTGCTACATATATATGTGTATATATATATATATACACACACACACACACACACATATATATATATACATATACATATATACACACACACATATACATATGTATATATATATATTTTGTTAGGGGTATGAGTTTTTGTGACAGTCAGTAAACTCAGTGCCCCTATAATAACTCATTTTATAAATATAATCTGAGCACAATGTTCCTCTTTAATAAGTGATTATTTCTTGGATCACTGTCAGTTTTTTATTCTTCTCATAAGAACTTTCAGAGGCTACTGGATAAATGTCTTCTATTTACTACCCACTATGTGAAAAAGCTATTGTTACTGCAATTTGAGGCAGGCAGTATTTGTAGGTCGTTAGCCAGCTGTTGATGTTTCCTATTGCTGGCTCTGGCAGATGTTCAGATTCCCTCAGCTCAATTAGCACCATCCCAAATCCACATCCTCACTGCCTCAAAGTGATTCCCAAGAGATGACACAGGATCCAAACTGGCCAAATGCACAGTCGTTACCACTTCCATGGCTTCTGTTCTAAATATGTGTCTGCTCCCTACCCACCTAAGCTGAGCAGTATAGAATTTAAAGAGCCCTGAGGCCTGACCCAGCGACAGTCAAGCAGCCCTTCTTGCTTCCTTTCACCATATCTCCACCCACCCCCAAGGCTTCACCTTGCCTCAGGTGAACCCTCCATTAGGCCCTGCTTGGCAAAAGACGCACTCAGACCTTTGCCACCACTGTTTCCCTGGTGAAAGTGAAGTCGCTCAGTCGTGTCCAACTCTTTGCGACCCCGTGGACTGTAGCCCACCAGGCTCCTCCGTCCATAGGATTCGCCAGGCAAGAATACTGGAGTGGGTTATCATTTCCTTCTTCAGGGGATCTTTCCGACCCAGGAATCGAACCAGGGTCTCTCTCATTGCAGGCAGACGCTTTAACCTCTGAGCCACCAGGGAAGCACGTCTGCCTGCAATGCGGGAGACCTGAATTCAATCCCTGGGTCGGGAAGATCCCCTGGAGAAGGGAAACGGCAACCCACTCCAGTGTTCTTGCCTGGAGAATCCCATGGACGAAGGAGCCTGGTGGGCTATAGTCCACAGGGTCGCAAAGAGTCGGACACGACTGAGCGACTTCACTATCACCTGAAAGAGAGGGCCAAAGAGTACAAGCAAGCAGTCTTTTTTCATCTCTCAAAGGCTCTGCTGCTGCTGCTGCTAAGTCGCTGCAGTCGTGACCGACTCTGTGCGACCCCATAGAAGGCAGCCCACCAGGCTCCCCCATCCCTGGGATTCTCCAGGCAAAACAATGGAGTGGGTTGCCATTTCGTTCTCCAATGCATGAAAGTGAAAAGTGAAAGGGAAGTCACTCAGTCGTGTCCGACTCTTAGCGACCCCATGGACTGCAGCCTACCAGGCTCCTCCGTCCATGGGATTTTCCAGGCAAGAGCTCGGTCCTCTACAATAATGGCCCCTAGCGTTGGTCCTTTCTGGAACCCTTTCTGCTGATGTAACTTGTAGGTGACTTGATTCCTCTGCTCTACTCTGTGGTGCTTTTTAAATCACTCAGGCAGTGCAGGTATTAAGAATTGAGTCTCTGAAGATTCCACACTTACTCTCCTTGCTTCCTTCCCACTGGAGTCTAACCTTTGGGCTCTGACACCTTACAGTCTCTGCTGCAACTATTCAACTCTGCCACTGCAGCACAAAAGCAGTCATAGACAATAAATACATTAAACAGAGGCATGGAGATATGTTATCAACAAAACTTTATTAAAAAAACAAAACAAAACAGGGAATGGGTTGAATTTGGCCTGCAGACTATAGTCTGTCAACCCCTGGGCTGGGGGGAAGACTCACATAATTACAAAAGTTATGGATACAGTGAAGGTGTGCAAAACTCTCAATGAGCATTAAGAGAAAACACATCTCATTTAGCTCCTGCCATTAGTGATTTGTACCATTGGTTAGCACTTCCTACAAGGTGACAGAAAAAAATAAGTTTAAAGGGAGCAAAAAAACCTAAAATTAATGGATAGAGGGACTTCCCTGGTGCTCCAGTGGTAAATAATCCACCTTCCAATGCAGTGGATGAGGGTTTGATCCCTGGTCAGGGAACTAAGATCCCATGTATCTCAGAGCAACTATAATACTAAGCAACTATAATACTAAGCAAATATAATACTAATATGAGCCTTAGCAACTATAATACTAAGCCCCTACACCACAGCTAGAGAGTCTGGGTGCCACAGTGGAAGATCCTACATGATGCAACAAAGACTTGACACAGCCAAATAGATAAATACTTGAAAAAAATAAAATTAAATTAATGGATAGATGGATTCAGTAAGAATGTCAATTCTCTGAGATTCCTCTGCTTTGTAGCATTCTTGATTTTGAAAACTTAAGCTAAAAAAATATTTATCATCATGTCATCTCACTCACTGAGCAACTTATAATCCAGAAAGACTGAAGACAAATATCATAGAAGACTCTATTTACCATAATTTCCAAAATCCAGTCTACTCCTGGTGGATAAAGACAACAGGGTCTTAAGAACAGTAATAAAGCATTTTGACATATTATAAACCTGAGTTTTGGCTACAGTAGGATATAACTTAGGAATCGAAATATGTTTTGGAAGAAATGTGGTAATGCTAGCAAATAGTATAAAAACATTTTTGAAGATGCTTACACACAAAACCTCTTATTTTTTTAAATGAGCATCTTTTGCTCATTAAAATGAACATCTCAGAGAGAATAAGACTTGGAACATAATTCACAATGGTAAATACAATTGCTGACTGCCTTTGGCTTTGAATAATTATAATGGAAAAATAGTTTGTCCCAGCGGCTGTCAGAACTGTCTGAAGTGTGGGCATACGGGACTTCTGCATAATGCTGTGTACATACAACCCAGATGCCCCATCCTACTCCCAAGCTGCGCGCACTTCTAGTACTCCAGTCCTGAGCCTAAGGAACATAGGAAGAGCAATCAAGACTGTGTCAACTGCAATGAAAACAGTATATGGTGTTTCCCCCTTATTATGTATTTTTCTGTTCTCTCCAGATAAAACTGCAGCTTCTCACAGAAAGACAGAACCAGTGCATATCACCTAAGGGAGGTCGGTCCAGTCTCAGGGAGAAACTGGACATTGGATTTTCTTCTTTCTCCTTCCATCTCTCTCCGAGAGGCCTTGGCAATTCATTGCTAGCTAATGCTTCAATGCTTAAAATCCTTCATTTAAGTGGATTCAAGAGAAATGAAATATAATTAAGCCACAATCGGTTTCATTTTAGCGACTTGCTAACCCCTCTAATAAAGGTTACTAATAGATAAGACAGAAATGACTGCCTAAATGAATATGCTTAATGCCTCTGGACTTCATTGCTTGTGTGAGCTCAGAATCTGAGTAAAATAATCATAAGTTTGACATAAAACTTCAACACTGCAGAACTCTCAGGAGTTAGATGAATCATGAATCTTCAAGAATCATGAATATCCATGGTACACAGACACTCTGATATTTTTTAAGAGTCCATGTTGGTACCAGGCTACATATCAGGGCTCAAAAATACCCATTACTTAGGGGTAGGAGGTCATTACACCCTTCTGAAATGAAGTTTAAACAAACCAAAAAAAAAAAAAAAAAAGTAAAACTGCTCCATATTTTTTCCATGTTCCAACAACTCCTATGAAAGAGATGAACATATATTTTTTAAAAAGTAAGAAATTAATTGGACTTTCCAGGTGGCTCAGTGGTAAAGAATCTGTCTGTCAATACAGGGATGCAAGTTCGGTCCCTGGGTTGGGAAGATTCCTCTGGAGAAGGAAATTGCAATCCACTCCATATTCTTGCCTGGGAAATGCCATAGACAGAGGAGCCTGGCGGGCTACGGTCCATGAGGTTACAAAAGAGTCAGACATGACTTAGTGACTAAACAACAAAGGATTTAAATAAGTTATTTCTTAGATGTAAAATGGTGTCTCCCATTTTTATTTTGTTGCTAATTTCTTCAGTCCCATCATAACTCTAGGAAAAATTATGAGAATCATTAATAAAGCTGGCCAAAATAGTGACCTTTGTTCTAACTCTGCTTCTTTAAGGATTAAAGGCATTCCATAGAGAATGTAGAGAAAAAAAAATGAAATTGCTTAGGGAATGTAGGAATTCTTTGTGAAGAGGATAAGTCAGAAAACCTATCAAGCGTACCCAATTCTTTCCACTGGGATTGTTTTCTTTCCTAAACAGTGTTACTGCTTGAACTCACAATGTTGTAGTCTCTGCTTCTTTCTATTTTGCTTCCACCATCAAATCTAACAGATAATAATATCCTTCTTGCTAACAGGGAAAAAAAAAATCATTCAAATTAGGAACCTGAGATATATCAATTCTGTTGATAGAAACTCTCTTACTAAATAATGATGCCAGTAACTACTTACTGAATCTAAGCTCAGAAAATTCCTAGGAGTGATTTTTTTTTTCCCCTACATTAATGCTGCATAGTATCTTGATAGGTATTTAATTCCTTTGGTTAAAACAATCCCTCATCCACATCTCTTTGACAAAAACACTAAGACTGAAATACCAGTTCCCAGTTCCTTGCAGGTGTCCTAACAGCACCTGCACAGGTGGGGTCCCTGGCTTTACAGCCAGGAGATCTCCTGGCAAGACCCTAGCCAGAAATTATATCCTGCCATCCACCTGAAGATAATCATTAGCCAACAGAACACAAGAAAGAAGAGTGCTCCCTAGACAGAAGGTACTTTTCTTATTCATGGGAAATCAGAGATTCAATTTCAGGCTTGCTGCTATCTGGAGGATCCAATAGACAAAACATAAAACAGGATATAAACAAATGCCCATATGAACCTCCAGCTCCCATTTCCACCTATCTGCTTGTAGAAAGAAGGAGAACTAAAGACGAGCCAAAGAATAAGATGCAGTGATTCCAAGGTCTGTGTTGAGACAAAGGGAGCAGCTCGCACAAAGGACTGGAGCTAGTGGAGAACTAGATGGCATGGAGCTTGAAAGAATCTAGTTTGGCTGGGGCTGAGAGAAGGAAGAATGACATGGCAAGCGACAAAGTGAAGGGAAGTAGACAGGTCTATCTGAAGAGCTCGGTGGTTACCTTAATGGTAATGGATTTCATGGGAGTAGGGAAGTGACATGATTGGACCTACCTTTCGCAAAGCTTATCCTAAGTGCAAACGGAAGATAATATTGAACAGGAGCAAATCAGGAGTTGAGCAGAACTTTGAACAGAATACTGAAGTCACACTGCCTTCCCACATCCTCTGAATCTTAGAAAAACTTGGATAGTATAGGAGCAGAGAAAAGTTATGCCAAGAGAGGCACTCAATGATGACAAAGGAAGAGTGTCTGCCTAGCTTATGGTCCGACATATCTGAAATGTCCGAAAGTTTCTCCTTTCGTGGCCGCTCAGACAGAATAGAATCAGGAGCCATTATCAGAGTCTCCAGGAATTTAAGGCACTTGAATTGAAGGCACTGGAGAAGAATCAAAGGGATGGTTTGAAGAGTAAAGAGGTGAGGGAAAAAAATGAAATGGAAGAGTTTCTTAGATTTTCATGTGAAGCCAACTCTATGTGAGCTGAAAGGTGATCATAAGAGAAACGTTAAGAAACGCTGTGGCCCATTATATGGAGCCTTGTTTTATTCTAGTTTGGCTAATGTCAAGACTTTCTTGATAAAAATGACAGCATTGGTCCTCTCTTCCAAATGTTGCATGTTTAAATAAAGACTTAATCTGGGGAGAAATGTTCATACTCAGATTGGGGTAAGGAAGGAAACATGGAAAAAGAAGCATGTGAACATATTTTAAAATGCTTCTTAGTTAAAGCTTATAAAACTTGGTAATTAGTCAAGTGTGCAGAGAAGAAAGATTTAACCACGTCACTCATAACTGGCTTATTCTATGGGTTGGATTTTAGTGCCATTCAGTGAAAAAATTGACAAATGAGTCAAATTTGTGGGAGAAGACTGGTTTTTCTATGATTATACTATAATAGAAGTATCTGGGAAATAGCAAAGAGTGCCATCCATGGGGCAATTTGATATATGGAGTGGTGTCCAGACATGAAGATTCACATGAAAACATAAATTTAAGAGCACATATGCAAGGGGCTTTACAGTGGAGATGGGATTAAGGATTTCAAAGCTATTGGAATGACTCTGATAACTCAGGGAGGTTGAGTAGAAAGAAAAGAGGAGAGAAGGGAGGGGAGGGGAAAGGAGAGGAGGGATCTAGAGAACCCTGATAAAATACCAACATTTTGGGGATCAGCAGAGGAAGGGAAACATGCTAAGGACCTAAAACGAGGCATCAGAGAGAAGTAGTAGAAAAGCCCGGTAACATGGTATCCCATTGGCCAGGGAAGAGGCTGTTTAAGAAGGGGACACTGGTCAAAACTGTAGAATGCTCCAGAAAGGTCAAATAAGATAAGGATTGTTTAATGATTTCATGAACAAAGAGGTCATCATTGACCTTGCCAAGAGAAGTTCCACTCAGCTGATATGGCAAGAGGTTGAGGAGTGAATGAGAGACAAGGGGACAGTGAAGCACCAGGAACTGTTTTTCCAGACACTGTTTAGGTTCTCCTGTGCCTACTACATACACAAGCACACACTAAATGGTCAACAGATACTTATGGTAAAGTTACACTGTATTTCAAGTCAAGTTAATTCATGTGTGTTTAATAATTGATATTAACAAATATGAAAACCTCCAAAAGAAAATATAGATTTCCTGATAAATGTCTGGTTAATCATAACCCTGGGTAAATTAATTTTTAAATAAGCAATCATATTTCCAAAGTTCCTACAAGGCTATAGACATAGAAAAGAAGAAAGAGAAGGTTTACTTCTTTCTCCTCCTTCCTTTAGACAAATATTTGGTTTTCCTCCTCCCTCTGCATGGTTGAAGGTAGTTGATAAATGAGACCAAATCCCCTAAGCATCCCATCCCGATCTGAAATCTGGATGCATTGATTCAAGTCTTAGTTAAAGTGCCAGAGGCTTTTCACTCACGAGCATCATACCTCAAGGCGTTTCCAGTCTTGTCATTTTCAGCTGCTATGAAAAGAAGCAAGTGACTATGGGTTCCTTCTCTAGTAATTGCATTTATATGCCTTCTGGAGAGACCACAATATGAAAAAAATACAAGATGAAATAAGTGAGGCAGACCAATATACATAGAAAAGCCTATTTTTTTCTTTTTTGGCTGTGCCACACAGCATGCGGGATCCTAGCTCTCCCTCCAGGGACTGAAACCATGCCCCCTACAATGGAAGCTCAGAGTCTTAAACACTGGACCACCAGGGAAGTCCTAGAATATTCTATTTTAAAAGGTTCCCCTCTGGTGATCCGCAGTAGAATGGAAGACTATCCTGTCATCATTTATATCCCTACTGTCTTTATGGCTGCCCTGCTGTTATAATAGGTTGCCTAAGACTCCCACTCATTATGAGGGTACAAAGAGAGACATTTATACTCCAACATACCAGACTGGAATTATGTATAATTCTGTTTTTCTCTATATATGGATTTTTTTTCTCCCCATCATCAACTTGCAATTTTGTCCACACAAGGCCAAGTGTCTCAGTGATGAATGGGAGATGCAGTCAACCACCCAGCAGGTTTGTTTACACTGTGAATATCAGCAAGCATATGGACCGTCAGCTGAAACATGCCCTTTTCCATCTTTTGCTGGTTGCTATGCAGGCACAGCCCCTGTCTGTTTTGAAACAAAACTAGGCGGTTGCATTTTCCTCATTCTCTTTAAAATGTGCATGATCGTGGCACAAGGTAAATTGGGACATGGTTTGAAAGAAAAAAAAAAAAAAAGGTTTTTGTTTTGTTTTTCTCTAGTTCTCCCCTTGGTACTGTTCTCTTATCTCTAGACAGGATACAACTATAAAGCTATCCCTTCCACACTAGTAGAGTGTCTGGGTTTTTCACAATAATATGTGAAGAGAAGAAGGAAAAGGATTATGCACGTACTGGTATAAAATCTTAAGGTCAAAGTTAAGTGATTATCTTAAAATTACAGCACTGTAAGGGGAAGAATTAAAATAAGAACACACACACACACACACACACACACAACAGGAGAGGTCCAGTTGCAGTTTCTTTTCCCAACAATAAACCCCAGGTTTTCAGAAAAGGAACATGGGAAAGGTCTTTCAAATAAAGATTTAGATTTCACTTATGTTTGGCTAGCACCTTGTAGCCTGGATGGTTCACCTCTTGCTAGGATAAGTCAGACCCTAGTCTTTATGGGGTCTGATCCCTGGATATTCTTCACAGTATACAGCTGGGAATTTCATGGATCGAATTAGAGTTTTTCACACTGGAATGGGCAGCAACTCAACCTGAGTGGAATCAGCATACTTTCCAGATTGGGTTGGTTTTTGCTGCCTGCACTGCCTATCTACCTTAAGGTTCCAAGAGCTTCCGCAGTGTTTGATCACCTGACATAGGATCCTGTAGACTTTCAAATAGTCACAGGATCACACAATCCACTGGTGCTATCACTTACTATGCCATCTAGAAGATGCCAACACAGGAGAGTGATGCCATGACCTGATGAAGGCTCGGCTAAAGCCCCAGAGGTCAAGTAACATCCTGAGAAAACGGGTCTCTTCCTCCAAAATGTTATAGAACACTCTAAATCAATGACCTGCTAATGGTGCTGTCTTCTTAAAAGGTAGAAACGGATGTCCAGGAAACAAGGAGTGAAAACAGGGGTGGCCCAGCTTACCCTCACTCTCAGTGATGCACCTGAGGAATGTGTGTTTCTCTTCTACTCAACACAGGGCTCTGCAGGTTTAAAACTTCTGGTTCCCAGGCAGGAATGCTTCCATCACAGGACACAGGAAGGATGCCACTGAGCTTTAAGCTATGGGTGCTGCCCATTCATTTTATGCTTCTTGCGCCGAGACCAGTTGGCAAAGAAAGGAGTTACATCCTGGGAGGCATGACTGGCCTAATCACCTGGAATAAGTAGCCGAGCTATTGCACAATGAAGGCATGGAAGCACCTGCTGGCACCCAGGTAAACTCGACAAGCTTCTCGCTGGCACCATTTTGATTGTAAAGGAGCAAATTCACAGCCATATACCATGTTATCCAGAGCTCAGACCCCACAGAGACTAGGGTCTGAGTTATCTTAACAAGTAAACCATCTAGGCTGAGGTGCTAGCCAAACCTAAGTGGAATCTAGAAAGGTTAGTAGAAAACAGAAATGTTAAGTTGTAGTCCTGTGACCAGCTGAAGCAGCCAGAGTTACAGCTCATCCCACTAACCTTCTCTTGTAAATTTTCTAGGAAAACCCTGAGACGATACAGGAAGTGCTGTTCCCTGAGCCTATTATGTGAAACTTACAGATGTGACCAGTATAAGTGGGGGCTGATGTGATGCTGGGGTGTCCTGTCCAGATCAACTTTAGGACTCAACCTACCACTCATTACCCTACCTCCTGTAAGTGTTGGCTGCTGATATGTTTCACCTGAGCTTATGTCTGGGCTTCACCTTGGGTAAGGTCTGTGGTCCATGGGGTCACCATTGTGTATCCCACTAGGGTCCTCTGTCCATGGAATACTCCAGAAAAGAAACTGGAGTGGATTGCCATTTCCTTCTCCAGGGTATCTTCCCAACCCAGGGATCGAACCCATGTCTCCTGCGTTGCAGGAGGATTCTTTACTGTTGGGCCACGAGGGAAGCCCAGGGTATACCTCCCACCCTTAAGTTTCCAGAGGCAACACATATTGGTCAGTGTGAGCCTATGAAGACCTAGCTTTCTTGCCTCTGATTTCTCCCTCAGGCCATCTTAATTCCTTCATTTTGTCACAGGTGTGGTTCCCAAGAGCATTCTTAATAAACTCCCCGCAAAACCTCAGTCTGAATACTTTACCCAGGGAATGCAATATGTAACATAGAGTATTACTTTAGAAACATATACATTAATAAAGTTAAAGTATGTTGCTATATCTATTGTCTTCTTTATGCAAAACATCCTCACATAGGATAGTTCAAGTCTCAAGGCTGCTCAGAGTAGGATATTGAGATGAGGGCTTGAGCAAGGTAAACTGGTTCAGAGGAATGGATGTCTTCTGAATTAGATGAAAAAAGAAAAAAGTCAAGTAAATCACCTTAAGATTTGAAAGTAGTGAAGATCACAGTCATAAGGGGAAAAATGAAGATAATCTGTGAAATATGCATGATGGTGCATTTAATTAGAGAATTACATTGTTCATGTTGAGCAGAAGTCTATTGGATGATAACCTCTTGACTTCATAAGCCTCTGTCAAGCTAATAAGGAGCAGAGAGGGGACATGGTGGAAAAAAGCTCAATAGGGAACAGATGGGTAGGCAGATAGCTGAGTAAGCAGGGATACACATGTGCAGATGTCTTCTTTTGGGATTCATACCATATATTTCTTCAAGATGACTCTCATTTTGTAGATTTTCAGTTTTTCAGGTCTTTAGTAAATTTTCAATATCTTTTCAGATGTTAAATAAATCATCATAGTGTCTCATGTATAATGAATGTGGAAGCTAAGGCTGACTTTTATTAGTGAAATGTGATTTTATTTTTTTTTTGGAAATATGATTGTTTTGCACATTTTAATTTCATTTGTTCCTTGAGTCCCCTGGACAGCAAGGAGGTCAAATCAATCCTAAAAGGAAATCAACCTTGAATATTCATTGGAAGGATTGATGCTGAAGCTGAAGTTACAATACTTTAGCCACCTGATGCGAAGAACTGACTCACTGGAAAAGACTCTGATGCTGGGAAAGACAGAGGGCAAGAGCAGAAGAGGGTGACAGAGAATGAGATAGTTGGATGGCATCACTGACTCATGGGACATGAGTTTGAGCCAACTCTGGGAGACAGTGAAGGACAGGAAAGCCTGGCGTGTTTCAGTCCATGGGATCACAAAGAGTCAGACATGACTTAGCGACTGAATAGCAACAACAACAATTTGATTTGTGGTCCTAAATATTTATAACAAGTACTTGATGTTTTAGAGTACTTTAAGCAAAACATTTCCCCGTTTTTATTGGAGATGGGAGTAAGTCAATCTAAAGATGAACCAAGGGCTGGGACTCAAAGATGCCTAATCCTGTCTAGCTCTGAAACCTTGGTTAAGACATACTTTGAGACCTCGGCAATTTCGTCTAAGAGCCAAATGATAGGGCTGGATGATTCCAAAACTCCCTTCCCCTAAGATATTATGAGTGTGATGTTACAAAGTCACTAAAATGTCCTGCTAGAAAAGTATACTAAACTAGTTTGCATATAAAGTCATAAAATGTTAGTTGCTCAATCATGTCTGACTCTTTATGACCCCATGGACTATAGCCCTCCAGGCTACTCTGACCATGGGATTCTCTAGGCAAGAATACTGGAGTCGGTAGCCGTTTCCTTCTCCAGGAGATCTTCCCAACCCAGGGATCAAATCTGGGTCTCCCGCATTGCAGACAGATTCTTAACTGTCTGAGCCACCAGGGAAGTTTCTAGTCTATGTATATCCAACCATAAAGATTTACTTTTGAGGAGACCTGATCATGAATTAACGTAGCACATGGGATATGGAGAAGGGAAAGGCTACCCGCTCCAGTATTCTGGCTTGGAGAATTCCGTGGGCTACAGTGCATGGGTTTGCAAATAGTCAGACATGACTGAGAGTCTTGCACTTTGGGCTTCCCTGATAGTTCAGTTGGTAAGGAATCTGCCTGCAACACAGGACACCCCAGTTCGACTCCTGGGTCAAGAAGATCTGCTGGAGAAGGGATAGGCTACCCACTCCAGTATTTTGGGGCTTCCCTTGTGATTTAGTTGGTAAAGAATCCGCCTGTAATGTGGGAGACCTGGGTTCAGTCCCTAGGTTGGGAAGATCCAGTGAAAAAGGGAAAGGCTATCCTCTCCAGTATTCTGGCCTGGAGAATTCCATGGACTGTATAGTCCATGGGGTTGCAAAGAGTCGGACATGACTGAGTGACTTTCACTTTCGCTTTCCCATGGGATATGGAATATTTAAACTGAACATGAGGGAGATAATAACTTGATATAATCAATAGATATCTACAAGTTCAAAGGCACAAGTCTGTTAAAGACTAGCATGGGTTTCTAGTGACCTCCTCTCACAAAGTCCCTGGTGTGTGTGGCATGCCAGTGGTTTTGATAAAGGGTAAACCCGTGTAGCCACTAGCTATGCCTTAAATGCCTGGGGTAAGAGCAACAAGAATCCTCTCCTTTTGGCCCTCTCCAAAAATATCATCTCCACTGATTCATAATCTTCCCTTTCCACCACTTTCTGCCTCCTTGTCTCAGCCTACTTCCCACTGGAGCACAGAACCCAAAATTCAGAGATGAGAGTTATAGACATTAAGGAAGGAGGCAGGGGAAGAACCTCTGGATGAGAGAAGAGATTTTAGCCTCAAAGAATCCAAAACTTAAGCCCCTCAGACAACTCAAGAAGACTCCACAGTGGTTCAGCCCAGCTTCAGGTAAAAATAAGCCCATAGAGAAACAAATACTATATATTAATACATATATGTGGAATCTAAAAAACAAAAAGTACAGATGAAACTATTTGCAGGGCAGGAATAGAGACAGAGATGTCAATAACCAATATGTGGACATGGAGGTCAGGCTAGGGAGACTAGGAGGAACTGGGAGATTAGAACTGAGATATATATAGCTACATATATAGATATATATATAGCTAGTGGGAACCTGCTGTACAGCAGAGGGAACTCAGCTCAGTGCTCTGTGATGATCTAGAGGGGTGAGATGGGGTGTGGGGTGGGTGGGGGAGAGATCCTCGAGGGAGGTGATACATGTATATATATAAATGATTCACTTTATTGTACCGCAGAAACTAACACAACTTCGTAACACAATTATATCCCAATTTAAAAAAAAAGTCCATTAAAGACTTCTTGAGATGGTTATCAAAGATGCTTTCCTCTTTTTCTGACTAAAAAGTAACAACCCTGTGAGCCATCTGTTCTTCAATGCACCCACATCAACACTGTACAGAGTTAATGAGATTTTCAGACCCGGCACTTAAAATAGAATTGTTTGTGTCTGGTGTCCCAGGCTTTCCATGACCTTCTTCTCTGCTCCCGACATTAGCTATCACAAATCCTCCTGCAGTTTTTTCCTCTACCCAGTCTTCCTCTTAGACCAACTTGCTTGAAATCCTTAATATACGATATGTTTACATATCAAACTGAAGACCTATTCACCCTTTAAAACTGATCAAAGGGCTCAAAAGAAACAGATGAATCCCCATCACATAGAACAAAGTGTTCACAGTCATTCTTTGGTGTTGTGAGAGCCCTGAAATCACATCACACAGTCACCAACTAAACTTACAAACCTACTTTAGATCATTTGTATCTCTTTCCACTTGTTTGAATCATAATGGGAATTCTATCCCTCTTCATATCAAAGATGTTTTTAGAATCTAAGAAATTTTACCAATATGAATCAATCTCCCTTTTGCCACATATAAGACACAATGAAGAGTGAAAATTTCTGCAGACATGTATTGAAAGTGTTAGGTCATAGAAATTGAGAAAAGAGCACAGTGAAATTATCTGTAGGATAAAATAATAAAATACTGGTAGGCAATCTGTAATTTAGACACAAAACTTAACAGGTATGTAGACAAAGCAGAAGACTAAGCTGCCAAATGACAAAACAAAATAACCCAATTGCCTGAGAGTCCTCACATTGTTAAGCTGATTTTGAATATGTGGGAGGGAAAAATAGAAAAATAACTTTAAAATTTCCTTCAAATAAGCATTAAGAAATGGGCTATTTAAGGAAAATCTCAGATAAGAAGAACAGTGACAGTTTAAATTCCCTGACAATACCAGGAGCAATGACAAAAGGGCTTAGAGCTTCACATTTATTATAGGCATCACCGTGCTTGTATTGAGCCTCCAGAGAGTGAGCAGGGCTTAGTGCTCACATACAAAAATATCTCTTTTTTTTTTCCATCTGCTCATTGCATAGCCAAAATAATCATTGTCTGAGGGTATTGCATGGCTTCTAGAGCCAGCCGTCATATCGGATTGGCTCTGTGGTTGAAATTTTGGACAGTCTACAGACCATAATAAAGCTTAACCATTGTGCACTGTAATTAGCAAAGCTCTAGTCAAGCAAATGCAGAGCAGCAACTTGGTTAACAGTGTCCATGATAGCATCACTTCCAACGTATAGTAATTTTATCAGTTAGTTATGAAGCTTCTAACTAAAATCATAAAATGTGTTATTCTTATACCAATAAAAGGTGATAATATAGATTAACTTTCCAAAGTATAAATTTATTTTGATATAACGAGAGATTTGGCTGTAAGTCAAGTTATTAATAAATTATTCTTTCTTTTTTTTTTAATGTCCAAAGATATGCTCTTAACAGTATTTCCCAAATTTATTCTACTAAACAGATGTTCTATAGGGGAAAAATAACTTCCATGGCCAAAGAAGTTTGAGATATATTTCCCTCTGGTATATTCACCATCGTAATTAGAATATGAACTAGTTCAAGGGAAGACTTCTGGTAAAAAAAGAAAAAAAAAAAGTACAGTATTCATTTTTTTTAACTCCAATATTTGTATACTAATTGCTCATGCCAAGTTTTTAGACATTTGTTTGCAGATGCACACGCTTTGGAAAAGTTGATGATAATCAGTCACAGGAAAAAAAAATGCTTTTTTTCTCAAATAACTACATTCGCTTTATTTCGTTAAAAGTTTTTATTCAATTTCCAAGAGTTTCATATGAAAGCAAAGAGCTGTCATGATAGATTCAAGTTGGAGGCATTTATGCTAATCTAAAACCAATGAGGAAACTAGGAGACTTAAGGGCTCTCAGCACCCATTCTGCTCTAGAAATTATTCACCTCAGAGTGATAACTTCTGAAGTGGGTTCCCACTTCCTTATTTAGAGAATGGAAAGATCATGTCATCCTACTTGGTTATAATAAACCCACAGAAAAATAGAATCCACTTAAGAAGGTTGAAACTAGGGCCTTGCTGCAACAGAATTAGCACAATAATTTATTTTGTGAAACTTTGCTCATTAAATGGTAGATATAGAAAATTGATTTGAGAAAAAAGGGAAACAGGATACAATTTAACTTGGCGATGAATTAATTTTCAAGTTCTTAATAATATTAATTCATGGCTGAATAAACTGTATTCTTCTGGCTTATGTTTGATTTATATTTGAATGTAGAATATTTTTAAATAATGTTTCTACAAAAAGGACTAAATGAGAATTATTCATATCTTTTTAAAATTCTGAAAACAGCAGTGAAATAGGTACAGTTATGCAGATTTAAGATAATTATTTATTCTGAAAGAACAGCTATAGAAAATTAATCATGAAGCTAAAAAAATACAGTAAGTTGTAAAAGTCCACTGTTTTTAAATTAAAGACTATACTTATATTAGAATATGGCATTGGAAGCCAGTGGAATGACAAACTTAATAATTTAGCTTTTACATGTCTTATATGAGTCTATTAAAAAATTACACAATGAACTGCATTATTTCAAAATACCTATCTCCAAAACAAAATGTTAAATTCATATAATACTCTTAAAAACTAACAAAAATTGGTTTTATCAGAAACCAATATAATGCATTTAATCATGTACATTGCAGTCTTTATATTCCCTTTTCTTTTCCCTTTATATTTAATTAGATGACTTTTGAAATAATCAACTATTATCTTAGAACACACTTATTACACTTTGCATTAAGTGAACATTACTGCATGATCAAAAAACTAAGATCACGGCTTCTGGTCCCATGACTTCACGGCAAATAGATGGGGAAACAATGAAAATAGTGAAAAGCTTTGTTTTTGGAGGATTCTAAAATCACTGCATAAGGTGAGTGCAGCCATGGAATTAAAAGGTGCTTGCTCCTTAGAAGAAAAGTTATGACCAACCTAGACAGCATATTAAAAAGCAGAGACATTACTTTGCCAACAAATGTCCGTCTAGTCAAGGCTATGGTTTTTCCAGTAGTCATGTATGGATGTGACAGTTGGACTATAAAGAAAGCTGAGCGCTGAAGAATTGATGGTTTTGAACTGTGGTGTTGGAGAAGACTCTTAAGAGTCCCTTGGACAGCAAGGAAATCCAACCAGTCCATGCTGAAGGAAATCAGTCCTGAATAATCATTGGAAGGACTGATGCTGAGCTGAAACTCCAATCCTTTGGCCACCTGATGCAAAGAGCTGACTGATTTGAAAAGACCCTGATGCTGGGAAAGATTGAAGGCAGGAGGAGAAGGGGATGACAGAGGATGAGATATAGGATGGAATGATGGACTCAATGGACATGGGTTTGAGCAAGCTCTGGGTGTCGGTGATGAACAGGGAAGCTTGGTGTGCTGCAGTCCATGGGGTTGCAAAGAGTTGGACTGAGCAACTGCACTGAACTGAACTGCAGTGTTAATAGAGATATTCTGTTAGAAATTCCCCGCTTTTTCACAGAGACCATACATTTGCGTATATTTTAGGTCCCTTATTCACATGATAATGTAGTTTGGATATTTTTCAATCAATTTAAGAAATCAGCTTCATTTGTAAACAAAAATTTTCTGTATACTCTAGGATTTATGTGAATAGTAATTGATACATATTTTGATTGTTTCCAGAATTTGTGTGTGTGGTTGTTACAAATGTGTTGTGATGGTCATCCTCTTAAACTACCTCTTTATGTTTTTGTCCATATCTTACATGGTTGAGTTTTTTTTAAAATTAATTTATGAATCCTTTCTTAAAAATAAAATTAATCCTTTCTCATATGCTTTTTCAATTACTGTTTCCCATGGCTGCCATTCATGTTTTGACTTCAATTTTTTGTTTTGACTGAAGGATTTAATCTTTATGTCCTCAAATTTTTCAGTCTCTCTTTTACAACTTTCAAATTTTGTGTCATGCTTAGAAGGCCTTTACTACAGCAATATTCTAATGTTTTATGCCATTGCTTTTATGATTTTATTTTTTATGTTATAACATTTGATTCATCTGAAATTCATTTTAGTACAAGAAATGAGGTAAAGATCTCAGATCAGTTCTCCAAATGTTAAGGCAATTTATTGAACACAATTCATTAAATGATCTGTTCCTTTTCCATTTATTTGAATCCTGCCTTAATCATATATTAAATCTTCATATATTTTGACTTTTATTTCCCTACTCTTCAGTCTTTCCTTAAAATTAGTAACAAATTCTTTAACATTCTCTAGCTTTAGCTTTATACTTTATGTATACATCTGGTAAGACTTATTTTCCAACATTAATCTCATTTACAATCTTTCATTTTAATCTATTTATTTTTCCAAGTGAAATTTATTATCATTTTTCAAATTGTCTTAAAGCAATTTTGCTGGTATTTATTTTGAAATGAATATATTAAATATACAGATTTGAGAAAAATATACATTTTTAACATAGATTATTCTTATCTAAAGTACATTTTATTTAATATTTCTTTACTATCCTTAGAAAATATTTCACATTTTTCATAATAGTTCTACATATTGATTATTATTTGCAAAATTATATATTAAACATTTTATTCCATTATGTTTTTATTTTACTTTTTGCCACGCCATGGAGCATGTGGAATCTTAGTTCCCCTAGAAGAGATTGAATCTGTATGCCCTGTATTGGAAACCCAGAGTTTTAACCACTGGACCAGCAGGGTCCTTGCTTTAAATTTTAAGAATATATTTTATTCAACCTAAGATGTCAAAACATCATTTTAACATGCAATCAACATAAAACATGATTAATGAGATTTAAAAAAACAAATAAATACTGAGTCTTTAAAATCCAGCATGTATTTTACACTCAGAGCCTGTCTCAGTTTGAGCTAGCTACATTTCAAGAGCTCAAAAGTCATAGATAGTTAGTGGTTATCATATTGGACAGTACAGTACAGGCAATTCTCATTTATAGTTGAGCATGGAGTGCTGCTATGCAGAATTTTGAGGTCTGTCTGAATTTTTTCTCTTTTGGAAATGATTAGCTTCTTCTGACGGAGAAGGCAATGGCACCCCACTCCAGTACTTTTGCCTGGAAAATCCCATGGACGGAGGAGCCTGGAAGGCTGCAGTCCATGGGGTCGCTGAGAGTTGGACATGACTCAGTGACTTCATTTTCACTTTTCACTTTCATGCATTGGAGAAGGAAATAGCAACCCACTCCAGTGTTCTTGCCTGGAGAATCCCAGGGACGGCGGAGCCTGGTAGGCTGCCGTCTATGGGGTGGCACAGAGTCGGACACGACTGAAGCGACTTAGCAGCAGCAGCAGCAGCTTCTTCTGATGCCTGAATATTTATTCATTCTTGAAATTCATAAACTTAACAAAGACATATATCCATGTAAGGAATTCTATACCTAATACTCATGTTCATTCACCATGCAGATGCAGTTCTTCATTTCAAGAACTTCTTAGTTTAATAATATATCTCTGTAATACTGTTTTTCTTATTCTACATGTTGCATAGAACATAGAGAAACTATGTGGCTCTAGAGTGATAACTTTGTCTATAGAAAACTGTTTGGTTATGCGTTTTTAATGTTAATTCACTAAATTATTTTTGTAATAGTTTTAAGTTGATTCTTTTAGGGTTTTTAAGTTTAAAATTGCTATCACTTGCAAAATAAAAATTTAGTCCATACTTTCCAGTATTCATAAATATAAATGTATTTTTGTCTAATGAATCAAATGGCTATATTTTCAGAAAAATAGTAAATAATATTGATGTAGAAGAGCATCTTTGTATTGCTCCTAAATGTAGCAGGAATATCTTAATGTTCCAATATTTAGCCTGATTTTGAATTAGACATGCATTTATCCCATGCCAAGGAAGTTTCTATTTCCATTTTAAAAGTTTTATGTTAAAGATAAATATTGCTTTAAAGCAAATCCTTTTTTATCAATTATTAAATTGCTTGATTTTGAATTAGACATGCATTTGTCCCATGCCAAGGAAGTTTCTATTTCCATTTTAAAAGTTTTATATTAAAGATAAATATTGCTTTAAAACAAATCCTTTTTTATCAATTATTAAATTGAATCTTTTAATGTATCTTTTAATATGGTAAATTATATAACTAGTTTTTTTCAAATGTTAAGGCATCCTTCACATAGATCTAATTCTACTTGCCAATAATTTGTTTTACATTTTTGTGTTTATGGTTTAGCAAAGTGATTTTTGTTTTTCTCTTTCTATTGTCATTAATCTTATTATGATATCAGTTTAAGCCTTTTATGCAAGAAAAATTATTTAAAATAATTAGAATTATTACTTTCCAAAGCTTTAAATTATTTGGAAGACTTGTAAAATCTTCTAAGTGTGATGTTTCTGGGGAATGAAGTTTTTCTTCATTTCTACCTTGGATTTTGGGGCTAGTTTTCCTGTGCCTTTTTGAGTTAATTCTAGCATTTATGGGGTTTTTTAATCAGAAAAACTTGTTTCGTCTAAGTTTTCAAATAGTATTAGAATATGTAGTATACTCATTTATACCTAACTTTATTTTTTTCTCTCTGTGTAGTTATTTCCTAAACTTTTTTTCAAACTTAATATATTTTCCATTATCAAAAACTCTACGAACAAGAAATACTGGCAAGGGTGCTGAGAAAAGAAAACCTTTCTGCTTTGTTAGTGCAGATATAAGTTGGTACAACCATTATGGAAACCAGTACGGAGGTTCTCTAAAAAAACTAAAAATAGGAATCACAAAATGATCTACAAATCCCACTCCTGAGCATATGAAAGTGAAAGTTGCTGAGTCATGTGCCACTTTTTGCGACCCCACAGACTATACATTCCATAGAATTCTCCAGGCCAGAATACTGGAGTGGGTAGCCTTTCCCTTTTACAGGGGATCTTCTCAACCCAGTGATTGAACCCAGGTCTCTCACATTGCAGGCGGATTCTTTACTAGCTGAGTCACTCAGGAGGCCCAAGAATACTGGAGTGGGTGGCCTACCCAGATAAAACCCTAATTCCAAAAGATACATGCTCCCCAAGGTTTATAACAACACTATTTACAATAGCCAAGACAGGGAGGCAACCTAAATGTCCATCAACAGATGAATGGGTAAATAAAACGTGGTACTTATATACAATATAATATAATTCAGCCATAAAAAAAATGAATTAATGCCATTTAATGGATGGCCAGTGAATGGACCTAGAGATTATCTTAAAACTAAGTAAAGTAAGTCAGACAGAGAAATACAGCTACCATATGATATCGCTTATATGTAGAATCTAAAAAGAAATGATAAAGATGAACTGACAGAATGGAAACAGAGTCACAAATGTTGAAAACAAACATGGTTACCAGGGGAAAAGGGGAGTGGAGGATAAATTGGGAGACTGGGATTGATATGTACACACTACCATGTATAAAATAGATAACTAACGATGACTTAGTGTACAACAGAGGGAACTCTATTCAATACTCTGTAATGATCTATATGGAAAAAGAATATAAAAGAAAGTAGATATATGTATATGTATAACTGACTCACTTTGCTGCATAGCAGAAACTAATACAATATTGTAAATCAACTCTACTCCAATAAAATTTAAAAAAAAGAAATAAACTCATTAAAGAAAATAGATTCATAAAAGAAAGCTAATTTAATATATTTTATCTCCTTTTCTTTTTTTAAAGAACCAAGTCCTGAATTCATTTACAGGCTCTATTTTGTTGTATATAAATTGATGCTTTCATTTTGTTAAATCATTTCTTCTACTTTCCTTAGTTTCTACCTGTTGATTTGAATGATTTATTCATCTTAGTAATCTTTCTTATTTAAGACTTCAAGGCTATGAGAATTGTGCTGTAGATATAGCCCATTTGTTCTGAGGCTTACGGTTTTTATTTTCATATTTTATGGATATTGCACAATCAAGTTTTGAATTTTCTTTTTTTACCAATGAGTTATTTAACAGAAATTTGTTATCAAATTCATCTGTCTTATTTTGTTGGTTTGATTTTATATTCTGGGATGATTGTACTAGACTTAATTTAAATATATCACAGATACCCAAATCAAATCAAACTCTTGTTGAACCATTACTGAATTTCAGATAGCCACTGGCAGACCTTGGAAGTGGAAGATTTCTATTCTACAAAATGAAAATGATAATACTGACCTCATTGGTATTCTGTGTAGAACTTATATAAAATTAAAGCCCCACAGATAATGCTTCACATCCATCTGTCATAATTAACTTTTCTCCAGAGCACTTTTTAACACCTAAAATTTATATATTTTTCTTTTATGTTTGCTTATTTTTGTCTCTCCCAACAATAATAGAAGCTCTATTGAATTTAAGAATATACTCAAATATTTATACTTCTTACTTAAATTTAATATCATTTTGTCAGATGTGTCAAAAGGTAGGTATTTTATGAGGACTGTATTAGTTACATACCTTATTTAGGATTTACAGTCTTTGAAATCTGAGTTATGCATAGCAGATACCCAATGTGTATTTATAAATATATTTCTTTAATGAAATATATGAGAAGTATCAGAGAGACCTACTATGAAGACATAGCTTGCTGCTCACCTACTCAGATACAGAGTCTATTAGTGCACAACTTGGTCTAAATCTGTTCATCTCATATATCACTTGGTGAAGAGCAATAGCTCAACATATGTTGGTTTCCTCTCTATCAGTCAAAGGAACAGAAATGGCCTCAAGAGGCTCCCATCTCTTAAACAGAGTTTTATGTTTATATGCTCATTATTAGAATGGAAGAAATAAACAGAATTTTTATTTTTTTAACAGAAAATTCTAAATAGTCAAATTTTATTTTGACCTTGAGTAAGTCCTTTATCAGTTCAGTTCAGTCGCTCAGTCGTGTCTGACTCTTTGCGACCCCATGAATCGCAGCATGCCAGGCCTCCCTGTCCATCACCAACTCCTGGAGCTCATTCAGACTCACATCCATCGAGTCAGGGATGCCATACAGCCATCTCATCCTCTGTCGTCCCCTTCCTCTCCTGCCCCCAATCCCTCCCAGCATCAGAGTCTTTTCCAATGAGTCAACACTTCTCATGAGGTGGCCAAAGTACTGGAGCTTCAGCTTTAGCATCTTTCCCTCCAAAGAAATCCCAGGGCTGATCTCCTTCAGAATGGATTGGTTGGATCTCCTTGCAGTCCAAGGGACTCTCAAGAGTCTTCTCCAACACCACAGTTCAAAAGCATCAATTCTTCAGTGCTCAGCCTTCTTCACAATCCAACTCTCACATCCATACATGACCACAGGAAAAACCATAGCCTTGACTAGACGGACCTTAGTCGGCAAAGTAATGTCTCTGCTTTTGAATTTGCTATCTAGGTTGGTCATAACTTTTCTTCCAAGCAGTAAGCGTCTTTTAATTTCATGGCTGCAGTCACCATCTGCAGTGATTTTGGAGCCCCCCAAAATAAAGTCTGACACTGTTTCCACTGTTTCTCCATCTATTTCCCATGAAGTGAGGGGACCAGATGCCATGATCTTCGTTTTCTGAATGTTGAGCTTTAAGCCAACTTTTTCACTCTCCTCTTTCACTTTCATCAAGAGACTTTTTAGTTCCTCTTCACTTTCTGCCATAAGGGTGATGTCATCTGCATATCTGAGGTTATTGATATTTCTCCTGGCAATCTTGATTCCAGCTTGTGTTTCTTCCAGTCCAGTGTTTCTCATGATGTACTCTGCATAGAAGTTAAATTAGCAGAGTGACAATATGCAGCCTTGATGTACTCCTTTTCCTATTGGAACCAGTCTGTTGTTCCATGTTCAGTTCTCACTGCTGCTTCCTGACCTGCATACAGGTTTCTCAAGAGGCAGGTCAGGTGGTCTGTTATTCCCAACTCTTTCAGAATGTTCCACAGTTTATTGTGATCCACACAGTCAAAGACTTTGGCATAGTCGATAAAGCAGAAATAGATGTGTTTCTGGAACTCTCTTGCTTTTTCGATGATCCAGCAGATGTTGGCAATTTGATCTCTGGTTCCTCTGCCTTTTCTAAATCCAGTTTGAACATCTGGAAGTTCACGGATCATGTATTGCTGAAGCCTGGCTTGGAGAATTTTGAGCATTACTTTACTAGCATGTGAGATGAGTGCAATTGGGCGGTAGTTTGATCATTCTTTGGGATTGCCTTTCTTTGGGACTGGAATGAAAACGGACCTTTTCCAGTCCTGTGGCCACTGCTGAGTTTTCCAAATTTGCTGGCATATTGAGTGCAGCACTTCCACAGCGTCATCTTTCAGGATTTGAAATAGCTCAACTGGAATTCCATTACCTCCACTAGCTTTGTTCGTAGTGGTGCTTTTAAGGCCCATTTGACTTCACATTCCAGGATGTCTGGCTCTAGATTAGTGATCATACCATCATGAATATCCGGGTCATGAAGATCTTTTATGTACAGTTCTTCCATGAATTCTTGCCACCTTTTCTTATAAAGTCCTTTATAGAGCCATATATATATATATATATATAAATTGTCAAACCAATCAAGTCAATCAGATCAAGTTTCATTACCTTGTCATTTCACTTAAGTAAATGGAAAGTCAATGAGATGACAAAATTTTATCATGAATGAAATAACATATATAATGGTAACTTGCTTCCAACTGTGATTAATGTAATTGTGTAGGTGAGCTCAAGCTAAATTTCTCTGGATTCATTTAATTTGAAGTGAATAATACTATACAAGGCTCATGTAAAATCAATACTTAGGGATCTGAGTGATACTGATTGGCTTCTCAGATATGTATTTAAGCCAAGGTTTCTGAATCTAGGCTCTCAATCTCATCAGCCGCTCTGCAGGTAGTCATATTCTATGGAGCTGATTCATAATAACCAAACTCAGAAAGCAACCCTAGTAATAGGGGAAAATATATTCACTTTGGATAGCATTGGGCTATCTCAAAAACACAGTGGCTGCAAACCAAAAACATTCATGCTCTTCAATAATATGTTTCTTCTGAGTTCAAGAAACTGGTTCTTATAGAATCCTTATGCATGTTTTATTGTTCATTTACTGTTTATTAGATTGAGAAACATCATGCTTTCTCATTAGATTTAGGAGATACCTCTGCAGTACACATTAACAAAATATCTCTTGAAGTGACCTGCTTCAAGTTTACTTATCTATCCATTTATTTTTCCTTCATTTTTTTCCTTATTTTTTCTGTTCATTCACTCACTGAAGAATAACTATCTGCTGCATGACAGAACTTATGCCAGGCACTGATGAAACAGTAGTAAAGCACAGTCCCTGCTTTAAGAAGGTCACAGTCTGGAGGGGAAGACAGACATATAAAAAGATAATTTACAATAGGGTGTGACAAATGCTTTGACAGGGTGCTACAGAGCATATTGTAGCTGCGTGATTTAATCAGTTTTTTTTTTTTTTTAATTTCATTTTGCTTCAGTTGAAGTGGAAGTCTTTCTAGGGGAAGAGGTCAAGGTTGAAACCATCTGAACACTAACTGTACCATGCACTTTTAGGGGCAAGGAGAACTATTACCCACCAAACTTTATATTCAGCTATAGGAATCATTTTCACCCTGGCAAAATAATAATATTAATAATAACCTAAAGGTAAAAGTAGAACTCAAATCAGGCAAAGTCATATCCAATAGGCTGTATTTCCAGGTCCCTGTCACCCAACTGGAAATCACCACCATCTCTAATAACTTAGAACTAGTATTCACATTTCATGATGAAAATCAACATTACCCTGTCTGGTCAGCTGTCTACCCATCAACTGTCTAGTCCATTGCCTTTAACACCAAATGCTGGCAATACTCTAAGACCTCAATATCACAGATTGAGGAGCTATCCAAATTCTCCATGACTCTTTTTATATACTATATGACAAACTAGGAAAAATGTGAGGACAAATTAAAGAAGTGATTATGAAAAGGCCGATACTTGGTGCCATACATGGCAGCAGACTTTAACTTACCCTGAAGGCCAGTGTTCATAGTCTGCCCAGGCAAAGCAAGCAACCAAATAGTAGAGTAAAGACTTCAAAGGCAAGGTACAATGAAAGAGTAAAACTCATTTTGTATCTGAGAATGTATCTGTGCTGAAAACTAAACTTCTGCCTATCTTTTTGACTTTGACATAAAAGAACAGGCTCGTTTGAAAAGGTGTTGTTCTACCAAGTTTCTTACCAGGGTCAGCATTTTGAAATTGCTCTCCGAAGAGAGCAAGTGTGATGTATTGTAGAACACAAACATTTTAAATTTCCTTTTGGAAATAACCTTTTTTTTTTTCCCTTCAGTGTAGTTGGGAATTATGCCCCATTATTGTTCAATAACCACTAAAAAGAACAGAGCAGCAATAATTCCTTTGAATTTTAAAGCTTCAAAGTAAAATTTCTTCCTATCATCTTTAGATACTTACTTCCTCATCAGCAGACCGTGTCCTCATTCTAAAATATCGCCTTTGTAAGCATAAAAGTTCCCAAAGGAGAGTATCAATGGTTATTGACTTCAAACCACTGACACAGCAAATGACATTCATCTGTTAAGAAAGAAAGGTTGAGAGACTGACACAAGGTCAGTTTCTTTTCAAAACTTACGTATGCACCCTGTCTATTCACTTCTATTTACCCCCGAGAGATTGACTAGCATTCTTTCTCATAAATTCTCAACAATAATTAGAAAACTAAATTATTTCCCATTTTGTGTCATTTAGAGAATTATGAATTTAAGAAAACAATATGCCTTTTATGAAAAGATAGAACAACATTGTTCCTAGTTACTTAAACTTGGCCATTTCATTCAAGTTTAAACAACCCTTACTATTCTTTGAAGGATTAAAATGCAAAATAAGTGTGAATATACATTAAAAGTGGAAATTGTTTATCTTCAAAAGACTAATTTTAAAACTATCCTAATGAATTCTAGGAGGATTAAAGCACAGAGCTCTCTGTGCAGATGCATTAACTCTTTCTAGACAATTGTTCCCATTAAAGCTATTCATCTAAATAACCATATTTGTCTGAAATTGAAATATTTTGAACAAAAAAAAAGAAAAACATTTTGCAGATACATTTTTAAGATTCTTCATATATTAAAGAGATATCTTTTTTTTCCTTTTCAAAATTCATCTCTTTGATAAACTAGGTTGATGGATATTCTCCGAAATGAAGTATGGAGGCAATCATTTAAAGATTTTAGAACGTGAGACTATTAGTTTCTTGAGGGCAGGAATCTTGTCTTAGTCCTTGTCTGCTAGTCCTAATCTAGCATAGTTCCTGACGCATAGTTGGATGCTTAATAAATGTCATGTAAGTGGCTCAAAATAATTTTCTTTTTGTCCACTGTTAATAATAGCTGATGATTTTTGAGTGCTTGTTATGTACTGGCAATGTAATCACTTAATATAAACTATTTTAATCTTCACAACAGTCCTATGACATCTGGACCATTATCTCCATTTTATAGATGGGAAAACTAAAGTGGAGACAAGTTAGATAACTTGCCCAAGATGTACAACTACTGTACAGTAGACCCAGGATTCAAATTAGGTAAACTATCCCCAGTCCTCTTATATAATCAAGACACTACACTATTTTCAATAGTAGCCAGTTACCCACTAAAAAGATTTCATGTGTGTCTAATTGGCGCCCCACTCCAGTACTCTTGCCTGAGCCTGGTAGGCTGCAGTCCATGGGGTCGCTAAGAGTCGGACACAACTGAGCGACTTCCCTTTCACTTTTCACTTTCATGCATTGGAGAAGGAAATGGCAACCCACTCCAGTGTTCTTGCCTGGAGAATCCCAGAGACGGGGAGCCTGGTGGGCTGCTGTCTATAGGGTCACACCAAATCGGACACGACTGAAGTGACTTAGCAGCAGCAGCAGCAGTTTGTTCTGGTGGTCTTAAAATAATTTTAAAATAAGACGTTGCATATCATAAAGCTAGTTTAATATAGATAAAATATTTTAAAAATAAATAAAATTGTAAAACAGTCAAAAAGTTATTCTAAATTTACAGCAAAATATTTGAATAGTTTTTTTAACATATTTACTAACTTGTTACTTTATTGTATTTACTAAATTGTTACTTTTGTTCTAGAAGTAATCAGGTTATTTGGCTTAACTAAATTGTTTTTAAATATCATTTTTCTGAAGGCAAAAAAAAGTAGAATGCACTGTAGGATTGATAAAATAAAATATACTGAAATGTATAGTGCAGAGGTTTTGACTTGAACTACATGAATTCAGTCCACTAACTCACTTAATACACAGACAGCTAAAATTAAGATGTTATCTGTAGAAAGTGGCAGGGACAAGATGGTTCCTTCCAATGTGCAGGTTCATAATGACCAGTAGAGGGAGGTCACTGAAGTTGTTACATGACTAGACTGGATTTTAGACTACACCTACCCTTTTCTCCATTCAGGCTTCAGGTCCTACTGGTTGATTTTCACGAGGTGAGGAGTGCCCATAAAATGGTAACTTTTTCCAAAAGTCTACATGCAATACATGCTGGAGAGGATGTAGAGAAAAGGGAACCCTCTTACACTGTTGGTGGGAGTGCAAACTAGTACAGCCACTATGGAAAACAGTGTGGGGATTCCTTAAAAAATTGCAAATAGAACTGTCTTATGACCCAGCAATCCCACTGCTGGGCATACACACCGAGGAAACCAGAATCGAAAGAGACACATGTACCCCAATGTTCATCACAGCACTGTTTATAATAGCCAGGACATGGAAACAACCTAGATGTCCATCAGCAGATGAATGGATAAGAAAGCTGTGGTACATATACACAATGGAGTATTACTCAGCCATTAAAAAGAATACATTTGAATCAGTCCTAATGAGATGGATGAAACTGGAGCTGATTATACAGAGTGAAGTAAGCCAGAAAGAAAAACACCAATACAGTATACTAACACATATATATGGAATTTAGAAAGATGGTAATGATGACCCTGTATGTGAGACAGCAAAAGAGACACAGATGTATAGAACGGACTTTTGGACTCTGAGGGAGAGGGAGAGGGTGGGATGATTTGGGAGAATGGCATTGAAACATGTATACTATCATGTAAGAAATGAAGCGCCAGTCTATGTTCAATTCAGGATACAGGATGCTTGGGGCTGGTGCATGGGGATGATCTGGAGGGATGATGTGGGGTGGGAGGTGGGAGGGGGATTCAGGATTGGGAACTCATATACACCCGTGGTGGATTCATGTCAATGTATGGCAAAACCAATACAGTATTGTAAAGTAAAATAAAGTAAAAATAAAATTAAAAAAAAATGGTAACTTTTGACTCATGAGAGCCTGAAGGAGGAATGAGAAACAAAAGAGATCTTGAGCCACCTTGACCCTAACATGTCTCAAGAAAAGCACTTGAACCAAAGGCAAGCAGGAGCTTTCTCTCCATTTCTCTGATAAGCTCACAATGGCATTGACTCTTCTGATGATCTCTGGATTTTCAGAATTTGAGAATGACATATTTAATACCCAGGGCAAGAACCTTAGAATAGAGAAGCAACAGCAGAAGATACTGTGGGTAATATTAGATATAAATGTTTATGGAACACTTAACATGTCAGGCACTCTCCAACTACCCCAAATGCATTAGGTCTTAAAACAATCTCCACTTCCCAGTTAACAAGCTAAAGTTTAAGCAAGTTAATCAACTTGCCCAAGATCATATGGCTAAATACTAGCATTTCAAACCCAGGTAGCCTTAGCTTCAGAGCCTACTCTCTTAAAACCAAGATACCTGGTGGAGAAATGGATCTCTAGGGGAACACAAGCTTTATTAACCCATATGAGACTACTCCCTGGGAATTCTCAAGAATATTTTAATGGGTACTGGAGTGGGAGTGGTAAGGGGATTTTCTGAAATGCTGAGTTCCTGCTTGAGTAGGGAAGGCAACATCTAGGCAGAAATTGAGAATAAATTCTAATGTAAATTCCATATTTCCACATAGTGATGAGCCCTGAGGGTACCTGGGCAATACATGATTTCATGTATTTTATATTTAGGGGGAAAAGCATGTGAGGATTAGCAGAAGTTAGTCAATACTGTTGTACATGTATAAAGTTTCAGTTCTGAAGTAATGAGCTAGCTAAAAAACTGAACAATATGATTTATCTAAACCAAGGATCTGGGTTGGAAAAAGGGAACCAAATGCTTATTCAATAGGGCATTTGTACAAATATAATAAGAAAATCAAACATAGAATGCCCAGTGAAATTCAGTTAGCCATTGACATGAAAGGAATTAAAGGCAATTCCCTGTAAGTCTGATGAGATTGTGCTCAAAAATCATTTTTCACTTGGGACCCATGCCCCTTAGAGAAAATGTTAAAAATGGTGGTTGGACATTGGCCAGACCATCTATAGAAATCTATTTACTTCATGTTTGGGAACACATGTAAGAATTAAAGATTTAAAAAAAAAAAAAAAAGAAATCTATTTAACTTATAAAATACACAAAATACAGTTTGAGATGCATTTTGAGGCCCACTGCCATACACAACAATTTTTCTTTTCCCTTAAATCATATTTGGAACAAGGCAGAACTTAAGTAAGTATCAATAAGAGAAAATGCATTTGAACAATCCAACTTAACCATGGCCCAAAGACACAGCTTATCCATCTTTTCAGCAGTGAGTATGGAGATTCTGGCATATGGGAGGGCAGATGAGCTTGTCGGATAATGACCAAGCGGAAAGTGAATTATTTTCCCTTTGTGTGTTAAAAAGAAGAAAACAGCCTGTTTAACCAAGTTCCACAGCCAAATTTTAAGATTTCTGTAATAAAAATATAGATTTGGAGAGAGGTAGATTTTCAATGACAGAATATGAGCACATGGATCAAACTGGCCTTAAGTCAGATACTTCTGGACCTTTCAGTTCTGTGACAGTAAATGAAATACCTGGTATTGTTTATGGGTTTGCTTTAAGGCATTTAATTTTCAGTTGAAAGGTTCCCAACTAATTAATACATGAGACTCTCAAGGTGTTAAAACACTGGGTGGGAGCTTGTGATGGGGTGAAGGAAAGGGATGGTTTGGGAAGAGAGAGCAGGATGACAGGTGTTAATTCAGCCTTCAAATGATATATGGAGGTAGGTCAGAGGAACAAACAGGAACTAGGGAAAGTTACACACAGTAGCACATGCATTCTTTCTTCACTTTTGTCTTTTTCACCACTGGGGCACTCCAGGAAAAACGGCATTGGAAAGAAGGGAGCCTAGGACTAGCTCAGCATCAGTCAGTATGCTGTGCATTCCGGCCAAGTTGCTTTAGTGGTGTCCAACTCTCTGCGACCCCATGGACTATGTAGCCCGCCAGGCTCCTCTGTCCATGGGATTCTCCAGGCAAGAATATTGGAGTGGGTTGCTATGCCCTCCTCCAGGGGATCTTCCCAACCCAGGGATCAAACCTGTGTCTCTTGCTCCTCCTGCATTGCAAGTGAATTCTTTACTGCTGAGCCACCAGGGAAGCCCCAGTATGCTGTAGGGGGTGGTTAATAGGTGTTTCTCCAAACATCAGGATAAAGTATATAGCTACAGCAGTAAAATGGATGAAGCCTGGTAAGAAAAGTCCTTTGCATTTACATTCTTTGCAAATATTTTTTATTACAGGGGTGTATAGATACTAATTATTAAAAAGATGAAAATTTGTCTAGGATGACTTAAATAATTAAAGACAGAACAACAGAATCTCAAGACCTGATTTTCGGAATTTGCAGCATTCTAACTAGATAGCTATATCCGTTGTCACTGACACAGTCCAAAAGTCCTGAGAAAACATTTGAATTTCACAGAGAAGAACTCTGATTTTCCAAAACTCTAGAAAGCAAATAAAGGTCGTGTCACACATTTATCCAACAGGAAGTCATTCGCTATAAGCATAGAAGAAAATAAGTCAACAGCAAAGATTAATTAAATTTGTTGCACTAGGAACAATCATTGGGGAAGCATTTTCCAGCTACAACAAAGCACCCTGGGGGTAGGTAGGGAAATTGCTCAATAAAGTAGACTTAAAATCATCCAGTAAAGGACAAAAATTTAAGGAAGGATGGAAAATTATCAAGGACCTCTGTAATGATGGCCCAAGATAAAATAGTAATAAAATAGACAGTCAATGGCCTTTGTGTGTGCATAGTCATGTCCAACTCTTTGTGACCTCATCAACTGTAGGCCACTAGGCTCCTTTGTTCATGGGATTTCCCAGGCAACAATACTGGAGTGGGTTGCCATTTCCTCCTCAAAGGCATCTTCCCAACCCAAGGGTTGAACCCACATCTTTTGCATTGCAAGCAGATTCTTTACCACTGTGCCACCTTGGAAATCAATAAAATAGTACACACAGACAAATGAGAAAGGAGTAATCTAAATAATCAGAGGAGCCTTCATATTAAAATGTTCTATGAAGGAATTTTCCAAAACCAGAGAAAGATATTCAAGAGGAGAACCTACAATATATTTTTTATGCATACAGATGAATCAGGGAGAAAAAAAAATAATTCTCAGTATTGAATTTCATAGACTTACCATTTTACTGAATTTACTAATAGGATTTTACTTTTTTAGTAATAATGGGAGTCTTCTGAAATTACAAATTAAATCTCCTCAGTATGAGGACATTGCAGCATTTTTAAAAGGGAACGTGTGATATGTATGAAGATGAAAAGTCCATGTGCCTCTGTGTTTAAGTGCTAATTTGATTTGGGAAGCTTTTATGCACTTAATAATTACCCCCTTTCTCCTTGTTAATTGGTTCCCTACCCCCACCAGCACCTCCCAGCAGAGGAGTAAAATGAATTTCTTTAGCACTATGTTTAGAATTGTTAACACCTCCTGTGAAGTTATACTGTCCTTCACAATAGGAGCAGCTGGAGGAAGGTCTAACTTTGGCACTCGTTGGGTGGTGAGAAAGAATCCCTGGATTAAAAGCAAATGACACTTTATTAAATTTCAGGCATGGTTTTGAATTAAATAAAATCTAACAACTAAACTTACTACACAGATAACTAAAATCTCAGGAAGAGGGCAAAGTATTTGTCAACTGAAAAGAAATAAAAAAGATGAACTCAAAGTTGTGCATTTTTGTATGTTTAGAAGCTCAGTGGTGTCTGACTCTTTGTGACCTTATGGACTGTAGCTTCCTAGGGGGCGCTAGTGGTAAAGAACCTGCTTGCCAATGCAGGAGACATAAGAGAGGCAGGTTTGATCCCTGGGTTGGGAAGAGCCCCTGGAGGAAGGCATGACAACCTATTTCAGTATTCTTGCCTGGAGAATCCCATGGACAGAGAAGCCTGGTGGTCTACAGTCCATGGTGTAGCAAAGAGTTAAACATGACTGAAATGACTTAACACACATACACACTTGCAAGAACTATAGCCAGCCAGACCTCTGTCCATGGGATTCTTCACACAAGAAACTGGAGTGGGTAGACATTCCCTTCTCCAGAGGATCTTCCTGACCCAGGGATCAAACCTGTCCCCTGCATTGCAGGCAGATTCTTTACTGTCTGAGCCACCAGGGAAGCCCAAATTCAAGGTCAAAGATAACAATTCCAAAGACTATATTTTTACCACCCTAAAGGTTGATAATCAAAACATTTTAAAACTAGTATAGATGATGTCAACAAGGTGGCAGAATAGGAGTTTTACACTGTCACCTCCCCACAGTGCACCAATTTTGACAACTATTCCCAAATAAGAGTATTGTGGGAGTCCAGTAGGTCAGCAGAAAAGTTTCAGCATATCAATGAAACAAAAAAAAGCACAGAAGAGACTCATTGAAGGGGGTAAGATGACAGCTTTGGTGGAGGGAGGAGGATGGGAGGGAAGGGTAAGCAGATTGTAGAGGTGGTTGTGGATGCTTTGGGCACTGGCTGTGCTGTGCATGTGCAGACTCTGGTGGTGGCTGGGGCTGGTTGGGCAGTGGCACCTTTTTGAACAACGTACAATGTCTCAGCATGGCATCCCAGTATGACTGGAGATCTGATGAAGAAGTCAAAGAAGATGCAAACAGATGGAGAGATATACCACGTTCTTGGATTGGAAGAATCAGTACTGTCAAAATGACTATACTATCCGAAGAAATCTACAGATTCAATGCAATCATTCAAATTACCAGGAGCATTTTTCACAGTATCAGAACAAAACAATTTACAATTTCTATGGAAAGACAAAAGACCCAGAATAGCCAAGGTGATCTTGAGAAAGAAAAACAGAGCTGGAAGAATCAAGCTCCCTGACTTCAAACTATGATGCAAGTTACAGTCAAAACACTATGGTACTGGAACAAAAACAGAAATATAGATCAATGGAACAGGATAGGAAGTCCAGAGATAAACCTGAGATAAACCTGTGTTTATCTCTGTGTAATATATTTGGTGTACAACAAATATACTAAAAGATAGTCTCTTTAATAAGTGGTCTTGGGAAAACTGGACAGCTATAAGTAAAAGAATGAAATTAGAACATTCTGTAATACCACACACAAAAAATAAACTCAAAATGTATTAAAGATCTAAATGTGAGTGAAAGTCACTCAGTCATGTCCAGCTCTTTGTGACCCCATAGACTATACACTCCATGGAATTCTCTGAGCCAGAATACTGGAGTGGGTAGCCTTTCCCTTTTCCAAGGGATCTTCCCAACCCAGGGATCCCACATGCAAGTGGATTCTTTACCAGCTGAGTCACAAGGGAAGCCCAAGAATACTGGAATGGGTAACCTATCCTTCTCCAGGGAATATTTCCAACCCAGGAATTGAACCAAGGTCTCCTGCATTGCAGGCGGATTCTTTACCAACTGAGCTATCAGGGAAGCCCAAAAACCAAAATGTAAGACTGGATAATGTAAAAGTCTTGGAGGAAAACATAGGCATAACACTCTCTGACATAAATCATAGCAAGAGTTTATTTGATCTGCCTTGGAGAGTAACGGAAATAAAAACAAAAATAAAATTTTAAAAATGGGACCTAAATAAAATTTAAAAACTTTTGCAGCACAAAGGAAATCATCAAAAAAAAAAAAAAGAAAGAAAGAAAGAAAGAAAAGAAAGCCCACAGAATAGGAGAAAATATTTCTAAACTAATTGATCAACAAGGAATTAGTCTTCAAAATATACAACAGCTGATATAGCTCAATATAAAAAGAAAAAAAAAAGTGGATGGAAGATCTGAATAGACACCTCTCCAAAGAAGACATACAGAAGGCCAAGAAAAACGTTGAACATTGCTAATTACTAGAGAAATACAAATCAAAAGCATACGATGAGGTATCACCTCACATCAGTCAGAATAGCCATCATTAAACAATGTACAAATAACAAAAGCTGGAGAGGGTGTGGAGAAAAGAAAACCCTCCTACACTGTTGGCCAGAGTATAAAATGGTATAGCCAGTACAGAGAACAGTATGGAGGTTCATTTAAAAACTGAAAATAGAGCTACCATATGATCCAGCATATGATCTGAGAAGGCTTTACAAATAGTGGAAGAATGAAGAGAAGTGAAAAGCAAGGGAGAGAGGGAAAGTTACATCCAATTAAATACAGAGTTTCAAAAAATAGTTAGAAGAGACAAGAAGGCCTTCAGTGAGCAATGCTTTATAATATAAGAAAACAACAAAATGGGAAAGACTAGAGATCCCTTCAGGAAAACTGGAAACATCAAGGGAACATTCCACCCAAAGATGGGCACAATAAAGGATAAAAATGGTAGAAACCCAGTAGACACTGAAGAGATCAAGAAGGGATGGAAAGAATACATGGAAGAACTGTATAAAAAAGATATTAATGAACCAGATTACTATGATGGTGTGTTTAGTCACCCAGAGCCAGATATTCTGGAGTGTGAAGTCAAGTGGACCTTAAGAAGCACTGCTGATAATAAAGCTAGTGGATGTGATGAAATTCCAACAGAGCTATTCAGATCCCTAAAGAATAATGCCATCAAAGTCAGCAAATCTGGAAGACACAGCAGTGGCCACAGGCCTGGAAAAGGTCAATCCTCATCCCAATACCCAAGAAAAGTTAGTCTCCCAGTCATGTCCAACTCTTTGAGATACCATGAACCACAGCCCACCCCACTCCTCTGTCCATGGAATTTTCTAGGCAAGAGTACTGGAGTGGATTGCCATTTCCTTCTCTGGGGGATCTCCCCTACCTGGGGACTGAACTGGGGTCTCTTACATTGCAGGCAGATTCTTTACAAACTGACCCACCAGGGAAGTGATCCCCAAGAAGGGTAATGGCAAAGAATGTGCTAACCATCGGGCAATTGCACTCATCTCCCATGCTAGTAAGGTCATGCTTAAATCTTACATGCTAGGCTTCAGCATATGAGAACCAAGAACTTCCAGATTCCATGGACTGGGATCGCAAAGAGTCAGACGTGACTAGATAACTGAATAACAACAACAGTGATCCAGCAAGTCCACTCCTGGGCATATATCCAGAGAAAACCATAAATTGAAAGGATTCAGGCACCTCAATGTTCATTGCAGTACTGTTTACAATAGCCAGAACATGGATGCAACCTAAATGTCCATTGATATAGGAATGGATAAAGAAGGTGTGGTATATAAATACCATGGGGTATTATTCAGCCATAAAAAAAGAATTAAATAATGCCATTTGTTGCCACAGTGATGTAACTGGAGATTGTTATACTGAGTGAAGTAAGTCAGAGAGAGAAAGACAAACATCATATGATATTGCTTTTATGTGGAATCTAAAACAATGATATGAATGAATCTATTTACAAAAGAGAAATTGAGTCATAGATTAGATATTAAATCTATAGTTAGCAAGAGGGGAAGGGGAGGTAAATTGAGAGGTTGAGATTCACATATAAAAGATAACTAATAATCTATTGAATGGCACAGGGAACTCTACTTGGTGCTTTGTAATGATCTATATGGGATGGAGTCTAGAAGACAGTAGGTGTATTTATATATATGGTTGATTTTCTTTGCTGTACAGAAGAAACTAACATAACATTGCAAATCAAATATGCTCCAATAAAATCAATGAAAATAAATAAAACAAACGGGTTTATGCTACCTGCATTACCCCTACCCCAAGCTGGTACAGTTCAATGTCAACAGAGAACTTTCAGCCTTTAATACCTCTGATGCGGGAATGTGAGAATAGTGACTCAGTGCCTAGCTTCCCTAAGTTGTCTGGAACACTGGCTAAGAGATACACCTCTTTCTCACTCCATCCAGAATACTGAGGGGCATCAGCATGAGTGAGTGGCTACAAGAGGCTAGGATCAGAGAAGAGTAGCAAGGACTTATAGCAAGGAGGGCTTGGAAATGAACAAAGGACCAAGTATTCTACTAACTGTGGTAGTAGACTAACTGTGTAACTTCTTGACTCCATCAGGAAGCCTGCCCATGAGCTACAGCAGATGCCTCACTAGTGGACTGCAGAAATGATCTTTGATATTTAGAAAGGAATAATTTGCTGATCTTCTTTAGAAAATAATTCTGCAATGAACAATATGCCAACAAATTTGATAAATGAAATGGAAAATTTCTTTGAAAGACACCAATCACCAAAACTAACTCAAGATGAAATATAAAATCTAAATAGATCCATAACAAAGAAAAAGATTAGATGTGTAATTATAAAAGTCACTACAAAGGGAAATACAGATCTGAAAGCCTTCTTGGTGAATTCTAGCAACAATATAAAGAGGGATTAATGCTATTACTTTGCAAGCTCTTCAAAAAAAAAAAAAAAAAGAAGAGGAAGAGATACTTTCCAATGCCTTACCAGAGGACAGAAGTTACCAAAACCAAACATACAGAATAAAAGAAAAAAACAGACTGATAACTCAGGAAAACAGATGCAAAAATCTTCAACAAAATCACTAGCAAACAACCCAGAAATGTATAAAAAGGACGATGCACCATAAACAAATGAGTTTTATCCAAGAAATGCAAGGCTGATGCAGCATACAAAAATCAGTATAATTCAACATACTAATAGCATAAAAGATAGAAACCATAATCATCTTGATAGATATAGAAAAAAATTGACAAAAATTCAACACCGCTTTATTTAAAAAAAAATCATTAAGAAAACTAGAAATAGGAACTTTCTCAACCTAGTAAGAGATATCTATTAATACAAAATAACCACGGTTAACATCATCTCTTTTGGAGAAGGTCTGAGAGCTTTCCCCTTTAAATCTCTTTTAAAATCCCGTTAATATCTGATTTCCCTTAAAATCAGATAAGATGTCTGCTCCCAGGTGGCACAGTGATAAAGAATCTGCCTGCCAATGCAGCAGACTCAGGAGATACGAATGACTTGGGTTTGATCCTTTGCTTGGGAAGGTTCCCTGGAGAAGGAAATGGAAACCCAGTCCAGTATTCTTGTCTGGAAAATTCCATGGAAAGAAGAGTCTGGTAGGCTACATTCAATGAGGTCTTAAAAGAATTCAACATGACAGAGCGACTGAGAACCCATGCACTTGCCGCTTATATTCAACACAGTACTGAAGGTTCTACAAAAGGCAATCAGGCAAGACAAATAAATCAAAGTAATCCATATGGAAAAGAAGAAATAAAACTATCTCTAGTTGCAAGTGATCGTACATATTAAAAATTGTAACAAATGCAGAAAAATTTTATAATAAATTAGATCAGCAAATTTCAGAATACAAAATCAATGTATAAACACAATAAGCAATATGATAATATTACAAAATCAATTTCATTAACAATAGCATCAAAAGAATAAAATATTTAGGTATAAATTTAACAAAATAAATATAAAACATACTAAAAATACAAAGTATCATAGAAAGAAATTAAAGAAGATCTAAACAAATGGAAAGACACTCAGAATTCAAGGATTGGAAGCCTTAATATTGAGATGAAAATCCTCCCCGCATCCCAAATTGAATTTGTAGATTCAATACAATTTGTCCAAATCTGTTTTATTTTGTTTTGCTTTTGCAAAACCTTGCAGACAGATCCTACTGTTTGTATGAAATTGCAAGAGAATCAGAGTAGTCTAAACAACCTTAAAAATGAAAATCGAATTTGGAGAATTCATACTTCCTGATTTCAAAACTTAGTCAAATCAGTCTCTCAGTTGTGTCTGATTCTTTGAGACCCCATGGACTGCAGCATGCCAGGCCTCACTGCCCGTCACCAACTCCCAGAGTTTACTCAAACTTATGTCCATTGAGTCGGTGATGCCATCCAACCATCTCATCCTCTGTCATCCCCTTTCTCCTCCCGCTTTCAAACTTTCCCAGCATCGGGTCTTTTAAAATGAGTCAGTTCTTCGCATCAGGTGGCCAAAGTATTGGAGTTTCAGCGTCAGCATCAGTCCTTCCAATGAATATTCAGAATTGATTTCCTTTAGGATGGTCTGGTTGGATCTGCTTGCAGTCCAAGGAACTCAAAAGAGTCTTCTCCAATACCACATCTCAAAAGAATCAATTCTTCAGCGCTCATCTTTCTTTATAGTCCAATTCTCACATCCATACATGACTCCTGGAAAAACCATAGCCTTAACCAGACAGAACTTTGTTGACAAAGTAATGTCCCTGCTTTTTAATATGCTGTCTATGTTGGTCATAACTTTCCTTCCAAGGAGTGTCTTTTAATTTCATAACTGCAGTCACCATCTGCAGTGATTTTTGAGCCCCCCAAAATAAAGTCGTGGTTACTGTTTCTTCATCTATTAGCCATGAAGTGATGGGACAAGATGCCAATATCTTAGTTTTCTGAATGCTGAGTTTTAACCCAGCTTTTTCACTCTCCTTTTTCACTGTCATCAAGAGGCTCTTTAGTTCTTCATCACTTTTAACCATAAGGGTGGTGTCATCTGCACATCTCAGGTTATTGATATTTCTCCCAGCAATCTTAATTCCAACTTGTACTTCCTCCAGCCCAGTGTTTCTCATGATGCACTCTGAATAGAAGTTAAATAAGCAGAGTGACAATATACACCCTTGACATACTCCTTTCCCCATTTGTAACCAGTCTGTTGTTCCATGTTCAGTTCTAACTGTTGCTTCCTGACCTGCATACAGGTTTCTCAAGAGGCAGGTCAGGTGGTCTGGTATTCCCATCTCTTTCAGAATTTTCCACAGTTTATTGTGATCCACACGGTCAATGCCTTTGGCTTAGTCAATAAAGCAGAAATAGATGTTTTTCTGGAACTCTCTTGCTTTTTTGATTATCCAATGGATGTTGGCAATTTGATCTCTGATTCCTCTGCCTTTTATAAATCTAGATCTTTTTCTAAATCTAAATCTTTTGAACATCTGGAATTTCATGGTTCATATACTGTTGAAGCCTAGCTTGGAGAATTTTGAGCATTCTTTTACTAGTGTGTGAGATGAGTGCAATTGTGTGGTAGTTTGAGCATTCTTTGGCATTGCTTTTCTTTGGGATTGGAATGAAAACTGACCTTTTCCAGTGCTCTGGCCACTGCTGAGTTGTCCAGATTTGCTGGCATATTGAGTGCAGCACTTTCACAGCATCATCTTTTAGGATTTGAAACAGCTCAACTGAAATTCCATCACCTCCACTAGCTTTGTTCATACTGATGCTTTCTAAGGCCCACTTGACTTCACATTCCAGTATGTCTGGCTCTAGGTGAGTGATCACACCATCATGATTATCTGGGTAGTGAAAATATTTTTGTATATTTCTGTGTATTCTTGCCACCTCTTTTTAATATCTTTGGCTTCTGTTAGGTCAATACCATTTCTGTCCTTTAATGTGCCCATCTTGGCATGAAATATTCCCTTGGTATCTCTAATTTTCTTGAAGCAATCTCTAGTTTTTCCCATTCTATTATTTTCTTCTATTTCTTTTCACTGATTACTGAAGGAGACTTTCTTATCTCTCCTTGCTATTCTTTGGGACTCTGCATTCAACTTGGTATATCATTCCTTTTCTGCTTTGCTTTTCACTTCTCTTCTTTTCACAGCTATTTGTAATGGCCTCCTCAGATAGCCATTTTGCTTTTCTGCATTTCTTTTTCTTGAGGATGGTCTTGATCCCTGTCTCCTGTACAATTTCATGAACCTCCATCCATAGTTCTTCAGGCACTCTGTCTACCAGATCTAATCCCTTGAATCTATTTCTCACTTCCACTATATAATCATAAGGAATTTGATTTAGGTTATACCTGAATGGTCTAGCGGTTTTCCCTACTTTCATCAGTTTGAGTCTGAATTTGGCAATAAGGAGTTCATGATCTGAGCCACAGTCAGCTCCTGGTCTTGTTTTTGCTGACTGTATAGAACTTCTCCATCTTCTGAGGAAAGACACATATATCAACGAAATACAATTGGGAGTCCAGAAATAAACATTTACGTTTATGTTCAACTAATTTTCTACAAGGATACAAACAATTCAAACAGGCATAAAGAATCATTTAAATTTTTTTAAGTTAATTAATTAATTTGGCTGTGTTGGGTCCCAGGCTTCCCTGGTGGCTCAGCTGGTAAAGAATCTGCCTGCAATGTGGGAAACCTGAGTTTGATCCCTGGGTTGGGAAAATCCCCTGAAGAATGGAACTACTACACACTCCAGTATTCTGGCCTGGACAATTCCATGGACTGTGTAGTCCATGGGTTCAGAAAGAATGGGACATGACTGAGTGACTCACTTTCACTCTCACTTGGCTCTCAGCTGAGGCATGTGGGATCTTTCATTACGGCCTGTGCAGTCCAAAGTGTGGGGTCGGTATTTGCGGCATAGGAGCTACTTGCCCCCATGGTATGTGGGCTCTTAGTTTCCCGACAAGGGATTGAACCTGTGTTGCCTGCATTGGCAGGTAGATTCTTAACTACTGGACCACCAGGCAGAAGTCCCGTGAAGATCCTTTTTAAAGTTATTGAAAATATTCTAAAATTGTGGGGATGATTGAATAACTCCATAACATTACTAAGAATCACTTAATTGTACACTTATAGTAAATGAATATCTTGGTATGCAGATTATTACTTGATAAAAATGTTGAACAAGCAACCGATTTGACTTCAAACATAAAGATGTTCCTTTTAGATTAAAAAGACAACACATAACACGACTAATGATTTTTAAGGGTAGAGAAAAGAGAGGAATGTTTGGGTGTTTCAAACTTTTGATAGTTGAAATCATATATTTAAATGAATGTTTCATTTTACAGATTGAGAAACTGAGGAAGATTTTCGGTGAATTCCTTGTGCACCAACAAGTTCTAATGAGATCTTGGTCACTGCCAGCATTATCTGACTAAATAAGCCAAAAAGAGAATCACTCAAGTCATGTGGGAAGCAAAGGCAAAGATTAGAGGGAGGCATTCTAGATTTGTTTCAGATCAGCACACATTTGGATGCTTTTAATACTGAACATTTATTAAATGCAAGCAGTCCACTGGGGCAGAGAGAATCTCGAGCTATTTGTAGTCTCCAGCTCCCTGGTCTGAAAAACTGGATTGAGTATCAGTGCATTCTACTTGAGGCTTAAGAACTCTGAATTTATGAAATTGGAAACAGATATTTGCATCACTTTGTACAATTATTCATCCATAGCATGGATATAAGTGTTTTCAGTATATTTTCTTTTAAAGTGGTATAATGTAAAAGATAAATCCCTGGCATATTCTAGAGAGATTCACCGTTTTATGAACCAAATATAGATTTGTGAGTTTGTGTTGATTACCTTATCTCTAAGTCCCATGAACTCTGAGCTTTGTATAATAGTAGCAGCATAATGTTACCAGAACCTGAAATCATGCTTTTTGGGATGTTCTGATGGCAGAGAGAACAAAGAAATGACTTCTCTGGAATTGTTCCAGGATAGCATGCTGTCGGGGCAATCTGAAGATAATATGCACAGTCCAGTGAAGGCTGCATAATTGCCCATGTTCTATTTTTAACTTACTCTCATGAGTTACATCATTGGCAGTGATAAGCTATTACAATGTGCTCAGATACACATTAAAAATGATTAACTGAGTGTCATGGACTCAGTGATATGATATATTTAAAATTTTGAAGGTTGAGCATTGTCTCCAGTGCTCTTGCCTACAGTGCTCTTTGTTACTTCTCATGTCACACCATTATTAGGAGAGATGACAGAAAACGGAATGCAGGGAGAAATCAAGTCACTCAGATCATTGCTAGATGCCAAGGTCAATGCAAGGTGAGTGACTGCCAAAGGTTTCTTATATTCTGATAAACATAAAAGTGCTTTTCCCCCTTCAACTCTAAACAGCTCACTGATATGTGCTTTTCTTACACCTGCAACAGTCATGGTAATATTTGTTTTCTTCAGAGACTTTCCTCCTATGACTATTAAAACAGAGCTTCGCTTAATAATCAATATGACGTTCATTATCTGAGAATAAATCGTCAATGGCATAGAATCATGAATGAGCAAGATTGTTAATATGTTACATTCTTGTTCTCCCAGCCTGTCTAGTGTCCTCAGTTTGAGTTTTTCTCACCTAAAGAACTTCCCCTTCTACTTCATCTTCTCCCTACAAGCTGGAGGAATTTCAGATATAAGCCAAGTAGATGAGCCTTTTATTTTAAGTGTGTGTGCATTCTCAGCTTCCCTGAAATAATTCATGACTCTGGATAAGAGTGAAAGAGAAAGGTAATGAAATGCCCACGTGATGTTAGAAGGGAAAGGTGGAAAATGGAGGTCTCCATCATGAGCTGGAGTCTATACTTCATAGCTCCTTAACAGGTCTTCAAATCGGGGATTAACTTGAGGGGTCAATTCTAGCACTAATTTTTGAACTGACCCATGATTCTCTTCACTGAGCTTTCACTAGGCTTTATAAAACTCTTTAAAGTGCCATTTTAAAACTGCTTAGAAGAATTAAACCGCCTATTTAAAATACTGTTTAAGAACTGTTCAGAAGAATTAAACTGCCTAGAGTTGTGTAAACTAGGATATCCTTGCAACATTGTGATTTCTGGGCTAAAATGAGCCTCTTTAAGATACATTATTCTAAGTTAGGTTAATTTCAAGGCCTAATTGGCCCTAGGGACAACTCCAGCCTAACAGTCTGGAATTCTCTGTGTGCTCTGAGGCATCTTGGGCCCGAGCATATGAAGCTCCCAGGGAAGCCAGGACATCACTCAGGGCTGGTCTGGTGCCCTCAGGTCTGCACTGAGGAGCTAGCCAGATTAGTTCAGTCCCAAGTGGTGTCAGTGACCTGCAGCAAAAGGAAGTAAATTCAGGTATTTGGATATTTAAGAAAGAAACCTCACAATGTTTGCAAAGGTAGTAATTGAAGAGTATCCACTCTGAGATCATATTCATAGATTCAATCCTAGCTCCCTGACTTTCTGACCTTGAGAAACTGTCTAACCTTTCAATGTCTCAGTTTGCTGTGCTATAATATGATGATAACAATATCCTCCTTCAAAGAGTGATTTTTTTTGTTTGTTTGTTTGTTTTTTGGCCATGCGACATGGCTTGTGGGATCTTAGTTCTCTGACCAGGGACTGAACCCAGGCCCTCAGCATGGAAAGTACAGAGTCCTAACCACCAGACAACCAGGGAATTCCCTTCAGAGAGTGATTTTGATGATTAAATGAGATTATGCATATATGCCAGAGTCTGGCACATAATAAGTTTTCAACAAAGGCTTATATGTGTTAGTGCCAGGACAAATATTTGTATCATTTATATTGTTTTTGGTGATGGTTTAAAGTATGAGATTCAAGATTCAAAAGAACAGATTAGCAGCTCCTCAGAGGAGTCTATGACCTATATCTCAGATAAACCTTATCTGCCTCACTGGGAAATAAATCCTGTTGCCATGCAGCCTGGGGCTTGGCTGACTGCCCTCTGAGAACAGCTTGTGTCCTGTAGCTCTCACTGGTTAGTTCCCTGCAGCTCTCAGGGAGACTTATGTCTTGAGATGCATTCGTTAGCCTGGGGTATTCCAGACTGAGTGAAACAGCACAAAAGTGGTACTTCTTAGCCAAGACACGGAAACAACCTAAGTGTCCATATCAATGGATGAGTGGATAAAGACTTTCAGCCACAAGAAGAAAACCCAGTCATTTGTGACAAAACATGATACTTGAGGGCATTTTGCAAAGTGTGTTAAGTCAGACAGAGAAAGATAAATACTGTAGATCTCACTTATATTCAGAATCTTAAAAAAACAAACAAACAGAATTCTTAGAAACAAAGAATAGTTAGTGGTTGTCAAGGGCAAGACATAGAGGTTACTAGGGGAAATAGTTGAACGTGGTCAAAGGGTACAAACTTCCAGTTATAAGATGAATAAGTCCTGTGGATCTAATGTGCAGCATGGTAACTATAGTTAATACTGTCTCGTATATTTGAAATAAGTCTTCCCAGGTGGTGACAATGGTAAAGAATTGCCAATGCAGGAGACTTAAGAGATGTGGGTTCATTCTCTGGGTGGGGAAGATCTCCAGGAGAGCATGGCAACCCATTCCAGTATTCTTGCCTGGAGAATCCCATGGACAGAGGAGCCTGGAGGGCTATAGTCCATAGGGTCACAGAGTCAGACACCACTGAAGTGACTCAGCAGCAGCAGCATATGTGAAATATAAGAGAATACATTTTAAAAGTTCTTGTCATACACAAAAATCTGTAACTATATGAACTGATAGATGTGTTAACTAACTTGCTGTAATCATTTTGCAATATACACATGTATCAAATCATTACATTGTATACCTCTTTAATTAAAATAGAACTGACACATAACATTATGTAAATTTAGGTGTTGATTTTATACATGTATATATTGCAGTATGATTATTACTGGAACATTAACACCTCTATCTTATCAAATAATTATCATTTCTCTTTTTGTAGTGAGAACATTTAAGATATAAATTTAAGTCTCTTAACAACTTTTATAATACTAAGTATTATTGATAATCACAACGCTGTGCATGAGATCTCCAGAATTTATTCATCTTCTAACTGCAGTTTGTATCTTTTGATCAGCATGTCCTCAAAGCCGCCTGAACCCCAGGCCCTGTTAACCATCAATCTACTCTGTTTCTATGTGTTCAGACGTTTTAGATTTTATATCTAAGTAATATAGTACCGTATTCGTCTTTTTCTGTTTGATTTATCTCACTTAGCATACTGTCCTCATGTTTTATCCATGTTTACAAATGACTGGATTTCCTTCTTTCTCTACATACACACCACATCTTCTTGATCCATTCAGCCATTGAATGAAGTCAGTTAAGGTTATTGTGAAAAATGCTTCAATAAACATGAGAGTACAGATATCTTTATTTTTAGATATTCTTTTTCATTTCCTTTAGATATATATCACAAGTGGGATTGCTGGATCATATGGGAGTTCTGTTTTTGTTTTTGTTTTTTTGTTTTTTTGAGGAAACTCCATACCATTTTCCATAGTGGCTGCACCAACTTACATTCCTACCAATAGTGAACAGAAGTTTGTTTTTCTTTTTTTCTTTCACATCCTCGTCAATATTTTCTATCTCTTGTCTTCCTGATGATAGCCATTCTAACAAGTATGATTTAATATCTCATTGTGAGATATATATGTATATATATATATATATTCTTATGTATAAGATCATATCATCTGAAAATAAGGATAATTTTACTTTTTCCTTCCCAATTTGACTGCCTTCGTTTCTTTATTTTGCCTAATTGCTCTAGGTAGGACTTCTAGTACCATATTGAATGAGAGAGAGAAAAAGAGAGAGAGGTGAGAATTTTTAAGATCTACTCTCTCAGCAACTTTCAATTATATAGCACAGTACTGTTAAATATAGTCGCTACGCTGCACATTAGATCCCCAGAACTTGTCTTATATATTTGTACGGTTTGACTACCTTTATCCACTCCCTTCAACCTCACCCCTCAACCCTAGCAACCACCAATCTATTCTCTATTTCTGAGTCCAGTTTTTTTTTTTTTTTTAGATTCCACATACAAGTGAGACAATATGGTATATGTATTTCCTGTATCCTGCAATTTTACTAAATTTGTTTATTGATTCTAACTGTTTTTATTGGAATCTTCAGGATGTTTTGTGTATAAGATCATGTCATCTGCTAATGGAGACAATTTTGCTCTTTCCTCTCTGAATCAAATGCCTTTTATTTCTTATTCCCTGACTAGTCTAGCCAGGGCTTCCAGTAATACACTGAACAGGAGTAGTAAGAGTGGGAACCCTTGTCTTGATCCTGATCTTAGAGGGAAAGCTTTGATCTTTCACAACTGCCTATAGTGTTAGCTGTGGTTTGTCATATATGACCTTCATTATGTTGAGGTACATTCCTTCTATGTTGGTTTGCTGAGAGTTTCGATCATGAAAGGATGCTGACTTTTGTCATATACTTTTTCTGTATCTACTGATATGATCATATGATTTTTTCATTCATTCTATTAACGTCATATGTCATAAATATTGTTTTGCATATGCTGAACCATACTTGGATGCCAAGAATGACTCCCATTTGCCCATGATGTATGATCCTTTTAATGCACTATTTAATTCATTTTGGTAATGTTTTGCTGATAACTCATATTCATCAGGGTAATCAGCCTATAGTTTTCTTCTCTTATGGTGTCCTAGTTGTTGTTTAATCACTAAGTCATGTCCAACCCTTTTTCATCCCCAAGGACTGTGGCCCACGAGGCTCCTCTTCCCATGGGATTTCCCAGGCAAGGATACTAGAGTGAGTTGCCATTTCCTCCAGGGTACCTTCTCAATCCAGGGATTGAACCCACATCTCCTCCATTTCCTGCATTGCAGGTGGATTCTATACCACTGTGCCAACAGGCATTCCTCACTTGACTTTTATATCAGGATAAAACTGGCCTAGAAAAAGCAGTTTGGGAGTATGTGTTACTCTTCAATTTTTTTGAAGAGGGTGATAAGGACTGGCATTAATCATTCTTTAAATATTTGGTGGAATTCACCAGTAAAACTTTCTGATCCTGGCTAGTATCAGGATTTTAAAAGCTCCCTAGGTGGTGCAAATACCAGCCAGGATGGAGAACCACTGTTTGAGAGCCTTGATACTTCTATCTAGAATGTGACAGGGGTGTCCCTTCACTTCTTCCTTTACCCTACTGCTAGAATAACCTTTCTCACATATAAACTGTTTGTCACATTCTAATGCTTTTAATGTGTCCCTATTGCTCTCCATCACTGCAATCCCAAACATGGATGGGCTTCATTATCTGTCCCTCCACCTCCACATTTGTCACTTTGCCCTCAAACCACCAGACTGGGCAGCCAAATTGACCTTAGTGTCATTGCTAAGAAGAGTCACTCTCCCTCATAATTCTATGCCTGATATAATAACTTTCTCAGCTTAGAATACTTGCTCCCATTGGTGTATCTGGTTAATTCTAACTTGTTCTCCCAAACAGTTTCCTCCACATAGGGAGAAGACTGAGAATGAGAAGGCTAGAAATGGTCTGTAATTATGTCTTACAGGCTCTACTGCATTTTTATTAAAAAAAAAAACATATATATATATATATAACAAAAGTTCAACTCGGTCACCATCTCTACTGGCCCCATCTTTTATTTGCACTATGCAAATTTTAAAAATCAAATAATTATATGAATAAATGAATCTTGCTATATAATATGTGATATTTAGTATTTGCTACTTCATGGAAAATACATGGGAAAACAATGGAAACAGTGAGAGACTTTATTTTCTTTGGTTCCAAAGTCATTGCAGATGGTGACTGCAGCCATGAAATTTAAAAATGCTTGCTTCTTAGAAGAAAAGGTATAACAAACCAAGGCAGCATATTAAAAAGCAGAGACATTACTTTGCCAACAAAGGTCCATCTAGTCAAAACTATGCTTTTTCTCGTAGTCATGTATGGATTGAGAGTTGGACCATAAAAAAGGCTGAACGCTGCAGAGTTGATGCTTTCACACTGTGGTGTTGGGGAAGACTCTTGAGAGTCCCTTGAACTGCAAGGAGATCAGTCAGTCCTAAAGGAAATCAGTCCTGAATATTCATTGGAAGGACTGATGTTGAGCTGAGGCTCCAAAACTTTGGCCACCCGATGTGAAGAGCCAACTCATTAGGAAAGACCTGATGCTTGGAAAGATTGTAGGCAGGAGGAGAAGGGGATGACAGAGGAAGAGATGGTTGGATGGCATCACTAACTCAATGGATATGAGTTTGAGCAAACTCTGGGAGGTGGTGAAGGACAGGGAAGCCTGTTATGCTCCAGTCCATGGAGTCTCAAAGAGTCAGACACAACTGAGAAACTGAACAACAGCAACAAATAATATGTGGTCAGCTTGTCTATCCTAAACTTGTAACGTTAGGATCAGTCTCTCATTTATCTTTTTATCTCTAACACTTATCAGAATCCAAGCTATATGGTAGTTATGGAAAAGTATAACTTTGACTATCAAATGAATGAATGAAGCAAGCACAGACATGTTAAAGCAACTCTCCAAAGGTATCATTTCTTTCCTCACAAAATCTTTTCCCATCCATGGTTTGCTTTTGTGGCATAATTTAATACATAACCGCTTTAGACTAGCACTTTAAATACATTTTGGGTGTCAGAATCACTGCAGGGGGAAAGAAGAGAGTTCTCAGCTCTAAAGGTCTCCATCCATCTATGGCAGTAAAGGGCAAAAGAAGCTAAAGTTCCAACAGGAATCTTTGCAAAGGCCTCACCTCACAGGTGATGGTAGGATTGTGTATCTACTTTGGAATGAAATATACAGATGTTTTTTAAATGCTTCACTTTCTTTTGGGATTATATATTTGTCCCAGGATATTCTGTGCCATTTTCTGCCTGCCTTTATAATCAATCTGAAATCAGAGACATTATTGCACTCCAACCAAGAGTAAAGCCCATATTCAGATAGTGTGATCACACCAGCCTCCTTGGGGGTAATGAGTACACAATAGGAAATTAATCAGACTAGTGGCCATATTCAGACTACATCTATGCTTTTTCTCTCCTGAGTGAATTGCTCCTCTGGGAGCTATAAGCACAGTTAAAAGTGACCCACGTCTGACAGAGAAGTTTCTTTTAAAATGAAAATGTAGAAAGGCATGATCAGTTTCCTGCCCAGTGAATATGATTGCCCAATGAATATTTTATCATAAACTTTGAAAGTCAAAGTCCCAAACACATCTGCTGTTAATAGAAAAGTAACAGACAGATCATTGGACAAGTCTGATGTTCTAAAGGTGATAATTTCACATTATAAATTTTGTTCCTTTATCCTTTAACCTCAAATCCCAAATAAATCTTTGTTTTCAGTCTGTTACTTCCAATCAAGTTAGAGGCAAATGTCATAGCCTCAAACTCAAATTCTTTGAATTAAACAGAACTTTTCTTCAAAGAACATTCCTAGTCTTGATTTGTTAAGCGTTTATCTGTGCCCCGTCATCTCTAACCCTTGCATGCATCTTCTCTCACCTATATCCTTCCCATAAGAAAATCAACAGACTCTAAAATCTCAAGGCCATGGGACCAGAGAACTTAGTCTTCAATAACACTTTACACCGTTAGAATGGTAAGAGTGGAGGCTAGGTGCCATAGGTCAGGGTCAAAGCTCCAGGTTGCATCTTGACGCTTGAGTTCTGCATCTTCCCTGCATTATGAGCCATGGTTAATGATATCATCTCTTATCTTCATATTGTCCATGTCTAGAAGCAAAGACTCTCCAGGAATTAGTGTTTTGCATAAGGCCTCAGTCAAGCTAGAATCTACTGAAGAGATTTTGAGAAGATTCTTATCAAGAGAGACACAGGCCATTGGTTCACTGCCAGGCTCAGTTTCCCAGTGCTACTCTTGATGCTTTTTTGACATTTCAGCCCATGAATAATAGCCCAACCACCCACCACTGCTGAATGGCAAGAAAAGGGCACATAGCTACCACTTGCTGACCTCAAATCATCACAGTCATAATCTGAATGCATAAAAAAGTAACATTCAACTTGATTCAATCCACGATGAGCAGGCGAAACAGCATAGGCTTTGGAGTTCAGGGTCCTATGTTCAAACCTTAGTTTTGTTACTTTCTATTGCCTTTAATTTTAGGTACATCCACTAGCCTTTTTAAACTTATGCTCCTATTCCATAAAATTAACATATATAGCCTGTCTAGAATATTTTATGGGCACATATTCAATAGGAGCATCCTCACTCCACACTCTGACTCTCTCTCACACTCCTAGTACAAGAACATCACAACTCTGTAACCATCTGTAAACATGCTTTCATACATACTCAAATATATCCTCCTGCCAATGCAGGAGATGCAGGAGATGTGGGTTCAATCCCTGAATTGGGAAGATCCCCTGGAGTAGGAATTGGCAACCTGCTCCAGTATTCTTGCCTGGGAAATCCCATTGATTATGAAGCCTGGTTGGTTACAGTCCATGGGATCACAAAGAGTCTGACAGAGCTGAGGGACTGCCTAACTAATCAATCAATGTGTAATAAACCTTGTTGATAAGGGAAGAAAGAGGGGAAAATGTTCTAAGGAAGAAATGAAGACTAGTGCTCTATAGATAAGCTGGTGATCTTTGCAGCTTTGTTGAGATCAGACACAGGGCATGTTGGCATTCCCTGGGCAAGTGGGAAGGTTTTTGGAAGGTCTAGTTAGAAATCACCTAATGGGTTCCCTTCAGACTCAAGAGAGCCCTTAGGCAATCATCCCTAATCCCATATTTCAGATAGTGCATAAAAGCAGAATCCCTTTAAGTGCTTCAGGAGGGTTATCTCTGTGTTCTTTTCATGGATAAATAAATGATGAGAAGGTTGCCTGGGAGACTGGGAACTCAAGTAACCCAAGAGCTTTGTCAACCCAGGAAGCAAGCAGACCAAAGACTACAGATACAGAAAGACCAGTTCTTCCCAAAATGGAAGACGCTAAGCCTGGGCAGCTCAGCAGACAGAGGGGTAGACTGGCATGCAAGCAGAGGAAATTCATTTTTAATTCCTGCAACTGGGATTCCTGCTACAAAAGGTTTGAGGCAGCCTTGTTTATGCTTTTGTCTTTAACTGCAAAGACATGCCAAGTAGGAAATGCTAGCCAGGGTCAAAATGTAGAATCAGTTTGCCTTGGCAAAGTTGTAGTCTTCCCCTAGTGTACAATTAGCCCTTCCTAAAAAGTGAGTAGAGAGGCATTTGAGAAAGGGAGGGAGAAAGGGGGAAAAAAGGCAAGGAGAGAAAAGGAAGATGAGGAGTTGGGTGAGGTTTCTTCAGTACTAAGTGCTGTTTGAAGTGCTACTTACCTACTAGTCATGATAAAAGAAAACATCCTTCTATCTAAGCTTTTATTTAATTTTATTTCTAGTTTCTTTACATTCTAACTGTTTGCTGTAGCTTTCAAGAAAGAATTCTCATTTCTGTTTATGAAAATGCCTTTCTGGGTTCAAGTTAAACACAGAAAATCTGACCCAAGCTTTGGGAACTAAGCTTGTATGGGCTCCCAGCATGGGATCCTTTATGAGGTCTGGGAGGGCCTTTTTCACAACCATCTATGTCATATTAATGCCTCTGTCTCACAGAAATCTCCTGAGAAGCAAAACAGCTGAGAAAGGAATAAAATCTGGTGGTTGTTGGCTTAATGGGCAGCCAGGGAGTTTGGCTCTCTATCCATTTTCATAAGCTTTAGCACAAAGCTGTAACAAAGACATGGGTAGGAGCTAACAGGAAGGCTCCTCTTGTCTCTCAAAGTAGATATCACTAGGTCTGCAAACAACAATCCTGATATCAATCTCACAGTTACATGGAACTTCACAGTGCACAAAGACCATCATATACCTGTGTGTGTATATATGTATTTTCGTGTGTGTATACATATTTGTGTGGATATATGTGTGTGTGGATACGTGTATGTGTGTGTGTATACATATCACTTCATGGGAAATAGACGGGGAAACAGTGGAAACAGTATCAGACTTTACTTTCTTGGGCTCCAAAATCACTGCAGGTGGTGATTGCAGCCATGAAATTAAAAGACGCTTACTCCTTGGAAGGAAAGTTATGACTAACCTAGATAGCATATTCAAAAGCAGAGACATTACTTTGCCAACAAAGGTCCACCTAGTCAAGGCTGTGGTCTTTCCTGTGGTCATGTATGGGTGTGAGAGTTGGACTGTGAAGAAAGCTGAGTGCCGAACAATCGATGCTTTTGAATTGTGGTGTTGGAGAAAACTCTTGAGAGTCCCTTGGACTGCAAGGAGATCCAACCAGTCCATTCTAAAGGAGATCAGTCACAAAAATAATCTCAAAATGGATTAAAGATCTAAACGTAAGACCAGAAACTATAAAACTCCTAGAGGAGAACATAGGCAAAACACTCTCCGACATAAATCACAGCAGGATCCTCTATGATCCACCTCCCAGAATACTGGAAATAAAAGCAAAAATAAACAAATGGGATCTAATTAAAATTAAAAGCTTCTGCACAGCAAAGGAAACTATAAGCAAGGTGAAAAGACAGCCTTCAGAATGGGAGAAAATAATAGCAAATGAAGCAACTGACAAACAACTAATCTCAAAAATATACAAGCAACTTATGCAGCTCAATTCCAGAAAAATAAATGACCCAATCAAAAAATGGGCCAAAGAACTAAATAGACATTTCTCCAAAGAAGACATACGGATGGCTAACAAAGACATGAAAAGATGCTCAACATCACTCATTATCAGAGAAATGCAAATCAAAACCACAGTGAGATACCACTTCATACCAGTCAGAATGGCTGCTATCCAAAAGTCTACAAGCAATAAATGCTGGAGAGGGTGTGGAGAAAAGGGAACCCTCTTACACTATTGGTGGGAATGCAAACTAGTACAGCCACTATGGAGTACAGAGTGGAGATTCCTTAAAAAACTGGAAATAGAACTGCCATATGACCCAGCAATCCCACTGCTGGGCATACACACCAAGGAAACCAGAACTGAAAGAGACACGTGTACCCCAGTGTTCATCACAGCACTGTTTATAATAGCCCGGACATGGAAGTAACCTAGATGTCCATCAGCAGATGAATGGATAAGAAAGCTGTGGTACATATACACAATGGAGTATTACTCAGTCATTAAAAACAATACATTTGAATCAGTTCTAATGAGGTGGATGAAACTGGAGCCTATTATACAGAGTGAAGTAAGCCAGAAAGAAAGATACCAATACAGTATACTAACACATATATATGGAATTTAGAAAGATGGTAATGATAACCGTGTATGCGAGACAGCAAAAGAGACACAGATGTATAGAACAGACTTTTGGACTCTGTGGGAGGGGGGGAGAGTGGGATGATTTGGGAGAATGGCATTGAAACATGTACACTATCATGTAAGAAATGAACCTAGACTAACCCTAACCCTAACCCTAAATTCTATTAAAATACAAAAAATAAAAAAAATAAAAAAATAAAAATAAAAGCAAAGTGGTATAACTTTTTCAGAAAAAATAAATAAATAAATAAAGGAGATCAGTCCTGGTTGTTCTTTGGAAGGAATGATGCTAAAGCTGAAACTCCAGTACTTTGGCCACCTCATGCGAAGAGTTGACTCATTGGAAAAGGCTCTGATGCTAGGAGGGATTGGGGGCAGGAGGAGAGGGGGACGACAGAGGATGAGATGGCTGGATAGCAACACTGACTCGATGGATGTGAGTTTGAGTGAACTCCAGGAGTTGGTGATGGACAGGGAGGCCTGGTGTGCTGCAATTCATGGGGTTGCAAAGAGTCAGACATGACTGAGCGACTGAACTGAACTGAATACATAGCTATCCATTATTTAATCCTCATAGGCAATAAAAACTGGGAAATAGTGCTCCTTATTCCTTTTCATACAGATAAGAAAGGGGGGGTGCTCAAAGTGATAAAGTAATTTGTCCTATGCCAATGAGACAGTATCAGGCAAAGCTGGGATAGGAGCTCAGATCCTGTGACTTCAAGTCTGATATACTTGAACTAAGCTTTTAAATTATACAGGGAAACTGAAGCACCAGAAGAGATTCAGTGACTTACCTAAGGACACATGGCTGGTGAGAAGCAGAACCCAAACTAAACAGATTGCTCTGAAATGACCAAGAACCATCACAGGGAGAGAGAAAGGGACTGATTGGTAAGGTCTGGTGGCCTGCCTCACATGACTCCACGGTCATCCCTTTGGAAACTGAAAAACACACAGAAGAGGCCTTACAAGAGGAGGAAAGGGCCGGGTGTGTGTGTGTGTGTGTGTGTGTGTGTGTGTGTGTGCGCGCGCGCTCAGTCATGTCCAGCTTTGTAATCCCATGGAGTGTAGCTCACCAGGCTCCTCTGTCCATGGAAAAGTGCCTTACAAGAGGAGAAAAAGAGAAAATGTACTTGTTCATTTGTCCCCTGCCCACAGTCTCTTTATATGGCCTCGAGTTCTTCTTCCCAGGATTTTTATTGTCTCAGAGGTAAGAGCAAATAAACAGAGCAGAAGGTTTAAGGTGAAACTGAGCTTCCACCCCACCTCAACAATTTCAAAGCCTATCTTTCTTCACCAGCATCAGCAATGGGGTGGGAGGCCTCAGCCGTCGCCAGCAGGGGGAGTCACAGTGCTCCCTCAGCCCCATGATGTTGGTTGGCTTAGCAGCTGTGAAACACACACTTCCATTTCAGCTGCTAGATTTAAATTGTGTGTGGGGAGGGCACGGAGGGGTGGGTGCGTACGTGTAGAGAGGGTGGCTCTGGAAGGCTTCCATTTAATTTATGAACCTTCACGGATAGCCGCACTCATAACTAAGGTGCTATTTCCGGGATCTAACACATTTAATTTTGTGGTTGCCAGGTTTCTTTCATTTTTAGGAAAAGTAGTTACAGCCCTATTTGGAGTTTCCAAATTTAAAGCTGAATCCAAGTTTTTACTCTATCCTTGCTATAAATGGAATCCTAATCATTTTGAGGGCCTCACAGAAAAATGTGTAAGCACAAGACTCATGTTTTTCACACATTTTTGTTTCCCCTTTATACAATGAGAACAATGGTACCCACTACAAACACTTGTGGGGGTAGAGTGAGCGGCATCTGAATATCACTCATCTTGGCCTGAGATTAGCCTACAGAAAAGAACCTCAGACTCCCTGTCCGGAAGCTGGAAGGCTATGGCGAGACAGGATGTGTTCAGCTGCTCTGTTGTGTTTGACTCTTTGCGAGCCCATAGACTGTAGCCCGCCAGGCTCCTCTGTCCATGGGATTCTCCAGGCAAGAATACTGGAGTGGGTTGCCATTCCCTCCTCCAGGGGACCTTTCCAACCCAGGGATCTAATCTGCATGGCATCTCCTGCATTCTCAGGTGGATTCTTTACCACTGAGCCACCTGGAAAGCCCCTGGCCTTGTGGTAAAAAGCCCTCTGTTGATCTTTTGTTTATCTTTCAGTTTCTTTTCCTGTATAACTGAAGTGTTAGTTTCTTCCACATAGGATTGTTCAGAAGATTAAGTTACTTATGTTAATTACGGAGACCCTTAAACTTGTAAGTGTCCAGTAAAGTTTAGCTATTGTTACTGCTATTATTGTCTCCATTAGGTAGCTTCTGTGAGGAGGAGACAGCAAAAGTTTACATTCCTAAGACAAAATGCTCTGCGAAGTTCTGATCCATAAAAAAAAATAAAAGCAACTGCTCTTCTAGAGGATGTATGAGGTGTGCATGCATACTCAGTCACTAAGTCATGTATGACTCTCTGTGACCCCATGGACTATAGCCTGGCAGGCTCTTCTGTCCACGAGATTTTCCAGGCAAGAATACTGGAGTGGGTTGCTGTTTCCTTCTCCAGGGGATCTTCCCGATGGGCTCGAACTCATGTCTCCTGTGTCTCATCTTCACTGGCAGGCAGATTCTTTACCAGTGGGGGTCCACCACAATTTGATTGTAATAAACTCAGATGCATGTTTTCTATAGTTCAGCTTCCTTTCAGCAAAGAATTTGTTTGCTTTAGACCAGTGAAAAGGATTTGGTTTGTGGTGTGTGCTTTGCTTGCAGGAAAAAGACCAAGCTGTATGAAGACACTGTTCTCTGAGCAGAAAACTAGAGAATCTTACTCTGCATCTTCAGGAACGGGAATTATGGTTATTGAAGATCTGGTCACCTGGTTTGTGAGTCACTGTGAAGATTTAATGGGGTCAGCAATAGTGGCGTCACACTCTGACTGTGGCCTGGGTGATAATCCTTTGGAAATATCAGTGGAGCAAGGGAGGGGTGGCCCATGGCAACTTATCCAAAGTCACACAACCAACAGGTCCTGCAGTCAGGCAAGTGGTCTGATTTCAGAACCTATTGAGACATAGCCCCACTTGGACTTTTGAGACTTGGTTTATGTTGTTTTTTTAATAGAAAAATATGAGGAAAGTTAAGTTCTAATTGTCATCTTACAGAAGAGAGGAGGGAATTTGCAATGAACCTGTTGTGAATATGGGGTGCTTCATGATGCAGGAATTACTTGGTAGAATATTCAACGGGTAAATTCTAAAGGAATCCCCAAGGATGTTTCTCTCAGCAGACTGTATGAGAATCTCATCAGAACAGGGATGACTTGGTGTCATTCTCAAGTTAGTCTCTTTGGTTCATAGGGTTTCCTGAGGGAAGATATTCTATGAAGAGTTTTCAGTTATCAATAAAAGCTTGAACTAATCCCAAAGTGTGGAGTTAGACCACTGTGCCCGGCACTGTGGTAGTCCAACAATGGCAACATGGCAGCTAACAAAGAAGTACTTACTGTCCGGGGACTTCCCTGGTGGGCCAGTGACTAAGACTTTGTGCAGGGGGCCCAGGTTTGACCCCTGGTCAGGGAACTAGATCCCACATGCTGCAATTAAAACTTGGCACAACCAAATAAATATTAAAAAAGAAACAGTCTATTTTTATTGACATCTTTTGCCACAACATCATTTTGTCAAAGTGAAGAGTATTTTGCTCCTCAAAAAATTATTTATGAAGAATGCACGAATTTGGTTGCTTATTTATGGTGAGAAGTTATTCTAGAATTAGGACACTCCCCCTGCAAGTCCCACCCTTCCTCTTTACAGAGGCAAACTAATAGATGTTCAAAACAAAGCAGTCATGGGAGAGTTTGCAGTGATTTCCTACCTTATTTTCTGATGCAGAAGAGCAAAAGAATGTATAAAATCATAAACTTTATCACCATCTTCAAAACTGTTAAAATCAAAGCCTCTTGGTAAATGTATTTAATGGAGTTCAGAAAAACCTCACCATGTCCAGCCACTAAAAAAAATGAAACATTTATTTTTCATCCGCGGTGTCTGGGAGGGCACATGTTCGACAAAGATAACATGGATTTTCCTGCCCTTCCTCCCTTTGGAGAAGGGCAAAGAAAAGTGTCAGGCACAGTACTGTGGGTGCTGGGTGATTGTGACCATCCTCCTCACCCCACTGCCATAACCAGGGCTTGGGCCACAGGACAGAGGTTCTCAACATTATGGAGCACCAGTCAACGCAGCCTGGGCAAACACACTATTTCTAGAGCCTGTGGAGGGACTCTGTGCCAGTCTTTGAGGGGTTTATGTGGCAAGAATAGGATTAATTTCTTCTAATTACATTTCAAGACATGGCCTTCCCACACCACAAATACCAGTTTGACCAAAAAGTTCATTTGGGTTTTTCTGTAAGATGTTATGGGCTTCCCTCGGAACTCAGCTGGTAAAGAATCTGCCTGCAATGCAGGAGAGCCAGGTTCCATTCCTGGGTCAGGAAGATCCCCTGGAGAAGGGATAGGCTACCCGTTTCAGTGTTCTTGGACTTCCCTGGGGGTTCAGATGGTAAAGAATCCGCATGCAATATGGGAGACCAGGGTTCGATCCCTGGGTTGGGAAGATCCCTTGGAGGAGGGCTTGGCAACCCACTCCAATACTCCTGCCTGGGGAATCCCCATGGAGAGAGGAGCCTGGTGGGCTACCATCCGTAGGGTCACAAAAAGTTGGACATGACTAAGCGACTAAGCACACAAAAGGTGTGTATGGATGTACAGTACTTGCCCATTGGCTAGGAAACTCTGGAGGATTTTTCAATGCTGGCCTCTTAGTCTTTACATCTTCTAAGCTAAAGGATACCCTCGATTACATGAGCTTTCTCTTTTTCTCTCTGCCATATGCCAAGCAGTTGTAGCTGCTGCTGGTTTTTCCTGACAGGTCTGCATCCAGTAACAGAACTTCAACTTCACCCCCTGAAATTCCATCTCTTCAAGAACCAAGCAGTGTCTCTTTATAAATATTAGTGCTGCTTCTTGAAATACAGAATGTCTCACTGGGAAAAGGGTCTCACATTACCTCCCATAGACCCTTGGGTTCTCCTGGAACCTCAAGAGTATTTTGTGGTCAGATAGGTTCCAGTCTGTGTTGCAGTGTTTCATTCAACACTTAAATCTGCCTCTTGGCTTTCAAAGTCATGTATTGCTTTACAGTCTATTTTCACACTTTCATAGCCTTCTTTCTCCAATCACTCAATTATTTATTTAACCTGGATCTAATCCTCAGGGGTCAGGCTAGCATTGTCCTCATTTTTGAGGCAGGAAAATGAAGTAGTGAGGGTGCATGAGAGGACAGAAAGAGGCATTGTGCTCATCACAGAACCAATTCAGAACGTGGAATTAGAATACATAGCCTTTCTCACATAGTCCTGTACTATGTCCCTATGTGGACACGCACCACACACACACACACACACACACACACACACGTAGGTTATATATTGACCATATAGAAGGTAAGCTGTGAAAAAGTAGAGGTTTACAAAATTATTCCATCTGGTCATATACCTTAGAAATTCACCAAAGCATATTTAGTTCTCTGTAGATAAATCTTTTCTCCTAACCTTCTTTTATTCTTAGATTTCTTGAAGGACATTGATAAGTGAAGAGCAAGTCAATACTAAGTCACTGTAGGAGTTTATTGTCCTAGTATTAATTCTCCTGTGGTTTAAGCTTAGTGGTCTTTTCTTTTCTTGTTTGCTGTTTTTTTTTTTTTTTTTTCTTTGACGTTACAGGCACAGAACGATGTGGAGTGGTAGCTCGCCTGCATTTTGAAAAATCACTTGGATTAATAATTCAGTCAGATACCTTCTTCATCTCTCCTCTTATCCTCAAATACAGGCCAATCCAAATCATTATATAAAATAATTAGGCTAATGATGCCTCCATCCTATAATCACTTTGACTAACTGCACTTAATTTTAATTTTTTGAGACTCTCTTAAGTAACAGTTATTCTATATGATATATAATTCAGCATCTCCTTTAATGTTACTTTTTCTTTGACTTTTGCTCCCCATGCAAGGCAAACCTTAGCAGCTAATTGTGTTGAGTGAATTGAGTCATGCACAATTTATCACAGAAGCAGCCAGGCTACTCCCAGAGAGGTGAAATGACACTGGTGACAAAAACCATCTCAGATGATACAAAGGAGGGATTTCTTTTTCAAAAGTTACATGAAGATGTGATTAATTGGAATAGCAGATAAATGACATTCTTTTTTTTTTTTAATTTTAACATTTTATTCTGGGAATCAGTTAGAAATCTTATCTATCCAACCAACTTAGAAATGATAAAGCAAACATCAAATGTTACATGTTTGAGAATCCTGTCTTCATCCCTGGTGGTAGTAGTTTAGTTGCTAAGTCAAGTCTGACTTTTGTGACCCCATGGGCGTAGCCTGCCAGGTTACTCTGGCCGTGGGATTTTCCAGGCAAGAATATTGGAGTGGGTTTTCATTTCCTACTCCAAAAGAACATTCTTAAAGGAAACTAGATAAACCTTATTTCAGTTCCATAAAAATACTCGTCTCTATTTTCATTATCCTATATCTCTGTCACATAAGCACAGAGAGGGACAGATCCTAGAAGGGACTATGAGAGGAAGGAGGATCTTGAGAATGGCTGGATTCAGGGATAAATCTGTAGTCTGTGGAGGACAATAGTAACTGCTGGTAAAGAAGCAGAGATAGGATGAAGGAGGAGCACATGGAAAGCTATAAAGTGCTGGTTATGTTCCAGTCCTTGGGACGAACGAAGGATTCATACATAAAATATACATATACGGATATAGTGGCTCGTGGTAAAGAACCCACCTGCCAATGCAGGAAACGCAAGAGATGTGGATTTGATAGCTGGGTTGGGAAGGTTCCCTGGGGTAGGAAATAGCACCCCACTCCAGTATCCTTGCCTAGAAATTTCCATGGGCAGAGGAGCCTTGTGGGCTACAGTCTGTGAGGTTGCAAAGAGTTGGACACAACTGAGCACACTGTGTGTGATGGGTATATACATTAATATATTACATATATTTTTATTTTATCAAGTTTTAAATTTCAAATTATATTGGCAGCATCACAATTGCCACAAACTGGAGTTCAGTCTTATATATAATATTTCGACTGCTTTTAAAAAATTATTATTATTTTTTAGCCAGAATTATGTAGTAGAAGAATCTCAGGAACAAAGAATCTACAGCTGGATAAAAACATCCTAGTATGCCTGTAATTCTCAAATGGAAGATATTTTTCCAGACACTTAGAGTAGACATTATATTTGCTTCATCAAGAAGGGCTACTTATGTAGATTCTTATGTCTTCTTCTCGGTTATTATTTCTACTAGCCTGTGTCAATGACAAAATGTTACACATTAGAAATGATGGCATTTTCCCATCTATCACATACAAGAGGTTTCCATCTGTTGTATACAAGTGTCAAGAACCATAGTTCTTAACAAGTCTATCCAAATTCATCTAGCACAGTCTGTTTGATGTGCACCTGAAGACAATCACACATGGGCATCATCAGATGGGTGACACCGAAATCAGATTGATTATATTCTTTGCAGCCAAAGATGAAGAAGCTCTATACAGTCAGCAAAAACAAGACCGGGAGCTGACTATGGCTCAGATCATGAACTCCTTATTGCCAAATTCAGACTGAAATTGAAGAAAGTGGAGAAAACCACTAGACCATTCAGGTATGACCTAAATCAAATATCTTATGACTATACAGTGGAAGTGAGCAATAGATTTAAGGGCCTAGATCTGATAGAGTGCCTGATGAAATATGGATGGAGGTTCGTGACATTGTACAGGAGACAGGGATCAAGACCACCCCCAAGAAAAAGAAATGCAAAAAAGCAAAATGGCTGTCTGAGGAATCCTTACAAATAGCTGTTAAAAGAAGGAAAGTGAAAAGCAAAGGAGAAAAGGAAAGATATACCCATTTGAATGCTGAGTTCCAAAGAATAGTAAGGAGCGATAAGAAAGCCTTCCCAAGCCATCAGTGCAAAGAAATAGAGGAAAACAACAGAATGGAAAAGACTAGAAATCTCTTCAAGAAAATTAGAGATACCAAGGGAACATTTCATGCAAAGATGGGCTCAATAAAAGACAGAAAAGGTAGGGACCTAACAGAAACAGAAGATATTAAGAAGAGGTGGCAAGAATACACAGAAGAACTGTACAGAAAGGATCTTCATGACCCAGATAATCATGATGGTGTGATCACTCACCTAGAGCCAGACATCCTGGAATATGAGGTCAAGTGGGCCTTAGGAAACATCACTACGAACAAAGCTAGTGGAGGTGATGGAATTCCAGTTGAGCTATTTCAGATCCTAAAAGATTATGCTGTGAGGTGCTGCACTCAATATGCCAGCAAATTTGGAAAACTCAACAGTGGCCACAGGACTGGAAAAGGTCAGTTTTCATTCCAGTCCCCAAAATAGGCAATGCCAAATAATGCTCAAACTACTGCAGAATTGTACTCATCTCACATGCTAGTAAAGTAATACTCAAAATTCTCCCAGCCAGGCTTCAGCAATATGTGAACCATGAATTTCCTGATGTTCAAGCTGATTTTAGAAAAGGCAGAGGAACCAGAGATCAAATTGCCAACATCCATTGGATCATGGAAAAAGGAAGAGAGTTCCAGAAGAACATCTATTTCTGCTTTATTGACTGTGGCAAAGCCTTTGACTGTATGGTTCACAAGAAACTGTGGAAAATTCTGAAAGAGATGGGCATACCAGACCACCTGACCTGCATACAGGTTGAATTGAACTGAATACAATACTCTTTAGAAGTGGAACTTGAGACAGGTAAGGTTTTTGTGTGTCTTCTAAAGGCAAGGGAAGAATGGAAAGTTGATAAATAAACCCCAAACTGAAGCACTGCTCTGGGACACAATACTGGATTATGAAATGGACTCTTCAACTATCTAACCCATGTGAGCCCCAGCAGTTTGGGAGAGCAAGATACCTTGAAATCATGGAAACTTGGGTTATGTTGTCTGGCCACTTTTCATCCCATACAGTATGCTATTAGCCTCCATTTGGTAGTCCCACTGTTGAGAGATGGAAGCAAAAACATCTAAGCATGTTAGACATCAACAGTGAGCAACCACAAAAGAAGGGTTTAATAAAATTTCTTCAAGGGAACCCTAAAATACACTATCAGAATTCCTGGGGATTCCTAGTTCAAGAGCAAATGATCCAGGCATGTTCAGAGGAGCACAAAAATCACAGGAGTCATCTCTTCTAGATAGCAAGGTCAATGACATTGCCTCACCATGTTACAGAACACCAAGAACTGCCCGATCTCTCCTCTTGCTAGACAAGACTTGGGGACAAAACCTAGATTGTGGTGTCCAAGATCCAGGGACCAGTATGTGAATGATTAGGATTAATTCTCAACACATAGAAGTAGAGCAAGAGAGAAATAGGTTACCATCATCAACAGAGTTAGCTTTAGTGAGATCATCTGTGTCACTTAAAATACCAGAAGAAAATAAAATTGAATTTAGATGGCATCAGAAACTTTAATAAACAGAATATACATGAAAATCATGAACAGTATGAAAAGGCAAAAAGATATGACACTGAAAGGTGAACTCCCCAGGTCAGTAGGTGCCCCATATGCTACTGAAGAAGAGTGGAGGGATAACTCCAGAAAGAATGAAGAGATGGAGCCAAAGCAAAAACAACACCCAGTTGTGGATGTGACTGGTGATGGAGTTAAAGTCTAATGTTGTAAAGAACAATATTGCACAGGAACCTGGAATGTTAGGTCAATGAATCAGGGTACACTGGAAGTGATCAAATAGGAGATGGCAAGAATTAACACTGACATTTTAGGAATCAGTGAACTAAAATGGACAGGAATGGGCAAATTTAATTCAGATGACCATATCTACTACTGTGGGCAAGAATCCCTTAGAAAAAATGGAGTAGCCCTTATAGTCAACAGAAGAGTCTGAAATGCAGTACTTGGGTGCAATCTCAAAAACAACAGAATGATCTCTGTTCGATTCCTAGGCAAACCATTCAATACCACAGTAATCCAACTCAATGACCAAACCAGTAATGCTGAAGAGGCTGAAGCTGAACAGTTCTATGAAGACCTACAAGACCTTCTAGAACTAACACTCAAAAAAGATGTCCTTTTCATCATAGGTACAGGAATGCAAAAGTAGGAAGTCAAGAGATACCTGGAGTAACAGGCAAATTTGGCCTTGGAGTACAAAATGGAGCAGCTCAAAGGCTAACAGAGCTTTGCCAAGAGAACACACTGATCATAGCAAACACCTTCTTCCAACAACACAAGAGAAGACCCTACACATGCACGACACCATATGGTCAATACCAAAACCGGATTGATTATATTCTTTGCAGCAAAAGATGGAGAAGCTCTATACAGTGAGAAAAAACAAGACTGGGGGCTGATTGTGGTTCAGATCATAAATCCTTATTGCCAAAAGTGAAGTCACTCAGTCGTGTCCAACTCTTAGTGAACCCGTGGACTGTAGCCCACCAGGCTCCTCCATCCATGGGATTCTCCAGGCAAGAATACTGGAGTGGGTTGCCATTTCCTTCTCTAGGGGAATCTTCCCGACCCAGGGATCGAACCCAGGTCTCCCACATTGCAGGCAGACGCTTTAACCTCTGAGCCACCAGGGAAGGTGGCTTGCCAAACTCAGACTTAAATTGAAGAAATTAGGGAAAACCACTAGACCATTCAGATATGGCATAAATAAAGTCCCTTAAGCCTGCAATGTTCACTATGATTATACAGTGGAAGTGACAAATAGATTCAAGGGATTAGATCTGATAGACAGAGTGCCTGAAGAACTATGGATGGAGGTTCTTGGGATTGTACAGGAGGCAGTGATCAAGAGCATCCCCAAGAAAAAGAAATGCAAAAAGGCAAAAGGTTTTCTGAGGAGGCCTTGCAAATAGCTGAGAAAAGAAGAGAAGCTGAAGGCAAAGGAGAAAAGGAAAGATATATACCCCATCTGAATGCAGAGTTCCAAAGAATAGCAATGAGCAATTAGAAAACCTTTCTAGGTGATCAATGAAAAGAAACAGAGGAAAACAATAGAATGGGAAAGACTAGAAATCTCTTCAAGAAAATTAGAGATACCAAGGGAACATTTCATGCAAAGATGGGCTCAATAAAGGACAGAAATGGTATGGACCTAACAGAAGCAGAAGATATTAAGAAGAGGTGGCAAGAATACACAGAACTATACAGAAAAGATCTTCATGACCTAGATAACCATGATGGTGTGATCATTTACCTAAAGCCAGACATTCTGGAATGTGAAGTCAAGTGGGCATTAGGAAGCATCACCACGAACAAAGCTAGTGGAGGTGACAGAATTCCAGTTGAGCTATTTTAAATCCTAAAAGATGATGCTGTGAGAGTGCTGCACTCAATATGCCAGCAAATTTGGAAAACTCAGCAGTGGCCACAGGACTGGAAAAGGTCAGTTTTCATTCCAATCCCAAAGAATGGCAATGCCAAAGAATGCTCAAATTGCCGCACAATTGCACATCTCACACACTAGCAAAGTAGTGCTCAAAATTCTCTGAGCAAGGCTTCAATAGTGACCTGAGAACTTCCAGATGTTCAAGCTGGATTGGAAAAAGACATAGGAACCAGAGAACAAATTGCCAACATCTGCTGGATCATCGAAAAAGCAAGAGTGTTCCAGAAAAACATCTACTTCTGCTTACTGACTATGCCAAAGCCTTTGCCTGTGTGGATCACAATAAACTGTGGAAACTTCTTAAGAAGATGGGAGACCAGAACACCTGACCTGCCTCCTGAGAAATCTGTACGCAGGTCCAGAAGCAGCAGTTAGAACCAGATGCAGAACAACAGACTGATTCCAAATTGGGAAAGCAGTATGTTAAGGATGTATATTGCCACCCTGCTTACTTAACTTATGTGCAGAGTACATCATGTGAACTGCTAGGCTGGATGAAGCACAATCTGGTTCAAGATTGCCAAGAGAAATATCAGTAACCTTAGATACCAGATGGCACCACCCTTACAGCAAAAAGCAAAGAACTAAAGAGCCTCTTAATGAAAGTGAGAGAGGAGAGTTAAAAAATTAGCTTAAAATTCAACATTCAAAAAACTAGATCATGGTATCTGTTCCCATCACTTCATAGAATATAGATGGGGAAACAATGGAAACAGTGAGGGACTTTATTTTCTTGGACTCCAAAATTATTGCAAACAGTGACTGAAGCCATGAAATTAAAAGACACTTGCTCCTTGGAAGAAAAGCTATGACCAACCTAGACAGCATATTCAAAAGCAGAGACATGACTTTGCCAGCAAAAATCCATCTAGTCAAAACTATGGTTTTTCCAGGAGTCAAGTATGGATGTGAGAGTTGGACTATAAAGAAAACTGAGCAGTGAAGAATTAAAGCTTTTGAACAGTCACATTGGAGAAGACTTTTCCTTTGGACTGCAAGGAATTCAAACCAGTCCATCCTAAAGGAAATCAGTCCTGAATATTCATTGGAAGGACTGATGATGAAGCTGAATCTCCCAATACTTTGGCCACCTGATGTGAAGAACTGACTCATTGGAAAAGACCCTGATGCCTGGAAAGAATGAAGCCTGGAGAAAGGGATGCAGAGTATGAGATGGTTGGATGGCATCACCGACTTGATGGACATGAGTTTGGGCAAGCTCCGGGAGCTGGTGATGCACAGGGAAGCCTGGCGTGCTGCAGTTCATGGGGTCAGACACAACTGAACAACTGAACTGAACTGAACTGAGGCACCCAGAGACTATCAACAGCTATAAACCATCACCAATCCAGATTGAAGGAGCAAAGGTAAGAGACAGCATTACAGAAGCTCAGTGAAACTCGTCCCTTATTGAGAGGACAGGAGTTGTGCTGATGACATGATATGAGGTGAGGTGAAGTCACTCAGTCGTGTCCGACTCTTTGAGACCCCATGGACTGTAACCTACTAGGCTTCTCCGTCCATGGGATTCTCCAGGCAAGAATACTGGAGTGGGTTGCCATTTCCTTCTCCAGGGGATCTTCCCAACCCAGGGATTGAACCGGGTTTCCCGCATTAGAGGCAGACGCTTTAACCTCTGAGCCACCAGGGAAGCCCAGAAATTCAGCCCAAAGCAAGCACCCAACCCTGGCTTATCTTTCCTCTTGCCTGTCTACATCATCAGGTGCCTCCTCTTGGCAGAACTGAGCGAGTCAACAATAAGAGGGCTGAAGTAATGCACACTTGGAAATTTAGCTTTCTGGGGTCCAGAACAGAGTGACAAAGGCTAGAGAATCAAACTGAGGTGAGAGGTCAAATGGAGAACAGCAAGCACATCATCTAAAATATCATATCATCAAAGAACGTGTGAAGAATAAGAATAGAAGTTAAAGTCAAGAACTGATCAAATAAAGGAAAATTGTAGCCTGGAGAGAATCCTCATGGAACCACACACATCAGTGGAGAGGGAGCTATTGGGGAAGGTGGGTATTTGACCACTGACCAGACCAGATAATTTTAACCATCACTGACATGGGCATAGGTCTGCATTCCAGTCTCACTGACTTCCCAAATGTTCTTTTCAAAATTCTCAAAGGGGATCTTGACATAAGCTATTCCCTCTGCCAACACATGCACCAACTCTGTCACTCTTCTTTCAAACACAATTAAATATTTCGGGGAACCCTTGACCTCACTGACAAAACAATCTTCACCCCAACACATGCTCTTACAAAACTCTCTACTTTCCCTTCATTGCTGTTTTCTCATAAGCAGTTTTCTGTTTAGTTGCATGACTATTTGTTTTCCTCTCATACAATAGAGAGCAGGTTTCATGCCTATCTTTGTAACCATTGCATCAACAGTGCTTAGTAAATGGTAAGAACCCAATAGATATTTTTTGAGCAAAAGGAAAAAAAAAAAAAAAAGAATCTTAGAACCGGTGTATGTTCTTATTCAGCATGGGAAGTACTTGCTATGAGTCAGTGGGAGCATAAGATTATATGATGATAGCCAAAATCCCCTTAAAGGAAGAGAAAATAATCTGCTTCTGTGGTTTCCAATTACACCCTCTCAGCTATTGCACTGAAAATAGAATCATGCTTGGTAATTATGGAAGAGATACCTTGGAAGCAGGAGTTATTTACACTAAATGCCAACTCAGCAAGCAATAGCACAGGAAAATTATTCTACCCCCTTTTGCTGACTTGTGCCCTGGAGTCTGACTTGCTGACTGCACACCTTCCTGCCCCTCCAGCCCGGAAATCCAAAGGACTGCAGGGGCTAAGCTGCAAGCCCACAATTTACTGCAGAATGGAGGGGAAAAAAAAGAAATCAAATCAAGCAACAAAATAGGGAAAGCTTTCATGGAATCAAGTGCACCTAACAATGTAGGTCATCAGCTGCTCAGAGTCTTGTGAAATAATTGCTTCAGGTAGAGGGTCCTCTAAAAATGAACCAATGGGATGAATAAAGTAGCATATCTGAGGCTGGTGTGGAGATGCAAAGGGCTTCCCTGGTGGCTCAGTGGTAAAGAAGCCCCCTGCCAAATAATGATCGCTGGGTTGGGAAGATCCCCTGGAAAAGGAAATGGCAACCCACTCCAGTATTCTTGCCTGGGAAATCCCATGGACAGAGAGGGTGGGCCACAGTCCATGGGTTCACAAAGAGTCGGACATGACTTTGTGACTAAACAACAACAACATGGAGATGAAAAGCTGGTGTGGATGATGTACACTGAATCTGCACTGCTGCACCCCCTCCCCTCAGCTCTAGCTGTTCTGCAGCTGCGGCTGGTTCTTGGCCTGTTTGCTTTCCACTTGGCAAGAGCAAGTCTGTTCATTAGTCCTGGTGCTCTGAGCTCCTGTTTATGGAGACTAATTAGCTTCCTGCCTCTGGTGAGAAAAGGCCGTGAGGACCAGGTTCATGCCTCTCATCTTCCCACTCCTTTCTTGAAAATACATATCTGATTTCTTTTCTTTTCTCCCCCTTTATTTTATTTTTGCAGAGCTGCGGAGATTGGTATGCTGACAATTCAGCAATTTTAGTGTCCTGGAAAATGTAATGAAGAGGAGAGGAGATAATACTATTCACTAAGGTGATATGGTTTTTCCAGTGGTCATGTATGGATGTGAGACTTGGACTGTGAAGAAAGCTGAGCGCCAAAGAATTGATGCTTTTGAACTGTGGTGTTGGAGAAGACTCTTGAGAGTCCCTTGGACTGCAAGGAGATCCAACCAGTCCATCCTAAAAGAGATCAGTGCTGGGTGTTCATTGGAGGGACTGATGCTGAAGCTGAAACTCCAATACTTTGGCACCTCATGCGAAGAGTTGACTCACTGGAAAAGACCCTGATGCTGGGAAGGATTGGGGGCAGGAGGAGAAGGGGACGACAGAGGATGAGGTGGCTGGATGGCATCACCGACTCGATGGACATGAGTCTGAGGGAACTCTGGGAGTTGGTGATGGACAGGGAGGCCTGGCGTGCTGTGATTCATGGGGTCGCAAAGAGTTGAACATGACTGAGTGACTGAACTGAACTGAACTGAAGGTGACTTCAGCTTCTGTCACACTGAGGGTCTGCAAGGCAGGGTTCCTGTCACTGCTTAAATGACCACTAGCCCCAAAGCGCAGGTGGTGCTCTTGAGTGTCTGGGTCTCCCTTGCCTCTCTGTTTGGCTTTGCTTCCCCCGTCCTCTTCCTACAGTAGATGATGAGTTTATTCTGCTTCCCTGCCTGCCCCACATCCTTCTAGCTCTGATAAAGCCCATTAACTCCTTTGACTCCAAAGCCACTCAGTGAGTTAACGACTGAGTTGCAGGGAACCCTGGTTGCCTCAAACCTCCTCTCCGCTGACAGCGGGGCATGTGGGGGGCATGCCTTGACACCCAGTTCATCCTGCGGTTCCGAAATGGACAGTTCATCTTCTTGCTTTAGAACTTCCAAAAATTTTCGAGAGGCTGCATCAGCATCTCCCTTTTGTTTCACTGACAGCTTTAAAAGATCATCTTCCCTGGCTGCAAAATTACAGATGTCATCCTTAATGATCGATGTTATTTGTCATTCCAGAGGATGATCTCTGGTGAGAATTACAAAGATGCCTTTATGAGACAGGGCTAGGAGCCCAGAGTAAATCAGCGGCTGGTTTTATGGTGACCCAAGTGACAGAGCTGAAGTAATCACGTGGAAAGGGACACCAGACTCTAAATAACACTCCCTTCCATGTCGCCTCTGACTTGGGGCTCATTTGTTCACTTTGCCTTAAGCCAAATATGCCTTCAGTGTATTGTGTGGGAGAGGAACATGCAGGGAATCATTATCTGATGGACAACGGCCTTTAACTCCTGCTCTGTCAGTAACCAGCTGAGGACTTATCCACACCATGTACTTTTCTGAGCCTCAGTTTCCACAACTGTGAAGTGATCTCTATTTTTGTGCAAGGGTTCTGTGATGCTGCGGTATGTCCTTCATGAGAAGCATCTTGTGGACCACTAACTGCATCCTTCATTACCGGAATGAAAGCTGGCTGAACACCACACACTAAAGAGCTTCAGTGTCAGAAACTATACAATAATACCCTCGGGAAAATATAACCCTGTGATTGGTTTAAACAACTATTCCTGGCCTAGTCAAGGAAGCCTGACAAACACTAATTATGATCATTAAGTTTATTTGGTTTCCCAGACTTTCCTTGATGTTCAGAAATCAAAGGCTGATACTGTACCTATGAATCTTTTTGGAGGAAACCCATAAATAAAAGGTTTTGAGGCCCAACTACACATAGCAACCAAAGGAAGAGTTTTTTGCCTTTCCTTTTATATGATGAGAATATACAGTATGAGGAAATGGGTCAGACTGGTCACAACGCTGTGCGGGCCTGCCCATGACATTTGTAGGGCCTGGGACAAAGTAAAAATGAAGATCTGCTGACCATTGATATCAGTGTTTGTGCTCTTCAGGACCCTGTAAAGCCTGGGGCTCGTAACTGGGGCCTCTCTGCACAGACCTAAATATTTCCCTGTGTCTGCATGACCTGCATGGTCCTTGGTGGGTCAAAAGGAGCTAGAGCTTCATTCCTAAGGAGTTGCTTCACTTATACCTGGTGTGGTAGGCTGGATCTTCCAATAAATAAAGGGATTTCAGGACAAGACTAAGTGTGCAGGATATGTATTAGGGGAAATTCCTAGGAGAGAAAATAGAGAATGATAAAAAGAGGCCAGGAAAACTTTCAAACAGCAGTCCAGGTCTGACGACAAGGAAGGATCAAAGAAAGGCAGGCAGGTTGGAAGAGTTTTACACTCCAGGGCAGTTCTAAGAAAGTCTGTGTGGCCATTAGTTATGCTGAAGATGGTCTCCCATCAGAGGGGAACAGCCTCTCGAAGGAGTGCCCCTGCCTGAGCATCACTCAGTCATTGGCAGGAGCAGGATAGAAAGCATGGCACCAGGTCAAGGCTGTGGTGGGTTTCAGAGAGCAGCACCTAGAGATAAAGCTCAGCTTTGCCTCCTGCAGTCACACACCTGCAGGGTTCACCAGGGCCTGCTTCGTTCTCCCAAACCTTCTCTCCAGTACTAACTGCATACACGCATGCGTGCTCAGTTGCCCAGTTGTGTTCAACTCTTTGCGACCCCCTAGACTGCAGCCCGCCAGGCTCCTCTGTCCACGGAATTCCCCAGGCAAGAATCCCGGAGAGAGTTGTCATTTCCTCCTCCATGGAATCTTCCTGACCGAGGGATCCAACCCGCATCTCCTGCATTGGCAGATGGATTCTTTGCCACTGAGCCACCTGGGAAGCAGCATACTAACTGCAGATGAAGCTGTTTATCACTATTGCCAAGCAAGCTACTGGTGTGTGTGGCATTATCTCAGCCTCCAAATGTCAGCAGTGCCACCATGTGGCAAACTGCCTACATTTTCAGAAGATGACCTAGCTCTATTTAGGTTACAGAGCTGCTTATTAAAAGAATAGAAATCTAAGGAGGGGATGTCATTGGCCACATCGGCCAGTGTTTTCCTGCCTCACTCACCTGTCTGCACTACAGTGACTGGGGAGGTATCTCCTTTGGAGAAGACACTGGCTCCAACTCACAGTCTGCCCCTCTTCCCACTGTGATGTGTGCCTTTGTGAAAGTGAAAGCCTTGACATGGGTACTGGATGAAGTTTCTACTAGTGCCAAAACAACTGATCACAAATTCAGTGGCTTAAAATACTCCACTTAATATCTCAGTTTCTCTGTCCTGCATAGCATCTCACAAAGCCAAAATCAAAGTATCAGATAAGTTGCACTCTTAACCAGAGGCCATGGGGAAGAATCCACTTACTTCCAATCTCACTTAGATTACTGGCTGAATACAGTCCCTACAGTCACAAGGCTGAGGTCTCCAATCCCTTACTAACCATCACTTGGGAGTTGCTTTTAGTTTCTAAAGGCCACTGCATCCCTTAATACATAGTTCCCACATCTTCAAAGTCAGTGTGCCTCAACTTTCCTTCATGCTTCAAACCTCTGACCTCCTTTTTGTTGAAAACCAGAAAAAAAAGTTTGCACTTTTAAAGGGTTTGTATAACGAGATTAGACACAACCAGATAATCCAGGATAATCCCCTAATCTTAAAGTCAATTAATTAGTATCTTAATTACCTCTTTAGGTGGCTCAGAGGTTAAAGCCTCTGCCTGCAATGCTGGAGACCTGGGTTTGATCCCTGGGTCGGGAAGATCCCCTGGAGAAGGAAATGGCAACCCACTCCAGTATTCCTGCCTGAAGAATCCCATGGATGGAGGAGCCTGGTGGGTACAGTCCATGGGGTTGCAAAGAGTGGGACACGACTGAGCGACTTCACGTCACTTACCTCTTTCAAGTGTCTTTTGACAGATAAAAACATGTTCCTGGGTATGATATCTATTATACTCATAGTCATAGGCTTTAGGGCAGACAGTCTTTAATGGTGGTAAGTAAGTAAGTGTTAGTCATTCAGCTGTGTCAAACTCTTTGGGATGCCATGGACCATAACCCCCCAGGCTCTTCTGTCCATAGGATTCTCCAGGCAAGAATACTGGAGTTGGTAGCCTTTGTCTTCTCCAGGGGATCTTCCCAACTCAGGGATCAAACTGAGGTCTCCCGCATTATAGGCAGATTCTTTACCATCTGAACCACCAGCGATGCCTTAATGATGTTGGGGGAATGAGTTTTTAGAACTTTACCCACAGACTAGGTACCTGGACCTAAACGTTCTCCAAAGTTATGTTCCTGTGATGAATGGAAACAGTGACAGACTTTATTTCCTTGGGCTCCAAAATCACTGCAGATGGTAACTACAGCCATGAAATTAAAAGATGCTTGCTCCTTGGAAGAAAATCTATAACCAACCTAGACAGCATATTAAGAGGCAAAGACATTACTTTGCCAACAAAGGTCCGTCTAGTCAAAGCTACGGTTTTTCCAGTAGCCATATATGGATGTGAGAGTTGGACTATAAAGAAATCTGAGCACCGAAGAATTGATGCTTTTGAACTGTGGTGTTGGAGAAGACTCTTGAGAGTCTCTTGGACTGCAAGGAGATCCAACCAGTCCATTCTAAAGGAAATCAGTCCTGAATATTCATTGGAAGAAGTGATGCTGAAGCTGAAGCTCCAATACTTTGGCCACCTGATGCGAAGAACTGACTCACTGGAAAAAATCCTGATGCTGGGAAGGATTGAAGGTGGGAGGAGAAGGGGACAACAGAGGATGAGATGGTTGCATGGCATCACCAACTGGATGGACATGAGTTTGGGTAATCTCTAGCCTGGCATGCTGCAGTGCATGTGGTTGCAAAAAATCAGACATGAATAAGCAACTGAACTGAACTGATGAAAACCTTAGCAACATAACTCTTAAACAATAGATGAGGATATTAGACACTCAGAGGCCTATACACATGCCTGTCAAGGTGATGGATAAAGCTGCTCCAGGAAGCAGATGCCAGAAGAGGACTGGAACCCCCACCAACTCTATCACTCTGCAGGACAGATCTAGAGGCATCGATAACACCACTTCACAAGACATTCTGCTAAGCTGAGAAAAATACAGGACAAAGGAAGTGGGATTACATTTTCAAGACTGCTACTTTAGAGGAATTTAAAGGAGCTACTCAAGTTGAAAAATAAGGAAAAATCATGACAAATCAGTAAAATGGAAAATAGTGCAGTGCCAGCATATCCCTACAGCACAGACATGACAAAGACATGAAAAACAGATACTATGGATGGAACAGACTTAAATGCAATCTACTTATATACAAATAAAAAGCAATCTGCTGTCATAAAATAACTTTATGGACTTAAGCTACATAATGTGGGAAAATGTATCTAATAAAATGACAAATAAAATATAAGTGATATATATTTTTTCTCAAGTTGACAAAAGGCATTTTTAAGATTAAAAGCAGAGGAGGAAACCCAAAACAAAGCATGACATTTTTTTACTATATATATTTTAAAACTTCTATACAGCTAAAAACAACCGTAAAGGAAATTAACATTTTCTTGTTTTGCACTTTCTTATTTTTTTTCAGCTTAATTGAGAAGCTAATCTGGACAAAGTCTACTTTCTGATCTCTATCTCTGCCATTTTCTATATGTCTCAAATTCCCACTAGCACAAAAAGGAAAAAAAAAAAAAAAGAAGAAGAAGAAGAAGCCACTGCTACATATTCCACTGGTTCTGAGTTTTCATATCTAGCTCCTTTTGCCTTTGGGATATGTGATAGATACCTTTTCTATCAGGCCTTTTCTGTCCTTGAGAATAGGATTCCCACAGTGTAAATTTGGGTTGGGAGGAGGCAGAGATTGGCTTAAGCTTGAAGCTTAATCCATGTACCCAGGTTTGAATGGCAGCCTTGATTTTGGAGTTCTGGGGTGCATGAACCATGAAACACAAAACCTTACTTTGATTCTGTTGTTTCCACAGTAACCTCTAACTTCCCTCCTCCACCCAAAATTTCAGGTTTCCACAATTTTCCATATATTTTCATGATTAGTGAAATGTAGATTGTTGTGGATAAGAGATCTTTAAACACATGTTCAACTTTAGTTTTGATACATGTTTATTTTATTTGTTTTCACAGTGCTGCAGTTCATTTATTAAAGCTGATTGATAATATCCCTCTAAGATGTTCTCAGGCACGTTAAGACCTCAATTCCCTGGAGGCAGAGATTGTCCTGTATTTCGTTTGTGGCTGCATGCCCAGTGCACACAACACTGTGCCTGACACATCACAGATGTAAAGAAACTATCTGTGGCATGACTGAATGGTGGCCTCTAAATAAAAAGCTTTCAGAACCTTGGTAGTCAGCCACATGGCTACCCGATACTTGACATTATCAATTACCTTCATCCTCAACCATTTACAATCCTTTTGAATGACCTTTAAAACTATTAGAACTATTCAAGAAGTTGTCTTTATTTTATAGCCACCAAAATGAGCTGATATCTATCTACCCTATCAGTATTGGATGTGTGCTTGCAAACAATCTAGGTTATTATGAACAATATAAATAGTACATACATGGACGTAATTTAGTGTCTTTTCACAGTGATATTCTTTTTCCCTGACCTTTCCTCATTACTATCATGGTGAACATGTAAGAATTACAATGCCAAGCAGTTAGCAAATAATGTCACATGAACATTTAGAGAGAATTTTGCTAGTTCCATTAATAATCACCTCACTGATGGCTGTACTTCATAGCCTTTCTTTGGAAATTTCTTCCACTCTGTGTTCTTGGGAGTATCTTCAGTCTCTTCAATTTGTCTCCGGGATTTTATCTAGGCCCTATTGCATATGTCATGCAGTGCCTTCCATGTTAAAGATGTCATCTTTCTACAGCACTATCTGTTATATATTCACATCCACTTCTCATTTTTCATGGCTCCTTCCCATCTTTCTTGGCCAGAGTTTTGATGCTTCTCACTCTTTGGAGGAATTGACTAGAGCAATTCCCACTTCTCTAAATTGTGTTCACTTATCCCATTATCTGTGCTTAGCTCCCAAGGTCCAAAATTTTCTAAGTTTTCTATAATTCGTTTATTCACAAGTGCATGTGTTTACCACCAGGTTAGCAAACTTGGGAAACATCAAGAATAGTCACCAAACATGCTATGAATTTTGTGCTTCATCTCAATTTCCTTGTAACATCGGGACAAATCCTCTTCCTGGGCATCCCTATGTCTATCAGAATGAATGAATGTTCTGTTGCAAACTCTTCTACCTTCAGACATGACTGAGATTCTTACATAGGAGTCTTCATAGTCCCCACAGGGGGAATGGAGGGAAGGAAGGCTAGGAATAGACCTGGGAGATGTCAAATTCTGTAACGAAATCTCAGTTCAGATTTATTTGGGTCTCCTGTCATATCATTCAGTGTGCAGCACTGTATAATTAATATTAATTATACATATCGATCTATCCATACACATATCTCTGTATATTTATGAATTTATTTATCATTTATCTATATAGTCTATCATCTAATCTGTCATTCATTTATCTATATCTATTTTCTCCTTATGAAGACGTGCCTTATTAGCTTTGCCTCACTACTGATCAAAAGTAATATAAGCTAAATTGGAGATTTATGTTTAACATAAATTCTGTATAAGTTCTTGTCCAGGATCTCCTTTTAAAATAATTATTTTTTTCCACTGAGCTTCCCAATGTACTCAATCTAAACATAAGAAAGAAAAAAATGGCATTTAAGCCATTTAGCCTGAAATTCATTTTTTTTTTTAATTTAACATGAATGTGTTTTGAGGTAGCTCAAGCTTTCTTATTTTATTTATTAATCTTTATACTTGATATTATTTTTCATGGAAGGATTATGCATATACAACAGTCATGACAATGATAGTATAGAGATTAATTTTATATATTTACATTCCTCAGGGTAAGTTAATAAGATAAAATTTCCATAGAATTGATTTTTTAAACTTTACTTTAGAGTATGACTCCATAAACCTGATTTATAGGGCAATTATGCAAAAATCTTTTTACTATCACTTTGGATTAAGAGTGCTCTAGGAAATAATCTAATAAAATGGTGATTAAACCACAGCAACTCCTCCAAATGAGAGCATGAGAGCTCTGGTCTTTTTTTCATAGGACACTGTGTCCTATGCATAGAGTTTCAATGAGATCCGGAAAAATTTCTCTGGGGCCCTAAATGATTCTATCACTACTAAACACACTTCACACACACAGACAAAAAGTTTGGTGGCTGCTAAGGCTTTGAAATACATTCTAATCAGAGTCTCTCAATTGATTCCTGTGACATCTGGTTTTAGAAGCCATCAAATATAGAGAATTTCTTCAGAATTCTCCTATGTTATTAATCTTTATACATTGCAGAGCCTTCAGACAAATTTGCATGAATCTGAACCTCTGCAACTCAAGTGCTGGCTAGTTAAGGAAAGTGGGACTGAAATCTGCTTTCACTCAGTGTAAACCAATTCATTCCTTTGGAAGGACTGATGCCAAAGCTGAAACTCCAGTACTTTGGCCACCTCATGCAAAGAGTTGACTCATTGGAAAAGACTCTGATGCTGTGAAGGATTGGGGGCAGGAGGAGAAGGGGACGACAGAGGATACGATGGCTGGATGGCATCACCGACTAGATGGACCTGAGCTTGAGTAAACTCTGGGAGTTAGTGATGGACAGGGAGACCTGGAGTGCTGCAATTCATGGGGTCACAAAGAGTAGGAAATGACTGAGTGACTGAACTGAACTGAACTGAAGCCAAATCAACTAGTCATTTTCTAACTGAGCTTTTTCTTCTGAATGTTTCTGTGACAAATGGCTTGATTGGCCTATGAAAAGATTTTTGGGGAGCCATGTAACTCAGGACTTTTATGTATTTGAAATCTGTTTGTTTGCGTATTTTTAAAAGTAATTAATGTACCTATACATATAATTTAAGATGGCTCAAAATTTTTATTAAAGTTTTAAATAGTAGGAATGCATATATAATTTGAAACAATATTATATCAATTTAAAAATACTCTGTGACGAAAATACTATAGCTTTTGAGGCCTACTATTATTGATTTAAATATACATAAACAGAATGTTTTAATATTCATGTGTTTTACACAGCTCTTCTTCCTTCTGTAACATATTTTCTCTACACTTAGTCAACAGAAGCTTGTTCCAATCTATTATATTTTGAACTTCAAAGTCATTCTTGATAGTCCGATCATATTCCTTTGCAACCAAAACAAGTATGTAAACTTGGATTTACTATATTAATTTGTATGACCCCAGAGTTCTGAATATTATGATTTCCTTAGGAAGTGTTTCATCAATGAATATTAGAACACATCTCATTACATAACAGAAACATACAACATTTAAAAAATAATTATTTAACATATTTGTAGGATTTTACTAGCAGTGTATCTCTTTATGAGGTCGATGGAGAGTTATAAAAAATGATTACATATATCTGTGGATGTTAATTTTTAATTGAAGACCACAGGGCTAAATATTAACTTTTATATTTTTTCATTATTATAAACTTTGAAAATCTTGTCAACATAAACTAATAGATAAGAATAGAGAAAAGTTATATGTCAAATATTATACAGTGATCAGTCATCAAAAATTACTATTAATGATCTATATGCTGAAAGCTCAATTAAGCCCTGAATTAATTTTGTTAAAAGCAAAACATCACTAAGGCCTTCCTTAGTGATCAGTGCAAAGAAATAGAGGAAAACAATAGAATTTTCTCTTCAAGAAAATTAGAGATACCAAGGGAATATTTCATGCAAAAATGGGCACAATAAAGGACAGAAATGGTATGGACTTAACAGAAGCAGAAGATATTAAGAAGAGGTGGCAAGAATACACAGAAGAACTGTGCAAAAAATATCTTCACAACCCAGATAATCACAATGGTGTGATCACTCACCTAGAGCCAGACATCCTGGAATGTGAGGTCAAGTGGGCCTTAGGGAGCATCACTATGAACAAAGCTAGTGGAGGTGATGGAATTCCAGCAGAGCTATTTCAAATCCTGAAAGACAATGCTGTGAAAGTGCTGCACTCAATATGCCAGCAAATTTGGAAAACTCAGCAGTGGCCACAGGACTGAAAAAGGTCATTTTTCATTCGAATCCCAAAGAAAGCAATGCCAAAGAATGCTCAAACTATTGTACAGTTGCCCTCATCTCATATGCTAGTAAAGTAATGGTCAAAATTCTCCATGCCAGGCTTCAACAATACATGAACTGTGAACTTCCAGATGTTCAAGCTGGTTTTAGAAAAGGGAGAGGAACCAGAGATCAAATTGCCAACATCTGCTGGATCATGGAAAAAGAAGAGAGTTCCAGAAAAACATTTATTTCTGCTTTATTGACTATGCCAAAGCCTTTGACTGTGTGGATCACAATAAACTGTAGAAAATTCTGAAAGAGATGGGAATGCCAGACCACCTGACCTGTCTCTTGAGAAATCTGTATGCAGGTCAGGAAGCAACAGTTAGAACCAGATATGGAACAACAGATTGGTTCCAAATAGGAAAAGGAGTACGTCAAGGCTGTATATTGTCACCTTGCTTATTTAATTTATATGCAGAGTACATCATGAGAAACGCTGGGCTAGATGAAGCACACTCTGGAATCAAGATTGCTGGGAGAAATATCAATAACCTCAGATATGCAGGTGACACCACCGTTATGGTAGAAAGTGAAGAAGAGCTAAAGAGCCTCTTGATGAAAGTGAAAGAGGAGAGTGAAAAAGTTGGCTTAAAGCTCAACATTCAGAAAACGAAGATCATGGCATCCAGTCCCATCACTTCATGGCAAGTAGATGGGGAAACAGTGGTAACAGTGGCTGGCTTTATTTTTTTGGGCTTCAAAATCATTGCAGATGGTTCAGAAATGAATCTGAGTTCTAGATACAGAATGTATCTGTATCTGAGAATGTATCTTACATTCTCATCAGCATTTGGTATTGTTAGTGTTCCAGATTTTCTAGGTTCTAATAGGTGTATAGGGGTGTATCATGGCTACTTTTGCTTACATTCCCCTTCAGACATGTGATGTAGGGCATCTTGCTGTGCTGTGTTGCTCAGTCTTGTCTGACTCTACCTGGCCCCATGGACTGTAGCCCCTCAAGGCTCCTCTGTCCATGGGATTCTCCAGGCAGGAATACTGGAGTGAGCTGCCTTGCCTTCTTCCAGGGGATCTTCCCAACCCAGGGATCAAACCCAGGTCTCCCACATTTCAGTTGGATTCTTTACCATCTGAGCCACAAGGGAAGCCCATTGGGCCTCTTATTTCCTATCTATAAATCTTCTTTGGTAAGATATCTGTTAAGGTCTTTGACTAATTTTCAATAGGGTTGTTAATTTTTCTTTTGGTGTGTTATATGTTCTTTGTATCTTCTGGGTAACCAGATGTGTCTTTTGCAAATAATTCCTTCTAATCTATGGCCTGTGTCTTCATTCTCTTGAAAATGCCTTTTGCATAGTAGGCTTTTTAAATTTTAATGAAGTCAAGTTTATTATTTCTTTCATAGATCATGCCCCTGCTATTGTATTTAAAAAATCATCACGATATATAAGGTAATTCAAGTTTTCTTGTAATTTATCTTCTTGCAGTTGTGTAGTTTTGTATCTTAAATTTAGGTCTGTGATCTATTTGAGCTAACTTTTGTGACTGATATAAGATCTGTGTCTAGATCTACTTACATGTGCACGTGGATATCTAGTTCTTCCAGCACTGTTTGTTGAAAAGACTACACCTTTGTTTACTTCACTACCTTTGCTCTTTTGTTAAAGATTGATTGACTATATTTCTAGGATTTATATTCTATTCCATTGATCTATATATGTTCTTTTGCAAGTATTATACTGGCTTTGAATAGCATAACTTTAGAATAAGTCTTGGCATTGGGTAATGTCAACCCTCAATTTGCTCTTATACTTTAATATTGTATTAGCTATTCTGGATATATTTTATTCTTTTTTGTGTAAACTTTAGATTAAATCTATCAATATCTATAAAATAACTTACTAGGATTGTGATTTGGATTGCATTGAATCTATAGATCAGGTTGGGAAGATCTCACATCTTGACAACTTCTTATCCAGGAACATTGATTATCTCTCCATTTTTTAAGTTTTCCTTTAATGTCTTTCATCAGAGTTTTATAGTTGTCCATCTTATACATATTTCATTAGTTTTATGCCTAAGTAGTTTATTTTGGAGGGTGCTAAAATAAATGCTACTGTAATTTTAACTTCAAATTCTGCTTGTTTACCACTGAGATATAATAAAGTGATGGAATTTTGTATATTAATCTTGTATCCCTCTTGCTATCATCACTTATTAGGGTTGTTTTTTTTTTTTTTCTTTTTGGTAAATTTAATTATATTTTCTACATAGAAAACACATATAATTGAATATATTATTGCTATTATTATTTTGAGCAAACCATTATCTGTTAGATCAATTAAGAATAAGAAAAATACAAAAGATTTTATTTTACTGTCACTTATTCCTTCTCCAATGGTCTTCTTTTCTTTATATAGATCACTTTTCTGACATATAATTTTCCTTCTAAAATATGTCTTTGAATCTTTATTATGAGGCAGGTTAATTGGTAACAAATTACCGTAATTTTTCTTTGTCAGAAGAAATCTTTATCCTTTAATTTTGAAGAATAATTTTGCCAAAATTAAAGTATTGTAGTTTGGTGGACGTGTCTCTCAAAACTTTAAATATTTCACTCCACTCCCTTCTTGCTTGCATGATTTCTAAGAAAAATTTAGGTTTAATTCTTATCTTTGCCACTCTGTAGGTAAAGTCATTTTTCTGTCTTCTGACTTCTAGGATTTTTTTCTTTGTCCTTGTTATTCTATTGTTTGCACAAATGCCTAGGTGTTTTTCTTTTTTTTTTTCTTTTTGCTTTTATCTTGCTCATTATTTTGGGAATTTCTGGATCTATGGTTTGGTTTCTTACACTATTTTGATCAAATTCTCAGTCAGTTTTATTCCCAGCATATCTACTATTCCCTTCTCTCTTTCTTCTTTTTCTGATATTCCTATTACATGGATGCTACTTCTTTCATTGTTTTCCCACAGGTCTTGAATATTCTGTTCTGTTGTTGGCGGGATTTTCCAGTCTTTCTTTCCTTTGCTTTTCAGTTTTGGAGATTTCTACTGAGATATTCTCAAGCTCAGATTCTTTCTTCAGCTTTGTCCAGTTTACTAATAGGCCATCAAAGGCTTTCTTCATTTCTATACAGTGCTTTTGACCTCTAATATTTTATTTTTGGTTCTTTCATAGAATTTACATCTCTCTACTGTAATTCCATGGTTGATTCTTACATTCTAATTTATCCATTAGAATCCTTAGCATATTAATTATAGTTGCCTTAAAATTCCAGTGGGATAATTCCAACATTGCAATCATATCTGAGTCTGGTTTTGATGTTTGCTTTGTCTCTCTGAACTGTGTATTTAACCTTACAGTATGCCTTGTAATTTTTTCTTGATAGCTGGACATGTTGTCTTGGGTAAAAGGAAGTGCTGCAAATGTGCCTTTAGCAATGTGGTGATAAGGTGTGGGGGAAGGGGTTGCCTTCTATAGTCCTGTGATTAGGTCTCAGTCTTTTAGTAAGCCTGTGCCTCTGCACTGCGAACCTCAGTTTTCAGTTTGCCACTTCCTACTCATATGGAACAGAATGGTTCTAGTAGGCTGGGATTGGTTATTGACCTGCCTCTGCATGGATGGCTAGAGACATTTTGAGTTTGATATTTACCTTCCCCAGTGTTATTTAAGTTCTGATAAAATCCCAACCGCTTAGGCTCTGGTTAAGTAGTTTCTCTTGAGGGTAGATAGACTTTGTTAAGAAGAAAAGAAAACTCTGCTGCATTTTAAAATGATTCCTTTAACTCCTCCTCTTCAGAATCATAAGGGGATGTTTCTCTGCTTATTCACTGTGACAATTTGCTAGAGCTCCAGAAAGTAAAACACAAAAGTTTGCCTACCCCTTCAGCACCAACCCCTGCCACAACTGGGTCACTCTGGAGTTTTTATGCGAGACTTGTCACTGAACCTCCAACATTTCCTCAATTACAGTTCATTGGCACTTGTTCCCATGGAATTCCTGGTAGCTCAGCTGGTAAAGAATTCGCCTGCAATGCAGGAGACCCTGGTTCAATTCCTGGTTGGGGAAGATGTGCTGGAGAAGGAATAGGCTACCCACACCAGTTTTCTTGTGCTTCCTTGGTGGCTCAGCTGCTAAAGAATCCACCTACAATGTAGGAGACCTGGGTTCTATCCCTGGGTTGGGAAGAGCTCCCGGAGAAGGGAACGGCTACCCACTCCAGTATGCTGGCCTGGAGAATTCCATATACTGTATAGTCCATGGGGTCACAAAGAGACAGACACAACTGAGCAACTTTCCCTTTCCCATGGAAGTTTTCTCTCGTGGATTTCTGTTCTGGTAAATTGTGATGCTCTGTATTTGCCTGTTTGTCTCTCTAATTTTGAGAGCAGTTTGGCCCTCTTACTTCATCCTCTTATGTATTTAAGAATAATTATTAATTTAATTATTATTTTTTCTGTTTGATTAGCTTTTTACTTGTTAGGATAGTCTGGTGATTTCCAAGACTCTTACATGCTGTACTGGAAATTAAAAGTCTTTTAAATTTTTTAAACTCACTTTAACAAGAAAAACATATATAAACATTGGAGAAGGCAATGGCACCTCACTCCAGTACTCTTGCCTGGAAAATCCTATGGACGGAGGAGCCTGGTAGGCTGCAGTCCATGGGGTCACTAGGAGTCGGACACGACTGAGCAACTTCCCTTTCACTCTCCACTTTCATGCATTGGAGAAGGAAATGGTAACTCACTCCAGTGTTCTTGCCTGGAGGATCCCAGGGATGGAGGAGCCTGGTGGGCTGCCGTCTATGGGGTCACACAGAGTCGGAAACGACTGACTTGACTTAGCAGTAGCAGTATATATATATATAAACATCATAGGAAACAAATTTGGAGCTACTTTGTAACACACACTTCTATCCCTGAAAAGTAGCACAAAGACATCTAACTAGTGCTGCCTGTGCCATTTTGCTTCTAAGATCAGTTTCTTTATCAAGAAGGCTCATCTATAAAAGAAGTGTAAAAGATACAAGTGAGTAATAAAAGATTATGCTTTATACTGACATCTATTGCTCAGATTTATTGTTAAAAGTGCTAGCAGGGCTTAAGAAACTTGTAGATAACTACAAATGAAATGGATGATCTTTATACACTTTGACCAAACCTATTTCAAGAGAGAATTGAATTTGGAAGGATGGGGTATACGTAATTGCTCTTCTGAGCACAATTCATCTCATCTAATAGTGCAGTTAATTCTATCATATTCCCTTAGCAATAATTAGTGCTGAGTATTGAAGAAATCCCAATCTCCCATGCATAATTCAGGAAAACAAACAGGGACTTTTAGAGTTTCTTTAGTATGAAGTCTAGATCTAGTTTTACTTTTACAAACTCAGTGTTTTCACTTCATTGATACATAAGAAATACATTCATCTATCTACAATTCAAGAACTAGGTGCTTTATCCTCTACTTTTCTGCTTTATGATTTTGTAGCGTTCCTTTAATAGAAATACCAATACCCAGCACAGATAGACAATCCAAATTTTTATATCAGCAAACACATTCTTCTAGGTATTTATTAGATGCATTTAAAATAAAGCACATTAGATTTTTCTCTTCTAACATAGTGAAATTAAGTCTACCAATTTATTCACTGTCAGAATAACATAGAAGACATACAGTGGAAGTAGGATTAAGTAAATCTGTTTCAAATGCTGCCTTTTACTCTTTGTGTAATTTTGGACAAACTATACACCTTCTCTCAGGACATCATTGTTAATTGTAATTAAGTTCCTATGTGATTTACCCCATCAGTTCAGTTCAGTCGCTCAGCCGTGTCCAACTCTTTGCAAACCCATGAATCGCCGCATGCCAGGCCTCCCTGTCCATCACCAACTCCCGGAGTTCACTCAAACTCACGTCCATCGAGTCAGTGATACCATCCAGCCATCTCATCCTCTGTCATCCCCTTCTCCTCCTGCCCCCAATCCCTCCCAGCATCAGAGTCTTTTCCAATGAGTCAACTCTTTGCATGAGGTGGCCAAAGTATGGAGTTTCAGCTTTAGCATCATTCCTTCCAAAGAAATCCCAGGGCTGATCTCCTTTGGAATGGACTGGTTGGATCTCTTTGCAGTCCAAGGTATTCTCAAGAGTCTTCTCCAACACCACAGTTCAAAAACATCAATTCTTCGGCGTTCAGCTTTCTTCACAGTCCAACTCTCACATCCATACATGACCACTGGAAAAACCATAGCCTTGACTAGACGGACCTTAGTCGGCAAAGTAATGTCTCTGCTTTTGAATATGCTATCTAGGTTGGTCATAACTTTCCTTCCAAGGAGTAAGCATCCTTTAATTTCATGGCTGCAGTCACCATCTGCAGTGATTTTGGAGCCCCCCAAAATAAAGTCTGACACTGTTTGCACTGTTTCTCCATCTATTTCCCATGAAGTGATGGGACCAGATGCCATGATCTTCGTTTTCTGAAGGTTGAGCTTTAAACCAGCTTTTTCACTCTCCTCTTTCACTTTCATCAAGAGGTTTTTTAGTTCCTCTTCACTTTCTGCCATAAGGGTGGTGTCATCTGCATATCTGAGATGAATGATATTTCTCCCGGCAATCTTGATTCCAGCTTGTGCTTCTTCCAGCCCAGCATTTCTCATGATGTACTCTGCATAGAAGTTAAATAAACAGGGTGACGATATACAGCCTTGACGTACTCCTTTTCCTATTTGGAACCAGTCGTTTTCTCCATGTCCAACTCTAACTATTGCTTCCTGACCTGCATATAGCCTCTTCAGTAGGATGATTATAATTTTCAACAATTTTGAAAATATGTCAAAGTCTTTGCATTTGTTCCTGACCTTTTATTACTCAGTGAATTGATCCTAAAATTCAGACCTTAATCTCACCATTCCATTGGTCATTAAGGATGTGGCTTTTGACCATGGGCAGCAATAGTTGCTCTTCTCTGTGTCACTGTCTTCAATCTCACCTATTCTCTCTGCTCATTAGCTAATTAGCTGCTCACGAGCTGCTGCCACTCCCTTATGTTTGGCACCTGGCCTCTCATAGTAAGATGCTTAGGGCTAAGAAACTATGTAGGCCAACTACTCGTCAGTTTTCATCTGGGCATGGATTTTTCTCTTGTACATTTCTCAGTGTTAGTGTTTCTCACGTACCCAAGGTCATAAGGTCTATCAGTATGGTTACTTTGTTGTCACACTAGAAAAGTTGTCCTTGACCTCAATGGAGCTTTAAAAAGCTGATGCCCCCTCTCCCCAGACTCTGGTTTCATCGATCTGCAATGTTTTGTAAAACTCTCTGGGACATTTTAGTACACTTATAAAGACTGAGAACCAGTAATCTAGAAGACTCTGGAAGGTCTGAGGACGAGAGATACTGTGCTTTCATTTCTTAAAGAAACTAAATATATTTTTATATTTGCATAAAATTTCCAGTTTTCAAGCACAGGAGATTATTGAAAGATGCCTACTGCTTTCCCCACAAACTGAAGTGGATAGAAACTATTTTGTTTTAGAAACTGTTCACTCTTTGATTCACTCAATAGCAATAATTGATTATAACTGGTATATAGACGCCGACTCATATGTTATATTTAGGCCTACTGGGACTTTTGAGATCCCTAGAGAAAGAGAGGGCTTCCCTTGTGGCTCAGATGGTAAAGAATGATTGGATGGCATCACCAACACAATGGACATGAGTTTGAGTAGGCTCTGGGAGTTGGTGATGGACAGGGAAGCCCAGCATGCTGCAGTCCATGGGGTTGCAAAGAGTTTGACATGACTGAGCAACTGAACTGAACTCAAGAGAAAGAGAAACACTACATGGAGAAGGAAATGGCAGCCCACTCCAGTGTTCTTGCCTGGAGAATCCCAGGGATGGGGGAGCCTGGTGGGCTGCCATCTATAAGGTCACACAGAGTCGGACACGACTGAAGTGACTTAGCAGTAGCAGTAGCAGGGAGATACTTGGATTGGGAGTTTGGATATAAGAAAGACTCAGAATAGAGGCCATACTTCAGAGAGAGTACCAGACATTACTTGACAGCAGTGGGTAGGGTGGGCAGGAGTAGGGAGTATGTCAAGGGAGATGATTAGGAACTATGGAATCTGAGCAAGCAAATCTCAGATGAGAGTTGGGGGTACAGAGTGGGAGAGAAGGAAAGGAAAGAATAACCTACTACTTTATATTTAAAGGTAGTAATACATTATGAGGGAGAAAATAATGCAAAAGTTCACTATCTAATAACAGTTCTTGATATCCATTAATGCCTGTAATTGTGAGTAAGAATTTGATGACAGAGAGAGATGGAGAGGAAGATTGAGAGAATATGAATATAGGCACGTCTCAGGCATAGTTGACTTGGGGTTAAGAAAAAAATGTGCACGTCCCTTCAATTAAAAAATGGCTTTTCCTCTGAGTCAACAGTATCCCATCCTTGTCTGTTTATCCATTCTCATCCTAATGTCTATTCTAGCTGATACTGGATCCCAGCTCTAAACTATACTCTCCTTGAGAACTGTGGCATCTCATTCATCTTTTGTTTCCCAGGCCTTGCATAGTCCCTGACATATAAGAGGCTTTCAGGAAATACTGACATTAAGTAAATTGAAAGTGCCCTATCTGCAGCTAATCTCCTGGTTTTTCAAGCTGAGTAAAATTAGCTATGATCATTGTTTTCCTATAAGAACACACATTGCAGGTAAGCCTCAGGCAAAGCACTGTCATTCCACAAAAACCCACCGTTTCTGATACCAACTGTATTTGCATCTATTAATTCAAGATGGCCTAATTAAAGCAGCAAATATGTTTGAAAGCACAGTAAAGTAACAGCCATGAATAATCATTTTGCTTCCTGTCACATTAATATAGAGAAAAGGCGACACATTATTTTTTCCTCACATAAAATGCTTGATCTCAATGTCAGTGGTTTCATGTATTAAAAATCTCAACATTAATATTGAAAAAGAGCATCATTGAATGTATTAGTAATCTGGACCACAGGAGAACTTACAAGTTGCTGCTAAATATATGATATGTTTTCATAATTATATTCAGCTAAACTGCTTAAGTGAGTGATTCTGCTTAAATTAGGAAATTAAAACTTTGAATTATTTTTCTGCAAATTTGCTGCTGCTTCTAGAAGAAGCTAAAGGCTTGTTGGATGCCAAAATTCAGCATAGCCACTGATAGTGTGCTGTTTACAGTCAATCTATAATTTGCCTAGCTGCTTCCAGTAAAATATTAATGCAATCAAACTAAAACTGTTTTCTCTCACATTCATTTCTCATCCTGGGTCAGGCTATAGAGCTCTTTAAAAAAAAAAATAAAAAGCTTGTTTAATTGTCTAAATGTAAGTTTGAAATCCCAACCTAAGATGGCCAAGATATTTTTGCGGGGAGAGGATTGGGATTTCTTCATGTATATGATTTACAGCAAAGTACGTTTGTTGATATACTTTTATGTTCTAACACACTCATACTAGGCAAGCGTAGATAAAGAGTAGAGAATAAAGTCTCTGACACAGTATGATTGGGGAGACAATAACACACTTACAAAAAATAATGGTATGAAATAGCATACTCTTTAAAAAGTACTACCAGCCATCATTTTCTCAAGAGGAGGGATTTTCACTAGAGACTGGGACAGTGTCTGAGTGCACAGTATAAAGGAGCAGGTAATTGATGAAAAGCAGTAGTATTAAAACTCTCCTCCCCTTCAAGCTACTCTGATACTGCCCCTTAATCAAAAGTAGAGAGTTATGGTAAAAGCAGTTTAATAAGAGGGCAATATCATTTACATTGAAAAGACCAAGTATCAAATTAGAGAATTTGGTTGTAATTGAGCTGAAATTATTAAGACTAGAAATCAGATAGATGGAAAACTTAAGGGCAGGACATTCCAGCTGCAGGGGAAAAAAAAGAACAAAAACCAGAATAATGACAATTACAAAACCAAGAAGAAACATTTTGGGTATGGTTTTGACCTGGAATAGAGGAGCAGAGGGAGGTAAATAAAAATGATGAAAGTAGTTTGGCACACATAGATTTACAATATTATTGATATTCAAAGATAAGAAAAGGTTTTATCTCAAAAATAAATTTCATGAAGGCCTAGTCGGTAATGGCGGAACTTCGGTTCTCAGACATCACAGAAATTAGACAGGATCTAGGAATTTTTCCTGGATGTGGCTAGAGCAATCCTGTACTTCCTTGGTGGTCATAAGAGATTCCACATTTAATATCAAGAGAAGCCCAAAACTCACTTCATACTCTGTCCCACCATGGGTGATAACTAACTGAGGTACTGGCTTCTCCATTCTGGGCAGCACATAGATCTCACTAGTTAAAATATCTTCTCACTTCTTTCACACAAATAGTCTAATCAAACATGATGCATAAACCAATGTCTTACCAACCATCTTTTTGGTTTAAACCTCACTTGTTAAGTCAAATTAAAACAATCACTATAACTGAGTAAACAAAACTGAGAACACTGGTTGCTCGGCAAAAAAAGAGCTATATCACTTAAGAAACAAATTCTATATGTCTCCAAGAGCAGAAATGTAAAAGGCTAGCTTAGGGTTTTCCAACAGTAAAGCTAAGACATTTTGAACAAGATAATTTTTAAGTGTGTGTGTGTGTGTGTGTGTGTGTGTGTGTGTATGTGTATGTGTGTGTGTGAGAGGGGTGTCCTGTATACTGTGGGATGCTGAGCAGTATCTCTGGTCTCTATCTAGTAAATGTGTTACTCCATACTGCCACTGTACCACGATCAAAACTGTCTCCAGATATTTGCAAATGTTGTCTCATGCGTAAAATCATCTTGGCTGACAATCACTGGGCAAGGTAAAGAAAACATCAATCTAGGCAATATTCTGAGTTTAAGTGTTTTGTTCACTCCTGAAGTAGATTGTAAATGTTTTTCTACTAAGGTTGGTGCAAAAGTAACTGCGGTTTTGCATTGCTGAACACTGCTGTTTAACACTGGAATAGTCTTAAATAAATATGGTAATGTCTTACATAATTTTAATGTGCATTTCTTGCTTTGTATTTTTTGCTAATAACTTTTACTTGCTATTTATTTTATATTTATTTTAGACTAGAGAAAGGATGTTAGACAAAAAGTAAATTCAAATGATTTTCTTAATCAAGTTCAAACTGGGTTGTAAAACAGAGGAGATAACTCACAACATCAACAACACATTTGGCCCAGGAACTGGTAACAGTTGTACAGTGCAGTGGTGGTTCAAGAAGTTTTGCAAAGGAGACAAGAGCTTTGAAGATGAGGAGTGCAGTAGTGGGCTATCAGAAGTTGACAACAGTTGAGAGCCATCATCAAAACTGATCCTCTAGCCACTACATGAAAAGGTGCCAAAGAGCTCAATGACAGCCTTTGGCATTTGAAATAAATTGGAAAGGTGAAAAAGCTTGATAAGTGGGTGCCTCATGAGCTGTGTGGAAAAAACAATGTCACTTAGAAGCATCATCTTCTCTTATTCTATGCAACAACAACAAGACATTTCTTGACTGGATTCTGACATGTGACAAAAATGGATTTTATATGACAACCAGAGATGATCAGCTCTGTGGTTGGACCAAGAAGAAGCTCCAAAGCACTTCCCAAAGTCAAACTTGCACCCCCCAAAAATCATGGTCACTGTTTGATGGTCTTCCTCCCTTATGATCTGCTATAGCTTTCTAAATCCAAGCAAAACCATTATATCTGAGAAGTATGCTCAGCAAATCAATGAAATGCACTGAAAACTGCAATGCCTGGAGCCAGCATTGGTCAATAGAAAGGGCCCAGTTCTCCATGACAACTCCCAAGTGTGTGTCACACAACCGATGATTCAAAAGTTGAACAAATTGAGCTATGGAATTTTGTCTGATCCTCCATATTCACCTGACCTCTCACCAACTAACTACCACTTCTTCAACTCTCTCAACAACATTTTGCAGGGAAAATATTTTCATAACCAGCAGGAGGCAGAAAATGCTTTCCAAGAGGGCATCAAATCCTGAAGCACAGATCTTTATGCTACAGAAATAAACAAAGTTATTTCTCATTGAAAAAAATGTGTTGATTGTAATGGTTTCCTAGAAATGAATCGCCAGTCTAGGTTCAATACAGGATACAGAATGCTTGGGGCTGGTGCACTGGGATGACCCAGAGGGATGATATGGGGAGGGAGGTGGGAGGGAGGTTCAGGATTGGGAACTCACGTACACCCATGGTGGATTCATGTCAATGTATGGCAAAACCAATACAGTATTGTAAAGTAAAATTTAAAAAAAATTAAAAAAAAGATGTGTTTGAATTTAGTTATAGTGATTTAAAACTCATGGTCTGAAACCTCAATTATTTTTTCACCAAACTAAAAACAAATGAACTTTATATAATTTCAGCCTCCAAAGAGGAGGGTACAGTTCTCAAAGAGGTCCAGGATGAGATGAATAGTCTCTTGTCACCATCTGGAAGTTCGTAATAGAGGCTTTACAGAGTTTTTTCTTTAACAATCCACTTTACAGCCCCCTATTACCCTTAAAAATACAGAAGAGCTTAGCAATGGGCTCTGCGTTAATAGCTTCCAGGTCTTCAGCACCATCTAAGTTATTAGAACAGATGTTCTATGAAGTAGATTTAGATGAACGTTCTGGTATGCAGCTTAAGCAGAGCAGAAGCAGTTTATTTTCCTTTTGTTGAAGAATGAGTTCTTGTGTCATCTGACAAGAAAGCAGTTATGCAGCATCATTTAAGACTTTGGAGACCAGACATCTGATGATGTGAGATGAATAAGAATAATTGCAGCCATGTGAAATGGGACTAAGATGACACTGCAGAGCCAGCACTGACAACTCCCTGATCTTTACAAGAACAGACCCCAGAGACTTCTAGTGTCTATGTTCAGTAACCAAGTTGGCCTTTAATTTGCATAGAGATTACTCAGCTGTCTCTACATTATTACTCCATGTGCAACAGGAAATGCTAGCCATAGCATGCACTTTCCCTTGGCACACTAGTAGGAAAACACAGATGATCTATTATTATTTTGAAGCACCTAGGCCAATGTACTCAGTCTGGTTCATTGTGCTTTTAGGGCTTATGCAGTGGGATTTATCACAAGCCAAAATTAAAGTAACACTTGAATTGATAGCTTTCTTTTAATATCCTGAGTTTCCCCATTCATATGTAACAACACCATCTTGATGAGATAAGGAAATATGGTATAAAAGTTAATATAATATGCAAAACTGACATTATGAGTTTCCCCACTGTTTGAAATGATATAACGATAAATCTCAATATTATAAAAGGATTTCTGGATGTATCTGCTTTAAGTGAAGTCTTTTCATGAAAGGTGAGATGGCTTAGTGTGAGATAGCATCTGAAAATTGGATTTAATCCATCCTGTTCTCAAATACTGATACAAATTTGCATATTTAATATCTTTTCATATTACCATAGGCACTGTGGAAATTATTAGAACTAGCTAATCATGGTTTCCTCCCTTCTTGTTACTATATACTTATATATAATATAATCTTTAACTTCCCTCCTAGCCTCCTACACCCAGCCATCCATCCTGGCCAGCCTAAAATAAGAACCATATCTAATAGATCTCTTTTTACAAACTTTCATCTCTGTCTTATTTACCTTTTTCCTTTTCAAGACATGGTACCCTAATCTAAATTCTGGTCAGCCTAAGGATTTCTTTCTCCATCATGCACAAAGTCCTTCTCTATCTTCTTTCTCTTCCTTAAGTGAGATGTCACTTGACATGAACAGATACTCGGCTTTCTCTCTTGAGGGCACTTCCTATCAGGACTCTGATGGAAAGAATCCTGTTCACTTCTTTGAATCAATACAGAATTTAATTGTTACCCATCTAAATTTCCAGTTTGGGTATTAGTTCATTTACATCATGCTTTCTTCATTCTTGTTTTAATTACACCCAAAACTTCAATGAAAGATCTATTTTAATAACAATTTTTATGGAAAGGAAAAAAGTTCTATGAGTTTTTTACTGAAAATTTAATAGTATCAACAACATAGGATTTCTACCTCCATAAAGCTAACTTGTTTGGAGAGTATAAAAACAGACATACAGTATCAAGAAATGGGGGAGATTTTTATCTCCCAATTTATATTGAATTTCATTGTCTGAAGTTGCTATTGCTCTGGCAACCATATTTTAAAGAATAGATGTCAAAACCTTAAGACTATAGAGAAGAGGAGAATCAGAATGTAGTTGTATCTAGAACATATGTCAAATAAGAAAACTGTATTCAAGGGTTATGCTTTTTTCTATTTAGTTGTATTTCTATCTATAAAGTTTAGATATGTATTTCTCTGTGTACAAACAGGAAAGAGCACTACCAATAATTAGGAAAATTAAAAAAAAAAAAAAAAGAAGCTGTATAAAGAGCAGGAAGGAACTGGAAGTTGGCTAAGAATAGTAACCAGGTAGAAAAGGGTTCAAGAAGGAGCTCCATGTGATGGCTCATCTACATGTAATAAGAAGAGAGTTTACAACACAGATACATACTAATAAAGAGAATAGCTGTAGAGGGCCATTTACTGCCCTGCCAATCAGATGGGCTTGCCATGTTTCTGAACTGAGAGAGTGGTGCCATTCACTTCACATCTCTGCTGCCATCCCGCTGTTGAGGGGAGCCTACTGCCTGCATGGGGTTCAGACAAATGTGTGAGCTCCAGGTTGATGTGGGGAAGGAGCCACAAAACTGGCCTCACCATCTCCAGGGATACATCTGAGCTGTGGCCGTAGAGCTGTAAGACCCTTTTTATAGATCCTCCTCTTCTGAAAGATAGAGCCTCTGGATGAATGTGCTAGCAACAGTGAACTGCTAATAAGTCACACTGAATAAAGGGGAGCATTCTTAGGATATATTTAGGAGGAATCTGGCCAGGTACCAAGTAAGAAGTTGGAAGTGGAGGGAAGAGTAAACAAAAGGCAAGTTTTCCTAAATTTTGTGTGAAGACTGAAGCCTTATGGTGGTTTACTTACTGAAAATTCTAGCTCACAGTGTAAAGCAAGCATTTTCAATAGAAAAGTTGAAGTTAGCAACTTTCAGCTATGAAAATCAAAGACATTAATAGCCATCATCAAAACTAAAGGTCTGTCATAAGGAAGCTAGATTAGATCATCCTTAGATCCATTCAAGGAATTTCCCCTGAATTGAGCTATGTGATTTAGGAGGCCCTGCACATCACACACACACTTAAGTACTAGAGAATACACAGGCACGCCTGTCACTCAGAATCTGGCATGCAGTGCTGGCACAGTTCAACCCATAATTGTTTTGTAACTATCTCCTTCAGGTCTCTAGAAAATCCTTCACCATATTCTTGCCCTATATTTTCAAAACAAAAGTCAACTGTGGCTAAAGGTTCTGAAGGTTTAGAATGTGTTACCAACCCCACTGTAGGTCACTTTGTTATTGTTCAGTAGCTCAGCCGTGTCTGACTGCAACCCTATGACTGCAGCCAGGCTACTCTATCCTTCACCGTCTCCCAAACTTTGCTCAAACTCATGTCCATGGTTTAGATTCTGTTACCAACCCCTTTGTAGATCACTGTGTGTGTGTGTTAAGTTGCTTCAGTCATGTCTGACTCTTTGCGACCCTAAGGACTGTATTGTAGCCTGCCAGGCTCCTCTGTCCTTAGGATTCTCCAGGCAAGAATACTGGAGTGAGTTGCCACGCTGTCTCCTTTGTAGATCACTGCTTTGAACTAAAAATGTGAATTTCCGCTGTGGAAGCATAGGTAAAGGCAGAAAAATTTTAACCTGTAAATCTTTCTCCAGTAGAAAGAATGCAATAAAGTCTTACAGAATGAAGTAACTTTGGCTGGCTAAATATTTTTTGTTTTGTTTTGCTCACTACTTTTTCCAAACTGTGGTTCCAGAGATAATCATCAAAATAAAACAATTAGATTTATTTTAGACAAGATATGAGATTCAATAGAAAAAATTAATCAAGAATTATTATCAAAGAGTGAATCTTTATCTTTGGGAGAAACTAAAGCTTAAATTTGCACTATTCACATTATTTGGTGTAATCCTAATTTACTTTTAATAATATCATTAAAAGCTTAGCAAAAACAGTTATCAGACTGAATGGGAAAAAATGCAACATACATAACGTTCCAATAAAAGCAAGATAATTAGAACAAGGAAATGAACACCATACCCATGACTATGAAGAATAAGATTAATGTACAAATAATCTCAACACTGATTTATATAGAGAATAATCTTTTCTGGCAATTATAGATCAAAGTATATGAAGAGAAACTGGTACAAATTGGGCACCATACTGTTATTTTCATTTTCTTCATAATATCTTCGTATTAAAATTTCAAAAGAAGAATGCAAGCAATAATCTATGAAACTATATACTGCTTGAAGAGATGGTAAAAATGGCAAACTACGATAAGCAATTTGTAAGATGAAATTTAAATGCTTTTCAATATTTTCTATGATGATGATGCTATACTATTTGCTACCCCATCACAATGTTTGAGCATATTATTTAAAATCTATAATTCCTTTGTAAACTTAACATTTAAGAATTTTACTGTCAGTTCCACTGACCACTGTCTCAGTAGGTTACAGTTTTCCATGTTGGATTATAAAATAACTAAGAATTATAATAACTTCCCTGGTGGCTAAGACAGTAAAGTGTCTACCTACAATGCGGGAGGCCTGGGTTCGATTGGGTCAGGAAGATCCCATGGAGAAGGAAATGGCAACCCACTCCAGTACTCTTGCCTGGAAAATCCCATGGACAGAGGAGCCTGGTAGGCTGCAGTTCATGCGATCGCAAAGAGTTGGACATGACTGAGTGACGTCACTTTTCACTTTCATAATAACTTAATAAGAGCCTTTGGGGGCTGCGGGCAGACAACCATGAGAGAATGTCTTAGAGCCATCAAATAACTTCATCTTCTTGGTGGTTCCATGACTCTATATTTGTCAAACTCATCAAGCATACTCTTAAAAAGTGTATCACTTTTTGCAAAGTCTACCTCAATAAAATGGACTTTAAAAAAGACGGCAACATTTGTTCTTTGAGCTCTAGTACAAAAATGTAATAATACACTTTTATTTCAATAAATGATCTAAAGATCATTTGAATGTTTTTAAAGTTGTCTAATGTGGTATTACTGTCAAGAAAAAAATACATTAAAATTGTTTATAAGAACAGTTAATCATGTTGATAAATGAAGGCTAAGTCTGCATTGAATAAACATTATATTTTATGAATTATGTCCATCTTAACTTATTAATCATTCAAACACCACTGAGCCATCAATAATTATATATCTGGAGAAGCATACGAAATTAAGTTTGCTTATATTAGTAGTTTACATTTGCTTTCAGTCCACTAAAAATAGTATTGTAATACATACATTTCCATTTTCCATTATGTAGACATACTTTTCATAACAAAATATTTTGTGTATCAACTTTGCCATTGCATTATAGTTTTCAGACAAAGGGCATGTGATCCTCTGTGTGTTCTCATGCCACAGGTCCTGCAGAAACATTAGAGGTGATTCTGAGGCTATTGATTAATGAAACAATTTATCTTAATATAATCTATGAGGCTAGATCATTATTAGTGAAGTAATTTCAATTCCAACGTCAAAAAGAACATGTTAGTCATTAGTGCTGCCCCAAACTAGAAAAGACAAACTTTTAGGCTACATATGCTCTGTAACTAGAAGGGTTCAAGTTCAGATTGAACAGTTGCCCAAGAAAGGTGGTTTAGAGGAAATTTCTTGCACTAGAAAAGGTTGATAAATAAAATATTTTAAACACCAAACTACCTTTTGTGTGCATTAATACTTATTATTTATTGATCACTAGATACTGTTGTAAACACTTCTTGGTAATACTTTTTTTTTTTTTTTTTTTTTTTACAAATTTTAAAGTAAGTGCTCCATTTCCATTCTATAGAGAGGGAAGTCCAGACTGAGAGAAATTAAATCATTTTCCCAAGATTAGCCTGCCAGGATATTCAGAGTCTAGATTTGACTTCTAGTCTATCAGCTCCAGTAGCCAGGCTATTATTCACTACATAATACTGCCTTTTATTTATTTCTCAATTTGAAACTGTTTCCTCTAGAAGACATCATAGCTTACTGTCAACGCCTTACCATATCCTCTGAGTGCTTACCAGTTCCTTTCATGCCACCCCAACTTCTAGCAAATCTTCCAACATCTAGCACTTGCCTCTTGTCAAATAACTCTCTTTGACCCAGGAATTAGTTCTGCATACATGGGTGGCAGGTTAGAATTACCAGAGAACTAATGCCTTCTGAGGCTGTTGATATTTCTCTCAGCAATCTTGATTCCAGCTTGTGCTTCATCTAGCCCAGCATTTCTCATGACGTGCTCTGCATATAAGTTAAATAAGTAGGGTGACAATATACAGCCTTGATGTACTCCTTTTCTTACTTGGAAACAGTCTGTTGTTCAATGTCCAGTTCTAACTGCTGCTTCCTGACCTGCATACAGATTTCTCAAGAGGCAGGTCAGGTGGTCTGGTATGCCCATCTCTTGAAGAATTTTCCAGTTTCTTGTGACCCACACAATAAAAGGCTTTGGCATAGTCAATGAAGCAGAAATAGATGTTTTTCTGGAACTCTTTTGCTTTTTCAATGAAACAGCGGATGTTGGCAATTTGATCTCTGGTTCCTCTGCCTTTCCTAAAACCAGCTTGAACATCCAGAAATTCATGGTTCATGTATTGCTGAAGCCTGGCTTGGAGAATTTTGAGCATTACTTTGCTAGTGTGTGAGATGAGTGCAATTGTGCAATAGTTTGAACATCCTTTGGCATTGCCTTTCTTTGGGATTGGGGTGAAAACTGACCTTTTCCAGTCCCTCAGCAATTTGGCCACTGCTGAGTTTTCCAAATTTGCTGGCATATTGAGTGCAGCACTTTCACAGCATCATCTTTTAGGATTTGAAATAGCTCAACTGAAATTCCATCACCTCAGATATGCAGATGACACCACCCTTATGGCAGAAAGTGAAGAACTAAAGAGCCTCTTGATGAAGGTGAAAGAGGAGAGTGAAAAAGTTGGCTTAAAGCTCAACATTCAGAAAACTAAGATCATGGAATCCAGTCCCATCACTTCATGGCAAATAGATGGGAAAACAGTGGCTGCCTTTGTTTTTTGGGCTCCAAAATCACTGCAGATGGTAACTGCAGCCATGAAATTAAAAGACATTTACTTCTTGGAAGGAAAGTTATGACCAACCTAGACAGCATATTAAAAAGCAGAGACATTGCCAACAAAGGTCTGTCTAGTCAAGACTATGGTTTTTCTAGTAATCATGTATGGATGTGAGAGTTGGACTGTAAAGAAAGCTGAGTGCCAAAGAATTGATGCTTTTGAACTGTGGTGTTGGGACTCTTGAGAGTCCCTTGAACTGCCAGGAGAGCCAACCAGTCCATCCTAAAGGGGATCAGTCCTGAATGTTCATTGGAAGGACTGATGTTAAAGCTGAAACTCTAATACTTCAGCCACCTGATGTGAACAGCTGACTCATTTGAAAAGACCCTGATGCTGGGAAAGATTGAAGGCAGGAGGAGAAGGGGACAACAGAAGATGAGATGGTTGGATGGGATCACCAACTCAATGGACATGAGTTTGGGTAAACTCCGGGAGTTGACGATGGACGGGAAGGCCTGGCGTGTTGCAGTCCATGGAGCTGCAAAGAGTCAGCCATGACTGAGCAACTGAAGTGAACTGAACTGAATGTTCTCTGGAAACAGCCTCCTGACCAAGTACTGAAAGGTATTATATAGTAAAGAACCTACCTCTTTACATATTAATTCAGAAAACTCTGAGGTTTGTGCCCCTAGGATTTCCCAACAGAACTCACCACCCATCAATTTACTTGGAAAACGATATCTTAGTTTATCTTATATAATAAAATATATTCCATAAAATATATTATAAATATACAACTGTGATGCCTTTATATAAAAGGATAGTAATTAACTGGTCAGTATGTATCATACAGTTCCTAGTTAGAACCTATGTAAAGTTGCAATATTCAAGTTATTAATTTTCTATTGTTAGTCTACAGTGTGTTCAGGAATATATAATATAAAATCTCTAACCACTCAAGTTAAAATTAACCAGGGAAATATCTTATCTTAACGAAGCTACTCGCAGCCCTACTGAAAAATACTTGAAAATATAGCTTTGGCTATAACTGAAAAATAGGTCATCCATTAAAAATTTAAGCCATAGGTTGAAATATAATAATAATTGAATGATAGTCATTCTCCTTATTATAGGCATTGTATTACAGGTATGAAGTATTTTCAGCTTTTTATTTCTTATATGCATAAAATTATTTCCCTTTCAAATATGCAGTATTAACTAACTGCATACTTATAAAATAATACCTAAATTTCAGAATAAAGGAAAAAGGTTAAAGTTTCTAGTGTAGGGCTTCCCTGCTCATTCAGTGGTTAAGAATCCACCTGCAAATGCTGGGGACACGGGTTTGATTGATCCCTGCTCTCAAAGGATCTCACAAGCTGCAGAGTAACTAAGCCCAAGAGCCACAACAAATGAGACCACACATCACAACTTCTGAAGCCTGTGCACCTAGCGGCTGTGCTCCGCAACAAGAGAAGCCACCACAGTGAGAACCGTGCACAACAACTACAGAGTAGCCCCTACTCACTGCAATAGAGAAAACCTATACGCGGCAATGAAGATCCAGTGTGGCCAAAACAAATAAACAAATAAATAAATCTTTAAAAACCAAAAGTGTCTAGAGTATGCTTGGAATAAGCTAGTGCTGAACAATCATTACTTTCCTCCTCCCATTTCTGCTAATTATTTTTATTGTCAGTAAATAAACATTTTAAAAAGAGCTATAGGAGAAGGCAATGGCACCCCACTCCAGTACTCTTGCCTGGAAAATCCATGGATGGAGGAGCCTGGTAGAAGTGTTTTATACAATTTAAACATCAGGTAAATGTAAAAGGTGATTATCAAATATTGGGAATAAGAAAACTAACATATACTTCAATTCAGTTTGGTTCAGTTCAGTTGTTCAGTCGTTTCCAACTCTTTGCGACCCAATGGGCTGCAGATTATTCAGGACTTATTTCCTTTAGGATAGACTGGTTTGATCTCCTTGCTGTCCAAGGGACTCTCAAGAGTCTTCTCCAACACCACAGTTCAAAAACATCAATTCTTCAGTGTTCAGCTTTCTTCACAGTCCAACTCTCATATCCATACATGACTACTGGAAAAACCATAGCCTTGACTGGACTGACCTTTGTTGGCAAAGTAATGTCTCTGTGTTTTAATATGCTGTCTAGGTTCATCATAGCTTTCCTTTCAAGGAGAAAGTGTCTTTTAATTTCATGGCTGCAGTCACTATCTGCAGTGATTTTGGATCCCCCCCCAAAATAAAGTATGTCACTGTTTACATTGCTAGCCCATCTATTTGCCATGAAGTGATGGGGCTGGATGCCATGATCTTAGTTTTCTGAATGTTGAGTTTTGAACCAACTTTTTCACTCTCCTCTTTCACTTTCACCAAGAGGCTCTTTAGTTCTTTTTTGCTTTCTGCTATAAGTGTGGTGTCTGCATATCTGAGGTGTCTGCATACTGATATTTTCCCCAGCAATCTTGATTCGAGCTTGTGCTTCATCTAGCCCAGCATTTCACATGATGTACTCTGCTTTTAAGTTAAAGAAGCAGGAGAAGATGAGTGCATGACCTTCTATTCCGCCATCCTGAAACTTTTCCAAGCAAGATTAGAGATGTTTACAAAAAATTACTGAACAATTTGAAGCCTTCAGAAATAGATATTTAACCTATCAAATTGGCTTCTTCAAGTGACAGGTAACTTTAGGAACATGTAAAATTCTGGAAAGAATTCCTATCAAGTTTTCTATCAAGAATTGTAAAAATATCTCCTGGCAAGGTACTCCTAGGTTCCACACTAATGCCTTCGGCTTTAGCTAGCTACATGTGGAGGTGCTACACGAAAAAAGTTCACATGGGATTAAAACCATTACTTTGCCTTAGATGAATTTTTCATCTTTCTGGTTGTTTTTCTTTGGGTCCATTTCTCAAGGATTGAGTATTTATCATAGCTGCAGGAACAGGGGGATTTAGAATAGGGTGTTTGACATTATTCTCTGTTATTTACAGAATGATGTTGGAACAATAGCCTATAATGAAAACTAAAATGAATGGTTGATTCCGCTGGGCCCACATGTGTTCATATTCCATAGCACTATATCAAACAACATATGATATTGTCACATCCTCAACATTTTTCTTTACTTTCCCAATTGCACCACCACACAGTCTTACCAGGGGGAAAAAAAAAAAAAAAGTAGAGTGCTATCCTAGAAAAGAAAGGAGGAGTTAATCTAAAATATAAACAAATAGCCAAAATCTTAAGAAACTAAATGAGATAAAAGTTGGCAAATGACATTAAATTTTAGAGGGACATTGTTAGTGATTCTGAAGACTATAAAATCAATAAATAGAAAGACTGAGGAGAAAACAAAGATGAAAATAGAAAGATAAATACCTAGTATATATTCTTTAAAATATTTTTGATTATGGTGAGGAATGAGACTGAGCCCTACCTACAAAGAATAACAAGATTTAGCATAGTGTTTTTGTTTCTTTAATTTTTTAATATTTTGTGCACAGAAGGCACATAAGCTGCAGAGAAAAGGGATCAATGGAGACAGAGAAAGGAGAGTGATGGGGCTGTTATCTATAGCAGAGGTTCAAGATAAGTTTTGGATGGAAGGAGGGGCATTATTTCCAAGTAGACCAAAACTAAGCAAAGAAAGGGTTTTTGGATGGAAATGTACAGGGATGTTTGTGAAGTGAGAGTATTCAAGGGACTTTACACCTAACGGACTCAACAGTCACTAGGAAGAAAAGAGTTAAGGACATTTGCTGATAGTGGGAAGAGGGTGGGGTAAAAGTCTGAGAGGGGTGTCAGTAATATAAATTACCATTTGAAGGGAAAGGTTTCTAAGGAAATATGAGCATACAACTAAGGTCAAAAATAGTGAATGTGCCATGGCTTCTGGACAAACAATTAATCTCTTCTTCTAGGACTTAGCAACATGGGCGTAGGGACTGGAGAAACGAATGTTTGAATTTATACAAGGTTGTTACTTTTTTGAACCAAAACAGGTAAGTAATATTTGGTAATATGTGCTAAATTTGATAAAGAAAATGAATGAGAAAATAAGTTCAAAGTATCTGCAGCTTTGAATTTATACAAGGTTGTTACTTTTTTGAACCAAAACAGGTAAGTAATATTTGGTAATATGTGCTAAATTTGATAAAGAAAATGAATGAGAAAATAAGTTCAAAGTATCTGCAGCTTTGATTTCTATTGAAGGAATCTGGGTAGAGGAGCATTCCTGGTCTCTGAAATCACACTTTGCACTCATATAACTAACAAGCCAGAAACACAGAGTGGTTGCTTGCAAGGGCACTTCCGTCAGAATGCTTGGCTGACACTTTCCAGCTGTATAACAAGGGACCAGTTTCTAAGTTGTTCAATTTTCATATCTTTAAAATGGAAATTAAAGTAAGTGATTCACTGAATTAATACTTAAAACAGTGCCTGCCTGGTCATATGAAGCATTCTATAAATGTTTTTACTAATTAGATTCTATGACAGTTTCTTCCTCAAACTTAATGCAACCTCCCAATGATGAAAGCAGAGAATTAAACCTATGCAAGGGATAAAGCCAAGAAGAAATTATTTTATTTTTCTATTAATGTTATAAATAATATATGAAGTATTTAATCTCTCAATTCCATTAACTACTGAATGAGGATAAGGTTCAAGGTTAATTTTTAAAAAGCAGTTAGTTTGCTCCACTAGTAACAGAACCTATTAACTTATTGCCACTTATTCCATTTCTTAACACATGGACAAAATTCTTAATTCAACTCTGAATATAGCTGTTTCAGTGGCTAAGACAGTATTTTTATCACTAGCTCATTAGAAGGCCATGCTTTGAAATTTCCTTACAAATATGATATTTTAATAACAAGAGGTCTGCATAACCTAGGTAAGAGAAGAGTAGTGAAATTTGAAGACAATATTTTTTCTTCTCTAATCAGAGGAAATAAGGTGCTTTATTAACGATGATCATTAGCAGGTTCTTATACGCACTTACAGGGCAAGAGAATAAACAATCAAATCCTAAATGTCCAATGTTCCCTTTTGTTTCATTTGACTACTAGTCTTGGGAAAGTAGGTAGGTCAAAGGTGGGCTGAAGAGGCAAATTTGCACAAAGACTATATTCAGATGTTCTGTACTGAGTAATTCTAAGGACCAGCAAACTTAGAATCATATGTTAGAAATATAAACTCTCAGGTACCATTTTTAACCCATCAGAACAGTTCCACATTTCAACAAGATGCCTGGGGATTCACATACATGTTCATGTTTGAGAAGCACTGTCTCAAGAAGAAGCTCATATTCTCTAATAAAATGAGGACTGACTTCTCACTATTTTGCCCTTTTCTATTACTCTGGTTTCTGAACAACTAGAAAAAGCTGATCTGGAAACTTGAGAATAAGTCAAAAAGGCACTCTACCCCTACTGGCCTGCACATCTCCTTTCCTTGCCCAAGTCTGAGTGAAAAAGACTCTATATTCACCTAACCCTACACCTTGACTCTCCTCATAAAATGATGGATTTTTGGTTGAAGAAATAGGATGCTCATGTGGTGGGTATTAATACAGCTCATCAATTTTAGCAACTGCAGCTTTTGAAAACAAAATCATAAAATATGACTGAACATACAGTTAGAAAACGAGGGATAAATTTTCCTATGGCAAGAACATTTTTTAAATCCACAAGTTTGTCCAAGGTGATATGTATTTTATCAATAAAGACAGTTGTTGTGTCAAGTTGTCACACTAAGTGGATTTAAGAGAACAAGAAGGGATGGGACAACACAAACCAAGCATAGTTGTTTAAAGTTAGAAATTAAGTATTCCTTGTTTTATTTCTTTCACTGGGATATAGGAGAGAACATTTAGGAGAGAAGAGGGAATAATGAATTTGGTTCTCAGAACAAGATTTAAGATAAGAATTGAGTTTGAATTTGCACTAAATCACCTCTGATGTCTTTTTAAATAGTAAATAAACTATTTATTTTGAAAGTTTTTGATAAAGCTAACATTTACAATTGAATGTGAATTAAAATTTTCTTTATGGATTCTAAGTAGCATATGTCCAAAGTAATATTTAAATGATAGTTCCTGAGGACTGGGATCTTTAAACATAGCAAATTGTGGGTTTTCCATAACTATACACCGTGCCAATTTCTAGACCTAAATTATATTCTCTGTATTACATACAGATGAATTGAACATTTTTCAGAAGCTAACCCATTTTTCTTGCATTGATATTTCTTCTGTGCATTAATTTCCATCTCAAAGTTTACTCTGAAGTTCAAGGTAAAGGAACAAGTTGAGAAATGCAAAGAAAGTCAGAGTGAATGATTTGTAGCAGTTAATCTGCAGTTTTGCTATACTATCTCCTGAGACTTTAAACAATATTAGACAATCAGACTTTGGGGATACAAGAGATATTTGAGGCTTGAGGTTAAATGTTCACTTTATAAGGGTAACCCAAATACCATGTTAAAGTGCTTCTCCATGCTAGCAGAAATGTGATGTCCAGGCCACCCCAGACCAAATGAATGAGAATCATTTAGGGTGTGTGGTCTGTGCATCTGCATTAAAAGCAAACAACAAACTGTCCAAATGATGCTAACTGCAGTTAGGTTTGAGATCTCTTTCCACCTATTAGAGGATGGAAATGGACTTTGTAGCTGATGTATGTAAAATATCATCCAAACTACAAATTTGTAACAAGGAAAATTATACTGGGTTATTATACCCAATGTCAGGCTACGGATTTCAAATGAATAAAAGAAAGGATACTGTGATCATAATATCTCTACTTGAGTGAAATACTCACTTAATATGTGAAAAATGCATTGTGATATATATGGGCACTGTTCTTTCAGGGGCGATAAGAAATATCATTTCTTACTCTTATTAGTGCAACTGAGACTTTATTGCCTTCTAAACTTTATATAGAGGAGAATGCAGTCTTGCAAACATTCTTCTAAGGAAAACAGAATATAAATTTAGGGGTGGATGAATCTACCCCAACATAAATATATTACTGGAGTTCAGGAACTGTTATATTTTGTTTGAAGTGATGGTCATTAACTAAAAATGCCATTATCAACTTTTTCTTATAATGGTCAGGTGTTAACACATTTTAGCAAATTTCATTTACTGAAGCATTTTGTATGGCACTGCATGTCAAGTTTAATGGATAGTTTAAGTTCATTTTAAACTTTATATACCTATCTCCAGAGGGTAGAAGACTAGGAATAAGGATTATGAAGGTAATAATTGCAACTGTAGGCAATAAAAATATAATTCTGAGTGTATATGGTGAATGACTTCCCTATAGATTTGTAATTGTAGTTTTCCTTTCTACGTCAGCTTCTGATAGTCTTAGTCATGAAAAAATTGTAAGGTAACTGAAAATCATTCCAATTTACTTCTCCTAGATACTCATTTCACAAGTGGACTTTCATCATTTGAGAGTTGATAGTATGGTAGCATATTTGTGTTTTATTGCTATGACAATAGCCGTTCTCTTGTGACAACGATTATGTATTTTTGGTTCCTTGTTCTGAAATCACATGTTTACAAACTGGCACAGCTTTATGACGGTGGTTTTCAATCTAACTGCCTCCAGCAGTGTGCCATGTTACTTAGATATCCCCTTCAGGACTGAAGGATAGTTGAACCCAGGTTTGGGGACTGCTGCTCTCAAATTATCTTCAACCGTCAATCCTTTGGAAATTGCCCTTAGCTCAAGAAAACCTTGTTGTTCAAGATCATATTCCCATATCAGGCACAGCCTGAATCCAGTAACTGGTTAATACAAGGATTTAAGAGTTGGCTCGACTCCGAATATCCATGCCAGAGCTTGAAAGAGGTTAGGCAGAGCCCAGGTTCTCCCTCTGCCTACACCTGATCTGTTCCATTCCCTTCAGGCGTTATAACAGTACTGCCCAATGAAACTCCTATAGGAAAAACATCTCCTTAGTGCCTGGTTCATGGATAACTTGACCTGGAACAGTTTTATCTAGTAAAGCAGATGGACTGGAACACTTACTAGCTAGCCCACAGTGAGTATCCAAATTCCTAGTGGTAGATGGAACTTGGAAAGCTTCTGTAACCAGGTATCAATGAAATTGTTAAAAACTTTATTTAGTGAACTGGAGAGGTAAACTGGTAGATGTAAACTTACTAGCAGGTATAATATACACAGCAGATGTTTGAGAAATATGAGAGATACAGTATTTATAAAGACAGTGGAGTTGGGTAACTATTGTTAGGGGTTAAGATACTCTGAAGAAAGTACATGAAGTTCTGGGAGTTATTAACTGTCAGTGAGAGGCAAACTGTGAAAGCTAGAGGGGCTCCTTGACTGCATACAATAGCCCTTATTCCCAGATACTAAGGACAGAGAAAACCCAGGACCTAATGGTAAAAAGTAGCCTGGCTCCTGGAAAGGTTAACCTAAACAAATCTGATGTGCCAAGTTTAGAGCTCTGATTGGGAAAAAATGGGATCCTGATATATGGGATCATCTGTATTCATGCTCTTCATTCGCTAGATTCCTCTGAATTCTCTGGATTCCTTGAACTCAACCACTTCTCTCTGTTAGCAGTTAGTGTCCCATTTGTCTTGAAGAAAACCTCTCTCCTCCAAGACATGTCCCCTTCTACATCTCCTCTTAGGAAACAGGTCAACAGCTAGAATTACTGGCCACCATAATCTGGCCTTGGAAGTGATGGGATTGCAAAGGGAGAAAGGCATTATACCCCAAGAATATTCAGACCCAAGCTAAACAGTCTTGAGAGGAACTTGGGAAATATATATGGAACTAAACTCAGAAAGAATATGCAGCTTTATAAGGGAGAGTTTATTCACACAGGGGAATTGCTTTTTGGAAAATAATCTGGGAGAAAACATTCAAAGAAAGACTGAAGTAAATGGTTATAATATTTTCTAGGATATCTCATAGAAGCTTGCAGAAAATGGTGACCCCGAATAAGTGAAAGGATGGCTATAGCAAATGATAGTCAAAGAAGAAATACTTCAGAGAAAGAAGAATGCCAGAGTGTTTGCATGATGTAAGGCTGGGGAAAATACTAGAATAATATGTTCTGCAGGAGGGCCAGAACTTTATTTAACAAAGTAATAAAAAATATGCTGGTGAGAGAGCCATCAGTGTTAGAGCCTACAGTCTAATGCCTAATTGTAAGCTAGGATTCATGCGAAGATGTTGAGAACTGGTCTCATGATAAGAATAGGGATGGTAAGTTCTGAAAAAGTGGGGTCTAGATAGTTGCTGTTAACAGTTTAAAGGTAGGAAGGTTGGAATGACAATCAGAGAAGCATGGAAAGCAGAGAACTAAAGATATGGCTAATATATCAATAATGCAGCTTTCTTGGGTGTGAGAAAGATATGCACCCAATGAGGGTATCACTCAATCTCTCTAACAACAACAACAATAACAACAGTCAAGGAAGTATGATCAAAGAAGGTGACTTCAGGCAATCATCTTAGTAAAATGTGTCAATCTCTTGTCTAATATCCAGATGTGAGCCACTTTTCCAACTATGAACCCATTGAATGAAGGACAAACTTGATCCCCAAGAAGTATCCTGTAGCATTCTAGCTATAATGATTACTTCATCTTTTCCCCCCAAAAAAAACCCTACAGTCATTGACTTGAGTAACTATGCACTGGGGAAAATGGAATAGCTAAACATTCTAAGGATTGTTGCACACGAGAGCTAAGTAGGCATTGATACTGAAGACCACAAATTACTTTCATAATTTCCCTGTGAGAGCAGGAACATATGGATTTTTGTTTTGCCAGGAAATAAAGTCCTAGTGTAAGTTCAGCTCAAAATGCATTCACTGGTCCCATGACTTACATGTGGTCTTTTCCCCCATTGTCAAATGTAAAATTTTAGCTAATATTCCTGGCAATTAATACAATTTCTATATTAGTTTTCTGGCCTATAAAGTAGAATCTATTATGGTGGAAAAGGCAAAATGGAAGCCTCTAAAACATCCCCCCACAACACCAACTCAAATAAGACGGTGACAATATTGCAGGAGAAATGGCAGAGATTTGCACTACCCTAAAGATACAAAGAAGGCAGAGGTGGAGTCTCCAAAATATCTGCATTTAGTTCAATAGGCTGGCCCATAAAACCAAACTGAGCCTGGAAAATAATGCAGACTACTACAGACTCAACCAAGAAGCAGCCTAATTAAACCTGCTATGGGAGAGATAACATCTTAGCTAGAGACGATTGACATCATTTTATGTAGATGGTATTTGGCCATTTATCTCCCAAACATGTTCTTTGCCATCCCTATCAGCAAGGAAGAACAGAAACAGTTCACATTCATTTGGGGGATTTCCTTGGTGGTCTGGTGGTTAAGAATGTTCCTTCCAGTGTAGGCGACATGAGTCCCATCCCCGGATGGGGAACTAAGATCCCACATGCCACGTGGCAAGTAAGCCTGAGCACCACAACTGGAGAGAAGGCTGAATGCCAAAATGAAGAGCTCACATGCCACAGCTAAGACCTGATGCAGTCAAATAAATATTTAAAAGATAATTTTAAAAATATTCATTTGGAATGGACATCACTATTCAGTTTTGGTTTTGAAGCAAAACTTTGATAACTTTCCCACCCTCTGTTATAATATGGTTGGAAGAAACCCAAAATGTATGTGCTTCCTGTAGAACGTCAAAGGCATTCACGATGTTGAAGACATTATGCTGATAAACCTGTATAAGCAGAAAATGTCAAGGACAAAACCTATATAAGCAGAAAATGTCAGGAAATCTTGGTAAGGCATGTGTGACCCAGGAGGTTGAAAAGAAACCCTATGATTCATAGATTTTGCTATCATTGAATCTGTAGGAACTGGTCATTTGGAACATGTTGGAAAAACATCTAAAATATAGGACAGATCATTTCATCTCATTTTATCCCAACACAAAGAAAGTTCAACCCCTGATAGGTCAATAGGTTTACTCGGGTTGTAGGGTTAGTATAGTCTATGCCTGCTACCATATTCCATCATTAAACCATATATATCTAGTGACATGAAAAATCTGTGCAAAGCTGAATGGGATTCACAGGACACAGTAGATTGTAAGCATAAGTAATGCCTGTGGTAGAAAACAATATCACATGGAGTTTGTAACAACCCTCAATATGACAATAACAATATAGACTAGGGATTCTGGAGAAAGACTATGCCGCCTGAATAAGACTTTTTATAAAATTTTAAATTTAATTCATTTTAATATAAACCATGTACATTATATATTTTAGCATAAATACAGATCTCAGTTCAGTTCAGTCACTCAGTCCTGTCCGACTGTTTGCGACCCCATGAATTGCAGCACCCCAGGCCTCGCTATCTATCACCAGCTCCCAGAGTTCACACAAATCCATGTCCATCAAGTCAGTTATGCCATCCAGCCATCTCATCCTCTGTCGTCCCCTTCTCCTCCTGCCCCCAATCCCTCCCAGTATCAGAATCTTTTCCAATGAGTCAACTCTTCACATGAGGTGGCCAAAGTACTGGAGTTTCAGCTTTAGCATCATTCCTTCCAAAGAACACCCAGGGCTGATCTCCTTCAGAATGGACTGGTTGGATCTCCTTGCAGTCCAAGGGACTCTCAAGAGTCTTCTCCAACACCACAGTTCAAAAGCATCTAGATGAAGTTATAAATAAATATCTATGCCTATACCAGCATCTGTACCTATTATATTTCTACGCCTAGCAGGCTCTGTTTAATCCCTACTAAAAGGTAAAAAAAAATCCTCTAATTCAAGTTCAAAATCCCTCTAGTTTACCAGTGCTCCCACACTTGAGAATAGTTTAGAGATCTTCAGAAACAATTAGTTCAGAATACTGACCAGCATAAAGACTGATGGCTCATTAGAAAACACAAAAATTGAGGTACATGAAGGCCTTGTACATAACACAACCAGATGAATTTATTAATGAAGGTTGCTCAGCAAGTTACTAGAAACCGAGGTATGGTCCTTCTACAGGTGATACATATGCTATTTCCTATGCAAAAGCCCCATCTTTTGGACCAATAGCTTGGTTAGTGAACCTTGAGTTTCTGTATCGTATCTGTCTTTTCTCCATTATGTATTTTTTCCTACACCTTCACCGGTCTCTACATAAAACCCTTCTGCTCTTCATTGTACCCACAGTCCTCCTGGTGCTGTATGTGGAGTTCAATGTCATTACTAACAACTGAGAACTAGCTCTGCTTTGATTTTAAGTCAAAGAAGGATTGTCCCCTAAAAACACAGCTTCTCAAAACCTGCTGTGAGCAAGGTGAGGAGGTATATTTGCTTTCCATCATGGGGAATCTTTCTTATCCCATAAACATTCACAATGAGTTAAACAAGTCCTAATACAGCAAAGAAAATGACTAAAAAGCACAAGAAGTGGGAACAACCAATAACTTAAATACATCATTACAGAGTTTTCCCCCAGCATTTAAATTTATAATCCTCTGCTCTATCCAAAAAGAGAAGGTGGTATATTACCTGTGATACAAAGGACCCAAGGTGGCCACGACTATTCATCTTGATTTTTCTCTTACTGTGAAGCATGATCTTTTAGGTAGTCACCATTTTAAGCAGCCACCTTTGCTAGTTTTCTTTCACTACCTACAACAAATTCTACAAACCTAGTTGCTTATAACAACACATATTTATAATTTTACAAAAGTCTGAAATGAGTCAGCAGATGAGAGTAGGTTAGTCAGTTCTAACTCTGGTGGTTCAGTGGTTAGGACTCTATGCTTTCACTGCCAGGAGCATGGGTTCAATCCCTGGTCAGGGAACTAAGATCTTGCAAACTGTTTATTGTAGTCAAAAGAGATAAAATGAGTCAACAGAAAAATATTGCTTCTGGAGGCTCTAGGGGAGAATCTGTTTCTTTTCCTTTTCTAGAGGCCGCGTGTATGCCTTGATTCACAGCCCTGCATCATCCAGCTTCTGCTTCCATGGCCGCATATCTGACTCTGACACTGAAATAGTGTTGGTCGCTCAGCTGTGTTCAGCTCTTTGTGACCCTATGGACTGTAGCCCACCAGGCTCCTCTGTCCATGGGGATTCTCCAGGCAAGAATACTGGAGTGGGTTGCCATTCCCTTCTCCAGAGGATCTTCCCAACCCAGGGATCGAACCCTGTCTCCCTCACTGAAGGCAGATTCTTTACTGTCTGAGCCACCAAGGAATACTCCCTGACATGCCTCCCTCTTAAAAGGGCCCTTGTATTAAACTGCTCTGCTGCTGCTAAGTTGCTTCAGTCATGTTCAATTCTGTGCAACCCCATAGACATTAGCCCACCAGGCTCCACCGTCCTTGGAATTCTCCAGGCAAGAACACTGGAGTGGGTTGCCATTCCCTTCTCTGTTGGATTATACCTGGCTTACTTAAATAATCCAGGATAATCGTCCCATCTCAAAAGGCTTTACTTTATTATATCTGTAAAGTAAGGTACCTTTTGTCATGTAAGGTAAAACATTCATAGGTTCTGGGAGTTAATTTGTGAACATCTTTGAGGGCTATTATTCTGCCTGTGATCCCACCCTCATCCCCCATTCAATATCTCAAGATGAGTAGCATTCAACCTGGCTACTTGTGAGAAAGACCTGCGGAATTTTAAAAATACCCATTCTGGATCCCATCTCCAGAGACTTTGGTTTAACTGGTTTATAGTTGAGGCCCAGGGATTTATAGTTTTTAAAAGATTCCCAAAAGCACCCTATGTTAAGATCCATGGTATACAATATTGAATGATTCTCAAATTTTCTGCACCAGATTTAATCCCTAAGAATAAAGTATATTCAAGTATAATCAGTTTTGCCTCACTCATTTATTCTAACCAGTCCAACAAAAGTTAATCACTCTTAAATGTGCCAAGATAAACTCAGCATTCTTGTATGTCCTTGGTTTAACATATTAATTTTTAAATCTAGTTTGGCCCCTTCTTCTTTGCAAAACTGTCTTTGTAGAGACTTTTAAAAGTATTATATTTTTCTTCCAAACTGATACCATTTATTATGTATATCTATTAATTCAGCTTACCTAACTCAGAGAAACAAAGGAAGTGTTACGAACACATTTTCTTCAGACTCTATGTCATTCCTTATGAATACTATTGTACTTTAGAATTATTTTGAAGAAAAACATGAGATTTATAAAGATAACTTCTGTGCCTAGATTATGGAATAATAAGTATAGAGGGTGAGATATCTGAAGAAAAAGAGCAGAGAAGAACTTTGGTAAAATGAAGAACTGTAAAATATAAAAATGGTTGAGAAATGAAGAATGGATGCTTTCAAATTATGGTGCTGGAGAAGACTTGAGAGTCCCTTGAACTGAAAAAAGACCAAACCAGTCAATCATAAAGGAAATCAACCCTATATTTAATGGAAGGTCTGTTGCTGAAGCTGAAACTCCAATACTTTGGACATCTATGAAAAGAGATTATTTTTTGGAAAAGACCCTGTTGCTGGGAAAGATTGAAGGCAAAAGAGAAGGGGGCAGCAGAAAATTCAGTGCTTGTTTCTCTCACCCTCACCTCCTTGTCATTTTTTCCCCTACAAGGCTTCATTTCCAACTTCTCTCAAAATATTCTTAAAAGACATGAAAGACATTTGTTTGTAGGCAATCTCTGCTTTCATCCCTGCAACCAAGATGTCCTTGGGGGAAACAAACAAACCAAAATGATAGCTTCATTCTTTGTAAAGGGAGAGAAAAATGTACACAAATTAAAGACTCAATAAACTTTGTGCTCACACGCAGTAATACTCTCAGGGAAGTATCATCATGAAATACAGTTTGCTTGGTCCCCAAACATTTAGTGAGTGTAAATATAAATGAACCCATTTATGGAAAAACAAGCTTCGTGACCTGGGGTCCCTTCTCTAAGCCTTAGATTTTTTATTTTTAAAATAAAGATGTTAGACCAGGTGATCTCTAAGGACACTTCCAAGCCCCAGGTCTGCTTGGATGTTATTGAAACTATGTGAAGAAAAACAGCTCACTGGAAGAGTAACTTATAAAAAATTTAACTTATTCTTGTCAGAGATTCTTCATCTTAGCGGGTTTTATGTCATGATGGGAACAGATGCTGTTTGACTTTGTAATTCGAGTTTAATTGATTTACAGGCTTATGGTGCCCTTCAATGCAGTGGCTTTTCCAAGCAGGAGAGAATTGCTACTCTAGAAGATCTTTAAATTCTCTGATATGAAATTATATTTATGTTCTGTGCTGAAATTATAATTGCCTTCCTGATTTTTCACAGGGACCTTCCCTTGGCCTGCATTTCCCACATTCACTGTCTCTTGTCAAGCCCTTTCCTGGAGTCGTCCATCACCCCCTTTCGGAAAACTGTCTCTCCATATCCTTCCCTAGTTCATCCTGCATTCCCATCTGCTTGCTGGGCATCCCCACTTTTATAATCCAAAAGGACTAAAACTCAAAATGTCAAAACCAGACTCACTTTGTCTCCCTTTATTCCATCATATCATTTTTTCTGTAATTGTCATTTGCATTTTCTCAGTCACTAAGGCTGGAACACTTCTGCTGTGATGTCAGAATTCTGCCTTTCACATGCTACCCTATGAGTGATGGGGTTCTAAAATAGCACAGCTGCTGAGTACCAGCCTTGGAGAGAGACGATATGGTTCAAATCTCTGCTCCCCTGCGTCCCCAGCTGTGTGGTCTTTGGTTTCAGTTCTCTCCTTGAAATAGAGCCACAGCTCTTGTCTTAGACTTGTCATGAAGATAAGATTTAATTATATATGTGATATTCTTGGCACTGAGTAATTACCTAATAAATGAGTATGATTATCCTAGTTGAGTTCCAAACTTAGTATTTTTCTCAAACCTCCATTCCCACTTGTATTATAAGATAACTTGAACTTTCCTTGCTTCAAACTATAAGATAACTCGAACTTTCCTTGCTTCAAACATAACCTTTTCACCCTCAAACTGTTTTGGGTCATTTTAACCTCCTATTTATCATACCAGTTTTCACTTTCCATTTTCTTCAGAATAGCTTTCCATTTTTCATTTCCCGTGGAATGAAATCAGTATTATTTAGTCTAACATTCAAGGGCACTCATAATCTAGACCAGTGTTCCTTCCCAAATTTACTTGCTGCATTTCTATTAATATGACCTATAATTTAAATAAATCCAAATGACTTTAAATGGCTATTTTCTTCCAACAGCACTGTGTGATTTGCCCATATTCATACTCATTCTTGCATGTTTTCTGTGCCAAGAGCTCCACAGCCATGATGGAACTCAAACAGTACTTTGGTCTTTATTTCCGTTATCATCTGGGAGTTTTATGTATATTGTCTCATTTTTCATCTTCACAATGATATGGCATCTGTATTTTCATTATTAAACACAGAGATCTGGATATCAAGAAGGGTTACATTGCCCATCTATTTTCCTTAGTAATATGAGATCTGGGACTCAAATCCAGAGCTTATGATTTGTAATCTAGATTCTTTCATTTTTTGTTTTGTTTTGTTTTTGCTCTTGCCCAGTATAGGGTAAATGGTATATATTCAAATTCAGCAAAATAAAGTGACAATCCTATATATTAACCCTCTGAACATCTACTGTTGCTATGATCAATGCTATTTTTAAATAAAATAGTAAGTTCAAATTGTCTGGGCTGACTATCAACCTTTCACATGCTGCTCATGCTACCCTTGACCAGGCATAATGGCTCCTTTACAATTTCTCACCAGACTGTAATAAGCCTGGCATGTAGAATCCATGCTGCCAACTTGCACTGCGGAACTGTGTCATTCCTCTATAATTTGTTTACTTTCTCCCTGGAGTCTATTTTCTCTGGATGATTTCAGTACTGAAAAGAAGACAGAGGCAGAAGCAGGCATATGAATGTTTGCTGACAAATGTTGCTTTATTGTTCTGCAACACAAAAAATAATACATAACAGAGAGCAGCATACTGCAGTATGATGAAAAGAATCACTCTTTTTTAAAAATAAAGAACACTGAGAAATACAAAAAGATAATTTAGGGTTTCTTAGTCTAGGTAAAACAGACAGTAATTTCCTAATGAATTTGACCTACTTTATTTAAAATTATATACTCTATTTAGTTGCCAAAAGTACTGAATTAGGAGTTATAAGTGTATTTGTAAATTTTTTCTCTCTGTTCTAAATGTATAAAATAAAATTATTTTATATTCAGTTCAGTTCAGTCGCTCAGTCATGTCCGACTCTTTGTGACCCCATGAATTGCAGCACGCCAGGCCTCCCTGTCCATCACCAACTCACAGAGTTCACACAAACCCATGTCCATCGAGTCGGTTATGCCATCCAGCCATCTCATCCTCTGTAGTCCCCTTCTCCTCCTGCCCCCAACCCCTCCCAGCTACAGAATCTTTTCCAGTGAGTCAACTCTTTACATGAGGTGGCCAAAGCACTGAAGTTTCAGCTTTAGCATCATTCCTTCCAAAGAACACCCAAGACTGATCTCCTTTAGAATGGACTGGTTGGATCTCCTTGCAGTCCAAGGGACTCTCAAGAGTCTTCTCCAACACCACAGTTCAAAAGCATCAATTCTTTGGCGCTCAGCTTTCTTCACAGTCCAACTCTCACATCCATACATGACCACTGGAAAAACCACAGCCTTGACTAGATGGACCTATAAATCATATATAGTTTATACATTTATTACTGGGCTTCCCCAGTGGCTCAGAGGTTAAAGCGTCTGCCTGGAATACAGGAGACCCGGGTTCGATCCCTGGGTTGGGAAGATCCCCTGGAGAAGGAAATGGCAACCCACTCCAGTACTCTTGCCTGGAGAATCCCATGGAGAGAGGAGCCTGGTAGGCTACTAGTCCATAGGGTCGCAAAGAGTCAGACACGACTGGGTGACAGAGAAAGTAATCAAAATTAACTGTAAAATTGAGCATGGAAATTAATAACTTTGGAATCTTGAAAAAGGTGACAAAATGCTTCACGAACCTGTTCATAAAAATAACTACAAAAAGTATATGACCAGTAGTGAAATTGCGGGGTGATATGGTAGTTTGGGGCTTCCATGGTGGCTCAGTTGGTAAAGAATCTATCTGAAGTGCAGGAGACCCTGGTTTGATCCCTGGGTCATGAAGATCCTCTGGAGAAAGAACTGGCAACTCACTCCAGTATTCTTGCCTGAGAAATCCCATGGACAGAGAAGCCTGGTGGGCTATAGTCCAATGGTGGCAAGAGTCAGACATAATTTAGCACCTAAACCACCACCACCACCACCACCAGGGTAGTTTTATTCCTAGTTTTTTAAGGAATCTCCACACTGTTCTCCACAGTGGCTGTATCAATTTATATTCTTATCAACAGTGCAAGAGGGTTCCATTTTCCCCACACCCTCCCTATCATGTATTGTTTGTAGGTTTCTTCATGATGGCCATTCTGACCTGTGCAGGGTGAAGCCTCCTTGTAGTTTCGACTTGCATTTCTCTAACAATGAGTGATGTTGAGCATCTTTTCATGTGTTTATTAGCCAGTTTGGAGAAATGTCTGTTTAGGTCTTCCACCTATTTTTTGATTGGGTTGTTTGTTTTCCTGATACTGAGCTACATGTGCTGCTTGTATATTTTGGAGATTAATCCTTTGTCAGTTGCTACATTTACAATTATTCTCTCCCCTTCTGAGGGCTGCCTTTTCAATTTATTTATAGTTTCCTTTGCTGTGCAAAGCTTTTAAGTTTAATTAGGTCCCATTTGTTTACTTTTGTTTTATATCCATTACTCCAGGAGATGGGTGAAAGAGGATCTTGCTGAGATTTATGTCAGAGAATGTTCTATGTTTTCCTCTATGAGTTGTATAGTATTTGGCTTTACATTTAGGCCTTTAATCCATTTTGAGTTTATCTTTGTGTATGATATAAGGAGAGCTTCCCTGGTAGCTAAGTTGGCAAAGAATCCATTTGCAGTGAAGGAGACTCCAGTTCAATTCCTGGGTCAGGAAGATCCCCTGGAGAAGGGACAGGCTACTCATTCCAGTATTCATGGGCTTTCCTGGTGGCTCAGATGGTAAAGAATCCACCTGCAATGCAGGAGACCTGGATTCAATCCTTGGGTTGGGAAGATCCCCTGGAGGAGGGCATGGCAACCCATTCTAGTATTCTTGCCTGGAGAATCCCCATGGACAGAGGAGCCTGGTGGGCTACAGTCTACGGGGTTGCAAAGAGTCAGACATGATTGAGAGACTAAGCACAGTACCGCATGATGTTAGGAAGTAGTACTAGGCATATACCCTCAGAAAACTATAATTCAAAAGACCCCTGTACCCCAATGTTCATAGCAGCACTATTTACAATAGCCAGAACATGGATGTAACCTACATATCTATCAACAGATGAATGGATGAAGAAGTTGTGGTACATATATACAATGGAATATTATTCAGCCATAAAAACAATGAACTTGAGTCCCTTGTAGTGAGGTAGATAAACCTATAGCCTGTTAAACAGAGTGAAGTAAGTCAGAAAGAGAAAAAAAAATCATATATGAATGCATATGTACATTTAGAATCTATAAAAATGATACTGATAAACCTTTTTGTGGGGTAGCAATAGAGACACAGATGTAGAGAACAGACTTGTGAACACAGTGAAGTGAGGAGAGGGTGGGATGAATTGAAAGAGTAGCACTGACATATATACACTACCAAGTATGAAATACATATCTAACAGAAAGCAGCTGTATAACACAAAGAGTTCAGCTTGGTGCTCTGTGCAAACCTAGAGGAGTAGGATCAGATGTGTGAGGGAGGCTCTAGAGGGAGGAATTATATGTATACCTAGAACTGATTCATGCTGTTGAACAGCAGAAACCAGCACAACACAGTAAAGCAATTATTCTTCAATTGAAAAAAAAAAAGTGCAACCCATATCACAAAGAGCTAATATGTAAAAAGTTTCCAATTTTTTAAAAAAGGTCATCTTGATGGAAAATAGGTGATGAATCAGCAAAGAAATAAAATTCAAACAAAAAGAAACAGAAAAAGGTAACTATAAAGGACAGATCAAGACAAAATTGGAAAAGATTTTTGGGAAAAAAAAAATCAACCTGAAAGTAACTATTAGCGAACAGTTCACCAAGCAGTAGATGCATGAAACTAAATCCTGAGATGCTTCAGAACTGCCAAAATTGAAAAAGTCTTACTGGGAAACTTGGTTTCCACCACCTGAATTACCCAGCTTATAGTCGTAGAATCATCAGAGAACTGAACAACCATCCCTTTCCTTCATTTTAATTCAATAAAAATAATATGCTTTTCTCTACTCTCCCCCATTTGACATCCATCAAAATCTCTACATCAGTATTCACCTTTAGATTGCGATATACATGCGTGCATACACATACACGTAAGTAATTAAAAGTAGATTTGTGATGTTACTCATATTTTGAGAGAATGAGGGACATGAAATGCTGATTCTTAAAGTTTCATAGTTCAGAAAGAATAAAAGAAATACAACTGATAATAGTACCTGATGAGAAATGTAAATCTTGTTTGCTCAATCTGGGCAGATTTTAGTGATCAAATCTATCAGAAAAGAGCTTTGCTGAACAAGCAAAAGTACTCTAGTTGAAGTATTTTTTATGGAAATGGTTTTGAAATGCTTCTTATCATTAAATTCCTGTATTTTAAGGTGAATTGGGACTAATGCAAATATGGAAGATAAAAGTTCAAGGCTTAAGAGAAGCCTAAATCTTGATAGCAAACATGGGTATGGAATAGACCTCAGATTGTCCAACAATCAGTAAATAAATACACTAAATCATCCAAAATGAGGCATATGAAAAATACTTCAGCACAAGGAAACATTAAATATTGTCCTCAATACTCAAAGAATAAAAATGCCACTGAAAGTTATTTTTCTATAAGAAATTAATTAAAAAATAGAATCTGTTTAATAGTTTCAATACAATGCAATTGTACATGAACAACAAATAATACTTGCTTAGAACTGTGTCTGGAACATAATAAGCATTCAGCAAATTGTAACTATTGTTACTAGAGAGAGACAAATAAAATATTATATAATGTGAAAAGGGTCAATCCATCATGAAAGTACAGCTATCATGGGCATACGTGGACTTAACAGAAAACAAAAATGTATGAAGCAAAACCTCACAGAATTAAGAAGGGTGAATACACAATTCAATTATAATACCTGAAAACTTCAATAGCTCACTTTTAATATGGAATATGTAAATGGTCCCCGAAAGGTACATAAAGCAACTTAGCTGGCAATGGGGAACTGGTTAATAAAGTAAAAGCTACTCATGACTTCCTGTTCTCAGAGAAACAATACTAGCTTTGATTAAAGATGACATTACTGGTTAAATCCACTGAGAAAGGAACCACACACTACAAAATGCTGACCAGGGACAGAGGGGGTCTCTTTTTCCTAATATTATGATGCCATCTGAGAAAAGTCACACTAGGGTCATAATTTTTACTCTATTTCTCTTTTATTTACTCCTTCCCAGTGGTGAATTTGAGGAGATGTGTTAGATGTAACAATTCCTTCCAAACATGTCCACATTCTACTCCCTGGAAACTATGAGTGTGTTGCCTTATATGTCAAGAGGCACTTGACATATATGTTGAGATACAATTAAGAATCTTGAGGTGGGAAAACCATCCTGGATGATCCTGGTTAGTTTAATAGAAATCACAAAGGTCCTCATACAAGGCATGCAAGATGTGTCAAAGAGGCAGAACACAACATGACAAAAGTGGTAGAGGATGGAATGATGAATTTCTGAAGCTGAAGGAAGAGGGCCATGAGCTAAAGCATGCATGTGGCCTGTAGAAGCTGGTAAGTGCAAGGACACGTATTCTCCCTAGAGCCTCCACAAAGAACACAGCCTTGCCAACACCTTGATTATAGGAACTCTGAACTCCAGAACTGTAAGATAACAAATAGGTAATGTGTTAATCTAATAAATTTGTGGTGATTTTTACAGAAATAGTGCTTCCCTGGTGGCTCAGATGGTAAAAACTTCTGCCTGCAACGCGAGAGACCCAGATTCAATCCCTGGGTCAGGAAGATCCCCTGGAGAAGGGAATGGCTACCCACTCCAGTATTCTTGCCTGGAGAACTCCATGGACAGAGAAACCTGGCAGGTTACAGTCCATGGGGTCACAAAGAGTTGGACACGACTGACTTTCACTTTCCCTTTAGAGAAATAAGAAACTAACACTGGAAGATGGTAGCATGTGTGCCCTCTCTCTCTTTTCTTTTTGTTCTTTTTTCTTCTATCTAATCTACCTTCCTGCAAAGAACCTATGTTCTGTTCTGCTCTTTTATGACATATTTTTAGGCAGATGACCCTGGAAATCATTGATTTTTAAACCACTTCCAGGGACAATGACTAGACTATTGTGTCCAATTTAGGGTTAAAATTTTTGGCAAACAAGCAAAATTTTGGCAAAAAATACTTGGCGAACAAACTTAATGTTCCTGTTCTTCACCATAGGCATTATAAGTAACAGGTTAAGTTTTGGCCATTTGACTCTAACATCTCTTTCTCACTTTGTTTCCAATTAAGAAAGGTGAAAAAATTATGCTATGTATTTTAGGTCTCTCAAAGTCTTGCAGTAACCTCATTGGCTGGCTAAATGTTAACACAGTTAGTGTCCTTGAGCAAGTCACTCAAACTATCTGTACCTCTTTGTCCTTATTTCTTAAATGTGAATAATAATACTTGCATCTTAGGGTCATTACAGTGATTAAATATATTAATATTTGTAAAGTGCTTAAATTGGTGCCTACCATAGACTAAGTATTCTATCAATGTTGACTACTTTCCCTTTTAGATTGTAAACTCTTACAGAGCTTCTTTAAAAACTATCTTTTACAGGCTTATACCATAACATATGTCCTAAGTACTCAGTAAACAATACTTAAAGATGATTCTGTTTAGCATCAAATATTTCTAATAGTTACTCTCAGAAATGCTTTTATTTTATAAAATGTTTTAGATAGATCTTTTTCCCACTTGCCAATTTAGCTCACTTGAGTGGAAAAGCAAATTTGAAAAGTATCAAACTTGAAAGATTATCCAATTTTTATTTCCTCTTCACTATCATAAATGTTCAGTCTAACTTCAAAATAATGATTCACTAAAAAATGGTCACTTTTAGCTTTTAGTATGTGGGGGAAAATAAAAAATGCTAAACTTAGCTAAGAAATCATACCAGGAGAAAATATTTTGGAAAGAGAACAAATCAAGGTTTTCAGATAGTTATGAGCTCATTTATGTTCCAAAATATTAAACAAAGCATTTAGAAAACCAGTTGTCCATTTACATGATAAACATGTTTATTTTTCTTTCCTGCCTTACATTTACTAACATATCACTTTGAAAATTATGAGGTGGAGGTAATATCTTAATCATTGGAATCATGATTTTAAAGTATTATTGGACACAGTGTGACAAATGGAATGTTTATGTCTAGTAAATCTGGTTAAAACTATTGAAGAGCAGATTGTCTCAAAACAGTATAATTGCTCTGGGTGGCTTTCTCTGCATATAAATCACAGATGATAATCAACCTTTTTTGTCCTTGTCATGCTGACACTGATATCATAATATTAATATACACATCCTAGGTTTTGGGGTTTTTGGAGAGTGAATTATAGACCTAGAAGGACCTCACAGGGTTACCCTAAGAATAACTGTTCTTTGATGTTGTCTATAGCACTTGCCTTAGCAAAAAGCTTTCTAAATGACTTTTATTTCTCCTGTGTTATAGAAGAAAATAAGTAGTGTTCTCTCCACATATTTATCAACAGAACTCTGGATCTTGATTTACAACTAAAGTTTTAAATTATCTTGACAGCTTTTCAACATAAGTTTAGGCATTTCATGCATTAGATACTCTAGAAATGATGCCATTATCTGGTGATTGTTTTATATAATCTTTTCAGGTTTTATTTCAGTACAACAAATTTTAAGAGACTAGCCAGACCTGAGATGGAACTGGAGTTTTTTTTTTCATTGAAAATTCATTTGAATAGAGGACTATGTATGTGTGTGTGTATCCCCATCCAAAATGGTACAGTACCAGTGTTTACTAACGCAGAAATCAAACTAAGATTCTCAAGATGAAGAATCACCTCACTGATGCAAAGTAACAAAACAATTTAACAATGTTGATGACAGTTGACTGACATGTCTGTATATTTGGACAATTTAATGAATGTTGGTAGATGGGATAAGCTGAAGATAAACAACTTTTTTTTTTTCAAATTAACAAACTGTAATTGTTTTCCCAAAGATACATTTTTTTTTTCATACACATCCATCAAAAACTGTAACCAAAAAAAGCAGTGTTCATGAAATAAAAGAAAATAAAAATCCATAGCATAGGCAAGGAGGCTCTAGTCTGGAGCACAGCTGAGTTTCTAGCAATATAAGGAGGCTGGAAAGTTTCTTTTATAAGAATGCCTGCTAGCAAGGGTTCCAGCCAGGTGGTTGGTTGGTCTGTAAGTCAGTCTTAAGTACTTGAAACAGTTCTCTGTGTGTGTGTGTGTGTGTGTGTGTGTGTGTGTGTGTGTGTGTGTGTATGTGTGTGTGTCCTTCGGGGGTGTGCACCAGCAATGTTTTTCGTGGATCTGCACCAAGGATTGGTAGGACTGCTGTGCTCTCGTCAGACTACATTGACATTTGTTGGCTCTAAACTGCACTCGTGCTTTCCCCTTCCCCAGTGTGGCACTGCTCTGCATGATCACTTTCTCTATTGAGTAGGCACTGCTCCAGCCCTCCTTGGTGAGAAGTTCCATGCAGATGGCACCTCTGCCCAGAACATACCCTCGACAGGACTGGAGACACAACCCTGACAAACAGCGGGTCAAAGGGAAGGTTATCTTTACTTTTTTAAAAAAAATTTACTTTATTTTACATTACAATACTGTATTGGTTTTGCCATACATCAACATGAATCCGCCACAGGTGTACACGTGTTCCCAATCCTAAACCCCCCTTCCCACCTCCCTCCCGAGACCATCCCTCTGGGTCGTCTCAGTGCACCAGCCCCAAGCATCCTGTATCCTGCATCGAACCTAGACTGGCAATTCATTTCTTATATGATATTATACATGTTTCAATGCCATTCTCCCAAATCACCCCACCCTCTCCCTCTCCCACAGAGTCCAAAAGACTGTTTTCTTAAAAAGAAAAGTTAAGTAGGATGAAGTTGGCTCCTTCTTTCTCTTTGAGGATTTTTTTATTTTTTATTTTTTTGGAAAATGAAGCTCAGGGCCTACACTTTAATGAGAAAAAAAAAAAGAATTCCAACATGGTTCTGATAGTTTCGAGTGGTTTAGTCAAAAAAATACTTTCGGTATATAAACGCCTGTTCAAATCTCGGGAAAGCGCCTCACTGTTAAGTCTGGGACCGGAACCAGGGAGTCTGGGCCCTGCCCAGAGACGCACCGGCGGCGGGCGTCCACCATCCACCCGCTCCCCGCCCGGGCCTTCACAGCGCCGGGTGGGGCAAGGTCAATGGGGCAGCTGGAGGCTGCAGGAAGGCGGCGCCGTGTTGAAACTTCTGACCCTGTGGTGTCACTTGGTCCTAAGGCTACTTGTGCCTGTGGCCTGTTGGGGACCTAGACTGAGGCCTGGAACGGGAAAGGAGCCCACACCTCAGACACCCCCGCTAGACAGGCCTCCACACACGGCTCCTTTGGTGATGAAGAAAAGAAATGCACGTGAGGATGGCGCCGGGCTTCTGACTTCTGATGGACAGGAGGGCGGGGCTCCAGCGAGGGGCGCATCTCACAGCAGGCGGGCTCTCTGGGGGTGGGCGGGGAAGCTGGGGCAATACCAGGGGTGAGGGGGCTTTGGGGCCCACGTCCATAAGAGCATCGTCTTCATCGGCAACCAATCGAGGGTCAACGACAGGGCTTCCTATTGGCAACAAGGGTGGTTGGTTTAGAAAGCTGGGTATTTATTTGGATTTACACTAATTGGCAAAATTCAGTCTCCTTGGAGGTGAAGGCCTCTCTCTGAGCCGAGGGCAGACCCTCACCCGGGGGCCCTCACAGCGCGGACACGGTCTGCTGCGGGAGCCCCTGAAGCTGCGTGCAGCGTCCACTGCGGCCGAGTCAGCCCGAGCCGCTCCCCGCCGCCGGCGAGCCTGTGCGGTTCTGCAGGCGGGCTCAGGCCAGCGTCCGCTGTCGGGGTTTGATCTGTGGATACAACCCCAGCAGGTTCCTGGGCACGTAGCCCTCCCGGTCTCCGAGGCGAGCCCACCACCCGTCGGTCTGGACCTCGTCCTTGCGCCGCAGAATGGTGAGCGTACCACCATGGTGATACTTCCTCTGGAGGGTGACTCAAATTCTTTTCCTCATTTTTGAGCATTTATAAAATATATTGGGACATCTCTTCTTTCCCCCTTTTCTCATCTATCAACCTCACTCACACATCTAATGTCTGAGAATCACAACTCCCAACGTATCTTTGAAGTCTAATATTGTGTCAACATCTATATGATGAACTGGATAGTTATCTGAAGAAAATAAGGTGGAATATCTCTTGCACTTACTTCTGATGAATTATATACAAGTTAAAATTGTCATGATTTACTGATGTTAAGAAATATATAGTGATTCAAATGAGGTATGGTATCTAAAACAGTATTTTTCCTTATTCATCTCTCCTTTTCTACCTATTCAACATATTTTTGAAATAAAGTCTCAGGCCCCAAATTTCACAATGGAAAGACAAAAAACCCTGAATACCTTAAGCAATCTTGAGAAAGAATGGAGCTAAAGGAATCAAACTTCCTGACTTCAGACTATAGTACAAAGGGACAGTCAGTACCAGCAAATAAGAAGCCTCCTCATTTTCATTACTGACTTCAATTCACTCAGACTGATTTCTAATTCAAAATCTCCCTCTACACCCTAATGTCTACACTTTACTGTTATGTATGTCCCAATCAGATAGTATTTCCAACATCTTAGACTCTAAGATCCTTGATATCATTTCTTCAATATATATGGGGGCAGCATGGCACAACTTGAACCTTAGCATCCATCATCTAGATTAACTAACCTCACTGTGTGAAAGAGCCTCTCCTAACTCTCCTTTCTGTGTATTTAATATAGCTACTCTTCCATGGTACTACTGAGCCCCTTGATTCTCTTATCTATCCCTTTTCCTCAGTCTAATGCCCATCTCTTTTTATAAGCCCATTTTCTTCCTGCTAGTTTTTAGATATTACCAGCTTCCACTGGTAATTATTCAGTGCAGGAGGCTCCACTCTTTTGCTTTCCTGTGTTTTATGCAGGACACACTTTTAAAATTACAAAACCTGAAACAGGCAACCTACGCTTCAATTTCCACATGTTGGCTAATCTCAAATCTATCCCTTTATAAAACTACACCCATGAGTTACAGACCTATATTTTCCTTAACCTACTGAACCATTCCACCTTTATGTTTCATAGACATCTAGAAATCAATATATTCAAAATGTTTCCCCTCCATACTTCCTTCTCTTTGTATATATCTATCTTTGGTTTATGGAAGGAATCATCTCCAGTCATAATTGACCACAAACTATTGCTTATCCCAGTAAGCTGTTATTAATGAAACAGAATTTTAAAGTCTGCTTATGTTTTTATGTATAGTCTATTTCATTTGAATCCTCATTCAAGCCCTTATAATACTTACATTACTATACAAATATTCTGAAATGTATGTAATTATATATTTACAATGAAAAACAGCAAAAAATTTAGAGTAATTTAATGTTATGTATGTCTTAGAAATAAAAATACAGAATTGCATTTAAATAAGAAAGTCAGTTATATTAAGGAGCCTCTCAAATCATTAACATCTACTTGATGCTAAATAGTATATTTATCATAGATATTATTTTCATTTTTTTCTTTTCTAATACAATTTTAGATGAGAAGCTTTACACTGAAATACATTCATTTTCTAGAAAAAGCATATATTAGTTTTGACAAACCAGACTGAAACATATTCAGAAGTTTAAATAACATGTATTAAATAATTTTTCCAAGCACATCATAAAAAATACATTCATCAAATCTCATTGTCCTTGCTTAAGATTAGTCTTCTAAGATAAGAGATAAAATCCCTTGCTAAAATAATAATGTAATTTTGATTTACTTCATATTTTGAAAATAGTCCCATAAGTGAAAAAAATCATTGCAAAAGAATTAGCTGTTATCTTTAAAAAGAAGTCATACCATTAATGTATATACCAAATGTAATCATTAATTGCTATGGTATATAACTTAGAAAATCTTAATTCTCATTCTGCCAAAAGAGACACAGAAAGAAATATGTGTCTCAAGTACTTCTCAGTTTTGCTTTTTAATTTTCCTTATGTTCTGTAACTTTACGATCCTTCGCAGTTTTATGTCTCTGTATCTCCTATATCACTTTTCAGATAATTTATTTCTAACAAAAAGGTGCTTAGCTTTCATCAAAGAATAGCTTGAAGGCCTGCTAACTTGGAACATGAGCGGTAAAATTAAAAGCAGTAATATATGTTAATTTCCATATATATGTGAATTAAAAGCAGTAATATTTGCTAATTTCCATATATATATGTGAGACACATAATGCATAAGACATATGATTGTGATCCCTTTCAGTTCTTGAGATTTGTCATTCATAGAAACAACCTAACATGTTTTTGTGCAACACTTTTTAATTTACTAGCAATAGCCTGTTTTCTTTCCATGATGGATCCTTTCCTTCAAAATATAATTTCTGATCTTCAAACAGGAGCACAATGTTGCCCTGGATATTATCTTGCACTCTAGAAATAGAAAATGATGCTATCTTCATGTCCAGAAATGGTACAGCTTTATAACTACCATTCAAGGACCCTTTATTCAATTCAGTTCAGTTCAGTTGCTCAGCCATGTCCAACTCTTTGCGACCCCATGAATCACAGCATGCCAGGCCTCCCTGTCCATCACCAACTCCCGGAGTTCACTCAGACTCATGTCCATCAAGTCAGTGATGCCATCCAGCCATCTCATCCTCTGTCGTCCCCTTCTCCTCCTGCCCCCAATCCTTCCCAGCATCAGAGTCTTTTCCAATGAGTCAACTCTTTGCATGAGGTGGCCAAAGTACTGGAGTTTCAGCTTCAGCATCATTCCTTCCAAAGAAATCCCAAACCAGTGGGTTTTGCTGTTCACTAGCTGGTCAACCTTTGGCAAGTTGCTTAACTCTTCAATTTAAAATTGGGACAGAGGATGGTAAAGTAGGGGATTTGAGTTTAATAAATATGCACTACTATTTACAAAACAGTTGAACAGCAAGGACTTACTATATAGTCCAGGGAACTACATTCATTATCTTGTAATAACCTTTAATGGAAAATAATTTGAAAAATAATATGCATATATGTAAATATGTGTGTATATATATATATGTAATTGAATCACTGCTGTACACCTGAAACATTGTAAATCAACTATATGTCAATAAAAAATAAAAATTAAGACAACAACAATAAAATGTTGAATGAGACAATTGAAAAAGAAAGAAAAAAAAGATGGTAAAGTATGACATGTAATTTACCATTCCCATGAACACATCAAAAATACATCTATATGTGGAATAATTCTCAATGAAAACTAACTGGATATTGGCAGAAAGACTCAAGGACATACAAGGTGAAAGAAAGTTCCAAAAGGAATCAGGTAGGAAGAGAAAAGAAGCGATCAGGTCAGAACCTGTGTTCCTGGAGCAGGACTCAGAAGAACAAGGAGAAACGAGTGGAGTCTACCCTGGGGAGTGAGCAACCCAAGCCACATGTTGGATTGCTCTGATCCTTGGGTCCAACACAGAGAAGATAAACCCACTTTGCTGGTTGGGCAGCCGTGGGAACTAACAGGAGGACTATGAGAAGACTGGGCTCCTCCTGTGAGGAGCACATGAGTGCTTGCTTGCTCCTGAGACAGGGAGATGAGGATAGATGGAGCACTGCTCCAGTGGCTGCCAGTTTCTCATGACTACAACAGCACAAGCCTCAGCCTGAGCTCAGTGAAATCTCCAGTTTTGCTAGCTTCCACTTGCAGGAAAGCAAGGGCTGCCACTGGCAGAGAGAAAGCTCAGCAATGGGACACAAACAACTCAGACTCAGGGCTGCATCCAAGTGCACTGAGGGTGGCCATTGCTGGCTCTTACACAGGCAGTATGTTAGGGAAGGTCCCAATCACTGTCAGTAGCTAGACTGCCATAGCTCACACGCTGATAAGCTTGAAAAGACCACAAGGGCCCTGCAAAGGAGACTCAGAGGAGCAGGGCTATTGTTCATGGAGTTCAGACTAGTAGCATATTGGAAGCAGTTTGGACCTCCATCCATGGCCAGCCCACATCAGTCCGCATACTATGATGAGCCAAGAGCCTGTACAGGCTTCAGCATTGTTCCTCTTCCAGTTAAATAAAGGTACTGGTATTGGGAGAGGGAAGAGCACAAACATAAAGAGAACAGAGCTAGCTCAGACCCAAATCTCAGGGCTTCTGCTCCAGCAATTTGGAATCTGACCCTGCCCTCAATAGGGTGGTGATAGCACCTAAGCAGACTGGAAGACCCTCCTCAAACCTAGCTCAATACACAGCCCCTTCACCTCCAACACCACCTCCTGGGTGGTAGTTGCCAGCACACCCTGATGAGAAATATGACTTCTGTTCAGGTCAAATAAAAAAAGCCACTGGGCACATGTAGACTGTGTAGGTTAGGATGCCCCTTTAGGACCACAATAGCTAACTATTTCACCTAAACTAGGAGACAGAGAAAGTGAAACAAAACACCAAGGCAGAGGAACTGGTCTCAATTGAAACAGCAAGAGAATATCCCTGAAAAAACAAATAATGAAATAGACAATTTAAAAGATAATAAAAACAGAAGTAAGAATAATGCTATCTGAATTAGGGAAAAGAATAGTACAGAATTTTAATAAGGAACTAGAAAATATAAAAAAGAATCAACGGAATTGACAAATACAATAACAACAACAACAAAAAAAAAACCACTAAGCAAACTAAGCGATATAGAAGAACACATAAATGACCTGGAAGACAGAATAATATATATCACCCAATCAGAATGGAAGAAAGAAAAACACATTTTAAAAATGAGAACAATTAAAAAAAAATCTGGGATAATATCAACCATAACATGTTTTCATTGTAGAGGTCTCAGGAGAAGAGTGAGAGAGAGAAGGGTGTGAAAAGTATATTTTAGTAAATTATGACTGAAAACCTGAAGAAAGAAACAAACATCCAGGTACAGGAAACACGTGCATGTATGCTAAATCACTTCCGTCCTGTCTGGCACTTTGTGACTCCATGGACTGTAGCTGCCAGGCACCTCTGTCCATGGGATTCTCCAGGCAAGAATACTGGTGGCCATGCTCTCCTCAAGGGGATCTTCCTGATCCAAGTCTCTTATGTCTCCTGCATTGGCTGGTGGTTCTTTACCACTGAGCCACCAGGAAGAGGGTCTCAGATAAGATGAACTCAAATGGACCCATATTAAGGCATATCATAATACAAGTGGCAAAAATTAAAGGAAGAATTATAAAGGCAGCAATAGAAAAACAAAGGGCCATATACAAGGGGATTCCCATAAGGATATCAGCTGACTTCTCTGTGCAAACAGAAAAGCATGTTCAAAGTGCAGAAAGGGAAAAACCTGCAAATTAGGATATTCTACCCAGCAAGATTATCATTTAGAATGGAAAGGGAGATAATTTCTTACACAAGTAATCAATACTTAGCCTACTCTAAAAGAAATAAGGAGAGTTAGATGTCAAAAAATTGGACATGCTAGAAGAAACAGGCAAATTTCTTGAAATATACAACCTGCCAATACTGGATCGGGAAGAAACAGACAATGCGAACAGACTAATCGTGTAGTGAAATTGAATTTGTAATAATAATAATAATAATAAAAACTTTCAGCAAACAAAGTCCAAGACCAGACAGCTTCACAGGGGAATTCTAAACATATAAAGAAAGACTAATGCCTAATCTTCTCAAACTATTCCAAAAGTGAAGAGGGTGGGATATTCTCAAATTCATTCTGTGAAGCCACCATTACTCTGAGGCCAAAACCAAGCAAAGACACTACAAGAAAAGAAAACAACAAGCGAATACCTTTGATGAACATGGATGCAAAAATCCTTAGCAAAATGTTAGCAAACTGAAACTAACACTCTACAGGTATAATACAATCCTTATCAAAATACACATAACATTTTCGCATAACTAGAACAAATAATCCTAAAATTTTATTAAATCCCAAGTTTATTTTTGAATCAGAAATACCCAACTTGCCAAAGAAACATTAAAAAAAGCTGGAGATATCATGCTCCCTGATTATAGATATACTACAAATATACAGAAGTCAAAAGAGCACGGTATTGGTGCAAATGCAGATGCACTGCTCAATGTAAAAAATAGAGAGCCCAGAAACAAACCCACACGCTTATGGTCAATCAATCTACAATAAAGGGGGCAAGAATATACAGTTGAGAAAAGACAGTCTCTTTAAGATGTGCTTGGAAAACTGCACAGTTCAGTTCAGTTCAGTTGCTCAGTTGTGTCCAACTCTTTATGACCCCATGAATTGCAGCACACCAGGCCTCCCTGTCCATCACCAACTCCCGGAGTTCACTCAGACTCACGTCCATCCAGTCAGTGATGCCGTCCAGCCATCTCATCCTCAGTCGTCCCCTTCTCCTCCTGCCCCCAATCCCTCCCAGCATCAGACTCCTTTCCAATGAGTCGATTCTTCTCATGAGGTGGCCAAAGTACTGGAGTTTCAGCTTTAGCATCATTCCTTCCAAAGAAATCCCAGATCTGATCTCCTTCAGAATGGACTGGTTGGATCTCCTTGCAGTCCAAGGGACTCTCAAGAGTCTTCTCCAACACCACAGTTTGAAAGCATCAATTCTTCGGCGCTCTGCCTTCTTCACAGTCCAACTCTCACATCCATACATGACTACTGGAAAAACCATAGCCTTGACTAGACGAACTGCAAAGCTACATGTAAAAGAATGATATTAGAACATTTCCTATCATATACAAAAAAGATTAAGGACCTATGTAAGACCTGAAGCCATAAAACTCCTAGAAGGGAACATAAAAAGAACATTCTTTGAAGTATATTGTAGCAATATTTTTTTTGGATCTGTCTCCTAAGACAAGAGAAATAAAAGCAAAAATAAATTTAATTAAAATTTATGCTTTTAAAGCTAATTATTAGAGAAATACAAATCAAAACTACAATGAAATATTACCTCACACCTATCATAATGGCTATCATCAAATCTCTACAAATAATAAATGTTGGCAAGAATGTGGAGAAGGGGAATCCTTGTATGCTGCTGGTAAGAATGTAATTTGATGCAGTCACTATCAGTATGGATGTTCATCAAAAATTTTAAAATAGAATTAACATTTGCTTCAACAATTTAACTCCTGATTATATACCTGAAAGTAAAACCTACTAATAAGAAAAGATACATGCACCTAAATGTTCATAGCTGCATTATTTACAATGCATGCATGCTAAATTGCTTCATTCAAGTCCAACTCTTTGTGACTCCATGGCCCCATGGATTGTGGCTTCCAGGCTCCTCTGTCCATGGGACTCTCCAGGCAAGAATACTGGAATGGGTTGCCATACCCTCCTCCAGGGTATCCCCGACCCAGTGATCAAACCTCATCTCTTACATCTACCTGCATTGGCAGGCAGTTTCTTTACCACTAGCACCACCTGGAAAGTCCATTATTTACAATAGCTAAGATATAAAAGCAAGCCAAGTGTCCACCAACAGATGAATTATTGTACAATGAATTATTACTTGGCCATACAAATATAATGAAATTCTGCCATGTGCAACAATGTGGATGGACTTAGAAAATATTATCTTAGTGAAATGAGTCAGACAAACAAATATTGTATGTTTTCATTTATCTGTGGGATCTAAAAAATAAAACCAATACATTTATGTAACTAAACAGAAGCAGACTCAGAGATACAGAAAACAAACCAAAAGCTGCCAGTAAGGAGAGGGAAGGGGGAGGGCAAATTGGGATAGGAGATTAAAGAGATACAAACTGCTACATATAAATTAAATAAGCAACAAGGATGTATTTTACAGCACAATGAAATAGAGCTATTATTTTGTAATTACTTTAAATGGAGTATAATCTATAAAATTATTCAATCACAAAAAATTAATAAAAACAAATAAATGTGGGATGATAGTATCTATTCCATAGTCTTCATAAGGATTAATATATATTATATATATATATATACATATATACATATTAATAGTGCTTAGAATATTACAGAACAAATAATGCTCAATAAATAGTCAATATTAAGTAAAAAATGTATAAAAAGAAGACAAAGGAGCCAGAGATAGTCCAATTTCCATGATTTCTTATTTGTTTCATTCTGAAAAGAAACTAAGTTAGATGGTTCAGCTCAAAATGCTTCTTTCCAATATATACAAGTTATGGGTAATCATTCTATTATTTAAGAGCTTCTTGATTGAAAGTAAAACAGGAGAGTGAAAAAGTTGGCTTAAAACTCAACAATCCAAAAATGAAGATCATGGCATCTGGTCCCATTGCCTCATGGAAAATAGACAGGGAAACAATGGAAACAGTGACAGACTTTATTTTGGGGGGCTCCAAAATCACTGCATATGGTGACTGCAACCATGAAATAAAAAGACACTTGCTCCTTGGAAGAAAAGTTATGACTGACCTAGACAGCACATTAAAAAGCAGAGACATTGCTTTGCCCACAAAGTTCCGTCTAGTCAGAGGTATGGATTTTCCAGTAGTCATGTATGGATGTGAGAGTTGGATTATAAAGAAAGCTGAGTGGCAAAGAATTGATGCTTTTGAACTGTGGTGTTGGAGAAGACCCTTGAGAGTCCCTTGGACTGCAAGGAGATCCAACCAGTCTATCCTAAAGGAAATCAGTCCTGAATAATCATTGGAAGGACTGATGCAGAAGCTGAAACCCAATCCTTTGGCCACCTGATGCGAAGAGCTGACTCATTTGAAAAGACCCTGATGCTGGGAAAGATTGAGGGCAGGAGGAGAAGGGGACGACAGAGGATGAGATGGTTGGATGGCATCATCCTTCAGTGGACATGAGTTTGAGTAAACTCTGGAAGTTGGTGATGGACAGGGAGGACTGGCATGCTGCAGTCCATGGGGTCACAAAGCATTGGGCATGAACTGTGAACTGAACTGAACTGAAACATCTGTTCGGACATACCATATGACCCAACAATTCCAGTGCTTTCCTTATCTATACCCATCTGTTAATCCCCCCAAATTATTGGTTGGTTGTCTAATTTACAACAATGATGTAATACATAACTTGCTCACAGACTGATACAATCAAACCTGGACTCCTTTAAATAGATAGTCCTATGGTTAGTGTTTCATATTTTTCTTCACCCAGAAAAGCTCCTCCTTGATGTCTCTTTCCTCATTTGTCTCTTGCAAATAACCCTGCAACAGTTTAGCTTATGTTTTCAATGATTCAATGAATCCATCTCACCTGAGATTTAAACCAGTCCAAACTCTGTGGCAAATTAAGTCACTTCTTTTGAAAAGAGATTAAGAACTGACTGTACTATCTCCAGCTTTTTCCCTGTGCAAAAACTTTGGGCCATGTCTTTAACACTGGGGGTGGAACAACAGTGCACTTCTCTCCAAGTGACCCCCAATTTAGTAAGAGAACATTTTGTTTGAATGGGAGGGCAACAACCCCAGGCCTCCTTTGGCTTCCCACTCCTGATGTGGAATTTCTGCTCCACACATCAAGGCCAGAAAGAATAAGACCTTAGTATCTTCAGTGTTGTCATACCCAAGGTAGAACTTTCATTTTATGAGTGGGGCCAGGTGGGAAAAAGCACTCCCAAGCTCACTGTTACACATTTCCTGAACTTAAACTCAATAACAAGGGGCAGGAGGAGAACTTTTGATGCCCAGCTTCTCTTAAGAAAATAGCCCTCTAACTAGGAGCTACAGGTGGTAAAGGGACCTTGTTTTTCTGGCTGTTCCAGTCAGGAGTTGGAGTTTCCATCTCACTGATCTTAGCAGAGAGACAGAGTTGTCTTGGTTCCTCAGTCACAGACATAATTGTTCTCAACAAGTTTTAGATTTTCTTAGATAAATGCTGCCTTTTTTGCTGTATGCCCTCAGACCATTTCCAGAGATTTTAATGGTTGGGATTTTATTTTTACTGATTTTCTCTGGTTTTGCAGGACAGCATGACTATAGAGCTCCTCACACTGTCGTACTATAAATGTTTTCAAGTTTTGGTACTTTGTACTAGCAGAAAGTCTATAAGGAATGCATTGAAAATGTTGTTGGCAAAATGAGGTATTATACAACTTAATACAGTAAAAAAGTGAATTAGATACCATTTTTTCTATCAAAAATTAGTTAATTTTTCTTTAATTTCTATTTAATTTTAATATCATAATTGAACATGTTCTAAGATGTTTTGTCATGCTTATTGTCTATTGTTTAACAGCATGAAGTAGTTGCCATTATGTCTTGAATATACTACTGCTACCCAAGTTCAAAATATCTATCAATGCTCTTCATAAAAATACATTGCCTGGATGTATAATAAATCTTTTTTCTCTGCCCCCTTTTCAAAATAATCTACCTAGTGTAGCATTTCCCAAACTGATTTCTGTTTTTCTCACTGAACAATTTTCAATGTTTCAAAATCAATTTAGCTACCTAATAATAGCATTGGGTTTCTTTGCTTTGGGATAAAAATTATTTTAATTAAGTTTACACATAGAAGATATCACATACTGAAAGATCTGCTTATCTATTAAGGTGTTGTTCAAATTTCCAAAATTCATTGTGTGTAGTATGGGACAGTTAGGAGAGAAATATTTATGTGGTTTATCATCCTGATTTTCTATTTTTTTCCCATTATTGAGAAATATTTGTTTATACAATACAATATATAGGTTCTCCCTTGCTTTAATTTTGCAAAATATTTTTTAAATGTAATTTATTAAGAAATTTGATCCCAAGTGGTCAAAAGAGGAACAGGGGTTTTTTTTGTTTTTTTTTTTTTTCCTTTAATTTTAAATATAACCACTTTAAAATATAAAATTTCTAGCACCATCTGCATTTCTTTTCAAAAAGAATGCAGTATGGAAAAAAAGCCTGACAAGTGCTTTTTTTGGAGATGATTGCATTCTTTTTCCTGCTGACTTTATATTTCAGTGGGAATTATATTACCGTTCTTTGGGAGAAAGTGATGGGGAAGATCAGAAAAGATTAAGTAATATAATCTGTTGACAAAAGGGGAATTGATATTAGATGATTTCTATTTTAAAATAATCTGAAGAAGGAGATGTTTATCAGTGTTGTGCTCCAAAAAATCCAAATGGGTAGAGTTTTAAAACTGAAACTGGTTTCTAATCTATTTTAAGGGATATGTTTTGTGGATTAATTTTCTCACTTTTATTACATTAGAAATCATATTTTCACATTCTCACTCTCATGTACATTGATATCAAATAATTTATAATTGATTTTTATAGGGAAATGATTGCTGATTACTATTTTCTTTCCTATCCTGTCATCATTTTAAATCAGTTCATATGATACCAGATGACTTGTACTTGTTTACTCAAGAAGAGCATGCTTGTGAAGGATTTAGTTCTTTAGTCTAAATTAATATCAGCATTAATCGAGAATTAGTGTGGAAATTTACATTAAATTAATAAAATTCCTATTATTATTCTATTTAATTACTTACTGTTTCTTGAAATAATGAGAACTAACTCCCACATGCACACGCACACACATACACTCACACTCACTCACCCGCAGGCTCCATTTCATCACATTTATGGAAAAGTTTCAAAGTCATAGAACTGAAGGAAATTACCATAATATTTTCAGATTTCCCTGACATTAAATATATGAGCTTTCAGGATTACTTTCTTTGATGTATGAACACCCCTGGAAATTTATATTAATATTAATATTTCATTTATTAAAATATTTGCTATCTTCAGTTACACCCACTAAAACTATAAAGACTGTCAATCAATTGGGGAGTGATATAATTCAGAGGAGATCCAGCATTCAAAGTCATGCACCTTTTCTCACCAAAGTAAGTAAAAATGTTTCAGTAGCATCAAGCAAGGACTATGGGAGTGAGTGAACAGTCATTAGAGTTAGCACTGCCATCGTTTACAATTCATTTCAGGATGGATATTTACTTTTTAAAAATAGTGTCTCCAGTTGTATTGGGTTCTTAGTTGCAGGGCTTTCTCCTACATTCTCTTGAATTCTAAATACCCTGTGTGTCTGCAGTTAGCCTAAATATAGTACTTCCAAGATAATCATTTCCAAGATAAACATGCACAAAGCTCTGTGATCAGGGCTAGAGCACACAGTGACTTACGGTTGGCAATCTTCTCTGAAAGAACAGATACGGCACTTAGAGAAACAGGCTGTATATATCACAGTGAGAGAAAATGGCAATGCCAATAACAATAACATTAATAATAAAAGTTATCCTTTGTGGCACATTCTAAATATTTCATGAAGAAACTTACAGGTACCAGGGAGTGAGGGGAGGGATACATTGAGAGATTGGGATTGACATGTACAGACTACCATATATATATAAAATAGATAACTAAAAAGGACATACTGTATGGCACAGGAAACTACTCAATATTCTGTAATGGCTTATATGGGGAAAAAATCTGAAAAAGAGTGGATATACATATATGAGGGCTTCCCTGGTAGCTCAGCTGGTAAAGAATCCTCCTGCAGGCAGGAGACCCTGGTTTGATTCCTGGGTCAGGAAGATCCCCTGGAGAAGGGAATGGCTACCCCCTCCAGTATTCTGGCCTGGAGAATCCATGGACTGTATAGTCCATGGGGTCACAAAGAGTTGGACACAACTGAGTGACAGTCACACACAATTCACAATACATATATGAATAACTGACTTACCTTGCTGTACACTGGAAACTAACACAACATTGTAAATCAACTATACTTCAATAAAAATAAAATATAAAATAAAAAAGGGGAGTAAAAGTGAAAAACAAGAGCAAAAGTCTAATTTCTCCACTTTATTTTACAGTTCCTTTACTATCCTTGATAAAATTCTTGCTTTTTCTTTTTTTTGAAAAAAAAAAAAAATGCCACTCTGAAACAAACGCTATACAGTCTTTCCAGTCTCTGCCCACATTCCTGAAAGGTTTATCATTTTTGCATGATACGCTTCCTTCACATGTCATACATTTGCCTAATTTACTTTCCTCTGCATATCAGTGATGCCTTCTTCTTAGTTCTCTTAACTAGCAAGATTATAAATCCAAGTTAGAACATCAAGTTCAATAATTTATAACGAGTGATCAGAATCCCTAAGCTCTATGAAAATACAAGATCACGTGTTCCAAAGTGTGTTTCAGAAGAGAAAATTATCATTTTCATGTAGTCTATCTGAGCATTACTGTTCTCCGTTTCTGTTGCCTTTTACATTCGCCTCTTCCTTGACATTCCAACTGTCACCACCTCTTTCAGTTCATCATTATGTAAAATATGAATGGTGACATTTGCTATGAAATCAGATTCTCTTCATTTCAGATTTCTCCACAATGCAATTCCTCCTGAACACATCACCAAGGTAGTATTTCTAATGTGGTAACTGGAGGCCATCAATGATATTATGTTTCTCTACATTACCACTAGAAGGTTTCATCTCCTTCACTCAATAACAGATAAAAATTCAAATGTTCAGTTAGCATAAAAGTAAAAGAAATGACTATTTAAAAGGCAGAGATGAGAAGGAGTAAAACTTTCTTGTTGGAAAAAAATGTGTGTCATATTTTTGAAATTTAACCAACAAAACTTAGCAAATAATCAATTGTACAAAGCATTTGACCAAGATAGTTACAGACTGAATTGTGTTCCCTGCCCCAATCTGTGCATTAAAATCCTAAGCTCTGGTGCCTTAGCTTGTGTTTCAAGATAGGATCTTTAAAAAGACAATCAAGTTAAAATGAGGTCATTAGGATAGACCCTAATGCAATATAACTGGTTTAGTTATCAGACAATGGGATCAGGACACAGACCTATGCAGAAGGAAGACCATGTGAAGACACAAGAAAAAGATGGCTATCTGCAAGCCAAGGAGCAAGGGTGGGAAGAAACCAGCCTGACCACACCTTGACCTTGGACGTGTGACTTCCAGAATTGTAAGAAATACATTTCTTCTATGTCAGCCGCCTACTCTGTAGTTATCGCAGCCGTAACAAATTACTATTGATGTTCTCCTTCAAGGAATTTATTACACAGAAATACAAAAATGGGAGACGATGAGTGTATTAATGTTTGCCAATTGAATACTAAGTGTAATGTTTTAAAAATAGAACATATTCCAAATATGATTCATTAGTGGATTAAAGAGATATATTAAGTTGCTGCCATAAATAGAAAAAAAATGGAATATATGGAAAAGGGTTATTGTTAATGAGAAAAAACAAGCTTCAGAATAATGTGTAAAGTATAAATTTTATAATAAAAGCCTTTCTAAAGTGACGGACTGATGCTAAAACTGAAACTCCAATACTTTGGCCACCTCATGCGAGGAAATTGACTCATTGGAAAAGACCCTGATGCTGGGAGGGATTGGGGGCAGGAGGAGACGTGTACAACGGAGGATGAGATGGCTGGACGGCATCACAGACTCGATGGATGTGAGTTTGAGTGAATTCCGGGATGGACAGGGAGGCCTAGTGTGCTACAATTCATGGGGTCGCAAAGAGTCGGACACGACTGAGCGACTGAACAGAACTGAACTGAAAGTGACTTTCCTTATTTTATTTAGATATCCTCTTGGATTTCAGTTTTTAATGGTGCCGTAGCTTACAATTCATTTCTAAAAGAAATTTAGTTTTTAAAAAAATAGTATTTTTTCAGTTGAACTGATTCTGTTTTTAGCTTCTAGAAAGTTTGTTTTTATTCTTTTTGCTGGTTATATGTTCTTGCTGGTTGTATGCTTTTACTATACATAATCTTTTAAGTGACTTTATACATGTTTTTCATTATTTTATAATCTTTTACAAGTATTTTACCCTTCTAATCTTAAGTTCTTTATTTTGACCAAGATTAACCTATTTTCCTTTTAATTCCAAAATTACTCTCCTTTATTATAAATATGATGATAATAAGACATTTGAACACAACCTGAGGAAAGTTGGAAGTGTATGCCTGTTTTACCGCATTGTAAGCACTGTGGGTGATTGCTGATTTACTGGTACAATCAAATACCGTTTCATAACCTCTTTGCTTCTTGAGTCCAACTGCAGACTGTAAACTCCATGAGGAAGAAGGCTCTGTCTTTACTACTCTATCTCTATTCATCAAACAATGCTGGGCATACCAATGATTAAAAAAAATTTGTGGATATTCTCCAAAACTTCCAAAAATTTTGTTAAGCAAATACTATATGCTCAAGACTAATAGAGTTGATATGGCAATATTTTTAAGAGCAATTTTCATATTTTAAAAGAGTAAGCTGCTACCTCTATGGGACATATTTTTAATGGCCATGAAAAATTAGTGAAAAACATAAAAGGAAAAGATAAGTCATTCAGGTTTAAATGCTGAAGAAACCTGTGGTCCATGGAGCCTCAGTGCCAGAATTATCTATGAGATTGTTAGAAAAGCAAAATCTCAGGCTTTACCTCAGATCTACAGAAATGGAATCGATATTTTCATAATATACTCAGGTCACTTCTATGCACATTCATGTTTAAAAAACACTCCTAACAGATATCAAATAAAGTAGATATTCAAAATGGGCCAACGAATAGATGGCCAAGAGACACATGAAAAGATGTTCAATATCCCTTATTATTAGAGAAATGCAAATCAAAACTATAATGAGCCATCACCTCACACTGGTTAGAATGTCCGTTATCAAGAACTCTACAAACAATAAATGCTAAAGAGGGTGTGGAGAAAAGGAAACCCTCCTATACTGTTGGTGGGAATGTAAATTGGTACAGTCACTATTGAGAACAGTATAGAGGTGTTTTGAAAAACTAAAAACAAAACTATCATATGATCCGGAAACCCCACTTCTGAGCATATATCCATAAAAAAATTAGTTTGAAAATTGCAGGCACCCCAATGTGCATTGCAGCATTATTTACAATAGCTAGGACATGGAAGCAACCTAAATGTTCATCAACAAAGGAATGGGTAAAGAAGATGTGGTACATATATATAATGGAATACTACTCAAACATAAAAAAGGACAAAATAAATACATTCACAGCAACATGGATGAATCCAGAGATTGTCATATTGAGTGAAATCAGACAGAGAAAGAAAAATATCATATGATATGGCTTATGTGTGGAATCTTAAAAAAAAATGGTACAAATGAATCTATTTACAAAACAGAAATTAAGTCACAGATGTAGAAAACAAACCTATGGTTATCAGGGGGAAAGAGAAGGGATAAATTGGGGGATTGTGACTGACATATATACACTATGATATATAAAAAATAGCAAGTAACCTACTGTATAACAAAGAGAACTCTATTTAGTGCTCTGTAATGAGTTATATCCCCTTCATGGATAACTGCCTTGTCCTGGAAAAAGGGCTTGTGTAACTCCATGAAGCTATGAGCCATGCCCGTGTAAGGCCACGCAAGATGGATGAGTCGTAGTGGAGAGTTCTGACAAAATGTGATCCACTGGAGGCAGGAATGGCAAAACACTCCGTATACTAGCTCTTGAGAATTCCATGAACAAAAGGGTAAAAAGATATAACACCAAAAGATGATCCCCCCAGGTAAGGTGTCCAATATGCTACTGGCGAAGAGCAGAGAACAATTACTAATAGCTACAGAAAGAATGAAGCAGCTAGGCCAAAGCAGAAACAATGCTCAGTTGTAGATGTGTCTGGTGATGAAAGTAAAATCTGACGCTGGAAAGAACAATATTGCATAGGAACCTGGAATGTTAGGTCCATGAATCAAGGTAAACTGGACATGGTCAAGCAGGAGGTGGCAAGAAAAACATTGATATCTTAGGAATCAGTGAACTAAAGTGGATGGGAATGGGTTAATTTAATTCAGATGACTATTATGTCTGCTACTGTAGGCAAAATCCCATAGAAGAAATGGAGTGGCCCTCATAATCAACAAAAGATTCTGAAATGCAGTACTTGAGTGCAAACTTAAAAATGACAGAATGATCTTGGTTCATTCAAAGGCAAATCATACAACATGATAGTAATCCAAATCTGTGCCCCAACCACTGATGCCAAAGAAGCTGATCAGTTCTGTGAAGACTTAGAAGACCTCCTAGAACTAACACCAAAAAAGATATCTTATTCATCATAAGGGGTTGGAATGCAAAAGTAGGAAGTCAAGACATACATAGAGTAATGGGCAAATTTGGCCTTAGAGTACAAAATGAAGCAGGGCAAAGGCTATCAGAATTCTGCCAACCTGGTCACAGCAAACACCATTTTTCAACAACACAGGGGATAACTCTACACATGGATATCACCAAATGGTCAATAGCAAACAGATTGATTATGTTATTCATAGCCAAAGGTGGAGAGCTGTATACTGTTAGCAAAAACTAGACCGGGAGCTAACCATCAGCTCCTTATTGAAAAATTCAGGCTCAAATTGAAGAAAATAGGAAAATGAAAAACACTGGCCATTCAGGTTTGACCTAAATAAAACCTCTTATGATTATACAGTGATCTTTCCTGGTGGCTCAGATATACAGTAGAGGTGACAAATAGATTCAAGGGACTAGATATGATAGACAGAGTGCCTGAAGAACTATAGACAGAGGTTTCTGACACTATGCAGGAGGCAGTGATCAAAACCTTCCCCAATAAAAAGAAATGCAAGAAGAGAAAATGGTTGTCTGAGGAGGCCTTACAAATAGCTGAGAAAAGAAGAGAAGCAAAAGGCAAATGAGGAAGGGAGACATGTGCCCAACTGAATGCAGAGTTCCAGAGAATATCAAGGAGAGATAAGAAAACCTTCTTAAGTGAACAATGTAAAAAAAAATAGAGGAAAGCAATAGAATGGGAAATATTAGAGATCTCTTTAGAAAACTGGAGATACCAAGGGAATATTTCATGCAAAGATAAGCAAAATAAAAGACAAAAATGGCAAGGATCTAACAGAATCAGAAGACATTAAGACGAGAATGGCAAGAATCCACAGAAGAAGTGTAAAAAAAAAAAAAAAAAAAAAGCTCTTAATGACCCAGAAAACCACGATGGTGTGGTCACTTACCTAGAGCCAGACATCTGGAGTGTTAAGCCAAGTGGACTTTAGGAAGCATTACTACAAACAAAGTTAATGGAGGTGATGGCATTCCAGCTGAGCTATTTAAATCCTAAAAGATGATGCTATTAAAGTTCTGCACTCAATATCTCAGCAAATTTGGAAAACCCAGCAGTGGCCAAAGGGCTGGGAAAGGTCAATCTTCATTCCAGTTCCCAAAAAGGACAATACCAAACAATGTTCAAACCACTGGACAATCGCACTCATCTCCCACGCTAGTAAGGTTGTGCTTAAAATCCTCCAAGCTAGTCTTCAGCATTATGTGAACAGAGAACTTCCAGATGTTCAAGCTGGGTTTAGAAGAAGGAAAGAAACCAGAGATCAATTTGCCAACATAGGCTGGATCATAGAGAAAGCAAGGGAATCCCAGAAAAACATCTACCTCTGTTTCATTGTCTATGCTAAAGTCTTTGACTGTGTGGATCATAGCAAACTGTGGAAAACTCTTACAGATGGGAATATCAGATCACCTGACCTGCCTCCTGAGAAATCTGTATGCAGATCAAAAAGCAACAGTTAGAACATGGAACAACAGACTGGTTCCATATCAGGAAAGGAGTACATCAGGGATGTATATTGTCATCCTGTTTACTTAACTTATATGCAGAGAACATCATGCAAAACGCAAGGCTGGATGGGTTACAAGATGGAATCAAGAATGCCGAGAAACATTGGAGAAACATCAACAACTTCAGATACCTAGATGATACCACTCTAATGACAGAAATCAAAGAGGAACTAGAGAGCCTCTCTTGATGAGGGTGAAGAAGGAGAGTGAAAATGTCAGCTTAAAACTCAATATTAAAACAAACAAACAAAAAACCCAATGGCCTCTGGTCCCATCACTTCTTGCCGAATAGAAATGGAAAACATGAAAGCAGTGACGGATTTCTTCTTGGGCTCTAAAATCATTGCAGATGGTGACTGCAGCCACAAAATCAGAAGATGATTGCTTCTAATTGGCAATGACAGGAAGGGTATGACAAACCTAGACAGTGTGTTAAAAAGTAAAGACATTGTTTTGCCAAAAAAGGTCCATATAGTCAAGGCTATGGTCTTTCCAGTAGTCATGTATGGATGTGAGAGCTGGACAGGAAAAAAAGCAGAGCACCAGAGAATTGATGCTTTTGAACTGTGGTGCTAGAGAAGAATCTTGAGAGTCCTTTGGATAACAAGATCAAATCAGTCAATCCTAAAGGAAATCAACCATGGATACTCTTTGGAAGAACTGATGCTGAAGCTGAAGCTCCAATACTTTGGCCACCTGATAACAATAGCTGACTTATTGGAAAACACCCTGATGCTGGGAAAGATTGAAAGCAGAAGGAGAAGAGCACAACAGAGGATGAGATGGTTAATGGCATCACCAATTCAATGGACAAGAACTTGGGCAAACTCCAAGAGATGGTGAGGGGCAGGGAAGCCTGGCATGCTGCAGCCCATGAGGTCGTGAAAAGTCCGACATGACTTGGCTACTGAACAACAACAATAAGTTATATGGGAATGGAGTCTAGAAAAGAGTGGATATATGCATATGCATGGCTGATTTACCTTTCTATACAGCAGAAACTAACAATATTATAAATCAACTTTGCTCCAATAAAAATTCATTAAAATTAAATTAAACTAAAAAACAAACAAAAAACACAAATGAGCTAAAGAGTGTTAGGGAAAAACTGATATAGAAGGCACTGGTGAAGTCATGTAACTATATAATTACCAGGAATAATGAGAAGTTCTAAATGGAAATTGTACAAAATTGTTGTGTATTTCTTATATTCAACTTGCATTAAAGAGTTTATATTCATTGAAAATAAAAGAAAAAGAAGTATCCTGGCTCCATGCTTTTAACACTTGACACAGTTATTCTAATATCCTGAATACTCTCTTATCTGAAAATTTTAAAGGGATGTATATAGACAGAGCCTCTACAGTCCATGTGGTTGCAAAAGAGTCAGACATGTAGCAGTTAAAACAACAATAACAGGATTGCATCAATCCAATGTTATAATTAGTTGATGTGAATTTAATGAGAAAGCAACAAAGTACAAGCAGAGGATTGATGGCCTTAAGGTTGGCACAGGTAAGTTAGTAATGCCAAGGTCTCTGAAACTATTAACTGCACATTCATCTCTTATGAACATATTCTTAATGCAAGTAATGTCAAATTTCTTTTTGTTCATTTGTTAGAGGCTCTTTTATCAGAGCAATTTGAAGAAGGAATTAACTATAGATGAAATTATAGTTAAGTATAATTTTTGGACTCATCTTATTTCTATATTCATATTATCTTCTCACAGATGGAATAGTTTTCACAAATGACCTTAACACCAATAGCCATTTAAGAAACCTCTGCTCACTAGTTTAAAGACAGTAAAGGGATTAAAAATAATTTAACCAATTATCAGTTAACTAGAATTGGTGCTATTTATCTACACATCTTGATGGCTCAGCACTTCATATAGACAATATCCACTACACATGTTAAATGTAGAAAAACAAAATCAAGAATATTCCAAAATCCTTGTGGATTTTTCATTGAAATTCAGTGACTTTTTAAAATCTGACTTGCCTTCTCAATTTGCTCTGTAAAATAGTAGTAAAATGAAAGTTTAATTTCTAATTAATATAACATGATAGTTGGTACTGTTCATGGGGTTCTCATACTGTTCATGGGGTTCTCAAGGCAAGAATACTGAAGTGGTTTGCCATTCCCTTCTCCAGTGGACCACATTCTGTCAGACCTCTCCACCATGACCCGCCTATCTTGGGTTGCCCCACAGGCATGGCTTTGTTTCATTGAGTTAGACAAGGCTGTGGTCCTAGTGTGATTAGATTGACTAGTTTTCTGTGAGTATGGTTTCAGTGTGTCTGCCCTCTGATGCCCTCTTGCAACATCTACCATCTTACTTGGGTTTCTCTTACCTTGGGCGTGGGGTATCTCTTCACGGCTGCTCCAGCAAAGCACAGCCACTGTTCCTTACCTTAGATGAGGGGTATCTCCTTACCACTGCCCTTTCTGATCTTCAATGTGAGATAGCTCCTAGGGCCCTCCTGTGCCTGTGCAACCACCGCTCCTCGAGTTGCTCCTTCCAGCCGCCGCCCCTGGCCTCCAGCGTGGGGTGGCTACTCAGGGCCACCGCCCCTGGCCTCAGACATGGGGTAGCTCCTCTCAGCCGCTGCCCCTGACCTCGGACGTGAGGTGTCTCCTCCCGGCCGCCACTGGCCTCGGACGCGGGGTAGCTCCTCTTGGCCACCACCCCTGACATTGAACACGGGGTAGCTCCTCCCGCCACCACCCCTGACCTCGGACTTGGGTAGTTCCTCTCAACCATGCTTAGTGCACTGGGTCGCAGCCGCCCGCGGTTAGTGCGCCAAGTCGCAGCCGAAATGCAGTACTTGGATGCAATCTCAAAAACGACAGAATGATCTCTGTTCGTCTCCAAGGCACACCATTCAATATCACAGTTATCCAAGTCTATGCCCAGACCAGTAACGCTGAAGAAGCTGAAGTTGAACGGTTTTATGAAGACCTATAAAACCTTTTAGAACTAACACCCCCAAAAGATGTCCTTTTCATTATAGGGGACTGGAAAGCAAAAGTAGGAAATCAAGAAATGCCAGGAGTAACAGGCAAATTTGGCCTTGGAATGCGGAATGAAGCAGGGTAAAGACTAATAGAATTTTGCCAAGAAAATGAACTGGTCATAGCAAACAGCCTCTTCCAACAACACAAGAGAAGACTCTACACATGGACATCACCAGATGGTCAACACCAAAATCAGACTGATTATATTCTATGCAGCCAAAAATGGAGAAGCTCTATACAGTCAACAAAAACAAGACCAGGAACTGACTGTGACTCAGATCATGAACTCCTTATTACCAAATTCAGACTCAGCTTGAAGAAAGTAGGGAAAACCGCTAGACCACTCAGTTATGACCTAAATCAACTCCCTTATGATTACACAGTAGAAGTGGAGAATAGATTTAAGGGCCTAGATCTGATAGATAGAGTGTCTGATGAACTATGGAATGAGGTTCGTGACATTGTACAGGACACAGGGATCAAGACCATCCCCATGGAAAAGAAATGCAAAAAAGCAAAATGGCTGTCTGGGGAGGCCTTACAAATAGCTGTGAAAAGAAGAGAGGTGAAAAGCCAAGGAGAAAAGGAAAGATATAAGCATCTGAGTGCAGAGTTCCAGAGAATAGCAAGAAGAGATAAGAAAGCCTTCTTCAGCGATCAATGCAAAGAAATAGAGGAGAACAACAGAATGGGAAAGACTAAAGATCTCTTGAAGAAAATTAGAGATACCAAGGGAACATTTCATGCAAAGATGGGCTCGATAAAGGGCAGAAATGGTATGGACCTAATAGAAGCAGAAGATGTTAAGAAGAGGTGGCAAGAATACACAGAAGAACTGTACAAAAAAGATCTTCACGACCCAGATAATCATGATGGTGTGATCACTAATCTAGAGCAAGATATCCTGGAATGTGAGGTCAAGTGGGCCTTAGAAAGCATCACTATGAACAAAGCTAGTGGAGGTGACGGAATTCCATTTAAGCTGTCTCAAATCCTGCAAGATGATGCTGTGAAAGTGCTGCATTCAATATGCCAGCAAATTTGGAAAACTCAGCAGTGGCCACAGGACTAGAAAAGGTCACTTTTCATTCCAATCACAAAGAAAGGCAATGCCAAAGAATGCTCAAACTACCACACAATTCCACTCATCTCACATGCTAGTAAAGTAATGCTCAAAATTCTCCAAGCCAGACTTCAGCAATATGTGAACCATGAACTCCCTGATGTTCAAGCTGAATTTAGAAAAGGCAGAGGAACCAGAGATCAAACTGCCAACATCCGCTGGATCATGGAAAAAGCAAGAGAGTTCCAGAAAAACATCTATTTCTGCTTTATTGAGTATGCCAAAGCCTTTGACTGTGTGGATCACAATTAACTGTGGAAAATTCTGAGAGAGATCGGAATACCACACCACCTGACCTGCCTCTTGAGAAATCTGTATGCAGGTGAGGAAGCAACAGTTAGAACTGGACATGGAACAACAGACTGGTTCCAAATAGGAAACGGAGTATGTCAAGGCTGTATATTGTCCCCCTGCTTATTTAACTTATATGCAGAGTACATCATGAGAAACACTGGGCTAGATGAAGCACAAGCTGGAATCAAGATTGCTGGGAGAAATATCAATAACCTCAGATATGCAGAAGATACCACCCTTATGGCAGAAATTGAAGAGGAGCTAAAAAGCCTCTTGATGAAAGTGAAAGAGGAGAGTGAAAAAGTTGGCTTAAAGCTCAACATTCAGAAAATGAAGATCATGGCATCTGGTTCCATCACTTCATGGGAAATAGATGAAGAAACAGTGGAAACAGTGTCAGACTGCTTTTTGGGCTCCAAAATCACTGCAGATGGTGACTGCAGCCATGAAACTAAAAGATGCTTACTCCTTGGAAGAAAAGTTATGACCAATCTAGATAGTATATTCAAAAGCAGAGACATTACTTTGCCGACTAAGGTCCGTCTAGTCAAGGCTATGGTTTTTCCAGTGGTCATGTATGGATGTGAGAGTTGGACTGTGAAGAAGGTAGAGCACTGAAGAATTGATGCTTTTGAACTGTGGTGTTGGAGAAGACTCTTGAGAATCCCTTGGACTGCAAGGAGTTCCAACCAGTCTATTCTGAAGGAGATCAACCCTGGGATTTCTTTGGAAGGAATGATGGTAAAGCTGAAACTCCAGTACTTTGGCCACCTCATGCGAAGAGTTGACTCATTGGAAAAGACTCTGATGCTGGGAGGGATTAGGGGCAGGAGGAGAAGGGGATGACCGAGGATGAGATGGCTGGATGGCATCACTGACTTTATGGACGTGAGTCTGAGTGAACTCCGGGAGTTGGTGATGGACAGGGAGGCCTGGCGTGCTGCGATTCATGGGGTCTCAAAGAGTCAGACATGACTGAGCGACTAAACTGAACTGAATTGAACTGATAGTTGGTAATGGAAATATTTCCCTTACTTGTGATAACAGGAAATATTTAGAAATGCCTTACTAAAAAGCATAGATAATTTAGAACGGAACTTTTTGAATACTATAATATCTACCATAATAACTTTGTAATTATATTTTGATTATATATGTCTATAAGTTTAAAATAATGTCTAATATTTTACCTAATAGAAATTACACTGAGAATATGCAAGGATATGAAATCTTTAGAAAACAGAAGAGCCAATTATTTTACCAGCAAAATGAGTTTAGTTGAGAAAAGCAGAGATTTACAATTTGGGGCAAGGAAATTATCCTAAACCATAGGCAAGTCCTAAAGATCTAAAAGAGAGGTTTACTTTTACAGAGGAAAGAGAAAATTGGAAGGGGCTGTTTCAAAGATTCCCAGGGTGATGACAGCTTCTCCTTGGCTGGGCTGTTGCTAGACAAGAAGTTCTTTCTGCTGCTTGGCTCTGGTAGTGCATGAGAGTTCCCTCTTCAGAGTTTCTTATTTTGTTTTAAGTGGGGTTTCCCTTATTTATTTTCAAGAATGTTAATGAAAAACAAACTGAGCATAGCATTATAAATTAACTTGCCCTGCCCCTTTGCTTTGATATTTACAAATTTAAAATTCAATGACTTTTCATTTTGAAAAAAACTAGTGTAAGTTTTCCTATATAACCCAATCCTGGTGAGTCCACAGAAGTAAGAAGTCTTTGGTATTTTAGAAACTTATGACTATTTAAATTTTAAAAGCAGTGGAAGGAGAATCCCTGTAGGAAGCAGAATGTGTGGAAGAAAACAGCATCTTAGAAAAGGAGAAAATATTACTTCTGGCAAGGGGATGCAAACACTTTTCTTTACTCTCGCATGTTTTATTCCACACTGTCTACTGCATTGCCTTTTTGTTGTTCATTTGCTCAGTCGTATCTAACTCTTTGTGGCCCCATGGACTGCAGCATGCCAGGATTCCCTGTCCTTCACCATCTCCTGGAGCTTGCTCAAACTCATGGCCATTGAGTTGGTGATGCTATCCAACCATCTCATCCTCTGTCGTCCCCTTTTCCTCCTGCCTTCAATCTTTCTCAGCGTCAGAGTCTTTTCTGAGTCAGCTCTTCACATCAGGTGGCCAAAATATTGGAGTTTCAGCTTCAGCATCAGTTCTTCTGATGAATATTCAGGGCTGATTTTCTTTAGGATTGACTGGTTTGATCTCCTTGCAGTCCAAGGGACCCTCAAGAGTCTACTCCAGCACAACCGTCCAATAGCATCACTTCTCTCTCAGCCTTCATTACCTAATTAAAAGTTAAGAAAGCAGCAATGCCAGACCAGACAGCCAGGCTGACAAGGAAACATTAAGGCATCCCTGGATCCTAGCATCACTATAACAAATGCAGGAAAGCTGGGTTATGCCTAGGAATTTGTTTTTCTACATATTCCATGGCTTGAAACAAAATACAATCTGTATCACTTACCTGGAGCTTTTCTGTCATCCGTTTCTTAAACATCAGGAAAGGAAGCTAGGTCATAGCATTCAGCACATTCTCTGAGGTAACATATATATAATTGGTCATGAAAACTGAAAATGGCAAGGAAATATGGGGTGATGATGGAAAACAATATGTCACCAGTGAAATCTCAAGCGCTATGGAAGACAAACAAGAAACCAAGAAACATATTAATATAATAGAGTTCACTGCAAAACAGAGCTCGGGGCAAAACTTATGTTCTAACATTATTGCAGTGCGTAATCCCAGTGCAATGTGAGTGATGGCAAGGGGGAAAGAGGTAGCTAAGTGTGGGAATCAAATACAATGTGATGCTTTACTATGCTGGCCATGTGGTTATATCCACTAACCCTCCATAAGTTCCTGCTCAACTCAGAGGGCAAAAAAGGCAATCCATGGCTCTGATTTCAGTGCCAGATCAGACCCCATATCAAACAGTCCTCAAAATGTTCCTGGCAAATGGCTGCAGATATTGGTGGAAGCAATAGAGCATACATTTTCAGTGGGTGTGACAGTACCCCTAAGAAGGCATTGGGAGGAGGGGCTGCAAAAATTCTTACATTTAAATAAGAGCACATATATACAGAACAGATACACATACGATAGGACTAGCTGAGTAATTTACAATGTCCTGAAGAAAATGAGAATGCAAGGCTCCTTATTCAAAAAGTAGGGAGGAAGTATCACTAAAAATACTAAAATACTTTACTATTTTAAGTAGACTTTTTCCTTTCAGCTGCAGTTTAGCTGTCTATTTATCAAGAGTTTTGATATTTAGTGTCATTTAAAATAAAGAAAAATTAAACATTTAAATTTGGGGTTGAATTTTTCCAATAATCTTTATGTTGTGCAATCAGTTTGAAATGCAAAATGTAAGACCATTTAACTCTTATGCCAAATCACAAAAATTGCATAATTTATATTTCAGAGCCCATATATACATGTGTATTGTGCTATTTTTTCCCTCAGAAAACTGAAATATTGGACAAAACTGTCTTCAAAAATGGCTGTATCATTTTGCATTCTTGCTCGCAACGAGTAAGATTTCCTGTGGTTCCACATTCACTGCAGTATTTGATGTCAGCATTCCATTTTAGCCATTCTAATAGGTGTGAGCCCTCTAAAACTTGCCTTCCATCTATGCCTCACTGGAATCCACCACTTGTGACAGCGTAAGAAACTATGATGTTACTGAATGCCAGATTACCATCCCATTTATCCAGGCATCGGAGTCCCTGTTGCTCTCACATGTGTAGATAATAGGATCCCAAAATCTCAGCCTGAGATTCTGTTTTCTAGAAACACTTCTAATTGTCTTAGCTTAAGCATCCAAGAAAACAGCTTGAATCAAAACTTACACACTGACTTCTTAATGGAAAGTGCAATTTCAATGCAGCAGAAATGAAGGAAGAGTAATAAGGTGGGTAAGGGTGGGAAGCAAACCCAAGGGGGTGCATTTCTGCACTGGTCATTGTCTCACACAAATATGAAAGGGCTAAACTTGGTACTTTCACACTCTGGGCCACCATTTGAAGTTTCATATGGAGTGTAAGTTGGAATATCTCATCAGAAAAAGGAAGAGGGTGGAGGATGCATGCTCTAGCTCTTTTCTATCTCCAACTAATCAAGCATTTACCTATATGAAGTCAGCTCCTCACATACTTTGCGGTTTCATCATGTGGTCTTTTCACCAACTACTTAATCATACACTGCTGAACCAGAAAGCAGTGGTAACACATTTCAAAGTTTTGAATTCATACAGAATATGTTTTCTGACCTCATGGAAATCAGGCTAAAAATCAATAAAATGTGAAAAGATCCCAATGCCCCAGTGTTGAAAAATTAACAGAGGAGGCTTTCAGAAATTGGAGGTCATGATGTGTCCTAAACAAAGTGCGTTTTTGACTTGACTCTATGTAAAAGAGTAGGAGCAGAGTGGAGAGAGACAGACAGAGAGAGAGAGAGAGAAGAACAAGGCATGGATCTCTCAAAGTGGTTACATGGTAAGATATATCAATTAAGATTAAGGATAAATGCTGCTCACTATCTCTTTTTTCTGATTTTTTTAAATTTATTTGCCTTTTCCCACTTTGATGATTAAAAAAAAAATCTCTACAGGCAAAGACTCTCCCCACAGACAAACAGCTCAGACTGATTGATTTCAGGGGAGTCTAGTCTCTGTATTAGGCAGGCTATTATTTTGAGAGACTTCATCTTACTTGACTGCCAGGATTTTCATGGACACTGATGCCCATTCATGTGGCAAGATAGCAAATGAAAAGTTTTCTTTTCCCTCTGAGATTTTTCACATTGGGACCTCAACTCTTAGGTCTCTTAAGTGCTCTAAAAATTCCTCCAGAAAATCAGTTATGGTTTTGCTTGGCCCCTAGATTTTGACACTCACATTCCAGTAAGTATCTATTTGGGTGGGTCCTCTCCCAAGATGACAAACCATTGCTCCATGAATGGAGCCACCTCTAGCCCATGACAGACTGCTTCTGGCTTCCTCTCTTAGTGAAAATAATATAATATATGCTTTCATCCTATCACTACTCTGCCAACAGAGGCTGCACTAGCCCTGCCTTGCCTTTAGACTTTTTGAACTTTGAGTCAGGTATATCCCCTCTGGCTCTCAAACTCTAGTGACACTTGTCAAACTTTTAGGGTGGTTCTCTGAAGTCCTCTTCTTTGGCTTGGTTGAAGAGAGAAGAAAAGGCTCAGCTTTCCACAAAACTTATTATATAAATTCTCTCTAACCCTCTCCTGACCCATCTTTGATCCAGAAAGGACCCAAAATAATGAGATAAGCTACATGCTATAAAACTCATTTGACAACTGGATACCATGCTATAAGTAGATAATTTAACACTTAAAACCAAACATTTAGGATATCTGAAATTCTGAGACAATGAAAATAATAGGTAACTTCTTATTAAAAATATTGATATGCACACATATGTTTACATGGCCAATACAGAAATGAGACTGATTATATTCTTTGCAGCCAAAGATGGAGAAGCTTTATACAGTCAGCAAAAACAAAACCAGAAGATGACTGTGGCACAGATCATGAGCGCTTTACTGCAAAATTCAGACTTAAAATGAAGAAAGTAGGGAAAACCATTAGAGAATTCAGGTACGACCTAAATCATATCCCTTATGATTATACAATGGAAGTGACAAATACATTCAAAGGATTAGATCTGATAAACAGAGTGCTTGAAGAACTATGGCAGAGGTTTGTGATATTGGATGGGAGATGGTGATCAAAATCATCCCCAAGAATAAGAAATTCAAAAAGGCAAAATGGTTGTCTGAGGTCACCTTACAAAGAGCTGAGAAAAGAAGAGAAGTGAAAGAGAAGTGAAAGGTAAAGGAAAAAAGAAAGATATAATCATCTGAATGCAGAGTTCCAAAGAATAGCAAGGAAAGATACGAAAGCCTTTCTCAGTGATCAATGCAAAGAAATAGAAGGGGGGAGGGGGAAGAAATAGAGGAAAAAAATACAATGGGAAAGGCTAGAGATATTTTCAAGAAAATTAGAGATACCAAAGGAACATTTCATTAAAGATGGGCACAATAAAGGACAGAAGTGGTATGGACCTAAAAGAACCAGAAGATATTAAGAGGAGGTGGCAAGAATACAGAAGAAATGTAAAAAAAAAAAAAAAAAAAAAAAAAAAGATTTTAACCCAGGTAACCATGATGGTGTGATCACTCACCTAGAGCCAATCTCCTGGAATGAAAAGTCAAGTGGGCCTTAGAAAGCATCACCATGAACAAAGCTAGTGGAGGTGATGGAATTCCAGCTGGGCTATTTCAAAACCTAAAAGATGATGTTGTTAAAGTGCTGTACTCAATATGTGAGCAAATTTGAAAAACTCAGCAGTGGCCACAGGACTGGAAAAGGTCAGTTTTTGTTTCAATTCCAAAGAAAGGAAAAACCAAAGATTGTTCGAACTACCTCACAATTACACTCGTCTCACTTTCTAGCAAAGTAATGCTCAAAATTCTCCAAGCCAGGCTTCAACAGTACATGAACCATGAAGTTCCACATGTTCAAGTTGGATTTAGAAAAGGTAGAGGAACCAGGGATCAATTTGTCAACATCTGCTGGATCACCAAAAAAGTGAGTTCCAGAAAAACGTCTACTTCCGCTTTATTGACTACACTAAAGCCTTTGACTGTGTGGTTCACAACAAACTATGGAAAATTCTTCAAGAGAAGGGAATGCCAGACCATCTTACCTGTCTCCTGGTAAATCTGTATGCAGGTCAAGAAGCAATAGTTAAAACTGCACATGGGAAAACAGACTGGTTCCAAATGGGAAAAGGAGTATGTTGAGGCTGTTTATTATCACCCTTCTTATTTAACTTATATTCAGAGTAGATCATGCAGAATGCTGGATGGATGAAGCACAAGCTGGAATCAAGATTGCTGGGAGAAATATTAATGACCTCATATACACAGATGACACTATCCTTATGGCAGAAAGTGGAAAAGAACTAAAGAGCCTCTTGATGAGAATGAAAGAGGAGAATGAAAATGTTGGCTTAAAGCTCAACATTCATAAAACTAAGATCATGGCATCTGGTCCCATTACTTCATGGCAAATAGATGGGGAAATAATGGAAAGAGTAAGATAATTTATTTTCTTGGGCTTCAAAATCACTGCAGATGGTGACTGCAGCCATGAAATTAAAAGACTCTTGCTCCTTGGAAGAAAAGCTATAACAAACCTAGACAGCATATTAAAAGACAGAGACATTACTTTGCAAACAAAGTTCCATATAGTCAAAGCTATGGTTTTTCCAGTAGTCATGTATGGATGTGAGTGTTGGACCATAAACAGAGCTGAACACCAGAGAATTGATGCTTTTGTACTGTGGCACTGGAGAAGATTTTTGAGTCCCTTGGACTACAAGGAAATCAAACCAGTCAATCCTAATGGAAATCAGTCCTGAATATTCAATGGAAGGACTGATGCTGAAGCTGAAGTTCCAATACTTTGACCACCTGAAGGGAAGAACTGACTCATTGGAAAAGACCCTGATGCTGGGAAAGATTGAGGGCAGGAGGAGAAGGGGATGGCAGAGGATGAGATGGTTGGATGGTATGACTGACTTGATGGACATGAATTTGAGCAAGCTCTGGGAGTTGGTGATGTACAGGGAAGCCTGACATGCTGTAGTCCATGGGGTCACAAACAACTGGACACAACTGAGTGACTGAACTGAACTGATTTGTTTACATGCTATCACATTTACATAGGGATATATTTTATATACCAGTATATGAAAATAAGTATATATATACGAACATGCATGTAAGCACAACACATGTGCAGTTAATAGACCAGTATAATATTTGGGGGTTTGTGTGTTATATACCAATGTATCTCACAACCTATTAAATCAGTTTATTAAACATTAGACAGCATGTACAATTATAGAGATGGAAATCATTTACCTTGTTATTCTGCTTGCTCCTGAATTGGGGAGAATAGTGTCTAAAATGTAAAAATATGCATATGTAAAAGGATAATTTATTATTATATTTATTTTAGAACATCAACATTGATAGACAATTTACATAATTTAATAAAGTTGGGTTTAGCTATCATAAAATTGGAAGACTAATTCAATTGCATATATTTTCACTGGAAAAATTAGCCTGTAATTCAACCACTGGGTATATGTTGATTTAGGCATATAGCTTCTGACCTACATAAACCTAAATAAATATAATACAAACTAATATCCCCAAAACCTAAATTTATAAGTAGCATAGTGTGCTCTAATCAAGTAAAGCAGCCCCAGGGTTTCCTTGATTATTAAACTGGTTTTCCTTGAATTTTTCATCAAGATTTAAGGAAAGATTAGGTTAATGAATAAACAAATAAAAAAATAAACTTAAGATAACAGTTGACAAGAATTCTCCAGCAAAAGAAAAAATGAAGTACATAATGGATACCAAATGTTAAAATACTCAACATCACTAGAAATAAACAAACAAAAAATTAAAACATAATGAGATGCCCTATTTTGCTACAAATTATCAATCAGAGAATCAGAGTAAAGGTGGGCTGAGATGGGTATTTTGATACACTGCTTGAAAGACTTTAATTTGCTATATCTCTTCTGAATAGCAATTTGACAGTCAAGGACTTGAGAACACTTCATTATTTTCCCAGTAATTTTACATCCAACATGAAGAAACATCTCTAAATAAAACCTCATAAATAAAGGCATCTATTGTGAAGTTATTTATAACAGTGAAAATAATCAAAATGTTCAACAAGAAGAGAAATCTTAATTTAATTGTTATACTCACATTATGAATGTTAAACAGCGATTGAAAAGTATATTTATGCAGATGTAGTTATAATATGAGGAAGAACAAATGATAAAATTAATAACAGACAAAAATAATAAAAAAATAAAATCCCAAGTATGAAACAAATATGTCCCCTAACTCTTGGCAGAAACAAATACAGAACCTCTCTGTAGGAAGTCCCCTCAACTCAGACTCCTTAGCTAGCTAGTTTAGTCTCTAAGTTAATTCTGACTCCATGGACTGTAGCCCGCCAGGCTCCTTTGTCATTGAGATTTCCCAGGCAAGAATACTGGAGCAGATTCCCATTTCTTTTTCCAGATGTTCCCAGCCCAGAGATCAAACCTAGGACTTCTGCATTGCAGGCAGTCTCTTTCCTGACTGAGCTACCAGGGCTCCCATAAGTAGATTCAATAAAACATGAACTAAAAGAAAATTACAAAATGTAAGATGTAATCAACAATTATGAGAGAGAGTATTTCAGATATAACTTCCATATATAAAACATAAAAATCACCTTAAGTATCTTTGAAGAAACAACAAAGGAAAGAAATGATGACCAACCAATAAGAAACTATTAAAGATGACAAGAAACTTTTGATAATGAATCAAATAGAATTTCTGGAGTAAAAAATATGATATATTAGTATAATACATGATATAATTATATATAATGCAAAATAAAACCAAATGCAGTTTTAAATACTACTGAAGAATTAATTAAGAGTATGACAGAACTGAAATTTGGATGGTATACTCTTTCAAAGTGGCCTTTTATTTGCAATTATGTACATTCTTATTTGAATTGAAAAGCAGAGAAGACATTCCACAAAGGCCCATTTAAATAAGACTGACTACATTTGGACTCATAAGAAGACATTCTGAAATAATGCTTTTTCTTTGGTCCTGATGAATTTTTTTTTTTTTTTTAAGATTTCTCTTCCTATTGTGCTATGGGCAAAATTGATATGAGAAGCTGTTCTATTTATATAAATGACCTATATTAATGCATTCTCATTGCTGAAGGCCTTGTTTTGAGCCAATATAGATGTCAAAATTGATTCCATCAAAGAATGCCTTTAGAAGGTTCATCATGACCTCCACATAGAATACAAAAGTTCACAATATTGTCAATGCAAACTCTAAAATTGTAGGGTTGGACTATAACAGGTCTACAGGTTAAGCAATAACCTCTGACCCAGTCACCTCTTTAATTTTTAAATGCAGATCTCTGAATCACAAGATGCCATGTTGGTAACAAATGTGTTTCCACTTTTTCATGTATTCAAAAGAAACCTTGGATGAACAATTCAAATGACCTAGCACAGTCCTGACACATGGCAATTGTCTCTCAAAAATAATCATCAGCACCTTTTGGGCCTAAACACAACATAAATTCAGACTTCTGTAATGCAATAAAACATAAAAGAAGGAAAAACCTAACATTTACTGAGTTCATACTAAGTGCCCAAAACTTTGACAGAGGTTTTATTGTTTATTGTATTTTACTTCCACAAAGACCTTAACAGTGATATTATTTTACACATTGGAGAACCAAGACTTAGAAGCTAAATAACATAAGTCACAGAGAAAGCTGGAATCTGACTCCAGGACTGTGTCACTTTAAACCTTATGTCCAATTTTAAAGAATATACTTTCTCACAATTTTAATGCAAGTCATAAGCCCTTTATAATAACTTAAAAAAAAACTAGTGTATTTCATTTTTTCCCTCACCTGTGTTTTGTATTTTAACATCAAACAATTTGTTTTTTTATGTTGTTTTATTTTTTTAGTCTTACAATGGAATTCTACTAAATTTTCCAAAGAAAAGATCATCAAAAAATCACATAAAATGTTTGGATGTTAGAAAAACAGTAAATGCTTCTCAACTAATTTGATGATATCAGAATAAAGTTTATACCAAAATCAGTGACTAGATTAAGTTGCATATCAACCTCATGCATGTAAACAGATGGAAAATGCTAAACAAAAATATGGCACTGTATCAAAAACAAACCCAGATCAAGTTGGATTTTTCTAAGAAATTCAAGGATAGTTTTAAATTAGCAAAACTACAAATAAAAGCCGTGCATGCATGTGTGCATTAATCGCGTCCGACTCTTTGTGACCCAATGGACTGCAGCCTGCCAGGCTCCTCTGTCCGTGGAATTTTTCCAGCAAGAATAGGGGAGTGGGTTGCCATTTCTTTCTCCAGGGGATCTTCCTGACCCAGGGATCGAACCTGTTTCTCCTGTGTCTCCTGCATTGCAGGTGGATTCTTTACCTGCTAAGCCATCAGGGAAGCCCAAATCACCATCTAAATAAATGCGCAAAACTCATTTAATAAATGGCAATTTTAATTTGGGACGAAAATTCTAGGCAAATACTGAGACTTCCTTAAACCAGTAAAATTATAGCTAGAAAAACAACTTAGAATAATAACTAATCTTACTAGAAAACCGGAGAAGGAAAGAGCAACCCACACCAATATTCTTGCCTGGGAAATCCTATGGACAGAGAAGCCTGGCGGGTTACAGTACATGGGTCCCAAAGAGTCAGACACAACTGAGCAACTAACACTTTCACACTTTACTGGAAAATAACACAGTATCACCTTTAAAATCAGACACCAGTAAAGGCACTCAGTAGCACTACTTTGCTACTTAATATATTGGTTATTCCAGCCATTGCATCAAGGCAAAATTTAATTAAAATAATCATAACTATTTGAAAAAATTATCATTACATATAATCAAATTTTAGAATATCAGTATCTTTGTACAAGGAATTCTAGTGCTAGGATTTTATTATTTAGGAATACTTGTGTGTCTGCATGTAAATACACAAAGATTATTATTTTAGCATTGTTCACAGTAGTGAAAAATTGAGAAACATATAGACATTAGTTAATAGAGTATTTGATGAGTAACATTAAAATTTATATTCAGTCAGTAAAAACAACTGAAGGGGTTAAATGCAAAATCATTGCAAAATAATGAAAGGGTATCATCTCATTATCAAATGCATTAATGTGTGTGCTTATGTGTGTACATATGAATATACATATATGCAGGGAAATTAATGATTCCCAGGCGGCTCAGTGGTAAAGAATCTGCCTGCCAATGCAGGAGATGCGGAGATGTGGGTTTGATCCCTGGGTCAGGAAGATCTCCTGGAGAAGGAAATGGCAACCCACTCTAGTATTCTTGCCTGGAAAATCCCATGGACAGAGAAGCCTTGTGGGCTACAGTCCATGGGGCTGCAAAGAGCTGGACCTGATGGAGCACATGCACAGAGAAGGAAACTAACCTGAAACACTGCAAAAAGATGCACATCAGTTGATAAAGCCTAACTGTGGAAAGCAGAGCAGTTGTCGACATATTTGGGGAGGGGCTGGAACTAAAGAGAGTTCAGTATAACAATTTACAAATAGAATATGTTCATATGTTAATTACTTCATTGGTAAAAGGGGGAATATAGAATAAAGAAAACAATAATATGCAAAGGAGACAAATGACATTACATAAAAGAGAAAATAAATTAAAAGGCCAATAATCATATTAAAAGATGAGTGATCTCACTTCCCTTATGGCAGAAAGTGAAGAAGAACTAAAGAGCCTCTTGAAAGTAAAAGAGGAGAGTGAAAAAGCTGGCTTAAAGCTCAACATTCAGAAAACTAAGATCATAGCATCTGGTCCCAACACTTCATGGCAAATAGATGGGGAAATAGTGGAAACAGTGACAGACTTTATTTTTGGGGGCTCCAAAATCACTGCAGATGGTGACTGCAGCCATGAAATTAAAAGACGCTTACTCCTTGGAAGGAAAGTTATGACCAACCTAGACAGCATATTATGAAAGTTGTGAAAGTTATATTATGAAAGTTATGAAAATGTGAAAACATATTATGAAAGTTATGACTAACCTGGACAGCACATTAAAAAGCAAAGACATTACTTTATAAGGCTATGGTTTTTCCAGCAGTCATGTATGAATGTGAGAGTTGGACTATAAAGAAAGCTGAGCACAGAAGAATTGATGCTTTTGAACTGTGCTGTTGGAGAAGAGTTTTGAGAGTCCCTTGGACTGCAAGAAAATCCAACCAGTCCATCCTAAAGGAAATCAGTCCTGAATATTCATTGGGAGGACTGATGTTGAAGCTGAAACTCCAATACTTTGGCCACCTGATTCGAAGAACTGACTCATCTGAAAAGACCCTGATTCTGGGAAAGATTGAAGGTGGGAGGAGACAGGGACAACAGAGAATGAGATGGTTGGATGGCATCACCAACTCAATGGACATGAGTTTAGTAAACTCCGGGAGTTCGTCATAGACAGGGAAGCCTGGCTTGCTGCAGTCCATGGGGTCTTAAAGACTGAGCAACTGAACTGAACTGAATCTCACTAGTAATTAGAGACACATAAGTTAAAACTGTTAAATATACACTGTTCACCTAAAATATTTTCACCCATTAAAGTGGAAGAAAGGGTTTGTTATTATCCTCTGTGAGTAAGAAAGAAGAAGGATAATAGATACTGTAAACCACTGTTTGTAAGAGTATAAACTGATACATTTTTCTTTGAAAAATCACTTAGAAGCATCCATAAAAATTAAAAACTATATACCATTTATGCAGCAAAAACATTTCTAGAAAACTTTCCAACACAAAAGGCATATGTAAAGAGATACTCATAGTATCACCAATGGGGGAGTGAAAATAAAATGCTTATATGCTGAGGAATAGTTAAACACATTGAGCAATAAGTTAGCAGCAATTATGAGGTATAAGAATGAGGTAGCTCCAAATACATTAATATTAAAGATTATCCAAATGCTTGTTATGTTAGGAAAAGAAAACAATTATATAAAGCATTACCCCAATTGTGTTGAAAATGTTAACTAAAACTGTATGTATTCACCAACAATTTTCACTCCTATCAATTTTCATGCAATAGGAAACACTATCATGAGGAACGTTGAATGCTCAAGGGGGAAGCTGGGTTGAGAAAGAATAAAGTAATTCTATAACTTTTCCTGGTTCCAAATTTTATATTGCTTACATTTATGTATTAGCATTTACTCTAACATTATTTGGAGAATTAAAATAATTAACCAAAATAAAATTGGCTATATAATCTCATAGAGACTAAACTAACAATTTCTTTGGGAGGCAGCTGAGTTTTTTATTGCATTGTGGGTGCAAATACATAGTTTCAAGCATCTTTTTACCCATGAATCCAAATGGTTCATCTCCATTTTTTAAATACATCACTCATTTATTTTAAGCAGTATTCCCCACAGTTTGACACATCCATCTAATACTAATCTCTTCTATTTATGTTCTATTTCAGTTTAAAAGGGTGCCAGAAATACAAAAGAAAGAAAGTAACAGGCAGGCAACAAGACCTGTGCAGACTCTGAGATTTTACCCTACTAGAAGCCATGATATTCTTGGATCAGAGACAAAGGGTTTTATTATTCACCGTGATAGAACTGTCAAGTATATTAGTTTCTCTCTTTTGCTATTTCCCTAGGCTCAGCTTCTTACTGGAAAATGCAAAGAGGGCCAAATGATTCCTGCACATACAGTAGGTTACATTACAGGAAAGAAGCCCTGAGCTTAAAATATAACTCTATTATAAATGGTCAGTTAACATGTCTGACACTATTTCTAAAGGCCAAAGTTTTATTACAAAAATATGCTTGAAATGTAGTTCAGAATAAAAGAGAAAATCAATGTCTATGCTTGCAAGGCAGACATGCTGAAACACAAACTATCAAAAAAAAAATCATTTTGATGAGTTGCCGTCTGAGAGTGCTAAAGGGTCTGTCATGCCACTAAACTGTAGATGCATGTATCTCATTGGTAAATATCTTGCATTACTTAACTGGATGAACTTTGATAGTATCTTAACTGATGTGTAAAAATACACAGAGAAGAAACTAATTACGGAAAATCTTAGAGATGGTTGGGAGAAAATTTATTGAAATTTAAGATAAAGGACAATCCATTATTATTAGAAATAGTAAAACATAAAAAACATTTCTAGGTAAAATATAAAAATATTTGAGGAAAATGAATTACATTACCCTGTATTTTGTGAGACTACATAAGAAGTTGAAAAGGAAAGGGTTAACAGTGTGGTGGTTTTTTTTGTTTGTTTGTTTGTTTTTGTTTTTTCTAAACTGTCTTTCTTTTCCTGGAAAACTAGTTGATTTCAAGGCTCTGTTTAGGAAAAGATACATATTTTCAGAAACCTGGAAGACATCACCTCAACCAAGTGAGTAAGTTTAGTATTACAAGCACATCATTACTTATCGACATCCCATACTACCTAACAGATACACTGAGAAGTGTACAGTTTCACTTCTGTAATCAGTTGCTGAAAATGCACGTTTAATTCAATCTGAAAAAGAATCAGACAAATCAAGATTAGGAGACATTTCACAAAATAACTGACTACTCCTCTTCAAAGGTTCAAGGCCATGATTGGAGAAAACTAAGAATCCTTAGTTGGATCCAGAAAGAGAAAAAAGATGTTAGTAGGAAAATTAATGAATCCCCTGAATAATGATTGCATTTTAGTTAATAATATTGCACTAATTATTAATTATTGTTTTTTTTTCAACTGTACTATGCCAGGAGACATAAGAGATAAAGGTTTGATCCCTGGATTGGGAAGATCCCTTGGAAGAGGGCATGGCAACCCACTCCAGTATTCTTGCCTAGAGAATTTCATGGACAGAAGAGCCTGACAGGCTATGGTCCATAGCGTCACAAAGAGTTGGACACAACTCTTTAACCAACTTAGCACAAATGGGTATATAAGATGTCAACGTTAGGGGAACTGACTGAAAAGTATATGGGAACTCTCTATATTTTTTTTTGCTTCTTCCTTAAATCTAAGCTTTTTTCCAAGAAATATTAAAAGATATATGAAACCAAGAGAATAAATGAGAAAAATAAGCCGTGAGATTATTTACTGTAGATTGTTAAATCAATGGCCTCCAATGAATTATACCTTCCAGTATCCACACCACACTTCAAAACTTAGGGGTTGGTCATGTGATTTGGGTTGGCCAATGGCAAATCAGCGAACATGAGGCAAGAAGAGACTTGTTAAGTGCTTGAGCAATGGTATTTACCTTCCCAGATTGCTGCTACCACCATATATACTAGCAAGCTGGAGGGGCCAAATGGAGGAGGATGAGACATCCCAGACAGTAGATGTAAGTAACCATCAGACATATTATAGAGACTCTCTTGGACCACTCAACCCCAGTCAAATTATCAGATGACAATAGCTATAAGAGAGACCTCAGACAAGACCAGAGAAGTACCACCCAATTGATTTCAGTCCCAAGTTATAGAATTATAAACAAACAACTTGTGTTTGTCTTAAGCATAGATACAGATATTATTCATTGTGACAACTGCTCAAATAAGTACATACAATTTGAGGTGTTATTATTGTTGAATAAAGTGAATATGGCAAGAGATAATTTTTTAAAAGTGAATATCATGTTTGGGAACGCATGTACACCCGTGGTGGATTCATGTAAATGTATGGCAAAACCAAACACAGAATTGTAAAGTAAAATAAAGTAAAAAAAAAAAAAAAAAGTGAATATTCATAAGTTTTAATCTAACATAGCTAAGGTCAGAAAAATAGTGGGATTTTATGTCCTTTGCCTCTGAAAGTGAGGATGAATGACATCTCTAAACAATAGACCACTTCTTGTAGGTATTTGTTATCAGTAGGTATAAAAAGAAAAGCTTGTCTCTGTGAATGGGATATAGTGTCTGTGTGTCTACTGTCTATTTGTATTTATAGCTGCTCTCCCTTATTCAGTGCAAAACTCTTTTCTGTAAAAGCCATGATAATTTAATGGAATATTCAGGGTTGTTTCTTAAAGATATGACCTCTTGCTTCTAACAATAAAAACAGGTTATAACAAATTTGCATGCCTCATCAATATTTTCCTCTGGATTTACAAAACCTCTGAGGCAAAACCCATACCTGAAAGTATTTCCAATGGTTTTGTCTCTCCTTATAATATCTGTGCAAGGTTTTTTCTGACAGACTCTGATTCAGGAGAATAAATGAGATGGGTTTCTTTCAACAAGCAAACACAGCTCACAGCCTCTGAGTACAGCTTTCAGGTATTTGGACTGTTGCTCTTTTAGCCCTGTGCTGCTCATGGTCCTTATTTGCCTTCATCAGATCTTCCTGGAGGGGAAGCCTTCGATTTCCCTGAATACCTGATCTCAGGAAGAAAACCTCAGATTGTTCTGATATCTGTTGTCCTGTCTTTTAAGGATACAAAGAACTATGCATTGGGTTATTCCATCAGGCCTTCCTAAGACATATTTTTTTCATACCAACTACTCTTTTTTTCCTCTTCATTTAAAATTTTTTTAAAGAAATTCTATCACCCTGATACATACACAATGAAAGGGTAAAATAAATTGCAAAGCTTTTTTTTTTTTTTTTTTTGGATGATGTCTCAAATGCTGCAGTTTTCTAATGAATAAATCTTGTTTGATAAAATGAATATGGAGTAAAAGTGAAATATAAACCCATCATTATTTGCAGATGATATGATATTGTACATTAAAAATCTCAAGGTATCTAGAGAAATAATAATTAAGATAATTGAGTGATATTGTGGGATGTTGTTTAGTTGCTAAGCAGTGTCTGACTTTGTGACCCCATGGACGGCAGCACGTCAAGCTTCCCTGTCTTTCACAGTCTCCCAGAGTTTGCTCACACTCATGTCCATTGAGTCAGTGTATGCTATCTAATCATCTCATCCTGTACTGCCCTCTTCTGTTGCCTTCCATCTTTCCCAGCATAAGGATTTTCTACAGTGAATCAGCTCTTCACATCAGGTGGCCAAAATATTGGAGCTTCAGCTTTAGTCCATCCAATGAATATTTAGAGTTGATTTATTTTAGGATTGACTGGTTTGATCTCCTTGCAGTCCACATTTTGTCAGAAATTTGCACTATGAACTGTCCATCTTGGATGGCCTTGAATAGCATGGCTCATAGCTTCCTTGAATTATGCAAGCCCTTTCACCAAGACAAGGCTGTGATCCATGAAGAGGATTGTGGGATACAATGTCAATAAACAAAAATATATCACCTAATTGACTATAAAATAGCAATAAAATTTTGAAAATGAGGTTTAAGCAATTGCACTTTACTCTCTAACCAACAATTCTAAGAGCTTTGAGAGCTTTAATTTTTCCACATTCTCATGAACACTTGATGTTTTAACTCATTTTAAGATCTAATAAATTTGAAATAGTATTTCAGTATGGCTTTGCACTTGATAATTTTTAAAGTTATTATAAATGGTATTTTTAGCATCACTATGAACAAAGCTAGTGGAGGTAAAGGAATTTCAGTTGAGCTATTGCAAATCTAAAAGATGATGCTGTGAAAGCACTGTACTCAATATGCCAGCAAATTTGGAAAACTCAGCAGTGGCCACATACTGGAAAAGGAAAGGTTTCATTCCAATTTCAAACAAAGGCAATGCCAAAGAATGCTTAAACTATCACACAGTTGCACTCATCTCACAAACTAGCAAAGTAATGCTCAAAATTTTCTAAGCCAGGCTTCAATAGTACATGAACTGTGAAATTCCAGATGTTCAAGCTGGATTTAGAGAAGGCAGAGGAACCAGAGGTCAAATTGCCAACATCTGTTGGATCATTAAAAAGTGAAAGAGTTCCAGAAAAGCATCTACTTCTACTTATTGACTATGCTAAACACTTTGACTGTGTGGATCACAACAAACTGTGGAAAAATCTTAAAGAGATGGGAAAACCAAACCACTTTACCTACTTCCTGAGAAATCTGTATGAAGGTCAAGAAACAACAGTTAGAACTGGACATGGAATGACAGACTGGCTCCAAATCGGGAAAGGAATATGTCAAGGCTGTATATTGTCACCCTGCTTAGTTAACTTATATGCAGAGTGTATCATGAGAAATGCTGGACTGGATGAAGCACAAGCTGGAATCAAGATTGCTGGGAGAAATATCAATAACCTCAGATATACAGATGACACCACACTTTTGGCAGAAGAACTAAAGAGCCTCTTGATGAAAGTGAAAGAGGAGAGTGAAAAAGTTGGCTTAAAACTCAACATTCAGAAAACTAAGATCATAGCCTCTGGTCCCATCACTTCATGGCAAATAGATGGGGAAACAATGGAAACAGTGAAAGACTACTTTTTTTTTTTTAACTCCAAAATCACTGTAGATGGTGACTGAGGCTGTGAAATGAAAAGACGCTTGCTCCTTGGAAGAAAAGTCATGACCAGCTTAGACAGCATCTTAAAAAGTAGAGACATTACTTTGCCAACAAAGGTATGTCTTGTCAAAGTTATGGTTTTTCCAGTGGTCATGTATGGATGTGAGAGTTGGACTGTAAAGAAAGCTGTGTGATGAAGAATTGATACTTTTGAACTGTGGTGTGGGAGAAGAGACTTAAGAGTCCCCTGGACTGCAAGAAGATCTAACCAGTCCATCCTAGAGGAGATCAGTCTTGAATATTCATTGGAAGGATTGATGCTGAAGCTGAAACTCTATTACTTTGGCCACCTGATGAGAAGAACTGGCTCATTTTAAAAGACCCTGATGTTGGTTAAGATTGAAGGTGGGAGGAGAAGGGGACAACAAAGGATGAGATGGTTGGATGGCATCACCGACTCAATGGACAGGAGTTGGAGTAAACTCCAGGAGTTAGTGATGTGAGGCATCAGGGAAGCCTGGCATGCTGTAGTGCATGGGGTTGCAAAGAGTTGGACATGACTGAGCGACTGAACTGAACTGAAGATATGTATAAATAATAAATATATATAGAGAGACTTAATTTTGACAAAGTGACAATGAATTAGAAAGTAAAAGTGATTTTTTTTTTTCAGAAATGATGCCGTGACATTTGGATATCCTTTATAGAAAAAAATACCTCACATCACACACAAAAATTAATTACAGCTAGATTGTGATCTTACATGTTAAAGGTAAAAATAAAGTTTCTAGAAGAAAATATAGGAAACTATATGATCTCAGAGTAAGTAAATATTTCTTGAACAGCAAACAAAACCAGTCGGTAAGAAAAAAGAACAATAAATTGAATTTCACTCAAAGTGAAACTTTTTGTTCTTCAATAAAAATTACCTCATCAATACAAAAGGCCAGCTATAAGGTGAGAGAAAATTTTTGTAATATATTTGTCTTTAAAGAACTAAAATAATACAAATAAATTCTTACAAATCAATGTAAATCAAATACCCAATTTAGAAAGTTGGCAAAAATTTTTAATGGAACTTTAAAAATCTAAGAGGCCAAGGAAGATATGAAAAAGGTACTCAGCTTCATTATTCATTATTACAGTGTGAATTAAAACTTCAGTGAGATATAACAACACAACCACTAAATGATAAAATGTGCAAAATAATGATGATATCAAGAAAATTTAAAAAATTATACTCTCATAGACTCTTTGGAGATATGTAAATAGGTGCAACCACTTTGGAAATCTATTTGGCAATATATAATAAAGCTGAACATATGTTATTTTATGACCGAACAATTTCATCTCTGCAAATACACCTAAATGAAATATGTTCATGAATGCACTCAAATACATGTATAAGAATGTTGATAGAAATTTTTGTAGCCTCCATAAAAGTAGCAAAGAAAATTAAATTGTGTCATAGTAATATACTGAACACTATTCAGTAATAAAATCATGGAGGTTTTTTTTTCCTACATACAACAGTGTTCTTGAGTAAAACAAATATCAGATGAAAATGAAAGTGAAAGTGAGAGTCACTAAGTTCTGTCTGACTCTTTGCAACCCAAAGCATTCTCCAGGCCAGAATACAGAAGTGGGTAGCCTTTCCTTTCTCCATGGCATCTTCCCAACCCATGAATCAAATCCATGTCTCCTGCATTGCAGATGGATTCTTTACCAGCTGAGCCACAAGAGAAGCCCAAGAATACTGGAGTGGGTAGGGGATCTTCCCAACCTAGAAATCAAACCAGGATCTCCTGCATTGCAGATGGATTCTTTACCAAATAAGCTATGAGGGAATACCAATACCAGATAAACAAGGGCATATATTGTATGATTTCATTTTATAAGAGTCAGAAATTGGGAAACTATTCTATAGTAAGAGAAGTTCCAGGAGTGATTACATTTTTCTAAGCACTTGGAAATTCATTAGAATTTTCTGTGCTGCCCGTCAGATTTGATTTTGGTCTAGGTGCTGCTTGCATAGATGTTTTCACTCTGTAAAAAACTATATACATTGAACTTATGATTTGTAGACTTTTTGTACACATGTTATATTTCAATATGAGTTTACTTTAAAAATAAAATGTCCACCAAAATATTGTTAGAACAATTCAGTAAGTTGCAGGATACAAAATCAGCATTAAAAAATCTGTATTTTATGTGATGTGTGTGCATGTGTATATACATATTAAACTATTTTTCAGCCATTATTAAAAAGGAAATCTTGCCTTTTTTCACAACCTGGCTGAAACTTGAGGGCATTAAGCTAAGTGAAATAAGTCAGACAGAGAAAGACAAATATCACTGACTTCACTTATATATGGAATCTATAAGTGAAGCAACGCAGCAGAAGCAACAACAAAGCTCACTGATACAGAGAACAGACTGGTAGCTGAGGGGTGGGGGAATGAGAAATAAGGGTTTTAAAAAGTATAAACTTTCAGCTACAAAAAAGTAGGTCACGGATGTAACATACAGCATGGTAGTAGTAGCAGTGTTAGTCGCTCAACCATGTTCAACTCTTTGCAACCTCATGGGCTGTAGCCCACCAGGCTTCTCTGTCCATGGGATTCTCCAGGCAAGAATACTGGAGAGGGTTGCTGTTCCCTTCTCTGGAGGATCTTCCCAACCCAGAGACGAACCCGGGTGTTACACATGGTGAGTACAGTTAATATGATAATGCATATTTGAAAGTTGCTAAGAGAGTAGATCTTAAAAGTTCTCATCGCAAGAAAAATATATGGTGATGAACATTAACTGGACTTATTGTGGTCATCATTTCACAACATATATATAAATATCAAGTCATTATATTCTACATCTGAAACTAATACAATGCTATATGTCAATTGTATCACAGTAAAAAATAAAAAGCAAATAAAGTGTTCACACCTTCCCATGTCCATAAAGTATTCTCACTTGTAATTGTGTTACTGTATGGGAAATAGCTTCAGGAAGATATTTCTCAGCAATTTGAAACAGTGCTAACTGTGAAATAAATACATAAAAGGTGCTTCCTTGCATTAGAGCCCTCCAGAACTCAGTTCCTTGTAGACTAAATGAACTTGTGTATACTCACTCTATCACAAACACCTAGTACTTCACTGCTTCTGAACAAAACCAGGCCATCACTTTATAAAGTGCACACTTACCCTTCTTTTTCTCTGACAGTATAGGAAGGTTCTAGCTTAAAGGTACATTTTATTTATATACCATCCTGTCCAAAGAGGTTTCTCTTAATTCACTAATAAAAAACAATAGTAACCTCTGAAATCTCTTAATTAATGTTTTTAGATAACACATTTCACAATTAATTATATTTTTGTTGTCAAATATTTTGCTGCTTTACTGAATTGCCCTTTGCATTTTTATTGTTGTTTAATGTTTTGTCCAAATACTGTACCCTCAAATAGGGACTGTTGACTTCTTAAAGAGAGGAATAGATCTGGAAATTATTCATATTCTTAATCATATTTCATATTGAAGGAGAAAGGATTCCTTGAAAGGAAGTCAGCTGAACCCTTGAATGTACAAAATCTGAATTACCAATTCAGGGGAAAAAAGTCAACTTCTATTATTTATCCCATTATCAGTTCAGTTCAGTCACTCAGTTGTATCTGACTCTTTATGACCCCACTGACTGCAGTGTGCCAGGCTTCCCTGTCCTTCACCAACTCCCAAAACTTGCTCAAACTCATGTCGATCGAGTCGGATACCATCCAACAATCATCTACTCCTCCTGCCTTCAATCTTTCCCAGCATCAGAGTCTTTCCAAATGAGTCAGTTCTTCACATCAGGTGGCCAAAATACTGGAGTTTCATCTTCAGCAGCAGTCCTTCCAATAAATATCCAGGACTAATTTCCTTTAAGATGGACTGGTTGGATCTCCTTGCAGTCCACAGATTCTCAAGAGTCTTCTCCCACACCACAGTTCAAAGGCATCAATTCTTTGGCACTCAGCTTTCTTTAAAGTCCAACTCTCACATCCATATGTGACTACTGGAAAAACAATAGCTTTGACTATGTGGAACTTTGGTGCCAAAGTAATGTCTCTCATTTTAATATGCTGTCTAGGTTGTTCATAGCTTTTCTTTGAAGGAGCAAGTATCTTTTAATTTCATGGCTGCAGTCACCATCTGTAGTGATTTTTGAAGCCCTCAAGGATAAGGTCTTTCACTGTTTCCAATGTTTCCCCATCTATTTGCCAGGAAGTGATGGGACCAGATGCCATAATCTTAGTTTTCTGAATGTTGAGTTATAAGCCAACTTTTTCACCCTCCTCTTCCACTTTCATTAAGAGGCTCTTTAGTTTTTCTTCACTTTCTGCCATAACGGTTCTGTCATCTGCATATGTGAGGTTATTGATATTTCCCCTGACAACCTTGATTCCAGCTTGTGCTCCATCCAGTCCAGCATTTCACATGATATACTCTGCATATAAGTTAAATAATCAGGGTGACAATATACTCCTTTCCCAACTTAGAACAACTCTGTTGTTCTATGTCCACTTCTAAATGTTGTTCCTTGACCTGCATACAGATTTCCCAAGAGGCAGATAAGATGGTATGTTATTCCCATTTCTTGAAGAATTTTCCAGTTTGTTGTGATCCACACAGTCAAAGGATTTGGCTTAGTCAATAGAGCAGAAGTAGATGGTTTTTTGGAACTCACTTTTCTTGATGATCCAGTGGATGTTGGCAATTTGATCTCTAGTTCCTCAGTTCAGTTCAGTTCAGTCACTCAGTCGTGTTGACTCTTTGTGACCCCATGAATCGCAGCACTCCAGGCCTCCCTGTCCATCACCAACTCCCGGAGTTCGCTCAGACTCATGTCCATCGAATCAGTGATGCTATCCAGCCATCTCATCCTCTGTCGTCCACTTCTTCTCCTGCCCCTAATCCCTCCCAGCATCAAAGTCTTTTCCAATGAGTCAACTCTTCGCATGAGGTGGCCAAAGTACTGGAGTTTCAGCTTTAGCATCATTCCTTCCAAAGAAATCCCAGGGTTGATCTCCTTCAGAATGGACTGGTTGGATCTCCTTGCAGTCCAAGGGACTCTCAAGAGTCTTCTCCAACACCACAGTTCAAAAGCATCAATTATTCGGCGCTCAGCCTTCTTCATAGTCCAACTCTCACATCCATACATGACTACTGGAAAAACCATAGCCTTGACTAGACGGACCTTAGTCGGCAAAGTAATGTCTCTGCTTTTGAATAAACTATCTAGGTTGGTCATAATTTTTCTTCCAAGGAGTAAGCATCTTTTAATTTTATGGCTGCAGTCACCATCTGCAGTGATTTTGGAGCCCCAAAAAATAAAGTGTTACACTGTTTCCACTGTTTCCCCATCTATTTCCCATGAAGTGATGGGACCAGATGCCATGATCTTCGTTTTCTGAATGTTGAGCTTGAAGCCAACTTTTTCACTCTCCTCTTTCACTTTCATCAAGAAGCTCTTTAGTTCCTCTTCACTCTCTGCCATAAGGGTGTCTCTGCCTTTTCTAAATCCAGCCTGAACATCTGGAAGCTCATGGTTCCTGTACCACTGAAGCCTGGCTTGGAGAATTTTTAGCATTACTTTGCTAGTGTTTGAGATGAGTGCAATTGTGTGGTAGTTTGAACATTCTATGGCATTGCCTTTGTTTGGAATTGGAATGAAAACTGACCTTTTCCAGTCCTATGGCCACTGCTGATTTTTCCAAATTTGCTGGCATATTGAGTGCAGCATTTTAACAGCTTCATCTTCCAGCCCAGCTGGAATTTCATCACCTCCACTAACTTTGTTCATGGTGATGCTTCTTAAAGCCCACATGACATCACATTCCAGGATGTCTGGCTCTAGGTAAGTGATCACACCATCAGTTATCTAGGTCATGAGTAACTTTTTTGTTTAGTTCTTCTGTGTATTCTTGCCACGTCTTCTTAATATTTTCTGCTTCTTTTAGGTCCATACATTTCTGTCCTTTATTGTGCCCATCTTTGCATGAAATGTTCCCTTGGTATTTCTAATTTTCTTGAAGAGATTTCTAGTCTTTCCAATCCAATTGCTTTCCTCTATTTCTTTACATTGATAACTGAAGAAGGCTTTCTTATCTCTCCTTGTATTCTTTGGACCTCTGCACTCAAGTGGGTATATCTTTCATTTTCTCCTTTGCCTTTAGCTTCTCTTCTTTTCACAGCTATTTGAAAGGCCTCCTCAGACAAACATTTTAATTTTTTGCATTTCTTTTCCTTGGGAATGGTCTTGATCACTGCCTCCTGTACAATGTCTTGAACCTCTGCCATAGTTCTTCAAGAACTCTATCAGATCTAATCCCTTGAATGGTTTTGTCATTTCCATTGTACAACCTTAAAGGATTTGATTTAGGTCATATCTGAATGGTCTAGTGGTTTTCCCTACTTTCTTCAGTTTAAGTCTGAATATGGCAATAAAAAGTTCCTGATCTGAGCTGCAGTCAGCTCCTGGTCTTGTTTTTGCTGACTGTATAGAGCTTCTCCATCTTTGGCTGCAAAGAATATAATCAATCTGACTTTGATATTGACCATCTGGTGATGTCCATGTGCAGAGTCTTCTCTTGTGTTGTTGGAAGAGGATATTTTCTATGACCATTTTGTTCTCCTGGCAAACCTCTGATAGCCTTTTCCCTGCTTCATTTGGTAATCTAAGGCCAAATTTGTTTGTTATTCCATATATCTCTTGACTTCCTTCTTTTCCATTCCAGTCCCCTATATTGAAAAGAACATCTTTTTAGAGTGTTAGTTCTAGAAGGTGTTGTAGTTCTTCATAGAACCATTCAACTTCAGCTTCATCAGTGTTACTGGTTGGGCTGTAGACTTGGATTATTGTGATATTTAATGGTTTGGCTTGGAAACCAACAGAGATCATTCTGTCATTTTTGAGATTGCACCCAAGGACTGCATTTTGGACTCTTTTGTTAACTATGATGGTTACTCCATTTCTTCCAAGGGATTCTTGCCCACAGTAGTAGAAACAATGGTCATCTGAGTTAAATCCACCCATTCCAGTCCATTTTAGTTCACTGATTGCTAAAACGTTGATATTCATTCCTGTCAACTCCTGTTTGACCACTTCCAATTTAGTTTGATTCATGGACCTAACATTCCAGGTTCCTATGAAATATTGCTCTTTACAGCATTAGGCTTTACTTCTATCACCAGTCACATCCACAACTGGGTGTTGTTTTTGCTTTGGCTCCATCCCTTCATTCTTTCTGGAGTTGTTTCTCCACTGATCTCCAGTAGCATATTGGACACCTACCAACCTGCGAAGTTCATCTTTCAGTGTCCTATCTTTTTGCATTTTCATACTGTTCATAAGGTTTTCAAGGCAAGAATACTGAAGTGCTTTTCCATTCCATTCTCCAGTGGATCACGTTTTGTCATAACTCTCTGCCATGACCTGCCCATCTTATGTGGCCCTACCTGGCATGGCACATAGTTTCATTGAGTTAGACAAGGCTGTGGTTTGTGTGATCAGTTTGATTAGTTTTCTGTGATTGTAGTTTTAATTTTGACTGCCCTCTGAGGGATAAGTCTAAAAGGCTTATGGAAGCTTCCTGATGGGAGAGACTGACTGTGGGGGAAACTGGGTGTTGTGCTAATGGGCAAGGCCATGCTCACTAAATTTTTGATCCAATTTTCTGTTGATGGGTGGGGCTGTGTTCCCTCCCTGTTTTTTGACCTGAGACCAAACTATGGTGGAGGTAATGAAGATAATGGTGACCTCTTTCTAAAGGTCCCATGCATGCACTGCTGCATTCAGTGACCCCGACCCTGCAGCAGGCCACCGCCAATCCTACCTCTCAGCTGGAGACTCCTGGACACTCACAGGCAAGTCTGGGTCAGTCTTTTGTGCAATCACTGCTCCTTTCCTGGGTCCTGGTGTGCAAAAAAATTTTTCTTGTGCCCTCCATGAGTCTGCTTCCCTAGTCCTGTGTAAGTTTTGTAGTCAAATCCCAATGGCCTCCAAAGTCAAATTCCCTGGGGGGTTCTCAGTCCCTTTGCCAGATCCCCAGGTTGGGAAACCTGTTGTGGGTCCTAGAAGTTTCTTCACAGTGAGCAAATTTCTTTGGTATAATTGTTCTGCAGTTTGTGGGTCTTCTGCTCAGTGGCTCTATGGTGGGGTTAATGGCGACCTCCTCCTAGAGGGCTTATGTCACACCCAGGTCTGCTGTACCCAGAGCCCCTGCCCCTGCTGCAGGCCACTGCTGAACCATACCTCTGCAGGAGACACTGAAACACTCAAAGTTAGGTCTGGCTCAGTCTTTGTGAAATCTTCTGGTACGAACAAGGTTTTGTTTGAGCCTTCTGAGCATCTCTGGTGGGTATGGGGTTTGATCCTAAACTCCAATGTAACTTTCAACTAGTATAATCTAACAGCATTGCAGAGGACAATATTGCATCATAAGATCTGGGTTTGCATCCTATGGGTTCTGTCTGAATTTACATTAATTCCCTTAGCTTTTTATGCATCTTAAAATCTTTATTAGCAAGAAGATGTTCAGATATCAGACTGTGTTAGTTATCATTACATGAAATACTCTATAAAAAATACATTAAAATTTTTTTCTCATCTAACATTTTGTGATTAGAAGAGAATAAGAGCTGAGAGACATTGATTTGTTTTCCATTATTTTCATTTCATCCACAATTCTTTCTACATTTCCCTCAGTCTCTCTTCCTCTATGCCTACACATATTGTATTGGGTCATGACTCTTCCATCAAGAACTAGAATCTTATTTTACACAGGAGGGGAGTGGTCCCTACAGCCAGAAAATAAGGAAGGAAAATTGCGTTCCTTGCATCTAAGTAAGATCTAGAAACATAACTATCATAGAAACATAGTTTTCAGTTTTCTTATATTTCTTGGCTGTAAACATAAACAGAAAGAGTTAACACCACTTTCTAAAATCTACACTATTGAGAAGGCAATCTCTCTATCTTTTTAAATTTAAAACCATCAATTCACAAATAAGCAATTTTCCAGGAAGTTCAGAGACCTATACTGCTGCTGCTGCTAAGTCACTTCAGTAGCGTCTGACTCTGTGCGATCCCATAGACGACAGCCCACCAGGCTCAGCCGATTCTTGGGATTTTCCAGGCAAGAGTACTGGAGTGGGTTGTCATTTCCTTCTCCAAAGCATGAAAGTGAAAAGTGAAAGTGAAGTTGCTCAGTCGTGTCCGATCCTCAGCGACCCCATGGACTGCAGCCTTCCAGGCTCCTCCATCCATGGGATTTTCCAGGCAAGAGTACTGGAGTCGGGTGCCATTGCCTTCTCACTACTGACACTATATTACTTCTGTTTTCCTAGGAAACACGAGCACATGTAGGAAATAACAACAAAAAAGAAAACAGTTTTATTGTTACTTTATAACAAGCACAACCAAAGAAAATCTAATGTATTGTTAAAATATGATGAGGTTGAGCCAAATTGTTTTTCCAATTCCTTCATATCCATTCACATTCAAAAACAAACACAGTATTTGTGATAAACTGTCAAATAAGAAAGCATGCCTGTACATAATGATATTATACTATAATGGATTTTAACAGATATATTTATTTAAGTATTAAATATGAAAAAATGTTGTGGCAACAGAAGTATTTTTTCTTCTTTCATGTACATTTGATTCAAGATAGGAGACAAAAGATCTCTCCATGTGTATCAATCAAAATCAGTTGCCTTGAATCAAATTTTTTTTGACCAGTTTTTTTTTTTTTTTAATCAAAATACATGCATAAAACTAAGCAAATAACTGGTGGCTACCTGAAATCTTTCTAAAATTTGGTCTATGATTCTAATTATAATATCCTCTTTAATCACTTGCTTTATTATCTTTCATTTATAAAACTTAATTTTGTAATCACAGACATTAATGAATATAACATAAAGAATTTTCAGATATTCTTGTAACAATGGAGACTAACAAGAATTTGCTGAATGATGAGCAAGTATTAATAAAGAAACAAAAGTTATCTTAAAAACAAAGTAGAGGCACTCAAGAAGTGAATTTTATTATTTATTTTTAATTTAACTTCATGTATAATTTTATTTGAATTCAGAGAGATGCTTTGTCTTACAGTTTTTGACTTTTTGTTTCTAATATAAGCCCAATAATTGTGTACAAAATGTAGGTGTTTTTTAAACATTCCTAATTTGGAAAAAATATGTAAAACCCAGTTCACATGGCCGAGGTCTTTTTCCATGTTCTCGCCTTCAACAGACAGACACAACACTTTGCATTCTTATTTCACAGACACATACTCTTTTATTAATCTTGAAGAAAATAAAACTGTTCTATTGTAACAATATAATATATATTTCTGGTTAATCAAGTTAGAGAAATCATAAGATCCTACCTATAATTTATGTTTAAAAGACTTGTTTGATACAGGATACAGGATGCTTGGGGCTGGTGCATGGGGATGATCCAGAGAGATGATATGGGGTGGGGGGTGGGAGGTGGGAGAGGGGTTCATGATTGGGAACTCATGTACACCCATGGCAGATTCATGTCAATGTATGGCAAAACCAATACAGTATTGTAAAGTAAAATAAAGTAAAAATAAAAATTTTAAAAATAAATAAATAAAAGTAAAAGACTTGCTCCTTAGAAGAAAGGCTATGACAAACCTAGAGAGCATATTAACAAACAGAGACATTACTTTGCCAACAAAGGTCCGTACAGTCAAAGCTATGTTTTTTTCCATTAGCTGTGTATGGATGAGAGAGGTGGACCATAAAGAAAGCTGAGTGCTGAAAAACTGGTGCTCTTTAACTGTGGTGTTGAAAAAGACTCTTCGGAGTACCTTGGATTGCAAGAGATCCAATCAGTGAATCCTAAAGGAAATCAGTCCTGAATATTCATTGGAAAGATGGATGCTGAAGTTGACCGTGAATGCGTAAACTCTGGGAGTTGATGATGGACAGGGAGGCCTGGCATGCTGCAGTCCATGGGGTTGCAAAGAGTCAGACACATCTGAGCAGCTGAACTAAACTGCACTGATCCTTGCATTGTCCTCTGCATTTTCATTTTGCTTTTTGGTTGCCTGTTTCTTCTTCTTTTTAGTTTAGTTTTTCTGTTTTCTTTTCCAGTTGTCTAATTTCTCAGTAGATCATTCCATGAGAAATCAAATTACTCTCTTGGCACTAATATCTTCACATATATAGTTCTTATTAAAACATCTCTTTCAGTTCAGTTCATTCATTCAGTCGTGTCTGACTCTTTGCAATACCATGGGCTGTAGCATGCCAGACTTCCCTGTCCATCACCAACTCCCAGAGCTTTCTCAAACCCACCCCCAGAGTCAGTGATGCCATGCCAACCATCTCATCCTCTGTCATCCCCTTCTTCTCCCTCCATCAGTCTTTTCCAGCAGAGTCTTTTCCAATGAGTTAGTTCTTTACATCAGGTGGTCAAAGTATTGGAGTTTCAGCTTCAGCATCAGTCCTTGAAATGAACACCCAGGACTGATCTCCTTTAGGATGGACTGGTTGGATCTCCTTGCAGTCTAAGGGACTCTCAAGAGACTTCTCTAACACCACAGTTCAAAAGCATCAATTCTTTGCACTTAGCTTTTCTTATACTCCAAATCTCACATTCATCTTAAACATCCAGATGTTCAAGCTGAATTTAGAGAAGGCAGAGGAACCAGAGATCAAGTTGGCAAAATTCATTGGATCATCAAAAAGCAAGAGAGTTCCAGAAAAACATCTAATTCTGCTTTATTGATTATGCTAAACCCTTTGATTGTGGGGATCACAACAAACTGTGGAAAATTCTTAAAGAGATGGAAATACCAGATCACCTGATCTGCCTCCTGAGAAATCTGTATGCAGGTCAAAGAGCAACAGCTAGAACTGGACATGGAACAACAGACTGGTTCCATATCGGGAAAAGAGTACATCAAACTATATATTGTCACCCTGCTTATTTAACTTATATGTGGAGTACATTGTGAGAAATTCTGGACTGGATGAAGCAAAAGCTGGAATCAAGATTGCTGGGAGAAATAACAATGACCTCAGATACACAGATGACACCACACTTAATGGCAGAAAGCAAAGAACTAAAGAGCCTCTTGATGAAAGTGAAAGAGGAGAGTGAAAACAGTTGGCTTAAACCTCAGCATTCAGAAAACTAAGATCATGGCATCTGGTCCCATCACTTCATGGCAAATAGATGGGGAAACAGTGGAAACAGTGAGAACCTTTTTGGACTCCAAAATCACTGCAGATGTGGACTGCAGCAAAGAAATTAAAAGATACTTGCTTGTTGGAAGATAAGCTATGATGAATCTAGCATATTAAAAATTAGAGACATTACTTTGCCAACAAAGGTCTGTCTAGTCAAAGCTATACTTTTTTTTTCCAGTAGTCGTATATGGATGAGACGGTTGGACTATAAAGAAAACTGAGCACCCAAGAATTGATGCTTTTGAACTGTGGTATTGAAGACTCTTGAGAGTCCCTTGGACTGCAAAGAGATCCAACCATCCATCCTAAAGGAAGTCAGTCCTGAATATTCATTGGAAGGACTGATGCTGAAGCTGAAACACCAATACTTTGGCCACCTGATGTGAAGAACTGACTCATTTGAAAAGACCCTGATGCTGGGAATGATTGAAGGCAGGAGGAAAAGGGGACAACAGAGGATGAGATGGTTGGATTTTATCACGGACTCAGTAGACATGAGTTTTAGAAAACTCCGGGAGTTGGTGATGTACAGGGAGGCTTGGCGTGCTGGAGTACATCGGGTTGCAAAGAGTCAGACATGATTAGGTGACTGAACTGAACCGAACATATCCATACATGACTACTGGAAAACCATAGGTTTGACTAGACAGACTTTTGTTGGCAAAGCAATATCTCTGCTTTTTAATATGCTGTATAGTTTGGTCATAGTTTTTCTTCCAAGGAGTAAGCAGTTTTTAATTTCTTGGCTGCAGTCACCATCTGCAGTGATTTTGAAGGCCAAGAAAATAAATTATCTCACTCTTTCCATTATTTCCCTATCTATTTGCCGTGAAGTGACGGGACTGGATGCCATGGTCTTAGTTTTCTGAATGTTGAGTTTTAACCCAACATTTTCACTCTCCTCTTCAGTTTCAATAGGCCCTTTAGATCTTTGTCACTTTCTGCCATAAGGGTGGTGTCATCTGCATATTTGAGGTTATTGATATTTCTCTCAGCAAACCCATTTCCAAATTGTGCTTCATCCAGCCCAGCATTTTGCATGATGTATTGTACATATAAGTTAAATATGCAAGGTGACAATATAGAGCCTTGATGTACTCCTTTCCCATTTTGGAACCAGTCTGTTGTTCCATGTCCAGTTCTAACTGTTGCTTTTTGGCATGCATGCAGATTTCTCAGGAGGCAGGTCAGGTGGTCTGGTGTTCCCATCTTTTGAAAAATTTTCCACAATTTGTTGTGATTCACACAGTGAAAGGATTTGGCATAGTCAATAAAGCAAAAACAGATGATTTTCTGGAACTCTCTTGCTTTATTGATGACCCAGCAGATGTTGGCAATTTGATCTCTGGTTCCTCCTCCTTTTCTAAATCTGGCTTGAACGACTGGAGGTTGATGGTTCATGCTCTGTTTTAGCTTGGCTTGGAGAATTTTGAGCATTATTTCGCTAGCATGTGAGATGAGTGCAATTGTGCAGTAGTTTGAACATTCTTTGGCATCTCCTTTCTTTGGGATAGGAATGAAAACCGACGTTTTTCAGTCCTGTGGCCAATGATCTGTTTTCCAAATTTGCTGGCATACTGAGTCCAGCACTTTTACAGCATCATCTTTTAGGATTTGAAATAGAATTTGAATTCATCTGGAATTCCATCACCTTCACTAGCTCTGCTCATAGTGATGTTTCCTAAGGCCCATTTGACTGCTTTCTGAGATGTCTGGCTCTAGGTGAGTGATCACACCATTGTTGTTATCTGGGTCTTGAGGATCTTTTTTGTATAGTTCTTCTGTGTATTTTTCCCACTTCTTCTTAATATCTTTGGCTTCTGATAGGAATTTGCATTAGTTAAGCCAAACATCTCTTTTGGTGAGATTAACACCTTACTCCTTTTTGATGCATTACAAAGAGTCTCCTAAATATTATATATTATGGAAATTCTGAGATCATTCTCAAGTCTTTCTAAGGAAATTCACAGCGATACATTGGATATACTGCTGGTACAGTTCTAAACCACTACAATAAAGTGAACATTGTAATAATGAGAGCCACATCATTTTTTTTTTTTTTGGTTTCCCAGTGCATATGAAAGTTATGCTTAATATACAATCATCTATTACCTGTGCAACAGCATGTTTTAAAAGGTGCACATACCTAAATAAAAAGTGCCTTATTGCCCTGAGTGCTAACCATCATTGGAGCCTTCAGCAAGTTGTAGTATCAGCAATATCAAAGATCACAGATCATGATAACAAATATAACAATAATGAAAAAGTCTGAAATACTGCACAGGTCACCAAATGTGATGCAAAAACAGAGTGAGCAAATGAAATGTTGTTGGAAAAATTGGCAGTAAGACACTTGCTAGACACAGGCTGCCAAAAGCCTTCAATTGAAAAAAAAGAGCAGTACCTAAAGAAGCAATATAATTTAAGTGACTGATTTCAATGTATAAGAATTACATCTCAAAAAAGTTTTTATTTAATAAATGACTCTAATGTACAGAGTTTTAAATAGTCTGCAAAAAGAAATGCTGAAATGAATTTGCTAGTAAATAAAACTGAAGGGCAACACACAAAAAAATAATAAAATAAAAAAGCAATAATGTGAGGCACAGTAAAATGGTACATGCTTATACAAGGGAATGGTTTCTCAGGGATACTTTTATTTTTTCTTTGACTTAGGATATTTACACAGATATAATTAGCATTTTCCTAATAGTGATCATTAGCCTTACAAGTTGCTATTGTATTTTGAATTAAAATATCTTTTCTTACATCAGAGCCAAAATGTGTGGATGAAACATCATATCTACCAGCCTTGAGAAACAGGATTGATATTTGTAATAAAATAAGTGAAAAACTCCATGTCTTTTTGGTGGAGAATAATGGAAATTTGAGGTGGACCATGCTTCAGAATTTAGGTGGCCAGGCTCTGGACCATCTAAGAAATCAGCACATCTAAGAAAATTAAATTTTAACAAATAAAGAACAATAAATGGATGCCATCAGGAAGGACTGTAACTGTAGCCCTGTTTTGTTGACTGTCACATCTCCACCTGACTAAAACTCTGGGCTGAAGAACTGACATCTATTAGGCTTCTATGTAGAGCTTCCCCAGTATCTCAGGTGGTAAAGAATCTGCCTGCAATGCAGGAGACCCCAGGTTGTTTCCTGGTTTGGGAAGATCCCCTGGAGGAGGGCATAGAAACCCATTCCAGTATTCTTGGCCTTCCCTGGTGGCTCAGACAGTAAAGAATCCACCTGCAATGAGGGAAACTTGGGTTCAATCCTTGGGTTGGGAAGATCCCCTGGAGAAGGGGATGTCAACCCATTCCAGTATTCTTGCCTGTAGAATCCTCATGGACAGAGGAACCTGGTGGGCTACAGTCCAAGGGGTTGCAGACTCAGACACAGCTGAGTGACTGAACACACAGCAATAGTGAAAATAGTTTATAAAATGAGAACTTCACTATGTGGTTTAATACTTTTGTTATCGATGTCACATCTTCCCAATTCATGAATCTGTTACTCATGTACCTCCAAAATCTAGCAACAACCTATTCCTTTTGTGTGATCATGTGCTCTTTAATTCATTTGTTCATTCAGCAAGGCTTATTAGCCAGTTACAATATTCCAGGCTCTGAGTGGGTTTCTGGAGAATTCACTTTCAGCTGTATACAGAAGAGAAGTGAATACATGTGTATCACAAGACTGATATATATATGGTCATAGCAATTTTAGGTACAAACAGACAAAAAACAAAAATGGAGCAAATGTTCATTAAAAAGTGAATGGACAAGTACCTTATGGGGCATCTGCACAAAGGTATACTACTAAAAAATTTTAAAATGAACAACAATTAGACACATGGTTGAAAAGAATCGGAGATGAGGGAGGTTTGATGTCAACAGCCCTCCAGAATTACCAGAGCTACTGATAAAGCAAAAATATCTCACCATAGAATACATAGAGACAAAACATAACCAAAGAGTCATGGTGCCTGTATTTGCTTTAACTGGAAAAATTAGCAGTGTCTAGAGTTGGACACGACTGAAGTGACTTAGCAGCAGCAGCAGCATCCAAGGCTAGACGTGGTTTACTCGAACACTGTTCATAGTAAACAGAAGCTGGTGGAGAATACTACTAACCGATATTTTAAAATAATTTCCTCATATAAATGGAAGAGTGAATGTAAATTTAATTACATTTCACAGCTCTTGGATAATTTATATACTAGAGTTGCATCAGATATTAATAATCATCTATTAGATCTCTGGTAATCTGTAAACTTTTATAACATAATAGTAAGTGAGACTCAATTTCTTGTATTTCAGCATTCTCATCTAATCAGGGAAACATGTTTTAACTAACAGTTTCTCTCTCTCAACCTCTCTGTCTCTCTCTCATATGTACATACCCATGCATAAGTATACATGCGCGCGCGCGCACACACACACACACACACACACACACACGTGCTACTATCTGAACCATCACGGAAGCCCTATATAAAAGGATATACTATTAAAATTCTTCCTTTGAATTGGATGTATTTCAAACTCCAACCAAAATCTTATCATCTTCAGCATCTTCTTGAATATAACTTTCATCCCACACCTATTGAACTTTCTTTTTTTCCTACATGCAGCATAATGATGGACAAATAGAAATGAAAGCATACAGATTCCCTTTTATTGCTTAATGAAGTCACCATATCCAAAAAACAATTTTTGAGGCAGAAACATCAGGTGCAGCTTGTAGGTCCATTTCAGGGCTGGCTCTTGATTGAAACATGAAGGATGAAACTTCAAACTCAAGACTAGTGGAGGAAACTATTTCATGTTACTTCATCAAAATAAAAACAAGGTGAGATATTTTTCATTAATGAGACATAGGTTTGATCTCTTTTCAGACTGAGTTGCAAAATATTTGTAAGTCTTAATGAAACTAGTCTAATCATGTTTCCCTGATTAGACTATGCAGGGATGCTCCCACACATAAGACTTGCAAATGTATTGATCTACCAAGATCTAAGTTAATCAAAACCTCACTTGAAAGTACGGATTTTGGAATCATGCAAATTCTGGAATTCACCATGTATGACAAATAATAATGAATAGTTTGACCTTCCAAGTTGTTTTTCTTCCTCCAGCAAAGAGAAAGCTGACAGACAAGCTCCTCTCTTTACCTACTCATCAGTCACAGTATACGACTAGAAATATCCAATTGTTTTGCCCATTTGCTAATGCTGACCTGAGCTTTCTGCTTCCCTGCAAGATAAAAACTATTTTCAGCTTTTACTTTACAAAGTAACCACAGAACTATAACAGGAAAACAAAAATATTCTGAATTTTATGGAGTCTCAAATGTTTATAAGATAATAAGTTTCAGCATTAAAATACCTTGTAGAGAAACACAGATCAAAATGGTGTAGAACTTACTTCCTCCCACGAATACATAAAAAATACATGTACATATGGAAAAACTCTCACTTAAAACTACTTAGAAACTGGCAGAAAAACCCCTGTACAACCATGGCTTTAAGAAAGATCCACAGAGAATTGGGGAGGAAGGGAAGAGACGTAATCATGTTGGGACCTGTGCCTAGGGAAAAGACTCAGAGGAAAAGGGAGATTATGCAGCTCTCCCAGCAAAGCCCTGGGCACATGAAGACTATGCAGGGATGCTCCCACACGAGGACACCACTTGAAGTCCATAATAGGTAATTATTTCATGAATTTCATAGAAACAGTGAAAGTTATGCAAAATGAGAAGAGAGAAGAATCGGTCTCAATTTAAAGAATAACAGAAGAACCCTGAAAAACAAATAATGAAACAGAAATAAACAATTACCAGATAAAGAAATCAAAGCATAAGTAGTAAGAATGCTAATGGAGTTAGGGAAAAGAATAGATGAGCACAGTGAGAACTGTAACAAGCAAACAGAAAATATGAAACAGAAACTATCAGAACTAATGAATGCAATAATTGAAATGGAAAACACACTAGAAGGAGTTAATAGTAGACCCAGATAAAAATGAATGCATAAGAGATCTGGAAGATGGAATGATGGAAAGCATCCAATCAGAACAGAAAAAGGAAAAACAAATTTAAAAAATGATAACAGTTTAAGAGCCCTCTGGGGTAATATCAAGCATACCAATATTTGGAATATAGAGGTCCCAGAAGGAGAAGAGGGAGAGAAAGGGTCAAATCAAATCTATTAGGCACCATTGAAGATTTTATTAAGCAAATAATTTGCCACAGAACATTCTCAAATTGCTAGTGTAAATGTTAAAACAAATAGATTCTGTATTCCAATAGACCTTAATTTAAAATTCAACCCAATACCTATTAACCACATTACCTCTTATTATCTTAGATAGTTTAAGCCTAGAAACACTTAAAATGTTTCAACTATAAAATGAGAAATCAATCTGTAATATACATTTTGGGGAGAATAGGAGATGAAGTAATCTACAATACACTGAAAAATATCTTTATATAATAAATGTTTAAAAGTGGTTATGTAGAATTCCATTTTCTCCATAATGGAGTAAAGAGTGTCTTATTTACCCTCATGCTATAGAAAATCATAACTCTGGACAAGATATATAAAACAAAACTTTGCAGGCACTGGGCAACATATCACATAGTGCTTTGATCAGTCAGAGAAGCGAAATACATTAGAAGAGCTACACATTTACCCCAATTTCCTACCTGGGGGATTTTCTAAACTTTAGCAAAGTAGAAGTATAGCACAAATAAACAGCAGTGGTTTCACTAGTTGGGAGGAAGAAGACATCAGAGTTCATGCTGAGATAAATGTATTAGAATGAAGGTGCATTCACAGACAAAGAGTTAGACATAGTCCTTTAGGTCCCTTTGACTTTTTGGTCAAATGTTAGCTAACTTAACTGAATAAACATCTATCTATATCTATATCTATATCTATATAGTGAAGTCGGTCAGTCGTGTCCAACTCTTTGCGACCCCGTGGACTGTAGCCTACCAGGCTCCTCTGTCCATGGGATTTTCCAGGCAATAGTCCTGAAGTGGATTGCCATTTCCTTCTCCAAAACATCTATAGTTGTGAGCAAAAATAGAATTGTTGCAACTACAGAGGTTTACAATGTTAGGAGACTTTGGAGTTCTGGCTAAGAGTGAGTTGAGTTGATTTTGAAATTGAAGTTGATTTGAAGGCGACCCAAAGATAGCACAAATGTTGTAATAGGCAAAGGATTTATACAATAACTATAAATACATAGAAGAAATTCAAATGGACATAAGTCATTGAACACATAGACAGTTTTAGGAGAAAAATGAAAGCTATAACAAAAGAAAAGAAAAATTATAAATGCATAAACATAATACTTGCAATTAATAACTCCCTGGATTAGTCTACAGTCAGATTGTCTGGTGACAACCTGAGTAAAGTACAGAGAAAGAGAGACAATCTTACTTATAAAATCAAGAGGAAAGATATTTTTAAAAAATCAACATAGCCTTACTGACTTGTAGAAAATATTTAGTAGCAAGATATACATAATCGGAGGGCTTCCGTGGTGGCTCAGATGGTAAAGAATCTGCCTGCAGTGAAGGAGACCTGGGTTTGATCCCTGGATCAGGAGGATCCTCTGGAGAAGGAAAGGGCTATCCACTCCAGTATTCTAGCCTGGAGAATTTCACAGACAGTGGAGCCCGGTGGGATGCAGTTCATGGGCTTGCAAAGAGTTGCACATGACTGAGCAACTAAAACTTTCACTTCATACATAACTGGAATCCTCTGAATGAAAAGAGGTTAGGACTAGAAAAAAAACTGAATTTCTAAGTATGATGAGAAATATCAACCCAAATATTTAAGATATTAAACAAATCCCAAGTAAGATAAACACACACACAAATATACACAGGCAAATATAAGCAGGCACATCACAGACAATTTTGGAAAACCAAACATACAGAGAAAATTATAAAAGAAAAAAGACAAAATGAAATATTCCATAGATTTAAATTTAGATATATATATAAGCAGTGGACAAGAATAACTGCTGAATTTTCATCAGAAACAACTCAAACCACAAAGAAATGCAATGGCATATTAAACGTGCTGAAAGATGAAACATATCATATCAATTAGAAATCCATATCTAGTAAAACAATCTTTGAAAAAATGGAGGGGAAATAAAGGATTTAAAATGAAACAACAGCTAAGAGAAGTTATTGCCAGAAGCCTGGCTCTCTCTCCAGGAAATATTAAAGAATATCATTAAGGCTGATGGGATGTTATACCCAATGGAAATATAAGCCTACATGATGCAAAGAACACTAAAAATAACAAATAAATTGGTTAATTTACAAATTGGTAGTAGATTTACAAATAAATATTTATTTCTTCTTAATTTATTTAAAAGACTTATTTACAGAAAAACAATAACAGTATATTATAGGGTTTATATTATATATTGAAATAAAATGTGTGACAATAAAAGTTGGGAATATTGTGAATTCTAAAGTATAAAAGAATAGCAAATAATTTGTATTTTAAAGCAAAAACAATTGTTATAAAGACATGATTAAAAAACAATTAGTCAAGAAGCTATATCTCCACTAAATGTGCACAATCCTAATAATAAAAGATTAAATTACGTAATGCAAAAACTGAAAGAACTAAAGGGAGAATTAGACAAAGTCACCATAATAGTGGTACATTTCAACATATTTTCTCAGTAATTGACAAAAACCATGAGTCAGAAAAGATCTACCCCTATCTTACATCATGAGATGAGATTAATTTGATGAAGCTCACAGACTTAAAAGTAAAAGCTAAGACTATTAAAAATTTAGGGAAAAATAACTAGAATAGGCAGAGTTGTTGTTGCTGTTGTTTTCCAACAGGATAAAGAAAGGAATATTCATAAAATTTTATTGATAAATTTGATTTCGTTGAAATTCAAAACTTCTCCGAAATAAAAAATACCTGTGGTGGATTCATGTTGATGTATGGCAAAACCAATACAATATTGTAAAGTAATTAACCTCCAATTAAACTAAATAAATTTATGTTAAAAAAGAAAAAATCATTAAAATAAAATATTACTGATATGTGATTTAAAAAAGAAATAGGCAAGAATCAGACTGGGAAAAATATTTTCAATACATATATCTGACAAAAGACTTGAATTCACATTTTTAGACATCAAGGCCAATTTAAACTACAAAGAGATATCATTACATACTCACTACATGTACAATTAACTTCTAAGATACAAATATGATAGGACCAAATGCTGACAATGATATGAAACAAAGGGACCTTTCATACATTACTTCTGAGAATGCACATGGTTGTAATCATTTGGGAAAACAGCTTGCCAGTGACTCATAAATTTAAATGTATGCCTACTCTGTACCAATGATGCAACCATTTCATTACTAGATTTTAGGCTAGAAAATCAAATTCAAGTATGGTCCATACAAGACTTATATAAAAATCTTCATAGCAGTCCTATTCCTCATAGAATCATACTGGAAAGAGTCCATCAACTGAAAAATGTGTTAACACATTGTCATATGTTCAAATAATGATATACTACTCAACAATGAATGGAATAAAGAGGAATAAATTCATAGAGTATTGATAAGCAATAAAATATATCATGGTACTATCACAGATAAGATGCTAAATCCAAAAACCAAAGTACAGAAAAGTACATACAGTGTGATACATTTACATAAAGTTCAAGAACAGACAAAGCTAATCTATGGTGATAGAAATCTGGTTGCTTCCATGAGTGTGAAAGGGTAGGAGGTTACTTTTTTCTACGTAATAAAAATGTTCCGTATCTTGATAGATTACCAGATGACATAAGTGTTTGGGTTTGTCAAAATTTATGAACTATAAACTCCATTGTATGAATAGCACACAATGCTGCTGCTGCTGCTGCTGCTGCTGAAAAATGGTATGTTTCTTTCTCTCTCCTCCTTCTCCTTCAATTTTCTGACTGCCTCTAGCCAAACTCTTTCCTTCCGTGGACACTATTTTATTCATAAGTTTTCAAATATGACCTAGAGCCTAGCTGCTTTTAAAGGGTTAATCATTTCTCTTTCTTCTGGAAATATGTTTATGGATTTAGGATTGTTACTTATCTCATAGTTATATGCTTACTAACATGCCAATTCATTTTAATTTAAGAAATATTTTAAGGATTTACACAAATGGATATGCTTCTTTGACTTCAATCAGAATTTTTCACTCATTCCAGTTTTAATGTTATTGTTCAAAGTATTTTTAAAAATAAATAATAAAATTACTTTGACATTCTCTTTGGATTATGTTTTAAATTCACACTAGAAAACAAGTCTCATAACATAATGGTAACATGTGTTTCAAGAAAAAATGCTATTGTCGTATTAGAGTTCCATATTATCTACCAGCACTTGTAAATGATTGGTTTATTTATTTATTTTATAATAACCATCAATCAAGTCCACTATTAAATTTGAGAAATTCTCTGCATCAATCATGTTCAGATGATTATACATGGAAGCCAGGAGTTTGAGCTCCTGTTGTGCTTATGAAGGACACATAGATCCAGTACTCTTGCCTGGAAAATCCCATGGACGGAGGAGCCTGGAAGGCTGCAGTCTATGTGGTTGCTAAGAGTCAGGCACGACTGAGTGACTTCACTTTCACTTTTCACTTTCATGCATTGGAGAAGGACATGGCAACCCACTCCAGTGTTCTTGCCTGGAGAATCCCAGGGACGGGAGAGCCTGGTGGGCTGCCATCTATGGGGTCGCACAGAGTCGGACACGGCTGAAGCGACTTAGCAGTAGCAGCAGCATACATATGCAGACACATGCAAATACTACTAAAAAAAGGTAGACTTTATAAAGTTAAACGTAGATAACAAAGGAAGCTGTGATAGCAGAAATACTAAGTCAAGCATCTTTCAGACTAGGTTCAAAAGATACAACTCAATAAAATAAAGAAATTATTATATAAAATGTATTTATTAATATCTACAATAATTTCTCCTTCTTTTAAGGACAAATACAAGTTTAAAATTTTTCTGGTGAAAAAAACAGAAAGAAACTCTTCTCAAATCCTGTTTTTTAGGGGATTGCCTTAAGAAACTTGTAATTGTGTATTTCTTCTCTGCCCATTTGAAATATCTGCATATCTTTTTAAAAGCTAGATAACATCTTGTCAACTTTATAAGCCTTTCCTCAAGGAACTGGAAAACATTTCTTTAAAAATGTAACCAAGGAAGACAGTGCCCCTACCCACCAGTTTCTGTGGGGGAATATGAACCTAATTCAATTGGCCCCTTGGCTGCAAACCTACCTCCTTTCAGCGATATAAGAATATATGTTTTCTTTGAATAAAGGCAATTAGCAAACACAAGTGGCAAACACAAGTACTCTAATTATCAGGTGAATTTAGGATGAACTATGTGTGACAAATGATACTGTCAAGACCTCTTACTTGATGACTAAGTACTGTTTATTTTGAAAACTGTATAAGGGAGCTTTATCAGCTTGACAATATAAAGCGATAAGATTTCTTTTTGTCTTTTACCTGAAATGAGTTTCACATTCTTGTTTAATGATTATTCAATAATAAAAATGTTTTCATCCTCCGCTACTTTTTGCAGAGATTTTTCAGGTATGACAAACAATTTTGTCTTTAATTGTATTTCCCCTACACTCTCTGCACCAGCTTTTGTGCTTTTCACAGACTTGATAGGCTAAGATTATCCCACAGAGCTGGAGTTTACATGAAGAAGGTCCAGAGACAAGTTGACATTTTCTGTGAGCCTTGAAGCTTCTCAAAAAAGGTGTTTGCTACATAATTATTTTCTTGATTTTTCAAAGAAAAAATATTAGGTTTCAGATGGTTAAACATCTTGAAGGAGAATTAAACATATATATTTTGCTAACAATATATAGATACTTTGGAACTTGGAAACAGAATCAAACACTGAATTTATATAGTCTCTATAATTTTAATTGTTTGACACAAATCCATAAAGCATTTTAAAGAGTTTTATGTAGAAGCAATGCAATGTGTGTACTAGTGCTATGATTCAATTCATCTAATTACTACTGCTGCCTGTGGAATCTTCCCAGACCAGGGATGAAACCTGTGTCTCTTGCATTGGCAGGTGGATTCTTAACCACTGGGCTACCCGGGGAACCTTCTATCTTTCTGCATTGAACCAAGAAAATGTGCTTATAATTCTCATTATGGATTATTTCAATGTGACACCTATTAATTAAATCATCAAAATCTGAAGGATTCTTTCCCCCCCCCGTTAGAATCTATTGAGTGAACAAAGTGTATGTTAATAGAGTTGTTTCATAGACTGTTGTAGGGAATCTTTATATTTTTGTCTGAGTGCACACTCAGGAAGGATTAAACTTTGTTTTCCAAAAGGTATATAGATAGGACGTGAATGATAAAGTCATGTTCACAAGCATTCATGACTTCTTTATTAGATTTCAGAAGATGATATGAATCCTAACATTTATACTTGAATAAGGCCTTCAAAGTAACCTCTTTTGGTCTGGATGAGAAGTCTGGTGTTCGGTATGATCGAATTATATGATAAAAAGGAGCGATATCAATCTTTTTGAGATAATTTTTTTCTGGACTTGGTTTTTAAAACATTTCTAGGTATTGCCTCTTCTAAGAAGTTTGAAATTTTATAACTGAGTGGAAATGTCTTCAAGCTAAAGAGTGTAATTTGTATCCACAGATGGCAAAAATCACTCAGCAAAAATACCACTGAACTTGAATTTAGAAAGGTCATGTATTCCTTTTGCCTTTACAGCTAAGAGTTATTATGAGTCTGTGAAGGCAATTGCATTTCATGCACCTTTATTACTTCATGTGTAAAATAAAAGCACTGCATCAGAATTGCTTTCCAACTGGGTGTTTTCTAAAGTATTCTTGAGATGCCATTCCATATTAGTAAAAGATCAGTGAGGAAGAAATAACAGTGACAGAAATATTAACACACACTGTAGTGTGATGATTCATTGTTTAAGTGACATACCTGGCTAATCGAAGGAAAACAGATTTTCCTTTTGATTGGTTTTCTTTCATTGCATCTACTTAGATATTAATATAGAAATAATATGTCTATATTTTTCTTTTCCTTTCATTTAGTCAACCTTTGATACATTTCTTTTTTCTTAATTTTCCCAAAGAGAAAGTCAATAAATTTATAAATTGGCATGAGGACATGTGCAATTTAATGTGCTTTTCCATTTTCAGTGACCTTAACTTGTGAGTGCATTAAAGTGCTGACACTCAGGAGGTGCTGAATTCAGGAGAGTCTCAGTGAGTCCAGGAATTTCTGAAAGGTCATAGATTTTACCGCATTTTATTTTACAGGTTTTTTTTTTTTCCTAATTTTTGAAGCTGCTCAATAAAATTCATTGTTAGTAAATGATTTAAATAATTCATTATATAGTTTGGATATCAGGTCTATTTTTACCATTGCAACTGAAATTATTTTACCATTAAAATAACTTGGGAAAGTTATATTCCATTATTAAAGATAATAATTACAGTAAGGGGAGACCTGTTCAGAGGCCAAACACTTGAGATAAGTCAATTATCATCTAAGCAAATCTAATCTTCTTTCTATTTTGCCTAACATGATCCCAGGAACTAATTAATTATACACTTCTTTTTCTTACTTAAAATAACTGATTGATTTGGGTGAGCCATAATTTTCTTATAATTAATGTATTTATTTAAATTGGAGGCTAATTACCTTACAATATTGTTTTTTTTTTTTAACATACATTGACATGAATCAGCCATGGGTGTGCATGTGTGCCCATTTGGAACTGCCCCACCTCCTTCCCCATCCCATTCCTCTTAGTTGTACTAGTGTACCAGCTTTGAGTGCCCTGTTTCATGTATTAAACTTGGACTGGTCAACTATTTCACATATGGTAATATACATGTTTCAACGTTATTCTTTCAAGTCATCCCACCCTCGCCTTCTCCCACGGAGTCCAAAAATATGTTCCTAACGTCTGTGTCTCTTGCTGTTTCACATATAAGGTCATTATTACCATCTTTCTAAATTCCATATATATGCATTAGTATACTGTATTGGTGTTTTTCTTTCTGACTTACCTCACTCTGTATAATAGGCTCCAGCTTCATCCACCTCATTAGAACTGATTCAAATGCATTCTTTTTAATGGCTGAGTAATAATTGATGCTTTTGAACTGTGGTGTTGGAGAAGACTCTTGAGAGTCCCTTGGACTGCAAGGAGATCCAACCAGTCCATTCTGAAGGAGATCAGCCCTGGGATTTCTTTGGAAGGAATGATGCTAAAGCTGAAACTCCAGTACTTTGGCCACCTCATGCGAAGAGTAGACTCATTGGAAAAGAGTCTGATGCTGGGAGGGATTGGGGGCAGGAGGAGAAGGGGACGACAGAGGATGAGATGGCTGGATGGCATCACTCACTCGATGGACGCGAGTCTGAGTGAACTCCGGGAGTTGGTGATGGACAGGGAGGCCTGGCGTGCTGCAATTCATGGGGTCGCAAAGAGTCGGACACGACTGAGCAACTGAACTGAACTGAACTGTATATTCCATTGTGTACATGTACCACACTTTCTTATCCATTCATCTGTCAATGGAAATCTAGGTGGCTTCCATGCCCTATCTATCGTAAACAGTGCTGAGATGAACACTGGGGTACACGTGTCTCTTTCAATTCTGGTTTCTTTGGTGTGTATGCCCCGCAGTGGGATTGCTGGGTCATATGGCAGTTCTATTTCCAGTTTTTTTAAGGAATCTCCACACTGTTTTCCATAATAGCTGTACTAGTTGGCATTCCCATCACAGTGTAAGAGGGTTCCCTTTTCTCCCCACCCTCTCCAGCATTTATTGTTTGTAGAATTTTTGATAACAGCTATTTTGACCAGCATGAGATGTTACCTCATTGTGGTTTTTATTTGCATTTCTCTGATAATGAGTGATGCTGAGCATCTTTTCATATGTTTGTTAGCCATCTGTATGTCTTCTTTGGAGAAATGTTTGTTTAGTTCTTTGGCCCAGTTTTTTGATTGGGTCATTTATTTTTCTGGTATTGAGCTTCATGAACAGCTTGTGTATTTTTGAGATTAATTATTTGTCAGTTGCTTCATTTGCTATTATTTTCTCCCTTTCTGAACACTGTCTTTTCACTTTGCTTACAGTTTCCTTCATTGTGCAAAAGCTTTTAAGTTTAATTAGGTCCCATTTGTTTATTTTTGCTTCTATTTCTATTACTCTGGGAGATGGGGCATAGAAGATCTTGCTCTGATTTGTGTCAGAGAGTGTTTTGCCTATGTTTTCCTCTAGGAGTTTTATAGTCTCTGGTCTTACGTTTAGCTCTTTAATCCATTTTGAGTTGATTTTTGTGTAGTGTGTTAGGAAGTGTTCTAGCTTCATTCTTTTACAGGTGGTTGACCAGTTTTCCCAGCACCACCTGTAAAAGAGATTGTCTTTTCTCCATCGTATATTCTTGCCTCCTTTGTCAAAGATAAGGTGTTCATAGGTGTGTGGATTTATCTCTGGGCTTTCTATTTTGTTCCATTGATCTATATTTCTTTGTGCCAGTACCATACTGTCTTGATGACTGTGGCTTTGTAGTACAGTCTGAAGTCAAGTAGGTTGATTCCTCCAGTTCCATTCCTCTTTCTCAAGATTGCTTTGGCTATTCGAGGTTTTTTGTATTTCCATACAAATCTTGAAATTATTTGTTCTGGTTTTGTGAAAAATATCGTTGGTAGCTTGATAAGGATTGCATTGAATCTACAGATTGCTTTGGGTAGTATACTCATTTTCACTATATTGATTTTTCTGATCCATGAACATGGTATATTTCTCCATCTATTTGTGTCACTTTTGATTTCTTTCATCAGTGTTTTATAGTTGTCTATATATAGGTCTTTTGTTTCTTTACATAGGTTTATTCCTAGGTATTTTATTCTTTTTGCCACAATTGTGAATGGGATTAGTTTTCTTTCTTTCTTTTTGTTGTCTCATTGTTAGTATATAGAAATGCAAGGGATTTCTGTGTATAAATTTTATATCCTGCAACTTTACTATATTCATTGCTTAGCTCTAGTAGTTTTCTGGTGGTGTCTTTATAGTTTTCTCTGTAGAGGATCATGTTATCTGCAAACAGTGAGAGTTACTTAATTTATAAAATGGAAATGATAAATATCATCACTATGTGATCATACAATGCACATTTTTTCTCTCTCTAATGTCTGTGTTATACCTCACAATTGATGTAGTAGCTTAGAGACCTTTTGAGAAGATGGCAGAGGAATACGACAAGGAGACCACTTTCTCCCCCACAAATTCATCAAAAGATCATTTGAACACTGAGAAAATTTCACAAAACAACTTCTGAATGCTGGCAGAGGACACCAAGGCACCCAGAAAGGCATCCCATTGTCTTTGAAAGGAGGTAGGACAAAAGATAAAAGATAAAAAGAGAGTCAAAAGAGTTAGGGAAGGAGAACTGTCCCAGGGAGGGAGTCGTGAAGGATGAGAAGTTTCTAAACACCAGGAAACCCTCTCACCAGCGGGTCTGTGGGGAGTTTTGGAATCTCAGAGAGCTACATAACCTGGAGGAAAAATAAATAAATAAAACCCACAGGTTACCCACCTAACCACACTCCCAGTGGAGAAGTAGCCCAGACACTCCACCAGCAAGTGGGGGCTGAACAGGGAAGTGTGGGCTGCATTGCTTAAGGTAAGGACAGGGCCTGAATGCCCTGAGGACAATCTGAGGGAGCTAACATGAGCCAGCAACCCAAACTGTGGGACAGCCAGAGAGAAAAAAAAAAAAAAAAAGAAAGAAAGAGAGAGAGAGAGAGAACTTTCCCACCAGAAACTCTAATCTAAGGCACTGCTGGGCCTGCTCACAGAACAAAGAACTGAGCGAACACCAGAGGAGAGCTAGCCAGCTATGGACTGGCCCATCCCCCACAAGAGGCAGAGAGGCAGGCCAGCGACAGCCAGAGCCAGAAGGCAAGGGACAATTTCGGCCCCAGAGATGGCATCCTCTACCAAACTGCAAGCAGACTCCCAGTTTCTTATCAAGTCTTCCTGGGATCCTGGATGGTTGACATCTGTCAGAAGGGCCACAGCCAGAGATCACCTCCCCAGAGGACGCACACGGCACATCTGAGACAGCACTCCCACTGTGCACCCAGGACACCAAGCAGCTGGGACCAGGGAGGTGATAAGATGCACCGCCCCACAGGGGAGAATGCATTCACCAAGCACCTGGTCGCCTGAGCTGCTTGGGCCTGAGAAGGGCACAAAACGCAGGCCCAACCAAGTCTGTACCTTTGTGGAGTACCTGAGGACCTGAACCTGATAGGCTTACCTGGGAAATGCACACAACCCAGGGCCCACTTTAGACAGTTCCCCTGCAGAGCAACCTGGAGCTTGAGCAGTGTAGACTAGGAAAGCACACACGCCATGAATGAGGGCAAACTCAGTGTGGCCCAGACACTGCGAGCACTCCCCACACAAGCCAGTGATATGTGTTTGCAGTGTTCCTCCCTCCCCATGGCACAAATGAACAAGTGAGCCTAAATAAGTGACCAACTCCGCCCCCTTGTGTCAGGGCGGAAATTAGACAATGAAGAGACAGAAGTCAAAATAAACAGAGGGAACTGCTTGGGAAGTGACAGATTAAAACCCTGTAGTTAGCACCGACTACATTGGAAGGGGACTATAGACCTCAAGAAGAAGTATAAGCTGAAACAAGGAACTATCTAAAACTGAACTGACTCAACACTGTCTGCAATAGCTCCAGAGAAATTCCTAGATATATTTTACTATTATCATTTTTAAATTTTAAGCCCTTTATTACTGCTTTAATTTTCATTTTTATAATCTACTGTTACCTTTCAAAAAATCTTGTTTTTTAAAGCCAATATCATATATATATATATATATATATATATATATATATATATATTTTATAATTTATGTTACTTTGTTTTGTTTTTTTCATATTATATTTTTGAGAGTCTAACCTCTACTCTAGATTTTTAATCTTTGCTTTTTGGTACTTGTTATCAATTTTGTACCTTTAAGAATCCAATCTTCAGTACCCATTTTTGCTTAGGAGTGTGATTACTAACTTGATTGCCCTCTCCCCCTTTTGACTCTCATTTTTCTCCCCCCGGTCACCTCTATCTCCTCCCTCCTCCTTCTCTTCTCTACCTAACTCTGTGAATCTCTTTGGGTTTTCTGGGCTGTGGAGAACACTTAAGGAACTGATTACTAACTAGATCTGTCTCTCTCCTTTTGACTCCCCCTCTTCTCCTCCTGGTTACCTCTATCTCCTTCCTTTCTCTTCTCTTCTCTATGTAACTCTGTGAACCCCTCTGGGTGTTCCAGACTGTGGAGAGCACATAGGGAATTGATTACTGGCTAGATTGCTCTCTCCCCTTTTGATTACCCCTCTTCTCCTCCTGGTCACCTCTATCTCCCTCATCCCTCTTCTCTGTGTAACTCTGTGAACATCTTTGGGTGTCCCTCACTGTGAAAAATCTTTTCTCCATTAACCTAGATGTTTTATCATTGATGCAATATGGATGGAGAAGTCTTCAGGCTACTGTAAGAATAAGACTGAAAATCAGAGGCAAGAGGCTTAAATACAAAACTTGAGAACACCAGAAAACTCCTGAATCCAGGGAACATTAATTGACAAGAGCTCATCCAAAAGCCTCCATACCTACACTGAAACCAAGCTCCACCCAAGAGCCAACAAGTTCCAGAGCAAGACATACCATGCTAATTCTCCAGCAACACAGGAACATATTCCTGAGCATGAATATACAGGATGCCCAAAGTCACACCAAACCCATAGACACCTTGAAACTCACTACTGGACACTTCATTGCACTCCAGAGAGAAGAGATCCAGCTCCACCCACCAGAACACTGATGCAAGCTTCCCTAACCAGGTAACCTTGACAAGTCACTCGTCCAATCCCAAGCACAGGGAGGAAACTCCACAATAAAGAAGAACCACAAACTTCCAGCATACAGAAAAGCCACCCCAAACACAGCAATCTAAACAAGATAAAAAGGCCAAGAAATATTTAACAGGTAAAGGAACATGATAAATGCCCACCAAACCAAACAAAAGAGGAGGAGATACAGAATCTACCTGAAAAATAATTCAGAATAATGATAGTAAAAATGATCTAAAATTTAGAAAACAAAATGGAGTTATAGATAAATAGTCTGGAGACAAGGATTGTGAAGATGCAAGAAATGTTTAACAAGGACCTAGAAGAAATAAAAAAGAGTCAATCAATAATGAATAATGCAATAACTGAGATCAAAAACACTCTTGAGAGAACAGATGAAAGGTTGTTACTGACCCACTAAAAGATGTCAGAATTCTTGGCCTCTGGAAGAGAAGAATTCAATCCGGTGCCAGAGACGAGGCTTGATCGCTTCGAGCTTTTGTGCAATAGAATTTTATTGAAGTGTAAAAGGGATAAAGAAAGCTTCTGACATAGACATCAGAAGGCGGCAGAAAGAGAACCCCCTTGCTAGTGTTAGCAATGGAGTTATATACTTTTTAATTAGTTATTACAATGAATCAAAAGAATGTCTCAAGTTTGTGAAAATTTTACCAGACCTATTCCCACAATTTACACTTTAGGATAAAAAGATTAGAATTTAACAATAGAAAGATCCTCCAAACCCACTCTCATAATATACATTCTAAAATATCAGGATTAAGCAGAAGGTTTTCAGGAAGGAGAAACTGTCCTCCAGCCGGATACATTGTTGTTGTATACTCCCTAGCACAGAGTTTAAACTGTGTTGTGTAATTGACTAAGACTAAGGAATGCAGAGGGGGGGTGGGGGGAAAGTTTGTTCTTTTCTCATCCTTGAGAATTCCAGACCCCCACTTTCCACTTTGAGAGCCCCAGACCCCTTTCTCCTCCTTGGGCACCCTGAATTTCTTATCAATCTGCCTAGGAATTGACTCTCTCACCAACAGTAGAATAACTGAGGCAGAAGATAGGCTATGTGAGGTTGGAGATAGAATGGTGGAAATAAATGAAGCAGAGAGGAAAAAAGAAAAAAGAATTTAAAGAAATGAGGACAACCTCAGAGACCTCTGGGACAATGTCAAACGCCCCAAAATTCCAATCATAGGAATCCCAAAAGAAGAAGACCAAAAGAAAGGCCATGGGAAAATACTTGAGGAAATAATAGTTGCAAACTTCCCTAAAATAGGGAAGGAAATAGCCACCCAAGTCCAAGAAACCCTGAGTCCAAAACAGGATAAACCCAAAGTGAAACACCCCAAGACAAATTTTAACCAAATTAATGAAGATGAAACACAGAGAACAAATATTAAAAGCCACAAAGGAGAAGCAACAAATAACACACAAGGGGATTCCCATAAGGATAACAGCTGATCTTTCAATAGAAACTCTTCAGGCCAGGAGGGAATGGCAGGACATCCTTAAAGTGAAGAAAGAGAAAAACCTACAACCCAGATTACTGTACCCAGCAAGTATCTCATTCAAATATGGAGAAATCAAAAGCTTTGCAGACAGCAAAAGCTCAGATAATTCAGCACCACCAAACCAGCTCTTCAACAAATGTGAAAGGATCTTCTCTGGACAGGAAACACAGAAAGGTTTATAAACTCAAGCCCAAAACAACAAAGTAAGTGGCAACGGGATCATACTTATCAATAATTACCTTAAATGTAAATGGGTTGAATGCCCCAACCAAAAGACAAAGACTGGCTGAAGGGATACAAAAACAAGACCCCTATATATGCTGCCTACAAGAGACCCACTTCTAAACAAGGGATACATAAAGACAGAAAGTGAAGGGCTGGAAAAAGATATTTCATGCAAACAGAGAACAAAAGAAAGCAGGAGCAATAGTCATATCAGATAAAATAGGCTTTGAAATAAAGGCCGTGAAAAGAGACAAAGAATGACAGTACATAAAGATCAAAGGGTCAATCTAAGAAGAAGATATAACAATTATAAGTATATATGCACCCAACATAGGAGCACTGCAATATGTAAGGCAAATGCTAACAAGTATGAAAGGGGAAATTAACAGTAACACATTAAGAGTGGGAGATGTTAATATCCCACTCACACCTATGGATAGATCAACTAAACAGAAAATTAGCAAGCAAACACAAACTTTAAATGATACAATGGAACAGTTAGGCCTAATTGATATCTATAGGACATTTCACCCCAAAATAATGAACTTCACCCTTTTTAAGTGCACATGGAACCTTCTCCAGGATATATCACATCCTGGGCCATAAATCTAGCCTTGGTAAATTCAAAAAAATTAAAATCATTCCAAGCATTTTTTTCTGATCACAGTGTGTTAAGATTAGATGTCAACTACAGGAAAAAAAATATTAAAAATGAAAACATGACAGAGACTAAACAACACACTTCTGATTAGCCAAGAAATCACAGAAGAAATCAAATTATGCATAGAAATGAATGAAAGTGAAAACACAACAACCCAAAACTTATGGGACTCAGTAAAAGAAATGCTACGGGGAAAGTTCATAGCAATACAAGTTTACCTCAAGAAACAAGAAAAAAGCAAAATAAACTACCTAACTCTACACCTAAAGCAACTACAAAAGGAGGACTTGAAGAACCTCAGAGTTAGAAGAAGGAAAGAAATCATAAAAATTAGGGCAGAAATAACTGAAAAAGAAACAAAGGAGATAATAGCAAAAATCAACAAATCTAAAAGCTGATTATTTGAGAAGATAAATAAAATAGGCAAACCACTAGCCAGACTCATCACAAAAAAAGGGAGAAATATCATATCAGCAAAATTAGAAATGAAAATGGAAAAGTCACAACAGACAACACAGAAATACAAAGGATCATAAGAGACTACGATCAGCAACTATATGCCAAAAAAATGGACAACTTGAAAGAAATGGACAAATTCTTAGAAAAGTATAACTTTCCAAAATTGAACCAGGAAGAAAGAAAATCTTAACAGACCCATCACAAGCATGGAAATCAAAACTGTAATCAGAAATCTTCCAACAAACAATAGCCCAGGACAAGACGGCTTCACAGTTGAATTCTACCAAAAATTTAGAGAAGAGCTAACACCTATCCTACTCAAACTCTTCCAGAATATTGCAGCATAAGGTAAACTTCCAAACTCATTCTATGAGGCCACTATCACCCTAATACCAAAACCAGACCAAGATACCACAAAAAGAGAAAACTACAGGCCAATATCACTGATGAACATAGGTGAAAATATCCTTAACAAAATTCTAGCAAATAGAATCTAACAATATGTTCAAAAGATCATACATCATGACCAAGTGGGCTTCATCCCAGGCATGCAAGGATTCTTCAATATATGCAATCAATCAATGTGATACTCCATATTAACAAATTGAAAGATAAAACCATATGATTATCTCAATAGGTGCAGAGAAAGCCTTTGACAAAATTCAACATCCATTTATAATAAAATCCCCCCAGAAAGCAGGAATAGAAGGAACATACCTCAACATAATAAAAGCCATATATGATAAACCCACAGCAAACATTATCCTCAGTGGTGAAAAACTGAAAGCATTTCCCCTAAAGTCAGGAACAAGACAAGGGTGCCTACTCTCACCACTGTTATTCAATATAGTTTTGGAAGTTTTAGCCATAGCAATCAGAGAAGAAAAAGAAATAAAAGGAATCCAGATTGGAAAAGAAGTAAAACTCTCACTGTTTGCAGATGACATAATCCTCTACATAGAAAACCCTAAAGACTCCACCAGAAAACTACTAGAGCTAGGCAATGAATATAGTAGAGTTACAGGGTATGAAATTAATACGCAGAAATCCCTTGCATTCCTATACAGTAACAATGAGAAAACATAAAGAAAGAAAGAAAACTAATCCCATTCACCATTGTGGAAAAAGAATAAAATACCCAGGAATAAATCTACATAAAGAAAAAAAAAGACCTATATATAGACAAGTATAAAACACTGATGAAAGAAATCAAAGCTGACACAAATAGATGGAGAAATATATCATGTTCATGGATCAGAAGAATCAATATAGTGAAAATCAATATACTACACAATGTAATCTATAGATTCAATGCAATCCCTATCAAGCTATCAATGATATTTTTTACAGAATCAGAACAAATAATTTCACCATTTGTATGGAAATATAGAAAACCTCGAATAGCCAAAGCAATCTTGAGAAAGAGGAATGGAACTGGAGGAATCAACCTGCCTGACTTCAGACTATACTACAAAGCCAGTCATCAAGACAATATGGTACTGGCACAAAGACAGAAATATAGATCAATGGAACAAAATAGAAAGCCCAGAGATAAATCCATGCACCTATGGACACATTATTTTTGACAAAGGAGGCAAGAATATACGATGGAGAAAAGACAATCTCTTTTACAGTGGTGCTGGGAAAACTGGTCAATCACCTGTAAAAGAATGAAGCTAGAACACTTCCTAACACCCTACACAAAAATCAACTCAAAATGGATTAAAGAGCTAAACGTAAGACCAGAGACTATAAAACTCCTAGAGGAAAACATAGGCAAAACACTCTCTGACACAAATCAGAGCAAGATCTTCTATGCCCCATCTCCCAGAGTAATAGAAATAGAAGCAAAAATAAACAAATGGGACCTAATTAAACTTAAAAGCTTTTGCACAATGAAGGAAACTGTAAGCAAGGTGAAAATACAGTGTACAGAAAGGGAGAAAATAATAGCAAATGAAGCAACTGGCAAAGAATTAATCTCAAAAATATACAAGCTGTCCATGAAGCTCAATACCAGAAAAATAAATGACCCAATCAAAAACTGGGCCAAAGGACTAAATAAACATTTCTCCAAAGAAGACATACAGATGGCTAATGAAGACATGAAAACATGCTCAACATCACTCATTATCAGAGAAATACAAATTAAAACCACAATGCACTGGGATGACCCTGGGGAATGGGATAGGGAGGGAGGAGGGAGGGTGGTTCTGGATGGGCAATACATGTACACCTGTGGCTGATTCATGTCAACATATGTTAAAAACCACTACAATATTGTTAAGTAATTAGCCTCCAATTAAAATAAATAAATTAATATAAAAAATGTAGTAGCTATTCATCAGCTTTATTTTCTTTTTTAGTGGCACATAGAAATGATATTTCTTAGGTCTTATAATCAATGATACAGTTTTACTTCTTCTTTTCCAATCTGGATTCCTTTTATTTATCTTCTCTGATTGCTGTGGGGTTAGCCATAATTTTCAAGCTAATCATATAATGGTCTAAATGGAAAAAATGCATCAACTTCTTTTCAGATTGCAAATCAAATTCACATTTATTTTAAAATCTAGAAAATGATCCAGCTTAACTTTCTATATACTCTCTCATGAGGTTCCAAAGATTGGTTGAATATTTTAGCTCAGCAAACTTGCAATTCTCAACACATTTTTTACAGTTTAGAAAAAATATTCTATCATTAGTGATTTTTTCAAGATTAATAAACCATCCTTAACTTATGGCCAAAAAGATATTTTATTATTAACTCAGTATTGAAATTTAAAAATCATATTTCATTTCAAATGCTGATTATAAATATCCTATAGCTAAGCATAGTTATTACCTTCATTAATTGTCCAATTTACACTTTAAATATTCATTAATGCTACTAATTAGAGTCTGAATCCCTCAGTGATACTGTTGTAAGAATACCTTCAGGAGTGTTCTGTTTCTATGAGTTTTGTCTTTGCTAACTTTTTCCTACAACTTTTTGAAATCCATGGAACTATTTATTTTTTAAAGGCAGTTTATCTTATGACTCAAAAGAGAATAGTATATCTCCTCCAAAAAATTAAATTTAATTTGGATTTAATAGTTCTTTTAAAATTTTAATTGTTTTTAATAGATCTTAATGATGGATTGAAGATGAGAAAATTTCTATTAAATCTCTCACTTATCCCCACATCAGTATTATCAATAATAAAAATACTTAAAGCTAATCAATATTCTAAGCTCATCATCCTCCCTTTCTCTTTCTCTATTTAAACATACATCACTCTAGAAAGGATGTAACTTTATAAAATTTAATCTAAGATACCACTGTAACATTGATCATAAGATCTAAGATATACCATTTCTATGTGCCACTAAAACAGAAAAAAAAAGCTGATGAATAAGCTACTACATTGATTGTGAGGTATAAGAGACTTTAGAGAGAGAAAAAATGTGCATTTTATGATCAGTGATGGTATTTATCATTTCCAGTTTACACATTAGGTAACTGTAGGAGAAACAGCAGGATTATATAACTTGTCTAACATTACACAACTAGAGACTGTCAGAGCTGTACCCTAGCTTCAAGATCCTCAGGCATTAACCACTACTCAATACTCTCTCAGATTAGGAAAAAGCAAACAAAAAAACTAAACCTAAGTCAGGAGTTCAAAATGTCTGGAAGAGAACAATAAGCCAAATACGGCTGTGCTAGTATACGGCTGTGCTAGTATAGAGTGTAGTAGAGTTCTAGTGTCTGACATCTTAAAAATCATAAACAAAAACTTTTACAGGAGTTCAAAAATTTTCACACAGCATATGGTTTTTAGGGAAAAGCAGTTACAGAGATATTTTATGTCAATTAAAAATGTTTAATATGGCTGATGATCGAAATTTTATTTAAATGAAATGGTGGAAATAATTGACCAAAACCAGCAGGTTGTAAGATAGGATGTATATTTATGATACACTTTTGGTATGCACATGCATGTGCAGATAAATCTCTAGAAGGGTATAGAAATGCGCTGGTAAACTACCTTGATGGGGGGGCAGCCTTGACTTATAGCAGGGGTTGATTATCATGGTATATATCGTGGCAAACAGTCCTATTTTAATCCACTTTCTTTATGGTCCAACCCTCACACCCATACATGACTACTGGAAAAAGCACAGCTTTGACTAGACAGACCCAGCAAAGTAATGTCTCTGCTTTTTAATATGCTGTCTAGGTTGGTCATAGCTTTTCTTCCAAGGAGCAAGTGTCTTTTGATTACATGGCTACAGTAACTATCTGCAGTGATTTTGGAGCCCAAGAAAATAAAGGCTCTCACTTTTCTCACTATTCACCCATCTATTTACCATGAAGGGATGGGACCAGATGCCATGATCCTAGTGTTCTGAATGTTGAGTTTTAAGCCAATTTTTTCACTCTCCTCTTTCACTTTCATCAAGAAGCTCTTAAGTTCCTCTTCACTTTCTGCCATAAGGATGCTGTCATCTGCATATCTGAAGTTATTGATATTTCTCCTAGCAATCTTGATTCCATCTAGGGCTTCATCCACATTCATCATTCCACATGATGTAGTCTGCATAGAAGTTAAATGAGCCAGCTGACAGTATACAGCATTGACATACTCTTTCCCAATTTGGAACCAGTCCATTGTTTCGTTTCCAGTTCTAACTGTTTCTTCTTGACCTGCATATAGATTTCTCAGGAGGCAGATCAGGTGGCAGGCAGTTTGTTGTGATCCACACAGTCAAAACCTTTGGTATAGTAAATGAGGCAGAAGTAGATGTTTTTCTGAAATTCTCTTGTTTTTTCTATGATCCAACAGATGTTAGCAATTTGACCTCTGGTTCCTCTGCCTTTTCTAAATCCAGCTTAAACATCCAGAATTTCTCCTTTCACATACTGGTGAAGCCTAGCTTGGAGAATTTTCAGCATTACTTTGCTAGCATGTGAGATGAGTGCAATTGTGTGGTAATTTGAACATTTGGTGTTGCCTTTCTTTGTCAACACCTGTAACAGTCCTGTGGCCAATGCTGAGTTTTCCAAATTTGCTGGCATAATGAGTGCAGCACTTTCACAGCATCATCTTTTAGGATTTGAAATAGCTCAACTGGAATTCCATCACCTCTACTAGCTTTGTAGTGATGTCTCCTAAAGCCCATTTGACTTCACACTCCAGAATGTCTGGCTCTAGGTGACTGATTATAGCATCATGGTTGTCTGCGTCATGAAGATCTTTTTTGTATAGTTCGTCTGTGTATTCTTGCCACCTCTTCTTAATATCCTCTGCTTCTGTTAGGTCTGTACTGTTTCTGTCCCTTATTGTGCCCATCTTTGAATTAAATTTTCCCTTGGTATCACTAATTTTCTTAAAGAAATCTCTAGTCTTTTAGCTAAGACCAAAGGTCCTGCAAGGGACAGGGAGTTGGGTGCAGATGCACCAGTGTTCCTAGCCAAGGCCAGAAGAATTGCCCAGTGAAGCTGAACTTAAATTGCTAACTTGTTGTAAACGGAGAAGGCAATGGCACCCCACTCCAGTACTCTTGCCTGGAAAATCCCATGGACGGAGGAGCCTGGAAGGCTGCAGTCCATGGGGTCGCTGAAGGTCAGACACGACTGAGCGACTTCACTTTCACTTTTCACTTTCTCGCATTGGAGAGGGAAATGGAAGCCCACTCCAGTACTCTTGCCTGGAAAATTCCATGGATGGAGGAGCCTGGTAGGCCACAGTTCATGGGGTCGCAAAGAGTTGGACACTACTGAGCGACTTCAATGTCATGTCAATGTCATGTCATTGAGTCAAACAGTGGAAGACTGGTTGCCATGTGCTAGGGGGAGACGGAAATGGAAATTTACTAATCAAAGATTATTCCTGTAAATCATAAAGTTTCAGTTAAGCAAGATGAGTAAGCTCTAGATATATGATGTACAATATTCTACCTATGCTTTAAAACACTTTTTTACACTCAAAGTTTTGTTAGGAGGGTATGCCTCAGGTTTTGTTCTTACCACAGTGTAGATAGATATAGATATAGACATAGGTATAGATATGTATTTAAATGTAAAGCAAAAACAATGTTAATTTATAACCTGGCTAGGGAAGTTATTTTAATATTTTGTTAAAATTTAGAAGCAATAAAAGAGAAGATGGATAATCTAGCCACTTAAAAAAAAACTTTTTTAAATAAGAGAAACAGAACAAGTGAAAGGAAAATATTTTCAACAAATATCACATGAAAAAAAAGGCTAACATAATCACTTACCTAACATAAAATGAGCTTTAAAAAAAAAAAACACTGACTGAAATCCAAAATTATTATATAAAAGTAGGCTCTCAGACACACAAAATAGTTAAGACAGTTCACCAAACAAGATTTACCATCATAACATGTGAGAAGACTTTTTTGCTCATATATAAAATGTGCAGATAAAGTTTCTCTTGAAATTAGTCAGATATATAAAGCTAAACAACACACTCTGTTGCAAGGCTATGAAGAAAGCAGTAGTCTAATTTATTCCTGTGGAAGTACAAAACTGGAGTATACCTAAGAAAGGGATTTGACAACTGTTAGGGAAAGTATATAAATAATCCTGTTTAGGCTTCAGAGACCAAGCAGAGTAGACCTCTGACCTTGCTTTTAACCTACCTAGACACTACTCTGATGGTGAGTTGACAGTGAGTAATTCCCTTGGACCACAAGGAGATCCAACCAGTCCATTCTGAAGGAGATCAGCCCTGGGATTTCTTTGGAAGGAATGATGCTAAAGCTGAAGCTCCAGTACTTTGGTCACCTCATGTGAAGAGTTGACTCATTGGAAAAGACCCTGATGCTGGGAGGGACTGGGGGCAGGAGGAGAAGGGGACGACAGAGGATGAGATGGCTGGATGGCATCACTGACTCGATGGACGTGAGTCTGAATGAACTCCAGAAGTTGGTGATGGACAGGGAGGCCGGGGCGTGCTGCAATTCATGGGGTCGCAAAGAGTTGGACACGACTGAGCGACTGAACTGAACTGAACTGAATTGCCTGCTGTGAGTGCAAGACTTGCAGCAGCTTAGATAAGATGGAGGAGGAATCTTGACATGTTGAGTCCCTGGAGGGGACCTGGACAACCAAACCCAGGCTTAGTAACATTCTGAGTTTTACATGACAAAATCAACAGCATTAACATGAAACCAGAACTGCAAATCGGTCACAGATTGATGATGAAATCAGTTTGTGTCCTGGAATTATAAGCAGGAAGCCCGAACTGCAATCTTTGAGGTCTTACCCATGCAGTGGATGCACTGCCTGGTACCTTTTCCCAGTTGAGACTCCAGATGTGCTGTGACACGGGATTTCCCAGTGCTGGTTAAATCTGAATGTTGGTCAAAACCCAATTTGGTGATGTATCCTCTGCTCTATTTCTCTTCTTTGAATGTTGATATATTGAAAGTAAGCTAGATAATTCTCTAATAAATATTTGTATTATTTATTTGTAAATAGTGGGTGGCTTATTTTGTTAACAAATTCTTTGAACCTGAGATGAAAGTGAAAACTTTAGGCAAAACAACAATCAGTACAAACGTATCTTTTCCTGCTCTGAATTCATCCTAAACAAATACTCCACACTATAAAATATGTGTGTACAAGGTATGCTGCTGCTGCTGCTGCTAAGTCACTTCAGTCGTGTCTGACTCTGTGCGACCCCATAGATGGCAGCCCACCAGGCTCCCCCGTCCCTGGGATTCTCCAGGCAAGAATACTAGAGTGGGTTGCCATTTCCTTCTCCGATGCATGAAAGTGAAAAGTGAAAGTGAAGTCGCTCAGTCGTGTCCGACTCTTAGCGACTCCACGGACTGCAGCCTACCAGGCTCCTCCAATCCATGGGATTTTCCAGGCAAGAGTACTGGAGTGGGGTGCCTTTGCCTTCTCCTGCACAAGGTATATGTGAAGACATTATATGTTAAAAAAAAAAAAAAAAACTAGAAATTACCAATACCCACCCACTGGAAACTGGGTACAAACACTGCAGTGGGTATCACACAGCTGGGACTTATGCAGTCATTAAAATATCTGGGAGGATCCACTTGATCTGACATGGACTGACTTCCAGGATGCACTGTTAAGTAAAAAAATATATATTTAAAAGTAAAAGAAATCTTAGGTTTATCTCTATGTTTTGGTTCAGTGAGACATTTTCTGTAAGTTTAAATAAATTTCTCTGCATGTGTGTTAGTAGCTCAGTCGTGTCCAAATCTTTGTGACTCCATGGGTTATAGCCCACCAGCCTCCTATGTCCATGGGATTCTCCAGGCAAGAATACTGGAGTGGGTAGCTATTCTCTTCTTCAGGGGATCTTTCCAACTAGGGTCTCCTGTACCACAGGTAGATGCTTTACTGTCTGAGTCAACAGGGAAGCCCTAAATGAGTTTTAATTATTTCACATGGGTTTTGATACTTACACTCAAAAGAATATCAATCAGTACACTAATTGTATAGGATAACACCCACTTTTGTCTTTATCCTTCTCCACAGTAAGGTGAAACCAAAAATATAGCTTTTAAGAAATCAACTGCTCAATCTGATACAGCTATAAAACCCTCAAAGGTATTTTGTTTTGAAAGAACAAGTTTTCTTCTTTTTAAATCCTATTTTCTCTCATTTTCTTGTCAGTTCCTGTGTGTATTCTATGTCCACCTTGCCAAATGCCACATTTATATGACTGAGTTTCAGGCGATGAGAGCAAGGTCAATAAACCTCTGTCCTCTCCAACAAGCATATCTCTACATTAATACTGGAAGAAGTAGCAGGGACTTTTAAGAAATGAATATAAACATTTCCAAAAATATAAGGCTTCCTGATATAACACTGGGGAATAAAAAATTAAACACACTTTGCTATTAAAAAATAATAAACTACAGTATCCTGATAGAAAATTGAATATTTTTAACAATTATAATGTGAACTGTCTCAGAATGCATATGGCAATGATAGCATTGAGAATGGATCTACCACCTCTAGACTGGAAGCATGGGTCATATGGGGTAGATGATTATAAAGGGGTCATTTATTCTGAAATTTTAATGTCTAATGAGACATTAATGAGGTAGTTCAAGTATCTAGGCTAAAAACAACTTGGATTTTATCACAGAGTTTGTAGAGACACACCAACTAGACAATTCTTAAGGAGTTAACTCCTTTCATATGACTTCACTCAGTCAAGGTTATATTCAAGACACTTTTTTTTAAAGTAAATTCTCTGTTTTCCCACTCCACAAATCTATTCTGCTTTTCCAGTGTAGTATTTGCATTTCTTAAAAATAATCAGGGGCGATTTTAAATTTATGAGTTTGAGAAGGAACTTTAACTCCCATATATTCTTAAGAAACTGATTCTGAATAGATTTCATGTCTCTTCACAGTTTCAAATCTTTCAGAAAATATCTGGAGGATACTACTCAATCACATTTAACTTGTATACAGCATTCACCCTTTTGCTCTATCGACTGAAAAAAAAAAAAAAAAAGCCCACAAAGGAAGAGCTGTGAGTTTCCATTTTTTCTTTCCTAAGGACTTGATGACTGTAGTCCAGGAGACAGGGGAGCTGCTTCAAAACAGTGTGTGTTGCAGGGTGAGGAGACCAGTAAAGGGGCATGTACAGTCAAGCACACATCTTGGAAGGTTACTGCTAGTCAGAAGGAACAGATATCTCAATCAGTGATTTTACTACTGTTCCGATTTTGGAAAGATAGAAGAATCCAGGTTCATAAACAATTTCTCCTGAAATGTTTCTAGTTATCTATGCACTAGTAATACCTGTTTTCCTAGAGCCTCATTGTTATCTTTGTCTTGAATTCCTTTCAGGGTGTCTTAGAGGTCAATAACTATAGGGACTAATTACTTGATTCTTGCAGAACTGGATGGTGGGCAATATTCTTTGCTTTACAGTTTCTGCAGGCTATCCATAAAAAGGAACTTCCTTGGGAAATACTGGTTTCTTAGCTATTTCCCATTTGGGGGCGACAGTAAGAAACAGATTTCCCAAAGAACATAGGGTAGTCAAAGACTTTCAGAGGGAAATGAACAACTGTGTTATATTTTGCAAATGCTTTCTCTTGGCAAGCAGAGTTTTCAGAGTTTTCAGCTTGAAATTCACACTTACTTGTTCTATGATAGTTTAAAAAAGAAAAAAGAGAAAAAGAAAAATTCTATTTGTTGACCAAGAAAAATGAAAAAAGGATGTGGTTTAGGTATGAAAAAAATTGTCTTTCTCCTAATCTCAGACATTTCAAAAATTCAAGACACTATTTTAAATAAATGCTATTGATTTTCACGATAGTTGACTTGAGGGTGTTTGTGTTGAAACATTTTATCAAGGAGGAAGGAAATTTCCTCCACCTTCTCAGGTTCTTCTGGTGATCTAAGAATTAAAATGACATGAGACATCTTAGCAGGAAAAAATAAAGCAGATGTTTAATAATATGTTTACATGGGAGAGACCCAGAGGAACTGATAACTTGCCAAAATGGCTGATGCCATCACCTTAAAACCATCTTTGGCTAAAGACAAAAGATGTTGGGGGTAATGGTTTAGGACTGCAAAGGGAAAAAAGGAAAGTCATATGAAGATGCAAAAGCAACTCAGTGGTAAACAAATGTTTGCTGGCCCATGCAGAGACAACGGGGCACAGAGATGAATTCTAGCAAAGAGATTTTGCTGGTCTCATCCCTATCTACACACCTAGTTCATATTAGGGCTATGTATGGTGATCATCCGGAGAAGGCAATGGCACCCCACTCCAGTACTCTTGCCTGGAAAATCCCATGGGCGGAGGAGCCTGGTAGGCTGCAGTCCATGGGGTCGCGAAGAGTCAGACATGACTGAGTGAATTCACTTTCACTTTTCACTTTCATGCTTTGGAGAAGGAAATGGCAACCCACTTCAGTATTCTTGCCTGGAGAATCCCAGGGACGGCAGAGCCTGGTGGGCTGCTGTCTATGGGGTTGCACAGAGTCAGACACGACTGAAGTGACTTAACAGCAGCAGCAGCAGCAGCATGGTGATCATCATAAAAAAAAGTTGGCTTAAAACTCAACATTAAAAAAACTAAGATCATAGCATCGGATCCCATCACTTCATGGCAAATAGATGGGGAAACAATAGAAACAGTGACAGACTTTATTTTGGGGGGCTGCAAAATCACTGCAGATGGTGACTACAGCCATGAAATTAAAAGACATTTGCTCCTTGGAAGAAAAGGTATGACCAACCTAGACAGCATATTGAAAAGCAGAGGCATTACTTTGCCAACAAAGGTCCATCTAGTCAAAGTTATGGTTTTTCCAGTAGTCATGTATGGATGTGAGAGTTGGACTATAAAGAAAGCTGATTGCTGAAGAATTGATGCTTTTGAACTGTGGTGTTGGAGAGTCCCTTGGACTGCAAGGAGATCCAACCAGTCCATCCTAAAGGAAATCAATCCTGAATATTCATCGGAAGGACTGATGTTGAAGCTGAAATTCCAAATACTTTGGCCACTTGATGTGAAGAACTGACTTATTTGAAAAGACCTTGATGCTGGGAAAGATTGAAGGCAGGAAGAAAAGGAGACAACAGAGGGTAAGATGGTTGGATGACATCACTGACTCAATGGACATGAGTTTGAGCAGGCTCTGGGAGTTGGTGATGGACAGGGAAGCCTGGCTTGCTGCAGTCCATAGGGTCAAAAAGAGTTGGCCACAACTGAGCCACTGAACTGAACTGATAGTGATCATCCCTGTCCTTTGTCTGTGTTCTTTTAGGAAGATAGAGGGAAGGTCAAATTGTTGTCTTGAGTCTTTCTCTGGGGTCTGATTTTTTTCAGCTTAAAATAATCTTCATGCTAGAGACATTTTAGGGTAGCAAATTTTGTTATCCTACAGTTTTCTATATCTCTGATTAAAACAGATATTGGTTAAATTATTATTCCTAAGCAGAAAATACTATTTACAAACAGTTTGCAAGAAAAGCCAATTTTCTATTTTATAAATATCACTAAACGTCATCAAAATTTGATTTTGGATATTTAATTATTTTCAACACTTCAGAGTTCAACATGAAAACATTTGTAATTAACTTTTTAAAAAGATTCTTATTTTTAAACTGGGACTTGCAGTCTATTACTATGCAATATTTACATTTTTAAAAATGAATAAGTTGATGGCTCCTTTGGTAAAGAATCCACCTGCTATGCAGGAGACACAGAAGATGCACGTTCAATCCCTGGGTCAGGAAGATACCCTGGAGAAAGAAATGTCAACCTCACCAGTATTCTTACCTATAAGACCCCATGGTCTGAGGGGCCTGGCAGGCTATAGTGCATAGAATCACAGAGTTGGACATAACCAAGCACACGCACACAATCAACATCCTACAGAAACCTGAAAGCATATTTATTCAATGCAGTTTCTGCAATGACTGGTATAAGTAGATTCCAATGGGTTATCCTAAAGATCATCCTATATGTAATGATGAAGAGTTATGCAGCTTTACTAGGATTAATATTCCCCAGTATTTGACTTGGGATAGGAAACAAATCTAATTTTACAGTTTGGTAAGAAAAATCTGGCTACTGTAGAGGAATAAACAAATACTTAAATGAGACTAAATCCCACTGCATCCTTTGTTCTCAATGACACTGAGCACAACAAGGTATTGTCTACTCTCCATGTTTCCAGTTTCATTTGTGATGAACATGGCATGGGGAGAGAACTACACTGAGAGTCAAAGGGTAAATTTTGGCCTCAGTGCCAATTGATATTTTCTAATTTTGCTTAGGCTTATGTTGTTTCTATGAAAAGTATGTAGTAGCTCCAGGCAACACAATCCCAAGTGTTCTCTAAAGTATTAGCTAGTTTCATACTGAATATTGTAAATTACAAACCAATATAAACTTTACTCTATATAAATAAATCTGTTGATCTTCTGACTGCCATAGGATGATGGAAAAATCTAAATAATGTTGATGCCACTTACTTGAAATTTCAAATTAATATGTAGTAACACAAACATTATTTTAAATCCTTATTATCTAAATTCTATGCCAAAGTTTCTGATAATTTCTGAAGATAGCTCTCAGGATGCTGCTTGTAAACTGCTAAACTGTTGTCATAATAGACATTGTTATTAAACCTGGGAAAGTTTTAGTGAGGTAAGCACTCTCCAGAAATACTGTAGAAGATAAAAAAAAAGGTGAGATATACTCTGATGGCTTATTGAGTGCAGTATAAGTAAATTAATCATCCTTGCTGTGTCTGACATGATAAAGTTGTTTGGCACAAATAAGGACATATATAAAATTGATGGGCAATTTCTTTGGAATTACAATCGAGATGGGATGAGCTGCCAAGATTCCTTTTATGAAGCAATTTCACAAGCATTCTCTTGGGCTGAGAGTCTTGTCAGATAATGTTAAAGTCAGGCTTGTTTAAAACATGCATATCCAGGGTACACACCAGCTGAAATCAGACAGGAAGTGTCAGAATCTAACCCTAATTATCCAAAACAGAGTCAATTCAAGTAATTCAGAAAGACCTCTGGGGTGGGAATTAGGAACCTTGATTTATTAAATCAGCTAGAGTTATATCATTCACTAGTGATATTTGCTAGTTCCTCAAGCCTTCTTGGGCTCTATTCTTTCATTTACGAAATACAGACTCTGGTGTAAGTCAGTGGTTTTCCACCTCACAGTCTGCTATCAATTGAATTACGTGTTCCCCCAAATCATATAATATATATAGGGCTTCACTGGTGGCTCAGCTGGTAAAGAATCTGCCCAAAATGTGGGAGACCTGATTCCAGTCCCTCAGGTCGGGAAGATCCCCTGGAGAAAGAAACAGCTATCCACTCCAGCATTCTGGCCTGGAGAATTCCATGAACTGCATAATTCATGGGATTGCAGAATTGGACATGACGGCTTAAAGCTCAACATTCAGAAAACTAAGATCATGGCATCTTGTCCCATCACTTCATGGGAAACAGATGGGGAAACAGTGAAAACAGTGTCACTTTATTTTTTGGAGTTTCAAAATCACTGCAGATGGTGATTGCAGCCATGAAATTAAAAGACATTTACTCCTTGGAAGGAAAGTTATGACCAACCTAGATAGCATATTCAAAAGCAGAGACATCACCAACAAAGGTCCATCTAGTCAAGGCTATGGTTTTTCCAGTAGTCATGTATGTGGTTGTGGATGTGAGAGTTGAATTGTGAAGAAAGCTGAGCACCGAAGAATTGATGCTTTTGAACTGTGGTGTTGGAGAAGACTCTTGAGAGTCCCTTGGACTGCTAGGAGGTCCAACCAGTCCATCCTAAAGGAGATCAGCCCTGGGTGTTCTTTGGAAGGACTGATGCTAAAAGCTGAAATTCCAGTACTTTGGTCACCTCATGCAAAGAGTTGACTCATTGGAAAAGACTCTGATGCTGGGAGGGATTGGGGGCAGGAGGAGAAGGGGATGACAGAGGATGAGATGGCTGGATGGCATCACTGACTCGATGGACACGAGTTTGAGTGAGCTCCGGGAGTTGGTGATGGACAGGGAGGCCTGGAGTGCTGCGATTCATGGGGTCTCAAAGAGTCCGACACGACTGAGCGACTGAACTGAACTGAGTGACTTTCACTTTCACTTTCTTTCATATATGTATATTAAGTGCTAACCCTCATTACCTCAGAATGTGATCTTATTTGGAAATAGGGTCTTTGCAGATGCAATTAACTAACTATGGTTTGGATGCAATCATACTGGAGTAGGGTGGCCAACATAATTAGTTTAAATTTGAAAGGTCACTGAAAAATAGGACAGTTAATCAGGTATTGAGAAGAGACATGTCAGTAACACTCCAGTTCCACTTTGGTAAGTTAAGATCAAATTTTATAAAAAAGCATGACTTAATTAGCACACATTTTAAAAAGTGTTTTGGGGATTGGACTTATTTTAACTACTAAATAATCACAGGTCATGTTATATAAATAATGTTTTATGGGAGAAAAATCCTACCCAATTTAGGCAAAGGTAGAACTGCACTGTGGTAGGCTGAATATTGGTCTCCAAAGTTATCCAAGTTCTAAAACTTAAAATTTGTGAATCTTATTGCATGGCAATTGAGATTTTACAGATAGGATTAAATTAAAGATCTTGCAGAAGTTTAGCATGGCTTATCTGATGGGCCTTCAATGTAACTACCAATGTTCTTATAAAAGTATTGAAGAGGGAGATTTAACTATAGAAGAGATATAGGAAATATGATGATTGCACAAGAGACTGGTGTGATGCCAGAAAGAGGTTATGAACCTGAGAATGAAGAATCCTCCAGAAGCCAGAAAAAGGGAAAAATCAGACTCTCTTCTCAAAGCCTCCTGAAGCAACCAGCTGACATGCTGACTTTAGCCCAGTGAAACTGACTTCAGGCTTCTGACATCCAAAGTTGTAAGATAATAAATTGGTGTTGCTTTAAGCTACTGTAAGTTGCAACAGCAAAAGGAAAGTAATAAATACAACATTTTTCACAGTTTTCTCTCTGAATTAGCATTCTTTTCTCATTTTATGTAATTCCCTCTCAGTCTAAGACAATCTAGGCAGTCTTCAACTAGTTGACACCAAATTTTTTTTAACCCAGTGGACTGCTTAAGAATGAATGATTCATTAATAGATAAGGCAGAATTTCTTCTCTGTTTTACTGTGAAGGAAACAGTTTTCCACTTATTTAAATCAAAATGGGAGGGCAGATACATATTGCACATGTCAGGTATTATGTACAATGAATAAGCACCATGAATAAGAAATATGGGAGTCATTGATACATCCAATATATGTGACATGCTACTACTATTAAAACTGTCATTTAGGTGGTTTTGTGGGGGTCTTTCAAATCATACAACCAATATTTGGGGTTGTATAAACAGATGCTTTACAATTCTCTGAGCATTTTGAAATACATAAATTGCAATAATAGTGTTCATTCTCTTTTCCAACCTAAAAGTGAAAATCTCTTGCATTTTAAGAGATCTCAGTACATTTGAAATCAGTGAAAAACACAGGTTATCCACCTGGTGATTGTCATTAATTAGAGTCAAATTATGAATAAAGAAATAAAATCCCCCAAAATAAAAAGTTATTTTCTGGCTTGACTCATTCTTGGTGAAATGGCCACTGTAGCAGATAATTCTAAGAAAGGATAAAAGAAGATTTATTTTCTTTGAGGAATTCAAGGTCATGGTATAATGTTGTGAATTTGTTTTTTAATGGGAGAAGACTTTTATTCTATTATTATAATAATATCACCATATTATGCTAGTAAAGTGACAAAAATGTTAAAGGAAAAAAGAACAGATCAAATGAATGAAAATTGATGATAAAGAGAAAGTTTGAAAAATTGGGAGAGGAAAAAAAGATACATTTCTTACAGAGAAACAATAATAATTGCAAACTTCTTGGGAACAAAACAAGTCAAAAGTCAATGGAACAATATTTTTAAATATAAAACTATACCACACAAACTCAACAAATCTCTAAAGGATTCATTAATCTTTTGAAGGGAAAGATAAAGAAAAAAGTTCTCCTGCAGACTTGTACTACAAGAAATGTTAAAAGGAGCTCTTCTAGTAGAAATAAAATGATAGCAGATGAAAACTGATTCTATATATGAATGAGAAAATCTAAATACATAAGAAATGGTAAATGGAAATGGTAAATGCATAAGAAACAGAAGACAAGTTTATCTTTATTTGCCTTAAAATATGACTAACTGTTTAAAGTGAAAATAAGAACAATGTAACATGTTTTATAACATGTGTAAAAGTAGAAGGTATGATAATAATAGTGCAAAAAATGGAAGAGTTACAGAAAGGATGTAACTAAAATTTATCACAGCATCTTCTAACTAATATCATTATATTTCATATAAAGGATAATGTGAAAATTCAAACATATTTATTCAAGCAGTATATGCATTTCTTTCAGATGAAGATGTAACATTCACAGGAAATATCATAGACTAATTCATGGAACAAATCTCAAAGTCAGACCAAAATAGAATCAAATTATAATTTGTAACAAAAAAATACTTGGAAAATCTTCAAACATTTGGAGACAGAATAAGCACTTGTAGGAAAGCCCAGGGATCAAAGTAGAAATCACTAAAGATACGAAAAAATATGTGAATTGGACAATATTGAAACACAAAACATCAAAATTATAAGAAGAAACTAACACACTGATTAGAGGGGAATTTGTAATTCAGAATATTTATATTGGGAAACATACAGGTCTAAATCTTTCATCTGCGCATCTTCCATGTGAAACTAGAAGAGGAAGAATGAATAAAACGTTAGAAGAAATTAAATAATAACACTAAAATGGAAATCATTAAAATAGTAGACAAAAGAGAAAAAGCAATGAAACTGAAAGCTGTTTTTAATAAGGTCAATAACATGATATATATCTATCTAGTCTAAGAAAAATAAAATAGAGAAGATCCAAATGACCATATCAAGATTAAAGTCAGAACATCATCATAAATTGTAAGGATAACAAAAGAATATTAGAGAATATTAAAAACAATTTCATGATAATATAAAATATCAAAAAACAGTCAAAAGAAACAAGGAAAACAAAATGTAAGTAACAAAGAACACTGGGAACAGGGAATATATATTTAAACCCAAACATATAAAGAATTTTCATTTAACAAATTTGTTCTAATTCACTGAGATTTGACAACCTATAAGAAATAGAAAAATTTCTGGAAAGATTCCATTACTAAAACTTAGTCAAGAATATTTGTAAATATTAATAGCCTATAAATATATTACAATGAAAGACCTTGGCATAATGTTAACACCAGACTCATAGCTTAACTAGAAATTTCTGCTAAACATTTTCAGAAAAGATAATAATAATCCTACCAAACATTTTTTTCAGAAAAAAAGTGGACAGAACACTTTCTAACTAATTTTAATAGGCCAGCATTACTTAAATGTCAAAATCAGACAAAAATACTATAAGAAAAGAAAATTATAAACTAACTTATTCATAAATATAGATTAAAATATCCTTAGCAAAATAATAGCAAGTTGAACCCAGCCATGTGGAACTAATCTTAGCAATGAAAGGTCAGCTTGACATTAGAAAACCAAATCAATTTAACACATTAACAGAATGTGTGATAAAAAAAAAAAAAACATATGATAATTTGATTGATGGGGAGAAAGTATTTATCAAAGTTATAAAGTTATTTATGATAAAAAGTCTCAGAAAACTGGAAAAACAAGTGACATCTACCAAGAAAAAAACAGTGAACACCTACTTAATGATAATGGAGCAGGAAAGGGCAACCCACTTCAGTATTCTGGCCTGGAAAATTCTATGGACAGGGCACCTGGTGGTTGCAGTCCATGGGGTCACTGAAAGTCAGACACAGCCGAGTACACACATATGTACTTAATGATAAAACACTGAAAAATTTTCTCTCTATGACTGGGTATAAGGCAATATTTGTATATCCATTTGAATACAAATATCAAATAAAAATATCACTTTATTTCAGATGGATATACAAATTGTATATTTGTTTGAAATAAAAAACATTGATCTTTACCACTTGTAGGTCCCTTCCCCACAAAAATTTTAAATCATATAACAGTATAGTAAATTAAAACTGTAAAAATTCTATTAGAAAACACATATTTTTACAAAATCAGGTTTATTTGTTAAATAGGGTGAAAACTGTAAAGGATAAAGTAATGTTAAACTGAATATCAAAATTTTAATTTCTGCTTAATAATGCCAATATTAAATATTAAGATCCAGTAATAAATAATATTTATTTCAGTAGAAGGTTTGAAAATATATATACATATATACTGGGAAATAGATGAGGAAACAGCAGAAACAGTGTTAGACTTTATTTTGGGGGGCTCCAAAATCACTGCAGATGGTGACTGCAGCCATGAAATTAAAAGACTCTTACTCCTTGGAAGAAAAGTTATGACCAACCTAGATAGTATATTCAAAAGCAGAGACATTACTATGCCAACTAAGATCCGTCTAGTCAAGGATATGGTTTTTCCAGTGGTCATGTATGGATGTGAGAGTTGGACTGTGAAGAAGGCTGAGCGCTGAAGAACTGATGCTTTTGAACCGTGGTGTTGGAGAAGACTCTTGAGAGTCCCTTGGACTGCAAGGAGATCCAACCAGTCCATTCTGAAGGAGATCAACCCTGGGATTTCTTTGGAAGGAATGATGCTAAAGCTGAAACTCTAGTACTTTGTCCACCTCATGCGAAGAGTTGACTCATTGGAAAAGACTTTGATGCTGGGAGGGATTGGGGGCAGGAGGAGAAGGGGATGACCGAGGATGAGATGGCTGGATGGCATCCCGGACTCAATGGACATGAGTCTGAGTGAACTCCAGGAGATGGTGATGGGCAGGGAGGCCTGGCATGCTGCGATTCATGGGGTCGCAAAGAGTCGGACATGACTGAGCGACTGAACTGAACTGAACTGATACACATATGTGCTTATATATATATGCTTTATCTTCTACCACTCAGAAATTGGAAAGAAACAACCCAATTAAAATAGGTCAAAATTACAATCAAGGGATATAATGAGGGTATTTTTACAGTATTCAATTGCTCTACATATTGCTTCTAGTATTGATTACACAACTATATGCCTTTGTTAAAATTCATTGAACACTATAGCAAAGCAATTACATTTTACTATATGTAAATTCATCAATATTTTTGAATAGATACTTCCAAAAAGAGATATATAAGTCAATAAGTACATGAAAAGATGTTCAACACAATTACGATTAGGGTAATGGGAGTTAAATCCTCTATATACCTACTATAATGGCTGAAATTAAAAAGACTAAATGCACCTGGTGTCAAGAATGTTGTGAAGTAACTGGAATCTACATTCACTGCTGTTTAAAATATAAAATGGTGCAACTACTTTTGAAAACAAAAAGTGTCACATAGAATTGAGTATACAATTACCACATTACATAGTAATTCAATGCATGGGTATTTACTCAAGAGAATAAAATAGATTAAAACTATGTTCATGGAAATTCTTGTACTTAAGCATAGCACCTTTATTTATATTGACCTCAAAACTGAAAACAACTCAATGTCCACAGACTAATGATTTGATAAACAGTTTCTGATATATCCATATAATAGTACACAACTCAGCAACCAAAAGAAACAAGCTACTGTAAAAGCACAACATGTTTGATTTGCTAAAACACACTCATAGATGCCAGATGCAATGGAACCTATATTGTAAAATTTCATTTGTGTGTTAGACCAGAACTGGAGAAATTAATTTGTGGTGATACAAAGCAAATTAGTGATTGCAGGTAGAGAAGCGGGTAACAGGATGAGATGGTTGGATGGCATCACTGGCTCAATGGACATAAGTTTGAGCAAGCTCTGGGAGATGGTGAAGGTCAGGAAAGCCTGGCGTGCTGCAGTCCATGGGGTCACAAAGAGTTGGGCACGACTGACTGACTGAACAACAAAAACTGGAGGTCAGTGGTTGGGGGAGCAAAGTAGGAAGTGGGCTTTGAGGGATAGCAGAGGGCACAGGAAAACTCTCTGTATTCTATAATGTATACTTTTGCCTAAACTCTCTGCTTAAAACAAATATATTGTATGTATATTATATACCTTAGTAATATTGATTAAAGTAACATTTTTGCTTTTGGCATGCTTTATATGTTTAGATAGAAATATCTGTATAAATATGCAAAAGATAGAACCAAAATGCTATTTTAATCAATGTTACTACAGTAGTATATAATTTTTATTTCTAATGCAGAAAAATTAACTAGATTTTTACTTTTAATGATACTGAAACTTTGCTTCTAAGCTTGTTAATTTAATTTTCAGTATTTCCGTAAAGGGAATTTTGAACAGCTTCAGTCCCTTTTATACCACTTTTTCCTCTCTCATGTTCTCTAGCAAATATGTATGATGTTTAATCAAAATGCTCTCTACAGTAGCTCCAGCATATGGTCATCCTGGACTAAAGTGTGACTGAGTATGAGGCTTTAAAATCTTTCACTGGATAAAATATCACAAATAAGTTCTGTTATAAGCAAGTTCATATTCACTAGATAAAACAGGATACAGAGAGTTTTTCATGTGTCAATATTATTGTCTCAAAGGAAAACCAAATACAAAGACCTATAAAGTCCCCAGGAAATCTTGTGGACTGCTTTGTTTTGAGCAGTACATGCTGTGATCTTTTAACCTGTTTCCATGGACATAATCTTTCCAACCTTTATCTTACTGAGTTGAAGCTGTATTGAAACTGGATGAAAATCAGTGCTTCCTGATGACTGAAAAGCTGTTTAGAAAAAAGAGGTATGGCAATGGAGCAGGGTGATGACAGACAGAGTCATATGTCAAGTGTATTTAAGTGATTTTTTTTTTTTTTTTAAGATTGAAGCTTGCTATAGGCATCTGCACTAGCACAGGTACTGGGACACATTTGTTCAATTTCTAGTTTTGTTTTTAGAAACTATACTACCATTGGAAAAAATATGTCCTAGATTTAGTGACTAAAGAGCAAAAAAAAAAGAAAAAGAAAAGTCAAGATTGTGTTTATTTGGGGGCATTGTGTGTATACATAATTTTTAAACATTATGATGATAATCTTAGATATCAACCCTTATATGAGAAATGTAAAAAAAAAGAAATGTTACAAGGTGATTTATCAAAGCATTACTAATAATATTTTAAAAAATGGAAAAATCTAAATGTCCACTAGACATTTAGTTTAAAGCAGCTACATTTACTGATATGGACAGTTTGTAAGATATAACAAAGATTGAAAAAAAATTAAGAAGAATAATTACATTATAATGAATTTTAAAAAATACCAAGCCATACTAAATAATACTCACAGATATTTATATGGGATACAAAACTATAAAGACAGTACTAAATTCATTTATGAAAATTATAACCAATTAATTTATTATAGTTTTTATTAACACTGGTAAAGTGGGAAATGAGACTTCAATGATTTTATGCAAATAAATGAAGATGACCTAAATGACCTTGCTATAGAAAGAAAGTCAGACACCATTACTTGCATTTGACAGAGACTCAAGGGAATACAGAGGAGTGGGAAAGATTTATAGTAGATAAAAGAGGAGAGATGGATTCAGGCATGCCCTGACTGAAAGCTGTTGGCATGAGAAGCTAGAGGAAAGGTAACTAAAACTGGGACATCATACATGTAATTGTTTAGGGGAGTATATATGATTTTTTCCAGTTGGTCTTACATTGGATATAGAAGCATAAATTAGGAAAACTGTTGGTTATTCATCACGTCCTGGACATTTGGGACCACCTGCTTCAGGGGTTACTGCCTGTCTTCTTGGGCTGGTTGCTACAGATAATGATTTGGCTTTGTGGGCTGGCTGCTAAAGCTAATGGGTTAGAGTTCTATTTTTATATATAATCTGACCATCATCCATTCATCTATTCAGTCTATCAATTTGTAAGGCTTTATTCCTTAAGGAAGACTCACACTATTGGTATGTCAAAATGTAATTTCATGAACAAATACTTAAAAGTGGCAAGAAGTATAAATTTATATTAATAAACAATATAAAATTAAGATATTATAATCATGTATATTTTGCTATTTCTTCACATTTGCTGAAGGTTATCACTTATATGCTTGTATATATAAGCATTATTTCTAAATTAAAACTCTACATGTGCTTCCAAAATGTTGATTCTTAAAACATACAACTCAAGATAGCTTTGGCATTCATGATATACACTATTATGGGATTACAAATGAAATTTTATTAAGATATATTTTCATAACTGAGCACTGTAATAGGAGCTGAACAATGCAAGTCATGTATTATATTTATCAATGTTATTTATGTTCTATTAATATTTTATCTTCAATATTTAAATTTATGGGAAAGAAATGCATGATGAAAAATATTTTAAATCACTGTTAAGGAAAATGATTGTTTTTCTTCTCAGCTAGTAGTGTATGGGTGTTGATACATAGTAGTATCTTTCATGAAAAGAGAAATAGAGACAATTCTTGTGTTAGAAATGCTACTTTTATGGGCCAAAGTTATCTACTTGTAAAATTGGTGTTTCCTTGAAAGAAGTCATATTATCAAGCTGAGGAACAAGTTTAACTTTATATCTGGTAGAACATTACAGCACATTTTTATTTCTTACTTGATTTCATTTTGATGTTGCAAACTTTCCTTAGAGAAGAAATAGCAGGGATTGTTGTTGAGGAAACCATTATATTTTACAGAGAAGCTGACTGATTTGAGGAAGGGGCATAAGGATTTACTGGATTTACTAATGGTGTGACTTTTATTTATTTATTTATATCTTATAAGCTATCTCTGATACTTGGTATGATAGAAAAGGTAACTGGCTGATTGCTACTAGGATCCTGTAAAGTTTCATTGGTTCAATTTTTAGGGGGACAGTGCTCTAGTTATCCAAATGGTATTAACAGGAATTGAAAATTACTTCCTTTCCACTCACTCAGCTTCAAAAATCAGGTCAGGTTGTTCTGTAAATGAAAACTCAACTGAAGCAGTTTCTCTCATCCTCTTCTTTGGCTAAATCAGGATCTAGACTTCAAAGCTAAAAATGTAGTCTTTTCAGGAGCAATACAATCAATGCAGACAAAAGTAAAACTCACAGACCAGCCTCTTCAAACTTTGAAACTAAGATTAAAGACTCATTTAAATTTCATGGGCAGTGAAATGTCATGTTAATCATAGAAATTTGACCCACAGGTATAATCTTCTCTGACATATTTGTTTTAAGAGCAGTAGGCTTAGCCATGCAAGCATTAAACTGAGATAACCTGAATGAATTTTGTTTTAATAAAGACTATAGATAATGCAGGTCCACTCTAAAGTTATAACATATCTTCATGAATATGTGTCCTTTATGTGTTAAGAGTTGGCCAGTAAAAATCTTCTAAAATCTATTTTAAGGAACAATTTACATTCTTGTGCACCATGCTGAGGACTTGTCTTGTAAATCTAAAGACTGACTACATTTCTGTTTTATCTATCATGTAGAAAAGAGCGTTTTTTTTTTTTAATTAATATGTTGATCATAGTTTTTTTTACATTTCAGGAAAACATGAGAAATAATACTGTTTAAATGTCCACATTCTTAAAACCTCAAGTTTAGTGTGGAAAACACAATCATAAATTCACAGTTCATAAACTATATGCCACAGATTTCTAAATGGTGCCCTACAGTTTAGAGCCCCACAGATAACAACATAACCAACTCTACTAGAGTTGATTAAGGCACTGTAGGGAAAACAACCTTTAATATGAATTTAGAATTATTAAAATGAGCACAATAGACAAAGAAGAGGGAGAAAAACAAAAAGACAGAACCTTTAGGGAGAGGCAGGAAAATGTTCATGAAAGTGTGAAAGGACACAGTGTACTTTAGGAAGTTCAGTTAGGCTGGGACATAGAAGCTAACGCTGAAGATAATTCATGACGGACTTTCCCTGACAGAGAAAGAATCTGAACACTGGCTTGTACCCAATAAATAGTAAACATGACCATATTTAGAATTTATCTATTTGCCTTTAAAAAGATAATTGACAGCAGTTCTATGAGCTATAAGTGGAGAATGAGGTATGAGAAGGAGAAACAAGTGGCAGGAAGTTGGTAATGAGGCTGTTTTAGGATGAATAATCTAATTCAAAGCTTATTAGATAGAGAAGAAGCAAAGAATCCAGCCTTCATTTCCAAAGTAGCAATTAATGATTGATTAGTCATAATTGGTAAAGAAAAAACTGGAGATTAAGATACCAGTTTAGGTTAAGGACAGTGGTACAAAATATCAAGCTCAGGAATATTATAGGAGAAGCAGATTGAGGAGGCTGGGATAGAGAATGAAAGTAGAAATAAGTGAGATCTTTGTACCAGTGGTGATTTTGAAATTCCTGAAGGATGCTCATTAGACATACAGGCTTGGGTCTTGACCCTTAAACTCATAAAATCAATAGTTGATCTTCTATCAGTTGAGGAGCTAACCCAGGAACAGTATAAAAATTGGGATATAAAACCCTAAGGAACTATGTAGCCTTTGAAGGGGTATGAAGAAAGATGATTCAAAGAGGAACACTAAGAAAATGCCGTACAATTGTACATTGTTGCTGGTGATGAAATTGTTCTAAAAACCCAAAGAGATCATTTCCAAAATTCAGAGTCAACTCTGTCAAGTGACAACACATGTATTATAAGGCTGCCGTGTTAATACTTTCATGGATGCTTTGTTAATTTTTTGTTCTTTTCAAGCAAACAAGTGAAGATCATGTACTTAATTAAATGGTATAACTTTCAAAATGCCTTTTTCCTTTAACTTGCACACATAAAGAAATGAATGTTGCATTTAACATTTTTGTTTCTTTTTGTTTTTAATTTAGCTCTTTTAGATTGCATTTGACTGAGTGACAGAATATTTAAAAAATGGTTTAATCACTCAAAGATTCAATTTCTCATGTTAAAAAAAAAACAAATATAGCCCTCTTTGGGCTCCTACCTTAGCTTTGCAGCCTCTTGAGTCTGTGTCTCTTTCATCTAACAGCCTACTTCACCATCTTACCATGTGGCATCCATTCTAAGGGTCAAGATGGCAGCTGAATCTCTGGTATCACATCTGAATTTCTAGCCTAATAAAGGAAAAAGAGAAAAGAAGAGGTGGGTAAAAACATCCCTCTCATTTGAGTCAGATCCTTTGAAAGAACCTTCCCGGAATTCCTTCCCAACACTTAAGGTTTCTGGACCATATCTAGGTTTAAAGGAGATTGGAAATGTAGCATTCATTTCTAGCAACAATAGACCAAGATAAAACTTGGGAGTCTGCTAAATGGAAAGGAATGTTTTATAGGTTATTAGCTATCTTTGTCATGAGTTTCTAATATATAGAAGGGTTTGGTTGATTGAAAAAATATATATTTAAAAATTTAAATGTGGTCCCTTCTTTTCATTAATAGTCCATAGAAAATCATATAAAACACAATATGAAAAACAGTAATTTTTGCCATTAAGAAGGTATTAAATACAATGGGTTATAGTGGAGAATGTAATCCCTGATGGAATCGAAATTTTCCAGGTTGCTAAGAAGGGGAAGGACACAAGAGAATGGAAAACTCATGGGCAGAAAAAATGATATGTTTTGGTTAAAGCACCTAAAATAGTAGGGGGAGAATAACACTGGGCCTTAGAAATTCAAACAGCAAATTCAAACCAACATTTAAAACTTAGAAATATTTACTTATAAAGAGAAGGTCAGGCACTTAGGAACATGGAAACTTCTAGGTCCTAAGTATCAATTACTGAGGAATTTTACATGAAAGCTACTGCCCAAAACTGCAAGACAAATTCTTTAGATTCTATAGTAAAGGTGTGAATGTCACCTACATGCAATTTGTTAATTTTTGAGAAATTCTCATGCTTCTCTAATGGAAAGAATTGCCATCAATATTGTATAAAAGAAGAGAAAGAAGTTTACTGTTTTATATATCTTCAAATATTTTGTTTAGATAAGTTTAATATTTGAAAAGGGAAAAATACACAATGCATTTTTGGTGTTTATTAAATTTTATCCCAAATGAAGATTTGAAGTGTGTGTTTAGAGAAATTTAAGACATCTGATTGAAATGACTGATATTCAATCAGGAGAGACTTTTGTACAATGTGCAGTTTGGTTTTCTGAATTATTTTTTTAGAGACATTTGCCCTTTCATAACTGTTATTATCTTAAGAATTATATTAAGTTACTGTTTTTTTGTGTATTATTTTATGTATTTCATGTATTATGTATTTTGAGCAGATAGTTAAACTAGCATTTAGATTTTCCAACTGGCTTAACCTTACAACCCTCTGTAATAGATATCATTATGAGTAAAATTTTATGGACAAGAAAATGCAAACATTGTATGTTATAGCCATTCCCTCCAAGGAAAAAGGAGAGATCACTTTCTACATCTGGTAATTATTAGCTATTTGTAAACCCTGTAAACTCACCACATAGACAGCATCAGAGAATTCTATTATAGGAATATGAAAGTTATCTCTTTCTGTGGATTAGTTGTATTTCTAAAACCGTTTTCAATATTTTTTTTCCAAATCCCCCTCCCCCCAAAATATGAAATCAACATACCCTTTTAAACCTCAGAGCTAAAAACAGTACTTTCCAAACTGGTTTATGGAGTCATGCAGAGTACATCATGAGAAACGCTGGACTGGAAGAAACACAACCTGGAATCAAGATTGCCAGGAGAAATATCAATAACCTCAGATATGCAGATGACACCACCCTTATGGCAGAAAGTGAAGAGAAACTAAAAAGCCTCTTGATGAAAGTGAAAGAGGAGAGTGAAAAAGTTGGCTTAAAGCTCAACATTCAGAAAACGAAGATCATGGCATCTGGTCCCATCACTTCATGGGAAATAGATGGGGAAACAGTGGAAACAGTGTCAGACTTTATTTTTTGGGGTCCAAAATCACTGCATATGGTGACTGCAGCCATGAAATTAAAAGATGCTTACTCCTTGGAAGGAAAGCTATGATCAACCTAGATAGCATATTCAAAAGCAGAGACATTACTTTGCCGACTAAGGTCCGTCTAGTCAAGGCTATGGTTTTTCCAGTAGTCATGTATGGATGTGAAAGTTGGACTGTGAAGAAGGCTGAGCACCGAAGAATTGATGCTTTTGAACTGTGGTGTTGGAGAAGACTCTTGAGAGTCCCTTGGACTGCAAGGAGATCCAACCAGTCCATTCTGAAGGAGATCAACCCTGGGATTCCTTTGGAAGGAATGATGCTAAAGCTGAAGCTCCAGTACTTTGGCCACCTCATGTGAAGAGCTGACTCATTGGAAAGGACTCTGATGCTGGGAAGGATTGGGGGCAGGAAGAGAAGGGGACGACAGAGGATGAGATGGCTGTATGGCATCACGGACTCGATGGACGTGAGTCTGAGTGAACTCCGGGAGCTGGTGACGGACAGGGAGGCCTGGCGTGCTGCGATTCATGGGGTCGCAAAGAGTCGGACATGACTGAGCGACTGAACTGAACTGAACTTCTTGTTCCCATGTGCCTTTCTCCTAGAATGCTTTGCCTGTTTTGGCATACCTCTTTTTTGTGGTAGAAAGAGTCCTGAGACCCTTTGCTTATAAAGCATCACACATTGAATATAATAGGTTGTTTTTATCAATTATACATGATCAGCTTCCAAGAAATTGATGCCAAATCTAGAGAATGAAGATGCATATGATATTCACAATTGAATTGATCAACTTCTTGAAACACCTGCAATAAAGATGAAGAAAAAACATACAATTAAAAAACAAAAAACAAAAAACAGTCACTTTCATTAACAAAGCATTTTGAGAACAACTCTCAGTCTCAAAGAGGTTATGGGCACCTATCTGTAGCTGCCAATTCTAAGTTCTCTCTTTTTTTATGTCTTTACAAATCCAGAGAGCTCTAATGCTTCAAAAGAAAATTGTCTTGGCCTTAGGTGTGATATGGCAGGAGAGCCAACAATAGATCTTTATCCTCCCACTTTTAGGACCATTAAAACTTCAAAATCAAAACTGCTTTAAATAGAACACATCAATTTTCAAGATATATTTCAAGGATGTTGGAACATTCCTGAAAGGAATTATCTTAAGCCAGGTATACTAAAATGCACATTTTTCTTAATCTCCATCCAAGAATGTTAGTTAATCAAGAACTTGAAAGGCAGCTAGGTGCAGAAAATGATTTTAGACTTGAAGCATGAGCATGGGTCTGACAGGTGTGCAAACAGATTTTTGCTTAACTGAGTATTGTATGCACTTGAATCCTTTCCAGGTCTGGAGCTTGATAAAATGCAAATGACACTTTGCATGACAATTAAGAGGATTAAAATAGGTCACGGACAAAGAAAGTTGATCACATTGATTCTCTATGGATAATACTTATTATGCTTGCTTAAAGTGCTCTATTATGGTGGTAACGCTAGATAAATCTTGAAAACTACTCAGGATACTTCAAATACCATCTATGTACTCTTTTACCCTGTGTCAGGCTTTGTATTACCTCTTGGAATTCCAAAGAAAACTGAAGACTCAATCCCCAAATTGAAAAGTATCCACTCTAAATGGATAGGCAAATACATAAACAGATTGTTTACTATAATTTGGTAATTTGGGCCCCTATACCTAAAGTGTCATTTTTTAAATCTAGCTATTTTCATTTTTTAAATTATATCTATTTTTGTTGTTGTTTAGTCACTAAATTGTGTCCGACTCTTTGTGACCCCATGAACTACAGCACACCAGGTTTCCCTGTCCTTCATCATCTCTCAGAGTTTGCTCAAACTCATGAGCATTTAGGAGGTAATGCCATCCAACCATCTCATCCTCTGTCACCCCCTTTTCCTCCTGTCCTCAATCTTTCCCAGAATCAGGGTCTTTTCCAATAAACCAGCTCTTTGCATCAGGTGGCCAAAGTATTGGCGTTTCAGCTTCATTATCGGCACTTCCAATGAATATTTAGAGTTGATTTCCTTTAGGATTGACTGGTTTGATCTTCTTATTGTCTAAGGGACTCTCAAGAGTCTTCTCCAGCCACATAGTTTGCAAGCATCAGTTCTTCAGTGCTCAGCCTTCTTTCTTGTCCAACTCTCACATCCTTACATGACTACTGGAAAAACCACATCTTTGACTATATGGATCTTTGTTGGCAAAGTGATGTCTCTGCTTTTTAATATGCTGTCTAGGATTACCATAGCTTTTCTTCCAGGGAGCAAATGTCTTCTAATTTTATGGCTGTAGTTACCATCCACAGTGATCTTTGAGCCCAACAAAATAAAACCTGCCACTGTTTCAATTTTTCCCATCTATTTACCGTGAAGTGATGGGATTGGATGTCATGATCTTAGTTTTTTGACTGTTGAGTTTTAAGCTAGCTCTTTCACTCTCCTCTTTCACCTTCATCAAGAGGCTCTTTAGTTCGTCTTTGCTTTCTGCCATTAGATTAGTAACAGCTACACATCTGAGGTTGGTGATATTTCTCCTGGCAATCTTGATTCCAGCCTGTGATTCATGCAGCTCAGCATTTCACATGCTGTAGTCTGCATAGAAGTTAACTAAGCAAGGTGACAATATACAGCCTTGATGGACTCCTTTCCCAATTTTGGAACCAGTCCATTGTTTCATGTCCAGTTTTAGCTGTTGCTTTCTGACTTGCACACATGTTTCTCAGGAGACCAGAGTTGTGTTTTTTTTTTTTTTTTAATAATTTGATTATTATATATCTGAGCATTGTTTTCTTAGAATTTATCCTGTTTGGGGAAGTTTTTCAATTTCTTGAGTCTGTATATTGTGTATATGTATATATTTTGTCTAATTTTATGTTTTCAATCATTATTTCTTCAAATATTTATTTTCTCTTCTGCATTTGGAGCAGCAATTATCTATTTGTTTGCTTTTAAAAATTCTCCTACAAGTTACTGAAGATCTGCCCATTTTTTAAAAAAAATCAATTTTTCCCTTTATAAATGTGATGATTTCTATTACTATAATGTCAAACCTACTGTTTGTTTGTTTTGACTTTTCAGAGATTCTAAGAATAAGAACTGGAAATCTGTGGGGGACTTTGGTAACAGCTTTCAGAGATATAATTTACATATTATGCAACTTATCCATTTAAAGCATAGAATAAATATTTTAGTTGTGCAATGATTACTTCATCAATTTTAGAAGATTTTATCACTCCAAAAAAAAGTGTCATATGCTGCAGCCAGCACAGCAGGTAGGGATCGAAAGTGGTCGATGCACAGTTTGGGAAAAATAAACTAGAGACAGAATTAAAGTTTTAAAGATGGGACTAGGGGACTCAAGACCTCTTGGGTCAAGAGCCCTGTTCCTCAGAGCCACATCACTTTTATTTAGTGTCTTGGCAAGCAGAAAGTATCTGTTGTTTTACAATGAAGTCAGTCTCTTGTGTCTCCAGTCATATTTCCCATTTTATTGATTACTTTAAACCATCTTTGCTATTTTCCTGGACAAGGGCTATCACTTAGCTGGAGGTCATAGAGCCACATATGTCTTGGGAAGACATCTTAGTGTGTGCACAAGCAGTGTTCTGAACTTGTGCTCAACCGGCTTTCCAAGGTCCACACTATGTTTTTCCTTAGTTTAGCAGGACACGACAACCCGAACTAATCAACCCTATGTACTTTTATTTGGGTTATGCTGTATTGCCATATTTTGCTTTTATTATTTTCCCATGGTGATTTCTCATTGCTTAGCCAGAGTAATAGGTGGCTGACTATTAACCCCTGTTTTGTTTTTATTGCAGAAACCTCAGAAGAATATCGGCCAGACATACATAAAAATCTCAGAATATCATGGGGAACCCAAAATATGCAGGAAAAGATTGAAGGCAGGAGGATAGGGGCTGGTAGGATGAGATGATTGGATGGCATCACTGACTTGATAGATATGAGTTTGAATAAGCTCCGGGAGTTGGTGAAGGATAGGGAAGCCTGGCATGCTGCAGTCCATGGGTTCACAAAGAGTCAGATACGACTGAATGACTAAACTGAACTGAACTGAATCTTGCTTGATTTCTAGGCTGAAATATCAGCCATATACAATGCCTCTTAGAAAGAAAGAGAGTGAAAGTTGCTCAGTGGTGTCTGACTCTTTGTGAACTCGTGGACTGTATAGCCCATGGAATTCTCCAGGCCAGAACACTGGAGCCTTTCCCTTCTCCAAGAGATCTTCCCAACCCAGGGATTGAACCCACATCTCCCACATTGCAGGCGGATTCTTTACCAGCTGAGCCACAAGGGAAGCCCAAGAATATGGGAATGGGTAAGCTATCCCTTCTCCAGGGGATCTTCCCAACCCAGGAATTGAACTGGGGCCTCCTGCGTTGAAGGAAGCCCATATGGCTCTTAAGGCAGCTTTTAAAAGCGGAAGAACAAAAATAAGTTAGGGCAGGCTATTGGAGCGTTTACACACCATTGAGAAACATTGCTCACGGTTCCCTTCTGTCGTTACTTTAGATTTATGAACATGGGAGAAGGTAGATAATAAATTAGACAAACTTCTTTGCAAGGGAGTGCCCTTGCCTTTACCTATCTGGTCAATTCGGACACTGATAAAATCTATTTTAGAACCTCTACAGACAGCAGAAAGCTCAAAAGGGAGTGAAGATGAAGGTGAAACCCCATCAAAGGGAGAACCTGAATATGCAAAGCCTGAGGGGATAGAAAAAAAAAAAATGCAGGAGGCTATTAAAGCTACAGTTCCTTCTGCACCTTTGTTTGGGGAGGACAAATTTCCTTTGCCTCCTCTTCCTCCCTATCCTGGCTTAACCGATGGAGAGGCTTAAGCTTTTCCTTCCTTACAACAGGCAGCAGTTCTGTCACTTATCCAGAAAGGTATCTGTCAGACTCGACAGGAGGGTGACTTGGATGCTATGACTATGGCATTTCCAGTGACAATACATGAACAGATAGCTCCTGGGACAGAACCTAATAATCCTAAAGGGGTATATGAGGCTGTACACAAACAAGTTCCCCTTCAAAATACTGAAGGAACTTAAGCAAGCTGTTCAGAATTATGGAGTAAATTCTTCTTTTACCTTGGGAATAGTGTGGGGACTAGCTGAGGGTTCCCATTTGACTATGGTGGCTCATGGCTTAGCCAGAGCAACAGGTGGCTGATTATTAAGCCCTGCAGTCATATCCTTTAGCCCCAGTTTTATCTCTCAAGTATCCTCTGTGCCCCATCTCTGGGTAATAACCACTATGCAAATGTCTATTTCCATTGAGTTGCCTCTTCTGGATATTGTACATAACATATGTGATCTTTTGTGGTGACTTATTTCACTTATAATGTTTTCAAGGTTCATCCCTCTTATAGCATGTACAAGGATCAAGATTCATCCCTTTGTGGTATCTATCTTATTTTATGTTTATGTAGCACATTTTAAATATGTATTTATCAGCTGATGGGCACTGTTCTATTTGTGCTGCATTTCTCAGCTATTTATTGACGGTAAGATTCCTGGGTTTTATTATACATTTCCATTTGGTGGCATCCTTGAAAGAATCAGGCTGTCTATTTCATTTTATCTTTTTGTGCACACACTGGGTGGTATGAGGTTGTATAGAAGTGTTTGTCATATAAAGGAAAATCAAGGGAGAACACAGGCATAGGCCCTATATGATTGTTGTTCAAGCCAGAGCACTTCCTCTTGAGTTTTTATTCTCACCACATTTGGAAAAACTCTGCTAGAGGTCAGCACTAAAACCAGATGTGACTGTAAGTCAGTCACATAAGACCAAATACTATATGATTCCACTTATTAGGTATTCAAATAGCGAAAGTCACTCAGTTGTGTTCAACTCTTTATAACCCATGGACTATACAATCTGCAGAATTTTCCAGGCCAGAATACTGGAGTGGGCAGCCTTTCCTTTCTCCAGTGGATCTTCCCAACCCAGGGATCAAACCCAGGTCTCCCACATTGTAGGCAGATTCTTTACCAGCTGAGCCACAAGGGGAGCCATATTAGGTATCTAAAATATTCAAATTCATGGAATCAAAGAGTAGAACTGGTGGTCACCCCTTCTATTTTTTCCACATCCTCAATCTAGACTTAAAAGATCTAACTTTCCCTCTCTTATTCAGTTCTGAAACAATATGTAGATGCTCTACATTGTTTAGAGAACACAGAAGCCTGTAGAAAAGATTCCAATTGTTTTTTTTCTCTCATTCTTATCAGAAAAGGGATATAAAGTCTCAAAAGATAAATCACAATTTTGTCAAAACACAGTTAAGTATTATGGATTGACTTATCTAAGGAGAGAAAAGCACTGTCTCCTAACAGACTAAAAACTATTTAAAATTATCACATACCCTGCTCACACAAATACACACACACACACACAAGTGTTATCCCTTACTCCAAAAATTATACTTCCTTTACCACCAACAATCTTCTGAAAGTATTGGAAGGACCAATGTGCTGTGCTGTGCTCAGTCTCTTCAGTCATGTCTGACTCTTTTAGACCCTATGGACTGTAGCTCGTCAGGCTCCTCTGTCCATGGGATTCTTCAGGCACAAATACTGGAGTGGGTTGCCAGGTCCTTATCTAGGGCATTTTACCAACTCCAGGGATTGAACTTGTGTCTCCTGCATCTCCTGCATTGCAGGCAGATTCTTTACCCACTGAGTGACATGGGAAGAACCAATAGCATGCTTAAATTTAAACCAGTAAAACTTTCAGAAGTCCTTGAGTTCTCTTGGCCAAAGATACTAGCAGTACATTTTATAGCCATCTGAACCATGGTTAAAAGGACATACCATTTATGAACTGGCAGCTGGAAGGCCATGCCATCAGGGAAGTTATCTTTGATACTAGACTCTGCCCTACTGCATGCATACATGGCAAAACACGGAAAGGAGTTCATGGACTATATCCCTGTACTATGCACATTAAGGCTGCCTTACCACATATTTCTAAACTGACTCTTCATGACTGTCAACTAAGAGATTTCATCTGTCAGAGGAGAGATCAGAGAAAATATGCTCTTGAACCTTACGAGGAGAGATTTTATCAGATATTGGAAAGAACAAACACAGAAGGTAAACTCCAGGGAATCAAACCTTGAGTTTGTATTTCACAGCTAAGAAGAAATTTAAATTTCTTCACATCTGGAAGTCGATTCCAATAGGGGACCTCAAACTGAGAATTGGCAGAGATCCCCTAGAAGCAGCTGATCTTTAACAGCAGACAGCTCCTCCAAGGTCTTTGGAATAAGTGATCAACTTCAAATAGTAAACAGCTTCTTTCCAAGTATGTGACCAACACTCATATCTAATTCTTTTTTCTCTTTGATATTCGTGATCATAACCATTCTCATTTCCTATGGATACCTGGTTGTCATCCATTTGGAGTGACTCTTTTCCCTTTTCCTTCCCTCCTCTCTGTAATTGTTAATTGAGAACATTCTCATTCTCATGCCACTGCCTTCAGTCCTGCTGACAGCTAAATTTGCCATCTATCATAAGGCCCTACTAATTAAAATAAAAATCTACGGGAAATGCTGGACTCATCAAATGAGACCACCAGGAAGGAATTACAGGCAATTGCATTTCTAATTTTCACTTAATGTGTGGAAGCAATGTTAAACTAATCAAACCATTGCTTTGTTAGTCTCTCTCTCTTCCAGAGAAAGTACAAACTATTAGAATCTATTGATTAGACCAGAGGCATTTCTAAATTTGATTCAACAACCTTCAGAGAACAATAGGCAAATACTTGGCATCTAGAAAAAAACTAATGGAAGTCTATATATGTAACCCAGCTACTGTAAGATCTTTATTCCAATTTTGCATTGTGCACAACTCATACCCCCACCCCCCGCCCCCCTCTGTTTCTCCACAGGGCTCTATTGGGTACTTTTATCCTTTGAGGCCATGGCACCAAAAAAACCCATAATAACACCTCATGACCATTAAGAATAATATTCCAAGACTTAACCAGTCACTAAGATCCTAATTTCATAAGTCACCAAGTCTAGAAATTGCAGCTTATATGTAGGCTCCATAACAAGGCCACCTGGATTTTTCAGCCAGCTTAGTTGGGAGAATTACTGACATTATTTATACAAAGAATCAGAACAACGATCCCATTGGTGGTACTCATCCAAAGAGAAAAGGCTATAAGAAACTTATCACTAACTCTGGGAGAAGTTATTGATGATATCATCTCTGCCAAATAAAAATTGAAAAGGTTTATAAAAATTACAAGTAGAAACAAAATTTAAAACTTTAAAACTAAAAAGTTTCAGTTCAGTTCAGTCACTCAGTCGTGTCCGACTCTTTGCGACCCCATGAATCACAACATGCCAGGCCTCCCTGTCCATCACCAACGCCCGAAGTTCACTCAAACTCATGTCCATCGAGTCAGTGATGCCATCCAGCCATCTCATCCTCTGTCGTCCCCTTCTCCTCCTGCCTCCAAGACCCTCCCAGCATCAGGGTCTTTGCCAATGAGTCAATTGTTTGCATGAGGTAGCCAAATACTGGAGTTTCAGCTTTAGCATCATTCCTTCCAAAGAAATCCCAGGTCTGATCTCCTTCAGAATGGACTGGCTGGATCTCCTTGCAGTCCAAGGGACTCTCAAGAGTCTTCTCCAACACCACAGTTCAAAAGCATCAATTCTTTGGCACTCAGCCTTCTTCACAGTCCAACTCTCACACGCATACATGACCACTGGAAAAACCATAGTCTTGACTAGATGGACCTTTGTTGGCAAAGTAATGTCTCTGCTTTTCAATATGCTATCTATGTTGGTCATAACTTTTCTTCCAAGGAGTAAGTGTCTTTTAATTTCATGGCTGCAATCACATCTGCAGTGATTTTGGAACCCCCACAAATAAAGTCTCACACTGTTTCCACCATTTCCCCATCTATTTGCCATGAAGTGATGGGACTGGATGCCATGATCTTCGTTTTCTGAATGTTGAGCTTTAAACCAGCTTTTTCACTCTCCTCTTTCACTTTCATCAAGAGGCTTTTTTACCTCCTCTTCACTTTCTGCCATAAGGGTGGTGTCATCTGCATCTCTGAGGTTATTGATAGTTCTCCCTGCAATCTTGATTCCAGCTTGTGCTTTTTCCAGCCCAGCGTTTCTCATGATGTTCTCTGCATAGACGTTAAATAAGCATAGTGACAATATACAGCCTTGATGTACTCCTTTCCCCATTTGGAACCAGTCTGTTGTTCCATGTCCAATTCTAACTGCTGCTTCCTGACCTGCATATAGGTTTCTCAATAAATAAATAAATAAATAAATAAAATTTTAGAGGCATACCAAATTATTGTGTTGTTTATTCACTTAGCATTTATTTCTACCATTTTTAAAGAAATCTGCTTTTTCCCAAAAAAGAAAGTCAAAGAGACATCGCCCTGAATTTGATACTCCAAACTTTAGTTGAGTGGCTTATGTGTGTAATAAAAATCAGTGTGAAAATTACACTTTATAAAAAAGAATTACATACAATTCTAAAAGAGCACATTGAGGGGGGTATACTCTTCCCACAACATTAAAAAAAAAAAGATGTCTTTATAAAAGGATTGATGCTTGAGTTTCATCCTTAAAGAATTAATAGAATTTTCTAGGTAGAGAAAGAATGGAGAATATGATAGCTGCACAAATTAGAGTGTGCTCACTATTGAAGGTAGGGAAGAAAACCAGTGCTCTCACTGAGAACTGAATATGTCAGTGTGGCCATACACAAAACATGGCTGGGAACATGGAAAACCTAGTCTGGGAAAATACGTAGAGTCTGAACTGTGAAGGGTCTGAGATGCTGCGTTAACACTTTATCTTAAAGGAAATGCAGAGTTATTAAAGTTTTTAAAGCAAGGGTACAACACAATCATATTTCTCTGTTAGAATGTACTGTTAAACTTGAATAGTGATTAGGTTTCTCTGATGGCTCAGATGGTAAAGAATCCACCTGCAATGTGGGAGACTTGGGTTCGATCCTTGGGTTGGGAAGATCACCTGGAGGAGGTCATGGCAATCCACTCCAGTATTCTTGCCTGGAAAAACCCCATGGACAGAGGAGCCTGGCCAGCTACAGTCCATGGATTTGCAAGGAGTTGGACACGATAGTGATTAGTCAGGTAGAATCTGAGAGACCTCAATTTATACTTGCATCAGGCAATAAAATGGTCCCCCAAAGATGTATATGTTGTAATCCCTGGAACCTGTGACTATGTTATGCTATATGGAAAGTGGTAACTAATATGGAAAGAGGTAATGAAGGTTGCCAATTAGCTGACCTGAAAAAGAGAGCTTATTCTGTATTACAGTTGGATCCAGTGTAATCATAGTTCAGTTCAGTTGCTCAGTCGTGTCTAACTCTTTGTGACCCCATGGACTGAAGCACACCAGGCTTCCCTGTCCATCACCAACCCTGGAGATTGCTCAAACTCATGTCCATTGAGCTGGGGATGCCATCCAATCATCTTATCCTCTGTCATCCACTTCTCCTCCTGCCTTCAGTCTTTCACAGCATCAGAGTCTTTTCAAATGAGTCAGTTCTTCCCATCAGGTGGCAAAAGTATTGGTGTTTCAGCTTCGGCTCAGTCCTTTATCTCAGATCGGGGATAAAGATACACAATGCACATTCCTCAGTGTCAAACCCTCAGGCCTTTCATGACTTTGTTTAGCCCTTTGGCTAGTGGCGCCCTTTCTCAGCAATTCCCTCAAGGCTCTGGTTAAGGGAACAGTCACTAACGGTTTTCTATCAGTCACATCAGTACTTAAATGTCATGTACTTTTAATTGCTCCCAGCCCTTCACCTGGGGGTGATGAGAAAGTCATTCTTATTTTTCAAAGAAGCCCTGTTAATTATAGTACAGGCCTGTGCATAGCATATTCCCTATATATCTCCCTTTTTTATTTTTTGAAGCTTATTTTTGGTGTTTATTGGTGATCATAGAAGCCAAAGCGATAATTGCTAATAGCTGTTGTTGTCCCTCGACTTTAAAAAAAAAAATTTAATTGGAGGCTAATATTCAGGACTGATCTCCTTTAGAATGGACTGGTTGGATCTCCTTGCTGTCCAAGGGACTCTCAAGAGTCTTCTCCAACACCACAGTTCAAAAGCATCAATTCTTCGGTGCTCAGCTTTCTTCACAGTCCAACTCTCACATCCCTACATGACGACTGGAAAAACCATAGCTTTGACTAGACAGAACTTTGTTGACAAAGTAATGTCTCTCCTTTTTAATATGCTGTCTATGTTGGTCATAACTTTTCTTTCAAGGAACAGCGTCTTTTAATTTCATGGCTGCAGTCACCATCTGCAATGATTTTGGAGCACTCAAAAATAAAGTCTCTCACTGTTTCCAAGAGTCTTTTAAATGTGGAAGATGGAAGCAGAAGCATTACCGTCCAAGTAAATGCAAGAAAGACCTGATTTGGAGATGGAAAGGGGCATAAGCTAAGGGATGAGGGCAGCCTCCACAGACTTGAAAGGCAACAAAATAGGTTCTACTACAAAGTCGCCAGAAAAGCTCAACCAACATCTTGATTTGAGCTCACTGAGACCCATTTTGGACTCTCCAACCTTCAAATCTGTAAGATAACCCACATGGAATTATTTTAAGCCACTAAGTTTATGGTAATTTGTTATTATCAGTAATAGGAAACTAATACATGATCCCATCTACTAGATATGCATGATCTTTGGCAAATTATTCAACTTTCTACTTCCCCAATTGTAATATAAGATAAGATTATCCCATTTGTCTTCCAGGAAAACTGAAATAATGTACATAAAGCACTTTGCCTATTGTTGGTGTTATATATAGAGAGAGAGTAGGAGGCAGCAGAAGCAGTAGTAATTGTAGCATTATCTTTATTTTCTTCATTATTGAACTCTCTGTGAATTAAATGTTATATTGATAAAAGAAGACAAATTTAATTTTTTTTTCAGTCAATCTTATTAGACATGAGTTAGGTTCTAAGCAAAAGTAGTGGTGGTGGGGTTGGTGAGAAGAGGATGATCTGCAAAGCATTTCAGGGAAGAATCAAAGATTTTTCGTGGTAAGAAAGGAATAGCAATGGAAAGGGAAGGCTTTTATCTTCAGTCTTGGATGACTGAATATATTTCACAAATGGCAATATGGTTTAATAAATCATGTCATGCTCTGATACATGAGCACCTAGATAACTCAGGCTGAGAGCCATGAGAGGCTGTTTCAAATGCACAGTCTTTTTCTACTTTCTTAAAGTATATTAAAGACACTAAATAACTTTGTTAAGCTGCAAGAAAAATTGACCCAGTGTCAGATAAGTCCTGCTGTCCACTGCACATACTCGGCAAGACAAGACCTTCAATAGCATCTTAAAATCTACCCATTAACTCCATTAACAACTTTTTCTCTCTGGTAGCCTAACCCCTGCCCACCATCTTTAATAAAATGCTTATCCCCACACTGATCACGCTGCACTCTGCAACTACTGGGTGCCTGAATGTTCTACTCTAACAGTTATCTTTCCCAAATAGCATCCTTTTGGACTTCCCTGGTGGCTCAGACAGTAAAAGCGTCTGCTTACCAGGAGACCCAGGTTTGATCCCTGGGTCAGGAAGATCCCTTGGGGAGGGAAATGGCAACCCATTACAGTACTCTTGCCTTGAAAATCCCATGGAAAGAGAAGCCTGGTAGGCTACAGTCCATGGGGTACCAAAGAGTCAGACACGACTGAGTGACCTCCCTTTCACCTTCATAGCTTCCTTTTTAAGCTCAGATTTGAACAACAGAGTTTCTGTGTTGCTATGGATTCTGGACATATATCATTTTGTCAACTCTTGAACCTAAACCTCTCCTTTCCATCAACAGTTTACTTAAGTAAACATTTTCCTTTATCTTGTTTCCTTATTAATAGACAAATGCTTATATATTGAGAACATATCTGGAGTCCTGCTGAAATTAGTCCTTGGACTTCTGCTGATTTTAATCTGTACAAATGATCTAGAGAAAGAAACTGACTGTGAACTAGTTGGAATTATTAATCAACCAAAATTGCAGGGAAGGAGAGAAGTAGAGGAAGTTACAACCAAACACAGGTGGGGTTCAATATGCCCTGTAGCTAAGTGGGTATGTGGTAAACAAAACATAAAAGGGAACCTCATGAAGAGCTCTATACACTGGGCCTCAATGATTAAGAAATAAGTAATGCCATTCAGTTGAGATGCATGAAGTTTGGGGCATAATTACAGATGAACTATGTGAAGCTTCAATTAGACCAGAAAAATATGTAAGACACACTTATCTGACTCACTTGGAAACAGATTTGAATTTCAGTTTAACTTTCATAAAAAATACTGCTGAGGAAAGATATAGAAATATGATACAAGGATTTGCTGTCAGACTCACTAGTAAGCTAGAGTGTGTGTATGTTTGCATGCACATGTATGTTCAGAGTCAAGTTTACCATTTTGTAAATATATATATATATATATATATATAATATGCATATCCATCAACCTAGAAAGTGTTCTTGAGGCCCCTTAAAAGCAATTTCCCTTTTTCCATAGGCAACCATAGTTCTTATTTCTACCTCTATAGACTATTAAGGAACATTCCAGAATTTCATATATAAGGAATCCTACAGTATACACTCTGTGTTTGGCCACTTACACTTAGTTTTGAGCTTCTGAGATGCATCTACACTGTTGGGTTTATTAGTATTTCATATCACAATTTGTCAATTTCCTGATTGAGGAACACTTAGACTCTTTTCTGTTTGTGGTTATTGTTTAATAAAATGAAAACATTATATGAACTTTCTTGCACAAATCTTCTTTCCTTAAGGACTTATATTTTCATTTATCTTACAATTGGGTCTTGGGTCAGTACACATGTAGCACTATAAAAAACAGGAGAGGGACTTCCCGAGTGGTCCAGTGGTGAAGGCTCTGTGCTCTCACTGCAGGAGGCCTGGGTTCCACCCCCAGTCAGGGAACTAGATCCCATACCACAGCTAAGAGTTGGCATACCACAGCTAAAGATCTTGCATGCAACAACTAAAAAACCTCACATGCTGCAAAAAAGATCAAAAATACTCTGTTACACAAGTAAGACCTAGCACAGCCAAATCTATACAATAAATAATATACATTAAAAATACAGAACAAAAGTTTGGCCAAGTAATTGTACTAATTTATATTCCTATGAGCAAAGAAAGAGTTCCAACTAATCCATGTCCTTGTCAACATTTTGTGCTGCAGGTTTTTATATTTTTTAACTACTCTACTTGATGTAAAATGATTTCTAATTTAAAAAATGCTTTCTCATTTAAAATTTAATTGTATGTCTATGGAGATTCCCTGGTGGCTCAGAGGGTAAAGCATCTGCCTACAATGCAGGAGACCCAGGTTCGATCCCTGGGTCAGGAAGATCCCCTGGAGAAGGAAATGGCAACCCACTCCAGTACTCTTGCCTAGAAAATTCCATGGATGGAGGAGCCTGATGGGCTACAGTCCATGGGGTCACAAAGAATCGGACACTACTGAGCAATTTCACTAATGAAGACTAAACATGTTAAGCACCTTTTCCCATGCTTCGGGGCAATAAGCCCTTTGATCAATATAATTATGTTATTTGTTTTTTCATTATTTATTAAAAGGGAGAGAAAACATATGCAGTACTTAAATATGCAACTTGCATTATCATATTCTTAACAATGTTTTTAGATAGAAGGGGTTTTATGTCTAATATACTTTTTTCCTTCCAAAAGTTCCTTTTGTATTCTAAGAAATATTTGCCTATCCAAGGTCACAAAGATATTCTCTTATAGAGGTTTTCCTTTACAAGGTTTAGATTTAATTTGTGCTTATAACTATGATATATCAGGAATTAATTTTTATGATATAATGATTATTTGTATTTCTCCCTTAAGTTTATTTCATTTTTCCATTCACATCTGTTGAGCAGACCAGCCTACCTCTTTCAGTTGGTTTGGTACCTAGGTAGAAAAAAAAATTAATCTCAATCAACAGGTGCACGTGTACATGCTGGTCTATTTCTGGAGCCTCTATTCTATCCTATTCCCTACTTTGTCTATCCTTGTACCAACAGTACACTGTCTAAGACTACCTTTGTGATGCTTTTGAATTGTGGTTTTGGAGAATACTCTTGAGAGTCCCTTGGACAGCAAGATCAAAACACTCAATCCTAAAGGAAATAAGTCCCGAATATTCATTGGAAGGACTGATGCTGAAGATGAAACTCTAATCCTTTGGCCACCTGATGCAAAAACTGACTCACTGGAAAACATCCTGACTCTGGAAAGACTGAAGGCAGGAGGAGATGGAGATGACAGAGGATGAGATGGTTGGGTGGCATCACCAACTCGATGGGCATGAGTTTGAGCAAGCTTGAGGAGTTGGTGATGGATTGGGAATCCTGGCATGCTATAGTCCATGGGGTTGCACTGAAGTGTAAGCCCTTTAACTATAATATTATTTTTGAACTTGCATATAAAATTTTGTGTTCTTTTTCTTTTGTCTTTTCTTTTATGTAAATTCCAGAAATAACTTGAAAAGTTCTATTTTTTAAAAGACTGGATTTTTATTGAGATCATGTTGAATTCATAGATTAATTTATAGAGACAGCATTTTAATATTCAGTCTTCCAATATATAAATGTAACTATTTGTCTTCTTTATTTTCTTCTAGTAATGATTTGTGGTAGTTTTCCATGTAGAAATTTCACATATTTAAAAACTTCATTTGTAAGTATTTCTGATGCTAGTATAAATAGAATGTTCTAATTTTATTTTTAAAATTTTATTCCTGGTATATGTTTCCAAACAAAGTACTACAAATTAGGTGACTTAAAACACCAGGAATATATTCTCTCACAGTTTTGGAGCCTAGAAGTCTGAGATCAAAGTGTAAATAGGGCCAGACTCCCTCTGAAGGCTCTAAGGAAAAGCCCTTCCTTGTCTCTTCAAGGTGGGTGTGGGCAGCGGATATTCCTTGCTTGTGTGTGCTTAGTTGCTCAGCCGTGTCCAACTCTTTGCAACCCCGTGAACTATAGTTCACCAGGCTCTTCTGTCCATGGCGATTCTCCAGGCAAGAATACTTGGGTAGGTTGCCATGCCCTCCTGCAGGGGATCTTCCCAACCCAGGGATCAAACCCAGATATCCTCTATGGCAGGCAGATTCACACCATCTGAGCCATCAGGGAAGCCTAACTCCAATCTCTGCCTCCATCTTTACACGGGCTTCTTCTCTATGTGTCTCTATGCCCATTCATCTCCTTGGAAGGAAATTAGTTGTAGGATTTAGAGTATACAGTAATCCAGTCTGACCATCTCCTAACTACAAAGGTTCTCATTCTAAATAAGATCATTTTCTGAGGTCCTGAGTGGCATACATTTGGGGTGAGGACATCATTCAATACACTGCATTGAGTATATAGAAATACAATTTATTTTGTTTAATGAACTAGGGTCATACGGCCTTGCTAAATTCATTGATAAGATGCAGAAGTTGCTTTACAGATTTTTATGGTTTTGTTTTTATAGCTGTGTCTGGTCATCTGTGAATAAAGACAGTGCTACATTTTTCTTTTTCTTGCCTTGTTGTTCTCAAGAAGACTTCCAATACAACATTAAGTAGAAGTATAAGCACCATCTTCTTCTCCTTTATGCAATTTTGGGTAGAGAGATTACAGGTGCTTTTTATCATATTAGAAAACAGTCTCTGTATTCTTATTTTGCTGAATCTTTTGAAAATGATGAATGGCTGTTGGATTTAGTCAAATGCTTTCATGTAACACATTTATGATGATAATCATTATTTTTTCTTTATTTTGTTAATTAGGTAAAGTACATTGACTGATTTTTTTTGTTATTAAAGAACCTTGCATTTCTAAGATAAATCCCACTTGCTCTATTATGTTTTATTAGTTATTCTTTTTGGATTCATTTTAATAATATTTTATTGAAGACTTTTGTGCTCTGTCCATGAGAAATGTTAGTCTATAATTTTATTTTATTGTCCCATTTTGGCTACCCTTCTGCAGGCCTTGAAAAACAAATTAAGAGATGTGTCCTCCTCTTCTATTTTCTGAAAGAGTTTGTATACAATTGGAATCATTTACTCTTTCAGTTCAGTTCAGTTCAGTTCAGTCGCTCAGTCGTGTCTGACTCTTTGTGACCCCATGAATCACAGCACGCCAGGCCTCCCTGTTGGTCACCATCTCCCTGAGTTCACTCAGACTCAAGTCCATCGAGTCAGTGATGCTATCCAGGCATCTCATCCTCGATCGTCCCCTTCTCCTCATGCCCCCAATCCCTCCCATGATCAGAGTCTTTTCCAATGGGTCAACTCTTCGCATGAGGTGGACAAAGTACTGGAGCTTCACCTTCAGCATCATTCCTTCCAAAGAAATCCCAGGGTTGATCTCCTTCAGAATGGACTGGCTGGATCTCCTTGCAGTCCAAGGGACTCTCAAGAGTCTTCTCCAACACCACAGTTCAAAAGCATCAATTCTTCGGTGCTCAGCCTTCTTCACAGTCCAACTCTCACATCCATACATGACCACAGGAAAAACCATAGCCTTGACTAGACAGAACTTAGTCAGCAAAGTAATGTCTCTGCTTTTGAATATGCTATCTAGATTGGTCATAACTTTTCTTCCAAGGAGTAAGTGTCTTTTAATTTCATGGCGCAGTCACCATCTGCAATGATTTTGGAGCCCAAAAATATAAAGTCTGACACTGTTTCTACTGTTTCCCCATCTATTTCCCATGAAGTGATGGGACTGGATGCCATGATCTTCGTTTTCTGAATGTTGAGCTTTAAGCCAACTTTTTCACTCTCCTCTTTCACTTTCATCAAGAGGCTTTTTAGCTCCTCTTCACTTTCTGCCATAAGGGTGGTGTCATCTGCATATCGGAGGTTATTGATAGTTCTCCCAGCAATCTTGATTCGAGCTTGTGTTTCTTCCAGTCCAGCGTTTCTCATGATGTACTCTGCATAGAAGTTAAATAAGCAGGGTGACAATATACAGCCTTGATGTACTCCTTTCCCTGTTTGGAACCAGTCTGTTGTTCCATGTCCAGTTCTAACTGTTGCTTCCTGACCTGCATACAGATTTCTCAAGAGGCAGGTTAGGTGGTCTGGCATTCCCACCTCTTTCAGAATTTTCCACAGTTTATTGTGATCCACACAGTCAAAGGCTTTGGCATAGTCAATGAAGCAGAAATATATGTTTTTCTGGAACTCTCTTGCTTTTTCTATGATCCAGCGGATGTTGGCAACTTGATCTCTGATTCCTCTGCCTTTTCTAAAATTCACCAACAAGAGTAAATGTATTCAAAGTTTTCACTGAGAGGTTTTTGATGATGAGTTCAATTACATTAATAGACTTACTCAGATTTTAATTTATTCTTTGTCAGTTTTTTCGCACATATGGAAATATACATGTTTCATTGCTATTCTCTCCAATCATCCGACACTTCCCTTCTCTCACAGAGTCCAAAAGTCTGTTCTTTACATCTGTGTTTCTTTTGCTGTCTTGCAAAAGTGAGTCAGCTCTTAGCATCAGGTGCCCAAAGTTTTGGAGTTCGCTTCAACATCAGTCCTTCCAGTGAATATTCAGGACTGATTTCTTTTAGGATGGACTGGTTGTATCTTCTTGCCATCCAAGGGACTCTCAAAAGTCTTCTCCAACAACACAGTTCAAAAGCATCAATTCTTCAGTGCTCAGCTTTCTTTATAGTCCAGCTCTCATATCCATACATGACTACTGGGAAAACCATCACTAGATCTGATAAACTGCCCAATGAACTATGGATGGAGGTTTGTGACATTGTACAGGAGGCAGTGATCAAGACCATCCCCCCAAAAAAAGAAATGCAAAAAAGCAAAAATGGCTATCTGAGGAAGCCTTACAATAGCTGTGAAAAGAAGAGAAGTGAAAAGCAAAGGAGAAAAGGAAAGATATACCCATTTGGATGCAGAGTTCTTAAAAATAGCAAGGAGAAATAAGAAAGCCTTCCTCAGTGATCAGTGCAAAGAAATAGAGGAAGTCAAAAGAATGGGAAAAACTAGAAAGGAGTATGTCAAGGCTGTATATTTTCACCCTGCTTATTTAACTTATATGTAGAGTACATCATGAGACATGCTGGGCTGGAGGAAGCACAAGCTGGAATCAAGATTGCCAGGAGAAATATCAATAACCTCAGATATGCAGATGACACTACTCTTATGGCAGAAAGTGAAGAAGAACTAAAGAGTTTCTCAGTGAAAATGAAAGAGGAGAGTGAAAAAGTTGGCTTAAAGCTCAACATTCAGAAAACGAAGATCATGGCATCCAGTCCCATCACTTCATGGCAAATAGATGGGGAAACAGTGGAAACAGTGGCTGACTTTATTTTCTGGGCTCCAAAATCACTGCAGATGGTGACTGCAGACATGAAATTGAAAGATGCTTACTCCTTGGAAGAAAAGTTATGACCAACCTAGATAGCATATTGAAAAGCAGAGACATTACTTTGTCAACAAAGGTCTGTCTAGTCAAGGCTATGGTTTTTCCAGTGGTCATGTATGGATGTGAGAATTGGACTATAAAGAAAGCTGAGCACCGAAGAATTGATGCTTTTGAACTGTTGTGTTGGAGAAGACTCTTGAGAGTCCCTTGGACTGCAAGGAGATCCAACCAGTCCATTCTAAAGGAGATCAGTCCTGGGTGTTCTTGGAAGGACTGATGTTGAAGCTGAAACTCCAGTACTTTGGCCACCTCATGTGAAGAGTTGACTCATTGGAAAAGGCCCTGATGCTGGGAGGGATTGGAGGCAGGAGGAGAAGGGGACAACAGAGGATGAGATGTTTAGATGGCATCACCAACTCGATGGACATGGGTTTGGGTGGACTCTAGGAGTTGGTGATGGACAGGGAGGCCTGGTGTGCTGTGCTTCATGGGGTCACAAAGAGTCATTCACGACTGAACGACTGAACTGAACTAAACTGAAGAGATCTCTTCCTTTTTCCTTAGACTTCCCAGGTGGCTCTAGTGGTAAAGAACCCACCTGCCAATTCAGGAGACATAAGAGATCCAGGTTCCATCCCTGAGTTGGGAAGATCCCCTAGAGGAGGGAATGGCAACATATTTCAGTATTCTTGCCTGGAGATTCCCATGGACAGAGGAGCTTGGTGAGCTACAGTCCATGGAGGTCACAAAGAATCAGACATTACTGAGTTACTTAGCACATTAGTTTGTTAGAAGAACTTTTCTTGGTTGTGATGTTGTTTTCTGAATTCTTTGTTCCCTTCTATAGTTTCTCTAGGGTTAATTTTTAGGGAAGCAATCACTATCCATTCTAATTCTTATCCCAAGCAAGTATCAGATCTATCATTACATATCTTTACACTAAAATTACCACATTTCCTGTAGTATTAATATAACAAATCTATAATAAATCCTTTCCAGAGAGTTCCATTTCATCTCATTCTCCAGTGAGATTTTCAGGCTTTTTTCTAACATTTCTGCTCTTCCTAGTCAATCCAAGCCTCCCTCAAGCTTAATGCATAGTTTCCAAGCTAGGTTTCATAAATTTTATACACATTATGCTTGCCTCACTGGTTTTATAGCACAAGATTTACTATGTTTATTCCATTGGTCTTCTATAGAGGAACAAATTACTTTAGAGAAAATGTGATTTTGATCAATTAGGTCAATTGATCGCTCATGTTGAGTTTTGCAACAGAGGAAATTTGATATTTATTGTTAATTGTCGAAAACTGCATTTAGGACTAGAGAATAAAATGTAGGTTCTGTGTGTTTGTGTATGTGTGTACGCAAAAGGGACAGGTTATTAAGACAACAAGACTCGCATATCTGATATTCCTTGAAATTAATTTATGGAAGGATAGTTGCCTCTAATATATTAACAACTTTGAGTGTCAGAGACTATATTTTTATTAGTTAATTGTGAAATTAATTGGCCGTAAAAAAGACCATGAAAGTGAAAGTGTTAGTTGCTCAGTTGTGCCTGACTTTGTGAGACTCGTTGGATTGTAACCTGCCCGGCTCCTCTCTCCATAGAATTCTCCAGGCAAGAAAACTGGAGTGGTTTGCCATGCCCTTCTGCAGAGGATCTTTCTGACCCTGGGACTGAACCTAGGTCTCCTGCATTGCAGGCATTCTTTTACCATCTGAGCCACCTGGGAAGCCCCTACAAAGGCCATAGAATAAAAGTAATTTAACCTACTCAGATAGGTTAAGACAGAAAATTAATATATTTAGATATTCCCTATATTATTATTCTTAATCTGAAATCCTTACCTATCCTCTCTATGTTAAATGGTGTCTTAACTTTAGTGTCAGTTATTTCCTTGCATTACTTTATAGTTTTCTACTTATTTCTATATCCCTAAGCAGTATTTTCTTTTAATTTTAATGCTTATAAAATTCAAATTCATGAAATAATATTGTAAGTACTCTTGTATGAGTTGCATCTTTAGCTCAATATTATGTTTTTAATAATTCACATCAATGCAACAGTTGCAGTTTTCTCATTTTTATTGAAGTAGACTATTTTCATATATGAATATATTATTTATGTATCTATTCTGTTATTTATGAACATTGAGTTGCTGGAATTTTGTTAAAATGGGCCATACTTCTAAGTATTCCCCTATGTGTCTTCTATACAAGCATAAGGGAAAACTGTTATAATATCTTCATAGTCTATAGAACAATTATTCCATGATTTTCTGTAATAACTTCTGATTTTCCAAGCCATTTCATCTTTCTTTATTCTTAGTCTAGAATGACCCAGATGAATCATTAAAGCAGAACTCATTCCTTATCATTCTTAATTATAAATGCTATTCCCAAATCAAAGTTCTATCAGGGAAAAGTAGTGTATAATTAGACATAATTCTAAAGATCAATGCATGGCTAATTTGATCATTTTGGGATTCTTTATAGTAAATATGTTTCAGTGCTCAATTTATCCAATTAGAACATTTGATTCTGATAAAATAGATAGCTAAATTAGATTTCCAAATATGTCTAAATGCTTCAGTCCCATTTATCTTCTGTGGACCCATAGACAACTAATCTCTATAAGGCATAACAGAAAGAATATTTTACATTTGTACACGAGTATAATACTTTATAGATTTTCACACTGAAGGAAGATAGCTGACAGCAAAGAGACTTTTTACGTAGCTATCAGTTTCAGAGAGTTTATGGGGAAGAACAAGTTGGTTCTGCAAATTCATTAGATCTATAAACCTAACTTTTTATCTCCTCTTATCATATTGCATGCTCAATGTCTCTGAATATTAATTGTATAGCATATTAATACCATACTTCCTTCAAGTCGCTCAGTCATGTCTGACTCTTTGTGACCCCATACGGTCCATGGAATTCTGCAGACCAGAATACTGGAGTGGGTAGCCTTTTCCTTCTCCAGGGGCTCTTCCCAACCCAGGGATTGAAACCAGGTCTCTTGCATCGCAGGCAGATCCTTTACCAACTGAACCATAAGGGAAGACCTTGCTTTCGGAGATATAGCCAAAAAAAAAAAAAAAAAAAAAGCTACACTTTATGTCAGAGAGTGTTCTGCCTACGTTTTCCTCTAAGATTTTTATGGTTTCTACTCTTACATTTGGGTCTTTAATTCATTTTGAGTTTGTTTTTATATACTGTGTTGAATCTTAAAATGTCCTTGGGTAGTATGGTCATGTTAACAGTACTAATTCTTTCAATCCATGAACACAATATGCTTTTCCATCTGTTTGTGTTTCTTCACAGTTTTTCATCAGTGTCTTATAGTTTTAGAAATACAGGTCCTTTACCTCCTTATGTAGGTTCATTCCTAGGTATTTTATTATTTTTGTGTGATAGCAAATGTGACTGTTTCATTATCTTCCTGATACTTTGTTGTTCGTGTAACGACATGCAACAGATTTCTGTATGTTAATTTTGTATCCAGCTGCTTTACTGAATTAATTCATGAGCTCCAGTAGTTTTCTGGTAGTGTCTTCACAGTTTTCTATGTACAGTATTATATCATCAGCAACCCACTCCAGTATTCTTGCTGGGAGAATCCCTCATGGACACAGGAACCTGGCATTATATCCAACATATACGAACAACTTTCTATGCATAGTATTATGTCAACAGTGACAATTTAACTTCTTCCTTTCAAATTTGGATTCATTTTCTATACCTCCCTTGTCTGATCGCTGTGTCTATGACTTCCAATACTTTGTTGAATAAAAGTGGAGAGAGCAGGCATCCTTGTCTTATTGTTGATCTTAGAAGAAATGCTTCTGATTTTCACCATTGACTGTAAACTTAGCTGTGAGTTTGTCATATACAGCCTAATTATGTTAAAGTATGTTCTCTCTATGCCCATTTTCTGGAGAGTTTTTATCATAAATGAAAGCTGGATTTTACAGAACAATCAATGATTAAAAAAAAAAAAAAAAAGACCAGAATCCATCTGGAAAGATTTTCTACAACTGAATAAAAAGAGAAAGAATGATAAGGAGACAGGTAGGAGAGGCATACTTTTGATATAGTCAAGTTCCATATCTCCCAGGTAGGAGACTTACAAGTTGGAGAATAATTATATTGGAGAGGTTCTTCCACATGAATGAGAATTTTGAATCTCATGTGTGTCTCTCCATCCTGGGGGTCCTACACTGGGAAGACAAGCTCCCAGAGTATTTGCATAGCTAGTCATTAGGGAAATGAATATCAAAACCACAATGAGATAACACTTCACACTTTTCAGAATGGTTATCATCAAAACACCAAAAATAACAAATGTTGGCCAAAATGTGGAAGCAAAGGAGACTTTTTACACTGTTGGTGGGAATGTAAATTGGTGCAGCTGCTATGAAAAATAGTATGGAAGTTTCACACAAAAATAAAACTTGAATTACCATATGATCCAGAAACAGCTTCCCTGGTAGCTCAGCTGGTAAAGAATTCACCTGCAATGCAGGAGACCCCAGTTCAATTCCTGGATTGGGAAGATCTCCTGGAGAAGGGATAGGCCACCCTCGTCCATATTCTTGGGCTTCTCTGGTGGCTCAGATGGTAAAGAATCTGCCTGCAATGTGGGAGACCTGAGTTTGATCCCCAGGTTGGTAGGATCCCCTGAAAGAGGGCATGACAACCCACTCCAGTATTCTTGCCTGGAGAATCCCCCATGGACAGAGGAGCCTGGCAGGCTACAGTCTATGGGGCTGCAAAGAGTCAGACATGACTGAGCAAATAAGCACAGCAAAACAGCATGATTTAGAAATTCCACTCGAGTATTTGTGTGTGTGTCACTTAGTTGTGGAAGTAACCTAAGTTATGGAAATAACCTAAGTGTTCATCAGAGTACATCAATAGATGAATGGATAAAGAAGAAAAATAGATGTGTGTGTGTGTATATATATTATATGTATATATATATACATATTTATATGTATATGCATGTATGTGATGGAATACTACTCAGCTATGGAAAAGAATGAAATTTTACCATATGAAAAAGAATGAAATGTTGCCATTTGCAGCAACATGGATGGACTTTGAGGGCATTTTGATGAGTGAAATAGCAAGACAGAGAAAGACAAATACTGTATGATATCACTCATATGTGGAATTAAAAAAATACAGTCAACTAATGAATATAACAAAAAAGAAGAGGACTCACAGATATGATGACAAACTAGGGTTACCAGTTCGTGATAACTACCAGTTTAGGAAGATGGAAAGGGGAAGGAGAAATATAAGCTTAGGGGACTAAGAGGTACAAAATATTACATATAAAATGAGCTACAAGAACATATTGTAGAGTACAGGCTATATAGTCAATATTTTATAATAACTATAAAAGATACATCACCTTAAAAACCATCAATAACTATATTATACACATGTAACTGTGGATAATATACATTATACAATATATACTATATTGTACATTGTATATAGCAATGTACATAAATTATACTTCAATAAAAATAGATTCTATCATTCTAGTTTGACTATTAGTGGATAACACATCTGTCAAAATATGTGTATGCATACAGATTCTTACTACAGAGGTCAGTAAAATATTGCCTGTGGGCCATGTTTGACCTGCAACCTGGTTTTGTAAATAAAGTTTTATTAGAACACAGTTGCACCTATACATTAACATGTTGTCCATGGTTGTTTTTACATTTTAATAGAGTTGAGTATTAAGATAGAAGCCATACAGTTGACAAAGCCAAGTCCAAAATATTTTCTATCAGGTTCTTTATTCTAAAAAAGTTGATGATACATGCACTAGTATCAATACATCAGAATTGAGAAATATAATTTCAAAGAAAAATGGAAGAAAAATAGAATTATTTCTTAATTTCTTTATTCATTTTGTTGCTTCTTTTTTCCTTTAACTTTCTTCCCTTAAGTTGACTGTGTATCTCTGAATGTTAAACTGCCCTTTTTATAAATTAGTGGGATTTTAATTAATAGATATTAGGAATATGATTAATAATTGATTTCACCATTGTAGTAGTCATTTGAGCTATACATAAAGTCTTCTAATTCTTCCTACTCTGGACACGAGTCCACTTCTTCATTGGCTTGAAATAAGGTAAAGCAATATAACTTGAGTTGGCCAAGAAAATATGAATAAAATTAAGACTTTTTTTTTTTTTTCAGACAGAAGTATAGAATTCCCAGCTTCATATTTTCCCACTCTTGGGGTAACTGAACTGCCACTAAAGTCAGAGCCTCCTTGTCTATGTTGAATGATAAATAGTAAGAAATAAGTTAAGCTGTTTTAAGGCACTGAGATGTTAAGACAATTCATTGCCAGAAGCATAAGCAAATTTACCTTGATTGTTTAAAAAAAAAATTGTTCAAGCCATAGGATGTAGTCAGTATAAAGAATGGTGGTTGGTGAAACAGTTTTAGAGAATGGGAAGAAGGTAATGAGTGACAGGCAGTTACAAAACACTTGGCAAAACTCTCACCTATAATAACTTGAGGTAGAAAACGTAAACTCAGAGCTTTAGGTGAACATATTGGAAAAGATCATGTTAATATCATGTTAGTGATTACAGGATTCTTTTAACAAAATAATAACAGATAAATACAAATTCAGAATATAAATGCTCATTTTCCAAACAGTATTGAACAGGAATAGAAGAAAATCCAGAGATCAGGGATATACAGAGTTATCAAAGACAAAGTGAAAGTCGCTCAGTCATATCCGACTATTTGCATGAACTGTACAGTCCATGGAATTTTCCAGGCCAGAATATTGGAATGGGTAGTCTTTCCCTTCTCCAGGGGATCTTCCCAACCTGGGAATCGAACCTAAGTCTCCCACATCACAGGAAAATTCTTTACCAGCTGAGCCACCAGGGAACTGACAAAAAGATAGGGAAAAAGTGGAAACAGTGATAGATTTTATTTTCTTGGACTTCAAAATCAATATGGACAGTGACTGCAGCCACGAAATTAAGACACTTGCTCCTCAGAAGAAAAGCTATAACAAACCTAGACAGCACATTAAAAAGCAGAGATAACACTTTGTTGACAAAGGTGCCTATAGTCAATGCTATGGTTTTTCCAGTAGTCATGTATGGATATGAGAGTTCAACTATAAAGAAGGCTAAGCGCTGAAGAACCAACATTTTTGTATTGTGGTACTGGAGAAGACTCGGAGAGTCACTAGGACAGCACGGAGATTAAATCAGTCAGTCCTAAAGGAAATTATTCCTGAATGTTCACTTGAAGGACTGATGCTGAAGCTGAAGCTCCAATACTCTGGCTACCTGATGTGAAGAGCTGACTCACTGGAAAAGACCCTGATGCTGGGAAAGATTGAGGGCAGGAGAAGGGGGAAACAGAGGATGAGATTGTTGGATGGCATCACTGACTCAATGAACATGAATTTGAGCAAGCTTCGAGAGATAGTAAAGGACAGGGAAGCCTGGTGTGCTGCAGTCCATGGGGTTGCAAAGAGTCAGACATGACTTAACAACTGAAAAACAACAGAGTTAGGAGGGAGAAAAGGAAAAATGAAAACATATTTTGAGCAATTTTTGAATAATAAATGAAATAAAATTCAAATATAAATCAAACACATCCAATAAAATTAATCCTCACAGTAAAAGTAAATAAAAATTTTAAATGCCAGACTTAGTCACCAGTGTTAGTTAAAAATTCTGAATGGGTTTAGATATTTCCAAGTTAGTTTTTTGAATCTGACAAAATTGTTCAGAGACAAAGAGATTAAGTGTGGAATTGTGTCATGTAATCTTGAAATGTAAGGAATGTCACCACTGGGAAGAAGATTTAGGGGTCACTGCACATTTCACAGTGTCCTATTTTCCTGACCTCAGTAGCCATAGTAGCACATGTCAAAAATGAGTCTCCATTATCTTGGGTCCCTAAATGACTACACTGAATAAAACTCCTTGTTGATACAAAAAACAAACAAACAAACAAAAAACAAGCAGGATGAGAAGGGTAAACATTATGAAGACACTGAGATTCTGGATTTTCTTTGTTTCTTCAGGATAATGTTGCCCATCCTGACCCCAAACATTACTTATCTTAAATATCTAACCTAAGATATATAGTGATCCTTTAATATAAATTTATTTATTTTAATTGGAGGCTAATTACTTTACAATATTGTACTGGCTTTGCCATACATCAACATGAATCCACCACATATTGCCCATCCTGAACCCCCCTCCCACCTCCTTCCCCATATCAGCCCTCTGGGTCATCCCAGTGCACCAGCCCCGAGCATCCTGTATCATGCATCAAACCTGGACTGGAGATTCGTTTTACATATGATATTATACATGTTTCAATGCCATTCTCCCAAATCATCCCACCCTCGACCTCTCCCACAGAGTCCAAAAGACTGTTCCTTACATCTGTGTCTCTTTTGCTATCTTGCATACAGGATTATCATTACCATCTTTCTAAATTCCATATATATGTGTTAGTATACTGTATTGGTGTTTTTCTTTCTGGCTTACTTCACTCTGTATAATAGGCTCCAGTTTCATCCATCTCATTAGAACTGATTCAAATGTATTCTTTTTAATGGCTGAGTAATACTCCATTGTGTATATGTACCACAGCTTTCTTATCCATTCATCTGCTGATGGACATCTAGGTTGCTTCCATGTCCTGGCTATTATAAACAATGCTGTGATGAACATTGGGGGACACGTGTCTCTTTTAATTCTGGTTTCCTCGGTGTTTATGCCCAGCAGTGGGATTGCTGGGTCATAAGCCAGTTCTATTTCCAGTTTTTTAAGGAATCTCCACACTGTTCTCCATAGTGCCTGTACTAGTTTGCATTCCCACCAACAGTGTACTCTCTCCAGCATTTATTGCTTGTAGACTTTTGGAAAGCAGCCATTCTGAATGGAGTGAAATAGTACCTCATTGTGGTTTTGATTTGCATTTCTCTAATAATGAGTGATGTTGAGCATCTTTTCATGTGTTTATTAGCCATCTATATGTCTTCCTTGGAGAAATGTCTGTTAGTTCTTTGGCCATTTTTTGATTGGGTCGTTTATTTTTCTGGAACTGAGCTGCAGGAGTTGCTTGTATATTTTTGAGATTAATTCTTTTTCAGTTGCTTCATTTGCTATTATTTTCTCCCACTTGAAGGCTGTCTTTTGACCTTGTTTCCTTTGTTGTGCAGAGGCTTTTAATGTTAATTAGGTCCCATTTGTTTATTTTTTATTTCATTTCAAATATTCTGGGAGGTGGGTTATACAGGATCCTGCTGTGATTTCTGTCAGAGAGTGTTTTGCCTATGTTCTCTAGGAGTTTTATAGTTTCTGGTCTTACATTTAGATCTTTAATCCATTTTGAGTTTATTTTTGTGTATGGTGTTAGAAAATGTTCTAGTTTCATTCTTTTACAAGTGGTTGACCAGTTTTCCCAGCACCACTTTTTAAAGAGATTGTCGTTAATCCATTGTATATTCTTGCCTCCTTTGTCAAAGATAAGGTGTCCATAGGTGCGTGGATTAATCTCTGGGCTTTCTATTTTGTTCCATTGATCTATATTTCTGTCTTTGTGCCAGTACCATACTGTCTTGATGACTGTGGCTTTGCAGTATAGTCTGAAGCCAGGCAGGTTGATTCCTCCAGTTCCATTCTTATTTCTCAAGATTGCTTTGGCTATTCGAGGTTTTTTGTATTTCCATACAAATTGTGAAATTATTTGTTCTAGCTCTGTGAAAATTACCGTTGGTAGCTTGATAGGGATTGCATTGAATCTATAGATTGCTTTGGGTATTATACCTAATTTCATTATACTGATTCTTCTGATCCATGAACACTGTATATTTCTCCATCTATTTGTGTCCTCTTTGATTTCTTTCACCACTGTTTTATAGTTTTCTATATATAAGCCTTTTGTTTCTTTAGGTAGATATATTCCTAGGTATTCTATTCTTTTCATTGCAATGGTGAATGGAATTGTTTCCTTAATTCTTTTTCTATTTTCTCATTATTAGTGTATAGGAATGCAAGGAATTTCTGTGTGTTGATGTTATATCCTGCAACTTTACTATATTCATTGATTAGCTCTAGTAATCTTCTGGTGGAGTCTTTAGGGTTTTCTATGTAGAGGATCATGTCATCTGCAAACAGTGAGAGTTTTACTTCTTCTTTTCCAACTTGGATTCCTTTTATTTCTTTTTCTTCTCTGATTGCTGTGGCCAAAACTTCCAAAACTATGTTGAATAGTAGTGGTAAGAATGGGCACCCTTTTCTTGTTCCTGACTTTAGGGGAAATGCTTTCAATTTTTCACCTTTAAGGATAATGTTTGCTGTGGGTCTGTCATATATAGCTTTTATTATGTTAAGGTATATTCCTTCTATTCCTGCTTTCTGGGTTTTTTTTTAATCATAAATGGATGCTGAATTTTGTCAAAGGCTTTCTCTGCATCTATTGAGATAATCACATGGCTTTTATTTTTCAATTTGTTAATGTGGTGTATTACATTGATTGATTTCTGGATATTGAAGAATCCTTGCATCCCTGGGATAAAGCCCACTTGGTTATGATGTATGATCTTTTTAATGTGTTGTTGGATTCTGATTGCTAGAATTTTGTTTAGGATTTTTGTATGTATGCTCATCAGTGATATTGGCCTGTAGTTTTCTTTTTTTGTGGCATCTTTGTCAGGTTTTGGTATTAGGGTGATGGTGGCCTCATAGAATGAGTTTGGAAGTTTATCTTCCTCTTCAATTTTTTGGAAGAGTTTGAGTAGGATAGGTGTTAGCTCTTCTCTAAATTTTTGGTAGAATTCAGCTGTGAAGCCATCTGGACCTGGTCTTTTGTTTGCTGGAAGATTTCTGATTACAGTTTCAGTTTCTGTGCTTGTGATGGGTCTGTTAAGATTTTCTATTTCTTTCTGGTTCACTTTTGGAAACTTGTACTTGTCTAAGAATTTGTCCATTTATTCCAAGTTGTCCATTTTATTGGCATATCGTCTCTTATGATCCTTTGCATTTCTGTGTTGTCTGTTGTGATCTCTCCATTTGCATTTCTAATTTATTGATTTCATTTTTCTCCATTTGTTTCTTGATGAGTCTGGCTAGTGGTTTGTCAATTTTACTTATCCTCTCAGAGAACCAGCTTTTGGCTTTGTTGATTTTTTATATGGTCCGTTTTATTTCTTTTGCATTTATTTCTTCCCTAATTTTTAAGATTTTTTTCCTTCTACTAACCCTGGGGTTCTTCATTTCTTTGCTTTAGGTGTAGAGTAAGGTTATTTATTTGACTTTTTTCTTGTTTCTTGAGGTATGCCTGTATAGCTATGAACATTCCCCTTAGCACTGCTTTTACAGTGTCCCACAGGTTTTGGGTTGTTGTGTTTTGATTTTCATTCATTTCTATGCATATTTTGATTTCTTTTTTGGTTTCTTCTGTGATTTGTTGGTTATTCAGTAGTGTGTTGTTCAGTCTTCATGTGTTGGAATTTTTAATAGTTTTTCTCCTGTAGCTGAGATCTAATCTTACTGCATTGTGGTCAGAAAAGATGCTTGGCATGATTTCAATTTTTTGAATTTACCAAGGCTAGATTTATGGCCTAGAATGTGATCTAACCTGGAGAAGGTTCTGTGTGTGCTTGAGAAAAAGGTGAAATTTATTGTTTTGGGGTGAAATGTCCTATACATATCAATTAAGTCTAACTGGTCTACTGTATCATTTAAAGTTTGTGTTTCCTTGTTAATTTTCTGTTTAGTTGATCTGTCCATAGGTGTGAGTGGGATAACTAAAGTCTCCCACTATTATTGTGTTATTGTTAATTTCCCCTTTCATACTTGTTAGCATTTGTCTTACATATTGCGGTGCTCCTATGTTGGGTGCATATATATTTATAATTGTTATATCTTCTTCTTGGATTGATCCTTTGATCTTTATGTACTGTCCTTCTTTGTCTCTTTTCATAGCCTTTGTTTTAAAGTCTACTTTACCTTATATGAGTATTGCTACTCCTGCCTTCTTTTGGTGTCTATTTGCATGGAAAATCTTTCTCCAGCCCTTCACTTTCAGTCTGTATGTGTCCCTTGTTTTGAGGTGGGTCTCTTGCGGACAACATATAGAGGGGACTTGTTTTTGTATCCATTCAGACAGTCTTTGTCTTTCGGTTGAGGCATTCAACCCATTTACGTTTAAGGTAATTATTTATAAATATGATCCTGTTGCCATTTACTTTAATGTTTTGGGTTCAAGTTTATATTCCCTTTTTGTGTTTCCTGTCTAGAGAATATCCTTTAGCATTTGTTGGAGAGCTGGTTTGGTGGTGCTGAATTATCTGAGCTTTTGCTTGCCTGTAAAGCTTTTGATTTCCCCTTCATATTTGAATGAGATCCTTGCTGGGTACAGTAATCTGGGTTGTAGGTTTTTCTCTTTCTTCACTTTAAGTATGTCCTGCCATTCCCTTCTGGCCTGAAGAGTTTCTATTGAAAGATCAGCTGTTATTCTTATGGGATTCCTATTGCATTTAATTGTATACAAAAATGATAGGTGATCCAGGATACCATATTTTCATTTGAATATTGTTGTTTACATCAGAATATAATGTTTTAAAAATATTTCAAATAACAATTGTCCATATTCTTTAGACAAAGATGTACAGAAATACATGTTGTTATGCAAGTTGGTTTATTACTCATTGCAGTGAGAGAACACACATGTGGAGGACCATGAAGTTGCAGTAAAAAAAAAAGTATTACAATTCTTATTATACAGTTTGGGCTTTGATTGATGATTTGGGGAGGGTATGCAGAAGATGTTATCTCTATATTCATTGCTATCAGAAACAGGGATAATTCTATGTGGAGTTACATAATAAATCTTATCTATAGGAAGAAAAGATTAGAAAGAGGATAAAAGTATCATTGGTAAATAAACAACAATTATTCATTTTGGCCAAGAGAGGAGGTATCTGGTATTTTCTGAGTAGCACAGTGGCTTTGTGTCTTGGTGGCACTTGGACAAAAATAATGAAGTGATCTTGCTTTGTTTCATTTATCTTGGTCTCAGGGTAAATTTCTCTGATTTAATACTCTCTGAAGTTATTTATATCAAATATTAATAGAATGACACAGTCTGGTTGTAAGTGCTATGAAAATTTTTAAATGCCACAGATTGTTTTTTTTCTTTTCAACCTGAAAATGCAAATTCAAACTTGAGATACCATTTAGTATCACCAATAAAATGTGGTTCCAGTAGGATAAAAATATTTTTACATGTGGTTTAAGTGTGCATATATACATATAAGATGACTATATTTTAATACACTTTTTATGGAAGGGAACAGCTTTCCTCTTAATATTAATAATGAGATATCTAAATTTCAGAAAAAAATATAATTTTATATCTTAGAATAAAATACTACATATTTCTAGAAAATTCATGAATGTTTGATGAGACAGTTGTTGAGTTGATTGTGTTGAGACATTAGAAATGTCCCAGCTGATGTTTTCTGTAAGAACTACTTATGTTTAGTTAAGAATATATCTGAGTCCTGGACCACTTGATTTGAGTCCCTGAGGCATCACTATTATGACAAAAACCATATCTTCCATTCTGAAGATAAATATGAGAAAGACTAAACCAAATGGAATTATATTCTTTTAAATAAATAGATGATTTAGATTTTGAGGATATAATAGTGTCAAAATCACAAAGGGATTATTAAAACATGAAACATTCAAACATTTAAAATTTTTGCAGTGTGAGTAGTCCTACTTAGTATTTTGGGAGGTTGTTTGAAATCATTTATGTTTCAATATTAAAGTCTACACAAAATACATTTACTTTTCTCTTTCCCTGAATCTCATTTAAAGGGTAATAAGGGATAAAAATAAATCATAAGCCGGCAAAAATAAAGGCAATCTGAAGGGAGCTTTCCATGAATAAGACATTTCAATAAATTTCTTGAAGGTATAAAGTAAATTGAAATGGAAACTGAAATATCTCATGGTTAGAAGAGGGTTACCAAACGAAATAAACTCTTCAGTTAAGTTTAATTTTAAATAAGCAATTTTTTTAGTATAAGTATGTCCCATGCAATACTGGGAGTTTTGCATTTTAAAAAAATTTATTCATCTATTTATTTTTACTTTTTTGTTAATCTGACAAGCCTAGACACACAGAAGCTATTATTCCTAGAATGATTTGTAAAGATAGATGATTCATAAATCCCAAGTAAGATGGCATGAAAAGGAAAAAAAACAGTTACAGAAAGTAATCTTGGAAACATAATTGCAATTGGAAATAGAAAGCAAAATAAAGGACAAATGAATATAAAAAGAAATCCTTTCAGAACATGACAAAGAAATTGTACATAGGAAGAAGAAAATGAAGGTTTGGTGGAAGAGGTGGCAGACTATTGCCTATTGCCATTTTCTGTTGCCTTTGGACACTGTTCAAGGATGTTACCACTATGAGTTCCAGAAACCAAGCCAGAGCATCTCGCTCTGGTCCTATTCCTGCTCCATCTCCAGTTCTGGACTGGGTCCCCAACTAGCAGCCACAATGATGCTCAAGCTACAGGATAGTCATCCCACCGCATGTAGGGGACACTGCAGTTGGCAATTACCAAGCAACAAATGGTGGAATTTCAGTTGGGAACACAGTTCAGTTCAGTTGCTCAGTTGTGTCCCACTCTTTGCAACCCTATGAACTGCAGCACATCAGGCTTCCCTGTCCATCACCAACTCCTGGAGCTACTCAAACTCATGTCCATTGAATTGATGATGTGATCCAACCATTGCATCCTCTCTTGTCCCCTTCTCCCACCTTCAATATTTTCCAGCATCTGGGTCTTTTCCAGGGAGCCAGTTCTTCGCATCAGGTGGCCAAAGTATTGCAGTTTCAGCTTCAGCAGCAGTCCTTCCAGTGAACATTCAGGACTGATTTCTTTAGGATGGACTGGTTGGATTTCCTTGCAGTCCAAGGGACTCTCAAGAGTCTTCTCTAACACCACAGTTCAAAAGCATCAATTCTTCACTGTTCAGCTTTCTTTATAGTCCAACTTTCAGATCCATAAGTGACTACTGGAAAAATCATAGCTTTGACTAGATGGACCTTTGTTGGCAAAGTAATGTCTTTGCTTTTTAATATACTGTGTAGGTTGGTCATAACTTTTCTTCCAAGGAGTAAGCATCTTTTAATTTTATGGCTGCAGTCACCATCTGCAGTGATTTTGGAACCCCCAAAAAAGTCTCTCACTGTTTCCATTGTTCCACCATCTATTTGTCCAGATGGGACCAGATGCCATAATCTTAGTTTTCTGAATGTTGAGTTTTGAAACAACTTGTTCACTCTCCTCTTTCACTTTCATCAAGAGGCTCTTTAGTTCCTCTTCACTTTCTGCCATAAGGGAAGTATCATCTGCATATCTGAGGTTACTGTTATTTCTGCTGGCAATCTTGATTCCAGCTTGTTTCATCTAGCCTAGCATTTCACATGATGTATTCTGCATATAAGTTAAAAAGCAGGGAGACAATATACAGTCTTGACATACTCCTTACCCAATTTGGATCCAGTCTATTGTTTCATGTCCAGTTCTAACGGTTGCTTCTTGCATATAGATTTCTCAGGAGGCAGGTCAGGTGTTCTGGTATTCCCATCTCTTTCAGAATTTTCCACAGTTTGTTGTGATCCACACAGTCAAAGCTTTGCATAGTCAATAGAACAGAAGTAGATGTTTTCCTGGAACTCTCTTGCATTCTTGATGATCCAACAGATGTTGGCAATTTGATCTCTGGTTCCTCTGGCTTTTCTAAATCCAGCTTGAACATCTGGAAGTTCATGGTTCACATACTCTTAAAGCCTGGCTTGGAGAATTTTAAGCATCACTTTACTAGCATGTGGATTGACTGCAATTGTGCAATAGTTTGAAGAGTTTTTAGCATTGCCTTTCTTTGGGATTGGAATGAAAACTGCCTTTTCCCAGTCCTGTGGCCACTGCTGAGTTTTCCAAATTTGCTGGTAGATTGAGTGCAGCACTTTCACAGCATCATCTTTTAAGATTTGAAATAGCCTAGCTGGAATTCCATCACCTCCACTAGCTTTGTTCATAGTGATGCTTCCTAAGACCCATTTGACTTCACATTCCAGGATGTCTGACTCAAGGTGAGTGAGCACACCATCATGGTTATTTGGGTCATGAATATCTTTTTTGTACATTTCTTCTGTGTATTTTTGCCACCTCTTCTTAATATCTTCTGCTTCTGTTAGGTCCATACCATTTCTGTCCATTTTTGTGCTCATCTTTGCATGAAAAAATGCAAAGATCTTGGCATCTCTATTTTTCTTGAAGAGATCTCTAGTCTTTCCCATTCTATTGTTTTCCTCTATTTCTTTTCATTGATCACTGAGGAAGGTTTTCTTATCTCTCCTTGCTATTCTTTGGAACTCTGCATTCAAATGGGTATATCTTTCCTTTTCTCCTTTACCTTTTGCTTCTCTTCTTTTCTCAGCTATTTTTAAGTCCTCCTCAGACAACAATTTTGCCTCCTGTATTTCTTTTTATTCGGGATTGTCTTGATCACTATCTCCTATACAATGTCACGAAACTCCATCTATAATTCTTCAGGAATTCTATCAGACCTAGTCCCTTAAATCTATTTGGGGACACAGAGAAGCAGCAAATTTCCTCATCTCCAGGCAACTTCCCAACTTGAGAGAGCTTGGCTCTCCTGAGGAACAGAAAGATTAATTATCACTGAGGCAGTGAATGAAACTGACCCAGGTGGCTTTCTGTTCCACTCTCACTTACCTCATCCACCCTATTTCTCCCTCTCTGAATACTGGCTCTTTTTTCTTTATCAAGTGTCTCCAGTGTTTAGCAACTGGGTGCAAAACATGCCTACCATTTAGTGGGGTCTGTCACAGGTAAATAGGGCAGGCAGAGCCAGAGTTTCCCTCTTATTGTATAAATACCACACAATATTCTCCAAGTTCCCACTTCACCAACAAAGCCTGAAGTATTCACTACCTGGCATTTTGCATAAAATACCTGCAACCCCCAAGTCTAGTGATTGATCAAAAAAATCTTAAAAAGTGACTGAAAATAGTTTCATGAAGAAAAAACAATGTGAAAGTAGACAGAAAAGGAACAATAAAAGAAATAACAGAAAAAGCCCCTTAAAACTGTAGAAGGAAACACATCTTTTGTTTGAAAGGACTCGAAGTATATATGAAAAATGAAATGGAGAAAAAGCATCTATGTTATAAAGAGGAAAGCCTACATGTTTCCTAGGGTAGGGGATAGTGGGAGGGGAAAAAATAAAAATCAACTGCCATCAAACTTCTCAGTAGAAATATCTGATATTAAAAGGTATATGCTTGACTTAAATTGTCATCTGAAAGTTTCAACTCATCCTCATATTTATTAAAAATCACAATCAAGTGCAATGAGAAGATTAAAGTATTTTCAGACATGCAAGGTATTGTTTTATATTATTTCGGTTTTGTTATTTTTTTTTAATTTTCTTTTCATTGATTTATAACATACAAGTTTCACTGTATAATGTTATATTTCAACTTCTGTATACATCACAGTGTGCTCACCACCAAAGATTTAGTTTCTTCCCATCACTATAAACTTGATCCCCCTTATCGATTTTGTCCTACCCACCCACTCCCCCTCTGGTAATCATTACTCTGATTTTTGTATCCGTGTGTTTGTTTTCTGTTTTGTTTGGCTTGCTCATTTTGTTTTTATATTCTACTTATGAGTGAAATAATGTGGTATTTGTTTTCTTCACATGACTTATTTCACTTAGAATATTTTCAAGGTCTATCCATGTTGCTATGGCATTCCCAGGTGGCTCAGTGGTAAAGAATCCACCTGCCAATGCAAGAGACATGGGTTCGATCCCTAGGTCAGGAAAATACCCTATTGAAGGAAATAGCAACCCATTCTAGTTTCTTGCCTGGGAAATCCCATGGACAAAGAAACCTGGCAGGTTAGAGTTCATGGGGTTACAAAATAATTGGACACAACTTAGCAACTGTACAACAATAACAAAAAAAAATCCATGTTGTTGAAAATGGCAAAATGTCACGTTTTGTAAGAAAACAGTATTCCATTGTATACATACACCACATTTTCTTCATCCATTTGTCAGTTGATAAGCAGTTAAGATTGTTTCCATATCTTGGTTATTATAGACAAATAATGCTACAATGAATAGAGGGCTGATTCTACCTTTTAAAAAAGTTTTTTTTTTTTAAATTTTTTGGATAAATATCCTGAGAGTAATATTTGGATTATATGATACTTCTATTCTCTCTCTCTCTTTTTTTTTTTTTTTGAAGAATCTCCATACTGTTTTCCTTAGTGGCTACACTAAGTTTTGCATTCCCATCAACAGTGTATGTGAGTTTTCTTCTCTTCATAAACTTGCTAACACTTGTTATTTCTTGCCTTTTTGATAATAGCCATTCTAAGGGGCATGAGGTGATATATCATTGTGGCTTTAATAATTTCAGATGTTGAACATTTTTTTTCATGTGCCTATTGGTCATCTGTATGTCTTCTTTAGAAAAATGTGAATTCAGATCTCTGTCCATTTTTTAAATGGGCTGTTTTGTCATTTTTTAAAGTTGTATAAGTTACTTATATATTAGGAATATCATACATTATTGGATATATGATTTGCAAAGATTTTCCTCCATTTGGTAGGCTTTTTAAAAATTTTTTCTGATAGTTTCCTTTGCTATGAAAAAACTTTTTAGATTGATTTAGTACCATTTATTTATCTTTGCTTTTGTTTCCCCTGTCTAAGAAGACATATCTAGACAGACATTATTAAGACCAATATCCGAGAGTGTACAACCTATATTTTCTTCTAGGAGTTTATGGTTTCAGGTCTCACATTCACGTCTTTAACTATTTGAGGTGATTTTTGTGTATATTTCTGTGATATTGTAGTCTACTTTCATTCTTTGACACGTGGCTGTCCAGTTTTCCCAATACTATTTAGTGAAAAGATTATTCTTTCCTTTAGTATATGTTCTTTGCTCCTCTGTCACATAATTGTCCATATACGTGTGGATTTATTTGTGGACTCTCCATTCTGTTCCATTGATCTATATACCTGTTTTTCTGCCAATACATGCTGCTTTGTAATAATATGAAATCAGGGAGTATGATACCTCCAGCTTTATTCCTTTTTTCTCAGAATTAATTTGGCTTCATGGGGTATTATTTGGTTCCATATTAATTTTAGGATTTTTTGTTCTATTTCTATGAAAAATACTATTCAGATTTTGATAGGGAGTACATTGAATCTAAAGACTGCTTTAGGTAATATGAACATTTTAATAATGTTAATTCTTCCACTTCATGAACATGGAATATATTTCTATTTCTTTGTGCCATCTTCGATTTATTTCAACAACGTCTTACAGTTTTCAGTGTATAGGTTTTTTATTTCCTTGGTTAAATTTATTACTAGGTATTTTATTCTTTTATTATGATTGTTATTGGGTTGTTTTAATTTTTTCTTTTTGCTAGTGTATAGAACAGAGAAGGTGATGGCACCCCACTCCAGTACTCTTGCCTCGAAAACCCCATGGACAGAGGAGCCTGGTAGGCTGCCGTCTATGGGATCGCTAAGAGTCAGACACAACTGAGCGACTTCACTTTCACTTTTCACTTTCATGTATTGGAGAAGGAAATGGCAACCCACTCCAGTGTTCTTGCCTTGAGAATCCCAGGGACAGGGGAGCCTGTTGGGCTGCTGTCTATGGGGTCGCACAGAGTCAGACACGACTGAAGCGACTTAGCCGCAGTAGCAGCAGAAATGCAATAGATTTTTGTGTATTGGTTTTGCATCCTGAAACTTCACTATATTTTTTTTTATTATTTCTAATAGTCTTTTGATGGCATCATTAGGGTTTTCTATGTATAATATTATACTATCCACAAATAGTAAAATTTTAATTCTTCTTTTCCAATTGAAATACCTTTTATTTCTTTTTCTTTTCTCATTGCTCTGGCTGAGTTTCCTTAGTATGTTAAATGAGTGGGGAGAATGGGCATCCTTTCAAACCTTTAGCTAGATTCAATCTAAAAATGAGAGAGGGCTCTGATAAATTATGAAACAAAAGGGGAGAAATAGCAATGAATACCACAGAAATACAAAGGATTATAAGAGAATATTATGAACAACTATATGCCAAGAATTTGGACAAGTGAAAAGAAATGGATAAATTCTTAGAATCATGAAACTTTCCAGAACTGAATCATGAAGGAATAGAAAATCTGAATAGGCTAATCACTAGTAAAGATATTGAAACAGTAATCAAACCCCCCCCCAAAATAAAAACCTAGGACCAGATGACTTCACTAGTGAATTCTAACAAAAATTCAAAGATTTAACACCTATCTTCTTCCAACTATTGTAAAGGATAAAATAGCAAGGAACTCTTCCAAACTCATTTTATGAGGCCAGCATTACCCTGATACCAAAACCAGATAAGGACATTACCCAGAAAGAAAATCATACCTCAGTCCCTATTTATGAATATAAATAGTTGATATTTGCATTTGAACACATATGCAAATATACTCAACAAAATATTAGCAAGCCAAATACAACAGTACCTTGAAGTGATTGCACACTGTGATCAAGCGGGATTTATTCTAGAGAGGCAAGGATGGTTTAATATTCACAAACCATGAACACAGTACATTATCACAATAAAAGATAAAAGCATTTGTGACTGATGCACAAAAAGCATTTTACAAGATTCAACAGCTGTTTATGAGGAAAACAAAACAACAACAAAAAAACCTCTCAATAAAATTGGTACAGAAGGAATATACCTCAACATAATAAACACCATATATGGCAAGTCCAGAGCTAACATCATACTCTGGTGAAAACTGAAAGCTGTTCCTGTAAAAATTTTCTTATATTCTTGGATACAAGCCAAGGAAGAAGGTATAACAGAAAAGCAGCAAAAAACTGTTCTCAAAGAACAGTGAGAAGAGAGTTATCCAAAGGTGACAACTAGTCTTATACTTCCAAGCCCAGAATTGGCACAGGATAGAGGATTCAGCAAGAGAAGTTTTGAATGGGAAAATAATACTCTATAGACAAATTAGTACAATTGAGAGTTTGGGAAAAAAAATGAGAATATGCTGAAATCTATTAATATTAGGGGAATGTAAAAATAAAAATTAATTTAACTTGACACTTGATTCATTATACATTGAGTAAGAGTATTTGAACCATAAATAAATCAATATAATCATAGCATATGGGCACATGGTTTCCATGGCAAGAAAAACAATTTATAGTACAATATCAGTATAACAACATTATTTTATAACTTCCATAATCAGGCATTAGTAAAGTCACAGAAGAATAAACTATAGTTTATTATAAATAATAATCAATTATTTAATTAATATACATAATACATTAATAAAACAGAGTTCTTTACATTATGAGATTCTCTGTGAAAAGTTTAATGAGTTGAATGTAAGCCAAACAATTAAAATTGAATTAGGAAGACATAGGATTTTCACTGAAATTCCTCAAAGAAAGGAGAGGTGGTTTCATTTCTGAGAGGTTCAGGAATGAGAGGTTCAGAGATATGAAAAGGTTGGGAAAGAAAGGATGTTCAAGACTACATTATCAATATCCACAATTTTGTTAATACTTTAGAGAAAACAACCTCCTGCTTTCAAGTGCAATAACTTGAAAAGGAAAATTGTCTTACTGACATTACTGAAAATGAACTTTTAAAAGGACATTTAGTATGATACCAGCAATGAGATCTTTTATGTACTAAATGATTACTTCTCAAAGCATATAGTGACTTTTTTGAAATTTCCTTTTTCCCTCATAATAACCCTATAAAGTGAGTAATACCTTTTTAATTTCAAATGTGGATGAAACTAAAGTTTGGAGAGCAATATCTTGCCCAAGATAATACAGTTTACAAGAAACAGAATCAATATGCTAATCAAGGTTTTTGTGATTGAGATACTGAACAGAATGGAAAATAGCTAGACCATAAACTTATGCTAATAGAACTTGGACCTACAACCTCTGTAGCAATCATCTCAGAATGGTCAGGGCTAGGTTACTGACTTCTAGCTTCCCTATTTTTCCCACTTCTACTTTTGTCCAACTTAGGCTCAACCAGAGAAAGTAAAATGTGCTCTCCAACCCAATTACATAGCATATCCCACTTCTAGTTAGCTCACCTCTCCTTTGCCATGCCAACAACCTCTAATCAGACCCTACCTAAAGTCACTTTTTTTGCTATAAAACTTTTCTACTCTGCCTAACTTTGAGTCCTTGCTGAAACAATTAATGGTAGCTGAAACCTTTGCCATAGCAAGCTCTGAATAAATACCCTTTGTTTGTCCTCACTTGGGTGAGCTTTGTTTATTTCCACATACCAAATGCTATAATTTCAGTCACTGTACAGTAACATTTAGACTTCCAATGGAACAACAAATTGCTATTCTTAAAACTTGCTTTTGGAAGATAAAATTTTCCAGGCAAAGGTAAAAACAAACAAACAAACAAACATTCACAGGAGCTCCCCACTTGAGATAATTTGGAGTGATAAACTATAGTAAAATAAAAACTGCAAATTGTTGTTCTAACTCTTAAATTCACTTCTGTTCTGCATTTATAGTTGGAAGAAAGGATCCAAGGCCAAATGACCTTTTATGTTGTATTCCTTGGTTCCCTTCTACAGCTGGTATTGTTACAGATAAAAACAACCAGCAGCGGTCAGATGTAAGCTGCAGATGGTGCTAAAGCAAAGTGCTTTCTGGCTCTTAATGGCTTTTTCTTTGCAAATGGAATGAAACACAGCAGGGACTAAAAGTAAGCACCTAAATATTTCCAATTAAAGCAAAGGGTCTGGGCAAATAAAATAATTAAGGGGAAATGTTTAAAATAGCATCAACGCATGAGGTATGACTCAGACGAAGAAGGAGAGATTCTCTATCAATCACTTCCAGGTACTTTGACTTCAGCATATGATACCTTAGGTGGCTCTGCGTTAATCTATTTCCAGAGGCCACCAGGCTCTAAAATTCTGGACACCTGATGTGAAGAGCTGACTCATTTGAAAATACCCTGATGCTGGGAAAGACTGAAGACAAAAGAAGAGGGGCGCAGAAGATGAGATGGTTAGATAGTAATACCAAACCAATAGACATAAATCTGAGCAAATTCTGGGAGAAGGAAGGATGGGGAAGCCGGGACCCTTCAATCCATGGGGTCACAGTTGAACACGACTTAGCAACTGAACAACAATAACAATAACCAGTATTTGTTTCTCAACTGTTGTTTCTGAGAAAATCAGTTTCTCCAGAGCTTATGAAGTGTTCTACAACAAAGCAGGGGGTAGTATCTTTTTTAATGAAATGTGAACAACTGGGTTACACAAAATTGTAAACATTCCTTTCTAATAATACGTCCATGAGCCTTAATTATATAGGAAGATATGACCTGAAATGTTTCTAAATATTTTCACAGTTCAGTTCATGGGAGTAGTGTTCAAAGAAACATAATTGAGTTGTTAGATCTTCATTGGAAGCCATCTTAAAGCTTTAAGTGAATTTCTATATTCCATTGCAATGAAGATATCACAGAGTGCAGAGTCTGAAAAGGGCCAATGAGTTAACTTTAGAATTTTGGAACTAGGATAAGGTGAAAGAAGGAAGGGTCTTATACGACAGAATAGAACATGATTAAAGGCTGAGGACATGGTACCAGTCGGTTAGATTTGAATTGCTGGATTTACTGCTTTGTGGCTTTAAAAGTGAAAGTGTTAGTCTCTCAGTCATGTCCAACTCTCTATGACCCCGTGGACTGTAGCCCACTAGGCTCCTCTGTCCATGGAATTCTCCAGAAAAGAATATTGGAGAAGGTATATTATTGGAGTGGCATATTATTAATTAAATTATGCTTCAGTTTCCTCTTCAATTGAAAGTTATTGAGAGGATTGAATAAATTAGCATATGCAAAGTGCTAAGAATGTTATACTTTTCATTACTATTGCCATAATTTATCATTTTCTGGGAAAACTGAACAGCAGGTCTTGGACTATTCTGACCACACTCTTTCCTCTGAGTTTACAGTAAACAAGTTAATTGTTTATGCTATGAAAAATGGATCTGAAAATTCTTTGAAAATCTCAATGTGTGCTATTTGGCGAAGGTTGTCAGAAGAGGTGGGGGCTTATATGCAAGTCATACATTTCAGTCCCTTAGCACTCTTATACCTATAAAGAGGTTAATCCTCTGCCAAATGAATACCCACTACATTCTACCTCTCTCCTCAAGATGTTTTTCTTCTACAGAATTATGCTATAAATTGGAGCATGGTGCAAACTGCTCTGAGGGCTAACTCACTGGGATAACTCTGACATCATTTGAAGCACAGAGACCCTCTGGGAACTCTAGGGGGTTTATATCCCTACTACTGTGTTGGCAGTTAGGTCCTTCAGTCAGCTGAAGAGTGACTTACATTTCTATTGAAAGACTGCCTTGATTTATAGATAGCTAATGAAATGACTAGATTTTAAATCAGCAAAACATTTCAAATATAATATTCTATTCTTTGCCCCCCCCCATTCTTCCTTCACACTGGCACTAGAACAGGATAAATATAATTTCCCCAAATTAAAAATTCTTTTGTTTAGCATTCTATTTAAGTCAACATTGATTTTATGGGAAACAATAAAAAACAGGAACTGAATCTGGCCTATTCAGTTTCCATTTTAGTTTAAAAGTTCAGTTCAGTTCACTTTAGTCGCACAGTCGTGTCAGGCTCTTTGTGACCCCATGGACTGTAGCACACCAGGCTTCCCTGTCCATCAGCAACTCCTGGAGTTTACTAAAACTCATGTCCAATGAGTCGGTGATGCCATCCAACCATCTCATCCTACGCCATCCCTTTCTCCTCCCATCCTCAATCTTTCCCAGCATCAGGGCCTTTTCCAATGAGTCAGTTCTTCACATCAGGTGGCCAAACTATTGAAGTTTCATCTTCAGCATCAGTTCTTCCAATGAATATTCAGGACTGATTTCCTTTGGGATTGGTTGGTTGGATCTCCTTGCAGTCCAAGGGACTCTCAAGAGTCTTCTCCAACACCACAGTTGAAAAGCATCAATTCTTCACTGCTCAGCTTTCTTTATAGTCCAACTCTCACATCCATACATGACTACTGGAAAAACCATAGTTTTGACTAGATGTACCTTTGTTGGCAAAGTAATGTCTTTGCTTTTTAATATGCTGTCCATGTTGGTCTTAGCTTTTCTTCCAAGGAGCAACCGTCTTTTAAGTTCATGGCTGCAGTCACCATTTGCAGTGATTTTGGAGTCCAAAAAATAAAGTCTGTCACTGTTTCCATTGTTTCCCAGTCTATTTGCCATAAAGTGATGGGACCATGATCTTAGTTTTCTGAATGTTATGTCTTGAGTCAACTTTTTCACTTTCCTCTCTTACTTTCATGAAGAGGATCTTCAGTTCTTCTTTGCTTTCTGCCATAAGGGTGGTGTCATCTGCATATCTGAGGTTATTGATATTTCTCCCAGCAATCTTGATTGCAGCTTGTGCTTTATCCAGTCCAGCATTTCCCATAATGTACAAGGCATATAAGTTAACTAAGCAGGGTGACAATATATAGCCTTGACATACTCCTTACCCAATTTGGAACCATTCTGTTGTTCCATGTCCAGTTCTAACTGTTGCTTCTTAATCTGCATATAGATTTCTCAGGAGGCAGGTCAGGTGGTCTGGTATTCCCATCTCTTTCAGAATTTTCCACAGTTTGTTGTGATCTACACAGTCAAATCTTTGGCATAGTCAATAAAAAAGAAGTAGATGTTTTTTTCTGGAATTCTCATGCTTTCTCAATGATCCAACATGTTGGCAATTTGATCTCTGGTTCCTCTGCCTTTTCTAAATCCAGCTTGAACGTCTGGAAATTCATGGTTCACGTACTGTTGAAGCCTGGCTTGGAGAATTTTGAGCATTACTTTACTAGTGTGTGAGATGAGTGCAATTGTTCAGCAGTTTGAAGAGTTTTTAGCATTGCCTTTCTTTGGGATTGGAATGAAAACTGACTTTTTCCAGTCCTGTGGCCACTGCTTTTTCCAAATGTGCTGGCATATTGAGTGCAGCACTTTCACAGCATCATCTTTCAGTATTTGAAACAGGTCAACTGGAATTCCATCACCTCCACTAGCTTCGTTCATAGTGATGCTTCCTAAGGCCCACTTGACTTCACATTCCACGATGTTTGGCTCTGGGTGAGAGATCACACCATCGTGATTATCTGGGTCATTAAGGTCTTTTTTGTATAGTTCTTCTGAGTATTCTTGCCACCTCTTAATATCTTCTGCTTTTGTTAGGTCCATACCATTTCTGTCTTTTTTTGTGCTCATCTTTGCATGAAATGTTCCCTTGGTATTTCTAATTTTCTTGAAGAGATTTCTAGTCTTTCCCATTCTGTTGTTTTCCTCTATTTCTTTGCATTGATCACTTTCCTCAATTTCTTTGCATTTCTTTCTTATCTTTCCTTGCTATTCTTTAGAACTCTGCATTCAAATGGGTATATCTTTCCTTTTCTCTTTTGCCTTTCACTTCTCTTCTTTCACAGCTATTTGTCAGGCCTCCTTAGACAACCATTTTGCATTTTTGAATTTCTTTTTCTTGGGGATGGTCTTGATCACTGCCTCCTGTACAATGCCATGAACCTCTATCCATAGTTCTTCAGGCACTCTATCAGATCTAATCCCTTGAATCTATTTGTCACTTCCACTGTATATTCATAAGGGATTTGATTTAGGTCATTCCTGAATTGTCTAGTGGTTTTCCCTACTTTATTCAATTTAAGTCTGAATTCAGCCATAAGGAATTCATGATCTGAGCCACAGTCAGCTCCCGGTCTTGTTTTTGCTGACTGTATAGAGCTTCTCCATCTTTATTCTCAAAGAGTATAATCAATCTGATTTCAGTATTGACCATCTGGTGAGGTCCATGTGTAGAGTCTTCTCTTGTGTTGTTGGAAGAGGGTGTTTGCTGTGACCAATGCATTCTCTTGGCAAAACCCTATTAGCCTTTGCCCTGCTTCATTCCATACTCCAAGGCCAAATTTACCTGTTACTCCAGGTACCTCTGGAAACACCTCTTTTGCATTTCAGTCCCCTTGATGAAAAGGGCATCTTTTTTGGGTGTTCGTTCTAGAAGGTCTTGTAGGTCTTCATTGAAACGTTCAACTTCAGCTTCTTCAGCATTACGGGTTGGGGCATAGCATGGATTATTGTGATATTGAAAAATCTACCTTGGAAACAAACAGAGATTATTCTGTCAGTTTTGAGATTGCATCCAGAACTGCATTTCGGACTGTTTTATTGACTAGGATGGCTACTCCATTTCTTCTAAGGGATTCTTGCCCACAGTAGATAAAAGAATTTCAATCTATGGCTTTCTAAATCCTTCAAGGTTTATTAGCCTCTGTACCCTGACACAGCAACAAGCTGATAAGTATAATGCATTGCTTTCCAGTGAAGAGGGTATTTAAAAGCTGAACAGCTGCAAAATAGCTTATAATATTACAATGCTAGCTAAAAGGATTAGAACTAATGAGCAACATTTGGATTACATGTTTGTATGGTACTATAAAAATTATCATTCTCCTAAAATAGTATAAGCTCTTTTTGTGGCTATTCAGCTTTTAAATACCTTCTTCACTGAAAACTAATGCATTATAATATCAGCGTGTTGCTGTGTCAGGGTACAGAGACTAATAAACCTTGAAGGATTTGAAAGCCATAGATTCTGAAATGCTTTCATCAAGTTTCTCTGGCAGGTTAAATTACTTACTCTTATTAAAACAGGCAGCAGTTCCTCCTAATAGTGAAAGGTCACCTTAAGTGCCTCTGTAAATAATTACATAATTCTAAAATCTTGCAGTTGAAATACCCATTTTTAATCATTCAACTCACTTCTAGAACATATCAAGGCAATAATATCATTTTAAAGTTGATATTTTATACATGTTTCAATGCCATTCTCCCAAATCATCCCACCCTCGCCCTCTCCCACAGAGTTCAAAAGACTGTTCTATACATCTGTCTCGTTTGCTGTCTCACATACAGAGGGATGGTACGGGGAGGGAGGACGGAGGGGGGTTCAGGATGGGAAACACATGTATACCTGTGGCGGATTCATGTCGATGTATGGCAAAACCAATACAATATTGTAAAGTAATTAACCTCCAATTAAAATAAATAAATTTATATTAAAAAATTAAGTTGACATTTTAATCTCCAACTTAATCATTGTTCAAGATACGAAACAATCAGTAACCATATCCAAAATCATTTCAAAGTTAATTTACTTAACTCTTAACCTCTTTCATGTTTCAATTGTCGATTCTATTTTCTAAATAAGCGGTGAGAGTAATCAAAAGTGTCTCATAAATGGCTATGTGTAAAATGTGCATTTTTTTAACCTAAACTTTAACAAACAATGAAGCTAACCCTCACTGAAGAATCAACTAAGTTTATCTACATTCCCCACTTTGGTGTATGGGTGCAATATTTCCTTTTTCATAATTCATAAACTTAACCTAAAGATTTGAAAAACAATAATGCATGCTTCTTTATATCAATCGTATGATACTACATGCTGTGTACTTAGTCACTGAGTCATGTCCGACTCTTTATGACCCCACAGACTGTAGCCCACCACGTTCTTCTGCCCATTGAGATTCTCAAGGCAAGAATACTGGAGTGGGTTGCCACGCCCTCTCCAGGGGATCTTCCCAACACAGGGACTGAACCCAGATCTCCCACATTGCAGGTGATTCTTTGCTATCTGAGCCAACATCTGATATTAGCAGGGTGATAACTTCATCCACCACTATAATATTATTTTTGTTTCTTTAGCTTAGAGGCCAAAATTAAAAAAAAAAAAAAGATATACACAAACACATAAAACATTGCAAGGGCATGGCAATTTAGAAAACAATATATATTTACAAACTATAAATACAAATATTTCCCTATAATTCTATTTAAATGATTCAAGAAAAAACTTAGGTATTTTTAGTCATTTCAAACTTCATTTGAAATTACTCTGAGGGCAAATGAAATAAATAAAATGAGATGTTATACGTATCCCATTTAGTTCTCTGCAACACTGAAAGAAGATGGGGAAGAAGATAGAATGAACCAGCAAATTCATATTTGCTTTATTCCAATCTCCGCTAATACACATAGGCTGATCTTCATTAGTAGAAACAAAAATTCTGTGAACTATAGAAAGTAGAATCCATGTTCTGCTGAGAATTACAAAAAAGAGGATTCTTGTCTTCATCTTCAAAGATCAACTTAATCAGGGGCTTTTCTGGCAGTCCAGTGGTTAAGACTTTGCCTTCCAATGCAGAGGGTTTGATCCCTGGTCAGTGTGCTAAGAATCCATATGCTTTGGGACCAAAAAAACAAAACATAAAACAGAAGCAACATTGTAACAAATTCAATGAAGACCTTAAAAAATGGTCCTCATTAAAAAAACAAAAAAATTCTTGAGAAAAAAATCGTACTAATCAGACTTGTCTTCTTGTGTCTCCTTTTGATTTTTCCTCTTTCTTAGTATTCCTCTTCTAACTCCCACTTGATCTGACAAATGTCTTTAGGTCTCAACATTCATGTTTCTTTTCCTCCCACCCCTGGGCATATTCATCATACGTTAATGCATTTACATAAAATTGTACTTTTCTTCATTGTAAGAGGGCCTGAGCTCACATGAAAAAAAAATGTTTAAAATAAAGGCTGCAATTAATATGCATATCATTAACTGATTTTTAAATGCAGTATAATGATCTGAGGGATTCAAGCCTTTTGAGAGTTGTTTGACCTTAAATTTACAAAAAGATTGAAAAATTACCTCTAGAAGGATAGATTATTTGGTTTGTAGTTAACAAATAATTTTACATTATACCTCTGAGGAATATGTATGAGGAAAACATAAAAAAAGTTATGATACCAAGATCTTTACAGGGCTGAAAAGTGCATCAAAAACCTAAATGAATTGAATATTAATTTGATACACTTGGTACAATTGGATAGTAGCATAAATATGGAGAAGATTCCTGAAATTCTGAATTACCAGCTGTATAAATTTCCTTATAAGAAGCTCATTGCTACTAGATTAACTTGCATATTTGAGAATAAATTGATAAAATATGCAATTTAAAAATAAAATTTTTCTCAGAATTCAACTCAAGATGCATTGATTACAGCATACTCACAAATAATGAACACAATCATAGTGGCATAGTATTACCTTAACATTTCATTAATGATTGTAGTTTACTTCAGAAGTACCTGCAGGAATCTGTACAAATTTTGATAAATCTTGTTACAAATTATTCAATATCACAGCAGCTCCTATGGATAATAATTCAAGGTAATATCAAATTAAATCTAGGATCTCAGACTCATAGGATAATAAAGCACCTGGAAACCATGTGTTGAACAAAAGCACATAATTCACATTCTCTTCCTAAATGAGAACTTTTGTTCATGCACACCTGAGTGTCACCATCTCTGACCACTCATCAGTACAGTTCAGTCGTTCAGTCATGTCTGACTCTTTGCAACCCTATGGACTGCAGCACACCAGGTCTCCCTGTCCACCAGTAACAGCTGGAGCTTACTCAAACTCATGTCCATTGAGTCAGTGATGCTATCCAACCATCTCATCATCTCTTGTCCCCTTCTCCTCAGGCCTTCAATCTTTCCAGCCTCAGGGTCTTTTCCAATGAGTCACCTCTTCACATCAGGGGGCGAAACAATGGGGATTTCAGCCTCAGCATCAGTCCTTCCAATGATTATTCAGGACTGATTTCCTTTAGGATAGAATGGCTGGATCTCCTTGCAGTCCAAGGGACTCTCAAGAGTCTTCTCCAACACCACAGTTCAAAACCATCAATTCTTTGGTGCTCAGCTTTCTTTACAGTCCAACTCTCACATCCATACAAGACTACTGGAAAAACCATAGCTTTTACTAGTCGGACATTTGTTAGCAAAGTAATGTCTTTGCTTTTTAATATGCTGTCTAGGTTGGTCATAACTTTTCTTCTAAGGAGCAAGCATCTTTTAATTTCATGGCTGCAGTCACTTATCTGCAGTGATTTTGGAGCCCCAAAAAACAAACTCCATCACTGTTTCCATTCTTTCCCCCATCTATTTGCCATGAAGTGATGGGACCAGATGCCATGATCTTAGTTTTCTGAATGTTGAGTTTTAAGCCAACTTTTTCACTCTCCTCTTTCATTTTCATCAAGAGTCTTTAGCTCTTCTTCGCTTTCTGCCATAAGAGTGGTATCATCTGCAAATCTGAATTTATTGATATTTCTCCCAGAAATCTTGATTTAAGCTTGTGCTTCATCCAGCCCAGCATTTAGCATGATGTACTCTGCATAGAAGTTAAATAAGCAGAGTGACAATATACAACCTTGACATAATGCTTTCCCAATTTGGAACCAGGCTGCTATTCCATGTCCAATTCTAACTGTTGCTTCTTGACTACAGTTAATTGTAACTGACCACTCATGTTACAATTTAAAAATAATTGCTTGTTTTTCACTGCCAAGTCTGCAATGGCTAATCTAGCTTTAAATGATAATGCAATGAGTGTACTAGAATAAATGCCAATCTAATTTTTTCTAACATTTGCTTTGGCAAGTTGTAGAAACAATAACGCACTTCTCTCTAAAATTCTGAGGCCAGAAAGAAAGCCAAAGGAATTTTTTTTTTTTGTCTATTTGTTTTGTTTTGTTTTTAATTTAGCTGTGCTGTGCAGCTTGTGGGATCTTAGTTCTCCAACCAGGGATAGTACCAGTTCAGGGATAGTACCTGGACTCTGTCAGTTACAGTACCGTGTCCCAACCAGAAGACCGCCAAGGAATTCCCAAAGAAAACAAAAACAAAAGGACAATAAATGTATCATCTTTGTTGTCATGTCAGAAAATTTTTTCAAATCAAGTATAAGTTTCATGAAATCCTTAAAACAGGATACAATACACAGAAAACCATCTTATACCAGTAGAGCAAGGCCCAAAATAATCTGAGTAGGTAAAAAGCCACTTTCTGCTACTATGTCCTAGTCACATACTTTGAAATACCCAGGGGCTGATAATTAACTACAGTCAAAATCAAAGTGAGAACCCATTAACCCCTTACAAAGCCTTCATTTGTTTCCCTTTGTCTTTCATATTTGACTTTGGGAAGCCAATATATGTGTGTGTGTGTGTATATATATATATATATATATATATATATATATATATATATATATATATATATATATATATATATATATATATATGATGACAAACTACCAAGTATAAAGATAATAAAGGCTTTAAATATAAATAGTTGATTTGACCCATAAGGTCCATCTGCCTGTTGCTTATTCTCTTCCATTAGGAATTAAATGTCTATTTTATCAGTATTGTTGTTAACTGAAGCTGTATAAAGATTAAATAGAATATTAAAATTACATGGATTGGAGAGGTGTCCATTTGGGATAAGAAGAGACATATTTTAAGTTCTGAGATATATTTTTCACATTTATTTTTGTTTGCTTATTCACTCAGTGAATATCTACTGGACATCTATTATGCACCTCCTTCAAGCTTTGAAGATACAGTGAAAAAGTGAAAGTTGCTCAGTCATGTCCAACTGTTGTGACCCCATGGACTATAGCCCACCAGGCTTGTCTGTACATGGAATTCTCCAGGCAAGGATAATGGAGTGGGTAGCCATACCCTTTTGCAGGGGACCTTCCAAACACAGCTATCAAGATTAGGTCTCCCTCATTGCAAGCAGATTCTACTGTCTGAGCCATAGTATTGAATGAAATAAACAAAAATAGCTATCTTCTTACAGTTTATTTTCTAGTTGGGGGCTCTATCCAATTGTATTTAATATTCAATCCTGGAGGTCTAATGGGCAAATCAAACTTCGTAAGTTCAAATAATTCTAAGCCCCTCTTCTCCTTCAAATGTATTTCTCCTCCAGTCTTTCCTATTTCAGTAAATGGCATCTCAATTCACCATGTGTTATGTCAAAAACTACAGTTGTTTTTGTTTTCTCCCATTCCCTCATTCTACACTTACACTCCATTCATCATCAAATGCTGCTGGTTCTACTTTTCAGATACATTCCAAATGTAACTGCTATAACCTTGGTCATAATTTCTCAACTATACTGGAGTAATAAGTTTTCTAACTTTCCTGATTTGTAAGAGAAAACAGGAGATGAGGGGAAGACAAAGGGAGAAAAAGAATACAAAATAGAAATAGGGAAAGAGTATTTCTAATTATTTACCTAAGGTATCCAGGAATTAGGCTAGAGCAGATAAATAAATAGATATGTGTGTATGTGTATATATATATATGCACAAATATGTATGCATACATATCTCTCAGTTCAGTTCAGTCACTCAGTCGTGTCTGACTCTTTGCGACCCCATGAATTGCAGCACACCAGGCCTCCCTGTCCATCACCAACTCCCGGAGCTCACTTAAACTTATGTCCGAGTCAGTGATGCCATCCAGCCATCTCATCCTCTGTCATCCCCTTCCCCTCCTGCCCCCAGTCCCTCCCAGCATCAGACTCCTTTCCAATGAGTCAACTCTTCGCATGAGGTGGCCAAAGTACTGGAGTTTCAGCTTTAGCAACATTCCTTCCAACGAACACCCAGGACTGATCTCCTTTAAAGAGGAATGGTTGGTTGGATCTCCTTGCAGTCCAAAGGACTCTCAAGAGTCTTCTCCAATATCACAGTTCAAAAGCATCAATTCTTTGGCACTCAGCTTTCTTCAGAGTCCAACTCTCACAGCCATACATGACCACCAGAAAACCCATAGCCTTGACTAGACGGACCTTTGTTGGCAAAGTAATGTCTCTGCTTTTGAATATGCTATCTAGGTTGGTCATAACTTTCCTTCCAAGGAGTAAGCGTCTTTTAATTTCATGGCTGCAATCACCATCTGCAGTGATTTCGGAGCCCCCTCAAAAAAAGTCTGACACTGTTTCCACTGTTTCCCTATCTATTTCCCATGAAGTAATGGGACCAGATGCCATGATCTTAGTTTTCTGAATGTTGAGCTTTAAGCCAACTTTTTCACTCTCCTCTTTCACTTTCATCAAGAGGCTTTTTAGTTCTTCTTCACTTTCTGCCCTAAGGGTGGTGTCATCTGCATATCGGAGGTTATTGATATTTCTCCCGGCAATCTTGATTCCAGCTTGTGCTTCTTCCAGCCCAGCGTTTCTCATGATGTACTCTGCATATAAGTTAAATAAGCAGGGTGACAATATACAGCCTTGACGTACTCCTTTTCTATTTGGAACCAGTCTGTTGTTCCATGTCCAGTTCTAACTGTTGCTTCCTGACCTGCATACAGGTTTCTCAAGAGGCAGGTCAGGTGGTCTGGTATTCCCATCTCTCTCAGAATGTTCCACAGTTTACTGTGATTCACTCAGTCAAAGGCTTTGGCATAGTCAATAAAACAGAAATAGATGTTTTTTTCTGGAACTCTCTTCCTTTTTCCATGATCCAGCAGATGTTGGCAATTTGATCTTTGGTTCCTCTGCCTTTTCTAAAACCAGCTTCAACATCTGGAATTTCATGGTTCACATATTGCTGAAGCCTACTTATTTTATTAATAATAACATGCTGTTAAATTGAAACACAACCACTAAACATAATTTTTTAAAGTATTTTTCCAATCCATGTCCATTGGAAAGTTCCTAAAGCACTGACAACCTGGTAGCAAAGGATATTTCTAGTGCCCAGACTTTGGTCTTAGTATATCATTTTCCTATAAAATGAACCAAAGTTTCTCAAAAATAGCAGGGATTATATAATGTCTGCATGGAAACATTTTACCTTAGGTACCAAAAAATAAATAAATAAATCTCAAGACCTCTACTAGAGTCATGCCAAAGGACTCAGTAGTTAAAAGAGTCCCACACTGGTTGAAGATTCAAAAATGCAAGCATTAAAAAAATAATATAATTTGAATACATAAAATGGAGTAAATGTAACAGTTAATCATGATGATAAAAAAATGCTCATTGCTCATCATTTGAAGATGCTGGTAAATGGACTCATTATGCTGTGAAATAAATGTAAAAATTTGAATATGTATCCTACTCTTTTCTACCATCACTGTGCTTTTTGGATAATGAAGCAATATATGAGAAGTTTATTTTTAAGGGAGAATTTCAGGTTAGAAAATAATATGACAGAATTATATCATTTTATATACTCTAATGAATTAATTAATCTAGATATTGATCAACAGTTACTCTTAACATCAGAAAACAAGAAAGACAGACTTTATGTGCCTCATTTTATATAAACACAATACTATCTATGAAACGGTATTACAAAAAAGATAAATTAATAAATCTGAATCACATCAAGCCTCCATTTCTAATCTATAGAAAAATACACAAGACTTTTGGTTTACAAACTTGTGAATTTACTGGGTGAGACCTAAAACTGGCCCCTATATATGGAGGGCAAGAAGAGATCCAAGAAAGAGGCTGATCACTCCTGATTGGTAGGTGGCAGGTTTAATAAGCAAGGGGACTTAATTGCCAGGCTTGACTTGGGCAGCTGCAAGACAAGCAGATCTTCCCACTTAAACATCAGAATCTTAAAAGTTTATATAGAGGCTTTAACTGGGTTCAGTCATGTATACTGTCTAGATGGCCTCAATAGTAAATGACTCTCTCCAGTTTGCATCCTTGAAAATGGTTCCAGTTGTGGTATCAGTGCATGGAACATATATTCATTCGAAGGACAGAGAAGAGGGAGAGGAGCCTCTGACTACACAGGCCCAGTTCACAGGTCAATTGCTGGTCATGATCTCTCAATAACTTCTTTAACAAAGAGCAAAGAGTATGTTAAAAGACACAGAAGAGAAGCAATCAGCAAAAGCTGAACTACAGGGGACTGCTGGACAAAGAATCTTATTTCTGACTCAACAAATATGTTGTAAGTAATTTAAAAAAAAGAGAAAGATGGACAGAAACAGACACTATGAGCTCTAAGTTACAAGGTACATAAGGCAGAAACAGAATGATAGGTTGAGAACACCAAGCTTGTTTTGCTGAGTACCAGAGAAACCACAGATAAAGAAATGACTCACTTACAGCCCTTCACTAAGCATCAAGCAGGTGCAGGCACAATGAGGGACTAGAATGACATAGTGAGCTTTACACCTCAAAGATGAAAACCTACCATAAGTTTCATAATGAACCCTGCCCATTTTGCAAACGTAACACATGACAAGGTATGAAGAACAGTCACATTTATATAGTGAACTCTTGAAACTAAAAATTTGCTTTCCACTATTCATTCCCGGGCCCCCTACCCCTCTTGCTCCCTGCTTCCCAGATAAAATACCCGACTCAACTGCCTATCCAGGAAACACATCTTAACTTTGCTTCCTGTCTCTTTATTTGGCCACACTGCAATGAAGCCTTTACATTCCGGAAGAGGCTATTGCCTCAGCATTTGGTCTTTCCATTTTGCAGTGGGCATAAAGCTACTTATTCTGCTACAAAATCTTTTATACTAAAGAGACATATTAACTAAATGCAATGTTTATAACTGACTTTGTTCCTGATTTTTTAAATATAAAAATAATTGTGGCATTTGTGAGAAAGTTGGAAAAATTTAAACAATGGACCTTTTCTGATATTAAGGATTTATTAAGTTTTTCAAATAATAATGACATCAAGGGTATCTTTAAAAAGAAGGTTATTGACTTTCAGAGAAACACACTGAAATATGTATAGATGAAATAATACATCTTACACTTGTGCAGGAATGATAAGGGGAAGTAAGTAGGGTACAGAATACAAGATGGGCCAGGTGTTGATAACTGTTGATGACAGATAATGCTAAAGGATTTTATTATATTCTCCTATTTCTATATATGGTTAAAGCTTTCTATAATAAATAATTTAAAATAAATGTTCAAAGTGACATGATATAAAATATATAAGCAAAGTTTTTGAGACAAGAAGATACAACTGTGTTTCTTTACTTGTTGGGTGTTGGGTCATTTGCTAAGTGTTTTAAAACATTTAAAATCAGATAAGAACGTAATATTTGAGGTTTCATGCCTTTAGCATATGTTGTGTTGGCAGAGGTGTTTCCAGAGGAGCAGAATTTACATTTTGGGGAAAAATTCTCATGTATCAGTACTTCTAATGTTGTATAGGTTAAGTTACAGTAAAAAGGCAACTCTAAATAAGATGCAGTGCTTCTACTTTAATTAATAACACAACTTTATTACAGTAAGCCAAATTTACATTCCCCCATGAAGAGGGGTTCTTTCATTACATCATTTTATGATGGATCATTAAAAATACCTTAATAGCCTCTTCATTACCCCTTAACATAATCAGTGAAAGATTTGAAGCTGAAACAAAATGGAAGATGCTGAACATGCTGCATTGCCTTGAACTTCATTTGTAATTTTAGTAGAGCAAATAGACCCTAAATGTTTCTTAATGTGGATAAATTCATTTTATTTCCATTGAACATTTTATTTTGGTATACTAGTAAGCTGGGGCTGCCATTAAAAAAGGAAACAAACAAACAAACAAACAACATCAACTGAATGACCTAAATAATAGGCGTTTATTTTCCCATATTCTGAAGGTTGGAAGTCTGAAATCATGATGCTGGCAGGGTTAGTTTCTCCTAAAGCCTCTCCTTCGCTCACAGGTATAGGCCTTCTCTTTTTGTCCTCACAAGGCCTTTGTGTATATCTCTGGGGTCTCTTCCTCTTGTTGTAATGACATCAGTCACTGGATTAGGGCATTTATGGCCACATTTAATCTTAATGATCTTCTTAAAGGCTTTATCTCCAAATATAGTCATCCTGGGAATTAGAGCTTCAATATATGAATTTGGGGAGTACTGTTGGGTTCAGGGTACAGGGGGATTCTTTACCACTGAGCCACCAGGGAATCAGAAAATACCTCTGTCAATATAATATACACTAAAAGCATGAAGCTTCAAATATTATTTTGTATGATTTTAAATGACTCAAAACACTTAGCAAATGACCCAACAATTAAAGGAACACTGCTGCTGCTGCTGCTAAGTCACTTCAGTCATGTCCTACTCTGTGCGACCCCGTAGACAGCAGCCCACCAGACTCCTTTGTCCCTGGGAGTCTCCAGGGAAGAATACTGGAGTGAGTTGCCATTTCCTTCTCCTAAAGGAACAAACTGTGTCTTATCTCAAAAACTTTATATATCTTAATATCATGTTGCATTGCATGTTTATTTTAAATTATTTATTGTAGAAAACTTTAACCATATATAGAAATAGAAGAATATAATAAAATCCTTCACCATTATCCATCATCGGCAGTTATTAACACCTGGTCCATCTTGTGTTATATACCCTACTACTTCCCCTTATCATTTCTGAGCAGATATAAGATGCAAGATTAAAACGTAAGATTAGGTGTCTCTAATAATTCAAGAGGATAACTGGGCAAAAGTTAATTTTTCACATAAGAAAAACATTTCCAAAGAATATCATGACTTTCAAAAGGTCCACCTGCTGAAAGTTCAGTAATTGGACAACTGCCCATTTGCTGAGATCCAAGTTCTCCAGCATCCATTTTCAGCCTACCCTCTACACAGTTTCTTAGCCCTCTAAACCCTCACTTCCAATTTTGGGAACTAATTCCTCACATCCGGTGGCACACTTCTTTTGTTTGTTTTTAATACACAGATTTGTGGTCAAAAAGATTTAAAAGTTACAGATAGCAAACAAACATATGAAAAAGTGCTTCACATTATATATCGTTAGAGAAATGCAAATGAAAACAGCAGTGAAATACCACTACACGCCTAGAAAAATGGGTGAAATTCAGAACTGACAACACCAGATGCTGGTGAAGTATGGAGCATCAAGAGTTCTCATTCATTTCTGGCGGAAATGAAACATGATAGCCATTTTGAAGACAGTTTGGTGGCATTTAACAAAACTAAACATACTCTTACCATAGAATCCAGCAAATTCACTCCTTGGTATTTTCCTGAAAGAGTTGAAAATGTATACCCACATAAAAACCTGCATATGGATATTTACTGCAGCTTTATAGTGACAGAGTAGATAAATGGTGGTACATCCAGACAAGAAATGTTATTTACCACTAAAGAGAAATAGCTATCAAGTTAAAAGACATGTAGGAAACTTAAATGCATAATACTAAGTGAAAGAAACTAATCCAAAAATTTTACATACTGTATGATTCTAATTATATGGTATTCAGAAAAAAAGACAAAATTATAGATATTTTCAGTGGTTTCCAGGACTTAAGGGGAAAGGATATGTGAATAGGTAAAGCAGGGCTTTAGGGCAGTGCAGATGTCCTGTATGATACCATAATGATGTATATATTTCATTATATAGATACATTTGCCAAAACTCATAGAATGCACACCAGGAATGAATTTTAATGTAAGTTTAAACTTCAGGTAAGTACATGCATGCATCCTGTCACTTCAGTCATATCCAACTCTTTGGGACCCTATGGACTGTAGCCCACCAGGCTTCTCTGTCCATGGGATTCTCCAGGCAAGAATACTGGAGTGAGTTGCCATTCCCTCCTCCAGGGGATCTTCCTGACCCAGGAATCGAACCCTGGTCTCTTATGTTTCCTGCATTGGCAGGTGGGTTTTTAACCTGCCACCTGGGAACTTCAGGAAATTATGATATATCACTGTGGGTACATCAGTTATAAAAGATATACCATGGTGGTGAGGGGTGTTGATAATGGGGAAGCTATGCATGCATGGGGACAAGGAATATGGGAAATCTCCGTACTTTCTGTTCTAAAAAAATATGCTCTATTTTTAAAGTATAATAAAATTTTAAAAGTTTTCAAAGTTTGAATCCCATCCCTTTTACTTACCATGTGATTTTGAATGAATTAATATCTATGAAGTCCAGTATGTATACCTGTCTATAAAATAGAATATCAAAAGTATATGCCTTTCAAAATGACTAATGATTAATGATTATTTTATTTAAAATAAAAATATAAGAATTTTACAAAATGCTTTCAGGTACATATTTGTATTAATTGATGGGAGGCTTTCAGCTGGGATGTAAGTGAGAAACAAAAGGTGTAGCTAGGAGGCCATTTATTCCTTTATAGTACTTCTATAAGGGGATCATAGAAATATTGATTTCCATTGATTACTTTATAGATTCCCAACATCTCAACATGAGATTTAGTCTATAATGTTTGCATAATTTTAAAAATCACTCTTTTGATAAGGCAATGCATATTTATGGCATACATTTCAAACTTAGCTAAATAATATATGGTGAAAATAAATCCCCCTACTCCTTTCTTCAACCAAAAAAATCTATATTCTATACAGATAATCTAGTTTTATTCGTAAGAACTCCGGTGATTTTTTTGAACTTAAAAATAAAAGGTTTGCCAGAGCAATGTTTTAGTACCTTAACATACTTTCTCCCTAATTTTCAGAACATTTCTAATAAACTCATATTCTCACTGTTTAGATGAAACTGATGCTGAAAATGATTAAGAAGCTGCTCAGAACCGTGAGCTAGGATTTATCCCGTATCCTTGTGGTTGTGATTCCAAAACCAAAGGTTTTAAATTTGACTAATCAGCTTTATTAAGCTGAGTCCTAGAGTCAAGATTTATTCTCTTGACTAAAATAATATTTTCTGATCTCTATGAAGTTTTACTTTGATTTTCTTTGTTCCCTACACCCATTTTTCTCCCATACCCCCTCCCTAAACCTCCTAATAAATGTCATTTTCTAACTTTTTTCTAACTTTAGAAATGTGGCAATGAGAATTTTAGACAGCTTTTCTTCAGATTCAATTTTGATCATATATAAGCCTTCTCAGGTCCTTTCAGGAACAGGCTCAGAAGTAAGGCACCTTAAGTTTGATGAATTTCAAGTCTCACAAAATGCACTGCTCACTTTCAAGTATATTCATTCATAGCCATTCTCTTTCTATACCTCAAAGTCAAGAAAGGTATTTTTATAAAAGAATTCCCCAACCTACCACTGTTAATTCCATATGAATACAGTGAGGAGATAAGAGAAATACCCAAAGGAAGCCCCATTTGCTCATGTTCAATCAAAATAAAATATCAAGTCATATTCGTTTCCCTTACTATTAAACATAGATATTAAAAAAAAAAATCTAAGAGCTAATATGTGATTTCAGAAGTTCCTATTTTTGAAATAACTAACACTAACTGGTGTGGCCTAAGATGGTGTCGTATAATGGGGAGCACGGTAGCTGGATGCGCTGCACCTCTCACTAATGGATGATTTTAGGCATCCATTCACTAGTCTTCAAATTCAGCTTCCATAAAATCATTTTAATATCTACTAGGGCTATAAGAACCTTCAGTGATATGTATTAAATGTTTTATAAACTGTAAAGCACATAAAGTGGAGGATGCATTATCTCTGAAAAAAAAAGGTATGTTTTTTGGTAAGAGAGTTTTGTCGCAAAATCTCATTCCTTATTCACAGGGTTTAAAAAGCTATACAAATATTTAAAATCAGTTCCAAATTTGGCATATTAATTTTATCTGTGGCAGGGAAGATGGAAGGTAATCCCACAACAGAGTAATGCAAGTTCCGGGAACAAAGACTCTGCAAATTTTAGCATCATCATCTAGAGTACTAGGAGTAGAGTAATAAAACTCAAAGAAGCCTTTTCAGAAGGGACATGGAGAATACAAGATATAAAGTTTCATGACCAAAGTAACAAAAAATAATCAACTAAATACTCCAATATAAAATAAAGATTTGTTTAAAGCAACAAAAATCATTATCGGTGAAAACTTTATAACCCAGAATCCAAGGCTGCTAGATCAAGCTTTTCTTTTTCTTAGCATTTATATGTATTATCTCTAAAGCTCTCACGCTGGAGTCTCAGCTAGTGGGTAGCTCAGCAGTGGAACCATGTGGGAACAGATAGCTCTGACCAGACTACCTCAATTCATACCATGTAAGTAATTCGCAAGACTAGTTCTGGTGCTAATCAACCTTCTGAGATTTTCAGCCTGGCAACAGATGAACAGCAATTTGTATCTATAAATAATAGATATCCAAGTGGGACCTGATAACTTTTTTTCCAATAATTAATTAATTATGTTTGGCTGTGTTGCTGAGCAGGCTTTTCTCTAGTTGCCGTGTGCAGGCTTCTCATTGTGGCTTCTCTGGTTGCAGAGCAAGTGTTCTAGATGTATAGCGCATGGGCTCAGTAGTTGCAGCCCCCAGGCTCTAGAGCACAGGCTCAATAGTTGTGGCATCTGGGCTTGGTTGCTCCACAGGATGTGGTATCTTCCTGGATCAGGGATTGAACCCTCATCCATGCAGGTGGATTTTTCACCACTGAGCCACTAGGGAAGACAGTGATCACTTTTTATTCCTACTACTTTTAACATTCTTGATGTATTTTTGTTGTTGTTAATTGCTACTTTGAAGGCAAATAGAATCCCCTGGAGAGGAGAATGGGTACCCATTCCACTATTCTTCCATGTAGAATACCATGGACAAAGGAGCCTAGCAGCTTACAGCCCATGGAGTCACAAAGACTTAAGACACAACTGAATGAGTAATACTTACTTACTTACTGATAAAGAAGAAAACTTTTCAATAAAAAATTTTAGAAAACCAATATCAGGCCCAAAGATAATGCTGATTCATTGAGTGAGTGCTAAACTGGACAGTTAATGAATATAGAATTAAGAAAGCTTTATAAGATAAATAGTTTCTGCCTCTTTTCTAAAGATAAATGAAAGTGCATTAGGGCTTAGCTGATGTCTTGAAATCAAAGAAAAGTGCAAATATAAACATATTTCTTTGGGTAAGAGATCTATTCCTAGCATGTATAAGTTACTATTTTATGAATCTAACATTTCTAAGTTAAAGTCACTTGATATTCACATTTCAAAAGTCATTTAATGTTGATAATTATTACTAAATATATCTTATTTATAAATTCTGAGTTTTTCTCTTAACTTGATAAAGTCTGGTAGCTTTATTTATTCTTCAATCTAGACAGACAGGCCTACCTGGGATAAAGCATTTTTGTCACTGGTGTATTTACTCAATGTACTGTAGGTTGTCAGTATGACAAGAGATAGTGAAAATAGTTTTGGCATTCATCTTCATATTGCATAAACACCAAGAGAACTGAAATTGGGAAGCTGTAATTTAGACAAGCTGACCAGCAGTTACCAACTGCTAAGAATTAAAATTCAATTTTCATACGTTGAACCAGAGGAAAGAAATTCTCAGAATATTTGACAATACCCTTTGAGCTCATCTTAACTTTCCCTCAAACTTTATATTGTGGATAAATCCTTTAGTATTTTGGAGCTCCTAATGTGTAAAATGAGGAGGTTGTACACATGGGTCCCTACAAAGCACCCTTTTTTTTGAGATGGTTTATTTTATTTTATTTATTTTTAGTTTATTTTACTTTACAATACTGTATTGGTTTTGCCATACATCAACATGAATACACCACGGGTGTACACGTGTTCCCAATCCTGAACCCCTCTCCCACCTCCCTCCCCATACCATCTTTCTGGGTCATCCCAGTGCACCAGCCCCAAGCATTCTGTATCCTGCATCGAACCTAGAATGGTGATTCGTTTCTTATATGACATTATACATGTTTTAATGCCATTCTCCCAAATCATCCCACCCTCTTGCTCTCCCACAGAGTCCAAAAGTGTGTTCTACACATCTGTGTCTCTTTTGCTATCTCGCATACAGGTTATCATTACCATATTTCTAAATTCCATATATATGCATTAGAAGGAAATGGCAATCCACTCCAGCACTCTTGCCTGGAAAACCCCATGGACGGAGAAGCTCGATAGGCTATAGTCCATGGGATCGCAAAGAGTCGGACACGACTGAGCAACTTCACTTTCACTTTCATACTGTACTGGTGTTTTTCTTTCTGGCTTACTTCACTCTGTATAATCGGCTCCAGTTTCATACACCTCATTAGAACTGATTCAAATGGATTCTTTTTAATGACTGAGCAATACTCCATTGTGTATATGTACCACAGCTTTCTTATCCATTCGTCTGCTGACGGACATCTAGGTTGCTTCCATGTCCTGGCTATTATAAACAGTGCTGCGATGAACACTGGGGTACATGTGTCTCTTTCAGTTCTGGCTTCCTTGGTGTGTATGCCCAGCAGTGGGATTGCTGGGTCATAAGGCAGTTCTATTTCTATTAAGGAATCCCCACACTGTTCTCCATAGTGGCTGTACTAGTTTGCATTCCCACCAACGGTGTAAAAGTGTTCCCTTTTCTCCACACCCTCTCTAGCATTTATTGCTTGTAGACTTTTGGATAGCAGCCATTCTGACTGGTGTGAAGTGGTACCTCATTGTGGTCTTGATTTGCATTTCTCTGATAATGAGTGATGTTGAGCATCTTTTCATGTGTTTGTTAGCCATCTGTATGTCTTCTTTGGAGAAATGTCTATTTAGTTCTTTGGCCCATTTTTTGATTGGGTCGTTTATTTTTCTGGAACTGAGCTGCAGGGGTTGCTTGTATATTTTTGAAACTGGTTCTTTGTCAGTTGCTTCATTTGCTATTATTTTCTTCCATTCTGAAGGCTTTTTTCACCTTGCTTATAGTTTCCTTTGTTGTGCAGAAGCTTTTAATTTTAATTAGATCCCATTTGTTTATTTTTGCTTTTATTTCCAGAATTCTGGGAGGTGGATCATAGAGGATCCTGCTGTGATTTATGTTGGAGAGTGTTTTGCCTATGTTCTCCTCTAGGAGTTTTATAGTTTCCGGTCTTATGTTTAGCTCTTTAATCCATTTTGAGTTTATTTTTGTGTATGGTGTTAGAAAGTGTTCTAGTTTCATTCTTTTACATGTGGTTGACCAGTTTTCCCAGCACCACTTGTTAAAGAGATTGTCTTTAATCCATTGTATATTTTTGCCTCCTTTGTTGAAGATAAGGTGTCCATAGGTGTGTGGATTTATCTCTGGGCTTTCTATTTTGTTCCATTGATCTATATTTCTGTCTTTGTGCCAGTACCATACTGTTTTGATGACTGTGGCTTTGTAGGAGAGCCTGAAGTCAGGCAGGTTGATTCCTCCAGTTCCATTCTTCTTTCTCAGATTGCTTTGGCTATTCAAGGTTTTTTTGTATTTCCATACAAATTGTGAAATTATTTGTTCTAGCTCTGTGAAAAATACTGTTGGTAGCTTGATAGGGATTGCATTGAATCTGTAGATTGGTAACAAATCCCCTTTTATAATTTTATTTAAATACATTAAAAACTAACTTTAGATTTATATAACTTCAGGAATAGTACAAGAGTTTTCCTGTATCTCTCATGCAGCTTCTTCTAATGCTATTTTATACAACTATAGTAAAATAATGAAGAATAAGAAATTAATGTTGATGCAAAATTATTAACTAAACTACAGAGCTTATTTGAATTTCAGAAAATTTCCACTAATGTCATTTTTCTTTTGTAGCATCCTGTACAAAATCTCACATTATGTTTAGTTGTTATTTATATTTGTTATACAATCTATGGCAGTTCCTTAGCTTTTCTTGTCTTTTATGCTTATGACACTTTTGAAGTAGATTAATCAACAATGTTATAGAATGCCCTTAATATGGGGATCATCTGATGTTTTCTCGTGGTTAGATGGAAGCTTTACATTACTGTCAAAAATAACACATACATAATGTTGTATCCTTCTTGGTACTTCACATCAAGGGACTCATGACATCTCTATGTCTTATTCCTAGTGATGTCTACCTGGATCACTTGGTTAAGATGGTGTCTGCTAAAGTTATCATTTTTCCCCTTGCAGTTGATAAATACCTTGGGAGACACACTTGAGGTTAGGCAAATCTTTTCCTCCTCAAAACTTTTCCCAAAATTTCTCTAATTTTAGTATTCATCAGTGGATTTTTGTCTGTAACAAATTATGACTGAAGTTACTGTCTAACAATAGTCCTTTATTTCCCTTGTTTCTTCTATGTTTTCATTAGAATTCTACTATAGGAAAGGCTTGTCATGTTTCCATCATTTTATTAGTTAATCTGATTATTTAGTTACATTAGTAAGGATCCATGAAAATGTATTTTAGTCAAGGAGTTATATCCAATACTATTATTTTATTCTTTTGAAAAAGTTTTTCCAGTTCTGTCTAGGGTGGCTCCTTAGGGTGGCTCTGTGTTGTTGTTGTAGTTTTCTCTCTTTGTAAAACTCTTTACTTTCTGGAACCAGAAGAAGTTTCAGATTCTTCTGGGTCCTAGGTGACCTAATTGTGATCAGAATATCATGGCTTCTAGGCCTTACTAACAGACAGGGTAAGAAAATGTGTTTGTGTACTAACCCCTGCATGGGTGAACACACTCCATGTCTATTGTTCTAATTATTAATCTATCAAAAAACAATTTATACAGATACCTCAAATTAAATCCAACACTGCATAGTTCATTCTAGCCTTCCTTCTTTCCTTATTTGTAAATTCTTTCTTTGAAAATGAGAAATGTGAGACCTGGCTCTCATTTTATCAACACTATTTTTCATATTTGTCGGTTTCAGTATACACATAAAAGTTTCAGAATTGCTATATCATACCCCTTAAAAAAACAATTTTCCTAATCAGAGTTTATTTTGTCTTTGTATGTGTCAGTTGTTCAGTTGTGTCCAAATCTTTGCAACCCCATAGACTGTAGCCCACCAGGCTACTCTGTCCATGGGATTCTCTAGGCAAGAGTACTGGAGTGGGTAACCATTCCCTTCTCCAGGGGACTTTCCCAACCCAGGAATCGAATCCCAGTCTCCTGCATTGCAGGCAGATTCTTTACCATCTGAGCCACTAGGGAAGCCCCAATTTTGTCTTTATCTTACAATATTTCCTACAGATTCTTATATTAGTTCTTTACTTCTCTACTTTTTTGAGTGTGGGATATATTATTTATTCATGATGCAGTTATGTTTACTTGCTGGCATTTGTAGTAAATTTTTGGTTCCCATCACACTGTGGTTGGTTTAAAATGTCTATTTATTTTCAGGCATATGTGAATACCCTCAGGACATTTAAAATTATTATTATTTCCCCAAAATATTGATATTTTAAATTGCTATTTATGAAAAAATTCAGTCTATTAAGTGGTCATTTCCCGGTTTATTTTTGTTTTAATTAAAGTCACATATAATTACAAAGAGAGTTTCCAATGGTATCTCCAAGTAGATTTAAATTCTGACCAAAAGAAGAAAAATATTGACAACCAGCTATCTCATACACTGTTATAATCTCTCATATTTATAATTGTCATGCATATTTTATGACTATAATTAAAATGCATAATTTTGATTGTTTTTCAAGAGACACACAGCAAAAAGTTGATTTTACACATTCCACAGGCACATAGACTACAACACTTGACTAAATGATTTCTAAGATTATATACTTATTTTCTGACTCAAGATCTGATAGACAGAGGGCCTGATGAACTATGGACAGAAGTTCATGACATCATACAGGAGGCATGATAAAGACCATCTCCAAGAAAAGGAAATGCAAAAAAGCAAAATGGTTGTCTGAGGAGATCTTACAAATACCTGAGAAAAGACAAGAAGCTAAAGGCAAAAGACAAAAGGAAAAATATACCCATCTGAATGCTGAATCCAAAGAATAGCAAGGAGAGATAAGAAAGCCCTCCTCAGTGATCAAGGCAAAGAAATAGAGGAAAACAGTAGAATGGAAAAGACTAGAGATCTCTTCAAGAAAATTAGAGACACAAAAGGCAGATATAGGGCTTCCCTGATAGCTCTGTTGGTAAAGAATCCAGCTGCAATGCAGGAGACCCCAGTTCTATTCCTGGGTTGGGATGATCTGTTGGAGAAGGGATAGGCTATCCACTCCAGTATTCATGTGCTTCCCTTGTGGCTCAGCTGGTAAAGAATCTGTCTGCAATGCGGGAGGCCTGGGTTTGATTCCTGGGTTGGGAAATCCTCTGGAGGAGGGAAAGGCTACCCACTCCAGTATTCTGGCCTAGAGAATCCCATGGACTATACAGTCCATGGGCTCACAAAGAGTTGGGCCTGACTGAATAACTTTCACAAGGGAAGATTTCATGTAAAGATGGGTGCATTTAAGGACAGACACCATACGGACCTAACAAAAGCAGAAGATACTAAGAAGAGGTGGGAAGAATACACAGAAGAACTGGACAAAAAAGATCTTCATGACCCAGATAATCACGATGGTGTGATCACACCTAGAGCCAGACATCTTGGAATGTGAAGTCAAATGGGCCTTAGGAAGCATCACTATGAACAAAGCCAGTGGAGGTGATGGAATTCCAGCTAGGCTATTTCAAATCCTAAAAGATGATGCTGTGAAAGTGCTGCACTCAATATGCCAGCAAATTTGGAAAACTCAGCAATGGCCACAGGACTGGAAAAGGTAAATTTTCATTCCAATCCCAAATGGGAAACACTAAAAACTCTCCAAACTACCACACAATTGCACTCATCTCACATTCTAGCAAAGTAATGCTCAAAATTCTCCAAGCCAGGCTTCAACAGTACATGAACTAAGAACTTCCAGATATTCAAGCTGGATTTAGAAAAGCCAGAGGAACCAAAGATCAAATTGCCAACATCTGTTGGATCATCGAAAAAGCAAGAGTTCCAGAAAAACATCTACTTCTGCTCTATTGACTATGCAAAAGTCTTTGTCTGTGTGGATCACAACAAACAGTGGAAAATTCTTCAAGAGATGGGGATACCAGACCACCTGACCTGACTCCTGAGAAATCTGTATGTAGGTCAAGAAGAAACAGTCAGAACTGGACATAGAACATGGACTAGTTCCAAATTGAGAAAGGTATACGTCAAGGCTGTATATTGTCACCCTGCTTATTTAACTTTTATCCAGAGTACATTAAGAGAAATGCTGGGTTGTATGGAAAACAATCCGGAATCAAGTTTTCTGGGAGAATATCAATAACCTCAGATATGCTGATTATGCCACCTTTATGGCAGAAAGTGATGAAAATCTAAAGAGCCTCTTGATGAAAGTGAAAAAGGAGAGTTAAAAAGCTGGATTTTTCAATAAGCATTCAAAAACCTAAGATCATGGCATGCAGTCCCATCACTTCATGGCAAATAGATGGGGAAACAATGGAAACAGTGACAGACTTTATTTTCTTGGGCTCCAAACTCACTGCAGATGGTTACTGTAGCCATGAAATTAAAAGACACTTGCTCCTTGGAAGGAAAGCTATGACCAGACTAGACAGCAGATTACTAAGCAGAGACATTACTTTGCTGACAAAGGTCTGTCTAGCCAAAGCTTTGGTTTTTCCAGTAGTCATGTATAGATGTGCGTTGGACTTTAAAGAAAGCTGAGCACTGAAGAATTGATGCTTTTGAACTGTGGTGTTGGAGAAGACTCTTTGGATTGCAAGGAGATCCAACCAGTAAATCCATAAGGAAATCAGTCCTGAATATTCATTTGAAAGACTGATGCTGAAGCTGAAGCTCCAATACTTTTGTCACCTTATGCGAAAAGCTGAATCATTAGAAAAGACCTTGATGCTGGGAAAGATTGCAGGCAGGATGACAGAGGATGAGATGGTTGGATGACATCATGGACTTGATGGACATGTCTGAGCATGCTCCAGGAGTTGGTGAAGGACAAGGGAAGCATGGCATGCTGCAGCCTATGGTGTCACAAAGAGTCAGACACGACTGAACAACTGAACTCTGACTCAATCCCGAGTCAGAAGAAGAGGTCTAATTTTCTGTACCACAGTTCAGTTCGGTCGCTCAGTTGTGTCCGACTTTTTGTGACCCCATGAATTGCAGCACACCAGGCCTCCCTGTCCATCACCAACTCCCAGAGTTCACCCAAACTCATATCCATCGAGTTGGTGATGTCATCCGGCCATCTCATCCTCTGCCATCCCCTTCTCCTCCTGCCTAATCCCTCCCAGCATCAGAGTCTTTTCCAATGAGTCAACTCTTCGCATGAGGTTGGCCTGTAGGGAACAAGGTATAAAGAAGGTTGAGTAGTGCTTGCAAACGAGACTCTCAACCAGGGCTGAACATTCTTGCAAACGAGATGTTCTGCCTAGTGTAGGGAACTAGGTATAAGGAAGGTTGAGAAGTGCTTACAAACGAGACTCAACCAGGGCTGAACATTCTTGCAAACGAGATGTTCAGCTAAGAATCCTGTTTGTTCCCGTGGGAAAAGAACATTTCTTGCACACAAGGATGATTCTCTGATTCCTCAAAAGGAACAGACCCTGGGACAAAACGGATTCTAAGTTGATAAGGAAGTTCCCCAAAACAAAGTCTTAGCTGCAGTAAATAAGTCAAGGTAAAGGTTATCTCGCCCTGCGCCTGCGCACTGTATAGTTTCTGAATCATAGTGCTTGGCAACATGCCCTGTAGGTTGTTGTGCAAGGGATATAAAATAAAGCAGCTGTAAGAAGCAAGTGTTAAAATATAAAGATTCAAACCACTCTGCAGTGTTGGTGTTTCATTCTGTCGCCAGCGTCTGGCGCCCAGCATGGGGCACGAGGGAACCGAAAGGGTAAGCACCCCGGGGCAAAAGGCTGAAAGGGGGACTTTCGGGAAATAGAGAAAAAGAGAAAAGAATAAAAATCCGAAAGGGTGAACACCCCGGAGAGAAACGCTGAAAGGGGGACTTTCGAGAAAAAGAAAAATAAGAGAAAAAGAACAGAAAAAAGAGAGAGAGAGAGAAAAAAAAAAAAAAAAAAGACTATGGGGAATTCCCTGTCTTTAAAGTCACAATATATGGAGCTGGTTAAAGGGCTCCTGCATTGTATAGGAATTAAAATGTCTACTCGCCGTTTGAGTGAGTTGTTCTGTCTTCTAGAGCAGCATTGCTATTGGTTTCAATATCAAACAGAAGTGCAGCTAAATTTGAAGGAATGGAAAGTGGTGCAAAAAAAGTTAAAGGCAGCATCAAAAAGGAAATGTGATTTCTTTAAGGCTGTGGACTCTATGTAACGCTATAACACAGGCTTTAAAATTAATGGCTGCTGATAGTGAGGCCGTCTCATGTTCTCTTAAAAAGGAAGATCCCCTGTACGAAGATGTGCCTATGAGTGAGGAGAAGGAAGATGAAGGTGAAAGGGGGGCTTCATCTCGGCCTCTGCTCAAACCCCCAGATGATACTAAAGATTCATCCACTGAGCCAGATAGAGATGTGAGTTCTGGGGAGAATTCAGATTCTGTAGAAGCAATGACTACTGCTTTTGGGAAGGTTTTATCAAATAAAAAACAAACTTCCAAGGCTGTTGACCCTTCTGCACCACCTTACGCATCCCTATTTCCAGTAGCTGCCAACAAGGCTGAGGTGGGGAGAGAGAGTCAATGGTTTTGGAAGTACGGGAAAAAGTATATTTTGGGAAATGCTTATTAATGACTCTCGTCCTTTAATGTCACTGATTATTGAAGGTAAACAGTTTGAAGGATTAGTGGATACATGAGCAGATGTTTCGATTATTTCTCTCCAGCAATGGCCTAATGACTGGAAAAAAGAAAAAATTCCTCTTGTTTTAACAGGCTTAGGATCAATAGCAGATGTGTGGAGAAGCGCTCAACCTTTGTCATGCCAATTGTCTAATGGAAAGAAAGTATTTATTTCTTTTTACATTGTTAATATAGCTATTAATATCTGGGGAAGAGATCTTTTATTTTCTTTAGGAACAATGCTTACCATCTCGTCGGAAAACTTGTAGCCACTGCTCAGATTCCTCGAGCTCTCCCATTGAAATGGTTAACTGATGTCCCTAAATGGGTTGAGCAGTGGCCGCTTCCAAAAGTGAAGCTCGAGGCTTTAGAACAATTAGTAAAAGAACAGCTTCAATCTGGCCATATTGAACCTTCCACGTGTCCTTGGAATTCCCCTGTTTTTGTCATTAAGAAAAAAATCTGGTAAATGGAAAATGTTGACTGATTTAAGGGAAGTTAACAAATGTATAGAACCTATGGGAGCTTTGCAATTAGGTCTCCCTTCTCCTGCTTTGATTCCACAGGATTGGTCTTTGATGGTTTTAGATTTGAAGGATTGTTTTTTTAATATTCCTTTGCAAATAAAAGATAAAAATAAATTTGCTTTTACTATTCCAGTGTATAATCATGGGCAGCCTGTAAAACGTTATCAATGGACAGTGTTGCCTCAAGGAATGATTAATAGCCCTACGCTTTGTCAGGAGTTTGTTGATCGTGCTCTTATTACTGTGAGACAACAATTTTCTAATTGTCTTCTCTATCATTACATGGATGATCTTCTATTGGCAGCTCCTAGTAAAGAGGAACGAGATAAATTTTTTATTCATGTGAAGAAAGCTTTAAGTGATTTTAGTCTTCAAATTGCTCCTGAAAAAATTCAAACTGAATTTCCTATTTCATATTTAGGTGCTATTTTGGAACAACAAAGAATAAAACCTCAAAAAGTCCAAATTAGATGAGATAATTTGAAAACTCTTAATGATTTTCAGAAGCTTTTGGGTGATATTAACTGGTTACGTCCCATGTTAGGGATTCCTACACATCAATTGCGTCATTTATTTTCTACTTTGGAGGGTGATACTGCTCTTAACAGTCCTCGATCTGTTACTTCTCAAGCAAAAGAGGAATTACACTTTGTAGAGCAACGGTTGAATGAAGGGTTTCTTACTTATCTACAACAGGATCAACCTATATATTTCATAGTGTTCCATACTCCCTATTCTCCTACTGGAGTTATTGCTCAATCTACAGGGTTGATTGAGTGGATATTTTTACCTAATAACTATACAAAAAAGCTTACTATTTATATGGATAAAATTGCTTTCCTTATTTTGAAAGGTCGAGGCCGTATTACTCAGTTAATTGGAAGTGACCCTCAAACAATTATTACTCAACTTACTTCCACCCAAATTTCTAATTGCTTACAGTTTAATGAAAATTGGCAGATAGCTCTTGCATCTTATTCAGGGACTTTTTCTAATCAATATCCTCAATCTAAAATGATAGATTTTCTTCGACATACATCAATGGTTTGTAAATCTCCTATATCTAATACTCCAGTTGAAGGAAAAACTATTTTTACAGATGCCAATAAAAATACTGCTGGCTATGGGACTGATACTACTTCTAAAGCTGTTCCACATTCCTTTTCTTCTGTGCAGTCTGCTGAACTTTGGGCCATTTGTTTGGCATTACAGGATTTTTTTTGATATTCCTATTAATATTGTTTCTGATTTTAAATATGCAGTCTTTTCATGTATTTATCTTCCTGAAGCCACTCTACCGGTAACTTTAAAAACTAATATTGATAAATTATTTTTTCAGGTTCAACAATTATTAATTAGGCGAACTAACCCTGTCTTTTTTACTCATATTTGAGCTCATTCTTCTCTCCCCGGACCATTATCTCAAGGAAATGCAAATATAGATGCCTTACTTTATCCTTTACAGTCTGCAACACAAGAACATTGCTTACATCATACTAATTCTAAACGGTTACCAAAAACTTATTCGTTAACACAAAAACAAGCTCAACGCACTGTTCGTTCTTGTTCCATATGTGCACCATTTATTTTGCCCTTTGCCCCTCCTGGAGTAAATCCCAGAGGACTACAATCTAACCAAATCTGGCAAATAGATGTTGCTTTTATTTCTTCATTCAGTAAACAAAAATATGTTCATCATACTATAGATACGTATTCCCATTTTCAATGGGCTACAGCTTTAAGTTCAGAAAAGGCAGATTCTGTTATTACTCATTTACTATTTTGTTTTGCTATTATGGGCGTACCTATAGAATTAAAAACTGATAATGCTCCCGCATATCAATCCTCTAAATTATCTCAATTTTTAGAACAATATCATATTAAGCACACTTTTGGTATTCCTTATAATAGTCAAGGACAAGCTATAATTGAAAGAGCTAATCGGACTGTTCGAGAATACATTGAAAAAATAAGAAAGGGGGAGAAAGGTGTGATATCACCAAGGGATGTATTAAAGAAAACACTATTAACTCTTAACTTTTTGAATGTCTGGGGAAAAAGTAAGATGACTCCAGCAGAACAGCATTTTGGCAATTCAGAAGAGAAGACAAAAAGCTTTGAACATTCCCAGGTATGGTATAAGGATGAGATAAAGGGATGGATTCCAGCAGTACTTCACTTCTTGGGGCGAGGGTGTGCTTTTATTTCTGTGAATAATTTCAGGATCTGGGTTCCATTGAGATTGGTGAAGTTGCAGGATGAGCGACCCATTCGTGCGCCAGTTTCAGGAACTGTCAATGCAGAGGACTTTCACCTTTGCGGCAAGAGAGGCAGGTCCACCAACATGGGGACAGTTGAAGAAGCTGAGAAAACATTGCAGGGATCATGACCCTCGTCTAGTTATGAATTTTTCAAATCATGTAATTGTAGATTGGAGTCCTACTCATGGAGAATTTTTAGAAAAATGGTCTAATCGATCTTTAAAATGGCATTGCATAAATGGCACCCTGAATGATCAAGGAAATGAAACTGTAAAATGGCAACATTTTGCATTGGTTCCACCTCAATTACAAATGGATCGCACCCTCAATTACAACGAGATATGTGGAAATTATGGGCAGTGTCATGTGACCTTACTATAAGGATGGGAAACTTTACTTTAAATATTAATGATCCTAAGGGGCCATTTCAAGTTCATTTGCATATTAATAAATCTTACTCTGCTATGGCATGTGTAAAATTTCCTTATTCTTTACTGTATGGGCAATGGATTTGGAATGAAATTTTGGGAGTTATATCATGTTCTGATTGTAACCTGACTCAATGTATAAATCGTTCCTGGTGGGAAAATGTTGAAAACAAGATGGTCCATTCCAGTAATTATTCTTTGGTCATTGTGAAAGCACGGACTGAACTTTGGTTGCCTGTTAATCTTACTCGACCTTGGTCGGACTCTTTTGCTGTCACTCATCTTGTGAATGCTGTACAAATTCTTCTCCATAGATCTCGAAGAATGCTTGGCATTGTCATCGCATCAATTCTCGCCGTGGCTTCAGTAACAGCAACAGCAACTGTAGCAGGTCTTGCTTTGCATCAAGGCATACAGACTGCTGATTTTGTCAGGGAATGGCATAAAGATGCTCATTTATTGTGGCAACAACAGCATGATTTGGACGCTCAATTGGCTACTGATGTATTGAATTTACAACACACTGTTTCCTGGTTAGGAGATCAAGTGACTGTGTGTTAAAATGTGATTGGAACTCATCTCATCTATGTGTAACCCTTGTTCCCTTTAATATGAGTGAGGGTTAGGAAAAGGTGAAAAGGTCTTTAGTGGGACACCAGAATTTAACTGCTGAAATTATGGAATTGGAACAAACTATATTGTCAACTTTTAGTAAGATGCTGCCTGATATTCTTGGTTCTGATATACTGAAGAGTCTTCAAGAAGGATTAGATAGCCTTAATCCTTTAGGGCATGTATCTACATTGTTAACAACATCCTTTGTGAATACTTTGTTAATTGTTGCTTTATGTTTTATTGCTTTTATAGTCTACCGGGGCTGGCGAAAAGGGAAACAATTGAAAGAAGAAGCTTTGCGTATTCAAGCGCTTATTCAGCATCTACAAGAAAAGAAAGGGGGAGATGTAGGGAACAAGGTATAAAGAAGGTTGAGTAGTGTTTGCAAACGAGACTCAACCAGGGCTGAACATTCTTGCAAACGAGATATTCAGCTAAGAATCCTGTTTGTTCCCATGGGAAAAGAACATTTCTTGCACACAAGGATGATTCTCTGATTCCTCAAAAGGAACAGACCCTGGGACAAAACGGATTCTAAGTTAATAAGGAAGTTCCCCAAAACAAAGTCTTAGCTGCAGTAAATAAGTCAAGGTAAAGGTTATCTCGCCCTGTGCCTGCGCACTGTATAGTTTCTGAATCATAGTGCTTGGCAGCTTGCCCTGTAGGTTGTTGTGCAAGGGATATAAAATAAAGCAGCTGTAAGAAGCAAGTGTTAAAATATAAAGATTCAAACCACTCTGCAGTGTTGGTGTTTCATTCCGTCGCCAGCAGTGGCCAAAGTACCAGAGTTTCAGCTTCAACATCAGTCCTTCCAGAACACCCAGGACTGATCTCCTTTAGAATCGACTGGTTGGATCTCCTTGCAGTCCAAGGGACTCTCAAGAGTCTTCTCCAACACCACAGTTCAAAAGCATCAATTCTTTGGCACTCAGCTTTCTTCACAGTCCAACTCTCACATCCATACATGACTACTGGAAAAACCATAGCCTTGACTAGACAGACCTTTGTTGGCAAAGTAATGTCTCTGCTTTTGAATATGCTATCTAGGTTGGTCATAACTTTCCTTCCAAGGAGTAAGCGTCTTTTAATTTCATGGCTGCAATCACCATCTGCAGTGATTTTGCAGCCCCCCAAAATAAAGTCTGACACTGTTTCCCCATCTATTCTCTATGAAGTGATAGGACCAGATGCCATGATCTTAGGTTTTTGAATGTTTCTGCGCCACACCTGACCACAAAATGACTCTACAGGGACAGATAGCGACAGGAGGAATATATGTAATGGCTCACTGATCTAACAAATTCTGGGAATTGTACCCCATTTCTGATCTGTCAAAGGTGATTAAAGCAGACCATGAAATTAGAAACATTGTTTTTATTTCTGATACTAGTATCAACTCTTTTATTCTGTTATGTGGAATGGAAATCACATGATTCAAGTCATATAATATCTACAGTTACATATTAAATTCTTAAGGTTAGAACTCACCAAATTTAACAAAATGAAGAGACTTGTAGAAGGAAGTTGATTAGTTTGATAACAAATTCTCTAAAAAAAAAAAAGATTCATGTGTAGGCTGTTATTTTAAGCAGAATATGCTCTAAAATAATTGATTTCCACTCCATATTTTTAATATTGTGTGTTGTTTCCTTTCCTATCTTTATCTGAATTTTACATCCTAATATTAGTCATGGGAAAGTAAGATAAAGCAAACATATTATCTTGATTGATGGCTGGAGATTGACAAGTCTCATTGTCGGTTTGGTAGAAGTGCACATGTATTTCAAAGCTCAGGCTTTGAAACTCAGAGATCTTATGGTAATTAACAGTGAAGTGTAATATCTTATAATAACTCTGTGATCTTGTTGAATCCAGGTGACTCTAACATGCCAATTAAAGTTGAGAACTGTGCTGAATCCAAGCCCTGTCATTTTAGCTGTCACATGCCATTAGAGAACACTTAGCCAATGGACACAATGATGTCATTCTGGAGCATTCTCAGTTGGTACACTAAGCTAGCAGTGATTTCAGCAGGTTTTCTGATAGTAAAAGGTTATGATATTCCTAACAATACTGATAACAAATGTACTCCTAGAAAAGATAAGTTACCTCAACTTATCTTGAGAATTGTGTCATATAGGAGAAAATTAGCAGAACTCAAACTTAAGTAGAAATAATGCAGGAAATATTTCCACTGAAATTCTAAGCCCCACAACCATTTTTGTTTCCTTTGAGTACAGGTACTCTGTACTGTTTCAAAAATAGATTTTAAATGAGTAAAATGTCTGACTTTCTTTAAAGTTTATATATATTTATATATATATATATATATATGTTTCATATAAGTATATATGTTTCATATACATATTTTTTTTTCCAGAGAGACGGAAAGTACTTGAAAAGCTCAAAAAAAATAATAATTATGTAAAATTTTCACTTGCCCTGATTTATCATAATTTCTAAATTATATCTAGTGAATAATGAAAGTTGCTCGGTTGTGTCTGACTCTTTGCAACTCCATGGACTATACAGTTCATGGAATTCTCCAGGCCAGCATACTGGAGTGGGTAGCCTTTCCCTTCTCCAGGGGATCTTCCCAACCCAGGGATTGAACCCAGGTCTCCCGCATTGCAGGCAGATTCTTTACCAGTTGGGCCACAAGGGAAGCCCTAGTATCCTATTATTTCCCAGCTTTCTAATATACTTATTATTAGTCATAATGAGGTCATTAATTCATGATACATGATTATAATGTTGACACTAGGAAGTAATTTTTTTCTTCATTTATTGATGTAAAAAAAGTTCAAATAGCATTTTAGCATTAGAAAGTAAGACATTAAAAGACTTTGGTGCTTACATATTCACAATAATATCATTTTCTCTATTTTCTGACTGAAAGGATGAGAACACTAAGCTTTTAGTAACTAATAGAGTCCCTTACATTAACACGACAACCTATAATTACATTCTAATGTGATCTGTCTTAGGTCTTACCCATCTCTCATACTCTGATACAATAGAAGTTCAGAGAATTTTTCTTCCTTTACAAATGAATTTAAACAGTTCCCATATTGGGTTTCTACTACTTTTTTGAGTTTTGTTTGCAACTGCAAATTTCTCACCCCAAATCGTATTCACATACTCATTTAGTATGAGTATGAAATTTCCATGAAATTTCTGAGATTTTAATTCTGGAAAATATTACTCTGAAGATGATTCACATCAAGGACCACATGGTTCTAACTTGAAATCTCAACAATAAAATCTCTAAAAGGACTACTTATCTCAGACCTTGGCATCTCAATACTATTCTCTGATAAAATGAACTTGGTCTCCCTGGAAAATGACTGATGTTAGAGCTGGGACACAGAAATGCACAATATGACCCTGGGAAATCTTGAGTAAGCAATAAACAAGGACATACACAGAAAACAATGGGGCACATGTTGAAAGCAAACAGGCTCCAACTCAAAGAAGCTGCCAATGGCTAAATCTGACACACATTTAGTAATAAAATAAACGATGATAATACTGGTTTACAAGAAACAGAGCAAGATAAATGTGCAGTAATCTGTATTACTATAAATGAATGAATGAATAAACAGCTCACTACATAAATGCAGGAGGAAAATGTCTCTTTATCAGGAATTCCAATTAACAAATGCAGGAAAATAAACAAAACAGAAATTGACCATTAGAAAATACCACAATAATATTTGTAGCAGCCAAGAACTATCCATGGATGCTAAAATCAGTCAAAAGGAGTATTATGAGAAACAGGACATTTATACAGTCTTAAAGTATCTCTTTAAGAGAGACTTGTTAATTACAAAACAAGAATCATAACTTTGCAGTGCAGAAAACTGGTTAACACACCTTAAACACGGGATCAAAGTTAAGACTACCGGCAATAAGAAATATTGACCTTATGTCCTTCCTAAAATTAGCTAGTGGAGGTGATGGAATTCCAGTTGACCTATCTCAAATCTTGAAACATGATGCTGTGAAAGTGCTGCACTCAATATGCCAGTAAATTTGGAAAACTCAGCAGTGGCAACAGGACTGCAAAAGGGCAGTCAATTTGAATTTTCATTCCAATCCCAAAGAAAAGCAATGCCAAAGAATTCTCAAACTACCACACAATTGCAGTAATCTCACATGTTAGTAAAGTAATGCTTAAAATTCTCCAAGCCAGGCTTCAGCAATACATGAACCGTGAACTTCCAGATGTTCAAGCTGGTTTTAGAAAAGGCAGAGAAACCAGAGATCAAATTGCCAACATCGGCTGGATCATCGAAAGGGCAAGAGAGTTCCAGAAAAACATCTATTTCTGCTTTATTGACTATGCCAAAGCCTTTGACTGTGTGGTTCTCAATAAACTGTGGAAAATTCTGAAAGAGATGGTCATACCAGACCACCTGACCTGTCTCTTGAGAAACCTGTATGCAGGTCAGGAAGCAACAGTTAGAACTGGACATGGAACAACAGACTAGTTCCAAATAGGGAAAGGAGTACATCAAGGCTGTATATTGTCACCCTGCTTATTTAACTTATATGCAGAGTACATCATGAGAAATGCTGGGCTGGAAGAAGCATGAGCTGGAATGAAGATTGCTGGGAAAAATATCAATCACCTCAGATATGCAGATGATACCACCCTTATGGCAGAAAATGAAGAAGAACTAAGGAGCCTCTTGATGAAAGTAAAAGAGGAGAGTGAAAAAGTTGGCTTAAAGCTCAACATTCAGAAAACTAAGATCATGGCATCCAGTCCCATCACTTCATGGCAAATAGATGGGGAAACAGTGGAAGTAGTGTCAGGCTTTATTTTTCGGGGCTCCAAAATCACTGCAGATGGCGATTGCAGCCATGAAATTCAAAGACACTTACTCCTTGGAAAGAAAGTTATGACCAACCTAGACAACATATTAAAAAGCAGAGACATTATTTTGCCAACAAAGGTCCATCTAGTCAAGGCTATGGCTTTTCCAGTGGTCATGTATGGATGTGAGAGTTGGACTATAAAGAAAGCTGAGCACCAAAGAATTGATGCTTTTGAACTGTGGTGTTGGAGAAGACTCTTGAGAGTCCCTTAGACTGCAAGGAGATCCAACCAGTCCATTCTAAAGGAGATCAGTCCTGGGTGTTCATTGGAGAGACTGATGCTGAAGCTGAAACTCCAATACTTTGGCCACCTGATGCGAAGAGCTGACTTATTTGAAAAGAACCTGATGCTGGGAAAGATTGAGGGAAGGAGGAGAAGGGGATAACAGAGGATGAGATGGCTGGATGGCATCACTGACTCGATGGATGTGAGTCTGAATGAGCTCCAGGAGTTGGTGATGGACAGGGAGGCCTGGCGTGCTGTGGTTCATGGGGTTGCAAAGAGTTGGACATGACTGAATGACTGAACTGAACTGAAAATTATATATTGAGAAGGGTATTACATTTCTGTGGTGTTCTTGCCAAAAATATATAACTTCAGCCTAATCATGACAAAATATTGCACAAACCCAAACTGAAAGGTATTCTACAAATAATTGGCTTAGACTCTTCAAAAGTGGCAAGGCAAGGCTATGAAAGACAAAATAAAAAAGAGTGAGGAAATGAAGAACTCTCTAGAATGAAGGAAAGTAAGAGATCATGATAGTATAACAGAATGTGAGATCCAGGATTGGATTCTGAATCATAAAAAACACAATAGTGGGAAAAATGGCAATATTCACATAAGACCAATAGGTTAAGAGGATTGCATCAAGGTTAATTTCTCCTTTTGATAGTTTTAAATAGTTTCTAAGACAGTAACATTAGGGAAAGCTGGGTGAACAAATATTATTCAAAGCAATAATTTTTAAAATGGTCTGCTTAAGATGACTTCTCTCCCAAACTTCTAGAGCTGAGATAGGATATAGAAAGATACCTTAAAAAATATATATATCCACTGAGAGCATCTTTTCAATCTCCAGTAATATAAAGAGAAACCTATAAAAGAGAAAACAAAATCTGAATTTTATTGATACATTGAAAAAGAAAGTGAAAGTGTTACTCAGTTGTATTCAACTTTTTGCGACTCTATAGACTGTAGCCCACTGGGCCCCTCTGTCCATGGAGTTCTCCAGGCAAGAATACTGGAGTGGGGAGCCATTCCCTTCTCCAGGGGATATTCCTGACCCTGGAACAAACCCAGGTCTTCTGCACTGCAGGCAGACTCTTTACTCTCTGAGCCACTAGGGAAGACCTTGTTCCCTATTTCTGAAATATTGCTTTAAGATAGCTCAATACAGTCTCTGCAAACCAGACTTTGAATCATTGCTCTGAAAACTGCTTATTTAACTCCCTACAGTAGGCTACAAGTCCACTGAGTCTCCATGGTTCAGGGGACATTCTTATATTGCTTAGTGGTGGATGCCCTTGCAGAGTGTCTCTCTCTCTTTGTGAGTATCTACATTTAGTTCCTGGAATATATTTGGATATAAAATGTTCCCCAAAGAAGAGATGCAATTTAAATATTTGTGGTCCCTGTCATATTAGTAGTATTGGGCTTCATCTTATCATCCCACCAACACATTTCAATATACTTTTTACGCATGTAGTTTTCTGAGTAAGACACGTATCAAAAACTTTTAAAGCTAAGGGCAGAAATATCTCCTAGAATCCTGTATTTAAATAAACTACATTTGTTGGCTTTCTTGTCAGGAATTACTAAAGAAGACATGTTCAGTAATAGTATACTCATCTCTGCTTTACAGCCTTATCTCTTCCTAAAAACCAACTACTTCAAAAAGTACTTGCTAGAATAAACTATTTGATACCAATAGTGCCTGGTGGCTTGATTACTATAAACATATCTCAAATAGAATTCTATTATAGCATTTTCATTAGGAAAAATTCTCGATGTTTCCTGATGTCTCTACTTTTTTCCTCCTTAAAGGATAATCTTTTATAATATATATTCATATAAATTTATTTATACAGACATATATATTCATATATATACATGTATATATCATATGTCATAAATATCTTATATATTAAAGGAAACATATAGTCACTCTTTTAAAAGACCCCCCTATTTTATTTAGGATAAAATTCAAACTATTTAGGAGCTTACAACCTGACTTTAACCTCTTTTATCTTACCTATTAGTAAACACCTACATAAAATTTATAATTTGTTTCTTCATTCATAGCTTACATAATTTCAATTTTTTTTTAATGGACACCTTTCTGCCAATTTTCTCCTTCTTTCATTTATGTGTAATTTAAGAAAAGCTCTAAAAGAACTAACTCTATGAAGATTGTGATGAATTCCAGTACTAGGGATCATTCTTCTTTTTTAATTGCCTTTTTAAAAAATCTATTTCACTTAAAAAAATTGTGATTAAAAAATTCAGCACATGATATTACATATATCATCTTAAATTTTTCAGTATGTAATCAGTAGTGTTAGCTATGAGCACATTATACATCATACATCAGATCTCAAGAACTATTTTTTTTTCCTTGCATGATTGAAATTCAATACTCATTGAACAGGAACTCCAAATTTCTCCCTCCTTCAGTTCTGACAACCACCATTCTCCTTCCTGTTTCTATGAGTTTGCTATTTTAGATACCTCCTATAAGTGGGATCATGCAGTATCTGCCCTTCAATGATTAGCTTAGCACAATGCCCTCAAGGTTCATCCATGTTGTAGCATATGACAGAATTTCCTTTTTTTCTTATTCCTGAATACTCTTTCATTGTACCACATTTTCTTATCCATTCATCCATCAATGTACATTTAGATATTATATCTCTTGGCTATAGCAAATAATGCTGCAATGAATATGGAAGTCAAAAACCTCTTTGAGGTCCTGATTTTAGTTCTTTTGAATAAATATTCAGAAGTGAGCATTTTACTGTCAGTTGCTCTCTTTTCATCAATTTGATGGCAGTTGTTTAGTCATATTGTAGTATTCTTGAGTTTTTTATCCCAAGGTAGGTATTAAATCAGATATATACAGATAAATTAATGTGTCTTATGAAAGACACATGAATTGATGAAAGAAACATTTTGATTAACGTTGGTTAGTATGTCAGAAGAGAGAAACACTTTTTGAAAATGGTTATCTAGAAGAAAACATTGAATTGAAATAAGCTGTATATTGATATTTTCTTTCTTCCTTTTTTTATCAACTGCAGGTTTTGTAGGCTTATATAAAATGGTGGTCATATTAGGAACATTTTTTTTTTAATGGAAATCATGGTTCCAACTAAGGAGGAGTGGAAATTTAGTTTATATAGATATCTGTGATAGTTCCTAAGAGTTTTTCTTCTCATACAACAAAATTGAGAACTGGTGAATTATGTAGTATAATTTAGATAATGATTAAAATAAGTTTAAATGTACAAAAACTATCTAAATTTACCTTTTTCAGTATGAAATCATAAAAAAGAATTGCACAGCTCTCTCAAAATTATTTTCTTATTTACTCAGTTGCCTAGGGTTATGGGTAACTCATTTAAGAAGACAAAACAAACTTTAAGAAGTAATATACTGCACAAATTCAATAGATGTTTAAAAATTAGCAGAAATCTATGCTTATCAGAGTATATGTTCACCTGGCTTTCAATATGTTAAATCAATTTTGATTCAACAAATAGAAGTTTAAATAAGAATTTCAGGAAATCTTGTGGCTTACTTCCAAGATAATCTCCTCAAAGATTAAAGTATTTCCCACAATAGATTAAGTCTTCAATGATAATTATACATCATTTAAAAATGAGCAACCAAAGGTGAAAGACCCGTACTTTGGAAACTATAAGACACTGGTGAAAGAAATCGAAGATGACACAGAAGGAAACATACACCATGCTTTTGCATTGGAAGAATCTATATTTTCAAAACGACTACACTACCCAAGGCAATCTACAGATTAAATTCCATCCCTATCAAATTACATTTTTCACAGAACTAGAACAACAACAACAACAAAATTTGTATGGAAGCACAAAAGATTCCAAATAGCCAAAGCAATCCTGAGAAATAAATATGGAGCTTGAGGAATCAGGTTCCCTTATATTACAAAGCTACAGTAATCAAAACAATATGGTGCTGGCACAAAACCAGAAATATAGATCAATGAAACAGGATAGATAACCCAGAAATAAACCACATATCTATGATGAAGGAGGCAAGGTTGAATGTATCTCCAACATACAATGGAGAAAAGACACTCTCTTCAATAAATGGTCCTGGAAAACTGGACAGTTATATGTAAAAGAATGAAATTAGAATACTCTATAACACCATACACAAAAATAAATGCAAACTGGATAAAAGACCTAAAAGTAAGACCAGACACTATAAAACTCTTAGAGGAAAAGCAGAACACTCTCTGGCATAAATTGCAGCAATATCTTTTTTGATCTACCTCCTAAAGTAATGAAAATAAAAACAAAAATAAACAAATGGAAGCTAACTGAACTTAAAAGCTTTTGCATAGCAAAGGAAACCATAAACAAAATGAGAAAACAACCCACAAAATGGGATAAAATATTTGCAAATGAAGCAACCAACAAGGACATGCATGCATGCTCAGTCATGTCCAACTCTCTGCAACCCCATGGACTGTAGCCCTCTAGGCTTCTCTGTCCATGGATTTACCAGGCAAGAATAATGGAGTGGGCTGTCATTTCCTTCTCCAACCAACAAGGGATTACTCTTCAAAATATACAAACAGCTCATGCAGCTATATGTTAAATAAATAAATAAATAAACCCAAACAGTTTTACTAAAAAATGAGCAGATCTAAATAGACATCTTTCTAATGAAGACATACAGATGGCCCCAAAGCACATGAAAAGATGCTCAACATCACTGATTAGCATGATAAACCCACAATGAGGTGTCACCTCACACCAGTCAGAATGGCCATTATGAAAAAAAAAAAAAATACAAACAATAAATCCTGAAGAGGATGTGGAGAAAAGAGAACCCTCCTACACTGTTGGTGGGAATATAAATTGGTACAACTTCTGTGCAGAACAGTATGAACGTTCTTTAAAAAACTAAAAATACAACTATTGTATGATCCAGCAATACCACTTCTGAACTTATATCCAGAGAAAACAATAACTCGAAAAGATATACTCACTGTGATGTTCAAGCAGCACTATTTACAACAGCCAAAACAGGGAAGCAGTTTAAATGTCCATCAACAGATGAATGGATAAAGGAGATGTTGTACATATATAAAACAAATATTAGCCCTGAAAAAGAATGAAATGATGCCATTTGCAGCAACGTGGATTGGACCCAGAAATTATCATACTAAGTGAAGTAAGTTGGGCAAAGAAAGACAAATACCATACAATATCACTCACATGTGAAATCTGATTTTAAGAATGATACAAAGGAACTTATTCACAATACAGAAACAGACTCAGAGACATAGAAAACAAACTATGGTTTCCAAAGGGGAAATGTGGTGGGGAGGGATAAACAGGAGCTTGGGATTAACAAATATACACTATTATATATAAAAGAGACAAGCGACAAGTACCTATAGCACAGAGAATTCTAGTCAATATTTTTTACTAACTTATATGGGAAAATAATCTAAAAAAGAATACACACACAAATATATATATATATTTATATACATATGAGACTCACTTGGTTGTACACCTGAAATTAACACAACTTTGTAAATCAACTATACTTAATCAAATTAAAGAAAAAAATGAGGACCGCTTCAAAAAAGAGAAACAGGAATGAGCAAGCAATCCATACACTACATAATAAATACAGACATAGATTTAAAACATGGTTGTTTCCATACTAAAATATGGTTCATTTTGACTTGGGCACTTAAATTCGACGTCATCTGTAATATTCTGCCCCACTCTGCTGCTGCAACTGCTAAGTCCCTTCAGTCGTGTCCGATTCTGTGCGACCCCACAGATGGCAGCCCACCAGGCTCCACCATCCCTGGGATTCTTCAGGCAAGAACACTGGAGTGGGTTGCCATTTCCTTCTCCAATGCATGAAAGTGAAAAGTGAAAGTGAAGTCGCTTAGTAAGTGTCCGACTCTTCGTGACCCCACGGACTACAGCCTACCAGGCTCCTCCGTCCATGGGATTTTCCAGGCAAGAGTACTGGTGTGGGTTTGGTTTTAATTTGTAAGAAATCAATACAAACCTTAACGAAACAAAGTCAGGACACCAGAAGGGGGCGCTCTCGTGACCTGTGATGTAGTGGATCCCAACAGGAAAAAGAAAGACTTAATCTTCCTAGCAACAGCTTGGCCCAAGAAAAACTGTGCACTCTGTTTACCATAGCCCTCCTAACTCCCTATTCCTCTCTACAAAAGGTAACATTTCTCTTGCCCTTCAGGTACTTGGCTCACCAAGCCTGTAAAACCAGAATTGCAATTCTTGGTTGATCTTAAAAAAAACTCTTCTCCGGAGAAATACCTGGTAAACTATTTCAAGTAAACAGAATTTATCTTTCAATGATCAACACCTAAATGGATCCTTCAACACTGTCAACAGCAGGCCTGTACTTTGCATAATAAATGTGTAATCTGATAAGTTATAGCAGTTTATCTAATCACCTTAAAAATATCAGTAAAAAATCAAGGCATAATATCTACAGTTATCATTAATATCTGAGTATTCACTTTCAAATATAGGAAAGGCCCTGGATATAACTTATAGAAAAGTTCTTATATACTTTAAATGCTGACATTCTGTGTATAACTTGAAGCATAAATTTCTCATTGCTTGGATAAAATTCTGCGACAATCTATGATTTTGAAAGATGCTAATTATTTATTATAAAACATGTATTAGCAACTTTAAATAGTTCTAGAAAAATGAATTAGCAAGCTATACAAATGTTGAATGTGTTAACTAGATAATGTCTGAAAGAATTTTAGATATATATTTGAGCCAATAAATATTAAAAATATATAGGAAATTTTATTTATAAAATATAAAAAAACTACAAGGAAGTATATGGGTATTGCATTAGATAAAAATTCTTTGGAGAATCTTTGTTATGCTATTATTTAAAATTTCAACAAATAACTTAAAAAAACTTCATTTTATATTAAGACACGGAATTTCATTTGGGTTGTCAGCCTTTCAAAATAAAATCTTATATGAATTCTACATTTTAAAACATCCTAAATATATATTACAGTTTATAATAAAAATACTTAAAATAAAATAAATATATAAACAGTATGAGGAAAAAACTATTTTTTAAAAATGAGATGCCAACAAAAATATCCTGCAATCTATTTATTTTAGTGAAATGGAGCCATCATTGTCTGACAGCAGAAGTGCAATGTATTTAATTTAGCTATAAGACACTGAGTTTCTATTATTCTTGTATAGCAATGCAACATTTTAAAAGTTGACTATATTTATTATTCAGTTCAGTTCAGTCATTCAGTCGTGTCCAACTCTTTGTGACCCCATGAATCGCAACACAACAGACCTCCCTGTCCATCACCAACTCACAGAGTTCACTCAAACTCATGTCCATCGAGTCGATGATGCCATCCAGCCATCTCATCCTCTGTCGTCCCCTTCTCCTCCTGCCCCTAATCCCTCCCAGCATCAGAGTCTTCCAATGAGTCAACTCTTCACATGAGGTGGCCAAAGTATTGGAGTTTCAGCTTCAGCATCAGTACTTCCAATGAACACCCAGGACTGATCTCCTTTAGAATCAACTGGTTGGATCTCCTTGCAGTCCAAGGGACTCTCAAGAGTCTTCTTCAACTCCAGAGTTCAAAAGCATCAGTTCTTCAGCACTCAGCTTTCTTCACAGTTCAACTCTCACATCCATACATGATCACTGGAAAAACCATAGCCTTGACTAGATGGACCTTTGTTGGCAAAATAATGTCTCTGCTTTTGAATATGCTATCTAGGTTG